>NW_026988473.1:47682500-48989166 GCF_030222135.1 Aotus nancymaae | reverse complement strand
AGAGGGAAAGAGAGAAAGAGAAAGAATAGAGATTTCTGAATTTTCTTTTCATTTTTCTTTTCTTTTCACCTTCCCCTTTCCCTTCCCTTTCCCTTTTCCTTCCCTTCCCCTTCCCTTCCCTTCTTGCTTTTCTTTTCTTTCTTTCATCTGTCTTACTATGTTGCCTAGCCTGGTTTCAAGCTCCTGGGCTCAAGGGATCCTCCTGCCTCAGCTTCCCAAGGAATTAGCATTACAGGCATGTACCACTGTGCTAGGCTTAATTCCTGAATTTTCCAGCTTGAGATTTAAATATTTACATATAGACACAGCCTTTCTAGCTAGTCCATGGAGGGGAACCTGCCTCCTCCCAGACCCCACTGCTGCCGCTGCTCAGGCCTTTCTTTTCACAGCTCTTTCCTTCACTTCACACAGATCCACAGCCTGCTTCTCCATAGCCATGTACCATCAACCATAAGTTCAAGGCCTTCCCTTGAACTTACTCTTTCAGTTACTCAGCAGTCATGAACAGAGCCTCTCTTATAAGCAGGCCATCATTAAATGTGCCAGAGATAGTGAAGAAGTCATCTGCATCTTCTGCCAGCATCTGTGAGTCTGTGGCAGGCCAACTTGTTAGTTTACAGATATATAAAAATCTCAGGCCATTCACAGTTGACACCATGCAGTGGGGTATTTAGGATTCTATTAAGACTGACAAGATGTATGTATATGTGTGTGTGTTTGTGTAGGTGAAGAGGGTGAGATTTAGAGTAAGAACAATGGATGTGGCATGAAGATGTGTGTGTACATTTGGTGGGTGGCCATCAGAGGGGGCACCATAGGAGAAGTTGCACTTGAGCTGGGACTCAAAGGTGGCAGGTGCTTTCCAGGCAGACTCTGTAGGGAAGGGCATTTCCAGTAGAGGAACGGAATATGTGAGGGCTCAGAGGAAGGTTTGGTGATAGTGGGCAGTTTGATAAATGCAGAAAGAATAGAGAGGCAGCTCCAGAAATCCTGCCCAGAATTCCCAAGTTGCCTCTGGCCACCGTACTCAGGTGGCCTCTGGCAACATCTTGTGGTGCCACAGAAAGGATTAAAGCTTTGAAGTCAGGTGGAGTTGAACTTGAATTTCAGCCCCGGTGCTTAGCTCCTCTGTGACATAAGTCATTTAATCTCTCTGCACAATAATTTTCACATCTGTAAAATGGGGATAATAATCTTTCTCACAGAAATAGATAGGGATAAAATGAAATGATGTGTGGAAGAACCTTTGATATTGTGCCTAGCAGGTTGTGGTTACTTGAAAATGGTAATTATTACTCCCTTTCTAGAGCTGGTGAGTGTGTGTGTGTGTGTGTGTGTATGCATGTGCACATAAATACATGCACATAAACACAAGAAATTACACATGGAAGTTTCCTTTCCTCCTTATTGTCTAACACTGTCTCCTTGACATTGAAATAGTTTATGTCACAGCAAATAACAGGAAGCAAATTAATGTAGAGTTAAAAAATAAAACTTGAGTCCAAACTATACCTCTGCCACTTACCACTAGATAATTCTGGCGAATCACATCCCCTTTCTGAGCCTTCATTTTATTATCTGTAAGATGGGAGCTATGAAGACATAATTCATAGGGTTGACATGAAGGTTAAATGTGGTTAATAAATCCAGAGTGACTGGCATGTTCCCAAATACTCAAAATTGTTTTTTTTTTTTTTTTTTTTTGTGATGCACAATTGCTTCGTGTGGCATAAAACACTGTGCAAATGTAAGAGATTATTAGTTAATCAAGGCAAGATTCATGTTTTCAAAGTTTAATGGGTATTTCAAGTCAAGGTTTCACTTTTCTGCTGACTCTGTTGTTGGAGATGGTGCGGTGGAAGAACAATGCCTTGATTTCCTGTACTACCGAAGGGCTAATGTTGTTCTCTGCACTCTGCACAAAGCCACAAAGCAACCCACCCAACATCAAAACAAAATGCTGCAGGGTCGTTTTGATGTTCCAGGAGGAAAGAACATGTTGGTTATTGCGTGAAATGTGTTGGAACATGAAACATGGACAGTATAATAAATAAGGTACATTAACTGTGAAACATACATAATGATTCTAAGACAATTTAAAATTTGACAGGTGAAAATTTTCTGTAAAACCCATAAATCAAGAAAATTATGAGCGCCATCTTGTGGCAAGATGTCCCTTAAACATCATACCGGAGAACACTCCTTTCCTTAAACCTCTAACAAAGGCAAAGAACATGTATCTACCCATCCATCCATCCATCCACCCACCCACCCACTCATCCTCCCATCTACCTATTCATTAATCCATCTAATAATCTATTCAGTCATTTGTTAATTTAATCAGTATGTATTGACTGCTTTCTATGCTTTGGCTGGAGAGATGCCAGGACCCCACTGAGAAGAAGACCACAGGAGAGGATAGTAAATATGGAAAAACCAACAGTCCTGGGGAATCTCGTTGGAGCACACTTAATCCAGTTGTTGTTGTTACTGAGGTGGAGGAGACAGGCAGATAAGCCTTCCTGATGGAAGTGACACCAAAGCTGAGATCTGAAGGATAGCAAGAGTGTGTTATACTAAAGAGGATGTCTCCTGTGTTCATTCTCCTCTTGGGGTAGATGTAGCTGAGAGAAGAGGAAAACTCTAGAGTCCCAATTGAGGTTACTTTTTATGTGCTGTTAGTGCATTGGTGACCCCTCCAGCTCCCATCTTGGTAGTTATGACAAATCAGAGAGTGTCCAGCAGGTAGTGATCAGCGTGGTGGGAAGACATGTAAAGAAACTGGGAAGAGCCCTGAAATGAAGTGCTTGGTAAGTGGACAGATTCTATTACTTAAGATTAATGCTGCCTATTAATATTAGGAGGTATTAATAGTTGCCATTATGTTGGGTTTTTCATTTAATAGAATTTGTTATACCTACATCGGGAGAGACGTGTTAGTGTGGGCTGTTGGCCAAGATGTGGGAATGGCCTCATTACATGTGCCCAGACACATAATGGTATTCTGGATTGGGAATCTGCTTCTATTATCTGATATAGGTTGCTAATTGATAAACATATTATAGAAAAAAATGTCCAGCAGCAAACTGGTTACACTGGCCAGTGGTTGGCCCAAATCTGAAGGATAAATAATGGCCTTTGACAGTCATTTCATCCTCTGCCCCCTTTGTAGTCACCTAGAATTAATGCTGAGCAGAACTATTTTCAGAGCAAGTGCTGTTGAGTTCAGCCTATCATCTCTTGACTTTAAACTGCGTGTCCCTTATGCTTTGCATTGCCCTTGCACTGTTGTTTCCCTTATAATAGAAAAGTATTGTCTGTATCCAGGTCTTCCGTAACAATGAAAACACATGAAAGCTAGCCCAAAAGGGGTTGTCTGTTTAAAAAAAAGTGGTAGAAAGCACATTTCTTTGTGGGATTAAAAATATGTGTATGTATTTAATATAAGCCAAGTGTGTCTGCATTAAAAGCTTGTCTACCTCCTTCATTCATATAGCTCTCTTGGATTTTGTGGGTATTTGTTTCAGGATAGGCAGGAGCTGTTCTGGGCAGTGGCATAGAAGAGGCATGACTGACCTCGACTGTCACTCTGTCCTGGGGTGGCACCCCCTCCCCAGATCCCAGTGCTGTCCATATGCAGGCTGGCCACATTTAAAGGGCCATGGATGGGGCTTAAGGGCAAAGCTCTAATATGTCAACGATTTATTTTAATGGGATTTTGCTTCTCTTCTTTCATGTAACCCAAGTCAGAAGTAATGTGATGTTTTATTGGGATGGCCTTGGTGTTTTATTGTCTATACTTAGTTATATCTAAAATAATTTGTTTTCTCTGTGGTCAGCAATCGATCTGTGAATTCACCAGTCTGGATTCTACCTCAGCCTTTGCCACCTCATATCTGGGGCCAGTGGATTTGCTGCAGGCTTGGTCCTCCAGGACTGTTTTTAATGGTAATGATGGGAGGAAATCAAGATACCCCAGGGATGAGCATTGGACTGTCCTGCTGCCTGGGTACTACTAAGTCTTACCCATATCTGATGCTGGATTTCTGCTTTTTCCTTCTGACCAAATGCTAGCCCTTGATGACTTGCCTTTGAGAAACTTCTAAGACTTTCTGTTCTATTCTTGTTTAACAGTACTGGCCCTTTGGGCATTCTTCAGGAGCATGATTTATGAACAAGGAGGCCATGACAAAGTAAAGAAGTTAGTCCAGCCATTAGAATACATTAGACACTCCCATTGACCAATAGGGGCCAAGTGCCACTGTATTAGAGAAATTGATGATGTAATATTCAGAGAACAATAAATAGTGCTTCCAGCTTGAATGATGTATAGTCTCTTTTTAGAAGAAAACAGTGCTGACAAACAATTTTATTATCATAATTAACAAATATATACAGATGCTAAACTAAGTATAAACTCCTTAAAACCATAAACATGTATAAATTTGTGTAAACAATATTGTGTAAATGTTAACATTTAACATAAAAGCTTAGACAAGCTTTTATGAATTTATAAAATACAAATTCACAAAACCAATAGAATTCAGATTAATCTTTAGTATGGCCAACGATGTTGGTTTGCTAAAACAAAATCATTGCTTGCCATGTGGATATGGTCCTGGGGCTACGGCACAGGTTCGTGTGAGTTGGCCATGACTCTGCTGAATGTGCTCCATGCCACACGATGACTCAGCATGTGTGCCATCTTCCTGTACCCTAAATATCATGACACCTTTGTTTCTACAGGATGTCGTGAGGTCATTTGTTCTTCACTTGACAATGATCACATTGTTTGTGTTGAAGTCCATCATGTTCATTTTTCACTAGCCTGAGAGAATTAAAGCAGTTCTATTGAACCCTTATGCTATCATAAACACAAACCTACATGTGGACATAGAAATCCTGTGGTTTGAGGTGGTCATTCAGTTGACCCACAAAATAAGAATATTGATTGTTTTTATATTTTTATCAATATGAAAACAAATTAAAAAATGAATCAGAATCTCATGAACCCAGAGCAAATGTCCAGAGGCCCTAGTTTGAGAAATACTGGCATGAAAAGCCCAATGGCATGACTAGCTCCCTGATATGGGGCAGGAATTGAAGGAAGGATCAGGGGCTTAAACTACTAGAGGGTGACAAAATCAGTCTCTACCTGCTCTAATCTATATCTTGTCAAAGCTGGTCTCTTCTCAGATTTACTGGAAAACTGAGGCAACTTAATTGTTCATTTGAGTTCTGATCTTCAACTACTATTCTGGATCTGGTGTTGTGCTGCCATGCCTCTCTGATAGTGACTACTTGCCATCCTGCCCAATGGTAGGCTTAGGAATTAAAAGTCTGAGTAGTAGAATCTGGCTGCCCATTGTTCAGAAGTACAGACTGGAAACTCTAGTCTGAAAAATAGTTATGCTATTCCAATGTTTGAGTGTATATCTGTATCATCAGGAGAATTTTAGATAATAGCCATTAGGAGGTCTCAAGAGAATGGCATATATTTCTAGTTGTAAAGGATCTTTCGGAGTAAAGAAGAACTCTGACCAAGGAAATGTTCTGACAACTACCAGGAATCCATGAGCTTGGCTGCCTTTTACACGAGGGGCAGATAAAAAGACTGTAACTGGCACTGATAACCCCCAACCCAATAAAGAATTTTGAGTTGTTAAAACATGTTGTTTCTAGCCTCCAGACACTGACCCACTTGGGAGAAAATGAGGCAGCACAGTACCAGATCCACAGGATCTGTTCCCAAAGTCCTATTGACAGGCTTGGACTACTTGCAGCTCACCCTCCATGGTCTGTGGCCAACTTTTCTGTGGTCATCATAGCTTGATGGGACTTTCTTTTGCATCCTGGAACCAGTTGTCCACAGCCTTGACTGCTTCAAGAGTCCAAGGACCAAACCTCGAGGAGTACCTCAGATTGTTCCCCAAGTGCTGTCACCAACCTCATTTGGACTGATGATGCACTTAACAATTTGACTTTCCACTCTTATTTTTCCTGAAACTCAATACTCCCAATTGAGTTCTACTAGCTGTATATCTGTAAAGTAATCACAAGCATTGTTTTTAGAATACAGTGAAATGTGAATGAATGATTTATTGTGTACATGCATACAGCAGAATACGTGTAGTAGATGTAGATCAGTTTTGGAGTTAGACAAGCCTGAGTTTTAACTTCATCTTGCCACATAGGAGCTGCATGAACTTAGACAAATTACTTAATGTAAGATGTAGTTTTCTTATCTGCAAACAGGGATCATAATAACATCTATTTCATAGTGTTATTGAGAGGACTAAATGAAATAGCACAGTGTCTGGCACATAATTGGCACTCAATAAGTGGCAATTTATTATTATTATTAATTGAGCATTTATATATGCAGGCCTCCAGATTAGGCACAAGGGATGCAAAGATCTCCATCTTCAGGTAGCTCACAATAGATCTGAGATCTTTCCAGGGGCCACTCAGAAGGGGACCAATAATCAGACCTGATGTGAAGTCAACTGAATTTGGGACCAGAGTAAACAGAATTTCCCCTTATCACTCCATCTAGATTAGAATGGGATTAATTCTATATCCTGTGTTCTAGAATTAGACTGAATATTGAGGCTGAGAACGTCCAGGTGGGGAGATGGGATGTCAGCAAGTCCAGTTTCCATAATTTCATAGCTCAAACTTGGCCCAATTTGGAAAATCTCAGAATGGTAGCAGAGAGGCTCCTCAGCCATTGTTGAGAGATGTTAATGAAGAACTTGATTCTCACTAATGGCTACTACACAATGAAACTAGAAGGAACCTCAGGCCATCTTTTCTTCCTAATGGTCAAAAACATATGTCTCAAGCAGAATTCATAAAGATATCATTTTAGTTTTTGCCTCCTTATTTCTGAGTCAGTACACAAATGGCTTGTTTTCTGGAGCTTCAGGGAAGCCCAGATTGGCACATTAGCCAGGAAGTAAGGTGCCTTCTTTCTGGGCTGGCTGTACATAATGCATTCAAATCCAGAAAAAAGTAGGAATTTGTTCAAAATCTATCAATTGGGCCATTTTCTCAATGACAAACAGATGGCTCCTTTGAGTTATTCAGAGGGAGAAGGTTTTTTTTTTTTTCCTTTTGTTCATCTCAGTTTTTATGGTTTAAAAGAATTGGTGTTTAATCCCAATTCTAAAATTGTTAATTAGTTTATATTTGCTTCACTAAATCTGTTAAATAGATTGTTATCACTTTAGCTATATCTCTCTGGCAGCATCTGGTGTCAACTTTGCAGAAATAATGTTGGTTTTACAGCCAAAAATCAGAGGTTAAACCTCCAGGACTACAGATGCGACAGCATTAAAGGGAAATTCATCACCCCCAAAGCTTTCATTCCCATATAGTTTAGAATCAGCCCGAGCATGAACCAACGTTCTTTTTTCCCTTTCATTCTCCAGGAGCACTGTGGCTCAGTTCCTTTTTGATTTATGAGTGTGGTTGTTGCTGATGAGAACTCTCAGGGAGACCTCAATTTGCCCCAGCCAGAGACTTGGAAAACAGTAGAGAATCTTCTTGCTCAACCCCTTTTCTGTTGCTTTCAGGGGATTCCATCCAGGGCTAGGGCTGTCCATCAATTCAGCTAATAATGGGCTTATATGAGGTGAGAGATGTGCAGGTACATGCTCTGCAGTGTCACCTGCCGGCAGGGGGCACGATAGAGCAGAGAAGCAGAATGAAGGCAGCGTATGTTACAAACGAGCTACTTTTGAACTCAAATAAGTGCACCTGGGGGAATATCTAGATGAAAGACAGCAAATCATCATAAAGGCTGAGGAATTTGAGCAATAGGAAAAAGCTGTTGGGCAGCAACCGATTGAGGTCTCTGTGATAGGCTGAATAGTGGCCCCTAAAAATATCTGTTTCTGAATCCCCAGAACCTGTGAATGTTTCTTTATATGGCAAAGGGGATTTTGCAGATGTGATTAAGTTAAGGAACTTTCGATGGGGAGATTATTCTGGGTTCTCTGACTGGACACTAAAGGTAATCACGAGTGTCCTTATAGGAGAGAAGCAGAGGGAGATTCAACAGAAGAGGAGAAGGTGATGTGATGGTGGGAGCAGAGATTGAAGTGATGAGCTTCGAAGATGTAGGAGGAGGCCACAAGCCAAGGAAGACAGGCACCAGCAGCTGAAAGAAACAAGGAAATGGATTTCTCCTTTCAAAGCCTCTGGAAAGAATTAGCACTGCCAACACTCCAACTTCAGTTCAGTAAAATTGGTTTTGGGCTATGTACTACCAGAACTGTGAGAGAAGAAATTTGTGTTGTTTTAAGTCACCATAATAATGGTAGTTTGTTGCAGTAGGAATGAATACAGTATATTTTCCTTGCTTAATGGCAAAGAGTTCCACTCCAGCTGTCAGGGGTATTTTACAGGGCCAAGAGGAGATAGCAGGAATCAGCATAGTGCATTCACTTCTTCAAGAAGAGCTCCTTCTTCTGAAGTCTATCTGTAGTACAGGTGTGGGCAGCTGCAGCCTGAAGCAGAAATGGAACTAGCAACTGGGAAGCCCTGTGTGATTGGGGAAGAACATTTCTGAGTATCATGGACCCTAGGCAATAGCAGACAGAGAGTCTGAGAATGCGCTGCAATTAACATATTTGCATATATATTATATTAGGAAGAGGCCAGATTAGCACAGTGAGCATGACTCAGAGGAAAGTGGAGGGCAGTGGTGATCAGGGAAGAGGATCTGTATAGGGATGGGGACAGAGATGCCACCTTAGGCACATCCAATGCTCTGGTGGAGAGGAACTGGCTGTGAACAGCCACATTGCTATGGCCTTGCCCTTCAGGTATAGCTGTGGACAGTGGGAAGGGAATCTGTGGCCAGACCTCTGGAGCTGCCATCCCCATTTCACTCAAATGACTCCAAGTTTATTTGTTGGACACATTGGCCTTCCGGGTGGAATTTCACTTAAGAAAAAATTCTACTGATGGAAAAAGATTTTGGAGGTAGCTTTTAATTTTGATAACATTTTACACATACAGAAAATTGCAATAGTACAAAGAACTCCCATATACCCTTCCCGCAGAGTCACCAAGCTAGCATTTTGTGCCATTTACATTATTATTTGTTCTAAATATTAACATTTTTTTCCTGAACCATTTGAGAGTAAGTAGGCATTATATTCCTTTACCTCCAAATATATCAGTGTATATTTTATAAGAACAGGACATTTTGTTATATAACCACAGCACAATGATCAAAATCGGGAAATTTGGCACTGACAATGCTGTCATCTAATCTTCAGTCCAAATCTAAATTTTGCCAAATGCCTTTATAGCAATTTCTCCCCTGGTCCAAGGTTTGATCCAGATCCTGCATTGCATTTAGTTGTCATCTCTCTCTAGTCTGCTTTAATTTCCTCAGCTTTTGACCTTGACATTTTTGAAGAGTACAGGTCAGTAATTTTGCAAATTGTCCCTCAGTTTAGGTTTGTCTAATGTTTCCTTATGATGAGATTCAGATCTTACATTGAGCTTGAAGACATATGTTGTGTCCTTCTCAGAACATGGTATTCGAAGGCATGTGTGGTTGCTTTGCCTCATGGGTGATGGTGGCATTGATCCCTTGGTTACATTGGTGTCCTCCAGGTTTCTCCACTGTAACTTATTATTTTCCCCTGTGTAATTAATAAGTAATATGTGGAAAGATACTTTAAAACTAGGCAAATATTCTATTCCTTATTGAACCATCACCCACTAGTTTTAGCACCCACTGATAATTCTTACTTGTGTCAAAAGAAAAAATTACAACAAATTTAGTTTAAAGATCGAATTGACTTCTATTTGCCATTCCAGAATCAGGCAACATCTCATTAAGAATGACTGCTCTAATGAGCTGAGCAGAAGAGATCGACTTTATAGGCTGAAAAGGGCTGAAGAAAGCAGAAACAGAGAATGAAAAGTGGATTGGTTGTTTCAAAGTTGTTCTTACGGAGTTACAGCAGAGGGGACTTCATTATTATGCTGACTCAGGTAGACTAGAATCTCCTGTTTTTTGGAAAACTTGCCTATTTCAAAGTTCAATTTGATGACATGGCACTCAGCACAAAAAATTCCATTGTGGTTTGTCTGGTCTGCTCGGGCCTGGTGCAGGAGGCTCATCCAAAACAGGGGCCTCCCATAAACTTTGTTTAACTCTTGAAGCTATTATTACTGTGATGATTGCAAAATGGTCATTTACCTAACTCCATTATTTTTTCTACATTAATTTGTTGGTATAATTCTATAAGAAAGATCTGTCTCTTATCTCCCACTTATTTATTCATTTATTTAATCATATCAGCATACCCTCATAGAGTCTTATTTTATTCAATTTTTTTTTCTTTTTTGAGATGGAGTTTCACTCTTGCCATCCAGGCTGGAGTGAAATGGTTCTCAGCTCACTTCAACCTCCACCTCCCAGGTTCAAGTGATTCTCCTGCCTCAGACTCCCAAGTACCTGGGATTACAGGCATGTGCCACAATGCCAGGCTAATTTTTGTATTTTTACTAGAAATGGGGTTTCACCATGTTGGCCAGGCTGGTCTTGAACTCTTGACCTCAGGTAATCTGCCCACCTCGGCCTCCCGAGGTGCTGGAATTACGGGTGTGAGCCACCGTGCCCAGCCTTCAGTGAGTTTTAAGTCATTACTGTTGCTGTGTATTTTGATATTCACATTGACCCAGATTTGGCCAGGATAAGCCCCCTCAAATTGGCGTCTATGTTTTTTTTTTTTTTTTTTTTAGCATTTCTTTACCTTCTGTGACAAAATATCCTAGGTTCTTCTTGTCTCAAATTTGCAATCAGCCATTTCTTCAAGAAAACCTGGTTCCTCATATGATTGTAAGAAACAATGTTTAAAGGACCTGGGCCAGCGCAGCGGCTCCCATCTGTAATCCCAACACTTTGGAAGGCAAAGGTGGGTAGATTGCTTGAGCTCAGGAGTTCAAAATCAGGCAATGTGACAAAACCCTATCTCTACAAAAAATACAGGGTGTGGTGTGCCTGTAGTCCCAGCTACTGGGAAGGCTGATTACACTTGTAATCTCAGCACTCTGGGAGACTGAGGCGGGTGGATCACCTGAGGCCATAAGTTCGAGACCAGTCTGGCTAACATGGTGAAACCCCATCTCTACTAAACATACAAAAATTAGCAGGGCATGGTGGCATGTGCCTGTAGTCCCAGCTACTTGGGGGGTGGGAGGATCACTTGAGCCCAGGAGGCAGAGATTGCAGTGACCTGAGATCGTGCCACTGTACTCCAGCCTGGGTGACAGAGCTAGACCCTGTCTCAACAACATAAATAAAAAAAGATCTGGTAGTAGATATGTTTATTCCTAGTGGCATATCATAACTTATAGGAGTTTTCAGTTTACAGTTCTAGAACACATGGTGTACACACACATACACATCTATTTACCTATTACTTCTAATTTCAATTCTACATCATTGGATTCATTCTAAGCTTCTCCCATTCTGTATTTATAGCAGTAATCTCTCACAGTGAAAAATCTGGCTTCCACCATGTGATGGTTAATATTGAGTGCCAATTCGATTGGACTGAAGGATGCAAAGCATCGTTCTTGGGCGTGTCTGTGAGGTGTTGCCAAAAGAGATTAACATTTGAGTCAGTGGACTGGGAAGGGCAGGCCCACCCTCAATCTTGGTTGGCACAATCTAATCAGCTGCCAGTGAGGCGAGAATAAAAAGGCAGAAGAGCCTGGGAAGACTAGACTGGCTAAGCCTTTTGGTCTCCATCTTTCCTCTGGGCTGGATGTTTCCTGCCCTCCAATATCGGACTCCAAGTTCTTCAGCTCTGGGACTCTTGGACCTTCAACCACAGATTGAAGACTACACTGTCGGCTTCCCTACTTTTGAGGTTTGGGGACTTGGACTGTCTTCCTTGCTCTTTAGTTTGCAGAGGGCCTATTGTGGGACCTTACTTTGTGATCATGTGAGTCAATACTCCTTAATAAACTCCCCTTTATATATACATCTATCCTATTCTGTCCCTTTAGAGAACCCTGATACACACCATTTCAATCTATTTATTTATTTGCTTAGTCCTATATTTCACAGAAAGTAGTTTCAGGATTGCTACCTCATCCTGGTCAACATGGTGAAACCCTGTCTCTACTAAAAATACAAAAAGTTAGCTGGGCATGGTGGCGCGTGCCTGTAATCCCAGCTACTCAGGAGGCTGAGGCAGGAGAATTGCCTGAACCCAGGAGGCGGAGGTTGCGGTGAGCCGAGATCGCGCCATTGCACTCCAGCCTGGGTCACAAGAGCGAAACTCTGTCTCAAAAAAAAAAAAATACAAACCTGTAAGTGGAATTATTTATTGACAGTTCTTTCTGTCTTTAGATTGAGGGTATAGTCAAAGGACTGGGCTCAAAAGTTACTTGATTTTTCTCTTGACTTTATTAGTTCTCTTGTTTTTTCCTTTCACTATGGTTATGGTATATTATGATTAGGCTGTTTTTTTTCCTGTTTATATTCTATTTTAGAATTTTTAGCTGTCATTTTAATTGATTTGATTTAATTTTTAAAAAAGTATTTAAAACATTAACATGATTTCAAATTCTAAACTATATTACCATTTATCCTCACTGGCATATCCCTCCTCTATCTAACCTGGTTCCTATCTACCCTGTAGGGAACCATTCTCCTTAGTTCCCAGGTAATCTTTTCTCAATTTCCTTTCACAACTAAGTAAGCATACATGTAATTTTCTTATTTCCTCTTCCTACACAAAAGTTAGACTATTATGTCTACTCTTTTGCACTTAGCTTCTTCACTTAATATGTCCTGGAAATCACTCCATATTGCTTCATCTTCATTCTTTTACCACTGCACAGCACCTCATTGTGTGGATATAATTTAGTTTATTCAGTAAACCTCCTATCTATGAGCATTTAGGTTATTACCAATATTTTGCAAAGACAATGCTGCATGAAGAAACTTGTACATATATAATTTTGTATTTTTGCAGGCATATTTTTAGAGTAAATTCCTAGAAGTGGGATTTCTGGAACAAAAGGTAAATGCATATAGAGCGTTGTTAAATACTGCCAAATTCCTTTCCATAAGGCTGTGTCATTTTGCATTCCTACCAGCAATGTGTAAGAGTGTCTGTTTCTCCTCAGCCTTGCCAACATAGAGTGTTGCCAAGTTCTAAGATTTTTGCTCATTATTCATAGGTGATAAATGTCATTTCAATGTAGTTTTAATTTGCATCTCTCTTCTAATGAGTTGAACAACTTCTTATAAGTGTTTAGGGTCATTTAGTATCTTTTTTAGGTGAATTGTTCATGACTTTTGCTCATTTCCTGTTTCATTTCTTTTCCTTTTTCTTTTTTAGAGATGGAGTCTCTCTATGTTGTCTAGGCTGGCCTCAAACTCCTAATCTCAAGCAACCCCTCCCATCTCAGCTGCTCCTCATGAGTAGCTGGAACTACATGCATGTTCCACCATGCCTGGCTTTATTCATTATTCTATCAGGTGTTTTTGCCTCTGTTTCTTGCCCCTCACTTTTAAAGAGTTCCTTATATCTTATAGACATTAGAACTTCAATTGTGATGTATGTTGCAAATATTTTCCTGAAACTTTTTTTTTTTTTTTTTTTTGAGATGGAGTTTCGCTCTGGTTACCCAGGCTGGAGTGCAATGGCGTGATCTCGGCTCACCGCAACCTCTGCCTCCCGGGTTCAGGCAATTCTCCTGCCTCAGCCTCCTGAGTAGCTGGGATTATAGGCATGCGCCACCGTGCCCAGCTAATTTTTTGTATTTTTAGTAGAGACGGGGTTTCACCATGTTGACCAGGATGGTCTCGATCTCTTGACCTCGTGATCTGCCCACCTTGGCCTCCCAAAGTGGAAACTTTTGTTTAATACCACTACTTCAAATGATTAGTAACGGGGTATAAATATGTATGCTTGTGTTGACTGTTAATGAACTCTGTTGCTTACTCCGGTGCATAGGTGGGAAATACTTATAAACCTCAAATGTCTTTAATTTAGCCTAGATTAAAATTAAATTTAAGTAGACTTTCCAACAAATTGTATTGGAGCAATTGGACACAAAGGCAAAAAACAAAAAACCCCAACTCAACCTAAGTCTCATGTCTTATGCAAACATTAACTCAAAATGGATCACAGATTTAAATAACATAAAACTATAAAACTTTTAGAAAAAACAAGAAAATCTTTGGGATCCAGAGCTAGGGAAAAGTGCTGAGACTTGACAACAAAAGCACAATTTGATAGATCTCATCAAAATTATTAACTTTTGCTCCGTGAAATCTCATGTGAAGAGGATGAGAAAACATCTGTGGACTGGGAAAAATTATTTGCAAACCACATATTTGGCAAAAGACTGATATCCAGAGTATATAAAGAACTCTCAAAACTCAACAGTAAAAAAGCTAAACAATCTAATTAGAAAATGGGAAGAATATATAATATCAAAATAATGGCACAACCACTCTAGGAAACAGTTTAACAGTTTCTTGAAAAAAATGCAACTGCCATGCCACTTAGCAATTACACCCTCTGGCATTTATCCTGGAGAAATACTTACAGAGAGACCAGTGCATAGATATTTATAGCAGCTTTATTTGTAATAGCTTAAAACTGGAATCAGTCCAGATGTCCTTCAACAGTTGAATGGTTGAACTATCTGTGGTACATATATATCATGGAATACTACTCAACCATAAAAGGAACAAACTACCTGTATTCATATATGCAACAATTTGGATGAATCTGCAGGGAATTTTGCTGCATGAGAAAAGCTAATACCAAGAGGTTGCATACTGCATGATTTCATTTATATAACATTCTTGAAATGAGAGCAGTTTAGAATTGGGAGACAGACTGGTGGTTGCCTGGGGTTAAGGCTAGGGGAAGGGAGGTGGCATGGGAGGAAGATAGGTGTGATTATGAAAGGTCAGATGAGGAATCCTGATGGTGTTGAAATGTCTTCACTGTGTGGTAGAGGCATGAGTGTAACACAGGTGATAGCAATGTATGATCCCCCCTCCCCCTACACACACAAATAAGCACAGGTATAACAGGGGAAATTAGGATAAGATGGTGGATTGTATCAATGCCAATATGCTAGTTTTGATTTTATACTATAGTATTGCAAAACAAAACACATTTTGTTACCTCTGTGGGAAGCTGGGAATAGTGCACAAAGACTCTATTATTTCTTATAACTGCATGTGATTTTATAATCATCACAATAAAAATTTCAATAAAAAATTAAAGTTAAAGCCAAAGCCTACAGGTTTTTAGCAGAAACCTTGAGGAAAACTTTAAAAGAGCTATCCACCCACCTGCTTTGACAATGTAGAGCTCTGGATAAGCAATTAAGCTTTGTCGAGACCAGTGCTTCTTAATTGGGGTCAGTACCACCCCGTGGGGTGTGCTTGAAAATGTCTGGGAGTGGCTATGGTTGTCACAGTGACTGGGGGTGTCTTTGGTACTCAGTGGATAGGGCCAAGAATGCTAAATATCCCATAATGCATGGGACAGCCTGACACATGGTGAGAATACTCTTAACCCCAAATGCCAGCAGCATTCCACTGAGAAACAAGGATAGCTAGAATCTTAGCAACTATTTAGTCTATACCTTAAAATTTAAGTTAAATCTATGCTTATTCTATATCTTGTCATCATAAAATTGAGTTTCTAAGTCTGTTTATTAAGATGGACAAACAGCCTTCCCTTAAACATTTTTATTTTATTTATTTATTTTATTTTTATTTATTTATTTTTTTTGAGACGGAGTTTCGCTCGTTACCCAGGCTGGAGTGCAATAGCGCGATCTCGGCTCACCGCAACCTCCGCCTCCTGGGTTCAGGCAATTCTCCTGCCTCAGCCTCCTGAGTAGCTGGGATTACAGGCATGCGCCACCATGCCCAGCTAATTTTTTGTGTTAGTAGAGACGGGGTTTCACCATGTTGACCAGGATTGTCTCGATCTCTTGACCTCATGATCCACCCGCCTCGGCCTCCCAAAGTGCTGGGATTACAGGTTTGAGCCACCGCGCCCGGCCTATTTTATTTTTTTATTTTTATTTATTTATTTTTTTTTTATTTTTGAGACGGAGTTTCGCTCTTGTTACCCAGGCTGGAGTGCAATGGCACATTCTCGGCTCACCGCAACCTCTGCCTGCTGGGTTCAGGCAATTCTCCAGCCTCAGCCTTCTTAAACATTTTTAATGCTTAATTTTTAAACATTAGTATTTTTAAGCTCAAAACTCTAAAATTGTTATAGGAAACATTTATTAGAATATCTTTATTGTAATAAAGAATATTTATTTCATGGGTTTTTTTGGGGGGGAAATTGTCTTTTTCTTTTTTGTTTTAAGTTGTAAACTCTATTTTCTGCAGAAGTTTGGTCTTTACCTTACCTAACCTTAACCCTTGTGATGATTGACCGGTTAGCTATGACATCACTGATATCGTGCTAATTAGCTCAGTATAAACAGACAGTGTGAACTACTTTAAAAGAGAAGCCTAGCTGGAGATATGTTTTATTTCAAAGTTTATTTTACAAGTAAAATATAGTTAATTTGATTACCTCAAAAACATAATAGAGAATCTCTTTTTTATGCTATTTCTCGGTAAGGTTTTTAGCTCTTCTCATTTAACTTTTTTCTTGTCTTTATGAAGTCCTGAGATAAAGGAATCATTTCTGGAGGAATAATCCAGATGGCTTTTGCAGTCACCATGCTGGAGTATGAATTGAGGATGAAGGTGTTCTTTTCAAAATGAGTCACAAGCAAAACACCTCCTGTTGGCCATCCATTCTTTGCCCTGACATATTGTGTGCAGAAACCCATGTGGCAGCATGAGCTTGTTGTGCAGATGTGTGTTTCCCAGGACAGGATTACGTACAGGGGAGTTGTACAGACATGGAGTGTGCAGGTACATTGTAGAGACAAATGTTAAAGAGACACAGAGGGTTCAGAATTGGATTGTAGAGATATGAACTTCACATACAAGAGTTACAAATGCATGGTATGCAGTTTGGATTATTGAGTTGCAGGTTGTCTAGACACTGGCCCTGAAGGCATAGGTTGTGTAGACACAGCGTGGGACCAAGCTCTTTGGTCCTGACTTTAAGGCGGGGTGTGCAGCATGAGCCCAGTGGTAGTTGCCTGGCCGTGTGCCAGAAGTGGGACTCTAACGTATGTGCAGAGGGTGAAGGCAGGAAAGTGGGCCTGAGCTTGGAATATTCTGCCACTCTTTGCTTTGAGCACTCGCTTTGAAGTTTCCCTGTAATGCCATTCTCACTCCCGAGGGACTCGGAAAATGACCTCTGTCTTTTCTTTGATAGAACAAAGGAAACCCTCCTAGGCATCTCTGCCAATAGGATCCACTCATGAATTCAATCATCAAGCATTTACTGATGTGTATACACCCCGCCAGCCATGACCCAGAAGGAGCCCATGTCCTAAGGACCTCAGAGGCTGGTATTGGAGGCAGGTGTGCGCATACTTTCTCTGATTCTAGGTGGGAAGGACTGAGAGGGAGGGTAAAAGTCCAGGTGTGAGCCCAGAGGAGGGTGCAATTCATTGTCAACTGGGGAAAATGGGGTGCCTTTAGGGGCTTTAGGAAGGAGAGGCATTTGTGGTTGGCCTTGACAGATAAACAAGATTATTAGGGAAAGGTAGGGAAAGGCATTCCAGGAGAGAGGGTAGAACAAATGAAAACGTAGGGGCCTGAATGCCTGTGTGAGCGATTCCTCTCATAGAGGAATCTGAATGCCTCTAAGAGAGAGAGAGAGAGAGAGAGGGAGAGGGGGAGAGGGAGAGAGGGAGAGAGGGTGCGAGTGAAAGCAATGCCAGATTCAGACACAGAAGGTTCTCAAGGACAGCCATGGCGTCTGGGCTTCAGCAAGTCATAGAGACCACTAGGGGTCAGTCTTGGGTCCTACAAGAGGAAACCAGGAGGTATTTGCTCAGCACTGGTTCTCACCTGAGGACCATTCAGAGGAATTTATTCCACTTTAATATACTATGGTGTTAGCAGCTTTGAAATTCTTTACCGCCAAGGGGACCTTAAAGCCAATAAAGCAGGAGTCTCAGGAATGACCCGTATGTCAGGCCTGCTTGTTTATAATCCTCAGGACCACAATAAAAGGCAAGTTTAATTGTCTGGTGATTCGGGACTTGTGAGGCCCTGGTGTGCTAACCCACCCCTCAGGCCCAGGGGTCTGCCTGAGCTTGGGAGGGAGGGAGTTTGGGGCTGGGCATAGTTGGGAAGCCTCAGGTCTAGGGTAGGTCCAGGATTGGGCTGAGCTGAGGCTGGGGCTGGAGGGGACTTCAAGTGAACTTTGGTTCTGAGGTGAGTGGTTTTCCTGTTGTAGTAATTGACCTCAGAGACTCAGTTAGGAGGACGCAGTGCTGCCAGTACAGCTGTTTCTACAGGAAGCCCCTGTCCCTGATAGCTGAGGCTAGCTCCTGTCCCTGATAGCTGAGGCTAGCCCCTGTCCCTGATAGCTGAGGCTAGCCCCTGTCCCTGATAGCTGAGGCTAGGCTCAGCTTGGTAATTAGCGATAAAAACAAGACCAAGACCACCAGCACCAACTATTGCACATTTACTATGTGCCAGGCACCACCGTAAACACTTTTTGTGCTTCTTTAATCCTCATAAGAATCCTATGAGGTAAGTACTAGTATAATCCCCATGTATAATCCCGGGAAGTGAGGTTCAAGAACTTGAGTAACTTGCCTCAGGTCACAGAGCTGGGATGAACCAGGCACTCTGGCTCCATAGCCATGCTTATAACCCACACGACTAGATAATACTGCAATGTGAAGAGCCTTTGGAGAGTCTGTACATCAGCCCTCTTGTGACAGATGAGGAAACTGAGGCCCAGACCCAGGTCACCTAGCTGGTGAGTGGTTGAACCCAGACCCAGGTCTCTGGCTCCCAGCTTAGAGCTCTTGTCACAGTACCATGTGGCCAGCATTTACACCAAACCAAGTCTCAAGACATTTTAGCTAAAACTGAAGCTTTGGGTCAAGGAATTGGAAAGGGCCAAAATTACACTATGGTCTCCTGGCCTTATGGGGTCGAATGCTCCATAACTCAGCACAGGCACTATCAGCTCGTCAGAGGGTAGGGGCCACAGGACATGGCTCCTCCGAGTGCAGACAAACTGCTGGGCAGGGTCCAGGCTGGGGTCAGCTAATAGCCCCTACACTTCTATCCCCATTTCCAGGGCAGAGGGACACATCCTGGACAAGTGAGAAAGCTTGGCAGAAAAAACAGAGGATTTTCTTCCTTCAGGCAAACAGGCTCCTCTCAGATCACAAACTGTGATGGGGTTTTCATGGGAGGCGCAGGCTCTGATGGGAACAGAAAGCTCTGGTATAAGCAGCTGTGAGAGAAGGAGTAAATCATCTCCTGAAATATTCTTGGCAGCTGCTCACTCACTAACAAAAATAGCCTGCTTGGCATAGCTCTGGTCACTCAAAAACTACTCCAGGGACCTTGCAATTTTCAAGATATGGTTCTGCAATTGAGGAAGGCCAAAGGAACTGCTGGGAGAGGAGTGCAGTGTGTGCCAGGCCCTGCGAGGGGCGATGCAGGGAGCCCCCATGAGCTCTGAGCCGGGCTAGGGCTGGAAAACTGCAGTGTGGAGCTCAAAGGTGCCTGGGCCTCCCAGCTCCCCAGCAACCGGCGCTTGTGCCTAGCTCAGCGGGTGTTTGTTGAGTGGAACTGAAATCCATCATGGGGCAATCCTGAATGGAGGCTCTAAACAACAAATTGCTCAAGTGTAGGAAGAGGAAAGCTGGCTTAGTAGAGGCCAGGGTGCAAAGCTCCAGGGAGCTTTAGCTGAGTGAACACACATTATGTGCCAGCTATGTGTTGTGGCTGTCAGCAAAGCTAATGAATCCATCCTAAGTTGTGCTACCATCAGCTTCGATTCCAGATCAAAGGGGGAGATAATCCCTGCAGGCTTTGCTTTGGTTGGCCCATCAGTCCAGATCTGAAAATCTGTGTCCACTTCTGGGCCTCACATGTTTAAGGGGATCTGGACAAATTGGAACATATTCAGAGAAAGATGGAAAGATCTGAAGCCATGTCATGCTGACTGATGAAGGACTGGGACTATTTGGGCTGTGAAACATTGGTCTGGAAGCAGGGAAGAGGAGGGGAGCTGGCAGTTGTTTTTGAAACTTGAAGGGCTCTTGTGGGAAGGGGGAATCAGGTATTCTGATTTGTACCAGAGGCAACAAAGAGTTAAATAAGAAGCAGGAGCTTTGGAGCCAGACAGATGTGTGTTCATGTGCTGGTTCCTTCTCATTTTGCCAGGTGACAATGGTCAAGCCACAGGACCTCCCCAAGCTTCAGTACTTAATCAGTAAGAGGGAAGCAGAAATGCTTACTGTTCAGCATTGTCGGAATTATACACCCTGTACAACACCTTCCACATAGTGGCTACCCAAGAACCTTTTCCCTTTCCATCCAGAAGACAGAAGCTTCCCAAAGGAGTGCCATTGCAGGAGGAAGGGCAAACTTGTCACAGACATGGCTGGCTTCAAAAGCCAACTTGCTTTTTATGTTGCTTTATGTTTTTCTCCTAGAAGAATGCTTACTTTTTTATTCCCTTTCCTTTGGCCTGTGTTATCTTATTTTCTAATATAAATTATTGAGTGACTTTTCATCTTTTAAAAATGAGAAACAGAATACACAAGTACAAGGCATCTACTAACAATTGTTAATTTTCAACCAGGGGCTGCTTGTCTCTTTGGTTAGCTCTGAAGAGGCTCTTTCAAGTCCAAAAATGGACCTCCCATTCTGGGGCTGGATGACTCACCTGAGCTTCATGTCCTCAGATGGGGAACCCATCCCATCCCTAAAGCCACTGTCCTAAGTCCTGCAAAGGGTTAGAGGCCAATATCTCTGTCCTAACCCCCTCCAAGGCAGCTAATGTGGGGTAAAAGATAACTCAGGGGAATTGTTAGAACATGTCAAGCTGCTTCTGTAAATGTATGAATAGAAGCCCATTGTCCCTCTCATTCCTGACTTCTGTTGGGCCAGGCCTCAGTCAGTCCACCCTGGTGGGCAGGGTGGAGTCTATCTGTAAGACTCCTTGGAAGGAGGCTCTCTTGGAGCCTAGGACTAATATCCATCAGCAGAAGCAGGACAGTTCTCACTCTGACATTGCGACTCCCTGAAAGATGGCTGGGTGTAGAGAGGGTGGGTGCAGTCAGAAGAGTTTATGGACTGTCCGGGTAGTGCTGATGGGCAGAGTGAACTGTGTAGTGGGTGACCTATGGAGTTTGGAGACTGGGGGCCATTGGCATGTCATTAACTCACAGCAGTAAATGAGGCAGCATGGTTGGAGGGAGGAGCCAGATTGGAGGATGTGGTGGACAGCACAGGATGTAGTGGGATGGTAGTGTCAAGTGTCACTTCTGGAGAGATGGATGAAGTCAGAAACAGGAGAATGAACAGTGAGGCCTGTAAACAGCAGAAGTGAAGAACAGGATGGGATAAAGGCCACAGGGCAGGACACGGGTTCAGGGCTGAGGCCATGAGCAGTGAGAGAGCTGGAGGTGTGGCAGGGGTATGGGATGGTGGATTGAAGGGTCAGGGAACATGAATACTGGCCAGGGGTTTCCCCAATAGGCCTCTGCTGACTCCCAGGGCAGAAAAGTCCTGACCTCACTTGTACATTGTGGAGCATGGTCAAAGCCGAGTCCTGACGTTCATGCCAAGCCTAGTCAGATCCAAATAAGGTCCATACGCTGCAGTTGTTTGATATCTCTCAAGTGTCTCTTCAGTTTTCTTTAAAATTTATTTGTTGAAGAAACAGGCTTTTGCCTTGTAGTTTCCTGCAAGCTGACTTTAGCTGCTTGTCTTCCTGTGATGTTATTAACATGTTCCTCTGTCTTCTGTATTTACTATAGCTTGGTAGGTAGATCCATAGGTTTGGTCAGATTCAGGTTTGAGTTTAGACCATCAAAAAGTACATAACATCTAGTTGCCTTATACTCTGTAATGTAACTATTGAAAATCATTGGCTGGATCTGTCAATTCATTTTGGCTGGATTGCAAAATGATGATAGTCTACTTCTACTATTTCTTCTTTGTTTATTAATTTATCACCTCTATGGAGAGAAGTTTCCCTTTATGAGCTGTTTAATTATCCTGGAGTAGAGTCATCTAGGAAAGGCAGGAAAAAATGCTGGATTCTTTTTTTTATTTTCCAATTTGTAAAGTGTAAACATCTGATGTGATTTGGTCCATGGGGGCACTTAGCCTGTTGGTGCTCGTCTTGTCCACCCCATCACTGGATGACCCCGATGAACTTATTCGAAGGTCTCCAGACCCTTTGCCCCAAGCCTAATAGTCTTTTGAAGCCTCTTAGCTTTCTGGTATGACAAAATGTTCCAGGCCCATCTTGTATATTCCTTGCCCTAAGCTGGAATGAACCATTTATCCAAGAATTACCACTTTTTTTTTTAAGTGGGAAATGGTTTTAAAGAACTATGATTTGGGCACTAGAGTTTTTAAAAAATGCTGTTTCTAATCATTTTAATCATTGTTTCTTGGCCCTATAAAGAGATGGCACTGGAGAATATGTATTTATTTTTAGAGATAACATATACTTTGAGGTTTTAAAAAATTGGTAGTTGTAACTCAAATGCGTAACTGTTAGGTTTTTAAAAATATCATCAACCTTGTATTTGTACCTTCTTTTACTCATGTTAAAAATCCAGGCTCTCAATGACATTAGTATAATTGCTTATTGCTTTATCTCATAACTATACACACAAGAATCTCAGACTAGCAATAGCAACCCTACCAACAATCTGACTACTGAAAAGAGTTTAAGATTATTTTCTATTTTTAAAATACATTTTAAAAGCACTTGGAATAGTTCTTTTCTGTATGATTATACCTCCAACAGTGTATACATTTAAGGAAAATTTTGTTTTATAATTATGTGAAATATTTAAATGTTTCAAAACCCAAGTCTAAAATGTAAACTGTATTTATAAAATATAATTTCTATTCCTGTTTTCTCCACCTTAGTCTCTCCTGCCCCATAGGTAATCATTAAAAAAAAATTGTTTTTAGTGGTTTACCCTTTGCCATGGTTTGGGTTTTTCTACAAAGCAGCGTCTGAGACAATGACTGTGTGCAGGTAATTAATTTGGGGAGGTGACCCCAGGAGACAGTCATGAGAGACTGTGGGAGAGAGAAACAAAAGGAAGGAACGGCAAACTAAGAAGGTGTTATTGAGTTGATGACAATGGGCAACGGGGGCTCAGGCCCACACAGGACCTTCCAGCTGGTTGCTATAGCAGTGGCTGGATGGAGCCAAGGGTTGGCCTGTGAGTGGAAGAGGGGGCATAAAGAGTTCAATTCTCCTTTCATTGTGCGTTTTTTTTTTTTGAAAACTATAGGCATGTAGGTATACGTATCCCCTCTTGCTTAGATAAATGGTACAATAATACTGTATACACTTTATTCCAGCTTACTTTCCTCACTTACCTTGGTATTTTAGTGAACGCTCCACAGTATTACTTAGAGATCTTCGTTCCTTTCCGCAGGTGCCTCGTGCTCCTTCACACAGACCTACCATCGTATAATGAACCAGTCCTCTTTGGATGAGGGTGTTTGGGTGGTTTCCAGTTTTTGCTTTTATAAATACTGCTGCCATGAATAAATTTTCCTTTACTTTTTTTCCTTTTTTGTTTTACAAGTGTTCCTTTGACTCCTAAATGTGGGATTCTGGCTTAAAAGATGAATAAATATGTAATTTTGCTAGATACTGCCAAATTCTCCTCACAGGCGCTGTGACCTTTTACATTCCCATCAGCAATGTAAAAGAATGCCTGTTCCCCCTCAGTTTCACCAACAGAATTTGTTGTCTAACTTGGATTTTTGCCAATTGGATGATGAGAAATCAAGTCTTGATATAGTTGTAATCTTCATTTTTCTATAATGAGCAAGGTTGCACATTTTTTTTTTATACTTCTGCAGCTGAGATGAGCCCCCTGTATTTTGGCTTTCACTGAGCCTCTGTCGTATCTGGGCTTTTTGCCTTGCAGGGCATGCTGTGACTTCTTTGGCCAGTGGGGTGATGAGGAGCATTTGGGGATACCTCTCAAGCTTGTGACCTTAGCTTTGCCTCTCTAGGGTCTACAAGCTGAGATCAGCCTCAGTCCACCTGGGAACCAGTGAAAAACAGTAATAATCAAAATAGGCTTTATGCCTACATAGCAGTTTGCAAAAATCTCAGATGAATTGCGTCATTTGGTCTTCTCAATAACCCCATGAAGGGTGTGCTTTCAACCCCTTTACAAATGGGGAAACTGAGGCTCGGAGAGGCCAAATGACTCACCCTAGGGCACACAGCTGGACAGTGGTAGAGCTGGGCCTCCTCTTGGGTCTGTTTGACCCCAAAGCCCTGGCTCTTCCCACTGCACCAGAGAGAATCTGAGCTTGACAGATGCTTTACCATTCAGGCTGCCAAGTGCCAGAGTTCTGTGAGATGGATAATGAGGAAGTCATTTTTCAGGGGATCAATGTGGACGAAAGATTAATTGAAGAAATGCTGCCAAAAGGAGGATGCAAAGTCTGGATTATGTTCCAGAAACTCAGGGCACCAGGAGAAGGGAGAACATTCTAGAGGAGAAAGATAACAGGAGAGGAAAGAAGGAGGATGGAGATCAAAGCAGGCACTTGAGATCCCAATCAGCCAGTCTCAGGCACTGCTTTTGGGTGGTAGTGCTCATGGGATACCCCTGCTTAGAGGCTGGCCACCTACTGGTCCCTCTGCCCCAGTTATCTTGGGGACCTGGGGTTTCTCTGTCTCCTGCCTCCCATGCCACACCCAAGGCAGTGGCCTCCATGGGGAGGCCAGCCTGGTACACACTGCTCAGATCCACCTGGCCCTCTCCATGCTGCCGGCCCTCCTTCCCAGGGCTGGCTCCACTCCCTGACTTCCTCTTGGACATGTTTTCTAGGGAGGTCATGTCTTGCTGCTCTCAGAGGCAGGCAGAGCAATGCTGAATTCTGACCCCATCACTTTTTGTGCTGCCTTAGACAGGTCACTCTCAGAACCTCCCTTCCCTCAACTGTAAAATGAGGGTGGTATGCCTGCCAAGAATTGTTGTGGTCAGGGTGAAGTAAGGTCTGGAAACCTCCTAGCCCAGTACCAGGCCCTGGGAAATTGCTCAGTAAGAGGCGGCCATTTGCATCTTGGTGACGCCACCTTGGGCCCTTAGAAGCACGCCTCCTTCCCTGTCCTGTGCTCCTCTCCAGCCTTCTCTCAGATCATGCTGGCTGTGATATCAGATTCCTGGGTGTTGTTTCATCCTTCCCCTTCCTGGAGAATCATTGCTTTTAACCTAGCTGCCCTGGGCTGAGAGGAGGGGCTGGGTCAGCGTGAGGCAGGAAAGGCAGCTTTGTACACAGGCCCGCCCTGGGTCTTGGTAACTTCCTGCCCACTCTCTGGTCCCCAACACCTTCCCACTCTGTTCAGCCTTGGGGAGGTGGATGCAGCTCACTCTCTGTAACCAGTTCCTGGTGGAACCCTGTTACAGGGGAGGAGCCCCCAGGCCATCTCAGCTGGTGCTCCTGGGCTTTTTCAGGGTTTCTGCCTGCAGACCTCACCTGCTACCTCCCCTCAGTCCTTGGTAGAGCCAGGATGGATGAGCCTCTTCCCTGGCTTGGCCAGGAGAGCCTTAGGCACTGGAACTAGGTGGGAGGGGCTGCTGGGGTACAGCCTCAGAGCTCAAAGATTTAACTCTCCTTCCTGAGGGGCCAGTTCCAGTCCCTAAAATGCTTTAAGAGGAGGATCCTACCTGCTCCTTCTTCTGACAACTTGGTAGGAGGACTCTGGAGGTATAGGAGGACCAGGCTTGTGGGTAGGCGAGGTGCCAGGACTGATCAGACTGGAGTTTGGCAGGGTAACCGGGCTAGTTCCTATAGTGGCTGCCAGGTATTCAGATGAAATGAGCCTGGTGCAGGCTGGCATCATCTGGTGCAAGGGCCTAGGGGGAGGGGCAGCAGGCATCTCAGGAAAGCGGCGAGCCTGGAGAGGATCAGAATGGCCCTGCAATGAGCCCCTCATGTGTGTTGGCATTACATCTGTGTCAGGTGGGTGGTAACAGCAGATAGCACAGGAGGTGGATCCTAGAACCCAGAGAAAATGATGGCAAGAGCTAGGCCAGGAGCCATGCTGCAGCCTTGGAGACTGGGACTCAGGGAACAGCCAGTTCCTGCAGAGAATTGACATGCTAGGAGGGAAACAGAGGCAGAATCGCAGTCATATGACCTGGATTAACATGATAGAGCTCAGGGGAGTCAGCGAGTCTGTGAGAAAACAGCAGTCCCGAATTCTCTTGGGTCCCACCTGCTAATTTGACTGAGACTTCAGCCTTCTTTCCATCCTGCTCTGGGAAAACTCAAGGACTGGCCAGAGCTGATTATGTAGGTGTTTTGCTTGAGAGTTGAGAGCCAGGAGGGGCTGGAGAAAACAGGATTATCAGCTTTCTCCCTGGCTATAATTCACCATTTCTACCTCCCACCCAAACACTATCCTCTCTCGGGAAGAGATCTGGGCTTGAGTTTTCTTTCTTCTTACACTGCCAGCCTCTTGGCATTCATGGGCCCTTCTGATTAGCAGCCAGCAAAGCGTCTTCTAGTGGTGATAATGCTCCTAGGTTTGAAAGTTCTTATTTATTCCCAGTGATGAAATGCTTCAAGCCCTGCATTATCCCTGTGTTGATGAAAATAGTCTAACTCTGTAAAATATTTGAAGAGATTTATTCTAAGCCAAATGTAAGTGATCATGGCCTATGACACAGCCCTCAGGAGATCCTGGGAACGTGTGCCCAAGGTGGTTGGGGTGCAGCTTGATTTTATACATTTCAGGGAGGCATGGGGCATCAATCACATACATTTGAGAAATATATTGGTTTGGTCCAGAAGGGTAGGACAGCTCAAAGCAGAGGCTTCCAGGTTACAGGTAAATTTAAACATTTTCTAGTTGACAATTGGTTGAGTTTGTCTAAAGACCTGGGATGAGTAGAAAGGACTGCGATAAGAGGTTGTATAGAACAAAGTGTTACCATGCAGATGAAGCTTTTAGCTAGCTGGCTTCAGCGAGAATAGGTTGTAAAATATTTCTTATCAGACTTAAAGTTGGTGTTGATGTTAATTCCAGAGAGGTATGATGAGGCATGTCTGACCCCCACTTTCCATCATGGCCTAATCCAGCCTTTCAGTTTAAAATTTAAGAGGCCTGGCTAAGAAGGAAGCCCATTCAGATGGTTGGGGCCCTTTACATTTTATTTTTGGTTTGTATCTGTTAAAGAAATGTTTACCTCTGAGGGGAAGCTGAGGTGGCAGAGGGATGGAGCGCTCCTGAAGTCCAGAGAAGAAGGAGGAAGAAGTACAAAGACTCCATCCTCTAAGGAGAGAGCTGAATTAAAAAGCATTAGAAATGCAGATGGGGTAAGGATGGAAACAAAAGTCAGACACAGAGAAATTATTGCATGAAGATCCAGGGTGGTATCCGAGGAGATGAGGAGATACCCATTTACCACAGGGCAAATTGTCCGAGAATCTACTCTGAGCCCTGGGATGGGTTCTAGGGACACACAGATGAGTGAGGCACTGTTCTTGCTCTCCAGAAATCCACAACCTAATTACAGAGGCAGGCCAACAAATGGACAAATTTCAAACAATGGGGAAAGCAGGGAGTATCATGAGAATGGAGAAGAGGGGGCCTCAGGCTCATTCTGGGATGCAGAGTGAGGGAAGGCGGTACAGGGAAGGCCTCCTGGAAGGTTAGATAGCTGAGCTGCTTCTTCAAGGTGGGAGAAGCAGCTGGTGAATATGGCTGGTAAGGACAGTCCAGGCAGGGCAACATCATGGATAGAGGAATTGAAGGAAGCTTTGGACAACTGCAAGACATGGGGTGTCTTGGAGAATACAGCAAGAGGCAGGGAGTGGCATGGCAGGAACCAGGAGGTTGAAGATATCCAGGGGTGGGCTCTCTGGTTTCCATCAGCCCCAAATGAGCCAGAAGTCCCCAAAAGGCAGGTAGAATTGACCAGGCACAGAGGGGAAGGGCTCTGTGGTGGAGGTAACTCAGAGTCCAGGAAAATCCAGCCTGTCAGGCTAAGGTGGTCATGAGTTTGGATCAGGGGTTGACAAACTATGGCCTGCTGGCTGCATCTTGCCCACCACTGTTTTTGTACCTGAAGTTTTATTATAACACAGTCATGCTCATTCATTTACATGATGTCTCTCTGCTTTTGTGCAGTTACAGCAGAGCCACGAAGTCCAAAATATTTACTTTTAGGCTCTTTAAAGAAAAAGTTTGCAAACTTCTGGTTTAAGGCAGTGACCAGCTGGATGGCAGGGTTTTGTGGTTGGGCAGCAAGTCAGCATATGTCTGCTCAGGCCAGTGTGGTTCAGGCTGGGCTTGGGTCATCTGAGCTGGCTTTAGCAGCCACTGGTTTTAGCTGGTCTGTTGAGATGCTGCATGGAGCTCCAGAGGGCTTTGCTCTAATGGCACCTGGCTGATTGATAGAGGCCTTTCACTCAGGACACTCCAGAGCTACCCAGATAGGTGCCTGTGTCCTGGTGGCAGAGCAAGCTGGGCTTTCCTCAGATGGGGTTTCCTCCCCTTTCAGGAGTTTTCAATGTGGTATCTGAGTCTGGGGAAATCAAGGATCTGATTCTAGGATTTCTCTAGGATTGGACACTCAGATTTGTCAAGGTTGGTGGGTGAAAGCCCTTACCTGCAGCTTCCTAATAGGCCTCTTGGAGTCATAGATTTAGTGCTGGAAGGATCCATAAAATTTTCTATTCTAGTTTGACCCCTGTTGTGAAAGTCTTGAAATTTTCTAAGATTTCAGTCCCACGACATTCCTTCCGAGGCCATCAGCTGTAACATCTCCACTGACTTCCAGATCTTTGTTCCAGGCAACCCATTTCATGACTGTGAAGTTCTAGGAAAAAAAATTATCTGTAGCTTCTTTTAGGCTGTCCCAGCTGTCACTCAGGGAGCCATACAGAACACAATTCCCTTTCTCCATGGCGGCCCTCAGATTTCTGTAGAGAGAAGCTATGCACCAAGTCTTTTCTCCAGGTTAGGAAGCTGCGGTTCTTTCACGTTTCTCTGGATTCTGGGACTTCCTAGACACACAGCTGCCTGTTGATCTTCAACTCAAGGTACAGCACCCCAAACTGCCCACAACAATCTGGGGTGTTCTGACTTGGGCCCAAGGTTGCCAAAGGTCAACAAGCTTTCTCTTGGGAACAGCTTCTAGCAGCCATGACCTGTAGTGGTGGACTCCTTTGACCCCCAGGTTGAGACCCACATCAGGCTCACTTTTGACAAAATATGCTAGAAGGATGCACAGCTGGGGGAAGTATTAGGTGCCTCAGAGAATCTGGTACTAAGAGAGTGCTGGAGGACTTTAGGGGATTGAAAAACAGAATTAGACGATACCTGTGTAGGACCAGATCACCTCCACAATGCGTAGTCCTTGGAGGAGGGGCTTCGCTCTACATCTTGCCTCAGCTGAACAGCAAAGAAATGGATAATCCAGAGGTGTTCTGCAACTCTGCACATCCTCAAAAACTGACCCAAGGAACCAAGGCTTCACCTTGCATCTGGCTTTTGGGACAAAGCCAGGTAACCAGGAGGTGCATTGTCTTATGTTACCAAGGACCTAGTGACCTTCTGGTGAGCACTGGAAAAGGATTGGGATGGGGAGATCTGCTGCTGTAAGCAGTCACACCATGCTTGCTTCCTTCCCCAAACCCTGCCTTTTAAGATTCAGTCTTTCCTGATAGGCCTGGCACCAGCAAGTTGCCCTTGACCTCACTGTTAGCATGAGGAAATGCTAAGAGGGCAGGCTGGACACTGGTTCCTGGCAGGCTAGCTTCAAGCTTGGTGTGAAAGGCTAACCAATGAATAAATCAAGGCAGTGCTGGAAATGGTAAAAGAAGTTTTCTTTTTTTAAAAATTAAACTTTTGGGGATGAAGATAACAGAAGAAGAAACCGGCAGCAACCATTACTGTTCTGCAGCCCCCGCGGGTGATCCCCAGGCATGCAGGGTCTGGAGTGGACCTCCAGCAGGCCTGCAGCAGAGGGGTCTGTTAGAAGGAAAACTAAGAAACAGAAAGAAATAGCTTCAACATCAACAAAAAGGACGTCCACTCAGAGACCCCATCCGAAAGTCACCAACTACAAAGAACACAGGTAGATAAAGCCACTAAGATGGGAAGAAACCAGTGCAAAAAGGATGAAAACACCAAAAACCAGAATGCCTCTCCCCCTCCAAGGAATCACAACTCCTCACTAGCTAGGGATCAAAGATGGATGGAGAATGAATCTGATGAATTGACAGAAACAGGCTTCAGAAGGTGGGTAATAACAAACTTCTCAGAGCTAAAAGAACATGTGCTAACCCAATGCAAAGAAACTAAGAACCTAGAAAAAAGGTTAGATGAGATGCTAACTAGAATAAACAGCTTAGAGAAGAATATAAAGGACTTGATGGAGCTGAAAAACACAGCACGAGAACTTCACGAAGCATACACAAGTTTCAATAGCTGAATCGACCAAGCAGAAGAAAGGATATCAGAGATTGAAGATCAACTCAATGAAATAAAATGAGAAGGCAAAAATAGAGAAAAAAGAGTGAAAAGAAATGAAAAAAGCCTCCAAGAAATATGGGATTATGTGAAAAGACCTAATTTACGTTTGATAGGTGTACCTGAATGTGATGGAGAGAATGAATCCAAGCTGGAAAACACTCTTCAGGATATTATCCAGGAGAATTTCCCCAACCTAACAAGGCAGGCCAATATTCAAGTCCAGGAAATACAGAGAACACCACAAAGACATTCCTTAAGAAGAGCAACCCCAAGGCACATAATCATCAGATTCACCAGGGTTGAAATGAAGGAAAAAATGCTAAGGGCAGCCAGAGAGAAAGGTCAGGTTACCCACAAAGGGAAGCCCATCAGACTCACAACGGATCTCTCGGCAGAAACCCTACAAGCCAGAAGAGAGTGGGGGCCAATATTCAACATCTTTAAAGAAAAGAACTTTCAACCTAGAATTTCATATCCAGCCAAACTAACCTTCATAAGCAAAGGGAAATAAAATCCTTTATGGACGAGCAATTGCTGAGAGATTTCATCACCACCAGGCCTGCCTTACAAGAGCTCCTGAAAGAAGCACTAAACAAGGAAAGGAACAATCAGTACCAGCCACTACAAAAACATACCAAATGGTAAAGACCATTGACATAATGAAGAAAATGCATCAATTACTGGGCAAAACATCCAGCTAGCATCAAAATGGCAGGATCAAATTCACACATAACAATATTAACCTTAAATGTAAATGGGCTAAATGCCCCAATCAACAGACATAGATTGGAAAATTGGATAAAAAGTCAAAACCCATTGGTGTGCTGTATTCAGGAAACCCATCTCACATGCAAGGACACACATAGGCTAAAAATAAAGGGATGGAGGAGGATTTATCAAGCAAATGGAGAGCAAAAAAAAGCAGGAGTTACAATCCTAGTCTCTGATAAAATAGACTTTAAACCAACAAAGATCAAAAGAGACAAAGAAGGGCATTACATAATTATAAAAGGATCAATCCATCAAGAAGCGCTAACAATCCTAAAAATATATGCACCCAATACAGGAGCACCCAGGTACATAAAGCAAGTTCTTAATGAACTACAAAGAGACTTAGACTCCCACACAATAATAGTGGGAGACTTTAACACTCCACTGTCAATATTAGACAGCTCAATGAGACAGAAAATTAACAAGGATATCCAGGATTTGAACTCAGATCTGGACCAAGCAAGCCTAATAGACATCTACAGAAGTCTCCACCCCAAATCCACAGAATATACATTCTTCTCAGCACCACATGGCACCTACTCTAAAATAGACCACATAATCAGAAGTAAATCACTCCTCAGCAAATGCATAGAACAGAAATCATAGAACAGAAATGCATAGAACAGAAATCATAACAAACAGTCTCTCAGACCACAGGGCAATCAAATTAGAATTAAGAAACTAACTCAGAACTGCACAACTTCATGGAAACTGAACAACCTGCTCCTGAATGTTGACTGGATAAACAATGAGATGAAGGAAGAAATAAAGATGTTATTTGAAACCAATCAGAATGAAGACACAATGTACCAGAATCTATGGGACACATTTAAAGCAGTGTCTAGAGGGAAATTTATAGCAATAAATGCCCACCAGAGAAGCGAGGAAAGATCTAAAATCAACACCCTACCGTCAAAATTGAAAGAGCTAGAGGAGCAAGATTAAGAAAAACCTCAAAAGCTAGCAGAAGACAAGAAATAACTAAGATCAGAGCAGAACTGAAGGAGATAGAGACACAAAAAAAACCCTTCCAAAAATCAGTAACTCCAGGAGCTGGGTTTTTGAAAAGATCAACAAAATAGACCACTAGCCAGATTAGTAAAAAAGAATTGGGAGAAGAATCAAATAGATGCAATAAAAAATGAAAAAGGAGATATCACCACCAATTCCACAGAAATACAAACTACCATCAGAGATTACTACAAACAACTCTATGCACATAAACCTGTAAACCTGGAAGAGATGGATAAATTTCTGGACACTTTCACCCTCCCAAGCCTAAACCAGGAAGAAGTTGAAACCTTGAACAGATCAATAACAAGGGCTGAAGTTGAGGCAGCAATTAATAGCCTACCAACCAAAAAAGTCCAGGTCCAGATGGGTTCACAGCTGAATTCTACCAGATGTACAAAGAGGAGCTGGTACCATTCCTTCTGAAAGTATTCCAAAGAATCCGAAAAGAGGGAATCCTTCCCAAATCATTTTATAAGACCAACATCATCCTGATACCAAAACCCGGCAGAGACCAACAAAAAAAGAAAACTTCAATCCAATATCCATGATGAACATAGATGCAAAAATCTTCAATAAAATATTGGCAAACCAATTGCAACAGCACATCAAAAAGCTTATGCATCACAATCAAGTAGGCTTCATCCTGGGATGCAGGCTGGTTCAACATATGCAAGTCTATAAAGGTAATCCACCACATAAACAGAAACAAAGACAAAAACCACATGATTATCTCAATAGACGCAGAGAAGGCCTTCAACAAAATTCAACAACCCTTTATGCTAAAAACTCTCAATAAACTAGGTACTGAAGGAACATATCTCAAAATAATAAAAGCTATTTATGACAGACCTACAGCCAATATCGTACTGAATGGGCACAAGCTGGAAGCATTCCCTTTGAAATCCAGCACTAGAAAGGATGCCCTCTCTTACCACTCCTATTCAATATAGTATAGGACATTCTAGCCAGAGCAATTAGGCAAGAAAAAAAAAAAATAAAGGGTATTCAATTAGGAAAGGAGGAAGTCAAATTGTCTCTATTTGCAGATTACATGATTGTATATTTAGAAGACCCCATTGTCTCAGCCCCAAATCTTCTTAAACTGGTAAGCAACTTTAGCAAAGTATCAGGATACAAAATCAATGTGCAGAAATCATAAGCATATCTACACACCAATAACAGACTAACAGAGAGCCAAATCATGAGCGAACTTCCATTCACAATTGCTACAAAGAGAATAAAATACCTAGGAATACAATTAACAAAGGATGTAAAGGACCTCTTCAAGGAGAACTACAAACCACTGCTCAAGGAAATAAGAGAGGACACAAACAGATGGAGAAACATTCCATGCTCATGGTTTGAAAGAATGAATATCATGAAAATGGCCATACTTCCCAAAGTAATTTATAGATTCAATTTTTTTTTGAGACAGAGTTATGCTCTTGTCACCCAGGCTGGAGTACAGTGGTACAATCTTGGCTCACTGCAATTTCTGCCTCCTGGGTTCAAGTGATTCTCCTGCCTCAGCCTCCCGAGTAGCTAGGATTATAGGTGCATACCACCATGCCCAGTTAATTTTTGTATTATTAGTTGAGACAGGGTTTCACCATGTTGTCCAGGTTGGTTTCTAACTCCTGACCTCAGCTGATCTGCCCACCCTGGCCTCACAAAGTGCTGGGATTACAGGCGTGACCCCGGGGCCTGGCCTCTTCTTTCATTTTTATTAGCTTTTGCCTCATATACTTTGCAGCTCTGTGTTTTGGTGCATATCCACCTAGGATTGTTACATCTTCTCAGTAGGTTGATCCTTTTATCACTTATAATATCTCTGATAATTTTGTGTTTTGCTCTGAAGCCTACTTTGTCTAATACTAATATAGTCACTTCTGCTTTTTTTTTGTTTAATGTTTATATATATTTTTCTATTCATTTCCTGCCCCTCACCTGTATCATTAGACTTGAAGTGACTCTTTTATATACAACATATGTGGGATAGGTTTTTTTAAATCCACTCTGACAATCTGTGTTTTTTGTTTGATGTAATTTATTCATTTCCTGCCCCTCACCTCACATATTATTAGACTTGAAGTGAATCTTTTATAGACAACATATGTGGGATATGTTTTTTTTTTAATCCACTCTGACAATCTGTGTTTTTTGTTTGATGTAGTTTGACTGCATTCACATTTAATGTAATTATTGGTATGCTGGAATTTAAGTCTACTATTTTGTTTTTTGTTTTCTGTTTGTTTTTGCCATCTTTCATTTTTCTGTTTTCCCTTTTCTGCCTTCTTTTAGACTACTTGAATGTATTTTAGAATTTCATTTTGATATGTCTACAGTGTAGCTTAGTATATCTCTTTGGTCACTTTTTTGGTCATTGCCCTAGGTACTACATTATATATAAATAACTCTCACAGTCTACTGGTGCCATTATTTATCACTTTGAGTAATGTGTAGAAACCTCACCTCCCTTTATGTTTCTTTACCTCTTCCCATTTACAATAAAATTGTCTTAAATATTTCCTCTGCATATATTTAGAACCACATTAGGTAGTGTTAATTATAATTTTTGCTTCAACTCTCAGGCACATTTTTGAAAACTCAAGAGGAGAAAGATACTCTGTTGTACTTATCTGTATTTTTACTTATCATGTCATTTTTTTTTTTCATTCTGGTGTTCTAGAATTCCTTTTTTAATTATTACTATTTCCTTTCTGGTTAGAGAAGACTCTTGGCTAGGAATAGTATGGTGGCTTATGCCCATAATCCCAGTACTTTGGGAGGCTGAGGCAGGAGGATCACTTGAGCCCAGTAGTTCAAGATGAGCTCGGGCAAAATGGCAAGAAAGAAAAAGGAAAAAAAATCATTTAGTTATTCCCTGAGGATAGATCTGCTGGTGACAGACTCTGTTAATTTTCCTCTATCTGAAAATGTCTTGATTTCCTTTTCATCCCTGTAGAATATTTTTACCATATAAACAATTCTGGGATGACAATTGTTTTCTAAAATCAGCACTTGAAAAATGTTGTGCCACTTTCTTTCATCCTCCATAGTTTTGGATGACAAATATGTTGTCATTTAAATTGCTTTTCTCATATATGTAGACATTATTTCTCTCTTGCTATTTTCAACCACTGTTTTGTATTTAGTTTTTAGAATTTTAATTATAATATATCTTGATGTAGATTTCTTTAGGTCAATCCTGTTTGGGGTTCGCTCAGCTTCTTGAGTCTGTAGGTTTACATCTTTTCCCAAATCTGTGAAGTTTTCAGCCATTATTTCTTTTAATACTTTTTCATACCTCTACTCTTTTAGTCTCCTTCTGGGACTCTAATGACATGAATATTAGATGTTTTGTCATAGTTTCACAGGCTCTAAAGGTTTGTTAATTTTTTTTCAGTCTATTTTCTCTCTATTGTTCAGATTGGATAATTTCTATTGTTCTGTCTTCTACTTCACTGATTGCTTCCCTTTGTTCATCCTGCCATTAAACCCATCCACTGAGATTTTTATTTTAGGTATTGTATTTTTAGTTCTCAGATTTTCATTGGGTTCTTCTTTTATATCTTCTATATCCTTCCTGAAACATTCTATTTCTTTGCTGAGGGTTTTCCAATTTTTTCATCAAGCATGTTAGTAATTTCTCATTAAAGCATTTTAAAAAATCATGGCTGCACTGGGTGCGGTGGCTCATGCCTGTAATCGCAGCACTTTGGAAGGCCAAGGTGGGCAATCACTGAGGTCAGGAGTTCAAGATCAGCCTGGCCAACAAGGAGAAACCCCGTCTCCACTAAAAATACAAAAAAATTAGTTGGGCATTGTGGAAGTCACCTGTAATCCCAGCTACTTGGGAGGCTGAGGCAAGAGAATTGCTTAAACCTGGGAGTCAGAGGTTGCAGTGAGCCGAGATTGTGCCATTGCACTCCAGTCTGGGTGACAGACTGGGACTCCATCTCAAAAAAGAACCAGAACCAGAACAACAACAACAACAACAAATTATGGCTGCTTTAAGAGCTTTGTCAGATAATTCTGACATTTCTTCCATCTTGGAGTTGACATCTTTAGATTTCATATTTTCATTAAGTTTGAGATTTTCTGATTCTTGGTATGACAAGATATTTTCAATAGAAACTTGGACTTTTAAAAAATTATGTTATAAGGCTCTAAATCTTATTCAAACCTTCTGTTTAAATTCAATCCCTTCTGGGGAAGGGACTGTTGCCTCACTACTGCTAGGTGGAAGTAGAAGTGTAGGTTTTCTACTTAGCCTCTGTTGACACCCTATGGGATGGTCCTGTTGCTGCTGGGCAATGGTGAAAGTCTTGATTCTCCACTATACCTCCTCTGACACCACTCCAGTGAGTAATGGAAAGATGCCTTATTACTTCTGGGTGGGGGTGAAGGTCCAGAATCTCTGTGTGGCCTCCACCTACTCTGCAGGAGGGAGAGGTAATTGGCCTCATTACTGTCCAGTAGGGACATAAGTCCCAGCTCTCTCCTTGTCTTTTGACATCATCATGCCTGGATGTTAGGGTGCTGTAATGATTAATTTTAGTGTCAACTCAATGGGCAAAGGGATGCCCGATAGCTGGTAAAGCATTATTTCTGGGTATGTCATGAGGGTATTTCCAGAAAGAATTAGTATTTGAAATGGTAGGCTGAGCAAAGAAGATCTGCCTTCACTGATGTGAGCAGGTATCATCCAGTCCACTGAAGGCCTAAATAGAACAAAAAGGCAGAGGAAGCACTATTTTCTCTCTTTCTTTTTGCATTGGGACATCCGTCTGTTCCTGCCCTTGGACACCAGAGCTCCTAGTTCTCAGGCCTTTGGACTTGGATTGAATCATACCACTAGCTTTCCTGGTTCCCCAGCTTACAGATGACAGATTGTGAGACTTCTCAGGCTCCTTAATTGTGTGAGCCAAAAAATATCTATATGTCTTAAGCCTATTGGTTCTGTTTCTCTGGAGAACCCTGACTAATATGGGTGCCTTGTTACAATCTCACACGAATGAAGTCTAGGCTCCCCTCTCAACATTTGCTGATATGTATGGGGAAAAACAGCAGATTGTTTCATGTGGTGTTTGGTTGGAGTGGAGAGGTTATTGTCTAAACGTTTTCTGTTTTGGTAGGATGCTCCTTTTCTTGTCCTTTATCTGGAAAGAATAGGCTTTTTAATTGAGGCTTTTTTTTTTTTTTTGGTCTGCACCTCTTGGCATTTTCAGGTTGCTCATTTATTTAGCTCCATGTCTAGGATATATGAAATAAAAATAAAACCCAGGGAACTTATCACCATGTAATTCCTTGTTCCCAAGGTCTCTACTGATCTGACTACTTTTCTCTATCTTTCAGGCTTTTAAAAAAATATTATGTCAAGATTTTTAGTTACATATAGCAGGAGAAATAGGAGAAAGTATGTTTACTGTATCTTCCCAGAGGTGGAAGTCCTTCTCTCTGGGGAGAGATTTTGGATTCAGAAGACATCAGTGGAAGGTCTCAACTCAAGTGAATAATGGTTTCCTCTGCTGTGAAGCACTCACTGTATACTTTCCTATGAATGCCAGTCATGGGACACTCCAACTACTTCACACATCTATAGTTCAGATACCGGCCTCTCTTCTTGCTTTGAGGATTGGTATTCTATCCTGTGCGTGGAAGAAACTTTTCAGCTACAAGAGCAAAAGAACTTTCTAATATTAGCCGCTCTCCATTCCCTGGAAAATGTAAACTCTCCATCCTTGGAAATACTTAAGCAGGGGCTGAAAGTCCTGGGTTAGGAAGGAAATGGCACTTGACAACTTCTGAGGCCTTTATCATAGTTTTAAGATTGTGAAACTGTGAGTTTACTTGCTCTTTCTTAAATGAACTCCTGGGGGCAGAGGTGAATTTTCCACTTGTCTCATTCAGGTCCTCATGCTAGGCTTTGCACTATTTCAGTTTGTATCACTAACAGAGTAATATCTGAGTGGTTGCATAACTGAGGTTGTGAATCCTGAATACAGGATCTAGCTGTATTCATTCAAACTAACTAGACTGAAATACATAGTGGATAGGTTAGCAGAGTTGGCTGATATCCAGATTATGTTGTAGACTTCGAGAAGAGTATTGCTACCAAAGTCTCCAGCCCACCAGCCCTGTATATTATAAAATGCTTAGTCAGTGCCAGCAAAGATGGGCCGACTTAAAACTCACAGCACAGCAAATGTCCTTAGAGCATGTATAAACATTAACTTGCCTTGCCACTTTATCCTTGCCTCAGAAGAGTTGGTTTCTCCTGGATCTTCTTACAGCATTAGAGCCAGTAGATATCTAGGGCTCAGATTTAAAAATTTAGAAGTCCATTATGTAGAGAAGAGAATCAGCTGATAGAGAGAGCTAGATCAGCATTTTTCTCCAGAGTTATGTGCAGACATCAGCTAATTAAATAAACCCATTAAGAAGAGAACATTGAAGAATCCTTTCAAGAGCATGGTGCTCATCTGGAGTAAAGAAAGTTTTATGACTAGGAGAGGGATTCAGAGGTCTCCGGGGGAAAGTGTCTCTTCAAAATGATTTATTCGAAAGAAATAGAGAACTGACTGTGTTCCAGGCACTTTCATATCAGTTATCTAAGTTGTCTCATGGCAACTGGGCAAGGTAGGAAATACACTTAGAGAGGTTAAGGAATTTCTCTGAAGTTACATAGCTGGCAAGTAGCAGAGCCATGATTTATACCTTGGTTTGTCTTACTCCAAAGTTCATGCTTCATCATGCCATCACTTCTTCTCTGCCAAGAGAAGAGGACCAAAGGTGGAATTTCTTGGAAATTCCCTTTAGATGTAACTGGCATAGCAAGATATAAAAAAGAAAAATGATCCTAAAACATTGGGTTTGTGAAAAAAAAAAAGTATTTAAAAATTTAGAAGAAAATGAGTGTATATTTTTTAGATTTACCTATTTATTGTTTTTTAGTCATTATTTCTTCTTGCATTCTATACCTATTTGTGACCATTTTTTCTTTGCATGAAAGATGCTTTTTAGTGAATATGTCAGCCAGGGTACAATCAGGAGAAAGAAATCACACATTAATTTGAGCAGGGAAAGTTTAATACAAAGAATAATTAACTATAATGGGGGAATGTAGTAACAAGGGATTGGCAGTAAGTAATAAAGACAACTTTAAGAGGAATAGCAGCTATAGAGAGCAGTCGTCACTCCTGTGGCTGAGATAGAGTATCCAAGGACTGAGCCCCACAGGGCTAAGACCCAGACCTTGTTGGAAATAGCATGGTTGTGGCTCACTGAATGGCAGAAAAATTGCTGTGGTTCTACACTGGAAGAACTTGCCAAAAATACGTCCTCTGGGTTGCCAGGGAAAGCTATTCATCAGGAGATATTGCCAGAGGTACTCCACCGTGAAACCACCAAAGGGAGTAGTTGGAGAAAGCTGGGTATATAGCAACAGGTGTGGTGGCATATACTTGTAATCTCCGTTACTCGGCAGGCTGAGATTTTTCTTTTTCTGATTGCTATACACTGGAGGAAGCTGGTGCTGGGCTCACTCATGGAGCTTTCTGGGAGGTCAGGAATTGGAACCAGGAAGGAAAATCCGTATATCCCACAATATCCTTCCAGTACATTCTATTGAACGTAACATGTACCAGCTTAACGTGATGCCAGTTAGCATAGGAAAAATATTTAAAGCCCTTCTCTCTACCATTGCAAAATCGTCTCTCTATCTTTACTTGGCCTCAAGTGATCCTCCCACCTGGACCTCTCAAAGTGCTGGGATTACAGGCACGAACCACTGTGCCTGGCCAAACTTAGACTATCACACAAAGCTTCTGTATAGGGATATACAGGAGCAGAAGGACAACTTTGTATCTCAGAGACAATAAATCAATAGCTGGCATGCTGAGGGTCTTCTGATAACACCTGTGTCTAAAAATTTTACTCCCAGTTTTGATGGGTGAAATTTTGCTGGGTGTACAACTTAATTTTTTCTCAGCATATGAAGACATCTTTCCATTGTCTTTAGGTTGTTATTTGTCTTTTTTTCTTGGTTCTTTTAAAGATACTTTCTTTGCCTTTCATCCCTAGACATGTCTAGGGATGGATTTTTTTTTTTTTTTTTTTTTTTTTTTTTTGAGATGGACTCTCACTCTGTTGCCTAGGCTGGAGTAAAGTGGCATAATGTTGGCTCACTGCAAACTTTGCCTCCTGCGTTCAAGTGATTCTCATGCCTCAGTCTCCCAAGTAGCTGAGATTACAGGTGTATGCCACCCTGGCTAATTTTTTTTTTTTTTTTGTAATTTTAGTAGAGATGGGGTTTCACCATGTTGGTCAGGCTGTTCTCAAATTCCTAACCTCAAATGATCCACTCACCTTGGCCTCCCAAAGCGCTGGGATTACAGGCGGGAGCCACTGCACCTGGCCCTTTTCTAGGGATGAATTTTTTTAAAAAATTATTCTGCTTGGAATTTACTTAATCTGAAGATTAATGTCTTTTTAGTCTTAGAAAAGTCTCAGCCATTCATTCTTCAAACAATACTTCTACTCTATATCTCTCTCTTCTCCTTTTGAAACTTGGACCTCCATTCATTGACCTTTTGATTTCAATTATTATGTTTTAATAATGTTACCTCCATTCATTGACTTTTGATTTCAATTATCATATTTTTTGTTTGTAGATGGCATCTTCTTTTTTCAAATCTATTTGGTCATGTTTATAGTTTTCTCTACTCTTTATTTCTCATTTTTATTTCTAAACATATTAAACTTGTTTTATATTTTGTGTCAAATGATTCTAATATCTGAAGTTTTTATGGGTGCGATGAGGCTGGTGCTGTTTCTTCTGGCTTTTGCTCATGGTATCATGTTTCCTTGTGTGTTAGGCTTTTTTAAGTATAAACAACATCTTTTTGACATTTATAGGAATTATTTGAGATCTGGGTTGGAAGTCAGTTTCTCTAGAAAGAATTTGTGTTTGTCTCCAGTAGCCTCCTGGGGCACTATTAAACTGGAACTGTTTTAAACTTGAGGTTTTATGGACAACCTGGGTAAAACCAATTTTAGCTTCAAATCCTGAGTTTGTAGTTGCAATTCTCAGATATTTTTGTTCTGTCCACCTAGCAGCCAGGTTCTGAGGTAGTCAACTTTCTTTGCTGTTCCCTCTTGTGAGAGGGTGGGCTGTTATTTCAACTTCAGCCTTACGCTGAGAATATAGCACTCTGAGTTCTAGCTTTATGCAGTGGGGGTGGTTTTCCTATTAGACTCTCCACTTTAGATGGGCCATAGTCCATGTCTCTTGTTTCCTATAAAGTACTAAGTCATGAATACTGAAACTTATGGTCACCTGGGTTTGGCAGATGTCCTCAAAGGAAAGTTGTTTACAACATTCTCTCTAGGCTTTCCACCTTTGCTTAGTTTTTGGCCTCTGAAAATTGTTTTCTTTCTTCTTAACTCAATTATTTCTGTACTTTAGGGTAGTTGGAGGGTTTGTCAGAATACCTAGTCTGCTATGTACCAGAAACATATAATGCTACATATAATGCTACATTTAGTTCTCATGATAATCTTGGGATTATTAACTCAATCATTTGGCCCAGGAAATGGAGACTCATGGAAGTTATATAGCTAGCAAATGGCAGAGCAGTAGTGGAGCTTAAATTGACATCTTCTGGCTCCACTTCACCCTTTATTCTATCTACCACACTACTCTGGTTCCCTAGTTTCTCTATATTTTTTTAATACAAATTCCAGCACCCTTCCAGATTTGGGCTATTCCTAAAACCCAGAAGTGCATTAAGAATTCCAGAGGCCTGTAATCCCAGCATTTTGGGAGGCTGAGGTGGGAGGATTGCTTGAGCCCCAGGGTGTCCAGGCTGCAATGAGCCATGGTTGTGCCACTGCACTCTCTCCTGGGTGACAGAGCAAGACATTGCCTTAAAAAAAAAGAAGAAGAAGAAGAAGAAGAATTCTTGAGGAGTATTGCTTTAATTGTCCTCTCACTTGACCAGACACAATTCAACTTCTCCTGAGGATTCTATTCAAGTCGAAGCTCCACCAGGACTGGCCAGACTGACTAAGTGGAGCATGATGATTGTAGCCCATGTGTTCCTGGAGATATGTGGGGAGTGAGGGAGTGAAATCTCACCTGCAGACATTTTCTAGTTCACGTGATGTATAGAATGTGCTTGCACTTGTAGAGTCCCTTTGGGAATAGGGTACTCTCTAGGAGCAGTCCCCCTCTCTGATAAGACCCCTCTCTTCCTTTCTTCCTCCCTTTCTCTTTCTTTCTTATGTAGTCCCCCCTGCCCTGTCTCCTACCAGAGACTTCAGGATAAACTCTAGGGATTGAATGCTGGTGTCAAATAAACTTCAACATGAGAAACATCAGAAGAATACATTCTGTACTTCTTCCAGACTTGGAAAGAACTGGGGCCAATTAAAAGTGAACTTTTAAGAGAAATGAACATCTTGCATGCCAGGTTTCAGCTGAATGTCACTGCAATTGCCTAAATTATAACTATCAGAAAAAATTCATTCTAATTATGGAAATGCCATTAGGAGGAGCTCCTTCTGCCTGGAACCAGCTTACAGAATGATTACCACCCACCCCCTACCTCTATCCCATCTCTTTTTTTTTTTTTTTTTTTTTTTTTTTGAGACGGAGTTTCGCTCTTGATACCCAGGCTGGAGCGCAATGGCGCGATCTCGGCTCACCGCAACCTCCGCCTCCTGGGTTCAGGCAATTCTCCTGCCTCAGCCTCCTGAGTAGCTGGGATTACAGGCACGCGCCACCGTGCCCAGCTAATTTTTTTTTTTTGTATTAGTAGAGACGGGGTTTCACCATGTTGACCAGGATGGTCTCGATCTCTTGACCTCGTGATCCACCCGCCTCGGCCTCCCAAAGTGCTGGGATTACAGGCTTGAGCCACCGCGCCCGGCCTATCCCATCTCTTAACAGCAATTCTATATTTCAGAAGGAAAAAAGGCAAAGTGTTAGGGTGAAAAGAAAATTTATACCATACAGAATCTGGATTTGGATCCTAACTCCATTATTTATTGGCTAAGTGACGCTGGGCAAAGCAATTTACTTCTCTTATCCTCAGTTTCCATATTTAAAATGAGGATAATAATATCCACTCCACAAGGTTGCTGTAAAGGTTAAACAATAAGAGATCACATATACTAAAGTATGCAGTACCTAGCTTGGCACATACTGGATTGCTTACTGGAGTGGGGCATGGGTGGAGGGACAAGGATAATTGTTATGAGACTGGGGAGAGAGCTCTGATACCACACACTCACTTAGATGCTACTCTTTGGTGCCTGTCGGGATGGATGGCAAACTCCATGCAGAAGGAGATGAAGACAAAGACCTGAATCTTCCCATAGAATCTTGGGGCTTTCTCCTTCTTACTCTTGAAAGATTTCCATTCCATGATCTTGGTAGTATCTATTAATAGTTTGACCTCATGATGGGTAGCAGTGTTTCGCTGCTATTGCAGACATCCCATGGCCCATAGTTTGGATCAATCTTTTCCAGCAGGTGGACATTGGACCTTGATAGTTGGGAAAGGTGGATTTATTGCAAAGAGTTCCATGGATGTATACACTCACTAAGCATTGCCTATAAATGGATATATTTTGAAATTATTCACTTATATTTCAAATATCTATAGATACTCTTTTGAACAAGAAAATACTTAAGGCCAGTCGTTCCTTCCGGGATGTATTTTGGAATTGTGTTTTCTCAGTGAATGAATACTAAAAGTCCAACTACTTTGTATGATTATGGGTCTGATAATTTTTTGTATTTCATGTGAAAGGGTTATAAACGCCCAGGACTCTGATGAAGGACTTACATTTTGGTGAGCTAATGCCCCTCTCTGTTCTCTGTATTCTGCACTCTTCCATTTCCTCAACCTATCAGGCAGGTTGAGAAAGGTGACATTACTACCTGCCATGAGGCATCTTTCTGAAGGACACTTATGTCCCAGCTATACAACTAGCTGTTTATCTGCACCCCTGGAGGTCTCATTAGCTGAGTTTTAAGTGCTTGTGCCATTATTTGTAATCTTTTCCCCTATGCTCTTTGTGAGCTCCTAGGGTATTTTGTTTGCCCACAGGGTTCTGAAATTTCCCTTCTATGCTTTAGAGTGACTGTCTTAGTCTGTTTTTGTGCTGCAATTAAGGAATACTTGAGACTGAGTAATTTATACAGGAAAAAGGTTTAGTTAGCTCATGGTTCTGCAGGCTATACAGGAAGCATGGCACTGTCATCTGCTTAGCTTCTGGAGAGGTCTTGGGAAGCTTTTACTCATGGTGGAAGATGAAGTAGGAGCAGGTATGTCACATGGTGAAGTGAGAGCAAGAAAAAGAGTAGGGGTTAGCAACATACAATGGACTAAGGAAAAAATAATTAAAAAGAGAGAGAGGGAAAGAGAGAGAGAAGGAGGAGGTCCCAGTCTCCCTTAAACAACCAGATCTCACATGAACTAACTGAGCGAGAACTCATCACCCAGGGGATGGTGCGCTAAACCATTCATGAAGAATCCGCCCCCATGATCCAATCATCTCCCACAAGGCCCTACCTCCAACTCTGGGAATCATGTTTCAACAAAGGATTTGGAGGGAACAAACATCCAAACCATGTAAGTGACTATTTTCATCCGTTGTGCTGGGTACTCAGTGGGCCTTTTCACTCTAGAAACCCATGTCTTTCAGCTCCAGAATATTTTCTTGGACTTATTTTTAGTGTTTCTCTCTCTACTGTTTTATCTTTTCTATGTCTAGAATTCCTATTTTTCAGTGACTGGATTGTCTGAGTTGATCCTTTAATTTTTTAAATCTTTTCTCTCTCTCATTTTCCATCTCCTATCTTTTTGCTGTACTTTCTGGGCCATCTATTTAATTTTATCATCCAGCTTTTATATTGAATCTTTCATTTCTGCTCACAGGTTTCTGTTACTTTCTAAGAGTACTTTTTTGGTGTTGTCTTCTGAATATGGCTTTTTAATAGTATGCTGTTCTAAACTAACAAATTCAAAATATTTAGATGCCTCCCTAGGGTTAATAGCAATAGATTTTTGGATGCTTTTTCTCTGGTTAGTCTCTGTTTTTCTCAAATTCATTTTCTCCATCTGCTTTCATCTGTCTCCAAGCTAGAGGCATTGCTCACATGTTTGGGGATCCTCGTCTGTGTGTTCATGGTTGGGATTCACCAACCCTAGGCCTCGGTGTAGGGTAATTTTGCTGTGCTGTCATCCAGTACAATAGCCACTAGTCACATGGGGCTATTGAGCACTTGAAATGTGGCCAGTACAACTGAGGAACTGAATGTTAAAATTCCAATTTTAATCAATTTATTTTTCAAAATGTATAATCTATTCAGTATAGGGAAACTTTTATATATTCTGGAACAAATTGGTTATGTAGATCTACTTTAGATTTTATAAAATCTAACAACAGATCAAGTATTTTTAACAAAAATTCGAGACGTGCTATAAGCGTAAAATATATATTTTTCAAAATGAAAAAATGTAAATGATCTCATCAGTAATTTCTTATATTGATTACATGTTGATATTTTGCATATACTGCGTTCAACTATGTTATCAAGTTAATTTTACCTGTTTCTTTTTACTTTTAAAAATGTGGTTACTAGAACATTTAGAATTATGTATGTGGCTGACAGTATATTTCTATAGGCAGTGCTGTCCTAGAGGCTAGAGAGGGTGCTCCAGTGGGGATGTGCAGTCCTTCAGCTTGGGGCTGGGTCTCTGCCTCATAGATAGACCTCCAGCTATGTTTCTATTTGTGACCATGCCTGGGCCTTTGGGACTTCTGTGAGGCAGATCATGTGGCTGTTGGCTTCGTTTACCATGCCCAGCTTGAATCTGGTTAAATTCTTGGGCTTGCTTATCAGCCACCAAGTGATGGTTTGCTTCTGGGTTTCTGAAAGTTTATGTTTTATTGACTCTTTACCTTTAGTCTTTGTTCTTGGGGTTTATACTTTTTTTAAAAATTAATTTTTAAAAATCAATTTAGTGTTTCAGGAGGGAGCAGAGATAAAAATGCCTGTCTTCAGTCTACCATCTTGAACTGGAAATCCTAAATGTCTTTTGATTCCTTCTTTTGATCTATCCTTCTTTGTATCCTCATGGTTTCCTGAGAGGAAGATTATGTCAGCCTCTGCCAGCTAGAGCACCAGACCACTTTCAGCCTCTCCCCAGGGTAAGCTCTTTTCTAGGCTGCAGATGTGATTCTGTTGCTTTTCTTTTTAAAATCCTTCACCAACTTCCAATATGTAAATAAAACACTCAGGCTCCTTAGCATGACAAAGATTCCCTATGGGGCAACCCCTTTTTTACCTCCCTACCTTATCTGCTACTATTCTCCTCTCCAGATTGTCTCCTCCATCATCCCAGGGACAGAGCAACTCACATATAAACTACCACTGACACCTCTGCTTTGCCCATGCCATTCCCTCCGCTTCCCACCTTCTCAGGTGGGCTGACTTCCCATCTAGCCTGGGTATCCTGCCCGCAGTAACAAGGATGGATAGCACATACAGCTTATGACAGGCATTTTTCTGGGCCCTTTTACATACTTCAGCTCATCACTGCTATCCTCATTTTCTGTGAAGAAAGAGGCACAGAGAGATTCAATGACCCTCCCAAGTGAACCAACAAGTTGGAGTTTGATCTCTAGAGTTGCTGGCTGTATGTGTATGAAAGGCACCCTGAACTTTTACCATGCTATAGTGGCTGATTCACCATTCTGTCACCCGCACTGGACTGGGAACTGTCTGAGGCCAGGGACTAGGTTTTTTTTTTCTTCTTTTTTGAAATTTGTATTGTAAATGCCTAGCACAGGTCCTGGCATACGGTAGGTACTCAAAACGTATTTGTTGAACAGACCTGCCATTCTTAATTATCTAATTGTGGGCCCTCTCACCTTCTCTCCTGTGCATGCCACAGTTCCGTAGGCAAGGTTTTCTGGCCAATTCCCTTTTCATGGTAGTTATTCAGAAAATCATGATTGTCGGTTCCTATTGGTATTGAAAGAGGAAAAAGACCCATCAAAAGACATGGTGAGCAGCTTCCCAAGCATTTGCTTAAACATGTTTTGTATGCTTTTGGAATGATAGTCATATTATTATTATTATTATTATTATTTTAAGAAATCCACTGGTTTAAATCATCACAGAGGCTTAAATGATGTGGAAAATTCTAACGATGTTTCTTTGATGAAAAGATTTTTCTCTCCATACTTAGCATAATCTTCTTTTGAATTACGCCAGGAAATCTTAAAACCATAGTTTTTTTTTTTCTCATTGCAATTTTCCTCTTTTTGGATGCATGCCAGTGAACCATAAGAAGGAAGGAGTTTTTCCATGCATAATGGGGAGGCTCTGCAAAAGGCAGCCTGGGTGCAGAAAGCCCCAAAAGTTTGTGAACTGGGGAGCTAGGGGCCCCTGGGAGAGAGCAAACTAGCCAGGGCACTGGCAGAGCTTGGCAAAAGCTTTCCTGGCCTCAGAGCTTGGTCCTAGGGAGGACAGATGCTGGTACCAAGAGGTTCACCTGTAAGTGGTCCTATGCCAGGATAATGATGGAAGAATCAAGTCAGGATGGCTCCAGAGTTTTCATGTTGGAAGGCTTTAGTGGGTGACAGCTTGGCTAAAACAAGATCAAAGCTGCTCTTTCAATGCATGTAGAATTAAGAAGAGTGCAATAGTTCAGATTAATGTAGGAAGGGTTGGCAGAGTGAAACTCCAATCACCCTATCTAAATAGCAATCCCCATTACTCCTTTCCTCTAAACTATATTTGTTTTTTTTCTTCTTAGCCCTTCTGAACACATGATGGAAGCGGTAGGGCCTCTCACTACTTCCTTCCCTGCTGAAGCGCACCTGGTACTGTCACTAGCCAGATGGTGCTGCCCCAGGTGTGGTGAGATAGAGTAGCACTTATAATTGTGGGCTCTGGAGGCAGGCAGATCTGAGTGCTAGTCCTGGTCCTGCCACGTATTAGCTGTGTGACACTGGGGATTCTGCTCTTGGCTTCTTGGTTTCCTCATCCATGAAATATGGATGACCTCTTGGGGTTGTTTGGAGGATTAAATGAGACTCTAATTCATGTAAAGCATTCAGCAGGGTGCTTGGTGGCATATGGTAAGCTCTTGTTATTACTAATGTTTTGTTATTAACCGAATGAATGTTCCCAAGAGAGTACCAGGAGGCCATCGGGAGCCCCAGGAAGTAGAATGGACCCTGTGGGGATGCAGGAGCTCAGGGCTGGGCTCAGGTCTGGAGGGAGTTTGGGATACACAGCAGGGAAGACAGCCAGTTACGGGGCCAGGGTTGAAAGAGGAACCTCCAGAGCTGTGAATGCAGAGGTCTGTGAACTGGGCTCGGAAAGAACCTCAGAGCTGCATATGACTTCCCAGGTCTGGAGCAAAAGAACTTACTTCCAGACTGATGACGGTGGAGCTGAAATCTCTGAGATGCTCTCTGGTGGGATGGGGTTGGAGGATCTTGCAGTGTGGGCCCACTCAGCGGTATACACAGCACCAGGAAGCAGGCCATGATACCCTTGAAGCACGTTCTCCCAGCCTGGCTGACTCTGCCTGCTGAGGGCCTCCACCTGCTCCTCCAAGTGAGGGGCATCTCCAAGTGTGTGTTGGGGGAGGCAGTGATGGTGCCAGGACTCCAGCCACCAGGAGATGAGGGACATGGAATGTTCTTTTAGAGTTCAACCATAAAGTAGGTAAGATAGAGTCAGGTAGAATTCAGCAGAGCCACCATGGAGAGGCAGTGAGACATGGAGACTGCAACCTCTGGAAAGAGGTGGGGCCAGGCAGAAGGAGGGCTGGCTGGCCTCAGGAGCCTCCATCAAGGAGCTGCAGGGGCAGAGGTGGAGGCTTTGTGCAGGGAGAGTGGAGGGCGAGGCCTCAGTCTGCTCCTCTGTCAGGTTGTTCTTCAGGGAGACGAGGCATCAAGCCACCCTGGCCCAAGAAGCTCAGTCCTTCCCAGTGACCCTGAGCTGGCTCCATGCTCCCCACATATGCAGGTGTCTTGGCATTGAGAGCCCTGGCTGCAAATGAACACATTGGTAACTGGTTTAGATGCCCATCCCCTGTAAGCTTTGGGTGAATTCGCCTTCCTGAGTCCTCTTCCTCTGGGGAACTGACAGGATCCTGTTTTTAGGCCTAAGAGGATGAGGGCCAGGCCCTAGACTGGGGAATTTGCTACAGTAGTGAATGCTGCCCTGGGAAACTGTCAGGGAACAGCTAACAGCCTTGCTGTAGTGAGACCCACTCTTACCCTTCCATCAGACAGCTAACAGTGTGTGTATATGGCTGTATAAGCACACATGCAGCCATATGTATGTGGCCGTGTGTGTATGCACACATTCAGCCAGGTGTGTGAAGGGTGTATGGAGCATGGGACATGGGAGCCTGTATCACTGTCTTTTCATATAGCCTCCTTACTCCCTTTGGCCATCACAGTGTGTTCAAAGCCATATATGTGGACTTAACGTAAGACTTAATAACCTGGAGGTTAGGAATACCTATGAGTCCCACCTTACTTATAACAGTATGAACATGGGCAATGAAGTCAAACAGGCCTCGTTCATAAACCAGCTGCCCTGCCCCATTTTCTATTCATGGTTATATGGTTTGGGGCAAGCCTTTCAAACAGTCTGGGTCTCAGTGCTGAAATGGACTCCCACAGTCATCATCCATTTCAAAACCCATTTCTCCTGTTAGAGGCACATATGGCTTTGTTAGCATATCCATCACTTTTTATAATAAATTCTCCTCTGGTTTTAATACAATATACTTTCTGGAAAGAACCTACTAAACATTCATATGTTACTATGAATCCAGGTCACATTATCATGTAATCTTACAGTAGCAAAGGACCTTGAATTGCATCTAGTTTTACATTCCACCAAAAGCAGAGATTCTCTGATCAGCAACTCTAACGTGGCCACCTAAATCCTCCCATGGCAAGCAACTCACCATGTACCACTCCTCCACATCCAGGTAGCTCTACCTGCTAGATTAGAATGAACTGGAACCTGCCTCTGCAGCTTCCCACCGGCAGTCCTCTCTCTCCTCTCTAGAGCAATTACAGAACACATTGTTTCCTCTTCCCATGACAACCTTTCAGATCCTGTGAGCTCTCGTGACCCTTCTTTTTTCTGGGCCGAATGTCCTATTTTCTTTACATATTCCCTACATGACTAGTTTTGGATTCTCCCACCATTCTGGCCATGTAGGCATCTGCATATGCTCCAATTTAAAAAATTCAGCGGTGAACATATTCCACCAGGCAGGGTCTGACTACCAACACATTCCTTCTCCTGGGGCATTTTGACATTCAAGTCTGGCCTCTCATGTGGGAGCAGAGGCCTTTGTTCCCTAAGACAGGCATTTCAGATACCAACTTACAGCTGGGGGAGATATGATGAACCAGGTGCCACCTATGCACGACCATGCCAAGGACTTAATCTGCATAGTTTTTGAATCTGTGGGGACAATCTGCATGCCACTTGGGCTTGCTCCATTAGTCTGTAAATTTACCCAGGGCAGGCATTGAGTCTTACCGTTCCTGGATCCCTCCAAGCACCTGCTGCATTGGTCTGCCTCCCTTTTGCTATCAATAAATGCAATTGATTGATGGACTCACTGGGGCTTAAGAAGTCATTTTCCACTTTGTTGCATCTCAGAATCCAGCTGGAGCCAGCCCTCTGCTTGCTTGTTTTGTCTGTGAACATGGGCCCAGATCTCATGGCTTGCCCATGCGTTACAATAGGATGAATTTCACTTTGGAGCTCCACTCTCTTCTACCCCCACTAGCAGGAAACCAGAACCCTGAGTGCAGTGGCACATCGCACACTGCAAAGAGCCCTGGGCCCCCTCCTGCTTCTTATAGTTATTTGACAAAGCCCCAGTAATGAAAATTTCCCAGGTGTAGGCATGTACTTGAGCTTCAAGTTATGAAGAAGAGGGCAATGTACCAGACAGATGTTTCCAGTTGTATGTTTATCAAGCTTCTTGCCTTTGCTCCTCCTCCTGCCAGCCCCTCCCTCTCTCTCCCGCCTCCTCCCTGATGCTGCCTATAAATCAAGCATCTCTTCTTAAAATTGTAATCACCAAAATAAGGCAGTGATTTATAAGGAATTCTGAAATACCAAATAATCAGCCGAACACTTCACTTTAATGGCAGCCATAAGTCAAGTGCTTCCACGCTCATCTCTGGAGGAAGCACGCTGGTCTTGGTTGTTGCGAAATGACAAATGCTCTTTTATAAGTTGTAACAAATCAATTATCCACATGTTGAAAACTGAGCAACCTCCTTTTTAAAGATAGATTTTTATGGATACATTCTAAAAAAAAGTCCCAGGGAAGCAGGGTGACTGGAGCTCTTTAGTTATTTTTCTGGCAAAAGAAAATTGGAGAAATAATAGCTCCCAGGAGACAGCTGCCCAGAATGACATCAATCAGAGATGCGGTTGCCCCGAGCCTATGGAAACCGCACACAGAATGCTCGGGTTTGTTTCTCATCCAGTCTGAGCAGGTAACAAGGAGTCCGCCTCCACCTACGGTGGCATTTTCAATAGAAACTGCTGGCTCCCCAAAGAGCGCTGTGGGGCATTCAATCCTCAAGCTCTCCTTGGGCACATATGTCTGCCTTCTAGTTCTCATTTCAAGGAGAATTTCTACTTTTTCTGTTAAGAAGGAAGTCACGCCTCAGCAGCTGGCTCTGGGATTGGAACCTGTTTTATCTCATTATATATGGTCCCATCTGTTGGGACTGCCCAGAAAGACTTGCGTGCCCTTTCCCAGGTTCTATTTTCCTCCCCTCCCACATCACATCCATTTGCCACACAATAAAATACAATAGCATCTGCTGTAACCTCTCCTGTCAAAGGAGGTGGGACTCAGTGCCATCCCAAGCCTTCTCCCAGCTGGTGGGTTTGTCGATTTCAAAGGCCTTGAGAAGGTCACGCTGTCACGATTCCAAATGTGGCGGTTGTGCCAGTGCATGGGCTTCAGCCGCATCTGGTGCTCTAGGTACTATTGTGTGCCACACTGCAAAGTGATCTCAGCAAACTGGAACGTGCCATAGGGTGAGCAGAAGGTGGATGGCTTGGCCATGGACTCATGACGAATTGTTAAGGGACTATGAATGCTCTGAGTAGTCTACAGTGTGGAGTGGATGCAGAACTGGTGCTGGGACCCTGTCCGCTGTTAACAGTGTCCAGGCAGAGGAGGATTAGGTGGCAGGTAGCAGGTGAGCAGGTGGATGTGCCAGGCCTTGCACCTTGGGCTGTGCGTGGCTCTGTCCCTCTGAGTGCTGAAGCCTTTGCTGGCATGAGCCTGCAGTGCAGCTGCTGTTTTGGTATTAGACTCTCTCTGTCCCTGCTGTCCACTGTCCTGCCTGGCCAGTCCTCTGCCACTTTCTCCCTAGCCCAGTCCCCCTGTGTGGCTCCCCTTAGCAGCCTTCGCTTCCTTGTTTTGTCCTTTTTCCTTAAATCATGATTTTTCTTAATAACTTTCTTTCTTTTGTATCCCACCCCACCCCTTTTCCAGTTCTTTCCTGGTTTGGATGCTCTGTGGATGACTGTCATGATCCACTCAGTGGCTCCTCTCTCCAGCAATGATGCTGAGTGCGTTCTATGTGCTGAATAAGTACACATGCAGTACTTGTGAGGGTGAAAGCAGGTGTTGTTAGAGAAAATAACAAGAAGGACCCACCTGAGGTTGCACAGTCAGGGACTGCTCCTCTGAAAAAGCAACATTTAGGATTGAGACCCTAATGATGAGTCATTCAGGTGAGCACAGGGGCCAGGGTGGGGCAGGGAACAGAATAGGTTGTGCACAGGCCCTGAGGCAGAAAAGAGCTGGAAGGGTTCCAGAAACTGAAATGAATGTTCAATACTCCCTCCCACCTTTTCGTTTTATCAGCATAAATGCATGACAGGATCTAGGAGCCTTCCTGCCTACAGCTTTTAACCTTGCTATTCCCGCTGCCTGGGAAGCTCTTGTGTACATGGTCACGTGGCTGGTTTCTTCCTTTCGTTCATATCTCTGTCTAGGTGTCACCTCCACCAAGAGGCCTACTCTGATCACTCATGCGCACTCACTATCCCTTACCCAAATGTGTGTGTGTATTTTGTGGCACCTATCGGTATATGAAGTTGTTATTTATTTGATTACTTGTCAATAGATCTTCCGCTATCAAAATGGAAACTCCATAAATACACATCCTGTGCTAATAAGCTGTCATATTCCCAGCACCTGGCAAACAACAAGTACTTAATAAATGTTTTGTGAATTAATGAATGATGAATGATAAGCTGGAAATACAGAACATTGGTAAGGAAATGAAGCTTCATTATGATCAAGCACTCATAGAAAAAATCCTAAAAGGGAAGAGGGAAGATGCGTGAGAGATTCCTGCCAGGATGTTATTAAAGAGGTAGAAAAAATGTGTAATGAGCGTATTTATTATGTGAACGTAAAGGCCGGTACTTAAGCTCCTTGCTCTTAAGTAGGCTAACATTTCTCCTGTTTGCTTTATGAATTTGCTTAGCAACTCCGGTCGCCTTTATGATAAATAAATACAGACACATTTTTGTAAAAGCCGTGGTTAATAATTAAGGTACTGCTAAGCCCCCAGTGAGTTCACTCCTTGTCACTGGTTATAACAAATGCTCTATAGTGAGTGACTCTCACCTACAATCATGGACACATTTTGAGGACCATGCCCTTTCAAAGGTTCACATCTGGTTGTTTAGCATTTGCCCTGTTGTGAGGGGATGAAAAGGACAGCTGTCCTGCATTGGGTTGTTTATAGTTCTTTGTTAAGACTTTAAGCAACAAGCACTCATGATTCCCTTCTGCTTTTCCTGCATGATATCCCAGTTGCCATTTAGAAAACATTGTTCAGTGGTCAAATCCCAACATAAGGTGAAACAAAATAAAAATATCCAAGTACGTGGAGAACAAAACAGGCTTGGAAGGTTGAATGGCTTGTTGGATGGATACTTAGATGTTGAGAGTGATGGAGAGACAGGAAGGGAGCTAATACTAGATTTAGGGCTTAAGTGACTGGGTGTGTTTTTATCAGTCAGAGCTCACTCAGAGAAGCAGACCATGAGGCAATCTATATCTATCCATCTATCAATCAATCATATGTCTACCTATATGTCTATTTAATCTTGTGTCTGTCTAATCTATGTATCTGTCATCTAATCTAATCTATGTATCTATCACCTCTCTAATCTATCATCTATCTGTCTAATCCATCTATCATCTATCATCTATTTATCTAATCTACCTGTCTACATATAGATAAACATACAGATATAGATATAAGCAGAGATTTATTATAGGGATTTGAACTTATGCACTGCAGGAACTGGGTCAACAATTTATTTGCATCTGGTACTTTTGTGTCCACAGAGAAGGCAGCCAGGAAAGGAAGATGGATATGATGTGGGGAAGCAGGTCAAAAGGGAACCTGCAAGGATGAGCCGGGACTCTTGAGGCTGGACTAGAACCTGTGTTGATGTTTCACCACCTTTAAGCTTTCATTTAAGCTTGTTTCCTCCATCACACAGCTAATGTGCTCCTGGGCCAGGAGCTGAAGGGCGAGAGCCAGCAGGAGCTGGAGGAGCGGCCCACCTGGCTACTGCCTCACACGGTGAGGTGGGCGGACAGAGAGGCAGCGACAGCACCTGACGCCCTGCTCAGGCTTGTGAGAGTGAAAGGAAAATGATATCTGCTTCACTCTGCCTTCCAAGTCTCCGGTAAATGCCTCTTGTGGTCCATGTAACACAAAACTATGCAGTGAAGGGAATCATTGGAAGCATAGTTCCAGCCCAGCTAGGCTGAGAAATCCCCAGCAATGGGATTGGCAAATCCCCAAGCAATGCAGGGGAAGTCTTGGCTGTGGATGAGATGACTGGGGAAATCACTCAAAAGATGGGCAGAGGATAGGAACCTGCTGTGGAGAATGATAAGGAGAAATCAGAGAAGTAGGGGAGAACCTGGAGGGGCAGGGTGGTTTCTGGTAGAAATGTTTGTAAGAATATCAGTCCCTAAATAATAATGATGATGACGTTGATAATAGTGATAGCCAGGCATGATATTGAATGTAATGACTGGTGTCTATAGCACTGATCAATCAGAGCAGACACTGGCTTGTGAGGAGGGTTCTGGGGGTCCCAAGGAAGAGACTCTCATACCACCATAGTGGTGGTGATGTTAGTGGTGGTGGTGGACATTGGGTGGGCAGGGGCTAGAGAGAGCAGCAATTTACCATTTAGAAGGACAGCCATTTTGACAACTGTTATATCAGTCTGGGTGCAAACTAGCTGAATATCAGCCCTGTGTATAGCTAGTGTTAGTTGATTGCCTACTACATGCCAGAGGCCCAGCTAAGCTCCCTGAGTCTGTATGATGGTGGCATTGCCTCTGGGTGCTTTGCCCTGCCCTGACTGGCTATGGGAGAAATCAGGATCTTGGATCCTGGAAAAGCAATTGCCAGGCCCATCATCAGCAAACATCTGCTGCCATGGCACGCACCACTTTAGCAGGAGGATGTATTTTGGGAGGCTTTGCAGGCCTGGCTCCATGCGGGGGAGAACATTTGAACACGCAACAGCTGTTAATGAGCGCCATGCTGCTAATTAGGACAGTCTGAGAGGAGCAGCTGCCCGCACAGTGGTGGTGTGGAATGACAAAAGCAGCAATATCTAACTGTTGGAGTCCAGGGGGATATCTCTGCAGGATAAGTTCTGAGCTAATAGGATCCATGTGGACTGGTGGAGCATTAAACTTGGAAGTTCTTTGCATGACCTGATGTGGTTGTCCAACCAGATCAACCACACCAGATTTCCAAGGTGCCATTTTGATTGGCAGTTTGTGGATACAGCTTTGGGTACAATGCCCAACAGGACTGCATCCTCAGACATCACCTGGAGCTCACTCCCTTTGACCTCATTATGTCAGCTGCAGCACGGGGAGGATTGTTTGACCTCTGCTTTCTGATGAATTGAGATTTGTCCTGCTGCCTTTCCACTTCTGAGAGAGAAACACTTTGAAGAGGTGCCAGCCTATCTTAATATTATCTTAAGTGATCTGGGGGTTTGTCTTAATAATACCACCAAACTGATCACGGGACCTACCCAGGATCATTCCATTCCCAAATCGTCTGTTGCCATTTGTCTTGGCATTAGTGGAGGCCAAGGTGAACAGATTCAATTCTCACGTGAGGCAGGCAGCCTCACTCTGGCCACAAACGTGTCTGTAACCCAGGCAGCTGGGCCATTGACACAGTGAGTGCCTCTGTTGGTGGTGGGATTGTGGGAGAGGGAGGATGTGGTAGTTCACCAACTCTCTCTCCTTAGCCACTAGGGGGCAGCACAAAAATCCCATGCTGTATGAAGAGGGGGTCAGTTAATGTCGTTTTCATTTACCGTGCGTGTCATTTAACTATACATTTTTAGTTTGCGTGTTCCTCCCTTGAGCATTTTTCCCACATAAAGAATGAAGTCAGCAAATGGTGGCAAATTGGATTTAGCGTTGCAGCTTTCAAGAGGGTTACTCGTCACTCCAAAGACCTGAATTTACAATATGGGTTTCTTGCCAATAAGTAGCAGAGTCTTCTTAGTCATGTGGTATGAAACCCCAGGCTCTGAGCTGGAACTTGGAGGGAATTCCAGGCAGGGGCTACGGCACAAGCTAGGGGTGTGAAAACTGAAGTAGATTAGTATGGGGAGGAGTGGCTGGGCCAGCCGCGGATAGGTTAACTAGAGGGGGTGAAGTATGAGCAAAGCTCCCATTTTTATTTTAACAGCTCCCAAGGAAAGACTGCTACTGTTTCAAATGCCTGAACCTGTAAACTGTGGATTTATATTTTTGGTCAATAATGGGGCTCAGACAAGGAAAAGAAGAAAAATTTAATCCATTTTACATTCAGCTGTATCTGGTTACTAATAATAACTACAAATTTTCAATGATTACAACCTCCTACACCAGTTATGTTTTATGCCTTCCTGTGATTATCTAAAACATGTTTCACAATTTTCGATGTTCATATACGAACACTAAAGGTTTACATTTCAGATGGGTAAGAAACAGGCCTGTCAAAACAGTTTGACAGAGAGACAGTCCTTATCTCTTTCTATGAAGTGGCAACTGAGAAATTTGTCGCTTAAGAAGAGCATAATCTAGTTTAGTTTTTCTGGGACCTGTCTCGATCTGATTTGTAAGCATATAGATTCTTTAATTACCTAGATTGTAAACAATTTTTATCCTCCAGCTTCTCTTATTAGGCAAGAAAAGCATTTTACAGCATAATGCCTGAATAAACAAAAGCACTTTTAGGTCCAAGTGATTTTCTTCCATTTCCCTTTAATTAAAGTTGATTTGCTTCTTAAAAGGTGATTCATTTCTCATTTTCCAAAGAGGGGACTTACATGCTTCTGGTTTTAGAGAGGCTGGTATGCTTCCCTGAGACTCAAATGTGAGATGGCTTTTTACAGCCCCTGGGGTGAGCCAGAACCCCCAACTTGCCTCCAAAGTGCCTGGTTTTGCCTCTTGCTGCTCCACCACCCCAGCCCGATCCAGTGCGTCTTTCATTCCAGCACTGCTGAACTTGCCCTTGTTTCAGGTGCCATGCTCCTTCCCACTACTGAACCTGTGTGCACCATTTCCTCTGCCTGGAACATTCTTTAGTGTTACTTTCCTTCACGAACTAACTACTAGTCAACTTTTTTCTCTTATTTTCTTTTCTTTCTTTCTTTCTTCTTTTTTTTTTATTTAGAGACGGGGATCTCTGTTACTGAGGCTGGAGTGCAGTGGTGCCATCATAGCTCACTGTAGCCTCCACCTTCTAGGCTCAAGGGGTCCTCCCGCCTCAGCCTCCTGAGTAGTTGGGACCACTGGTGCACCACCACAACCAGCTAAGTTTTTAAATTTTATGTACACATGGGATCTCACTATCTTGTCCAGGCTAATCTCAAACTCCTCAATCCTCCTGCTGCAGCCGCCCAAGGTACTGGGATTACAGATGTGAAGCACCACATCAGCCCTAGTCAACTTTTGTCTCAGATGAAATTTTACTTCCTTAGGGAACTTACTCTGACCCCTGCCCACCCCTGCCCTGCCCCGTACACTCCAGTAGCCTCCCACTGCAGCGTTTTGCTCACTTGTAACCACCTAATTATTGGCATTAATTTATTTAGCATCTGTCCTCTCTGCTAGACTGTAAGGTCCTTGGGGACAGGAACATAGCTGTTAGGTCTGTTCCAAGACCTAACAATGTTAGGTTATGTTCCAAGCATAATGTGCACCCCCATTGTGCTTGGATTTGCTGGTGAACAGTTAATATGTGTTGGCTGCATGGCAAAAATAAGTCTTTATTAAATCAGTGAAATGTTAAAGTGTTATAAAAGAATGCACACTTTTAAATATTAATGTCATATACTTTAAAAAATATTTAAAAACCAATATTCGATTCAGTAAAGTCTACATGTATTTCAGCTCCCTTTTCATTTCCCCAATTCTTAGCTGCTCCTCGTCACGAGAATGTTGCTGATTTATCCTGGACTCCTCCTAAAGGCAGAAGCACCCTTGGAATGGCATTTTCTCTGTCACTTCAGCTCAATGATTTCAAGATAGTTTGACAATGGATATTCTTCTATCTTAGAGCTGTGGTGGCATTTTTTTTGCCTGAGTCATAAGGGGTTGATTTCCCTGCTTGTGGATTCAAATCAGAGAAATGACCTCAGTTATCTTCCTAGCTTCCAGCTAGGAATGCGTCCAACATGGAATATTCATTAAGACACCTGTAAAACAGTCTTTCTGAAATCACAAGGAATAAGTTTTTTCATGTAGTCTACAGAAGCACAGTGAAATGATTTCTCCCCCATTCTATCTTCACTAAGTGTTGCATACAACAATGCCCCAGTAATCTGTGCTTTTTATGAAGTGATATCAAGTTCTTCCAAGAACTTATCATCTAGTCAGGCATGAAAAGGCAAAAAGCAACTCAAGGCAGGATATGCTCAGAGGTGTGTGAATTTCATAGGCAGTAAGTTCTGGGGTTAGGGTGGCTTATATAGAGCTTATGTTGCCCTCTGTTGGAGGAGAGGACTTTGAAGCTCTTACTCCGATTTTCATACAGCTAGTTCTCATTTCATTCATGTCTCTGATCTGAACCCCTCCTCAAAGAAGCCTTTCATGAGCACTCTACTCTGTCTAAAACACACTCACACACACACACTAGTATTCACACACACAGACACACACAGATACACGTACGTACTGTGCCAATATTTATCTCTTTAGTCCGCTTATTTCTATCTTCTCCAGGAGAATGTGAGTTCCCAGGGAAGAAATACTTTGCCTTGATCATCACTGGGTCCCTGGTACCTAGAAGAGTGCCTAGCATCTAGTAGGCACTCATTCACATCTGTTGAATGCATGAATGGGGTGGGATTGGTGAATGAATACACAGGGAAAATAGAAATCCAGATGGAAGAAATGGCATGAACAAAGGAATGGAGGTTGGTTTAAAGTAGGCCACTTTGACAAGAGTGGGTTACTCATCTGAGTGAACCATGGGGTAGTGAAAGGTTGGTTTATGAGGTAGGATGAGGTTGGGTCCTAGAAGCCTTTGAATGGCAAGCTATGGTTGAGAGATACGTGCATTGGGCCTCAGCCTAGGGACAGAGAGGGCAGTAAGGGCAAAGAGGTGGGGAATGTTATAGAGAGTCCTTTGGTAGGATTTGGCAAGTAACCAGGTATGAGAGAAAGGGAGAGTCCAAAGAGGCTGCCTAATAGCTGTCAAACCTCCCAGGATGTGGATGCTTCTGACAATATTAGTGAAGTCAGAATTAGAAACTGGTTTTGCAGACAGGTTGATGAACTCAGTTTGAGCTAGGCGGAGGCTATGGAAATGGCAGGAGATCTAGCAGAGATGACCTGCAGCCATAGTGTTGTCAGAGGCATGCTCCCAGGAGAGCTCTGGTTCTGTTTCCTGATGCTGCAATGGCTATTTCTGGTTTCTACAACACTCCTCTAACAGTCTTCATCATTATAGCATCCACTGGTTCACCTGTGCATCTCCTTTGATCCAACTAGATTTTGTTAAAGACCTCTTGCTCAGTCCCTGTGCGACCCTTTGCCCATTCTGATGGGGCTTATTTCATGCCTAGCTAAGATCTGATAGCCAGGTATAGCAAGCCTTGACCCAATCCATGTCATTAATCCCAGTTGTGATCAGCTGTTCCCCTCCCAGATCTTCCTCTGTTGCCCAAAGGGCCAATCCTCCAGAGAAAGAGATGTTCTCTTTCTTGACAAAGGCCAATACTTATTTAGACTGATGAACACTTTACTTTGAGAACAAATCAAAACTACAAGTTGTCTTTGGACCCCCTACATCTATGCCTACAATCTTCCACCTCGAGGGCTTTCTCCTGTTCTGGCCACCCTCTCCTACCCTCTGTTGGCAGCCCACCCAGGTTGCCCTTCCCAGTAGGGTCCCCTTTCTTCCTCTAGTGGTCTAGTAGGATAGGATGATTTTCAGAGGTCAACAGACTTTGAATTCTATCTAGGGTCTGTTGCTATCTGCTAAGTGACTTTGGACAATTTACTAAATCTCTCTGACCCTCATTTTCTCATCTGCCAAATGCAGAAAATGCCATCTCACTGGCATGGTGTGGGCATCAACCGAATCTTGTTCAATCTTCCTCACCGCAGAGTACTGACTGCAGTACCAGACACCCTAGGAGCATTCCACAAAAGCTAGTTTCTCTTGTGTGTATCCTTTTTTTTGGGAAAGGATTTGGTTGAATATAGTCTAATTCATGCTAAAGTGTGAATAGCCGACACCTTAAGGAAGAGAGAAGCAATGGTGAGATTTTAGGTACAATAAAGAGTGTCTCTAAAACTTCAGCACAGGGAAAGGGAGAGTCCAAAGAGGTTGTCTAATCTAATAGCTGTCGAATTTCCCAGAATGTCAGTGCTTTAGCGTGCTTGTTGGTGCACCAGCACACTTGGCCATTAAGGACATTTTTCTACCTTCTCCTTTTTAGCCCAGGAGCGGACACACCCTCTTTTTCTTCCAATAAAGCCATACATGACCTGAAGAGGTATTTCTGAAAGCATGGTCCTCTGTTTACCTGAGGCGCTTGTTAAAAGTTCAGATCGTCAAGCTTCATTCTTAACCCCCTGAACCTGTCTCTTTCTGCTGGCGGGATTTGGGGATCTGCTCTATAAACAATCTCCCCAGTGACCCATTTGAATCTGAGTGACTCAGAACCAGTGGGCTAGAGCTTGAAAGGGGAGAGTTTTACTGAGGTTCCAGGGTAAATCAAGCAAATCAGTAAATGTAAAATGGGTAAAATTATGAAGTTCAGGCTCTGGATGCAGCAGAATCCTGAACAGAGACACCTAAATGTCCAGCTGAGGTCTGGCTGCCTTGGAATACCTTCCAGGACTGATGGAACCTTTCATTCTCTCATATCCTTCAGCTTTCTTTCATCTCAGGCCTTGATTTCAGGCATCCCTGTGACTCTGGTCGGACGTGACCCTTGAGTCCTGTCCAGGTTGGATACCCTTGCTGGAGGCAGGAACGTCCCTGCCTTGCCATCAAACAAGCAGCCTAACTCATTGTCTCACAAGGCTGCTCCAGGACCTCCACCCTTATTCTTCTTCCCATCTTGTAAGCACTGTGCACCTCTTTCCTTTCCCTTCATTTTCCACGTAGGTCACACATGGGCCAGCGTGTGTGCACACACATACACACACACATGCACACATGCTGACCCCATCTTAGAATCAAAGCCTGCATAATTCAGTGAAACAAATGCCTGGCACACAGTAGGTGCCTAATAAATGCTAATTCTCTTTCCCTGACTCCTTTCTATTGTCCTCTTGCTCCATTTAAATGCAAAACTGTCTGGAGAAAATGGGAGGGAGTTAGAGAAGGTATACATTATGACTGAATTCCAAAATCTGATCAGTGTGTGGGGCTGGCTGCTGGGTTTTCATGCCTGCATACCAATGAGGCTGCGTCTGGAGCAGAATAGTTTGTGCCCATAAACCGTGACCTTCATTATCTATGGAGACGGGCAGCAGTGGCAGTCTCTGTAGAAATCTTTCCTATCCCAATTGTGGGGATGGCGGAAGCAACAAGACTATGCCATTTGTCTCAGCAGAGCTAACAAATGCTTTCTATAGTGCTGGGCAAAGTACACTCTTCCCCTGTTCTTTCTGGCTGAGATGGGCTTTTTTTTTCCAATTAAAAATTAAAATAGAGGCTGAATTATATTCGTTTCTTGGGCCTTCAATTCATGCTCCATTTCTCATAAGCAGTCTGCATTATCGTGAAACTCATCTACTTATACTGGTTCTTGGAAACAGCCACTTAAATCTCCGCTTGGTTAAAAATAGTTCACTTGTTCCAGAGTGCCAGAGAATCAAGTAACAGAGTAAGATGAGGCCATGCAGCCTCATCCGCTTCCTAGGAAAGACTGCCCCCCATTGCCACCCCTGCAGGTTAACTTGCCTCTTCCTGGGCAGCTTTGGAGTCAGGAGCCACAAGGGAGGCAGCTTTCACTCTTAGAAAGTGCCTCTTCCTAAGTAGCTACAGTTTGCATTTCTGCTTCTTAGCTCTGCCCTTTGGGCACACAAATCAAATCTTTTGTAAGGCAGTTCTTAGGATATATGAAGACGATTCTGTTGCCTTCTTTTATGGGTTGAACTGTGTTATCCAAAAAGATATGTCGAAGTCTTACCTCTAGTACCTCGGAATATGACCTCACTTGGAAAGAGGGTCTTTGTAGGTACACTTAGTTAAAATGAAGCCTCAGTGGCATAGGGTGGGCCTTTAATCAAGTATGACTGGTATTCTTATCAGAAGATGCACAACGGGACAACACCATGTGCAGATGGAGGCAGAGGCTGCAGTGATGCTGCCAGAAGATATGGAATGCTGGGGCCTATCAGAAGCAGGGAAAGTCAAGGAGGGATCATGGCCCTGTGATCACCTCGATTTTGGATTTCTGACCTCCAGAAGGGTGAGAGGATACATTGCAGTTGTTTTAAGACATCTAGTCTGGCCAGGCGCCGTGGCTCATGCCTGTAATCCCAGCACTTTGGGATGCCAAAGTGGGCGGATTACCTGAGGTCAGGAGTTCAATACCAGCCTGGCCAACATGGAGAAACCCCGTCTCTACTAAAAATACAAAATTAGCTGGGCGTCGTGGTGCGTGCCTATAATTTCAGATACTTGGGAGGCTGAGGCAGAAGAATTGCTTCAACCCGGGAGGTGGAGGTTGCAGTGACCTGAGATTGCGCCATTGCACTCCAGCCTGGGCAACGAGAACAAAATTGCATCTCAAACAAAAAAAGACATCTAGTCTGAGCAAACTAATATATTCCCTGGGGCTTCCCTGGGCTGAACACCTCTAGTTTTTTAACTCTTTCTCACGTAATATGGTCTCCATCATTTTTTCCCCTTGATTTCCCTTCTTCGAGCATATTTCAAGCACTAAGCAAATCACCACAGAGGTGTCTGAGTATCACACCTTGTACTGGGGCCATCACTTTTCTCATTTCTGGATTCTGTACCTCAGAGCACAGCCACTTTCTTGACAGCTTCTTCATACCTCAAATTCCTTCTGAGTTTATGGTTAGCAAGAGCACTGCTGCTAAATCATGTCTCTCAATTGGTATGACAGCTCTGTTATAATCTCTCATCATCATATTGATTATTGTTCTGGCCTCCTCAGGTATTTTAAACCTCGAGTGGATTCATCAATGCATTAAAAATTTTTCCCCACTCCATTGTTATATATATATTTTTTCAGAACTCCTTTTATGTTTTCATTGAATTATTAATTGTGGTGGGCTGCAGGCTGAGAACTCTAGCACATCATCAGAGATTTCTCTACAGATTTGCTGTGAATCCATACATTTGTTCACTCTATAAATATTTACTGGCTTCCTGGTACCTGCCACACGTTGTTGGCACTGAAGATTGGTGATGAAAAAGACAAATATTGGTTCTCATGGAGTTTAAGTTCTCACATTCTTCAACCTTTGGGATATATCTGACCATTAGTAAAATGTGTGGATACCCGAGTTTCTACAGATACTTTATCTGTTTATAAATGCTAGTTTCAAACCTTCTGGGTCAGGGGCCTGGTAAAACACTAATCCTGAAAGAAGGATTGAATGTAGGGTTGTTCTTTCCAGCAAGCAACAAGGTTGTCCTTGTTCTTGCTTTCTCTGTGCCCAAGTGTAACTCTAGAGGTTTCTGTCTCATGTTGCAACCTTTCTTTCTTTTTGACCTGCTGAAGGTCAGAGCGGCTTAGGGTTTGGATGGGAGGAGCAGGAGGAGAGCTGCATTCATAGCAGGCAAGTGAAGTTAAGAATTAGGATGCGGTAAATGCTCTGACTTTGGAGCATGAAGCAAGATCAGCCTGGAGTTTATGCAATGGGGAAAATCAGGGTGGGGAGACAGAGCTGTGGTCAATGAAGAGTTAGAGGAAAGAGTTGGAGGAGGTGAGATCTGTATCGCAATATTCATGCAGAGGAGTATCTTTCCCTAACATCGGACCAGTTACAAAATGCTACACACTTTGTAAGGAGCCTAGATGGACTTAGCTGAATTTAGGGGCCAGATGCTGTGGGGCTTCAACAGCACCTCTGCTGTACAGTGCCCAGCTCTCTAGTGGTCATGGCTGTTGTAGCCTCTGGCACTGATCTCCTTTCCATAACACCTGCACTTCTTTTTGCATGCCATTCTTGTTTCCTTTTCTTTTTACAATTAACTAGATTATCTTTGCATTTTCCTATCCAAATTCAGAAAGGAAAGTGTCTGACTTGTTAAAAAAAATCTAACTAGATGTCCATGAGATTGGGTTGGTGGCTCTGGCATTTTAAATTCCTACATGAACAAATGAAAGCCCTATGGAAACAGTAAATTGAAACTAGAAACTATGAATCAGAAACCACCATCTAACATCCAGCCAAACAGAAGTGTTTTCTTTGTCTTGCTTCTTCAAATGCTTTATAAAAGTTTCCTCTTTTGCCTCTTCTGGTGGAATGCTAGCCCCTTGTGGTCTGGTGTTACCCCAATTTATGAATCACTGAATGCCCCAATAAACTCTTTCCAGTTTAAATGTGTGATTTTTTTTTCTCAAAAACACTCTATCCTGTTGTTACCATTAATACCATTGGACCTAATTTTGTATAGTCAGCTACTTCTTTGGTCACTGGCCAGCCTGTGAATGAGCTGATCTTGTCTTATGTGTCTACCCTGCTCCTGTTAGCTGCTATTCCTTGCTCATTTGCCAAGTCTAGATGGATGATTCTATTTTTTTTTTTTTTTTTTTTTTTTGAGATGGAGTTTCGCTCTTGTTACCCAGGCTGGAGTGCAATGGCGCGATCTTGGCTCACTGCAACCTCTACCTCCTGGGTTCAGGCAATTCTCCTGCCTCAGCCTCCTGAGTAGCCGGGATTACAGGCACGCGCCACCATGCCCAGCTAATTTTTTGTATTTTTAGTAGAGACGGGGTTTCACCATGTTGACCAGGATGGTCTCAATCTCTTGACCTCGTGATCCACCCGCCTCGGCCTCCCAAGGTGCTGGGATTACAGGCGTGAGCCACTGCGCCCGGCCCCAGATGATTCTATTTCTTAAACACTTTTCCTCTTCATTCATTCTGTTACCAGATTTTCACCTCTGTCTCACCATTATAGTAGTAAATTTACCATTATTTACCATACTCTGTTTCACCATGCGAACGGCCAAAGTTTCTTTCGGCCTTGATCTTGCTTTATTCCTCATAGATCATGTCACCATAACCTTTCTAAGACATGCATATGATAATATCACATCCCTGCCTAAAACCTTTCAAAAGCTCGCTGTCAGTTTTTAAGGAGAATGTCAAACCTCCTTTGCTTACCACGGTCATCTCCCATCACTATCGCTCCAGCAACCATCTCTTGGCCCTTCATTTGTGCTTTATACTCCATCAGGGGGTAGCATGCTATTTTACTTTTCAAGTCTTTGTAATGTTTTCTCCCTCTTTGAGTGCCAGGAAAACTCTTATTTATGTTCAAAGCACATCATGGGCATCACCTTCTCTGGAAAGCCTGCTTTGGTAACCACCTCTGCTTCTGCCTCGGAGCTAATCACTTTCTCCTCTGTGCATTGTACATGACTCTATTGTTGTACTTATCATGCTGTATTAGAATTTCTTTATAAACATTTTTTTCTCCTCCTGTTAGCATGCATCCTAAGAACAGGAGCTATTTGTTATGCATATTTGCATCTCCAGCATTAACCACCAGTGCCTCAACAAATGTTTGTTGAATAAAGGAAAGAATGAGAAAATGATTGAGAAGAAGATAAACTAACCTGTTATATACCAGGCACTGTGTTAAATGCTTTACATGGACTATCTCATTTAATCCTCACAACTGGAAGACAGGAAGAGAAGGACCTTGGGGAGATGGAGGTCCTTTCTCAAGGTCATGCAGCTAATAAACTGAGCCCAGGTTTGTCTGAATGCTGTTTCACTGCATTAGTAGAGGGAGAGAGAGCTCAATAGAGACAGACTCTAGCTAAATTAAAGAAACCATTTTTAGCTTTTAAAATTTTATTTTTAGGATTGGAACTATCCAGTGTGGAAATGAACTCCCTCTACAGTTCCTATGTCAACAGAATATGGGAACAGCTGACTTACAGGAGGTAAGTTCCAGGAAGCTGATGAAGTATAATTTTCAAAAGGTTAAAAAAATGTCCTTCTAATACCAATACAAAATGAATGTATGTCACAGATTTTATTCCAGTCATTAATTAATGAGGGAACCAGTAAGATGTTAGAACTGGCTCAAAGGAGGCCAGGAAGGCCAGGAGAGGAGAAGTGTTTAAGAAGTATTTAAGAAGCTAGGCATTTATAAGAAATACTAGTAGAAGATTGCTGGGTTAGATCCAAAATGGATTAATGGCCAAGAGGCCCATAATGTAATTTTTGGCATTATCATTTTCAGTGGATAGAAATTATCTGCATCTCTAGTAGACAAAATCAACAATAGTTACCTTTATTAAATCTGAGATTTTAAATCAATAGTAAATTGTGAGTTGAACCAAATAGTATCCACTAGATATTCCTTGGGTGCCCTTCACCCTACCATGGCATTGAAAGGTTGTACCGTACACCCTTTTGCCTTATTTCCAGGTTTTGAATACTTCTTCTGACAGAGCCGTACTGCTCACCTCAGCCCCAGGGACTTCCCTAGGACAGGCTGCTTCAGAGCCTGAGTGGAGAGGAGGGTCAGTGTGCAGAAATAATCCAGTGTCTTTTCTTATCACGAGGCAGGAATCTGCCCTCCCATCTCCATGGGGAGCTAAAGGGAAGGAGAGGAGGCCTCAGCCAGAGGGCTCCATGTACTACCGGCTGGGGTTCCAGCATCTAATGCTGCAACTCTGCGGGTAGGAGACCAGCCTAATTGCCTTGCCAGTTTTCTGTCTTTAACTTTTACTATGACAATTTTCAAACATAAAAAAAAAGTAGGGAGTTGGATCTGTTCCGCAGCCCCCTCACTTTTTGGCTAGAACATACTGGCAAATCCCAAACATCATGTCATTTCACTCCTAAATTACTTTAGCTTGTACCCCCTCCCAAGAGAGAGACAGAGAAAAAAACATTTTCTTATGTAACAATGTCATTATCACACTTAATAAAATTATCAATAATTTAAGTCATCTAATTCATAGTCAATAGTCTAAAAAATGTGTTTTTATAGCCCTGACTTCTAATATTTATTGTGCACATAATTGAGACCAGGCTTTGTGCTAGGTGCTGGACCCATGGTAAGGAATGGTATGGACAATACCCCTGCCCTGGTGGGGCTTACATTCTTGTGGCTCATAGCTATGAAGGCCAGTCCCTCCCACAACCTGAGGGGCAGGGCCCTCTTGGAGCTGGGCTTGGCTCAGTGAAGCTGCTGAGGTCTGGGGTGACTCCTATGGTAGTTGAGTACTCCAAAGTCTACTAAAACACTCAAGCCTGGCTGCTGCATAAGTTTAGATGGTAGGTATCTTTTACTGGCTTGGATTCCAGCCCTTATCAGGAGGTAGAGTAGGTGGTGGCAGAGGCCACAGGCTGAGGACAACAGTGTTCCTTGAGGAAGAGGTAGGGCCTGGGAGGGGGGTCCTAGTGTTGCCAGGTTCTGGGGTGCAGGGGAGGCTCAGTTTCCCCAAGAGGATGTTTCTCCAGAATAGGAGAGGGGACCACACTGGGTGTGGTGCACTCACAAGTAAATATCGGATCCCAAAGAGTTTTTGCAAAAAGCGATTTATTTAGGCAGAGAAAGAGGAAAAGGAGAAAGAAAAAGATAAGAGAGAGAAAGCTTCCACGAGATTGTGGAAGGGGACCCAAATATGGAATCTGCCCAAATATGGGGACAGGGACTTTTAACCTGGGAGGAATTCCCTCTCTCCAAGCGCTTTGACCTATGAAAGGAGTTCCTTTAAACTTCCACTGGAGGGATTGATTTTTGATTCTTTCATGTGCATGTGGAAATTTAAACAAAGACCTCTAATCCCTGGATGGAGAGGTGGGGGCATGGCACTGGGGATTCTTGCCCTTGAAACTATGCCCCCTTGTGGACCCAGGAAGAGAATACATTCCCTCACTAGGATAGTGCCCTCTTTCTTTGGGAAGGCCAGGAGAGGAGAAGGGTCCACCAGAAGAGGAATAGAACCTGAGGGGGCACACATATAGTGTGTAGTGGGGCAAAGGGCTGAACAATATGGCCCCGTTCATGCCATAAACCAACGATGGTTTAACAGTTTCTGGCCCATGGTATAGGCCCTTACATTTTTCTCTTATAAGTCTCATCTTGACATGCTGGGTTTAGTGGTCCAGCCTATGAAAATCACTCTGAATTTTGATCCTGTCTGGCCGCAGCTTCCAGTTTCCTGATTTCTGTGTGATAATTATGGCTTCTGTGTTCTCATTCAAGCTGGCAATGAAAATGTTGAAGAGGACAGATCAGAGGATAGAGCCTTGTGTCACTGCTTGGAGAGATTTCTCTGGTTGATGACAAATGTTTAATCCTAACATTACAAACAGACATCTATAAGTTGTATCTGGCCCACAGTTGTGTGTTTTTTTCTTTTGTCACACAGAGTTTGTTTTTTTCATTGGAATGTGCGTGCGTGCAGCACTTTTAATTGGCAAACCCAGATTTCTACCTTCTTTGGGGCTCTGGCTCCAATTTGCAGGCCCCTTGTGGCCACAATAGGCTACACCTGGGTAGCTGATGGCTGCTCCCTGAAGGCTGACCCTACCCCTTTCTGTTGTCCAGATAACTTACCACCACTCATATATAGGCATTTGAGTCTCCTTCACATAACCCCCTTTGCTCTATTAAATGATGCTTTTTGGTTATGATTGATATACCAACTGTGGACCTGTCTCACTTGATCCTTCTCCAGGCTTCATCTCACCTGCCACTCTGCAGGGCCCTGTAAGATACCTTATCAGGGTCTTTTAGAAGCTCAGATACATGCTCTCTACTTGATTTCCCTGCCTGCACATGTAATAACCCATGAAGAAAGCATAAGTCTTGAGTTGACATGGCCCATTCTTGGTAAACCTGTACTTGTTCCTGCAGCCACTGCCTCATTTTTAAGTGTTAGGAATTGACCCCAAGTAGAAATAGAGGGTGAGCTCAAGCTTGGGGTTTGAGGTTGAAACAAACTACCCTCTCCAAGGAGGACCATACCATGGAAAAAAGTCAAGGATTTCAGATTTTAAAAAATAAACACCAAACAACCCAGCATTTGAGTTTGGTCCAGGCACTTATGAGTGTCTTTGGGCAAGGACTTTATCTCCAAGAGCTTCAGTCTCATCCACAAGTGGGAGCTGATTTGTTAAGTGAGGCTTCAAGCTATGAAATGAAGCAAATTCTTCTCAGTTGAAAAGAGAGAGGGCTGGAGTGTGGCGGAGACCCTGGGGATAAAACTAGACTACCTGGAAGTCTCTGACCTGGGCCATCTGGTTTGCAGAATTTCCTAATCACCGGCATTAAATAATGACATCTATGCCTCCACAGAATCTCAGAACCAGAAGTTAACTCTGACCTCATCCCTAAATCTCTCAGTGTACAAGTAGGAAAACTGAGGCCCAGCAGAGGAGGGGAAGAGACTTCTGAAAGATCAAAGTATAAACTGGGGGCAGAATGGAGATTTTTAACCCAGACCTACTGACCTATAGTTGCAGATTCTGTACACTATGCCAGCGTATTTCCCACTTGACGAAGAAATACATTGATAATCACTATCTAGAATGCAGCCACACACACACACATATGGTGTATTTGGATAAAAACATATTTGTAACAAAATAATCTAAAACAATACTTATTTTTCCATGTCCAAACTCTGTATATTCTGTTCTAGTCTAGTCTAGTCTGTCTGTCCCATCCCATCCCTTCCCATCCCATCCCATGCCATTCTAATCTAGTTTGTTTAGAGATAAAAATTCTGCTTACCATTTGAATTTGTTTTCACTTTTGTCAGTGTAAAGCAGGGTTGTCTGAATCCTGGGTGCCACCTGCTTTTGTAAATAGTTTTATCAGCACACAGCCATGCTGATCATTTATATATTGTCTGTGTGATATGGTTTGGTTATGTCCCCACCCAAATCTTAACTTGAATTGTATCTCTCAGAATTCCCACGTGTTATAGGAGGGACCCAGTGGGAGGTAATCGAATCATGGGGGCTGGTCTTTCCTGTGCTATTCTCCTGATAGTAAATAAATCTGATGAGGTCTGGTGGGCTTATCAGGGGTTTCTGCTTTTGCTGCTTTCTCATTTTCTCTTGCTGCTGCCATGTAGAAAGTGCCTTTCGCCTCCCATCATGATTCTGAGGCCTCCCCAGCCATGTGGAACTCTAAGTCTTATTAAACTTCTTTTTCTTCCCAGTCTTGGGCATGTCTTTAACAGCAGCATGAAAACAAACTAATATACCATCGTTGCTTTTGAACTAGGACAGCAGAGTTAAATCATTGCAAGAGAGATGATTGGTTCTACAAAGCCAAAAACTGTTATCTAGCCATTTAGAGAAAGAGTTCATAGTCCTCATGTAGTATAAAGGCCTCTGGCCCCTGAGTCCACATGTGCCTTCAGAGTTTTTAGCCAGAGGGGAGGGGTCAGAGCCAGAAACCCTGGGATTCTAGGCACTCTTTGCCGTCCTGTCATACCGTAGAGGCTTTCTGAGTGCTCTTGGCTTCTACAGCTCCAGTTTTGGGCTCATGGACCATTGGGCAAGGGCCACAAAATGTGGCTTCTGAATTAGTTCCATGGGGTGGGTGGAAGGTGGAAGGGACAGGACTACACCTAGGTTCCAAGTCCAAATCTTGCAGCTGAGGCCCACAGAGAAGACTATTCACAAGTCACTGGTTGGCAGTTCTTGCTTTAGGCTCTCCTGCCACAACAGTTCTCAGTGAAAATGCTATGGTTTTCACTTCCATTAGCTCACACTTTGACAGGTCCTGGGTTGTTACCAAGTCTTTTAACAGCCAATCCTCCCGGCCTGCTGTCTTATTAATGCATAATAGGAATGGGAGCTGCCATCTTGTATGCAATGCAGAGACCTGGAGTCTGTTCTGGGCACCATGGAGATGCGATGACGATTTTCTCAAATGGAACATGACAAGTAGCGCCTCAGGAACTGGGGTTAAAATTGGTTAGTAAGAATAGCAAGACAGATTTTCTGTTGTTGTTAATTAGGAACAAATGTTCATATGCCCCTGGTTTCACTCCTAGTAGTATTGAAACATTTTTTGTGAGGTGACACAGTTGGTTCTGTATTTGAGGATCACATGTCTGTGCTCGATTCCTTATGGAAACAGATTAAGCTCAGTCCTGCCCTGCATATCTCATGCAAACAGATTATAGAGTTCACTGGCTTGTATAATTTTTGCATACATCTATGTGCATGCATTTATCTATACAAAGTTTAAGTCATGGATACAGGCCCATGTAAGTAATGACTACAGAAAGGAAATACATTTAGCCAATAATGAAGTATGCTTCTGTCACACTATTCAGGCTTACTACTTGCTTATTTTTAATAATAATGATGATGGTGAAAAAAGAAAAATCACTCAGAGCAGTCTGAGCTTTGCGAGGCATGGAAAATTTATCAGGCCCAGGGAGACATGAGTATGGGCACTTCAGTCACACCTCACCTCCCTACAACTATGCCTGAGGGCAATTGTTTAACAGCATTTTGTTCCTGCTTTACCCATTATCTTCATGTTTTTGGAATTTGTGGTACAAAGAACAATGTATAGCCAATCAATACCTAGTGTAATTTTATATAAATTCTTGGTAAACAACTTGGGAATTGCCTTTGCTTTTTCTTTAAAAACCCTTTTCTTTTTTTTTTAAAACACTTGTAACTTCTGCTAATGGGAGCTTATATTCAGGGCTACTTGTGGAATTGCATTTGCAAAAATTATAACAGTGAGAGAAATCTAACCTAACTCGATCTTGTCTCTAACCTCACAAGGTAACTGCCTTTGTTAATTTTAAAACAAAGATGATAACGATCCCTTCCTGAAACGAATTCCCTTCTTGCTTAGGGACCGAAACTGCTATTTTAAGACTAATGAAAGGCCACAAGATTAGGATTATAGAAGGGGCCTGAATTCTGCTAGGATGTAGGGGCAATTAAATGATGACCAGCCATTGTTCCCTAGCTTGCCTTTCTATCATCATTTGCTTCTCCGGAGGTTGCAAGATTTATAACTTCTCCAATTGTTCCTATAGATACATTCCCTATTGTCAAAACCCAAGATTGGTTGTTAAGATATTTTTCAGACTTTTGTATTCTGGTGACCAACTGACTCCATTTGGATCCATGACTCATACGAAGGATCAGATTCCCAACCCAGAAACCCCCAACCCAGAAAATGACTCAGTGTATGAGGACCATTTTGGACACTCTTATGATTTCATTACTAGCCAGTCAGCGGTACCCATTCCCTAGTCCCCTGCCTGCCAAACTATCCTTAAAAACCCTAGCCTCTAAACTTTCAGGGCGGCAGATTTAAAAAATGTCTCCCATCCTCCTGCTTGGCTGGCCCTGCAATAATCACACTCTTTCATTGCTGCAGTACCAGCTGCTCTCAACTTTTCTGGGCAGTGGGCAAAATGCACCTGTTTGGCTATTACAATTTGATTCTATGCCCCCTGGTTGCAGTCCTCAAACTTGGCCCAAATAAACTCTCTACCTATATTAAGTATGCCTCAAATCAATTTTTTTTCTTTAGGTCAACAGTGGCAATAATAGCAATAACCGTTTATTTAGTGCCTCCTATGTGCTAGGTACTGTATTAGATGCTACATGTAAATTTATCTCATATAATCTCCCCTACAGCCACTTCTAAGTAGATGTATTCATCTGCATTTGTCTCAGAGCAGTGAGCAGAGTAGCGTTGTTCATAATTACAAAGCCTCCAGCTTGCTGCTCTGGAGGTAGGTAACTGAGTATCCTGAGGAACCTCTTCTGCTCTACACAGTGAGGTTCTTCAGTGCCTTGGGAGGGCTCAGCTGGGATTTGCTATTCCATGGACACCTACTTGACTTCACCACACACTGGCTACAAGTCATGTTTCCACCCACTGCCATATTTCTCTCTGAGCTGTTGAGGGGCATGGGTAAGGCAACAGAGTGGTTTTCATATAGTCTGTTCAGGGACTCTAAGATTTATTTTTCTTTTTTCTTTTTTTTGACACAGAGTCTCACTCTGCCACCCAGGCTGGAGTGCAGTGGTGCCATCTTGGCTCGCTGCAACGTCCATCTCCCGGGTTCAAGTGACTATCCTGCCTCAGCCTCTGGAGTAGCTGGGACTACAGGCGCCTGCCACTACACCTGGCCAAATTTTTGTATTTTTAGTAGAGATGAAGTTTCAACATGTTGGCCAGGCTGGTCTCAAATTCCTGACCTCAAGTGATTCACCTGCCTTGGCCTCCCAAAGTGCTGAGATTATAGGTGTGAGCCACCACACCCGGCCAGGGACTCTAAGGTTTCATAGGTGCTTCAGGATGGCTGTGAGGGGTGAGGGGTGCCACACAGGGGCCTCCTAACCAGCTTCATCCAAAATTGTTCTGTTGTTCTCTGTTTTATATGATGAGCTTCTCTATAAGATCTCAACAGCAGAACAAGTTTTGTTCTCCCTACACACACACACACACACACACACACACACCCTATTTTGGAAATGCTGCACGTAAAGTGTTTGGAACACGTTAGAGATTTCATCAATGCATTTGACACATTTATTTTATTCCTACTGTGTGCCAAGGACTGTGTTAGTCGCTGAGAACACGGTGGAAAACAGAACAAACATGGTCTCCATCCTTACCTAGCTTATATTTCAGTAGGAATATGTAATTCTAAAGTGCAATAAAGATTAGGAAGAAAATCATAAAGTTCTGACTGGGCACACAACAGGGCAATGTGTCCCAGATCAGCATTATCCCATAGAAATAGAACATGAGCCACAGATGTGGGGAACCACATACATCATTTAAAAATTTCTGGTAGCCACACTAGCAAAAGTTTAAAAAAAGTGAAATTAATTTTAATCTTCTATTTACCTAATATATCTAAAATATTATCATTTCAACATGTAATCAGTATTAAAAATTATCAATGTGATATTGTATATTATTACTTTTTACTAAGTTTTCAAAAATCCAGGGTATATTTGACACTTACAGGGCATCTCAGTTGGACTGGCTACCTTTCCAGTGCTCAGTAGCTGTGTGGTAGTGGCTGTGGTATTTGATGATACATCTCCAGACTGAGGAGTTCAGAAAAGTCTCCCTAGGGAATGGGCCTTTTAGCTGAGATCTAACGTAAAGCTGAGTAGGATTTGAGGAGGTAAACGGGGCATAGGGGAAGAGTGGTCCAGAGAGAGGGAACAGCATATATGTAAAGGTCAGGGTACATTTGAGGAACTAGAAGAGTCAGTGTGGCTGGATCTTAGTGAGTCAGGGCAGAGTACGCAAGATGAGGCACACACAGTGCCTTGAAGACTAAGTTAAGAAACATGGCTTTTAAATCTTAAAAACAATGGGAAGCTGCTGAGAAATTTTACAATCAAACAAAGTAACATTCAATAAATGGGAATGAAGATCACTCATGTTTTGGGGCCTCACAAAAACTGTCAACTTCTTTTCCCCAGGTGAGAGACCATGGCCTGCCTGCAGCCAAGAGCTGCCCTGATTGAGAGAGTAGCTGGGAGCAGGGCCAGCATCTCTGCATGGGTCTGCCATATCCATCAAGAGCAGTTAACACATAGCCCACAGACGTGTGTCCTGAGACAGATACTCCCTGGATGAGGGGTTACTTTGCTTCTCTCCTCTATGGGAAGAGGCACAGCTGGGGTCTCAAAGGCATGTCCCCTTCCTTGCTGCAATGACCCCCCCAAGCGACCACCCCAGAACTGCCCTGGGTCTGGAGATGACAGGACAGTGTGCTCTGCTGGGAGGGGTCCAGCCCACGATGTCTCATCAAGACTTTCTCAGGTCACCACAAGGCTCAGGGTGCCTCCTCCTTAGGAGTCCCACTTCTGATGTTTCTCTGGCCTCTTGCTTTCTGTTTGGGCATCTTCCTGCTCTATGCCATTGAGTCATTGGAGGAAGGTTTGGGAGGAAGGAAGGCCAGTAGAGGCCTTCCCAATGCTCAGACCTCTTCCTTTCTCTTTGCTCCCAAAAGTCTTCCTCAGAAAGTCCAACCTTAAATCTGGGGGAGCAGATTGGGGAGGGGTGTCACCTAAGGAAGGCATTTAGCACAGGCTTCAAATGTGCCAAGGGAGGGGCAAGGCAGAACCATGACCAAGGTGTGGGAGTTGCAGGCAGGTAGATTTGTTTTCATAAAGGAAAGTGCCATCCAATAATCAGAACTGTCAGATATGTAACTGGTTGGCAGGCAGTGAGGAGATGTAGACTAGATGAGCAGAACCTCTGAGGAGACCTCAGAGACCCTCTGTAGCAGTGGCTCTGAAATTCCAGGCTTCAGGCTGGGGCTGATCCATGGCCAATTTCTACTGGACCCTGGTAAAATAGAAAGAGTGTGAAAATTTTCCATAGCATTCATTTTCAATGCCAAGATTGTCTTCCCTGTGTTTTTTCATATTAAGGCACAACTTCTTATGTGAAATGATGGTGCTAACAGATTATTACTTTTTTATTGCACCTTACTTGGTTGCCAATATTATAAAGTCTCACAGAGTGTATTTTTGAATTGTAATTGTCCATGAAATCCAAATGCCTGGGAATATTGATCTAATATAACTGTCCTGTTCCCCCCAACTCTCAACCATTAAAATCACTTTCAACCAGCAAAATCACTGCTCCACCAGCGCCACACCCAAGAAAAGCCCCACACTTTTCACCACTTATGTGTTGGTCTTGAGCCTCAAACCTCAGCTGCATGTCTTGCTAACCTGTGGGATGTTGGGTATGTTGTCTGAAAATTGCCAAGCTCCTATTCACAACTTGGGAAGGGCTTGGCCATTGACCATGCCAGAATGTTAGCAAAAGAGACCACTGGGGATTGATGTGCAACCAGCACTAGGTAGGCTTGATTCAGGACTAGCAAATGGCCTGGCTGTGAGTCTGTTGCTGGTGGGGATAGTCGGTAGTCTATTGTCCAAGAGCCAAGGGGCTTGCCATACACAACAGACACATAACAGACAACAGATACTACTTGGTAGTGAGGTAGGATTGCCCAAGTGATAGATTATTTGTGTAGTCATGTAGGGGGAGGGGCAGTAGTATTTCCAGTGAACATTTCAACTGCAGGAGACTCCTAGGAAGGAACAGGACATTTGGGAACCAAGAACAGTCATCTTGAGGGGTGGCAAGAAAGAGGCATACTGAGTGGAATGGGGTTCAGGACAGAGAGTTCAGACCTGGGATAGAAATCAAGTGCTGAGCAGGGAAACTGGATAGAAGAGGCCTAGATACATGGACTGAGCCACCCCATGGCAAGGAAGAGGGTTGGAAGCAAGAGCAGGTTGTGTTCAATTGGCATCTGGGAGTTGAAGGGCTGCTTCTTTGTCTATATGACCTTCTACAGGCTCTCCAGTTGGTGAGGCTGAGATTGCTAATGTCTTCCTGCCCTGGTCAGGTTGGTTGCAGAACTGAGCTGGGAAGAATGTGCAGGGAGAGGCCTCGGCACCTAGAGCTTTGAGGTGAGAGAAAGACCAGGGCTCATACTATAGAAAAGCATCCTCTTCAGTACCTTCCATGCAACACCAGCAGGCAAGGGAGTTTGGTCAATTCTGCATACTCTGTCCTCCTCTGGGAGACTTGCGGTGTACGTGAATATGTTCAAGACTCCGAGGAGTTCTGTGGAACACAACTAACTTTGCTTTGCTTAATCCAGTATTCGCAACATGATTAGAGCCTGGGACACTGTGTTAACCACAAGATTATTAACCTTCTTCAACACTAATGTTTGACAGAAGATCCTGTGGGAAATGCTGCTCAATTTGCTTTAGACTGAACCTTGAGGCCAACAAAATCCCTTGTGCTTTGAGGCTTATGTGTGTGTGTGCACGTGCATGCACATGCTAGAGAGAGAGAGAGGGAGTCTTCAAATTGACTGTGGAAATTGCATGATAATACCACCACCTGCTGCCACCTGAACTGGTCATTTTAATGGGTTCTGACAAGAATACCAAATCTTCACTTTGATTTGGGCCCCTTAATTTCATTCTTTGCAGAGGGTCTGGTTGACTCACTTTGACAACAGAAATATGAAAATTTTAACAAGACAGATGTCCATGACAATGCCTTGACTTCTCCCTCTCCTGCCTAGTGTCAAGGCAATTGTATTTCAATTTGTTTTTCCATGGTATTTATGACCAGCAGATGCTCTATGATGTGTCCAAGGCAGCTAGCAAGTGCTGAGAGAGAGAGAGAGAGAGAGCTGCACACTGGAGGGCTTTACTTGTTACAACAGAAACCTGAAATTGGTCTCAAGAAAGAATATTAAACTTGCAAGGATGCCTGACCTCCAGATGTGACCTGGTTGCCTTGAACCTCACCTTCTTGGAGGAGGAAGCATCATCTTGTGGCCCAGAGTCTGTATAGACTGGAGCTCGACTGTCTGAGTTTGAATTTTGGCTCCACCACTTACCAGCTGTTTGACCATGGGCAAGTTGTTTAACCACTCTCAGTCCTAGTTCTCTAATCTTCAATAACATTTATCTCACAGCATAATAGTGAAGATTAAATATGTGTAAAGTTCTTAGAGCATAGATAATGGTGCAGAAAAGCTAGTTAATATCATTGCATTAGTTCATTTTCACACTGCTGTAAAGATACTGCCCAAGACTGGGTAATTTATAGAACAAAGGGAAGATGATTAATTGACTCACAGTTGTGCATGGCTGAAGAGGCCTCAGGAAACTTACAATCATGGCAGAAGGGAAAACAGGCTCATCTTACATGGCAGCAGGTAAGACAGCATGTGTATGTCAGTACAGGAGAAACTCACTTATAAAACATCAAATCTTGTGAGAACTCACTATTATGAGAACAGCATGGGGAAACCACTCCCATAATCCAATCAGTTCCCACCAGGTCTCTCCCTAAATATCTGGGGATCACAATTCAAGATGAGATTTGGGTGGGGACACAAAGCCTAATCCTATCAGTCATTATTATTGAAAGTTTCCAGCTGGGCACGGTGGTTCATGCCTATTATACCAGCACTTTGGGAGGCAGAGGCGGGTGGATCACCTGAGGTTGGAAGTTTGAGACCCACCTGACCAACATGGAGAAACCCCGTCTCTAATAAAAATACAAAATTAGCCAGGCATGGTGGTGGGCATCTGGAATCCCAGCTACTCAGGAGGCTGAGGCAGGAGACTCTCTTGAACCTGGGAGGTGGAGGTTGCAGTGAGCCTAGATCATGCCATTGCATTCCAGCCTGGGCAACAAGAGCAAAACTCCATCTCAAAAAAAAGAAGAAAAAAGAAAGAAAGTTTCCTTTGTTCTTTCACCTAGTAATTACTAACCCTTTCCTTTGGTTTGGCATTCAGAAGTGGGGAGCTATTTGCCTTTTAATGCTTGGCTCAGGCGTAGATATAAACTCTACCTTTCCTTTCAGAGAGTCTTGCCTAAGAAAGGGCAATAGGGAAATAAGCACTAAGAATGCAAGAAGCATCACCACAATCCAAAGCACACAGCACAACATTTATCCTCCTCCTTGAGATTTAATGTGAGGAATAAATAAGATAGTGTATGCATAGTACTTAAGCACAGTGCATTTGCATAATAAAGGTTCATTAAATTTTATCTATCAATATGCTCCCACTGTTACCAGTGGTGTTAGAATTGGGTGAGAAACTTATAGGCTGTTACATGGGTTTCCTAATTTAATTCCCCTGTAATAAAGCATTCTGATGGAAGATCAGGGCTTAGGGTACAGTCAACACCTAACTTCTCACTAGGACCTTGTATTAGTCCATTTTCATGCTGCTGATAAAGACATACACAAGACTTGGCAATTTACAAAAGAAAGAGGTTTATTGAACTTACAGTTCCACATGGCTGGGGGCCTCACAATCATGGTGGAAGGTGAAAGGCACATCTCACATGGTGGCAGACAAGAGAAAGGAGTTTGTGGAGGGAAACTCCCCTTTTTAAAACCATCAGATCTCATGAAACTTATTCCCTAGCAAAAGAATAGTATGGGAAAGACCTGCCCCCATGATTCAATTACCTCCCACCAGGTTCCTCCCAGGACAGGTGGGAATTGTGGAAGTTACAATTCAAGATGAGATTTGGGTAGGGACACAGCCAAACTATATCACATCTTTTTTTTTTTTTTTTTTTTTTTTTTTTTTAAATATGTAAGGAGACTTTTGTCTTATAATTGAAAAAGTTGGAGAAGTTTAGCTGAGGTCAGGGCCTACAGGAAAAATAAAGACAAGGTCAAAGATAATACGACTTTTGTTTACTACCTAACCCTTTGGAAAGTATCTGAGTCCCTAAGGTTAGGAAGATGAAGGTTGGAAGCTGAAAGAACTGACCAATTTTTAGGAGATAATTTGGTGAGCTGTGGATATAAGTCGAACTGCTTTGGAGTACTGGGGGAAAGGCAAATATAGTTTTGCCATGTTCCATTCTCTCTAGTCTGTATGGAACCCAGCACTGTTCTGGCTATCAGGAGTACTCTGGGTGCACTGAAAAATGACACCCTGGCCTGGTTAACGCAAGTTTCACAAAGTGCACCCTCAACATGGGCAGAAACAAGGCTTTTCTAAGCGGCTTTTCAGACCATAAGCTCAATCAGGGAAAGCAGAGCAGGAAATGAAGAGCATGGTGGACACTGCATGGTAAAACAGTAGGGGATATGTTTACAGATCCACATGAGTCTGAGTTCTCCTACAGGTGCCAGGGGACACCTGGAGGGCAGAATCTCTAGCAGAGGTGGCATATCCGCAGCATTCTTGCTGCCGGTCTTATTCCCCTCTATTCAGTGCCAGGGCAGACATCACTGATCTATCACTGCCCTCTTTCTGGTGAGCTCAGATGCAGCCTCAGAATTCTCAACTTAGTGTTCCAGCCAATCCCAACCAACTTATCAAAGCTGATGGAGAAGAAAAAAGGTTATGTAGCCTTCAAGATATCACATAAAATCAGTGCTTTCAGACAGAGCCTTCAACATCCTTCATGACCGGGGTCCTGTCTGATAGCTAAGCTGAAGCCTGTCTGAATACTCTGTGACACTGTCTCACCTTATTCCTGCTTCTTCCTCCACTCAGAAATGGTCTTTGCCATCTTTTCTACTTATATATAGTATATGGAAGTTTAAGTTTCCCCCCTGAAGTTTTGATAATTTTACTTTATAAAACATACTCATAATAGATAAACCGGAAAAAAGGCTGCACACTTGTGTGTGAGAGTCATACAAAATATAAAAACTCAAAGAAATGGCCAAATGGTTGATGCTTTTATACATACTATCTTGAGATTACAGAAATAATTGGGGATTAGAGCATGGCAAAAGATTATAAGAGAGGAAGAAGAGGAGGCCTGGCTAGCAAAAGTGGTCTTGTTATGCAGATGAAACCTCACAGGTAGTAGCCCTCAGAAGGAATGGTGGTAGCCAGTGGTAGATGGTTCTGTTAAGAGCTTTAAAGGTGTTGGAGTCTCAGTTAATCTTTTCTAGATTCAGATAAGGAAGAGTTTCAGAGAAAGCTTATTTGCATCTGTTGTTTACTTTATTTCCTTTAAAGATGCAAATCTCCCCCACAAAAGGCAGCTTTTAAGTTATTCTTGTGTTTGTAGCCCTTCTGAAAAAGCCATCTTGAAATATGTCAAAGAAGTATATTTTGGGGTAAAATATTTTAGTTTCTTCCATTTAGTACCTCCTTTGAAACTTTACTTTCAGAAAGTTTCACATATTAAAAGCCAAGTTGATAGCTTTGAAGAAATTTGGGTTAGAAGTTTTGAGATAAGAGAGGCAAAGGGGAAGAAAAAATAGAAATTAGGATAAGCAGAGAAGACCAAATTTATGTATATCATATCATATCTTCTTAAATCAGTCCTGAGAACAGGTCAGCTCAGTTGAACAGTTGCATCTTATTTTAGAATGTAGCATTGCAGATGGGCTTTCAGAGCCAGGGTTCTACATCTGATGCAGACAAGAAGATCTTTAATAAGAGGCATTTCTGTGGAAACAGGAAAAAAGCAAAGGTTAATGTCGGTTAAACTAGTTTTCCTAGAGTCTCTGAAGCATTTCAGATTGCAGTGGCAACCTGACAGATTTTCTGGATCGTGGTTCTAATTAGGTGATCCAGTGAGCTTCCTGAGTAGTCCACACATCAACAAGCATGAAGACTGTTTATATATAAGTTGCTGTAGTGGTTTATCTTAAACTTTGTATCAAGTTGTGTAGATTCAGTTAGCAAGGCTTCAAGAAAATCACAGTTTTAATTTCTAGAGATTCTAAGTCGGAACGGTAGGAGAAAGTTGGAAAAGTTGGTCTGGAGACTTGTAGCAGGTAAGAATTCAGGAGTCAGTCAAAATTGTAGCCAAATAACAAAAACTCAAAAACAGTGATCAGTCTTATAGTATAATAACGTGTACTTTAGTTTTCTTCTGAAACATAGCTTTTCTCTCTCCAGTTTCCCGTTTCTACCAAGATGAATTATAGTAAAACCAGTTTATTTGCAAAATAAGTTTTAGGTCTATTATATTTGGCCTGATTATGTGGATAAAGTGCAGCAAGAATAGTGTTTGGCCATATAGGCTCTTTTGAGTTGGCTTTGCTAGAACATTCTTGTAAGAAAATTTGGATTAGACATTTAAAAATTTCTGGAGGCTTAGGAGCCAAGACAAAGACTATCTGTAATACCTATATAAACTGGGTGAATTCCTCTTTTCTTGAGGTTCCTAAAATATCTTGAGGTTTCTGGGCCTGTGAGAAAGTGACATTCTTTGCTTACTGAAAGGTCAGGAACCCTGGAAAGAAACTGTGTAGACACGGCATCAGGTTAGTCTTGTCTAAGGGGCTTTCATCAGCTCTATAAAAGTTAACTTCAATTCCTCAAAGCAGACTGGTCATATATGAAAATATGATGTTACAATCAAAGACTTGGTAAAATAATCATTGTTTCCAGTTGTGTCCTGTTACCAAAAAACCCAACAACAACTGAACAAAAAACCCAAAACACAGATTCTTACTGAACTCATGTAAATACCTATATTGCCATAAAATAAGACTACTCATGAATAGTTTCTGAATTCTTGAGAAATCAGGTAGAGAGAAAGTCAAATGCTTCAATTTAGCTCACAAAAGTACCTTTTACCCAATTGCTATAAAGCTATAGATAACTTAAAAGGAAAAAAATATTGACTCTGACAAACAACACATAAAAAGCCAGAAATGTTTTCAAACAAAAAACTCATAAAAATTATTTTAGTCCTCCATCAGTTTAGTCTCATGTAATTAATTTTTCCTCTGATTGTTATGTTAGTAATTTTTTGAGTACAGTTTTTTTCTCATTGAATGTTTTGGAATTATTACCCAGTCAAAGTCACCAGCAAAGATCTGTTTCAGAGTGCCTGTCAGAATCTATTCATCCTTTCCAGGAACCTCCTTAAAGACAACCTAGGATTATACGTGCTTGTAATGACCTTTCAGAGGAAGCATCAGCATAAAGCAATTTACTATGGATAAGATTTAAAATGGTCATAGTTAAAGACAGAATTAACAAAGAAATTTGGTTATTTTCTGTGGCCTATGACAATTTTACATAATAGTAATATGTCTGATAACATGTATCAAGACACATAAGGTTTTTAGGAATCTCATACAATTTCAGAAGACACTAATAACATATTTATACAAATATAACTAAAAAATAAACATTATTTCTTATTTGACAATGATGTCTTTCTTGGACTTCCAGGGGCCCTTTTGGAATGTCAAAAAGGTAGTGCAAAGTCAAAAAGGCTTAATATTAGAATTTTGAGGTTAGATCTTGGAAAGCCTGTCAAATACCGAAAGTTTAAAACACTTAATCAAAATAAGATCACAGGTCACTGTAAAATAATATTTATTTAGCCAAAGTTTTAATTAACGGATTTAAAAAAGTGAAGATATCTTTAGTCTTTGACAGGAGACTTGCTTCTCCAATCAAAAATCCCAACAGAGAGAGCATGATGTACAACTGCCCTCCCCACTCTTTTTCAGTTTCCTCAAAAGGTAAACAAAAATCTTTTACTATATTTTATTCATACTACATGAAAATCTAGTTCAAAAGAGAACACAAAATTCTACATTTGCAGTAGTATATTATTAATATTAAACTAATTTTAATAAAACCTTAAAAACAGATCTAATCTCTATGAGCTTTGACCACATAAACGATTTCCTAACATTTTATAACCTCTTAAAAATTTTCCCATTCTCTTTCTTTCTTCACCTTCCTCTATTCATTCAATTTTATCTATCATGCTTTTTTCCTTCAAATTAAAAAAAAAATTTAATCTCTAAACTAGACAAAATTACTTTTCCTTGAAGAAAATACCACATTCTAATGTCTTTCTTATAACTTTCTTCAACAAAAACACATCCTAGTTTCCTTTGTCTATAGGATTCTTTCTCTTATATCTGGTAGCTGTAATTAAATATATTAACTATAATTTTAATTCTTAGTAACCCTAACTTTCAGTGAAAAATCTAGGAAGTAAGCAATTTTAATAGTTATATATTAGATACAGAGCTCAGGACAGAAGACAGAGCTGTGAAGACAATGTCTGGAGGATCTGACCTCTCTCAGCCTGGCCAGGAGATAGAGCTGGGCCAGGAGAATGAGATGATACTGGGCCTGGCTCTGCCCTGCAGCTGGTGGTCCAGGCACTATGGACACACATATGTCCCCAGGCCTCACAGTGATTACTTGTACAGACCCAAGAATCTAATGACTCAAAACCAAAGATGCTAACGGACAAATTAAGCAATTATCAAAAATATTACAGAAGCAATGGTTTTATTGTTTAATAAACAATCTAAACCTCCTTAAAACATCTAGCAGAGACAGCATAAATCTGTCCAACCAATAGACCTAGGAAAAATGATAGGAGACTTTGATAGGAGAATTGCTTTTCTCAACAATCAGAAGACCTAACAGAGACAGCATGATGTATACTCTTATCCCCTCTTTTTTTTTTTCTGTTTACTCAATAGGTAAACAAAGATATCTTACTATATTTTATTACTATTACATGAAAATCTAAATCTATATTAATACTACATGAAATACTATGTTTTATTAATACTACATGAAATGTTTGAATTGTACTTAATACTGACAATTCTGAAGACATTCTTATTGCATTTTACCAACAATTTTATAGCTAGCTTTATTTACCAAAGATTACAAAAGTCACACTAACTTGAAAAGCATTTGGGCTTATTTATGCAATTCATGAGTACTAATTTGTTTCCAAGTTACTTTGGTACCATGTAGACAATATATAAAGACAGACATGAACACGTGTATACTTCAAATGATAGGCAAAAAGTTTTGTATAGCTTTGATTGAAAAATTTTAGTCATAAGACAGGTAAAACTCATGAATTTAAAAGGACAGTTGGATTAAACTGTGAATCTGTAAATGGAACAGGTTAAAGTTTATGTGTCCCACATGGCCAAAGCCTTTACTGAGTTTTAGAGAAAACAGGGTAGCAAATTTACACTTCAAAGTTTGGAGAGCATAAGCTTTCTAATGAAGAAGTTTGGTTATGTTAGAGGAAGATAAATAGATATCAAGATAATACAGCCTTGTAGGAATTCACCACAGTATTTTATATGCAGGCCAATTTCATTTAGATAGGTAGCTTCTAATTTAGTCTGTTTTCCAGATGGAACACTGAGCTCAGGATGGAGCCCATTAACAAATACTGCCAACACAGCATTTGCAGTTTCCAGAGTCTAATGCTTATATATATGAAAAACAGACAAATTTCCAGAAAAGTCAGCTTTTTGGCTATTCTGTGTTTCCAGCCTTTCTGAATAATCCATCTTGAGATATGTCAAAGACATTTTGGGGTATATATTTTATATTTTGGGGTAAAACATTTTAGCTTCCTTCAATAGCCTCCGTGTCCTTCAATATCCCTCCTCTGTGATGTTTGCGTGGTTCATCCCAGGTACTTCCAATATCTTAGAAACTCTAAGATACTCCTTCTCCACTGCAGGCAGATTAATGCCTCAGACTCACTGAAACAGTGGAGCTGTTGTAGCTCATTGTTATAAACGGAATGTGCATCTTCTTCAAATTCACAGTTGAAGCCCTAACCCACTCTGTGACTGTATTGGAGACAGCACCTTTAAAGAGGTGATTAAAGTTAGATGAGGTCATGGGGTGGGGCCTTTATGTGACCGAACTGATGTCTTTATGGAAGAGGAAGAGACACCAGAGATCTCTCTCTCTTTTTGCCGTGTGAGGACACAGCAAGAAGATGGCCATCAGTGACCCAGGAGGAGAGCCCTCATCAGAAACTAAATCCCACTGGAACTTTGATCTTGGATGAACTTTTCAGCCTCCAGAACTATGAGGAAATAAATTTCTGTCGTTTGAGCTACTCAGTCTATGATATTTTGTTATGGCAGCCGAGGTGACTAGATACTCATGTTCACTGTGGAAGCTAATATGCACAGCCCTGTGGTCTGCACTGGGAGTACACAACGAGGAAAGGTACAGCCCCTGACTTAAAAGACCTCACTGCCTTTACTAAGAGCAGCAGGTAGACACAGACATATCACCAGAGATTTAGGGATACTTTGAGTCATGCTTTGGGAAAGGAAAGCACAGTGTGCCATGGGGCGCTGTAGTGTAAGATGGTGGTTAGGGCATCGGGCTTTGGTGTCACGCAGATCTCAGTTTGAATCCTATGCTTGCAATATAACCTCAGAAAAGTTACTTATTGTCTTTGAATCTCAGTTTCCCCACTGTAAAATGGGGATAATAATAATAACTTTTCTTCAGAGGGTTATTATGAAGATTAAATGAGGTTAAGCAGGTAAGGTACTTAGCATAGACACATGGAAAATACTGATAGTTATTTCAGATATTATTGTCAAAAGCATGTGAAAAGGGTACCAAGGCATATTGCTAGAAGGAGGATAAAAAAAATCTGAGGAGATTAAAGTAGAATTGAGTTTTATAGGAAAAGTAGCAGTCAACCAGAAGACATTATTGGTAGAAGAAACGATTTGTAATTATTGGGGATAGGGAATAACATGCTACACTTGAGGGATTTCCAATAAATTGGTAGGACCTGATAAACTCCAAGTAAGTGCAAGGGCTGTAGGAGGAGGGCATAGGGAGGAACAGTGGGTGAGGGGCAAGAAAAGTAGTCAGGAGCTAGGGAGACAGAGTTTAAACTTTATTCTGGAGATTGGTAGGCGGCCATAGTATCTTGAACAGTGGCTTGAAGTCGTTAGATTTAGACAAGAGGAGGGCCACCACTTTCACTGAGGAGAGAAGGAAGAAGAAAGAGATAAATGCAGATGCAGGTAAGTTTGAAGATGACAAGAAATGAATGTGGTCTGGATGGCTTGGAGTTCTCTGTGGGATAAGAAGAGAGGTCCTCTAATGAGACTGAGGTAGGAGGCAGGACTTGACTCCAGAGGTGGGGCTCGTACACTGAATCAGATTGAAGACTAGCTAAAACAGGGCCAGGATGGAAGCAGCTTTCAATCAGACATGCCCACTACTGTGCCATGTCGATTTACTCTTGCCATAGCAACACCAGGGTGTTACCACCCCTTTCCATGGCAATGGCCCAATTACCCAAAAGTTAATACCTTTTCCCTAAAAATTTTTGCATGAACTGCCCCTTAATCTAGATACAATTAAAAGTGGGTATAAATACAACTGCAAAACTGCCCTGAGCTGCTACTCTTTGCCTATGGGATGGTTCTGTTCTGCAGGAGCAGTCACAGAGCTGTAATACCACTGGAGCTGTAATGCTGTCTGTTCAACAGAGCTATTTTCTTCTGCCTCTGGCTTGCCCTTGAATTATTTCCTGTGCAAAGCCAAGAACACTCAGAGGCTAAGCTCCACTTTGGGGCTTTTCTTCCCTGCATCAAGATGAGGGCTTGAAATAAGGCATGGCAGTTTGGAATAGTGGCTACAATTGAAAGTGCCTTTGTAAAATTATTATAACAGTGAGAAAATTATGACAGAGAAAGAGATCTGACCTAACTGACTCCATCTTGCCTTTAACTTCCAAGGGGCTCTTGGTCATTTCTGGATGTAGGCTGAACTCACTTTGGGAGAAATTTAGTTTACAGTTTAACTTTGAAACAAAGATGATAACAGCCTCTCCCTGAAATAAACTCCTTCTTTCCTCCTGGGGAGGAAGACTGCTTTTGTAAAACTAACAAATTTGCCACAATACTAGAAATTATAGTTTAGCAGCCATGCAACCAGAGGCTACAGGATTCTTAACTTTCCCAATTGCTCATATGGGAAATGTTACTTTTATAAAACCTAAGATTGATGTTTGAGATATTTTTCAGACACTGTATTCTGGTGGGTCAACTGGCACCACCCAGACTGGTAAACAGGCTCATCTGGTCTTGTGGCCCCCCAACCCAGGAGCCGACTGAGCTCATCCCTGACCCAACCAATCAGCATTCCCCATTCCCTAGCCCCCTGCCTTCCAAACTATCTTAAAAATATCCTAGCCTCTGAGTTTTTGGATAGGCTGATTTGAATAATAATAAAGCTCCAGTCCCCTGTTTAGCCGGCTCTACATGTATTAAACTCTTTCTCTATGGCAACTGCCCTTTCTTCATAAATCAACTCTCTCTGGTCAGTGGGCAAAAAGAACCCATTTGTTACAGAATGGGGGAGAAAGCTTCTGGGGACGTGTAGAAGATTTCTTAGCAGCACTAAAGTCTTAGCATTTGTAGTGGGATCTACATTGGGCAGTAGAGTTGAGGATAATAAAAAAGGAAGGATTAAAGTGCTATCAAAACTGCCATTGCAAAATTATAACAGAGACAGTGAAAGATATTTCACCTAACCAACTCCATCTTGCTTCCGACCTCCAAGCTGTTTTTGTTCATTCCTGGGTGTAGGCGGAACTAACTTTGGGAGGAACTTAGTTTATAGTTTATAATTTAAAACAAAGATGGTAATAGTTCTTTCCCAAAACAAACCTCCTTCTTGCCTGGAGACTAGACTGCCTTTGTAGGACTAACAAATTAGCCACAGGATTAGAAATTATGGTTCAGGAATAACGCACTTGGAGGATACAAAGATTCTGACCCTCCTTAAATTGCTCCTAAGATCAGTGCTTGAGATATTTTGCAGACCCTGCACTTGATGGGTCAGCTGGCACCACCTAGATGAATAAACTGGCTCATTTGGTCTTGTGGCCCCCAGCCGGAACTGACTCAGAGCAAGAGGACAGCTCCAACTCAGGATTTCATATCTGACCCAACCAGTTAGCACTCTTGACTCACTGGCCTCCGTCATTCACCAAATTATTCTTAAAAACTCTGATCCCTGAATGCTTGGGGAAACTGATTTGAGTAGGAATATAATAAAACTCCAGTCTCCTGCATAGCCAGCTCTGCATGAATTACTCTTTCTCTATTGCAGTTCCCCTGTCTTGGTAAATCAGTTCTGTCTAGGCAGTGGGCAAGGTGAACCCGTTGGGCAGTTACATTATCATCAAATAAGAAAGGAAGCTACAAGGAGAGAGTCAGATTGAGAGATTACAGCCTGGTCAATCCACTGGAGGTGTCTGTTAGATATGAGAGATTTGCATGTTGGAATTTGAAAACTGTTAGAGTGCATTACAGAATGGTAAAAGTAAAGCAGTTGAGAAATGCAAGCTTCAAGGTGTGTTCGTGAGTGTCTGTGAACAGTAACTTAAATGAGCAGCAAGCTTCTGGATAAAGAAGGGCAAGGGATTGTGAGGGCCAAGGTTTTGGTTAGGCCTCATATGTCAGTGCTTTCCAAATTTTAATTTTCCCATAGACCACAAGGGATTTTGTTAAGTTGCAGATTCTAATTCATTAGGTCTAGGTTGGGCCTGAGATTCTGCATTTCAGTAAGCATCCCCAGTGATGCTAATTCTGCAGATCTGCTGCCCACACTTTGAGTGCAATGTCTAAATGGATAGTGAAATGACCCAGGATGCAGGCAGGTGGTGGGGGAGAATTCTATGCCTTTGGCCCTCCTCATCAATGATGCTCCTGATTGCTGTCATGGAAGGGAGAGGGAGTCAGACAGAGAAGAGGTGTAGGGGAAGCCAGCTTTGCCTGGCATGTCCCACAGCAACCTCCCTGCAATAAGGGAGAAGGCTGCTAATTGGCTAGCAACACTCAATATTAATTAACTCAATAGAATTGGTCCCCTGAATCCTGTTTTGCATAATTAATGAATGCTCAGCTATAAGCTGTTGAAAACACTGAAGCCAAAGCGTTACAATTTTCCGATCAGCTAAGCAGAAACACTGCAATCCATACTGTTTGTGGACACAGCAAAAAGCTTAACTCTTCCTAATTACTGAGATTGGCTATAGAGCTCTTGGCTTTGCCATATCCTAATGGGGAGAAACAGGGCTGAACTGAGACACATGGGCACCCCAGGCAAGCTAGTAATTTGATGTCTCTTCAACAAAATACTCTAAATATTTGTTCAACTTTCAAGAAAAGAAGCTGAGTACTTTGTGGAGGGGCAGAATAGGAAAGTGCTGGGCCAGGTGTAGTTTCTCCTTTGTTGTCCCGACAAATTCAGCTCTGGCTCAAACTTTCATAATACACTCAGCAAAACAAGACCCTGCAGTCATAGGCCCATACTCCTTAGAAGGCAGGTTGCCACCATCTCTAAAGATCACTGGAAGATGCCTCTGGGAAGCCTTGCCTTCCATCCCAAGTTGTTCACTGAAGGACTTTCCCTGAGATGTCCCTTTTTTTTTTTTTTCCTAAATTTCTAATGTTGGTAAATATACACATAACATAAAATGTGCTACTTTTACCACCTTTAACTGTACAGTTCAGTAGTGTCAGGTACATTCACATTATTGTGCAACCAATCTCTAGAACTCTTTTTATCTTGCAAAACTGAAACTCTGCCTATAAAAAAAGCCAATTCTCGGCTCTCTCAGTCCCTGGAAATCATAGTTCTACCTTCTGTCTTATAAATTTGACTACACTAAGTACTTCATAAAAGTGGAATCATATAGTATTTATCTTCTTGTGGTTGGCTTATTTCACTTAATGTAATGTCCTCAACTTTCATCTATGTCATAGCGTGTGTCAGAACTTCTTTTCAAGGCTGAATAATGTTCCATGTTTTGTTCATCCATTCATCAACTGATGAACACTAAGGTTGTTTTGACCTTTTGGCTATTGTGAATAATGGCTGCCGTGAACATAGGTGTGCAAATATTTCTTGAGACTCTGCTTTCAATTCTTTTGGGTATATGCCCAGAAGTGGAATTTTTGGACCATATGGTAGGTAATTCTGTGTTTAATGTTTCAAGGAGCCACCATGCTGTTTTCCACAGTGGCTGCACCATTTTACATCCCCACTAACAGTGTACAAGAGTCCCAATTTCTCCACATCCTTGCCAATACTCTTTATTTTCTGTTTTTATGATGCTACCAATCCTCATGGGTTGAGGTGGTATCTTATTGTGGTTTTGATTTGCATTTCTCTAATAATTAGTGATGTCAAGCATCTTTTAATGTGATTATTGGCCATTTGTATATCTTCTTTGGGGAAATGTCTGTTCAAGACCTTTGCCCATTTTAGAATCAGGTTGTTTTTCTGTTATTGAGTTGTAGGATATCTTTATATATTCTGGATAATAACCCCTAATTAGGTATATGACTTGCAAATATTTTCTCCTATTCCATGGGTTGCCTTTTCACTGTGTTCTTTGATACACAGCTTTTAATTTGGGGCTAGTCCAATTTACCTATTTTTCCCTTTGTTGCCTATGCTTTTGTTATCATATCCAAGAAATCATTGCCAAGTCCAATGTCATGAAGATTCCCCTCTATGTTTTCTTTTAAGAGTTTTGTAGTTTTAGCTTTTATGTTTAGGTCTAAGATCCACTTAGAGTTAATTTTTGTATATGGTGAGAGGTAAGGGTCCAACTACATTATTTCGCATGTATCCAGTTTTCCCTACATTATTTACTAAAAATAAGCTCTATTAACAAATAGGTTTTTTTTTTTCATATTGTTGCATTTCTTGAAAAGTTTAGCTTCACTTTTAGATTTGCACCATGGAGAACTTTGTCTAGCTGTTGGGGTTGGTCTGTAATGGGTCAATTTTCTTGGCATTCAACCAGGGCAGAAGTTAGTGTGGAGAGCTGGTTCTTCAATGCCTGCTTAAGCCATTGGTTGAATGGTTTGAAGAAAAAATTTTGTTACCTAGAAGCATACATTCTGAGTCAAACTGCCTAGGTCCAAATTCTGTCTACTACCTATGGATAGTTACCTGGTCATGCATAAATTACTTACCTTCTCTGAGCCTCATATTCTCTGTCTGTATAATAAGGATAATAATAGTGGCCCTTTCTAATACTAAATGATATTAAGAATTAATTGAATTAATAACAAGCACTTAAACTGTTTCTGACACATAATAAACATTTCATAAATGTTAACTATTATAATTATTATTATTCTGTAGCTATATCTGTTGTGTTGTCTATACTGCATAGCAAATTACCACAACCTACCAGCTTAAAACAACTCACATTTTGGCATCTAAAAATCAATTAGTGCAATGACCATATCAAGAAAGAAGGACAAAAACCATATGATCATCTCAAGGGACCGCAGAAAAAAAGTAGCTAACAAAATCTAACCCCTTCATGATAAAACATTCAACAAACCAGGAATAGCAGGAAACTTCCTCAACCTGATGAAAGGAATCTGTGAAAGTCCTACAAAAAAGCTAATACCAGACTTACTGGTGAAAGACTAAATGCTTTCTCCCTACGTTTAGGGGTAAGACAAGGATATCTGGTTTTACCACTTCTATTCAACATTGTACTTTTGGTTCTCAACAGGGCAAATCGGCAAGAAAATGAAATAAAAGTCATCAAGATTGGAAAGGAATAATAAAACTATCTGTATTTGTTGATGACATGATCTTGTCTATAGAAAATCCTAAGGCACCCACTAAAAAATGATGAGAACTAATACACAAGTTCAGCAAGGTTGCAGGATCCAACATCAGTCTATAAAATTAATTGCATTTCTATACACTTTTAATCTGAAAATAAAATTAGGAAAAACAATTTCATATAGAATAGCATCAAAAAGAATTAAACACTTAGAAATAAACTCAACAAAAAAGTACAAAATTTGAACTTTGAAAACTACCAAACATTATTGAAAGAAATTAAAGAAAATGTAAATGAATGGGAAAATATTTCACATTTGTGGATCATAAGACTTAAATCTTAGTAAGATTATTACGATGTCCACTCTCCCCAAATTGATGGACAGATTCAACATAATTCTACTCAGAATCCCAGATGATTCCTTGCAAAAATTGACAAGATGATTTTGAAATTCATATGAAAATTCAAGAAGTTTAAATAACAAAACAAAACAAACTTGAAAAAGAACAAAGCTGGATGACTCTCACTTTCCAATTTCAAATGTACTACAAAGCTATAGGCAATGTGGTACTGGCATAAGGATAGACGTGCAGATCAACATAAAATTGAGAGTACAGAAATAAACTTTCATGACATTTATGGGTCAGTTGATTTTCAATAAGGTTGCCAAAGCAATTCACAGGGAAAAAAGTCTTCTTTTCAGCAAATAATGCTGGGACTACAGGAAAGCCAGATGCAAAAGAATGAAATTGGAGTCCTGCCTTATATCATATGCAAAAATGAACTCAAAATGAAACAGAGACCTAAATGTAAGAGCTAAAATAATTAAACTCTTAGAAGAAAACATAGGGGCAAGTCTTCATGACTTTAAATTAGGCAATGCATTCTTAGATATGAAGCACAATCAACAAAAGAAAAAATAGATAAAAGGAACTTTATTAAAATTAAAAACTTTTATATTTCAAAGGACACCACCAACAAAAAGACAACTTGGAGAATGGGGAAAAATATTTGCAAATAATATATTTAATAAGGCACTTGTATTAAGTATTACTAAAGACCTCTTAAAACTCAATAGTAAAATGACAATCCTATTAAAAAGTGGGTGAAGAATATGAATAGACATTTCTCCAAAGCAGATAATGGGGTTGTATAACTCTAAATGTACTAAAAACATTGAGTTGTACACTGCAAATGGGTGAATTACATGACAATAAACCTCACTCACACACACACATTTATTACCTCATAATTTCTGTGGGTCGAGGGTCCATGTACAGCTTATTTGGCTTTTCTCCTTAGGGTTTCACAAGGTTGCAATCAAGGTGTCAGCCAAGGCTGGGTTCTCATGAGCTATAACTGGAGAAGGATCCACTTCCAAGCTCTCTCATGTTGGCAGAATTCATTTCCTTATGGCTGTTGCATTAATGGTAACTTTCTTCCTCAAAGCTAGCAATGGAGAGAGAGGCTCTAACAGGATGGGTGCTATGTGATCATGTAAACGTAATCATGTACATACCTCATCATCTCTACTGCCTTCTGTTGGTTAGAAACAAGTCATACTTGCTGCCCATATTCGAGGGGAAAGTTTATTAAAAAGTGTTAATTATAGGAGGTGGGAATCACGTGGACCATCTTATAGTTTGTCTACCACAGTAACATTCTTAGGGCCAATTTTTATAATTATGCAAACTAAATTAGTGTCTAGTGTCATTTCTGATCCTAGTTTGTAGAGGAGCTCAGATTTCTAACATATAATCATTACTATTAATTGCTACAATTTATGTAGTATTTGCTTAGGGACTGACATTACTATGTACTTTTTATATATTATTCTATTTCATTCTTGGAAAAACCTATGAGGAAATACAAGGTCACAGAGGCTATTCCTTCCAAGATCACACAGCTAGTAAGTGAAGGAGTTGAAATTTAACCTAGGTATTATGAATCCAAAGGTTACCATGCCTTCGAATACTATCATATAGTAATTAGATTAGTGTGTGTGTGTGTATGTGTGTTGTGTATGTTTTAAATATTAGCAATGTGTTATAATTTCTATTGTAAGTCTAAGTAGAAATATCATTTATTGTTTAACTAAAAAGTGTTAGACATTTTATTAGGCACTGGTGGAACAAGGCAAACTAGACAGACTGTTTATTAACTCCTTCTGTGGTCTTAGACAATCTTGGCCTACTTTGCTTAAAGCTTTTTGTGGCTAACCTCTTGTTTTTCTCCATTTTATTCTTACCATTTCCTAAAATTTTTATAATCATAGTAGTTTTACTATGCTCCTAACAGATTTTTAAAATATTTTGTTTAGATTGTTTTATTGTTTTTAGAGAAAGACTTGGACTCAAACAACCTAGTCTACCATTGCCAGAAGTGGGAGCGTCACTTTGTTTTTTAAGATGTTCTTCTGGACTTGACTTACTCTGCAAAATAATACCATAGGCTCAGAATTTAAAATAAGACTTTTCTGCTTACTATGGAAGAAAGGAGGGAAGTACTTTCCAACCAGAAGTTTGGTGACTGCCACCGTATCCTAGGACTTTAGCCCCTGAAAATCATAGCCTTTTTTTTTTAATGCATAAGTATATGCAAGATCTCCTCTGAGAACTGGCTTATGATTAGCAAGAGAGGAGTTGGTTGGTCTTTTGGTACTTAGGTAGGAGACAGCTCATGATACTCAGAGAAAGTGAGGGAAACCTAATAGTCCTGCATTAGGGAATTTCAAAAAGTTTTTGTAAGAGATACTGATAACATGCATTTTTGAGATATCTATCATTTTGTTAAGATTTTAACTTTTTTGACAACATTTTATATTTTGTACATCTTCTTTGTTACATCATGTTGTATTACAGAGAGATGCAGGATTTCCTTATTCATCACTTGGTACTGTCTAGTACTGTTTCCACTGGGGAAGGAGACTTGGAAAATACTATCTTTTCCAATATTTAGTAGAAAGAAGGGAAGGCATTTATCACTTTGCTCTAGGCTGCTTTCGAAAAGGACTGGAGAACTTCTAAAAACGTTCTCAGATTTCTTGGAAACTCCCTATCCAAACAATGGCTTTGACTAAAATTTATGCTTTTCTTGGGACCTGCTGATTATTCCCTAAATTATTCCAAAGTGACTGTCATCTTGAGTGACACCATTATCACCTGTGTACAAACCCTCAATAAGAAAATGGAAAAGAGAAAAAAGTAATCAAGATAAAAAAATTACCTGAAGATAATGAATGTGGGCAATGAATAGTGAAGGGCACAGAACTGCTTTGTTTTCCAGGGGTGGGAAAAAGAGGTAGAGAGGGAAAAGTTCCATGTTGATCCCAGGGGAAATTTCTTATCTTCTTTGCTCGCCTAATAGTCAAGTGAGGAATGGCTTGCATAAGAGACTGCATGGAAAAAGCCTGGGCTTTAGAAGATAAGAAAAGAAGACCAGGTGCTGGTTCTAGCACTTAATTAGTACATGATCTGTGAATATTATTCACATCTTTGAGCCTCACCTGTAGATGGGGATATTTCCTTCATTGGCTTGTTACAAGTATGAATGTAGAAACCACTGTGAAAGTGTAAATTTAGTAGCATCAGATAGAAAAAAGAAAAGCCTGGTTTGGTTACTTTATTGTTGTGGTTAAATGTGGATTTGGGCAGCAGACAAACTTGAGTTTGAATCCCACTTTCTGCTTACTCGTCTTTCAGAATTACATGAAATGCTTAGTGTAGTTTCTGTCATATGGCAAATAAGGGTTTAGGTGCTCGGTAAGGGTTATCTTCTATTATTGTTGTGATGATGATGATGATGATGATGTAGGGGGTCTGCTTGTTCATTTTTGCCCATTTGGTGATCAGACCATTGTTTACTATAGTCAGAGTTGGCTTTCCAGGTTCAAACATGTGTCTTTAATTAAATAGCATTTTAATGTAAGATCTAAATAGATTGACAAAAGGATTTTGAGAGAATTTTTGAATTCATGCTCTAGAATGAGAATTAGATACAGTTCATTCTACCTTAACCTCAGCATAAACATATGCAGCCAGTTATAAGTGACCTAGAAAGTATTCCAAGGAAAACATCTACTGGTTCCTCACTAAGGAACAAATGAACATCCTTATCAGAGAAGTTAGGGGGACATGTTTGTTTTGGCTTGGTATGTATTTCTCTTACTCCATTCTAGAGAGTCCCTTTTGTACCATTTGATGCTTTTGTTTTACAATATTTGAGCTGAGATCCTACCTTCCTGTATATTAAGAAACTTAACATCACAGTCAGCTCCTGATTATCTGAGCTGAATAGACTGGTTTGATGAGCAAGATATAGCAGAGACCTGGTAAGTGCTTACCTTCCTAGAAGTACTAGGAAGCCAGATGAATTGCTATTTACCCTCCCTGCTTTGCGACTAGGAGAAGGGAGACAAAATCTGAAGCTGAGCTTAAGAGATGATAGGGAAGCTGAGAAGGAGAAAATGCTCTACTCTAAAGGAGCTTGTAGGCCTATATGTAGAGTTAAGTTGGCAATAGAAAAAACATTGAATTAATTTTTTAATTAATTATTTTTCCTACTTTCCTTGATATTATATTGCTTTTCTTTCTTCCATCTTCTTGATTTAAATGCCCAATTTATTAGAGATAGTATATATGGTGGGAATGAAAGAGATGAAAGGGAATGACTTTTCCTCTGAATAATGCTTTGGCTGCACCCTACAGGGTTTAATATGTAATATTTGCTTTTTTAAAATTATGTTCCAGATATTTTATACATCAGTTAGAGTTCTTTCTGTAGCAAATAACAGAAAACTGACAATTGCCTTGAGGAGTTATTTTTTCCTAAGAAGTCTGAGGTAGGAGGGTTTCAGGGCTGGTTTATTGATACCATCAGTTCAATGATACCATCAATGACCCACGTTAGTCTGATCATTCTGTTCTGCCACCTTTAGTATATGGGGATTGTTCTTAAGCAAGTCCCCTTCATGGTGATAAGGTGCAGCTTTGGGTGTCACATGCCCATGACAATTTTCAGACACAGAAATGGGACAGTTTCTTTTTAGCATTGAAGTAAACCTTTGCGAGAAGACATTCATCTGACTTTCCTTCAAAGTTCATTTGTCAGCATGTTTCATGTGACCATTGCTAATCACTGGTGATAGGAATGAGACCACTATGATTCGATTCAGACCAAACAAGATTATACCCCCTAGAAGCGGGAGTGGAACCTACCTCACCTAAAACAGATGGCTTCTTGGAGAAGAGAGATTATTTTTAAAAATCATGTAAAATTCGAAGAAAGGAAGAAAGAAAATGGTTATTGAAAATGCAACCAGCATTAACTGCTGCTTCCTGCGGTTGTGGTTTTAGTTTCCTCTTAAACTTAGGAGTTATGCAGGGTCTTAGAGAAAGTTTTAAAGTTTAAAAATAGTCAAGGAGTTTGGTTTGTTTCTACTTAATTTTGGATTGTGGTTAATAATGTGGTTTGACATTTTTACTTTTTAGAATTTCTGAGTTTATTTTTGTTTAAGGTATAGAGAATGTTTGCATTTTATGATTACATAAGAAAGAGTAGTTTCTGTTCTTAGATCAATATTGTTGATTACATCATTCAGATTTTATATATTTTTATCTTTTATTAACTTGATATTTTTCTAAATGTTCTATTTGGAATAATTAGAGATTTACAGAAAAGTTTGCAAAAATAGAACAGTTTCCCCACACCTACCTAGTATAGATAGTTCCCCTTTGCCTACCTTTCCTGAATGTTAATCAATGTAATTGCAGTATATATGAAAAAAAATATGAAGAACTTAACATGGGTACAATTCTATTATCTAAATCACAGAGTTTGTTCAGAGTTTACTCGTTTTCTCACTAATGTTTAACTTGATCTTTAAAGACTGAGAAAGCTGTATTAAAATGCCTCATTGCTATTAGATTTTGGACTCCTTTTTCTTTGCATTTCTGGTAATTTTTTGGCTTTGTATGTTTAATTCTGTATAATTTACTACGTAGAGCTTCAAGATAATTTTATGTCAATGTGGATCTTACCTTTCATCAGTATAATCTGATCTTTTAAATCCCATTTAAGGATCTTTTTTTGAATTCAGCGTTTTCTGAGGAAGACAAACTCTGACTCCTTTTTGTTTAAATTTTCATGGTATTCCTTTCCTATTCTTTTACTTTCAGCTTTATGAGTAATTTTGTTTGGGTGTGTATAAGTCAAGGTCCTGGCAGGAAACAGATGCCATGCTCAAATTAGGTAACTAGATGAGAATTTAAGAAAGGGACTGTTTGGAGAGGTGTGAGCAAGGGTGTGGAGAAACCACAGGGATGGCATAGTACCCTTGGACTTAAACACTGGGCAACCTTACAGCCCCTTCTTTGCCTGACAGACCCTGAAGAGAAGGTGCTGCCTAATGACAGCTGGGGCCCTTGGATGTGGGAGGCACCCCACTGTGGTGATTCTGCACAAGGGAGCCACGGAAATAATGCCCCAACCTCACCCTTCTCCCTCCCTCCCTCAGACTTCAGGCTGGTGCTTCCTATAACCAAATCCTATGGTAGTTGGAGGCAAGGCCAGGTGTGAATACATTGGTATTGGTTGGCCTCCTGGTTCACAAAGCAGTGGATTATAACAGAGTAGATCTGGAAAGCAAATGAAAGCTATCTAGTAAAAGTTGTGCTGTTTTTCTATAGAGCATTTTTGGCTAGATTTAGTTCATTTTAAATCTAATCTGAGAATTCTTTCTATGCATTAGATTAACTTTTCACATTAACATTTACTGTTGTAACAGATGTGTTTAGTTTTTATCTGTTATCTAATTTCTATTTTCTGCTTTTTACAATTCTTTTGTGCTATTTTCTAGTGTTCTACTGTTGCCTGTTTGTTTGCTTTTTTGTATTTTCAGCTTCATTAATTTGGGTGGTATTCAGCTCTACTACTTGGTAAGTCTGCATATATATACTTAACACAGTTAAACTTAATAGCCATGTCCCTTATAACAATGTTTCGGTCAATGGTGGGTCCCATAAGATTATAATGGAACCAAAAAATTCCAATTACCTAGTGACACTATAGCTGTTGTAACATTGTAGCTCAATTATTTAAAAAATAAATTTAGTGTAGCATGAGTACACAGTGATAATAAAGTTTACAGTAGTGTACAGTAATGTCATAGGCCTTCACATTTACTCACCACTCACTGATTCCCTCAGAAAAGCTGCCTGTCCTGCAAGCCCTATTCATGGTAAGTGCCCTATACAGGTGGTACCATTTAAAAAAATCTTTTACACTGTATTTTTACTCTGCATTTTCTATGTTTAAATACACAAATACTTACTATTGTGTTCCAATTGCCTATAGTATTCAGTACAGTAACGTGCTGTACAGGTTTGTAGCCTGGGAGCAATAGACTACCATATAGCCTAGGTATGTAGTAGGCTATATCACTCAGGTGTAGGGAAAGTACACTCTGTGACGCTCACACAGTGACAACATCCCCTAACAACACATTTCTCAGAACATATCCCTGTTAAGTGACACACGACTGTGCTCTTAGTCTTAGATTATCAACTTTATAGATTAAACAGTATCTGCAGACAGCACCATCTCCCATGAAAGATAAGAAAATTAGTACAGATACTTATTCATGCATCCCCTTTTGTCAGATTTTGTTGGTATGATGTGGATTTTTGTTTCAGCTTATAATGCATACCTTTTTCTAATGTCATTTTTTTGTCAAAAATCACAAATTTCACCTTGTGTTTTGTAATTATGATAGCTTTAGTTGCAGCACTTAAAGGCTTACAAGGATTCATTGCTCTGGGTAGCTGTGCTGACTTGAGGCCAGGTTCTGTCCCACGCTGTGTTCTTCTGTTTTGGAGTGAGCTAGTCATCTTTGCATAAAATCTTAGAAGTTCCTGGCTTTTGGTTTAAAAAGGCTTGCTATTTTTTTCTCCTACCCAACTGGGCCTCTTGCCTTATCCCTAGGGGCATCTTCTCGTTTCCCTCCCATGCTGTGCTCAGAAAGTTATTTGCGCTTGGGAAAGGTAGCTTTCTGTGGGACAGTCCACATTTTCCCACCCCCTTTTATCGCTGCTTCCTTTTACTCCCATTATGTGGTAGGGTGGGTATTTGTAAGATTTTAAAGAATTTTTTCCTTTTAGTCTTCATGGCTCTGTCTTGCATTCTCTTTGTCAACTCCTAGAGTCAAATACTTTTAATTTCAGTTATGGAGAATATTTCAGTTATGGATTTCAGTTACGGATAATATTTCTTTGTTTGTGGTGTGAGACTGAGATCCTTACAGTTTCAATGTTGATGGCATATTTGCTGTTTAATTCACTTATGTAGGTTTTTTCACTTATGTATGTTTTAGATAATAAAGTTTTATAAACTTGCCCATATACTGTCATCTTTTCCTAAATATTTTTTATGGTTATTTTCCCCAGCTTTATTCAGGTACAATTGACAAACAAAAACTATGTATTTGAGGTGTACCGTGTGGTGTTCTGATACACATATACAACATATACTTGTGAAATGATTGCCACAATCAAACTAATTAATGTATCCATGGCCTTGGTAATTTTTATGCTGTTTTATAAAAGACATTCACATTTAAATCTTGAACTCATCTGATACATATTTTTCTTTCTTTTTTTTTTTTGAGAGGGAGTCTCGCACTGTCACCTGGGCTGGAGTGCAATGACGTGATCTCTGTTCACTGCAACCTCTGCCTCACAGATTCAAGAGATTTTCCTGCCTCAACCTCCTGAGTAGCTGGAATTACAGGCATCTGCCACCACACCTGACTAATGTTTTTTGTATTTTTAGTAGTGATGGGGTTTCACTGTGTTGGCCAGGCTGGTCTCGAAATCCTGATCTCATGATCCACTTGCCTCAGCCTCCCAAAGTGCTGGGATTACAGGCATAAGCCAGCCTCTGGTACATATTTTTCTACATGGTATAAACATGACTTCCTTTTAGCCCAATGTTAGCGTTTTGTACCAATATAGCTTATTGAATAATCAGTTTGCTCACTCACTTGAAAAACGACTTCTGCTGAGCTAAATTTTCATATGCACTTGAATTCGTTTTTGACTTTCCATTTGATCTCACTGATCTTATTGATTCTGTCACTGCTCCACCTCCTCTCCACACTCCAAACCCATTCACTGTGTTTGAGGTGTGACTAGACTACCTGAGTCATTAACTGCTCTTTAATCCAGCATTGCCTGTCCTTTACCTTCCCCTTAAAGCATGTTTTTTGTCCTCCTTCCCTATGTGGCCCATTGGTGCCTCTCATTCAGAGATACTCTGAGTTTTCAGAGGCTCCTCACCAAGTCTCCTGCCAACCTCTCACCCAGTTTGGATTTCTAAGGGACCAGGAAAGTCCTCCAGGACCTGAGAAGTCTGTTCCCATCCACAGTCCTGACGTGAGGATGAAAGAGCTTTGCATGGTGTGAGCTTTCAACCATCTCGCACCCACAGATCCCTCCACCCCTCCCTCAGAGCTCCAGCATGACCACAGGGAGGCCCACACCCTCAGACTGCCTCATGTCGTCACCAGCAAGGTCTTGTCTAAGAACTGCTCTGTATATTTTAGATACAAAATATACAGAGTATAAACAGCATATATTTAAAATACAAAATTTGTTAGTGAGCTTATCTTCCCCAATCCCATGCATATATGGATGACTCCACAAGCTTCCCAGAAAAGTGCACAATTGAAGACACACTTTGGTATGTGTGATTGTACAGAGCTGCACAAGGACCCTCAATATTTGAGCAGTTTCAACTTTTCAAGAATTCTAGATCTATTGGCAGAATTGGAACAGAGACATTGGCAGAAATATCATTTTATCTGTTTTATTTAAAAAAGACAATTTTAGGGAAAATTGATATTTATGATATAGTTACATTTTTAGCACTCTATAAATCTGAAGCCATCTTGATAGCTGCAGAACATAAAAATGTATTATGGATAACTTGGTTTGCTCATAAAACAGTCATGTTTGGCATATTAAATGTCAGAGTAAGGTTTATGAAGACAGCAATTATACATTTACTAATTGAATTGACATTCAAACACATTCCAGTCTATAAAAGAAAAATGACAACACAGTAGTGTTTAAGGAACAAAGCACCTCAGAGAACTTCTAAAAACAGCACATTTCTTTTTGTTTCTTTGTTTCTTATTTGCATTTCAGTAGCTTTTAGGGTACAAGTGGTTTTTTTTTACATGTACATGGATGAATTATACAGTGGTGAATTCTGAGATTTTAGTGTACCCATCACCTGAATAGTGTACATTGTACCTAATGCATAGTTTTTTTTTAATCCCCAGCCACCCTCCCACTCTTCCCCTTCTGAGTCTCTAAAGTCCATTAAATCACTTATGCCTTTGTAGACTCATAGCTTTGCCCCCACTTATAAGTAAACACATGGGTTTTGGTTTTCTACTCCTGTGTCACTTCACATAGAATAATGGCCTGTGGCTCCATCCTAGTTGCTGCAAAGGACATTATTTTATTCTTTTTAAGGACTGGGTAGTATTCTATAGTGTAAATACACCACATTTTCTTTATCTATTCTTTAGTCATTGGGCACCTAGGTTGGTTCCACATCTTTGCAATTGTGAACTGTGCTGCTATAAACAAATGTGTACAAGTGTCTTTTTCATAATAATGACTTCTTTTCCTTTTGGTTAGTGGGATTGCTGGATTGAATGATAGATCTACTTTTAGCTCTTTAAGGAATCTCCATACTGTTTTCCATAGAGGTTTTGTTAATTTACATTCCCACCAGCAGTGTATAAGTGTTTCCTTTCCCCCACATCTATGCCAACATCTATTATTTTTTGACTTTTTAATAATGGCCATTCTTGCAGGAGTAAAGTGGTATCTCACTGTAGTTTTAATTTGCCTTTTCCTGGTGATTAGTGATATTGAGCTTTTCTTAAAATATTTTTTGGCCATTTGTATATCTTCTTTTGAGATATGTCTATTTATGTCCTTTGTCTACTTTTTAATGGAATTACTTGTTTTTTTTTTTTCTTTGTGATTTGAGTTCCTTGTAGATTCTGGATACTAGTTCTTTGTTGGGTGCATAGTTTGCAAATATTTTCACCTACTCTGTGGGTTGTCTGTTTACTCTGTTGATTATTTCTTTTGCTGTGCAGAAGACTTTTAGTTTAATTAGGTCCCATTTATTTATTTTTGTTTTAGTTTCATTTGCTTTTGGGGTCATGGTCATGAATTCTTTGCCTTGGGTGATGTCTAAAAGAGTTTTTCCAATGTTGCCTTGTAGCACTTTTATGGTTTCAGGTCTTACATTTACATCTTTGATCCATCTTGAGTTGATTTTTGTATCTGGTGAGAGATAGGGATCCAGTTTCATTCTTCTACATGTGGCTTGCCAGCTTTCCCAGTACCATTTATTAAATAGGGTATCAATTTCCCAATTTATGATTTTTTTATGCTCTGTTGAATATCAGTTTGCTGTATGTATTTGGCTTTATTTCTCAGTTGTCTATTCTGTTCCACTGGTCTATGTGCCTACTTTTATGCCAGTCCTCTGTTGTTTTTGTAACTATAGGCTTTTGGTATAATTTGAAGTCCACTAATGTGATGCCTCCAGATTTGTTCTTTTTGCTTAGAATTGCTTTGGCTATTTGGGCTTTTTCTGGTTCTATATGAATTTTAGGATTTTTTTTTGAATTCTGTGAAAAACGATGATGGTATTTTGATGGGAATTGCATTGAATCTGTAGATTGCTTTGGGCAGTATGGTCATTTTCACAGTATTGATTCCTCCAATCCATGAGCATGAGATGTGTTTCCATTTGTTTGTGTCAGTTATGATTTCTTCCGGCAGTGTTTTGTAGTTCTCCCTGTAGAGATCTTTCACCTCTTTGGTTAAGTATATTCCTAGGTATTTTATTTTTCTTGCAGCTGTTGTAAAAGGGATTGAGTTATTGATTTGAGTTTTGGCTAGTTATATAGCAGTGCTACTGTTAGTATATAGTTAGTTAGTATATAGCAGTGCTACTGTTTAGAGTACATTGATTTTGTAACCTGAGACTCCTGAATTCATTTCTTTCTCAATAGAAATTTCTGGAATAGTTTCAGTAGAATTTGTACTAATTCTTCTTTGAATGTCTGACAGAATTCAGCTGTGAATCCTTGTTCTGGGCTTTTGTTGTTGTCAATTTTAAAATTACTGATTCAATATTGCTACGTGTAATTGGTCTATTCAAGTTTTCTGTTTCTTCCAGATTTAATCTAGGAGGGTTGTATGTTCCCAGGAATTTATCCATTTCCTCTAGGTTTGTTAGTTTGTGCACATAAAGATGTTTATTTTAGTCTTGAATGATCTTTTGTATTTCTGTGGTGTCAGTTGCAATGTCTCTAGTTTCATTTCGAATTGAGCTTATTTGATTCTTCTGTCATCTTTTCTTGGTCAATCTAGCTAGTAATCTATTGATTTTATTTATTTTTTCAAAGAACCAGCTTTTTGTTTCATTGATCTTTTGATTTTTTTTTTTTTGTTTAAATGTCATTTAGTTCTGCTCTAATTTTTGTTATTTTTTTTCTTCTTCTAGCTTTAGGTTTTGTTTGTCCTTGTTTCTCCAGTTGCTTGAGGTGTGACAACAGGTTATCAATTTGTACTTTTTCACACTTTTTGATATAGGCATTTAGCACTATAAACTTTCTTTTTAGCACTGCTTTTGCTGTATCTCAGAGGTTTTGCTATCTCATTACCATTCAATTAAGAAATTTTAAATTTTCATCATGATTTTATTGTTAATCTAGATATCATTCAGGAACAGATTATTTAATTTCCATGTATTTGCATAGTTTTAAGGGTTCCTTTTGAAATTGGTTTCCAGTTTTATTCCACTGTGATTTGAAAAGGCATTTGATATAATTTTAATTTTTAAAAATTTATTGATTCTTGTTTTATGGCCTATTATATGTTCTATCTTGGAGAATGTTTCATGTGCTGATAAGAAGAATGTATGTTCTACAAATCTTAGGTAGGGTGTTCTGTAATTTTCATTAAGTCCATTTGTTCTAGTGTGTCATTTCAGTCCACACTGTTTCTCTGTTGACTTCCTCTCTCAAAGATCTGTCTAGTGCTGTCAGTGGTGTATTGAGGTCTCCCATATTATTGTTTTGCTGTCTATCTCATTTCTTATGTCTAGTTGTAATTGCTAAATAATTATAGGAGCTCCAGTGTTTGGTGCCTATAAATTTAGGATTATAATATCTTTTTGTTAAATTGATCTATTTATCATTATATAGTGACTCTTTTTTTTTTTACTGTTGTTGCTTTGAAGTCTGTTTTGTCTGATAGAAGAACAGCTATTCCTGCTTGCTTTTGGTTTCTATTTACATGGAATACTTTTTTCCAACCTTTTACCATGAGTTTATATGACTCCTTCTGTGTTAGGTGAGTCTCTTGAAGATAGCAGATATTTGGATTGCAATTTTTTATTCACTCTGTATCTAAGTGGAGTGTTTAGGCCATTCACACTCAATGTGAATATTAGATGTGAGATACTGTTCTCTTCATTATATTAACTATTACCTAGTTTTGTTTTTCATTGTGCTATTGTATTATAGGCCCTGTGAGTTTTAAGCTTTCAAGAGGTTCTATTCTGATGCATTATCAGGCCTGTGTTTCAAGGTGTACAATTCCTTTAAGCTTTTCTTAGAGTGCTAGTTTGGTAGTGACAAATTCCCTCAACATTTGTTTGTCTAAAGATGACTTTATTTCTCCTTCATTTATGAAACCTAGTTTTGCAGGATATAAAATTCTTGGCTGACAGCTCAAATCACTGGGGCAAAGAATCACTTTTTAATAAATGGTATGAAAAAATAGATAGCCATTTGTAAAATATAATTTATATCCTTCCCTTATACCATACACAAGAATAAACTCAAAGTGAATCAGATATCAAGATATAAAAAATTAAGCTATACAATTACTTGAAGAAAACATGGGTAAATTCCTGTATACTGAGTGGAGGGAAGGTTTTCAAATTGTAACTTAAAATCCAGATGCAAACAAAAAAGATTGATAAATTGGAGTACAGAAAACAATTTTTAAAAACATTTTTTAATGGCAAAGAATACCATAATTAACACCAAATGCAAATGATAAATTGGGAGAAAATACTTGTAATATATATCACAGATGCAGGTTGATATCCCTAATATAGAAAGGATTTTTTTTTTTATTGAGAGGGAAAAAATGACAAAAAGTGGTTGTAAAACGACAAAAGACATGAACAAACAATTTACAAAAAATATTAAACTAGCCCTCAAGTATGTGAAATATGAAACTTTACTCATTATAAGAGAAATGAAAATTTAAGCTAAACTATTATGTTTTATCCATCAGATTGGCAAAAATTCAAAAGCTTGATAATATGTTTAGCATATGAGGTTGCAGGGAAATAGGGAGTCTCATGTATTGCCTATGGGGATGAAAAATGGTACAATCTCTGTGAAGGGGAATTTGAAGATATCTGATATAACTACATATTCACTAAGCCTTAGACTCAGTAACCCCATTTCTAAGAATTTACTCTGAAAATACACTGCCAACAATGTGAATAAATGTTTTCACTGCTGCATTTTTGTAGTAATGCAAAATATTGGAAATTGCTTAGATGTTCACATTTAGGAGATTTTTGTGGAAAAAAAAAAAAAAAAGCACCTACATACAATAGAGTATCTTATAGCTGTTAAAAAACAATGAAGATTATCTCCATGAACTGATGTGGAGTAATTTTCAGGATATATTTTTAAGTGGACAAAAGCATACTGCAAAAGTATATGTACAGAATGCCATCTTTTGTGTAGGAAATAAAGGGAAACAAGAAAGCATATGTGTATTTGCTTACTTCTGCCAAAAGAAAGGAAGGACAAAAACAGTAAAAGTAATTACTTATAAATATAAGAGGAATGGGATTCAAGGGGCAGGGCAAATATTGCTACCTCTTTCTACATGCCTTTTTGTATAGTTTTGACTTTTGGAATTATGTTAATGTCCTACATACCCCAGAGAGCAAAACTAAGTAATCAGGAACAGAGAAATTAAGTAGAACTAAATGCAAACAGACATAAGAAACTCAGCTGTATTTCAAATTAATTATATAACCACATTGTAGGGAAAGAAAACTAGTCCAAATAACCTTTGAACACAGATCTTTGACTATACCATATATCCTCAGTTTAGAGAAAGAAGATAACTACAAACAAATTTTGAACTATTTTTCAGAAGGTTTCCTTTTGGTGGTGCAGATTAACACTATTTTGAAACTATTTTAAATGCACTGTAGGACTGAGTGAGTAAATGGGTTGGTGTTTGTGGGAGGTAGGATTCTAAATGTGGAAGAGAGAGGTCTCAATAAGGGAATGTAAGGAAGAACTCTGTGGAGTTGGAAGGGAATGTAAATGCCAGTATGAACTCAGGATTTCTTATTCCCCAGTTCTCCAATGAAAGGACATAAAAACAATGACATTCCAGTAGCCATAAGTACACCTAGTGCCAAAATCACTAAAGGAAAATCATTAAAAAGAAACCAGGGATCTTTGGAGAAATGGCTAATTTCTCAGTGAATGTACAAGATACATCTGGAACACCTTTTTTTTTTTTTTCTTTTTTAATGCCAGAAAATAAGAAAGTACTAAAAAAGCAAATAAAATGAAGATAGTATGTTAGAAAGATACAGAAACCACCTTGAAAGGTCACTGACTGGATCAAATCTGGGACAATTTGAGCATCAAAACAATAGGGACATATAACTATGTTTTATACATATATATAATTATATATTATAACCCATTTAAATATGGATGTGTTTAGGTAATAGATAGATATAGACAGGTAGATGATAGATAGACAGACAGACAAATAGATGAGAAGGGTGGGCTCAGTTGATATATACTGCAAATATTTCTTACAGTAGAATGCATGCCAACTATTGAATGTGAAGGAAGTAGTAGAAGTGGAAAAATCACCATTTCATAACCATCACAGTAAAGACTGGATCAGGCATAAATCATCAATATATGTTAAACTGAAGGAGAAAATTTGATAAGCAGCAGGATGTTTCAATAGTCTCAAAGTATCTCCCCACAGATCTAGATAGGACATTCTAGAACCCCAAACTGTAGTATTTGAAATTTAGATCTTAATGCACAGGCTTAACTGCAGATCAGACACAGCAGGTCATTAGACAGTATTCAAACCTTGACAGAGAGAAAAATATTAAAACACATAAAGTTTGAAAGTAAAAGAATGGGCAAAATTGTATTATCCAAACATTAATGATTAAAAAGTTCATATAGCTATATTAATGTCAGACAAAGCAGAATTCAAGGCAAAAAACGTGACTAGAGATCAAGAAGGATATTTCAGAATTGTAAAATATTTAATTCAACCGAAAAATAAATTTAAAATGTTTGTGCACTTAATAAAATAAATATATATAAAGATTATCACAGTCATGAAGAGAAATAAGCAAATCCACACTTGTATTGGATAATTTTTTTAACACATTGGTCTTGATATTTGACAGGTGAAAAAGGGAATAGAGACATTTAAATAGCATAATTAGCAAACAGCCTCATAAATATTTTAAAAATATTCCACTCAACAAATTAAGAGTATGCATTTTTTTCTTTTCAAGTATACATGAAATATTTATGTTCTTTTTTTTTTTTTTTATTGCATTTTAGGTTTTGGGATACATGTGAAAAACATGCTAAGTTGTTGCATAGGTGCATTCATGGCAGTGTGATTTGCTGCCTCCCTCCCCCTCACCCATATCTGGCATTTCTCCCCGTGCTATCCCTCCCCAACTCCCCCCGCCGCTGTCCCCCCCACTCCCCTGCAACAGACCCCCATGTATAGTGCTCCCCTCCCTGTGTCCATGTGTTCTCCTTGTTCAACACCCTCCTATGAGTGAGAACATGTGGTGTTTGGTTTTGTGTTCTTGTGTCAGTTTGCTGAGAATGATGGTTTCCAGGTTCATCCATGTCCCTACAAAGGATGCGAACTCCTCATTTTTAATGGCTGCATAATATTCCATGGTGTATATGTGCCACATTTTTCCTGTCCAGTCTATCATCGATGGCCATTTGGGCTGGTTCCAGGTCTTTGCTATTGTAAACTGTGCTGCAATGAACATTCGTGTGCATGTGTCCTTATAGTAGAACGATTTATAATCCTTTGGATATATGCCCAGTAATGGGATTGCTGGGTCAAATGGAATTTCTATTTCTAGGTCCTTGAGGAATCGCCACACTGTTTTCCACAGTGGTTGAACTAATTTACACTCCCACCAACAGTGTAAAAGTGTTCCTATTTCTCCACATCCTCTCCAGCATCTATTTTCTCCAGATTTTTTAATGATAGCCATTCTAACTGGCGTGAGATGGTATCTCAATGTAGTTTTGATTTGCATTTCTCTAATGACCAGTGATGATGAGCATTTTTTCATATGTTTGTTGGCCTCTTGTATGTCTTCTTTTGAAAAGTATCTGTTCATATCCTTCGCCCATTTTTGAATGGGCTTGTTTGTTTTTTTCTTGTAAATCTTTTTTAGCTCGTTGTAAATTCTGGATATCAGCCCTTTGTCAGATGGGTAGGTTGCAAAAATTTTTTCCCATTCTGTTGGTTGCCGATTCACTCTATTGACTGTTTCTTTTGCCGTGCAGAAGCTGTGGAGTTTGATTAGGCCCCATTTGTCTATTTTGGCTTTTGTTGCCAATGCTTTTGGTGTTTTGGTCATAAAGTCCTTGCCTACGCCTATGTCCTGAATGGTTTTGCCTAGGTTTCCTTCTAGTGTTTTTATGGTGTTAGGCCTTATGTTTAAGTCTTTAATCCATCTGGAGTCAATTTTAGTGTAAGGTGTCAGGAAGGGGTCGAGTTTCTGCTTTCTGCATATGGTTAGCCAGTTTTCCCAACACCACTTATTGAACAGGGAATCCTTTCCCCATTGCTTGTTTTTATCAGGTTTGTCAAAGATCGGGTGGTTGTAGATATGTTGTGTCGCCTCCGACGCCTCTGTTCTGTTCCATTGGTCTATATCTCTGTTTTGGTACCAGTACCATGCTGTTTTGATTACCGTAGACTTGTAGTAGAGTTTGAAGTCTGGTAGTGTGATGCCTCCTGCTTTGTTCTTTTTGCTTAGAATTGACTTGGCTATGTGGGCTCTCTTTTGGTTCCATATGAAGTTTAAGGTGGTTTTTTCCAGTTCTGTGAAGAAGGTCATTGGTAGCTTGATGGGGATAGCATTGAATCTGTAAATTACTTTGGGCAGTATGGCCATTTTCATGATATTAATTCTTCCTAACCATGAACATGGAATGTTTCTCCATCTGTTTGTGTCCTCTCTTATTTCGTTGAGCAGTGGTTTGTAGTTCTCCTTGAAGAGGTCCTTTACGTTCCTTGTTAGTTGTATTCCTAGGTATTTTATTGTCTTTGTAGCAATTGTGAATGGCAGTTTGTTCTTGATTTGGCTCTCTTTAAGTCTATTATTGGTGTATAGGAATGCTTGTGATTTTTGCACATTGATTTTGTATCCTGAGACTTTGCTGAAGTTGCTTATCCGTTTCAGGAGATTTTGGGCTGAGATGATAGGGTCTTCTAGATATACAATCATGTCGTCTGCAAATAGAGACAATTTGATTTCTTCCTTTCCTAATTGAATACCCTTTATTTCTTTTTCTTGTCTGATTGCTCTGGCTAGAACTTCCAGTACTATATTGAACAGGAGTGGTGAGAGAGGGCATCCTTGTCTAGTGCCCGATTTCAAAGGAAATGCTTCCAGTTTTTGCCCATTCAGTATGATATTGGCTGTTGGTTTGTCATAAATAGCTTTTATTATTTTGAGGTACGTTCCGTCGATACCTAGTTTATTGAGAGTTTTTAGCATAAAGGGCTGTTGAATTTTGTCGAAGGCCTTCTCTGCATCAATTGAGATAATCATGTGGTTTTTGTCTTTGGTTCTGTTTATGTGGTGAATTACATTTATAGACTTGCGTATATTGAACCAGCCTTGCATCCCCGGGATGAATCCTACTTGATCATGGTGGATAAGCTTTTTGATGTGCTGTTGCAATCGGCTTGCCTGTATTTTATTGAAGATTTTTGCATCTATGTTCATCATGGATATTGGCCTGTAATTTTCTTTTCTTGTTGAGTCTCTGCCGGGTTTTGGTATTAGGATGATGTTGGTCTCATAAAATGATTTGGGAAGGATTCCTTCTTTTTGGATTATTTGAAATAGTTTCAGTAGGAATGGTACCAGTTCCTCTTTGTATGTCTGGTAGAATTCGGCTGTGAACCCATCTGGACCTGGGCTTTTCTTGGGTGGTAGGCTCTTAATTGCTGCCTCGACTTCAGACCTTGTTATTGGTCTATTCAGGGTTTCGACTTCTTCCTGGTTTAGGCTTGGGAGGAGGCAAGTGTCCAGGAATTTATCCATTTCTTCCAGGTTTTCTAGTTTATGTGCATAGAGTTGTTTGTAATAATCTCTGATGATGGTTTGAATTTCTCTGGCATCTGTGATGATATCCCCTTTATCATTTTTTACTGCATCTATTTGGTTATTCTCTCTTTTCTTTTTTATTAGTCTGGCTAGTGGTCTGTCTATTTTGTTGATCTTTTCAAAAAACCAGCTCCTGGATTTATTGATTTTTTGAAGGGTTTTTCGTGTCTCTATCTCCTTCAATTCTGCTTTGATCTTAGTTATTTCTTGTCTTCTGCTAGGTTTTGAGTTTTTTTGATCTTGCTCCTCTAGCTCTTTCAATTTTGACGATAGAGTGTCAATTTTAGATCTCTCCTTTCTTCTCATGTGGGCACCTATTGCTATATATTTTCCTCTAGAGACTGCTTTAAATGTGTCCCAGAGATTCTGGTATGTGGTGTCTTCGTTCTCGTTGGTTTCGAAGAACATCTTTATTTCTGCCTTCATTTCAGTGTTTATCCAGTCAACATTCAGGAGAAAGTTGTTCAATTTCCATGAGGCTGTGCGGTTCTGGGTTGGCTTCTGAATTCTGAGTTCTAACTTGATTGCACTGTGGTCTGAGAGACTGTTTGTTATGGTTTCCGTTCTTTTGCATTTGCTGAGGAGTGATTTACTTCCAATTATGTGGTCAATTTTAGAGTAGGTGTGATGTGGTGCTGAGAAGAATGTATATTCTGTGGATTTGGGGTAGAGAGTTCTGCAAATGTCTATTAGGTTTGCTTGTTCCAGGTCTGAGTTCAAGTCCTGGATATCCTTGTTAATTTTCTGTCTTGTTGATCTGTCTAATATTGACAATGGGGTGTTGAAGTCTCCCACTATTATTGTGTGGGAGTCTAGGTCTCTTTGTAAGTCTTTAAGAACTTGCCTTATGTATCTAGGTGCTCCTGTATTAGGTGCATATATATTTAGGATCATTAGCTCTTCTTGTTGCATTGATCCTTTTACCATTATGTAATGTCCTTCTTTGTCTCTTTTGATCTTTGTTGCTTTAAAGTCTATTTTATCAGAGATGAGAATTGCAACTCCTGCTTTTTTTTGCTCTCCATTTGCTTGGTAAATCTTCCTCCATCCCTTTATTTTGAGCCTTTGTGTATCCTTGCTTGTGAGGTGGGTTTCCTGGATACAGCACACTGATGGGTTTTGGCTTTTTATCCAATTTGCCAATCTGTGTCTTTTGATTGGGGCATTTAGTCCGTTTACATTTAGGGTTAATATTGTTATGTGTGAATTTGATCCTGCCATTTTGATGCTAGCTGGCTGTTTTTCCCATTGGTTGATGCAGATTCTTCATTGTGTTGATGCTCTTTACCATTTCGTGCATTTTTGGAGTGGCTGGTACTGGTTGTTTTTTTCTATGTGTAGTGCCTCCTTCAGGAGCTCTTGTAAAGCTGGTCTGGTGGTGATGAAATCTCTGAGTGCTTGCTTGTTCTCAAAGGATTTTATTTTTCCTTCACTTATGAAGCTTAGTTTGGCTGGATATGAAATTCTGGGTTGAAACTTCTTTTCTTTAAGGATGTTGAATATCGGCCCCCACTCTCTTCTGGCCTGTAGGGTTTCTGCTGAGAGATCTGCTGTAAGTCTGATGGGCTTCCCTTTGTGGGTAACCTGACCTTTCTCTCTGGCTGCCCTTAGTATTTTCTCCTTCATTTCAACCCTGGCGAATCTGACGATTATGTGCCTTGGGGTTGCTCTTCTAGAGGAATATCTTTGTGGTGTTCTCTGTATTTCCTGGACTTGAATATTGGCCTGCCTTGCTAGGTTGGGGAAGTTTTCCTGGATAATATCCTGAAGAGTTTTTTCCAGCTTGGATGCATTCTCTTCGTCACATTCAGGTACACCTATCAAATGTAGATTAGGTCTTTTCACATAGTCCCATATTTCTTGTTGACTCTGTTCATTCCTTTTTACCCTGTTTTCTCTAATCTTGCCTTCTCGTTTTATTTCATTGAGTTGATCTTCGACCTCTGATATCCTTTCTTCTGCTTGGTCAATTCGGCTGTTGAAACTTGTGCATGCTTCGCGAAGTTCTCGTGTTTTGTTTTTCAGCTCCATCAATTCGCTCATATTCCTCTCTAAGTTGTCCATTCTCGTTAACATTTCGTCAAGTCTTTTTTCAAGGTTCTTAGTTTCTTTGCATTGGGTTAGAACATGTTCTTTTAGCTCACGGAAGTTTCTTATTATCCACTTTCTGAAAGCTGATTCTGTCATTTCATCACACTCATTCTCCATCCAGTCTTGTTCCCTTGCTGGTGAGGAGTTGTGCTCCCTTGTAGGAGGAGAGGTGTTCTGGTTTTGGGTGTTTTCATCCTTTTTGCGCTGGTTTCTTCCCATCTTTATGGATTTATCCACCTATCGACTTTGTAGTTGCTGTCTTTCTGATTTTGGTAATTTTAAGTCTGTAGTAGCTGAACTCATAAACCCCCTTTTCTTCCCCCTAGGTGGTCTGTCCCAGGGAATTAGGGTGTTATGATTTTCCGCTGTTGCAATGGTTTTCCCTGCCCACAAGGTGGCAGCCTAGTCACACTCAGCCTGCAGAGGCTTCGTTGAGCTGCTGTGGGCAAATTGTCCTGGGAACTGCAGGGTGTTTCCCGGTGGGTGACGCCCCTTCTCCACAGAGCTGGACCGTCCCGTGTTCAGCCGTGTTTCCAGAGGCGTCCTCTTTGCCCAGGAAACTCTTGGGTTGAGTCCCTGCCTCAGCTCCCCTTGCTGGCCCAGAGGGGATCCGGTCTCGCTCACTCTGCACAAGGGGCCGCTGCTCCCTGCCTCGGGTGCAGGCAGAGCAGCCGCGCCAGTCCAACCAGCGGCGCTGGCAACCCGTGGAGCTTCTCCACCTGTGAATCTCCTGGTCTGTGGGCAGTAAAAATCCGCTGCCCTGTGAGCCGCTGCATCAGCCAAAGCAGCGGCTCTGAGATTCGTGGCGCGCCCTTGCCCGGGAGTGTCCTGGCTTGAATCCCTGCTTCAGCTCCCCTTGCTGGCTCAGAGGTGATTCAGTCTCTCTCGCTCTGTACGTGGATCCGCCGCCCCCCACCTCAGGGCGTAGGCCGAGCGGCGCACCTCTCCGCTCAAACCAGCGGCGCTGGTGACCCGTGCGGCTCCTCCTCCTTTTAATCCCCTGGTCTGTGGTCAGTAAAAATCTGTCTGGAAATGCGGCGTCCACTCACCCTCTGCGCCTTCTTTCGGAGCTGCGATCCCGACTTCCTCCTAATCGGCCATCTTGAAAACCCCCGAAATATTTATGTTCTAATTGACCTTATGCTGGGTCAAAAAACAAATCTCGACAAATTTCAGAGAAGTGAAATCATACAGAGAATGTTCTCTGTCCATTATACAATTAAACCTGAAATCATAACAAAGACATAATTATAAATTTGTCATATGTTTACAAATTTAGAAATATATTTTGACATAATCGATAGGTCAAAGAAGAAGTCACACAGGACAGTAGAATATTTGAGCTGAATAATAATAAAAATATCAAAATATGTGTGTGTGGCATGTGTGTGTGTAGTAAAGAAGAAAGACTAAAAACAAAATAGACTCAGGTTTGTTTCTCAATAAGCTAGAAAAATAACAGCACATTAACAGCAAATAAAGTAGAAGGAAATTAATGATAAATGTAAGCAGAAATTAATGAAACAAGAATTCAATGAAGAGTATCAACAAACCCAAAGTTAGTCCTTTGAAAAGACAAATATTTTTGATATACCTCTATTGGGATTGATCAAGAAGAAAAGGTGGGGATTGTCTTGGTTGGAGTGGCGCTGCTCTAGCCAGTAAATGACTGGTGGTATAACTATTTGCAGAACAAATGGGGAAGGCCATTCAAAATGAAGATAAGTTGTATCATGGGAAAGCAAATGAAAATGCAAAAATGAAGCATCTGAATTCAGCTTTTGTGAATCTTATCTGCAGATATGTACATGTACAGACTACATCCTAAGATTGACTTCTGCTTCAACAGAAATACATGAACCAGTGCCTTATTGGAAGTGATTTGTGTGTTTTAGGAACTGGCATATATAGGTAAATCAGGGATTTCTTGGTTTGGATCCATTGCTGGATGTGAAAGATAGTAAGTCCTGATAGAAGTAAACAGAAGACATTAAAAGCCAAAAAACCAATGCCCCCAAGTTGCCAGAAGCACGTAAAGATTCTGAATAAGTCAAGGAATACTGAAGCACTGAAAACAGCAGCAACTGGGAGTCAAGTTCCAAGTGGTAATCAGAAATTCAGTCCTAGTATCATAACTAGCAAATGCAGACATTCTGAAAATAGTGCTTCCTCATTGGACGCTAATACAAATTCAATACCAGAGAAAAGTATTCTCTCAGAATTGCATAAAATCAGTAGAAGAAATCGTTCATTCAGAAACAAGATTGGAACAAGTTGTTCGTCCATACCAAAAGCCAAGTAAAACAACAGATTCCCCCAGCAGAGTCTTTATACAAGAGGCAAAAGATTCACTGAAAACCATTCTGAAAACCATTTTGAATATTTGATGAACGTAACAGGATCCCTTTTTGAGCACAAAGGGGCTTGTAGTCTTAAGTCCACTGGCTGTCCACCCAGTATATTGAGTGGTGGTGTTGAGATGCCAAAGTCTGCAGTAACGAGTACTGTGGATGATAAGAGAACTGGCCAGGTGGTTTTCCATTTAGAAACAAACTCCAATTCAGAATCACATTTGCCATTTATCAAAAGCAACGTGACAACACTTTAAGTTTAGAAGACTCACATTTTGTGCTTGTTGAGAAAAGACCTAACTTGGTGAATTCAGTGTTGGGCCCCATTACTAATCGGAGAAGGGAAATTAAAACCATGAGTAAGCAATGCACTCACCATGATGGATAAGCTACAGAAGTCTGGCAATACCAAGTCCTGTGCAGCCCTGGAGCAGAGGTGCAACAGGCGGCACTCTTCTCATTGAAGGAAACCAGAATGTGTCACTCAAAAATCTGCCTCTTTGAAATAAATATTTTTGAACTGAAGGCAATTAAGAAGCAGCAAAGGGAGGAAGAGCTCTTTCTATTCTGTCCTCTGCCCCTACTGCCTAAAGACAGGATATAAATTATCCTTTGCTGGAAACGACTGCTATTAGCTCAGAGATGGCACCAGAGGAATCTACAAGTAACCCTTACTCCATTAGTTTCTTCCCATATTCTACTTACCTTCCCACAGTTTCCCACCTCTGGAAGCTTAAAACTTCTTTGCTTTGTCTTGTCACTTCTCTAAAATTTATTGTTTTTTGTTGAAGATGTTAAATAAACCAGAGTTTCAGGTCTGCTTTGAGGTACCTTTCACTGAAGTTTCTCTTGTGTGATGTACACTGTTTGCATTTATACACTTGTCTGTTTTTTTCTCTTGTTCATCTGTCTTTAGTTACAGGAGTCTGTCCCAACGATACATTTATAAGGGCTTAGGAAAAATTATATTGTTTCTTTGGCATCATGCTTTGCTGCTAGATATGCAAATTCACGTGATTTCTCTGAAAAGAGTTGTCAGAATTGTCTAAAGTTGAATATGTACATACCCTATGATCCCAAATTTCTTGGAATTTCCAAAATTTCTTAGATTTATACCCACAGAAATTCATGTACACATGTAGTATGAGGTTTGTTTAAAAATATTCATAGCTGTGTATTGACCATGGTCCCAAACTGGAAGCAATGTGCATGTGCATCGGTTGTAAAGTTGAATAATCTAGAACCATATGCTAGTTATGTCTGGTGAAAAAGCCAGATTCAAAAAAGTAAAGACCGTATGACTTGATTTATATTAAGTGCAAAAACTAAGCAAAAAGTTAGTGCTTAGGAATGTGTGTTTAGGTAGTAAAACTATAAAGTACAGAAGTAATGGTCATAAAAATCAGGACAATATTGCCCTTGTTGAGGAGAAAGCATGAGGTGGCTTCTGGGTGTTGAGAATCATTTAAATCAGGAGTTGGCAAATTATAGTCTGGTAACTATTTTTGTAAATAAAGTTTTATTGGAACAATGAAGGCACGTTTGTTTACTATTGTCGATGGCTGCTTTCACCTTGCAACAACAGATACAGATGCTGTGACCTGAAAGTTTGCGCCTTCCCTACCAAATTCATATGTTTTCAAACCTAATCACCAATGTGATGATATTAAGAGGCCTTTGGGAAGTGATTAGATCATGAGAGTGGAGCTCTCTTAAGTGGAATTAGTGTCCTTATAAAAGGGGCTCTAGAGAGCTAGCTTACCCCTTCTACCATGTGAGGACACAGTGAGAGGGAACCTGATAGGCCAGAAATCAGGAAACAGGCCCTTACCAGACATGGAATCTGAGTCAGCTGACACCTTGATCTTGGACTGTCCAGCCTCCAGAACTGTGAGAAGTACATTTTTATTGTTTGTAAGTCACACAGTTTATGGTATTTTGTTACAGCTGGCTGAATGGACTAACATAGCAGAGTTAGGTAGTTGCTGAAGGGAACAAACTGCTCTCTAGAGAAAAGGTTTCCTGACCCCAACCCAAACAGCTGGGTATTGATCTCACAGGTGCTTCTTTGTGACAAATCACTGTCCTCTATATTCTATTTCTGCTGTACATTTTTCTTTTGTATCTCTTTCTGCATATAAGCTACATTTCACAATAAGATGATATTTAAGCTCTATATTTGAGTTCCAGCAGAGAACGACAGAGCTGGGTGGAGCTGTGGGCACTGGGAGGTGCATGATTCACCTTCTTAGAACCTCCTTATATACAAAACGCACATACTGGTCAGTCAATATATACTTCATAGGTTTCTAGAGTTGTTCAAGAACCATCAAAGCATGAATGTTCCTTTTTACAAGTGAAGAAACTGAGGCTTAGAGAGATTTAAGTGTCTTGCAGCGTTCTCAGAGCTTGGGTAAGGAGATGGGATCTGAATGCATTCTGTCCAAATATGAGGTTCATTACACCATGAGGTTGCCTCCTAGTTATTGTTAGAAACAAAATAAATAAGAAGGAAAAACTCAGCTCGATTCTCAGGCATTTTAAGGGCCAGTAGCCAGCTCCTAAATTTAGCCAGTATTTTTTTTCTCCAGAATACATTAAAAATTGCGTAACTAGATCATGTTTTTAGTCTCTTCAATAAATGGCTTTACCAAAAGGTTTGCAGAGTGGGAGTTACGCCCTGGAAACTTCTAGTTCTACTAACCTGCCTGTGGTTGCACAGGAGGACCAATCTCCAAACCCAAATCTGTTTCCAAAGCTTGCGGAGGCCTGCAGGTGACTGATAGTTTTAATCACACTCCACTCCAAGCCTTTCTGCAAGCCTTGAAAATGAAAGGATGGGATTGGCCCCAACCACTCATTCCCAGCGGAGCTGTGTACTCTGCCTTCTCTGCAATACTCTCAGAGTCACAAAGGAAACAATCACCTTTCTGAGGAACAGTACAGGCTGAGATGTTTTCTCAGGATCAGCTCTGCTTCGGCAAAGCCCTTATTGCCTCCTGCTCCACAGTTCACCAAATGTAAATTACGGGGCAGATTAACCTGCCCATTACTACCGTTGTTCACTCAACTCTTAACACCAAGAGCCATTATAGGGAAATTAGACCTTGGGGAATGCTATTTGCAGCTGCTGGCCTGGCATCCAGGGGACTGCTAAAATTCATTTATATGTTTTTTCCCATGGAAATTCTCAGTGAATTTAGGTTTCTCTTTCAACTTCCTAATCCTTAAGTGACCTTACATTGTCTAGCTCATCATAACCCCTTCAAGTGACATTTTCTTTCCCATCATCCTTGAGATTATTTCTCTTACAGGCAGAGTTATGACCCAATCTTGCTAGTCCTCAACCTATCAGGGGAGCTGTGGGCTACTGTGCTTATATCGGCATCAGAAAGACCTGGGTTCAAATTCCAGCCCCTGGAAAGAGGAGGCAAAATAACCCTAGACATGTTATTTAATCTCTCAAAACTTCAGGTTCTTTATACATGAAATGAACAGTTGTTAAGATTCAATGAAATAATTGATACAAAACATGGACCATGATGTCAGGCTCATAGGAAGTGATGGTGGGCAACATTATAGTTGTTTAATTCCAGGTATCTATTATCGTTGTTATTTAATGAAATCCTGACTTTATTTATAGACTGAACAGACTGGGAGGGATCAGAAACAAAGGGAAGGGTTTATGGAGCCTGATGGAAATGGAGCTTTCCAGGATGGACTGAGAACATTCAGTGAATAGATGGCTTGGGAGTAGGAAATATGCCCTTCCCAGCCACTCCCACCCATTGCCCACATTCCCTGGCTTGGGACCTATGCTGTTCTACCTACCAGACCTCATGTAGTCCTGTAGCCCAGGGCTGGGCGTGGGTCCCTTGACTCTTTGTAAATTCCTGGCTGCAATTCTGTGTTCTCTCTGGCACTGTCTTCACAGCAGCAGAATTTTAACAAACGTCTGGTTTTGTTTGGCTTTGGTTTTCAGTTAGAATATAGTAAGTCATCCTTTTCTCACCACTCCAGACCTTGCATATTTCTGAAGACACATTGTTTCCCTTCTTCCCTAGTGGCAGAGATGGGCCTCTGCCCTGCTGTAGTTTTGGTGTTTAACATTTTCAGGGCCACTTACTGTAGATGTCACTGGACTTTCAGCCCTGCTTTCTCACTTGCACCTATGAAAATGACTCCGAGGTTTGCTGGGAGCTAGGATCACCCCTACTTTACTAGTGAGTGAATGTATAGTCTAAGAGCAAGCTATATCTGTGTTTAGATACCAGATCTCTTGGGTCTGTGCCAGCACACCGTGCTCTAAAAAACCATCATTGTCTCCTTCCTAGAGGTGAGGCTTGCAGCTGCAGACAGATGTCAACTTATGGGGAGCTACTCCCTTCAAAGACCTGGATGACTTTATTCTGGATGTTTTTGGCAAGGCCCCAGGTCCAAAGTATTAAGAGGGCCCTGACGAACCCTCTGTACTTGCAGATTTAGCTCCTGAACCCACATATCTCAATATCTTGTTCCTTCCAACCTGTTCCAACCTGCCTGGCATCAGTCCTCACCTGTTCCCCTATTCCCTCCTCTGCCCGTTCTTTCCCTGGGCGGTAGTCAATTCCACCTTGCAACTTCTGGCTTCATCTCCTGGCCACTGACACCCGTGTGTGTCTCTGCCTTTGACCTGGCCCCAGCACGCCTGTGTGCTGCCCTCTCAGGAAACCTTCATCTTTTATTTTTTTTTTTTTGAGATGGAGTCTTGCTCTGTAGCCTAGGCTGGAATCCAGTGGCATGATCTTGGCTCATTGCAACCTCTACCTCTGGGTTCAAGCGATTCTCCTGCCTCAGCCTCCTGAGTAGCTGGGATTACAGGCATCCGCCACCATGCCCAGCTAATTTTTTTTTTGGATTTTTAGTAGAGACAGTGTTTTACCATGTTGATCAGGCTGGTCTCGAACTCCTGACCTCAGGCTTTCTGCCTGCCTCAGGCCTCCCAAAGTGCTGGGATTACAGGCTTTAGCCACCGTGCCCTACCAGAAACCTTCATCTTGAATTTGTCTTCTGGATGCTGATTGTAGCTTAGGAGGTCCTTGCAGGCCCCAAATGCTCCATAATATAATTCCAGAAGCATGTTCTGCTCTGGTGCTTGTATATCTGATACTATTTAGGTCCCATATGCAGAACTTAGCCAGGCTGGAAATGGAGAACCATTGGGTAACTGGGTAAAATTTCTAGTGAACTCTGTTCCTCGCTTCCAGAAGGAAGATGATATTCTACATTGCTGAGGTAATGTGTGGTCATCCCCTGAAGTGGCCTGGGTTGCTCTGTCTAGCGTGTCCCTGACACAGGCTGCCCCTCATGTGGCAGGAGTCTACGTGCTTTGCAGCCAGGGCCTGCATTTTTATATCATCCTAAGCCAGCACTGTCTCTGCCACCACTCACCCTGGCTCAGTCTGCTCAAAGTCTCTTCTGCTTTCAAGTATCAGTCTACTTGCTGTGGGCTTGCCCCTGGTTTTGGAAATTAGTTTACCTGCATTCCTGAACTTGATCCCACCAGTTTCAGCTCCTTGCTTACTTTAGGCAGGTCTATTCTCTCTTTAGACGTGGCATGGTGGGATTGACCACCTGTGTTGATGAATTTTATGCATCAATTTTGCTGGACCCTAGTGTCCAGATAATTTGTCAAACATTACTCTGGATGTTTCTGTGAGCATGTTTTTTGGAAGAGATGAACATTTAAATCCATGGACTTTGAGTAAAGCAGACTGTCCTTCATTAAGTGGGTGGGTTTCATCTAGTCCATTGAAGACTCTAACAGAACAAAGACTGACTTCTACCAGCAGAGAGATTGTGCCAGCTGACAGCTTTGGACTTCAACTGCAACATGGGCTCTTCCCCAGTCTCCAGCCTGCCAGCCCACCCTGTAGATCATGGATTTGTGTGAGACTCTATAATTGTGTGGGCAGTCCCCTTCACTATCTCTCTGTATAGATACACATCCTGTGGATTCTGTTTCTCTGGAGAACACTAACTAATATAGCATCTAACACAGGGATGGTTAAGAGAATAGATTCCAGAGCCTTTACAAAAAAAGAACATATGAATTTTAATGATCAACTTAAAATTTATATTTTTCACCTTTATTGTGGGTAAAGCTTACTATTTTAACCATTTTTAGGTGTAGAGTTCAATGGCACTCATTTAAGGACATTCACATTGTTCTGCAATCCACCTCCACACTCATATCATCTTTGCAAACTGAACTCGAACCTGTTAAACAGTAACTCCCCGTTTCCTTCTCCCCTCCATCTCCTAGCCTTTCTACTTTCTGTCTGTATGAATTTAACAACACTTGGTCCCTCATATAAGTGGAATCATGCAGTATTTTTCCTTTTGTTACTAGCTTTTCCCCCTTTGCATAATGTCTTAAAGGTTTATCCATGTTGCAGTACATATCAGAACAGAACAACTATTAAGCTGGGTTCCTTGAGCAATGTTCTAAACTGCTGAGTCATCTCATCTGTACAGTGGGAGTTGTAATAGGATCAGCCTTATGGGATTCAATGAGTTAGTGTGTGGAAAGTACTTGAACAATAGTTGGCTCACAGTGAGTGCTCAATAAATGCAGCCTGCCCTTATTAGGTTCCTCTCTGATCTGGTGCCAAGGGTCCTTTTCCGAGATCTGCCGCCCTGCTTAGAATGCTGCTCTCTGGCCATCCCACATCTAGCACCGGGCACATGGTTTTCTCAATGAGTATCTGTGACATGAATGTACCTGTGGAACTTATTCTCTCCCAAGTTCTGGTCCTGGAGGGTCCGATGAGGGACAAAATCTCTAAGCCGTGACAGGGAGAAAAATAGAGCTCTCTTAAAAGTACCACAGTTACTTAAACTCCAACAGTTTTCAATATGGTACGTAAACCCTAGTAGCAATAAGCTATCAATTTCATGTCAGGATAAAATGTCAGCAACACTGGTCTATGACTTGGAGTTGACAGGCAAGAGCAGGGTTTAGGACCTTGCTTTGCTACGTGTTGGTAGTACAACCTTGAACTACTAATCTCCCCTGACAAACCTTAGTTTCCTCATCTGTCAGTGTGGATTACAAGTTCTACTTCCCAGGGCTGCCGTGAGAGCTTCACCTGAGATTTTGATGGGACTCACTTTGTACATGATTCACTTCTGCACCACAAGGGCCACTCTCTTCCTCGAGTGCTGCCTTGCTCGGGTGGATCTCAGCTACCAGGGAGCAGCACACCATTTGCAGTTTGGATTCAGTTTCCTCTTGACTCTTCTCTTCATTACAAACATGATAAAAGTGAGAGAGACAGATGGCAAGACTTGATTCACTTTTACAAAATGTTTTTATGGTGTGAATATAAAACTGAAAATGAAGGGAACGAGAAGGTTGCGATATCAGGGGAGTTGAGGAGGTGGTGAGCCCAGCGGGGCGGTTTTGACCTCTAGGAGAAAGCTAATTGCCCATGGCTTGAGCAGTGCTCCCTGCTTGCCCATCCACCACTCTGGACACCCTAGGAAATCACTGTCAGTGAGAAGAGACAGAAAACATACAGGCTTTCTTCTTAAAGCATCTTCCCGAAGGGACACAAGATACTGGTCACTTACTGGCTGATGGCGCTGGGTCAAACCAAATGGCGCTGCCCTTCCTAGCAAGTGAAGCAATGTTCTCTGGCTAAAGCCAGGGCAGCGCAGAGTCTGCTTTGAGCCTGGGTCCCTCTGAACATTCGATTAGTCCAGGCTTTCTCAGCATGGTACTGTCAACATCTTGAGCTGTATAGTTCTTTGTTGTGGGTGCCGTCCTTTGCATTTGTGTATGTTTAGCAGCATCCCTGGCCTCTACTCACAGATACCAGTAGCACCCTCCCCATCCCAGCTGTGAAAAACAAATCGCCCCAGCAGCTGGCAAAACTGCCCCCTATTGAGAACTACTGGGTTATGCCCATCAGTTGGGGTGCCCAGGTCTGCCCTTCCCATAGGGATGGATAAGCCAGATGGAATAGGCAGAGAGCTACCTGGCAGCCCTTTGCTGGGGATCTTTTGCTCACTCTCCACCCTGAATCAAGGCGCTCCCCTGGCCTCTGGCTTCTGGTTGGCTTTGGCCAATGAGGAGCACAGGGAGGCGATCCAAGGAAGGGCAGACGGTGAGGTCAAGGTATTCGTTTCCATTCTTCCTCCCTGCAGGTTTGAGGGGCTGGCTGCTTGCTTGCAAAAGGCCACCTCTCCCTTTTAGTGGCCTGATCCAGGTTCTGGGACCTGCTTCTCTCTTAGCTGCATCAGTCCTGCGGGTGCTAACAGCTTCTTCTCCCGCACTGCTACCAGCTCCAGGGTGCTGCATGCTTTGGTCATTTCCCTCCACCCTGTCTTCATCTTTCTGAATTTCTCTGATGACTACATTTGAATGTGACCTCTGCTTGCTGTTGAAACACAACTGATTTCTACAAACAAATATTTATTTTTCTTGTGTTAGTTCATTTGACCATTCATTTATTGAACACATTGTTTTACATGTCTACCTATTGTGGGTCAGGCATGATGCCAGGTACTGGGGGCACAGAAATTGATCGGACATCATCCCTGCCTGAAGGGAACTTACAGTCTTCCTGTGGAATCAGACAGGAGGATGGTGATAGTCTGAGACCTGGCGCTCAGGTGCTTTGTGAGACGTCTGGCAAAGCCCTGGTGAGGGCACAGGAAGAGTATGGCCCAGGGAGCCTGGTGGCCCAGGGGAGAAGGTACTGGATCTCCCACAATGGTGACACATCATCAGGTGGTTCGATGAGAATGTCCCCAGATCACAGCAGCGCATCCTAGGCAGGGGCACAAAGTCTGCAGGCTCCTCTCTCCAGGCCCTGGGGACTCTCCCTGGGGAGGAGTAAGCTCTGTATCTTCAAGCCAAGAGCTTCCTTGACAGGGCTCCGGAGCTCACTTACCCTGAGGCCCTCCACCCTTTGGCTATTTGAAATCCCTGACTGATGCTGTGAAGAGAGAGAACATTTCAGGGCAGAGAAGTCTTTCCCTGCAGCGGCTGCCAAACAGGCTCCTTGCCGAGGTACCTCCCTGCTGCCTGCCAGCCAGACATATTTCAAAGGTCACAATTTCCTCCCAGCGGTTTTCTACACAGCTAAAGTCTCCAGGACCCTGAAATAAATTAAAATATTGATTGATACTTAATATTCTCTCAAATCTCTCAAAATCTCCAGGTCTTATATAAATCAATGTGCCGGTTCTAGGGACTTACTCAATAATCTGCAAAGTATCCTGGTAATTACTTTTGGGCTCACCCCATGGCAAAGGGAGGCCACCTTTCCATCATTTTTAGGGCCCTGGGTGCAATAACTGATCAGGGGACTCTCATTTCTTATTTTAATTACTGAACCTCTTCAACACGGTGCCTTGGACACGAGTCTGTTGGGCAGACCTGGGTCAGGAACTCGCAGCTCTGCTGCCTCTTTGCTGCCCTGCCTCATTCTGCTGCTCCCCTCCACCCTTCCCACCTCACCCCCTTTCCTTTTACTCCAGTGTCCTTAGCTTCTTGGCAATGATAGTTCAGAAATTAATTTAATAACACCCCATTTATCCAGATTAAGTAGAGAGCTTGTCTTATTGGGGAAAAGCTTCCTGAAAGCCCAAGCACATGAGCCCTTCTAATGCTGCCCAAGGCAGCTGTCTGGATTTCAGGAGCGGGGATGCGATGGGGAGGAAGAGGGGGAAGATGGGCCATATGCCTCCCATAACAGTGCTCATTTACGCTGCAGTAAGTAATGAAGTAACTTCAGCTCATTAGGGGCCAGTAGGGTTCTCAAAGAAGGGAGTGTGTTTCTAAGGAAGCTAGAGATGCTGCCTTGTGTACGGTCCTCCCCAGCTGACCCCAACCACGTCTGAGCCTCGCCTTCTGCTGCAGCATCCTCTAACATCCTCCTGTCTTCAATGCCTGCCAGGTGTATGGCCAGCCACCCTGGAACACGTTTTGCCTTTTCACCATTCTTAACTCCTCTTTCTCGCATCTGAAAAACTTCTGGTCATCCTTCAAAGCCTACTTCAAGGCTGGGTGCAGTGGCTCATGCCTGTAATCCTAGCACTTTGGGAAGCTGAGGCGGCAGATCATTTGAGGTCAGGAGTTCAAGACCAGCCTGACCAACATGGTGAAACCTCATCTCTACTAAAAATACAAAGAATTCGCTGGGTGTGGTGGTGCATGCCTATGATCTCAGCTACTTGGGAGGCTGAGGCAGGAGAATCACTTGAAACTAGGAGGTGGAGGTTGTAGTTAGAAAAGAAAAAAAAAAGCCTGGTTCAAATGTGAACTATTGTGTGGAGCTCCCATGCTTCCTGTGTTTTCCTCTGCAGCCAAGGATTCAGAAAAACCTCAAAGGTATTTGCAGACACGTCTGCAGGTGTCTGGCTTCCCATCACCTTAGAGTAAAGCTCTCATGGTGACCCACAAGACCCCATGTCATCCACCTTTCATTATCTCTCTGGGCTCCAGCAACACTGGCTGCCTTACTGTTCTTCAAACGCCAGCCAAGAATGCCCCCCCACCCCACTCAGGTTCCTTGTGTTTGCAGTTCCCTCTGCCTAGGTGCTGTTCCCCACCTGCTTGCCTTACCCCCTCATGCCCTGTGGATCTGCTCGAATGGCATCTGTCCAGAGTCCTTCCCTGACCACAACATTTAAAAAGGCCCACTCTCATCTCCTTAGTCTTGATTTTTCTTCATCGCACTTAATGCCACCAGATATTACTCAATGCATCTATTTATTTACTATCTATGTTTCAAACTAAATTGTAAGCTCTATGAGGGCAAGGAGATTTGTCCATTTTTTTAACTGTCATATCCCTGGAATCTAAACAGTGTCTGGAATACACACACACACACACACACACACACACACACATACACACACACACACACACGCGAGCGCACCTGCACCATAGCAGGCAGGAGCTGCAGGAGTGAGACTAGTACTTCAGCAATGGTGCCTTTCCAGTGGGGAACCATCTGCCCTCTTTCTTCTGCCAACTGCAGCCAACTCCCTGGTTCTTCCTTTTTGTCCCACAGCTCCAAATTCCCAAAAGATGGGTATGCATAGTGGTCATAATCTTATCCCTCCCCCCAACATGGAAACTTAGGGTTCAAGACAAAATGTCTACTTTTTTGTTTTTACTTGGGAACATCTGGGAGCTAGACCAGCATACAGACCTGGTGGGCTGTAGCTAGAGCAGGGAGCTTCTCACCAGGACAGTAGGAAGTGCTAGGATGAGATGAGGCTGAGACCCAAGGCCCAAGAGGCGGGGCTTAGGTGACTAATCTGAAAAGGCCAGAAGCAATGTTAAAACTGGGAGCAGATGCGGAAATCAGAGAACCAGGAGACAAGAGCAGGCATAGTGGTCACAGAGAAATTGAGGAGGCTCTTGGGCAGTCTCCTGGAACAGGTACAGTGTTTGTTGCTGACTTTCACAGACCTGCAAAAGTGTGATAAATGGGTGGGCAGCCTGGATTTGAGGCACTGGGTGGGATGAACAGTTAGCCTAGATGGTTGACTTCTATATGGGAATCAACTCCTTTCTCAGTCTTGCCTTTATATAATTGTGTTAGGACAATCTTCATTCTTGTTTTCTCTAAGATAATGAGGGATAATAATTATCAGAAATTTTATATTCTGAAGAGAATGCAGATCTGAATTTATCCATCTTTATTCATTTTTCACATTTTTTTCCTGAGGTAACCACTTGCCTCTTATTCTACATCTCTTTCGAGGAGACGCCTTTGAAAACTTTCATTCACTCTAGGGGATGTTGCAGTCCTAAACAGGGACTTAGAAAAGTAGAGTTCCAGCCCCTTCCCCAATCACACATTGCTGTGTGACCTTGAGTATGTCACTTACCATCTCTGGGCAGTTTGGCTATGTTATCTTCAAGGGCTCCCCAGCTCTGCTACTCTGGGATTCTCTAAGTCTGTCTTCTTTATGGATTAATCTCTAAGCTACAAGGACACCCCCATCCAGAAATGTCATTCCAAATGTTCCCTGGCGAGCAGGTGTCTGCCCACAGACCCTGCTCCCCAGATGCTACAGGCAATTTGGGAACTATATTTTTAAAATCACCACAGATGGGAAGACTAAATTGAAATGAGACTTGTTTGAAAACGCTGCTTTTAGCATTTTAGCCCCATCCCTTCATCCTTCATTACATTCGACTTTTCAGATGGCTGCCCCAGTAGCCCATGATCTTTTTGATTGCTCAACAAAGTCTCCTGGAAAAGAGCTTCTGATCACTGCTAGCTCTGTGGTCCCTCCTTCTTGCCATCCCATAATTCTTGTTCTAGTCCATTTCAGGGCTATTGAAGTCCCATTTGATCAACGTTATGGCCTCTCTAACTGACTGTTATCTGCATAAACATGGGCAGATTTGCTTTTTCATCATGCCCTAGAGGTCTATAACAGTGTTGATGATCTTTCCTACTGTCTTAATCCATTTTGTGCTGCTATAACAGAATACCAGATACTAGGCAATTTATAAAGAACAGAGATTTATTACTTCCAATTCTGGAGGATGGAAAGTCCAAGGTTGAGAGGCCTGCATCTGGCGAGGGCCTTCTTGCTGTGTCATCACATGGTGGAAGGTGGAAGGGTGAGAGAATGCCTATGTGCAGGAGAGAGAGAGAGAAGTGGAGGTGGACTCGTTTTTCAATCAGGAACCGACTCCTGCAATAACTAACTCTTGCAATAATGACATTAATTCATTCATGAGGGCAGAACTCTCATGACTCAATCACCTCTTAAAGGTTCTATTGCTCAACTCTTGTTGCACTGGAGATTAAGTTTCCAACACATGAACTCTGGGGGACGCATTCAGACCATAGTATCTACCATATCAGAAAGTAACCTTAATCTAAGTTCTAGGCTGAGCATGTCCATTGCACACATCATCTTTTTATCCACACAGTAATGCTCTTCCTGCATCTATATTGCTACTTTCCTTTCCTACACAAAATCTGGGAACTATATTTTTAAAATCACCACAGATGGGAAGATTGTTTCCTGAAAACAGTCTTTTTTCAGAAATATCTCCAGAATTGGGATGATTTTTGACTTTAACAAGGCTGTCCCCGACTTGTTGAATGACATGCCTTCTGGGTATAGTGCTTGTCCTGGGGGCGAGTCTTGTCCTGGGAGTAGCCTGTCAGCAGGCAGAGCCTCAGGTGGGCTGGATGGTGAGCTGTAAGACAGGTCAGGAGGCAGGTGAGGGCTAGGGTGCAGTCATGGGATGGGTTGCAGGTGTGAGCAGCTCAAGAGCCAGGGCAGGTGGGGTCAAGGAAGAAAGGGCTGGCTGGGAACTGGGAGCCAGGCGATGAATGGAGAAAGTCAGAGCCAAGGGTGTTGGTAGCCAGGTGGAATCCAGAAGGTGAAGGCCTGGAACCAAGGCCAGCTAAACCCAATGCTGTAATGGGAATTCAGGCAATGTGATAGCCTGGGACCAAGGAGAGAATTCTGGGGATCTTGTATTCGACTGTGGAGACAAATGGTCTGAGTTTAAATCCTGGCTGTGCTCCTTACAGCTGAGTGTCTGGGAGAAAATCATTTAACTTCTCTGTGCCTTGGTCTCCTCATCCATAAATTGGATGACTATAATAGTGCCTCTCTTGTAGGATTGTTTAAGTGAGTTAAGACATGTAAGGTTCTTAGAAGTGGTACTTGGCCCATACTAACATCAGATTCAGCCATTTTCTTTTTAAAATTGACAATTAGATCACTTTGCACACAGAGGATTCTGCCTCAAGGGTATGTTGCAGGCTCTGAGCAGTTTCTGATGCTGCTGTACAGGGGAGTATTCTAACTCAGGGAAGGCCTGGCCTTGGTTAGCATGGTGCCCTGGTCCCAGTTCTTGCTGTCACCATGTATTTGTTAGTGGGATAATTGAGCAACTGTCTCTTTTTATTTTTAAGTTCTGATGGAAACATGGAAATAAAACAGTATATTTCTGCAATAACCAGAGTGTGGGCTTTTGTGTTAGTCAGTCCTGAGTTCAAATCCCCTCTCTTCTATTCATTCATCATATGACATTTAGTAAGTTTTCACCTTTTTGAGTCTTGGTTTCTTTATCAACACAATGGAGATACCAACACATATCTCACAGAATGAATTTGAGGTTCAAGATAAAGTATGTAAAGCACCTGACTTAATCCTTCTTTTCCTCTGAAAGAGCTCCCATGTTGGCTAGGGCTATTGTCTCACCTGATGGTTTCACTGGAGAAGGATCCACTTCCAAGCTCACTCACATGGCTGTTGGCAGAATTCAGTTCCTCACGGGCTTGCAGGCTGAGGGCTCTTGGCTGGCTGGGGCCATTCTCCATTCCTTGCCATGTGAGTCCCTCCATAGGGCAGCTTACAACATGGCAGCTTGGCATCCCTCAGAGTGAGGAAGATGGAAACCAAAGTCCTTTTGTAACCTAATATTGGAAGTGATATCCCATCATTATTCATCGGCATCCCTCACTCAAGGTAGAGGAGATTTTATAAGAGCGTAAACACCAGGACAGGGCATCACTGGGGCCATTTTGGAGGCTGCCCATCACATTCTGAAAGCTCTTTTCCCTCACACATGTCCCAATACTTCCCTCTCCAAAGGCACCATTAGCCACAACCTCTGAGGCACTTTTCACTACATCCCATTCCCTCCCTCAACCAGAGCCAAACTCCAAAGGCACTGAGTCTTTCAATCTTTGAGAAAGAAATTTATCTTAATAAGAGCTCTCAATATTCTATTTCTCATGTGAAGATTCTCTTTTTCCCTCCTAGAGCCCTCTAAAGTTTCCATTTCTTTAAACAGAGAAAGAGAAGCTTTTTTCTCTACCCATTTCCAAGAAAATGTAGTAGCCAAATTCTGTCTTAAATGTGACTTACTACATATTTGACCTCTTCGTTCATCTTGTATTCAAGAAACTTCTAACTTCACTGCTGTTAAAGAGTCATGTCCTCTGACCTGACCCCAGGTGGGATCAGGTGGATGGCCATCCCAGTGGATGGCCCTACCATCCACTCCAAAGTTAAAATACATTTGAGTAGGGTTTGCCGATTTCTTCTGCCAGGACTCACACGGGGCTTCAGTAGCAGTCAGCCTGAGAAGAAAAGAGTAAGAGATGCTGAGATGTGGTGACTGATAGCAAAGCGGGACCAGCCTTAAGGAGCATCAGAGAGCTGTGGGATGCAGTTAGATATAGGAGTCCTGTAAGCAATTACACTTGTAACTCAGCAAGGAATCCTAGAGTAACGATCTGTGTCATAATCCTAAATGAAAGCCAGTGGTCAGAGTTCAAAAGAAGTCAGAGGCAGCAGTAGAATAGCAGCTGGAATAATTCTGGAGACTTAGTAAAGTACTGAGAGGTAGGTGCTAGGATTAATGGGCAGCATGGGGCTCTCAGAGGTATAGCAATTTACTTAAAGTCACACAGCCCAGAAGTGGCAGAGGTGGGAATTGAAGGCAGGTGTGTCTGACTCCAAATCTCATGGTCTCTGCAGTGTACCATACTGCTGCCTAGATGACTACTACTTCTTCTTCTTTCTTCTTTCTTCTTTCCTCTTTTCTTTTTTGAGACAAGAGTCTCACTCTGTTGCCCAGGCTGGAATGCACTTACATGGTCATGAATCACTGTAGCCTTGACCTCCCGGGCTCAGGGGATCCTCTCACCTCAGCCTCCTGAGCAGTTGAGACCACAGGTGCACGCCACCATGGCCAACTAATTTTTGTATTTTTTGTAGAGACAAATTCTTGCCATGTTGCCTAGGCTGGTCTCTATCTACTGGACTGAAGCGATCCTCCCGCCTCTGCCTAGCAAAGTGCTGGGATTACAGGCAGGAGCCACTGTGCCTGGCGTAGGCTTCTGACTATTGGTAGACTTCCCCAGCCTCCACCACAGATCCTGACTCCTTTCTGACCTCCTGACAGGTTCCAGGCTAGCTGATGCCCAGGACAAGGAAGTGGCAAGGACTGATGGACAAATGGGTGGAAGGGCAGCGGATGATGAGCTTCATAGAAAACTGTTTGCACAACCTCAGAGGTCTCTGCCCAGGCTGGGGCCTAGCTCAGTCCTCAGAGATGCTGGGAGAGCCCAGAACCTTAGTGTGGTGGAGCCTGGCTGAGCCTGGTTGGGTCCTAATCAGCTTCCTACTGGTTGATACTAGGGCCACAGATACCAACTACGATGTCTGCAGGCAGGACCCAGTTAGATGAGTCCGCCTTGCGGGCTGTGCGCTGCCTTGTAGCTTGGACCTGATCGCCTTCTGTTTCCTCCCTGGGCCCCTCACACCTGAATCTCCCTTCAGGACAGTTGCCTGTAGTTGCAGCACGGTGCCTGCAGGGGGCGTGCGGTGCGCGGCCCAGGTTCCCCTGTCCCCGGTTCCCCTGTCCCCACCCCTCCAAGATGAGACACAGTCCTCAGGCTGCTGACAGCTCTCAGCTGAGTCTGTCTCCAGGCGTTGCCCTCAGATGCCGAGAGCCACCTCGCCCGTTCCGTCGTCCCACTCCCAGGGACTGCGCATCTAATGTCGAGTCAGTGCAGGGGATGAGGGGGCCCGGGTCCTCGCCCTACCTCAGGGCATCTCTGCAGGATCATCCCAGCTCCCAAGCTTCCTTGCAGAATTGCGGAGGTCTTTGCTGCTTCTACATCACCGTTCAGCTCCTCCTTCTGTTCCATCCTACGCGCCTCACTACTCCCACGGGTGTGGATCCTGGAGCACTTCCTGGTAAACACTGCACACACCATTTCCGTTTCAGAGGTGCTTCCGGAAGGGGGACCCGCAACAACTCCTATCCGCTGTCTTCGGTCAACAACGTGGGATCCTTCCTACCACAAGTCCTGTCCCGAAACCCAGCTTAGCCAGACCTTATGTGCACCACATTCCCTAACCCCCTCCCCCAGGCTGGGTCCAGGGCCCTGACACTGGGAGAGAGAATCAGGCAACTCCAACCCCTCCAGGAGCCAGGTGTGAAAGATCCGTGGCAAGGCACTTGGCTGCGGTGGCATAGCATGGCCATGGCCCGGCGTTCTCCTCTTCTGTATCCTGACCTCATTTCCACTGTGCTCCATGGCTTTTCTCCTTAACAAATGTCATCCAGTCCAACAACCTTCTTGACCTCTCGCCCCTGCCGCTGGTGTTTATTTTAGAGTTCTCAGCTTTCTCATCACCAGGGATCTCTTTTGTGTTATTTCAACCATGCTCTGCTATATACCCTTCATCTGCAGATAATAATAAATTTGTTTTCACAGTGTTATCATCAAAGCCATATGTAACTGCCAATCAGAGCTTCTGATTCATGAGAGATAATCATAGTTGGCATAAATATTGAAGTGATATAAATTAAAGCTCGTTGCTTCATTTAGTTTGGCAAGGGTGGGGGGTGGTTATTGAGAAAAGCATGCGCAGCTTCCACAAGGAACTTCAAAATTATGAAAATAGCAAGTAGACATCTGTGACTGTTTCAACTTCAGAGGCAAAACAGGGCCTTAACCCCCCAACTCTACAGCATAAAGCTCCCTGAGCCCCCTGCTAGAAGGTGCCTGAAGGCAACTTTCCTCCAACCAGATACTGAAACCACAATCCCTGGGCTCTCAGTGCCATGGAAGCCTTGTGTTCAGGACTGGATGTCTTCTCATTTAAGGGGAAACTGGGCAAGGCTCTCTGTTCCTGCCCCACCATTAGCACCCCTCCATTCTTTTGATTTTTGAAGTTAACACACTGGGGCAGAGGGAAAGTGGGCACCACTTAAACTGTGATTAGTTGTTTATCCCTTAGTTGCCAGCTAAGCCCTTTGTAGAGTTTCCTGACAACCCCTTAAAACCAGATGATTTGGGGTCGAGTGAAACCTTTCAGTGGTAGTGAGGGCTCCACGGTGGATTGGGAATGGCTTCCGGATTCTCCAGGTCCTGTGTTTGTAGGCATGGTGTGTCCAGGTGTAGGAGTGGGTGTCTATGGCCACTTTGCTCAGCACACCATCCCTGGCCCAGAAGCACTGACATCACATCACAGAGCTGCCCTCAGCTGGAGAGCAGGCACGGGGTGTGAGGTGGAGATCCCGGGCTCTCCCACACATGCACCATAGAGCATCAGCTTCAGGTCTCGTGGCTGCCTAAACTTTACCCAGCTTGCCTCCAAAATACTGTTGGCAAGAGCGTGCACCAAACAAGGGGCAGAAAAACGATTTACATAGAGATGGAGGAGACAGAGCTGCCCAGGGAGCCCTGTTTGTCTCAGCTGCAGCCTGGTGCGCTGAGATCTCTTCCTACCCAACCTTCTGTATACTTTCTACTGTTCTTCCCCAAGCCGCTCACACTCTGGAATCTTCCCAATGGACCTTGAGCATCATGAGGAGGTCAGACCTTACAGGAGGGGGACCATGTGCCACAGAGCTGATCTGTCATTCCTTAGAGAGATGTGAGATGAAATTGTCCATGACTCTGCCCCAGGGATCCTGTATGAGGGGGCTGCACATGCCTATGCTAGAAACCAGATTATCAATTATTTTTTTCTGACAAAAAAGTTAGTCTATGGAAGATAAATTCTGCCTTCTGTGTTAAATGTATCTATTACATATTTATGTGTGCATTTCAGTTACTTAATTTTTTTTTTTTTTTTTGAGATGGAGTCTTGCTCTATCACCAGGCTGTAGTGCAGTGGTGCCATCTTGACTCACTGCAACCTCCGCCTCTTGGGTTCAAGTGATTCTTCTGCTTCAGCCTCCCAAGTAGCTGGGACTACAGGCATGTGCCACCACACCCAGCTAATTTGTGTATTTTTAGTAGAGATGAGGTTTTACCATGTTGGACAGGATGGCCTAGATCTCTTGACCTCGTGATCCACCCACCTCAGCCTCCCAAAGTGCTGGGATTACAGGCGTGAGCCACCACACCTGGCCTCAGTTACTTAATTTTTAATAGGAATCATGAGATATGTATGATCTTTCCAAATAAGGCTTAAATTAAAACACTTTAAGGGTTTTAATTTAATGATAGGGACTAGGAGACTTGAACAAGGAGTCAGGCTAAGAAAGTTGATAGAGCTGTTTTGAGACAAGTCATTAAGTGTGCAAAGATGATAAATTGAGTTAAAAATACGCTTGCCTTTAAAGTAATACCACAGTAAAGCACCAGTTTATTTCTGGATAATCTGGTCTAGGATGCCCAATTGTTTAAGAAAAGATACCTATCAGAAGAGAAAAACACAAATAATGAAATCTAATAATTATAAATAAAACAAAACCCTCTAGGAAAATGGCTGATTCAAACAGAATTGTCAAAGCATCTTCAGACTGAGCTTATCGTGTGCATTTTTTTCATCAGTTTTAAATGAGGTCAGGCTCCAGTGAGCCCGGAGACCTGGTTTTAGGGATGCACCTCCACCTATCAAACCGGGAGTGCTGTACCTTCATACCTCTAATTGTTTGGGTTTCTTCCAGTCCCCAAGGCAGTCATTCAAATATCTCTTTGACTTCTTAAGTCCTCCTGATTTCCAGAAGCTCAAGCACCTTATCTCTTTTCATGCCCAGAACCTGAATCTTCCTTTAACAGATTCTGTTTTTTTTTTTAAACTTCTAAAAATATTATTCTTGGTCAAGCAGCAATCCTGTACCCTCTTTCAAGCCAATGCGCAGGGGCAAGGGCACCCTAGGAGATGCTGGAGGAGTGGTTGCTTTGACGTATGGAAGATGACTATCTGTAGCTGTGGGCTTAGGATCCAGTAGGACCATGATCACAGGGCCCAAAGAAAGGGACCCCAGGCCTTGAGATCATAGCTTCTCACAATTTTAACTTGTCACTACTGAAGCATCAAGGTTAGTATAAGGAGGTCAGTAAGGGGCCATTTTTCTTTTAAAACCTCAAGATTGTTTGCTAAATTTCTACATGTTAAACCCTACTGGTTGCGGATGGTATCCTCAGGTGACTCTCACAGATAGCTTAAACCCATTCTTCCTTGTAAAGTTTTGTGCTGTGTGTGTGTGTGTGTGTGTGTGTGTGTGTTTGTACAAAGGTTGCTGACTGGCTACCTCCTTGCTGCCCTGGACACAGCCAATTGGATCAGGCCCTTTGTATTGGACAAGAGGGAAGCCAACCCCTACTAAGGTGTATTGATGTGAAACCTATTAGCCTGACTATTCAGTAAGAATGATTTGTGTTGCATAGCAATGAACCAAGTCAATTGAATCCTCACTTTTGGAAAGATTAAATGAAAGCTTTACACAATGGAGCAGGGTTTGCTTGAATTCAGGTTGCATCCTGAATGAATATGACTATAGTTCTGGTTCCCTGTGAGAAGCCCTGGACAGTTAGGATGATGACATCCCATGGTTCCAGCTGTCATAGCTTCCTATTGCTGCTGAAACAAATGGCCACAAACTTAGTGACCAAAAACAACACTAATGTATTCTCTTACTGTTTTAGAGGTCAGAAGTCTAAAATCAAGGTGTCTGTGGGGCTGCTCTCATTCTGGAGGCTTTGGAGGACAATCTGCTTCCCTGCCTTTTTCAGCTTCTAGAGGCCACCTGTGTTCCTTAGCCTGTGATCATTTCCTCATGTCACTCCATCCTCTTGCTTCCATCACCACCTTCCTGTTTCGGTGGTCACATCTATTACTGTCTTTGGCCCTTCCTCCTTCTTGAAAGGATCCTTGTGATTACATTGAGTCCATCAGGAGAACAGGATGCTCTCCCCATTTCAAGATCCTAATCACATCAGCAAAGTCCTTTTTGCCATATAAGGTAACATATTTACAATGACAGCTATAGGAGGCGGCCAATGATAGGGGCAAGTCTCCAACAAAACCCCACTTTCAAGCAAAAAACAGCCTGAAGGCTGAAAGACTGGGCTGCTGGTCCTGGATGAAACCTGTGAGCCAGAGTGAGAACTTCTGTTCCTGTTTGCCTGCCCTTTCCTGACTGATTCTTTCTGAATAATGCCTTTTAACCAATCAAATCTTTGCCTTTTCTAGTGCTACCTGTGGCCTGCCCCTTCCCCATTCTGAGCCCATAAGAAGCCCCTGACTCAGCCTATTAAGGAGACTTTCCCACTTTTGGGTAGGGGGACCACGAGAACTCAGGAACTGGTGTGCAAGGCAGACTTGATCAACCTGGGTGGGCTAAACAGATGGGCCATCTCCTGCAGCAGGTAGCGTGACTGAGTGAGGCCTGAGTGGGGCGTTGCTGGCCAGAGGTCCTGGCTTGCAAAGTCACCAGGAAGAAAATCCTGCATCAATAGCTTCTGAATTAGGATGTGGAAGTCTTTGGCAGGAGGTAGGGGGGTTACTCAGGCTAACCATATGTATTTTGCTATAAATTCTTGCAACAAGGCTGCGTTTCTGATGGTAAGAATCTATCCAATTCTATACTATTTGTACTTCAATATATGTCCTGGGCATATCCTCTGTAAGGGACAGTCCACGTATTACATGAACAGACCCTCCTCAGCGATAGTCGGTAAATGGTCGATCTAATTTCTGGTTAATGACCTATTGAGTAATGACCCATTGACTTTCCATTTGCCAGTGACCCACTGGCTTTCCAATCATCAATCAGGTTCTGAAGAATTTGGATGTAGTGACACAGGCCTGTAGTCGATTGTTGGTAGGCTCTGTAGGAGTGATCTAGAGTCAGGATCAGGCCAGTCATCGCATTAGAGAACTGTGTACAATATTTGTAAGCAGAGGAAGCTGATTGATGAGAGAAGCATGAAGTAGAAATAGAATTAGAGAGCCCCTGCAGACTTTGAGAGACTGAGACGACCAGGTGCAAACCCTGCAGGGACTGGCCATGCTTCCTACCCTGCCCCTTTCATCTAAGGTCTTTCTGTGTCATTGCAATAAGTCTCATCTTTGTGCTTTAACCAGTCAGAGAACAATTTGTTTCTCTGCAAAGCAAATAGCTTCAGATAGAAACAGTGATTTACAAGACCCTTTAAAGCACAGATCCTGTGTTCAGCAGGAGTCTTCCGAAATGTCAGAAGACCAATGAAGAGGAGGTGGGATATTTCTCCTGGGTTCTCCTCATATCCAGGGTCTTCAATTCCTATGCCCTGGTGGCTCTCATTCCCCACAGCTAGAACTATTGAAACTCTAAGGGCAGACCTGGCTTCTCCAGCATTGATCAAGACAAGGGGTTACAATTTTCTCAGGGTTGAGTCACTGAGAGAAAACAAAAAAAAACAAACAAAACCCAAAAAACTACTCTCACCTTCCTACCCTCACCATGTCATCTCAGCCCAAAGTCCAGACTTCTGCCTCACTTTCCTATGCTCAACTCTGGGTCCTCACCCTCAACCAGAACCATCTTGCTAGAGTGCCTTCTGCTCTCTGGACTCATGTTGCCATAGCCCACAAGGTTCCAGCGTCTGTTCCAGCCATGCCTGGGCTTACCGTGGCCTCTGGACGTTGTGACTTGCATCTCTTAACCTCCTGGCAGGCTCCTCACCGTCATGCCTCTGTTCTGCCAGGTTGGGGATTCCTCTTGTTCCCCACCAGAAGGTATGTGTGTGAACCCCAGTGCCTCACTCTTTTTGCACTCCCTACCTGCCCGAGGATGACACTTCAAAAAACACCTGTGAATCCCAGAGCTATGGATTAACGAATTGATTTTTGTTTAGCAGTATGCGTTTTGTGTAGTAAAGTATTAATGGGGTCTCTGCTGCCTCCAGTGCCTTAGTTGTCAGGAATAAATTGAAGAAGACCTGAAACTGCAGAGGATCCAGCTGGTGATTAAATTTTCCCTCATTTTTCTACCTCTGGGGAAATAGGCAAATTAATGAGAAGCCAGACCTCTCAACTTGGCTGCGACATGTGAGCGGTTGTCCAGGGAATGCAGGTTCATGAGCTCAGCCACTGTGTCTTGTGGTACAGGGTCACTGAGGGTCCTGGGGGAGTTGTTCCCATTCCCTCTGCTGCTGGGTCCCAGGATCCAGGGCACATGAAGGGGAAATCCAGCTCCTGCATTTCTGGGGTGAGGGAATCTGCCCCTTAGACCACCCTGCCAGCTTTGGTGTTTTTATTTCCCTTCCACTTGTGGGTGCTTTTACTATGGAACTGATGTTGTTTCTTTTTAACTCTTGGGGGTGCCAGACAAGACCTGGGTGTGGAGAGAGGATTCCAAGGCACATCATGTTGGATCCTGAGCCCAGCACGAGCTCCGCAGTTGGCCCCGCAGCCTGACAGTTCTCAGTCCCAGCTCTAGTCCCGTTGGTGAGGAGACCCGAGCAAGTCACTTATTCTTTCCAGCCCTCAGCTGATTCCTCTCGGCCCTGTGAGCTCTCAGGGTGCTTGCAGCCCTAAGAATCTGTATTTTATTTATTTGTATCTGTATTTGTATCTGTATCTGTGTTTACTGTTTTTCAAAGCATCGTGTAGCCTTCTGCATCAAAGAGAGACTTCCAACTTCTATGGATTTTGCCACCAGACTTTCTGGTGATGAAAATGCTTTGGAGAGAAGCCACATCTAAGAATGTTAACAAAGCAAGTCTTAAACATCATTACAAAGAGTCTTCCTTCCAGTTTCCTTCACCATCCTGCCTCCTTGGATTGGGAAAGAGCTTTGTCCTCCGGTCGTCTCTCCTCCTGTCTTCTGGTATTCCCTCCATCTCTCTCTTGGCAGCAGCACCACGTGCATTGAAGGATGAGTGTTTCCTCTTTGTCCATCAGCTTGGCCATGTGGCTCACTTGTGGTATTGCAGGACATTTGACTCATTAAAAAGTCTTCATAAAGTTCCTGGACTCTTGATCTGGGAGGGAACAGGTTTCAGCCCCAGGCAGGCTGCCAGCTCCAACAGCTTCTCCTACAAAGTAACTGCTTCTGATTTCTCCAGGCAAAAATATAGAGCTGTCCCCAGGGATCCCCCAACCCGTTAATACATTATTTTAGTGCTTCCCAAACTTGAGTTCAGAAAAAAACCGTTCTTGTCTGGAGGATGTTAACTGATATGCCAAACATAAGATCTTCCACTTAAATCTATTCTTTTTTATTTAACCATGAAACAAAGTTAGTCATACGTTTCTACTTGAGAATTTCTCAGTACCTTTAAAATATTAGTGTGTCCTGGGAGTCTTCTGAAATGGGGATTAGTCTGCGGCACTTGCTAAGTTTATTTGGTCTTGGAACACTTTGTTTCTAGAGCTCTGATTAACATCTCCCTCAAATAGTGTTTAGTGGAACACGTTTAGGAAAATGTTTTTCTATTATAAGATTTATCACACTGTATTGCAATGATTTATTCTCATATCTGCCTTCCTCACCAGGCTGCTATTTCCTAAAGGGCGAGAAATGTATCTTACTCATCTCTTTGTCTCTAGCACCTAGCCCAGTGCTTTGTAGCTCCCCTATGGAGCGCTTGCTAAGGTCACCAGCAGCCGCATCTCTGTTCTCATCTTATGCAAATTCCCAGCAGCGATGCACTCAGTTTGGCACTCCTTCCTCTTTCAAACCCTTTTCTCTTGGCTCCCATGACACCACACTCTCCTGGGAGTCTTCCACAACACTCAGGACTCCTTTGCAGTCCTTCTATTGAACACTTCTCCCTCACCTGTTATGGAAATATTGAAGTGCCCAGGGCTCTATCTTTGGACAGTTCCGATGCTATAGCTGCACTCTTTCCCCAGGGGACCTCAAGCAGATTCATGACATGAAACACTTTCTGTAGGCTGGTGATTTTCATGCTTATGTTTCTAGACATGGCCTTTGAGTCAGACTCATGTCTCACTACCTATTTGATATCTTCTCCTTGATGCTAATGTTTAACAAATCCAAAACAAAGTTTTTGATTTTACTCAGCAAACATGTTCATCCTCTGGTCCTTCCTATGTTAGTTATCATCCACCCGGGGGCTTGCTTGTATCTAAACTCTGAAACACATTTGTCTTAGTCTGTTTAGTATTGCTATAGAGGAATATCTGAGGCTGGGTAATATATGAAGAAAAGGGGTTTATTTGGCTCATGATTCTGCAGGCTTTTCGGGAAGCATGTTGCCAGCATCTGTTTCTGGTGAGGGCTTCAGGCTGCTTCCACTCGTGATGGAAGTTGAAGTGGAGCCAGCCTGTGCAGAGGTCACATGGTGAAAGAGGAAGCAAGAGAGAGAGCCATTGCCAGGCTCTTTCACAATCAGCTCTCATGGGAACGAATAGAGAACTCATTCATTACTGCTAGGACAGCACCATGCCATTCATGAGGGATCTTCCCCCAGGACTCACATGCCACCCAATAGGCCCCATCTCCAACATTGGGGATTAAATTTCAACATGAGGTTTAGAGGAATCTAAGCTATAGCATCCTCCCATTTCTTTACCTTCCCTTTTAATGCACTGGCATATTCCACTGGTACTGTTTCTGTGATCACTGAGATTATTGTTTGGCAGATACTCTCCTCCCCATCTCTCTGAAGAACATACTTTCCCACAGAATTGATTGTGAACCTGTTTAGGTGACTTGCTTTGGCCACTGGGATGTTAGCAGATGTGTCCAGAGCTGAATGTGTTTGGGAAATGTGGTTTGGCACTTACACACTGTGTCAGTTATCAATATATTATCTATCAGCCCCCAATTCACCCTTCGTTGCTCCATCTATGGAAATGGTGAAAGGCCCTTTGATTTTTCCTTTGCCAGTTGGTGTAGTGTTCAGCTTCATTGTTGAGGGCCCTAGATGTGCTCCACCCCCTCTGCACACCTGCCCACCAGCCTGGTATGTCCTGCTCCCTAGAGGGTGTTTCTACTTGCCTGAGGGCCATGGAACAGCTCTGGGTTAGAAACCCAGAGAATGTCTCTGCCATCGTATTTCTCTTGGACTATTCTGATAGCCTATAAATGAGTCTCCTTTCTTCCATTCTTGCTACCCTGCAATAAATCCTGATCCCAACTAGTTAGTGATGTTTCAGTGATTATACATAAAGTTTTCATATATATCACGCTCTGATTCAGACTAATTTATCCATTCTAGCATATTGATTCATCTGTTGATATTGGATCCTTAACACAATATTTTCATTATGATATCTTTATAAAACATTCTCATATCTGGTCCTCCCCACTGCTCTTAAACACACTTTTTCAGCGATTCTTTCCTGTTCACTCTTCCAGATGAATTTTAGAATCAGTTTGTCATGTTCTCCAGAAAACTTCAATATTATAAGTTCGTTTGGGAAAATTAACATCTTTGTATTATTGAGTTTTTGCATATAAGATATTGACACGTTTATATTTAGTTAACTTCTTTTATGTCCTCAATAAAACGTTCTGATTTTCATTATAGGCCTTGCACTTTCTTTCTCTTTCTCTTTTTTTCTCTTCTAGGCATTTAAGTCTTTGCTATTATTGTGCATGGGATTCTTTCTTCTTATATTCTTTAAATAATTACTGTTAGTATATTAAAAAGTTATTGATTTTTGCATGTTTATTCTCAAATGAATCATCTTATTGAATTCTTATTCTATATGTTTTCAGTAGATTTTCTTGAGTTTCTTGGATATAAAACCATGTGGATTATAAATAATGATGGTTTTTCTCCTCCCTTCCAATAACTATACATCTTACTTATGTTTTGTATCTCATTATGCCAACCAGAACTTCTAGAACAATGTTAAATAATAATAGTGTTCTGGAAACTTTTTATATTCCTATGCAAAAAATGAACATTGACACTTTTCTCATTCTATGTAAGAAAATTAACTTAAAATGAATCATAGACTAAATGTAGGAGCTAAAACTATAAAGCTTTTATAAGAAAGTATAAGATAAAAAAATCTTTGTGTCCTTGGGTTAGCTGACATGTTTTTTAGATATGACACAAAAAGCATAAATCATGAAAGAACGATAAATTAAATGAAATTGAAAAATGATAAACTGAATTTTATCAAAGTGGAAACTTTGACTTTTTGAAAGACACTCTTAAGAAAGTGAAAAGAGAAGCCACAGACTGGAAGCAAATATTTTCAAAACACAAATTTGACAAAGAACTTGTATTCAGGATATATAAGGAATCCTTACAAATCAGTAAAATGAAGACAAACTGCCAAATAACTAAACAGGTGAACAGTTTGAACATATACTTCACCAAAAAAAATGTAGTGGTGGGAAATAAACACATGAGATGATGCCCCCAAATCATCAATTATTATAAAAAAAAAAATTAAAGTCAAACCAAGATATCGTTGTATTTCCACTAGATGGTTAAAATTTAACAGCTGATAATAACAAGTGCTGGTGAGGATTCAGAACAACTGTGACTCACGTAAACTGTTGGTGGGAATGCAAAACAGCATAGCCACTTTGGAAAACGATTTGACAGTTTTTTTATAAAATTAAACATTTATTTAATATGACCCAGCATTTCTACTTTTAGATATTTACCCAAGAAAAAAGATTATGCTTATATAAAAATCTACACACAAATGCTTATAACAGCTTTATTTATAATAATCCCAAACTGATAACAACACAAATATTCATCAATCATTGAACAGATAAACACATTTGGAACATTTATACAATGGAATATCATTCATGCAACAACATGGATGAATCTCAAAAAACAGTTTGCTGAGTGAAAGAAGCAGGACTCAGAAGGATACCATCTGATTTTATTTATATGAGATTCTGGAGGAGGCCAACTTATAGAGATAGGAATCATATCAATGGTTTCCAGAACTGGGGTGGAAGAGGGCATTAACTATAAAGGAGCTTGCAGGAAATTTTTAGGGTGATGGATACTCTATGTATTGAATATCATGGTGCTTCAATGACTGCATTTACTTGCTGAAACTATCGAATTGTAGAGTTTAAGGGAATAAATTTTATTGTGTGCAAATTGTACCTCAGTAAACCAGACTTTTAAAACATAGATATGCAGGCAAAAAAAAATTGTGTTAGCAGTAATTCTTGTTTTCTTCTTTGTTTTAATAGGAATGACATTATTTATGTATTATATCTGGCCACAGGCTTTAAAAAATAAGACATTATTATGTTAAAGAAATTACCTTCTGTGTCTTTAAGATTTCCTGGTTGCCAGAAACAGAAACTGACTCTGGCTGACTTAAGCAAAGAAGGAATTACTGGCAGGATTCTGGATGGTTCAGAGAGTCACCAGGAAGTCAGGAACAAAGGGTTCCTGGGCAGCTGGCACACAGTGCAGATCATGACATGGACACAGAGGAATGGCTGCTTCCATCTTTGACCATAGAATGCCACATCTCAAAATACCAACTCTGCTGGTCCCCAGAGCCCAGCTACTTATCCTTCTATCACTGTGTCCCTGGAAACAGATGTTGCTGCTATTACTGGAACCACCATAAAAGATTCTCTGCTGCCTGGTTTCTTGATCCCCTATCTGAGCTTACGCTAAATGCTTCACTGTTGCTGCAAGAAGGGGACCAATACCCAGGACGGTGAGCACCTGGCCTTTCTTCCATTTTCTACAAGGAAAGGTGACTCTGCCTCCCACCCAAACTCAGAGAGTGGGGGAACTTCCCAAACACTGGAAAATCTTCAGATGTGGTGTGCCCTTTCCCTAAAAAATCCCCATCACTGTCCACTTGTATCATTTAGTCCTAGTATTTTAGAGAAGGTCCCCTTTAGGAATTGATTTTGAATCTTCATAAATGATTTTCCTGCTCTTCTTTGAGATAATCATATGGTTTCTTTTATTTGACCCATTTGATATGTTCTATAAACAGATTTACTAATATTAAAACAGCTTTGCATTCTTTCGTAAACCCTATTTGGCTGTGGTAAATTACCATTTTAATATACTGTTGAATTCAATTTCCTGGCATTTTGTCTAGAATTTGCACATTTATATTTATAAGTGAGGTTGGTCTAGTTTTATTTCACGCCATCTCTTTCCCAGCCTCAGTAACATTCCGGGCTTTTCCTCCCAGGGTTTCATGCCCCCTGGTTGGGATTTGAGCCCTGAACTATTTTTCATAAACCACGGGCTTTACAATAGTCCACGTGGCTCACGGAGTGTGAGGCAATTATGGGAACGGACACAGATATGGTGAGAAACTCTAGATGCCCGAGGCATCCCTTAAATCACTCTGGACATTTACTGAAGGCCTACCATGTGCCAGCTGCTAAAATATTTAACCTGAAGCTTAAATAAGCTTCTCTGTGGGTAGAATTCAGATGAACCATGAGAATATCTGAAAATAGAGACTGTGAGAGGAGACAGGAAAGGCCATCTCACCTACCTGTGTCTTAAGGCGGAAGGGGAAACTGAAGTTCAGAGAAGGGAAGAGACCTGCACCCGGAATATGACCCAGGTGTCCCTGACTCTGTCCCTTGCTCTTTCATAGACAGGACAGCCAAAAATGAACAAACAAACAAACAAATAGAAAAGGTCCAGACTCTGGTGAAAAACATGTTTCAGGCCCCTCGGCAAGAGTGGGCCAGAGAAACGTCTTTATGAACTTTGTATTTGTACGCTGTATGGTTAGACCCCAGGCCCCTTTCAAGATCCTCTGGTCTCAGGAAATTCTACAGACTTCTGCCAGCCTACACATCCTTCATTAGTCCTGTCCAAAGATAAGAGAGCAAGGCTTAAGGCAAGGCTTCTGGAGCCTGGCTGCAGACTACACATATTAGCTGTGTGATCTCAGGTTGTAAAGCCTCAGTTTCTTGTCTATAAAATGAGATAATAAGAGTGTTTAAAGTTAAACTCGTTCTGGGCTCAGAGAAGCACTCTTTTGTTTCTGTAAAGAACCTGCTCTGTGCCACACCTGTGCCTGATAGTGAGACTACAGAGATAACAACAGTTCAAAATGATATATTTTACTATAGTGTATCTGCATCTGTTCCAAATACATGACTTTTTGCTCATAGGAATGGCATCTTTAAAAAGTCCTATCTTTTATTTTTCTCTTGAGGCTGTATTTAACAGAACAAAAAGGTCTTTGGATAATTATTAAGAAATCATCTCACCACCCTCTCCAGGCTCTGTGATTTTCAGGCGGGTATTGGCAATTTCCCAGCTGGGCTCCCCTCTCCAGGGCAGCCTGTAGCCCCAGGGGATCTCCTGCCAATGGAGTTCTGAGAAGCAGTCCCAGGCTGGTCAATGTGAATCCCCATTTCCATATCAGGGAGGCATCTCCTCGCCTGTGGGTGTTCCCCCAGGCCATGCCTGGAGGCAGGGCTGTGCTCCCTGGCCTGTGTGGCTATCGTCTTGTTCAGCAGTTTGGTGTTTGCAAAACTTTGCCTTGCATGTGGCGTGGTGCCCAGGTCTACATTCCCAACTCCAGCATCCGTGTGGTCTCCATCTTATTACTTTCCAGAATACATAACAGACCACAGACAAATACTATTCCATACAGAAGTCTGCAGACAGCCCTGACTTTGTAACAGCCCTGGCCTGGGGAAGAGTGAGCCCTGATGTAAAGAGGGCTCACTTTACATCATCAGGGTAAAGAGGAGGCCCTGATGCACAGCAGATGTTCTCTCGAATGAGTGGCCAGAGCTCTGCTTTCACCTTGACTGTCAATAACTCACTAAGTGACCTTGAGTGAGTCTGTTTTCCCCTCTGGATCTTGGTTTCCTCATTTTGCACCATGAAAACCCTTCCTACAGCATCAATTTTCCTGGGCTGTTGGGCTTTAAAATAAAGTAAGTGAAGACAGAGGTCTTTGGGAAGGTTAAAGCTGTCATGATCAGGGCACTCTTACTGGTTGAGGTTTTGTTGAATTGACATCCAATATGAGAAGACACCTTAGTCAGCAATCATTTGATTACCAAGAATAGAAACCATCTAAACTCCCCTTAAGTGAAGAGATGGAGGGGAATTTCTAGGCACCCAATTGTGGGAATTATAATGGCTTCACAGAGACTGAAGGTCATCAAGGTGGTTTCTTTCTCTTTATCTGGTGCCATGTGCCTGCCTCACCCCCAGCCTTCTCTTGGTAGACTAGTTCCTTCTCTAGGGCTTGTAGTTAACCTCCCCAAACTCAGCTACTATGAGTTTCTGCCTGGTATGGGCACTAGTCTGGCTCTGGCTTTTCATAACCTATAGCTACGATACTCAACATCACAGAACTGTCTCTGTGGCTGTAGAACCAGCTTGGGTGAGGGGTTCACCTTAGTCCGATCACATGTGTGTGCTGAGTAGGACCCCATGTTACTGAGAACTGAGAGGCAGCCTAGTACTCAGTTTGCTGGAGCTAAGTCATCTGTCTCCATGTTTCATTTTACAAAGAAGTAAAATGAACCGTGGAGTTGAAATGACCAGTAAAGGTCACACAGAGAATTAATGGCAATGCTGTGACTTGAATTCAGCCCTCCCAATGTATGACAGAGGCATCACTGTAGCCCTTCTCTGGTTCATATGCAGAGGAGTGTTGATGCTTGGTGGATGTGCTCTGTAACAGAGACGTAGAAATCAAAACCACACAACTCCATAGCCAGGCTGGATGTGCCAGGCATGTCTTCATAAGGCTGGGAGTTACTGTAGGTGGGCAAGGGCTGCCCAACACGAGGGGAACATTGATGCAATGCTGGGGTCCCGCTCTGAAGTCTGCAGGCTGAGTGAGGAGGCACCAGATGGATTTGCATAGCAATCTGCGGCACATTCCTGGGGCTGATTTAATGCCTCTCCCAGGGCTCACTAGAACTGGGCAGATCATTCTTACAGTGTTTGTCAGCCACAGGGAGGCCTCCCCAGGACGCATCTCAGATGTCTTCTGTTGCCTTCCAACTTTTTACTTCCATATATGGTGGCAGAAAGCATGTGCCATACCCTGTACTCACACCCTCCCAACTGCACCAGAGAAGGGAATGTTTATTTTGAGAAACAGGGCAGGCTCTGGGGCTGTACTGGAGAGCAAACAGGCTTATGGCTGAGAACAGAGGACAGACAGAGCCACGCTATGCTATATGCTGTGAAAGGAAGGGGCAGGAAGCCATGAGAACACCTGGAGGGTCCCTGACCTGGCTCAGGGAGGACCTGCCAGGATGACCTCCCTGAGGAACAGTGCTTGGCCAGAGAACTGAAGGATGAGTGACCATAACTAATATTTTTGAGCACACACTAAGTGCTCTGTGAATGCTGAGTCATTTACTCCTCTAGTTAAAGGTTCTATTACTGCCTCCATTTCACAAATGAGGAGACTGAGATACTGTTAGCTTTTGCTGATTGTCTAAGACTACACAGTTAAAAAAAAAAGAGGGGGGACTATACAGCTGGAGATTCAAAGCCTGTCAATCTGACTGCAGAGTCTGCATGAGTAACCACGAAACCACAGCAGATGTTAAGTGGGCAAATGTGCAAAAGTGACATAAGGGAGGCTCAGAGAAGGCACTGAGAGTAGCCCAGACAGGTGAAACCCAGCAAGCGAGGTGCAGCCAGGGGCAACATGAGGCCTGGGGCCTTGCAGGGCCTTGAAGAGCCTTGTAGGGGCTTGTGGACCACATTAAAATTTGAGTTCTTATTCTGAGTACAATAGGTAGGAAGACACAGAAGGAATTTAAGGACAGAAAATACATAAAGAGAATTGTAATTTTAAAAGACCATTCTGTTCTATTTGTGGAATGGTGAACAGATTGGAAGCGGGTAGGAGAAGATGCCAGCAGACAAATTTAGAGGCCACTACAGGGGCCCAGAGGAGGGGCAATGGCGACCTGAGGGTGGGGAGGCAGCAGTGGAGAAGGAGAGAAACGGGAGGGAGAACTGGGGAGTTGTTTAAGAGGTAGGATTGGCCGGGCGCACTGGCTCACGCCTGTAATCCCGGCACTTTGGGAGGCCAAGGCGGGTGGATCACGAGGTCAAGAGATCGAGACCATCCTGGTCAACATAGTGAAACCCCGTCTCTACTAAATATACAAAAAAATTAGCTGGGCATGGTGGTGTGTGCCTGTAATCCCAGCGACTCAGGAGGCTGAGGCAGGAGAATTGCCTGAACCCAGGAGGCGGAGGTTGCGGTGAGCCGAGATTGTGCCATTGCACTCCAGCCTGGGTAACAAGAGCGAAACTCCGTCTCAAAAAAAAAAAAAAAAAAAGTGGTAGGATTGACAGTCTTTGGTAATATGGGGGCTGCAGGAGGAAGGTGCTGAGGAGACTCCTTGGATTCTGAGTTGTACAACTAGATGGAAACTGGTGCCATTCACGGTGATAGAAGACATCGGGAGGACGGACTTATTTTCTGTACTTGTCCACACTTTTATGTATGCGTGACTCTCAAATTCTAAGGATAATTTTACTTTGAGGATGTTTAAGAATTCGATGTGTAAGAGGTTTGATGACTCTGGGAAATGAGAAAATGGCAACCTGATCTTTTCTGTCACTTATGGATCCTGCACTGTTACTAAAAAAAATGACTTAGAGGGTGGAGCCAGACACACCTCTCCCCCAAGCAGACCAGAGGGAATGAGGTTCTTAGGCAGCCTTTCTAAAGGTGAGGCCTCAGCCCTGGCTTTCCAAGCTCACTTTCCAGGAAATTCAGAAAATTTATATTCCTTCCTAGAATTCCACATTCCCCAAACTCAGTTATCTGAGGCAGGCCTGAGTAGAGAGGAACATCCATGTAATCATATGTAGCAGGCACGAAGCAGGGGAACAAAAAAGTACCAGGGAAGCTGTAAAAAGTTTCTACTCCAGCCGTTGTAGCTGGGAAAAAATTTAGAAATAGAGGACTAGGAAAAAGCCACTAAATACAGTGAACCTCAAGTAACAGGGAGAATCATTCACCTTCTACCCACCTAAAAACCCCTCTTCCAGCATAGAATTTCCGCACTCATCACAGGCAAGGGCATTTTGTGAAGCAGGTTGTAATGGATACTGTGATATACCTCCAGATCCCCTCTTTGGACTGAGGCACTCATTCCTCCAGCAGCTGGGAGTAGTGGTCTCTCAGCTCACAGCTGATACTCCTTTGGAAATTGCCCTCTATCTCCCAAGATCATGCACTTTTCCCGAAGCAGGCTTGCCTTCATTCCAGACAACCCTGAAAGCCATCCCAGGTCCAAGCAGAATCAGTTCCTGTTGCAACTGCCTCTCAGCTCACCTGCTCCCTCTGCCCCACACTGCTCCCTTCACTCTCAAAAACACAGCCCAGTAAACCACCTGCATGTACATCTCCATCTCATAGTCTGTTTCCTGGGATGTTTGACCTAAGGCACTGTGCTGGCTTTGTCATGTATCAATTTGGCTTGCTGACATGCAAGGATTCCCTCTGCATGTGTTTCTGGTTGAGGTGGGTCACCTAGGAGATCCTCTAAAGATTTTTGGGGGACAAAAGGGAGGGAGGCAGTAGCTATCATGTAGCACATGCACACTGTGGTTAACTTGCTGACTCACCTCCTTAGTGTGAAGCAAAGCTGGGCCAGGTGTGAGTGTTTAGTGAGTGTTTAGTTTCGGGGTCTGCTCTCTGCAGGATTTCTTCTTCACCAAGATCAGAGGCAACAAGAATAGAGGGTTCCATCCTGTCCTTGTGAGGTCCCAGCTTGTGTCTGTGAAGTACCTGGACTATTTAACCAGCTCCCACAATGCATAGGTCAGTTACCTGTAAAAGGTCCCTTAATATCTCTCTCTCTCTCCTACTAGTTCAGCTTCTCTGGTCCCACTCTGACTGATATACACACATTCTAATCAAGAAAAAGCTAAAACTCCTGCACAAACTAGTGTAGTAGCTAATAGGGTCAGGGTTAGTGAGAAAACAGGAGCTTAGCTGACAAAGTCTGCTCTTTGAAGACAGAAATGAGGGCAGTAAGTATGTCCATCCTGGTACCAGGATGTGAAAGACCAGGTTATCCCAGCCTAGAAAAGAAGGTAAAACAAATGGGAAGGCACCAACAACAGAGCTGGGTAATGTTAGATGAGACCCTGCCCCAGCCACTCCCGATGTAAGGCTGCACCAGTGTGTAATGTGGAGGGACTTGTGGTTAAATCCTTACCTCTCACCTGCCACAGCATCACACTGGACTCTGGATATATGAGCGTATGTAAAATAACACACAAGTTCACTCCATCGTTTGCCTCAGTTCTTCTCAGTGCCTCCTTTTGTGATCTATCAAAGGCCCTGAGTGTAACCACCTCTTCCCCTCGCCCTCGCCCTCGCCCTCGCCCTCGCCGCCAGCTAACTGGGGCACTGCCCAGGTGCAGCTGATCAGGGGAGCCTCCTCCTGCAGATTCGGGTATGAGCTGAGGCTTTTCCGGAGGGGTTTTGCCTTTTCCAAGAGCATCTGTTTTCTCATCATGCTTGCTCCTCTTCTTTCGGGAAATAGTTACTGTACTTTCTAGCTTTTGAGCTTGACTGAATGCTGCCCCTCAGGGTTTCCTGGGTTGGGAGTGATTTTCCCAACATGGAAGGATGAGGGATAATCTAGGCATAAGGAGGGGAAGCAGAAACAGAAGGTTTCCAGCTGAGTAATAAGAGGGGAAAAAGAATAATAGCCTCAAAGGGGAATGGGAGGAAGAGGGTTTATTAGGCACTATTTGAAAATACAATGGTCCCAGAGCAGAATTCTTAATAGATTCAATGGTTTTTACACATATTTTACCTGTAAAGCTGGAAAAAGCACGTGAGAAAGGAATACAGAAACTCCTGAGGGCAGCTTAACTTTTGATTTTGCTCTCCTTAGAAGATCCCGTCTCTGGCTCTTTAGCCCTTAGGGCCTTACCCAGGGATTCCCCGCCTCCTTCTCAAACTTTCCCTCTCTATGAGGGTCAGACTAAGTATAGTGGAGCCAGTTAGTTCTCTTGGGAGGGCTGTGCTGCTTGGAGGCTGCTCAGGAATGCTTCTGGCAGGGCTGAGAACGCCTTTCTTTTTCTGTCCAACTCTCCCAAGTATTAGCACATCTACTCACTTTGGTAGGCTGTAAAAGTGCCCCCCTCTCCCAAAAGATATTCATGTCCTAATCCCTAGAACCCATGATTGTTGCTTTATATGGCTAAGAAGGGCCTTTGCAGATGTGATAGAGAATCTTGACGTGGAGAGATGACGTGGATTACCCAGGTGGGCCATGAGAGCAATCACATGATCCTTATAGGAAGAGGACAGGAGGAAATTTGACACACAGAGAAGGCCCCAGGATGATGGAACAGAGAGAGACACAAAGATGCACACTTTAAAGATGGGAGTGATATGGCCACAAGCCAAGGAATGCCAGCAGCTGTTAGAAGCTGAAAGAGGAGACTCCAGGGAAGAGCGAGACCCTGCCAACACCTTAATTTTAGTGCAGTGATACTGATTTCAGACTTTGGGCTCCGAAACTGTGAAAGAATACACTTCTCTTGTTTTAAGACACCAAATTTGTGGCTTCTTTGTCACACAGCCACAAGGACCTAATATATAGACCCTTTGTGTGCTTCTGGTGGAATGTCTCCTACATCAACACTGGGAGAGTGGGGATGTCCAGAGAAAGGGTGTGGGGAGGACAGTGTGCAGAGATCTCAGTCTCTGAGTAGGTAGGGAGGCTGGGGGGGCAGGGAACTGAGTTTAGACCTAGGAAAGGACCACTGAGTGCAAGGAGGCAGTACAGTCCAAGGGCTGTTGACTTGAACACACATGTGTTTATATTCTGGCTTGACTTCTGATCTGTTATTTCATTTTAGGCATGCTCTTTAAACTTTTTGAGTTTCCTTCTCTGTAAAACAAGAACAATTATATATACCTTATCAGCTATAGGAAGAATGTAATGGGATGTGGCTCGTTAAAAATAGTGTGTGTGGTTCTAGCACACTTAAATGCTAAGAAGGTGATACCTACAAGAAAATAAAAGATATGGCAATTCAGGTATCGTTCTAGCAAGCCTAGCTTCTGGGAGGACAATCCCTGTGGTCTGACTACTAAATTGTACCTCAGTTCACAAGTTTTCCAGGGCTGCAGTCAGGACCAACATGGTACCTGTGTGCATTAGAAATATGGTGTTCAGGACACAGGAAGGAATCGGGCTTATGGAGGGAAGGGGGCAGGAACCAGGTAGATTCGAGGCACCAGTGCTAGAGGGTCCCAGGGTAGCAGGCAGCAGGTCTGGCTCCATAATTTGCCAGGCCCAGTGCAAAACAAAAATGTGGGGCCTCTTATTGAAAAATAAGAATTTTAAGACAGCAACAGTATTAAAGCAAGCATGGAGGCTTTTTGAGCACAGCCCCTTCTGAACGCAGGGTCCTGTACAACGGCTTAGAGAGCAGATTCATGAAATGAGCCCTGCAAGGTTTGAGACAATTGGGAATTGAGGATAAAGTCCAGTCTGAGAAAGGCAGAGTCCTGCTGAGTCCCAAGGCAGTGCTGCTCAGCCCCGACGTGCATAGCAATCACTAGCCCCTCTATGTTGATAGTATTACTGATAATAATAACACCAGTGATAACATTACCTTAGTAGCCCGTATTTATTGAGCACAAACCATGTGTTAGAAACAAAGCTAAGTACTTTACAAGGCATTGTCTTTTTCTCCATGGTTTGAAAAGAATGAATAATAATACCAATATATGCCAGGTGATTATCAGTGATCTTATATATTAACTTATTTAAAGGCATATAAAGTTTTTACTATTAATTTTTATGCATCATCTTGCATATGCCTTCCATCATCCTTATAGCTGGTACCACCACATTATGCCCATTTGACAGATATGGAAACTGAAATTGAGAAAGGTTCAGTAACTTACGTGTATCTGTCTGGGTCCAAAGTCCACGCTCTCAAGCTCTCAAGTAGTTGGTCCTAGTTATAAATAAACCGAAAGGGATTGAATGTTGGCTAACACTGAACGATTTGCAACATGCTTTCATGCATGATAACTCGTTACGGCCACCTGTGAAGCATTGCTGGTATCCAGTTTATGAATGAAGAGATTGAGGCCTGGGAATATTAAGTGAGATCTTCAAGTTCACAGCCAGTAAGTGGGAGAAGCCAAGCCCAGGGGCCGTGGGATCTGTGAGCACACCATGCTGCCTCTCTTCCATTGGAGGGACAGTGGAATGAGGTGTATGCAAGGATCTACATCCAGCTTTGAGGCTGATGAGTTTGGGCAGTGGCTCCAGGGAAAGGAGAAGTTTGGGAACAGAGCGGGGATGGTGGGGGGCAGCAGAGGGAGTTGTGGGTGGGGGTGGGAGGCGCTCCCATGAGTGGCCTTCCCAACAGCAAGTATTGCACTCCTGCTGCCACTGAGGAGTCAGACATTCCCTCTTCTGAAGGACTCTTTCATGTTTCTGGCGCACATTCCCCTTCCCCAGGCTAGACAGGTGGCTGAGAAATGGGAGCTAAGAGAGAGTTCAGACTCCTAGGTTTGAAGCCTGACTCTCTCTCTCACTGGCAAATTTTCCTCAATTTCAGTCAAGTGGAATGAATGATAGTGCCCTCCTAACAGACTTGTTATGAGGATGAAATGAATTAATCCACATATATCTCAGAGAAGAGTGCTCACCTCAGAAGAAGCATGTAAGCAAGGCTGTGAGTACGTGTCCTCTTCCTGCAGAGAGCTCTCATCCTAGGGTGTTGGTTGGGACCACAGCAGGTCCCCCTGAACTGAGAGGCCAGCTTCCTTGCCTGGGCAACTGTTGGTCTTCCCCTGCCTGGCCCGGCCCAGGCCTGGACCCCATCCTCTTCCTCATTTCCATTCTGCCAACATTTTGGCAGCAGCTCATTGTTGAGAGTCTATCAGATTCTTTCTTTTCCACATGGACTATATAATTTTCAAAGAAAAGGACACCAATTTTCTCTCCAAGCATGGTAGACTAGATCAGCTCTCATTGGGGCAAGGAGGTCTCAGTTCTGGTCCCAGTGTTGCTATTTGTTAGCTGTGTGATTTTAAGGATAGCATCGGAATTCTCTGGGCCATGGTTTTCTCACTAAAGAAGGAAGGAGTTTGATTGAATTTTTTTTTTTTTTTTTGAGATGGAGTCTCTCTCTGTCACCCAGGCTGGAGTGCAGTGGTGCGATCTCGGCTCACTGCAGCCTCCACCTCCTGGTTTCAAGCTATTTCTCCTGCTTCAGCCTCCCGAGTAAATGGGACTACAGGCATGTACCACAGTGCCTGGCTAATTTTTTATATTTTTAGTAGAGACAGGGTTTCACTATATTGGCCAGGCTGATCTCAAACACTTGACTTTGTGATCCACCCGCCTTGGCCTTCCAAAGTGTTGGGATGACAGGCATGAGCCACCACACTTGCCTGAATTTAATTTTTTTAAAAAGTGCCTGAGCCACCACTCCATGCCAGGTAATGTATGCGGGGGTCGGGGGGGCGGCGCACCAGGGGATGTAAAAACAAAGGTTCCACCCCTCCCCAAAAAGAGCTCCACTCTGGGGCAGTGGAATACCACAGTGAAAGGACACATCATCTAGCTATGTTTGATTTTGACTCTAGAATTATCTATTGTCACCCTTGAGTCCTACCACCGCTATCGTGCTGAACAGTGAACAAATACGTCTGTGGCTAGTCCTTGCTCTTTCACCAGGCATCCATTCTGTCTAAAGAAAAATTCCACTGGACAGCAACCCAAGTTCTGAACCACTGGTTTAGCATGGCATGTGTTCCCCCAAAAAGGTCCTCTTTCTGGTTGAAGTCCAAGGTTATGGTAATGGCTTCCAAAGTTCACATTCAGATATGAGATGTATGGCCCTGAGTTTCTCAGGGTTGGTAATGCCAGAGACATTCTCCCAGCTCACCTGTGCCCTTTTCCGGGAGGTCTCTGCCTGATAGTTCAAATCAGCAGGCCTGGAGGCTTCTGTCTCAGTAATTCAACAACTACAGCAGCTGGTTCTTTTCCCTTAAGATTTAATACTTGTCATTTATCTATGTCAAAACTGCAAAGGAGCAAGTTTCCAAAGACAGATTTATTATGTGCGCTGAGTGTCTCAGGTGCAGCAGTGCATGTAGATGGGCTGAATTCCATATTTTCCCTGGGTTTTTGTTCTATAAAAATAGCCACTTTTACTTTGTATTCAGACAAGCGAGAAATATACAGTCTTAAGCTGTGAGTCACCACGGGGCACTCACAGACAGTAGCATTATTGTGAGACGGGGCTCCAGCCATTGGTTTGAGGACCAGCTGCCTGCCTTGCACATGGGTTGGCTTAGGCAAGCAGCAAGTTGTAACCAGAGCTGGCTACATAATTTGTGAGGCTCAGTGCGAAATGAAAATGTGGAGCCTCAAGGTTAAAAAGAGGGGGAAAAAAAGTGCTGTTATAGATAAAGCTTTCTTTCCCCTTCTTCTGCAGTCTCTCTCCCAGCTTGTCATGGTGTTTTTCATTTGTTATTTAATGTCATTCTAAGAAAAATTAAAGTTTTCAATTATTAGCATGAATTTTACAGTTTATCTTTACACTGTGCAAGGCAAATATAAATGCAAACAGGAAAGCACTTAATGTGCATGTGGAATCACTCAACTTATACAATTTGCATTTTGCAGCCCCTCCCCAAAGGGTGCCTTGAGCTGTCCAGAAGAGACAAACTGAAGCTGGGTTCTGGAAGGGAAGAAAAGAGAGAGGACCTCCTCTTTTGCAGAGGACCCCCCTGGAAGGCATGCTGCCAGCTGTAGCTGGCTGAGGGAGGGCTCCAGGTGTGGGGACTCTTGCAGGGGAGTGTGGAACCTCATAGGTACCCCGGACCTCTGCCTCTTGATAGAAGGGGCATGCACACTCTTCCTGCTTGAGAGCTGCCAAGGAACCCTACCCGAGGCAGCCAGAGGCAACTGGGGCTGTGGGTCAGGAGAAATCAAACCAGGCATCTTTCCTTTCCATGGGCTCTTGCCCCTCCAACCCATGGCAGCTGGGTTCCCTGGAAGATTTTTGAACCTGTGTGCTGGGATGTGCTTGGTACCTGGATTGGGTAGGTGAGGCTAGATCCCCTGGAGATGGGACCTCCAGCTAGCCATCCAGCAGGTGTGTTGGAGTGCTGCTGAGCCTCACCACCAAGACTCTGTGGGTGTGTGCTGGGTCCCCAACTCTCCCTGTGTCCTGCCTGGGGTGGAGAGCAGCTACAGTTGTGGGGTGGGGCCTGGGGGAGAGAGAGGCTTCACAGCCCCCACTGAGAACCATCCTGGGAAGGTGGCAAGAGGTAGGACCACAAGTAAGCTGAGGCTCTAAGCCCCTGTGAGTGCCCCATTGTCCCATTAGACCTCATGAAACACAAATTCAAAGATACAATTCTTAAGAATTTCAAGATGGTGACCACAGAGCATTAAACCTTCCGAGGAGGAAGCCCAGTATGAGGCCACTGCCCATGAGGGCCGCCCTGGTTGTAACCGTAGCATGGCTTGGGACGGACACTACACTACTTAGTACTCCCTGGAGCTCTGATCCTTTCAGGACCATCACCCAGCAGGCCAGTGGGTTTCAGCACCGTGACACAGAGGGGAACACAAGGAACAAATGTTAGAGGCAGAAACCCTGGACCCTAGTTTTGCTTCTGCATGATGCTATCATCTGTTACCTTGATAAAATCATTCCACTTTTCTACATTTACCTCTTACCACAGGGTGAAGAGGATGGTGTCTGCCTTTCTCCTTTGCCTCCCCAAGATATTAAACATGGAACTCTAAAGGAAACTTATGTAGGTGTTTCCAATCCTTAGAAAGCAGATGTCATAGAATCACAGGGCTGAAGAGAAATTGGAAACCAGCTGGGTCGATTTCTTACTGCAGACTTCAATTCCTTCCTCAGCATCCCATTAAGAAATTGACCTGCCTCTGCTTGAGTATCTTTTGTGACAGAGAGCTCACTACCTTTCAAGGCATCTCATTCGATGACTGGATAACTCCTATTGCTGTAAAGTGCCTAGAATAGTGCCTGGCACATATTAGGTGCTCCACAAATATTTTTTTCTTTCATGATTGAGATTTTGTTGGTTGCGTTGAGTCTCAGTACACAGACATTTCAATTTGTATACAATTCTTAACATACATACTGATAATCTAAAAAGCCATTATTGTAATTCCTTTTTAGGTTGTTCAAGTGACTTTCCAGCTTAAAAATTGGAGGTAAATTTTCCTTAAGAGGCTATCAAATACCAGAATACCAGTATCTTCACATGTTGATAAACTGTTACATACGTCCCACCAATTTGAAACCGAATAGCATATACGCCACATATTCAAATTTTCAATCTTCCACAGCACATTAACAAAGTTATTAGGAAAATAGGATTGTGACCAACGATGTTACAGTGTGCACACAATTCTGACAGGGAGAGTCATATTCAAGGGCTGGCTTTCTTTAGATAACAATTCTACTGAAAAACAACGTGGAAATAGAAGTAACTTAAAAATGTCCAAGACATGAAATGCAGGACTGTGACTCCGTGTTGCTATTTGTATGCTTTATATTATAGTATATAAAAACTAGCCACTCATCTATGGAATATTAAGCTAACACCCAAGACAGTCGAAGCCTCCCATAATTCAATATCCCACACTGTCTTCTGGTTGTACCAAAAAATAAACAACCAGCAAACGATTTTACTTCTTAAAAAGCATATACTTAAAAAATGGGATGAGGTGGAATTCCCTCCTTAAAAATGTTTCTGGAGCTACTAAAAGCCTTGCATTTACAAAATAGTTGATAAAAATACTCTTCTGGACTGTACAAGAGGGGAGACGGGGACCGCCAATAAGACAGCGTACATGATATTAATCAGACTTGGCTTCTTCCTCTCTGGCGTCATCAGAGGCTGGGCTCTCCTAGATTGCAGTTTCTCCATTTTCTGCAGGTGAATGTTCTTTAGTTTCTTGGTTAGCCACTTGGCCTGTTTTCTCTTTGCTCCCCTTTTCCCTTTTGTTTGTACGTTTTTGTCTGAAGATGTATCCCTTCCTGCTGCTTTTCTGGTCTCGCTTCCACTTTTGCAGGAGCAGGCTTAGCTGACAACCATGCCCATCCCCTCTTGGGCTCCTCCTTCACTGCCCCTTGGGTGGAACTGCCCTTTCTCTCGGGCGTCGGCAGTGGGCGGGGCGCGAGCCGGGTGCCTGTGAGCTGCGGTGCTCCGTGAGGCTTCGCGAGGCTGGGTTCAATATTTGTTAATGATCAACAAAGTATTTATGTTGACAGCCCAAATCTCCCTTTCCATAGTTTCCACCTGAAGACTTAGGTCTCCCTTCTGGTTCAAAACAGGAGTGCCTAATCCGTCTTCCATGAGCTTCAAGAAATTCAGGAGGCTGCAGCTCCATGGGCCTCAGTCGGTCTCCTCCGTATTGCTCCTGGTTAAACTCTTATTCCTCAGGTAAGGTGGTGCTGATCTACTCTCCGTCGGCCTGTGGTGCCTACTATTGGATACCACATCCCTGACAACATCCTGGATGTGCCCTGACACCTCAGTGCTCTCCCACATAGAACCTGGTGTGCCCCATCTATTTGAAGAACTGCTCAAGAGGCTTTGTGGGAGGTTTGGCTCCTCCTCACGCGCTCCGGGTTTGATGTGCCTCCCACCACCCCGTACCCTTCCCGGTATACTTCCGGTCAGGCAGCCATCAGCTCGCAGCTCAGGGGGATCAGCTGTGGTGACTGAGGCTGGCTTGCTCTTGCAGCCACAGGAACGCAGAGCAGTCCAGCTCTGAAGCTGTGAGCTCTAAAGCCAGACACCTTCGCTAGATGACTTTTTCTGATCTTATTCTCCCAGCTGAATAGAATGAACTTTGGTGTTTTTGGCCTCCAGTTCCTGAACTCTGGTTCTTCCAAGGCAGGTAAGACAGTCTTATTCCTCTCCTGGAGGAGTAATTTCAGGCCTCCCTGTGCTACGTGCTGGTCCTTTTGCCTGGAATACTCCTCCTGTCTTCTCTGCTTTCTCGTTCAGGTTTTAGCTTAGGTGTCACCTTCTTTGGGAAGCTGCCTGAACCCCATTCCTACCCACAGTGAGCCACCTGCTCTCTGTTCTTCACTTCCACGATGTTTCCTCCTGTCTCCATGTTACTCATTAGCCCAGGTGGCAATTATTTGTTGTGGTGGTTGTCGTAGCCTAAGATGGTCTTGTTTGTTTTTTCAGTTTTTGCATTTTGCTACTAAATGTGTTTTTGATAAATATATAAATACAATAACAGCACAATAATAACAGGTAAGAATTATTTATTGAGCATTTACTATGTGAATGCACATGCATTTTCTTAAGTGTTCCAATAAGCCTCAGTTTTAAAGATGTGGAAACTGAGGCTCTGATGAATTATGTAATTTGTTCAAGGCTATACTAGCGGTGTGTGGTGGGTCTGGGATTTAAACCTAGGTCTTTTAAAAAATTATTATTTTTCTGAAGTCTTATTTTAAACTATGTAGTATCCCAAATGTTTATCCCAAAGATTTTAAGCAATCTTGAATGTTATATCTTGCATCTAAGAAGATAGGTAGTTGTCAGAAGGAAACCAATTGCTTAGAATGCCTTTTGCACAGAACTATTGCTAATATTTCTTTTTGTCGGTAATAGGACTTAGACTCCTATTAGGCAGTACAACGTAGTGGTTAAGAACTCAGACTTTGGAATCTGCCAGACCTGAGCTCAAATCCTAGCTCTGATACTAGGATCTTATGTAAATTATAGTAACTTTCCCAAATCATAGTTTGCTTATACAGTATATAAAAAATAGCTAAAAAAGCTATGTTGGAGAAATGAAACTGTTATTTACAGATGCCATGATTGTATGCTTAGAAAATCGAAAATAATCTACTAACTATGGTAGGCTGAAAAATACACCTCCAACCCCACCTCCCACTCAGGATATCAGGTTCTAATCTCTGGAACCTGTAGCTATTACCTTATTTGGAAAAAGCATCTTGGCAAATGTACCGAACTCCCTATTCGCCTCAGTAGGGAAAGCACCGGGTTCACGAGGCCGAAGAAGAGACCCAGAGCCAGCAAAAGAGATATGGGGTTTTATTAGGGGCTCACATATCGGGGAGAGAGTCCATTGGTGGTGGGCTGGGCAGGAGACCCACCTTACCTACAGAAATGGTACAGCGGTGGTGGGCTGGACAGCATAACCACATGGCCTAGTGGCAATGACCCAGGCAGGAGAATCGCAACTTCCTTTCTAACTCTCATGAAGGAGAAAAACTTACCAATGTTACAAAATAAAGTCCAGAAATAGACTCATATATCTAATTACCTGATTTGTGATTGAGGTATTGCATAGGAAAGAAGGCATAGTTTGTTTATTAAATGTTGCTCCGTCATGTGCTTTATATAGTATTTTCACTTAACAGCCTTCCTTTAATGACCTCCATCTGGCAATCTTCATTTAACCCAAAAACTCAAGGCCTCAGTCCGCTGTACAGACCAGCCCATGTCCCACAGGACTGGCCAGGGTTTGTCATAGATAAGGAATAGATCTCCAAGTTGGCCACTACTGGATTCCCTAGCACAAACATTCAGGTGCATCTGCCATACAGGGTCATTCTAAGGGTATGTTTAAATCATTGCTATTAGATGCATTTACCCTAGAGCAGATGTGATTAAGTTAGAGATCTTGTGTTGGGGAGGTGATCCTGGATTATCTGGGTGGGGCATAAAGGCCATTGTATATGTCCTTTTAAGAGGGATAATGAAGAGGAAGGTTGAAGAAATTAAAGATGACTTTAATAAATAAAAAGATACGTTATGTTCATGAATTAGAAACTCAATGTTGTAAGGTATCATTTCTTCCCAAAATAATATATTGATTTTGTATAGTCCCAGTAAAATTCTGGCAGTATTTTTTTTTTTGGCAAAAATTGATAAGCTGATTAACAAGGCCCATTATACATTTATAGTGATTTAGACAGTATAGAATTGTCACGATGTTAGAAAAACTTAACAGTGGTATAAAACAAAGTCCAGAAATAGACTCATTACTTGATTTGTGATTAAGGTAGTGCATGGGAAAGAACATGTAGTTTGTTTATTAAATGTTGCTCCAGTGATGATATGGAAAATATATCTCTACTTTTCCTATTTCATACCAAACACAAAATCAAAAACAGATGGATAGCAGCTCTAAACGTAAAAGATGAAACGATAAAGTAGAAGAATACATAGGATAACATCTTCATGATCCTTGAGTAAGCAAAGCCTTATTTAAAAGGACACAAAAATTGCCAACCAGAGAAAGAAAAATATATGGACAAATTATACTTAACTTTGGTTTTTCAAAAGACATCAATAAGAGGGTAAAAATGTAATGCAAAAATAAAATATTTTCAACACATATATCCCACAAATGTCTTTTATCCAGAATATATGAAGAACTCTTACAAATTAGAAAAAGGCAACCTAATAGAAAAACGGGCAGAAGGCTTGAGTAAACATTTCTCAAAGAGAACATCCATGTGGAAAAATAAATAAGTGAATAAAATACAGCCAACCATGTGAAAAGGTACTTCATTAATCATCAAGGAAATGCAGATTAATGTCACAATGTATCACTGCACGCTCATTGGAATGGCTGCAAAGGAAAAATGTTCCAAAGGCTGGTGAGAATGTGGGGCAAAGTGAACTCTCCTATACTACTGGTGGAAATATAAATTTGTGCACTATTTTTGGTAAAGTGTCAGTATTTAGTAAAGCTAAACATGCATGTCTTATTCTCCAGCTATTTCATTTCTAGTTATATACCCAAGAGAAATGTACTGAAGTAATCACCAAACAATATATGCTAAAATGATCATGGAAGAACTATTTGCAATAGTAAAAATAAAATGGGATATTACCCATATGTCCAAAAACAGTAGACTGAATAAATTTTGTCTTATTCACATAATGGAATACTATAGAGAAATAAGCAAAAATGGTCTACATTCATGCGACAATGTGAATGAATCTCAGGCAACATCATGTTGAGTGAAAAAGGCCAGACCCAAAACAGTATCTATTTGTTAATCCATTTGTAGAGAAAACAAATGGACAAAACTAATCCATGCTGCTACATGTTAGGACAATGGTCACCCTTGCATAGGCATGGTAACTGGAAGGGAACCCAAAGATGGACCTCAGAGTGCTTGTCAGTTCTGCTTCTTGATCTCAGGGATGGCTACATGTGTGTTTAGTTTGTGAATATTCACTGGGGCCAACATCTATGCGATGTGCACTAGAAAAGTAAATTATGCTTCAATAAAATGTTAATAAAAACTTACCATATATTCTATGGTGTTATGATGAGGATTAAGAAAAGTAATTTCCTGGCACTTAGCAAATATTCAAAAAGCGACAACTTTTTTTTTTTTTTTTTTTGAGATGGAGTCTCACATCTGTTACCCAGGCTGGAGTACAGTGGTGCGATCTTGGTTTGCTGCAACCTCTGCTTTCAGAGTTCAAGCGATTCTTCTGCCTCAGCCTCCCAAGCAGCTGAGACTACAGGCACACACCACCATGCCTGGCTAATTTTTGTATTTTTAGTAGAGACGGGCCAGACTGGTCTTGAACTCCTCATCTTGTGATCTGCCTGCCATAGATCCCGAAGTGCTGGGATTATAGGTGTGAGCCACTGTGCCCAGCCCTGACAACTATTTTTATTTTTGCTGTATAACATTAGTTATTTGCTGATGATTATCTGCTACAGCTAATGTTACCAGTTTCATTTTTTTTTTTTGTACTTTAAGTTCTGGGGTACATGTGCAGAACATGCAGGTTTGTTACACAGTTATACATGTGCCATGGGGGTTTGCTGCATCCATCACCCCATCATCTACATTAGGAATTTCTCCTAATGTTATCCCTCCCCTAGTCCCCCATTCCCTGACAGGCCCTGGTGTGTGATGTTCCCCTCCCTGTGTCTATGTGTTCTCATTGTCCAACTCCCACTTATGAGTGAGAACATGCAGTGTTTGCTTCTGTTCTTGTGTCAGTTTGCTGAGAATGATGGTTTCTGGCTTCATCCATATCTCTGCAAAGCACATGAACTCATCCTTTTTTATGGCTGCATAGTTTTCCATGGTATATATGTGCCACGTTTTCTTTATCCAGTTTATCATTGCTGGGCATTTGGGTTGGTTCCAAGTCTTTGCTATTGTGAACAGTGCTGCAATAAACATATGTGTGCATGTGTCTTTATAATAGAATGATGTATAATCCTTTGGATATATACCCAGTAATGGGATTGCTGGGTCAAATGATATTTCTAGTTCTAGATCCTTAAGGAATTGCCCCACTGTCTTCCACAATGGTTGAACTAATTTACACTCCCACCAACAGTGTAAAAGCATTCCTATTTCTCCACATCCTCTCCAGCATCTGTTGTCTCCTGATTTTTTAATGATTGCTATTCTAACTGGCCTGAGATGGTATCTCATTGTGGTTTTGATTTGCATTTCTCTAATGACCAGTGATGATGAGCTTTTTTTCATAAGTTTGTTGGCTGCATAAATATCTCCTTTTGAGAAGTGTCTGTTCATATCCTTCTCCCACTTTGGATGGGGTTTTCCTTGTAAATTTGTTTAAGTTCTTTGTAAATTCTGGATATTAGCCCTTTTTCAGATGGTTACATTGCAAAAATTTTCTCCCATTCTGTACATTGTCTGTTCACTGGAATGATAGTTTCTTGCTGTGCAGAAGTTCTTCAGTTTAATTAGATCCCATTTGTCTGTCTTGGGTTTTGTTGCCATTGCTTTTGATGTTTTAATCATGAAGTTCTTGCCCATGCCTATATTCTGAATGGTGTTGCCTAGGTTTTCTTCATGGTGTTTATGGTTTTAGGTGTTACATTTAAACCTGTAATCCTTCTTGAGTAAATTTTTGTATAAGGTGTAAGGAAAGGATCCCATTTCAGCTTTCTGCATATGGCTACCTAGTTTTCTACCACCATTTATTAAATAGAGAATTCTTTCCTCAATGCTTGTTTTTGTCAGGTTTGTCAAAGATCAGATGTTGGAGATGTGTGTTGTTATTTCTGAGGCCTCTGTTCTGTTCCATTGATCTGTATATCTGTTTTGGTACCATGCTGTTTTAGTTACTATAGCCTTGTAGTATAGTTTGAAGTCAGGTAGCATGATGCCTCCAGCTTTTGTTTTTTCTTAGAATTGTCTTGGCTATGCAGGTTCTCTTTTTTGCTTCCATATGAAATTTAAGGTGGGGGTTTCCAATTCTGTGAAGAAAGTCAATGGTAGCTTGATGGGGACAGCATTGAATCCATAAATTACTTTGGGCATTATGGCCATTTTCATGATATTGATTCCTCCTAACCCTGAGCATGGAATGTTTTTCCATTTGTTTGTGTCCTCTTTTATTTCCTTGAGCAGTGATTTGTAGTTCTCCTTGAAGAGGTCCTTCACATCCCATGTAAGTTGTATTCCTAGGTATTTAATTCTCTTTGTAGCTATTGTGAATGGGTGTTCACTCATGATTTGGCTCTCTGTTTGCCTGTTGTTGGTGTATAGGAATGCTTGTGATTTTTGCACGTTGGTTTTGTATCCTGAGACTTTGCTGAAGTTGCTTAACAGTTTAAGGAGAGTTTGGGCTGAGACGATGGGGTCTTCTAAATATACAATCATGTCATCTGTAAGTAGAGACAATTTGACTTCCTCTTTTCCTCATTGAATACTCTTTATTTCTTTTTCTTGCCTGACTGCCCTGGCCAGAACTTCCAATACTATGTTGAATAGGAGTGACAAGAGAGGGCATCCTTGTCTTGTGCCAGTTTTCAAAGGGAATGCTTCCAGTTTTTGTCCATTCAGTATAATAATGGCTATGGGTTTGTCATAAATAGCTCTTATTATTTTGAGATATGTTCCATCGATACCTAGTTTATTGAGAGTTTTTAGCATAATGAGCTGTTGAATTTTATTGAAGGCCTTTTCTGCATCTATTGAGATAATCATGTGGTTTTTGTCTTTGGTTCTGTTTATGTGATGAATTATGTTTACTGCTTTGTGTATGTTGAATCAACCTTGCATCCCAGGGATGAAGCCGACTTGCTCATGGTGGATAAGCTTTTTGATGTGCTGTTGGATTCAGTTTGCCAGTATTTTATTGAGGATTTTTGCATAGATGTTCATCAGGGATATTGGTCTGAAATTTTCTTTTTAGCTGTGTCTCTGCCAGGTTTTGGTATCAGGATGATGTTGGTCTCATAAAATGAGTTAGGGAGGATTCCGTGTTTTTCTATTGTTAGGAATAGTTTCAGAGGGAATGGTACCAGCTCCTCTTTGTACCTGTGGTAGAATTCAGCTGTGAAACCTTCTGGTCCTGGATTTTTTGTGGTTGGTAGGCTATTAATTGCTGCCTCAATTTCAGACCTCGTTATTGGTGTATTCAGGGATTCAACTTCTTCCTGGTTTAGTCTTGGGAGGGTGTATGTGTCCAGGAATTTGTCTATTTCTTCTGGATTTTCTGGTTTATTTGCACAAAGGTGCTTTTAGTATTATCTGGTAGTAGTGTGTATTTCTGTGGGGCTGGTGATATCCCCTTTGTCATTTTTTATTGCATCTATTCGATTCTTCTCTCTTTTCTTCTTTATTAGTCTGGCTAGCGGTCTATATATTTTGCTGATCTTTTCAAAAAACCAGCTCCTGGATTCATTGATTTTTTGAAGGGTTTTGGTGTCTCCATCTCCTTCAGTTCTGCTTTGATCTTGGTTATGTCTTGTCTTCTGCTAGCTCTTTAATTTGTTTGTTCTTGCTCCTCTAGTTCTTTTAAATGTGATGTTAGGGTGTTGATTTTAGATTTTTCTTGCTTTCTCTTTTGGGCATTTACTGCTATAAATTTTCTTCTACACATTGCTTTAAATGTGTCCCAGAGATTCTGGTACATTGTGTCTTCATTCTCACTGGTTTCAAAGAACAACTTTATTTCTGCCTTCATTTAATTGATTATCCAGTAGTCATTCAGAATCAGGTTGTTCAGTTTCCATGTAGTTGTGTGGTTTTGAGTGAGTTTCTTAATCCTGAGTTCTAATTTGATTGCACTGTGGTCTGAGAGACTGTTTGTTATGATTTCCATTCTTTTGCATTTGCTGAGGGGTGTTTTACTTCCAATTATGTGGTCAATTTTAGAATAAGTGCAATGTGGTGCTGAGAAGAATGTATATTCTGTTGATCTGGGGTGGAGAGTTCTGTAGATGTCTATTAGGTCCACTTGGTCCAGATATGAGTTCAAGTCCTAGATATCCTTGTTAATATTCTGTCTCATTGATCTGTTTAATATTGACAGTGGGGTGTTAAAGTCTCCCACTATTATTGTGTGGGAGTCTAAGTCTCTTCATAGGTCTCTAAGAACTTGCTTTATGAATCTGGGTGCTCCTCTATTGAGTGTATATACATTTAGGATAGTTAGCTCTTCTTGTGGCATTGATCTCTTTATCATTTTGTAATGTCCTTTTTTGTCTCTTTGATCTTTTTTGGTTTAAAGTCTGTTTTATCAGAAACTAGGATTGTAACCCTTGCTTTTTTTTTTTTTTTTTTTTGCTTTCCATTTGCTTGGTAAATCTTCCTCCATCCCTTTATTTTGAGCCTATGTGTGTCTTTGCATGTGAGATGGGTCTCTTAAATACAGTACACCGATGGGTCTTAACTATTCATCCAATTTGCTAGTCTGTGTCTTTTAATTGGGGCATTTAGCCCATTTACATTTAAGGTTAATATTGTTATGTGTGAATTTGATCCTGTCATTATGATGCCAACTGCTAATTTTGCCCATTAGTGGATGCAGTTTCTTCACAGCACTGATGGACTTTACAATTTGGTGTGTTCATGCAGTGGCTCCTACTGGTTGTTCCTTTCCTTGTTTAGTGCTTCCTTCAGGACCTCTTGTAAGGCAGGCCTGGTGGTGACAAAATCTCTCAGTACTTGCTTGTCTGCAAAGGATTTTATTTTTCCTTTGCTTATGAAGCGTAGAATTTCAAGCCAGTGGATCTTAGCTTGCTGGTCTTTGGGGGGTGGGAGTCACTGAGCCAGATCACTTGGTCCCCTGGCTTCAGCCCTATTTCCAGGGGAGTGAACAGTTTTGTCTTATTGGCGTTCCAGGCACCACTGGGGTATGAAAATAAAAACGGCTGCAGCTAGCTCAGTGCTTCCCAAATGGCTGCCCAGTTTTGTGCTAGAAACCCAGGGCCCTGGTGTTGTAGGCACTGGAGGGAATCTTCTGGTCTGTGGGTTGTGAAGACCTTGGGAAAAGCAAAGTATCTGGATCAGAGTACAGGGGACAGTCCCTAATGGCTTCCCTTGGCTAGGAGAGGGAATTCCCCAGCCCCTTGTGCTTCCCAGGAGAGGCAACACCCACCCTGCTTCAGCTCTCCCTCCTTGGGATGTACCCATTGTTCTACCAGTCCCAATGCAACGAACAAGGTACCTAAGTTGGAAATGCAGAGATCACCTGCCTTCTGTGTCAGTCTCACTGAGAGCTGTGCACCAGAGTTGTTCCTATTGCCAGCCTCTTACCAGCTTCATTTTTAAGTTGGTGTATGTTAGTCTGGCAAATGAAGGCCTGTCCAATCCTGACTCTGCTGCAGTGACTTTGAAATTTGTTAAAATTTGTGTAACAGTGTTGAGCATCATGAGATTTGTGAGCTGAACCCTGGTGAACTGTAACGTCTGTTAACATGAAATTATTGCTCTCCATTTTGAACATTTTTCTAAAGCAGTTCTGGCAAGTGAGGCCAAGAGCCATGAAAGGACCATGACTAACATTTTCCAGAATCACCTCTGATATGGATTTGACATACAGGTGTGTTATCTAAGTGAGATTCAGAAATGGCTTCAGACAGGACTTTTGCAGGGGCCAGTGAGTTTGAGGAGTGTTAGAAATGCGGAATGTTCATGTTACCTGCCCCCTCAGCTCATACTGGTCTCATGTGCACTCTGTGCAAAGTTTCTTATTGTCTCCTTAACATTATAATGATCCTAAGGCCAAATTCTCAGATAGATGCAGATGTAATTCACATTGAGCATCACAGTTTGCTTATACTCTTTCTTATTGCAGAAAGTCTCAAAGTGGTTTACAACAGCTGTTTGAGCCATATTTAGGGGTATCTGCTAGGCTGTGACCTCCTGCCTCTGAGAACTGTCCCTCTGAATTATAGTGGCAGACATGGAAATCATATTTACACTTTATTAACTCTCCCTCCATAGGGGAACAGAACTGGTGGTGAGGACTGACCCAAGATGGCCCAGTTGCAGTCTTTCTCCTGAGAATTTGAAATTAGTACCTGGAGACAGCAGTCCCTTTCCACTAATTGGCTTGACTGAGACCTTGTCAACTTATCCACTTTCACAGAGAAGAAAAGAAAGCTGGTTTATAGAGGAAGACAGAATGAAACAGATGCATAGGAGAGAGTAGAGGGAATATTTGGGGAAGAGAGGTAAGAGACTAGGAGAGGAAATGCTTTGGTTTCTACTACTTCTCTCGATCATGGTTTTTGTCCCTCCTCTGATCCAACTATACTTCCTCTCTGGATTATGTAATATCATAACTCCCTGATATTACAGTGACTCCTCCCTTTATGTTTAGTTTAAGCAAGCTCAGGTGGACTGCCCACAGTCTCCAACTAACAGAACATGTTGCAACAGGAGAAAGTCATGTTTAAAATGTGTTGACAAATGGAAAATGAGACCTGAAGGCTAGGATGGTGTCTGGGGAGAGAGATGATACCAGTGGAAGCCACAAGGCCTAGTGAATTTGCTGCTGGCAGCCAGCATATCTGGCTTTTCATTTTCTAGCAGCCAATGCCAAGGAGCAGGACTCCTCAGGGATCAGTGGTTCTCAACCATGACTGTATGTTAGGGACATTGGGGGGCTTCTGAAAAATACTTCCAGGCCCTACCCCAAGAGACAGTGATTTAATTGGTCTAGTCTGGCATCTGTATATTATAAAAGCTGACTAGTGATTATGAAGTATGGCCAGGGTGAAGAGCCACCAAGTTCTATTATTCATAATATGTAGAAATAAAAGTAACCAGATAAACCAAACAAAAACAATTTCTCAAGAGAAGTACAGGAGTGGAAGTACAGGAGAGAGAAATTCCTCCTGTGGATTTTTAGCTGGAGGGCATGTGTGGAACAATAAACAATGTCTTCCACAATATCCCTATAGTAAATAGTCAACTTTCCCTAAATGGGAATTCATGGAATTATCCCCAGACACCACTCAGGAAAAACACCTGTCATGGCTCCATCCTGGGACGTGTTTGAGAGGATTTAGAACAGATTCTTACACAAGGATTCCAGAAATTAAAACAATTTCTATTTCCACGAAGAGGGTTTTTGTATTAGTCCATTTTCACACTACTATAAAGAACAACCTTAGACTGGGTAATTTATAAAGAAAAGAGATTTGATTGACTCACAGTTCTGCATGGCTGGGGAGGTCTCAGGAAACTTACAATCATGGTGGAAGGTGAAGGGGAGGCAATGCACGTCTTACATGGCAGGAGAGAGAGAGAGAGAGAGAGAGAGAACACACTTTAAAACCATCAGCTCTCGTGAGAACTCACTATCATGAGAACAGCATAGGAGAAACTGTTCTCATAAGCCAATCACCTCCCACCAGGTCCCTCCCCTGACATGTGGGGATTACAGCTTGAGATGAGGTTTGGGTGGGGACATGGAGCCAAACCGTATCAGTTTTCTTCTGATTATCAGTGGTGGCTCTGAATCCTGTGACGCTTAAGAACCACTGGAAGAAAAAAATTCATGGACTGCTTCTTTCTGACAATTTTCTAATCACACAGGAGTCTTTTAACTGCTTGATTGGGCTTCCAGATAGATGGGCACCTGGCATGCAATGCAGCTTGCCGTGCTGCTGACTTGAGCATGGAGCAGTTCTGCCTGAGCTGGCAGACTCAGGATCAGCATTTACTTAGGAAAGTTGAAGAGCCTGGCAAGGACACAGACATAAATAAAAGGCAAAGAGGCAGGCCAAGAGATTTCTTCATGGGCCAAGGTTCTCCTCAGAAAGCATTTGGATACACTCTAGTGCACAGATAAAGGGGTAATTGAGCCCCCAAAATTCTCCATCAGAGCATGAACAGGAATAATTTTTGCTTGGAAAAAATTTGAAGCAGGTGGGCCTAATACCCAATTTGCTCATAAAATATTTTGGTAAACACTCATGAAACATTTAAACTTGAGAAATAGTTTCTTTGTGCCCTTTCCATGCTAAATTGCAAAATGCATGACTGTGTGACTTGAATTTGTGAACTTGTTTCTTAGAGTTATTGGCCACAAGTCAGTTTAAGATTGGAGGCTGTCTACAAAAAAAAAGAGATGACTTTATTTTTAGAAGCACTTGATCTGTGGTCCTGTTTTACAACATTAATTAGTAGGTACACTATTAAGGTTAGTCTCAGCTCAAGACACTATGGAGCCTGTGAATAAGTGAATGTCCCTCTTTCTATTTGTTATAAGAAAGCAGTAATATCCTGATAGCCTAATCACCTAAGAGATGCTAATTTAACAGAAGAAAGGCCAGAATAAATATCCATTTTATTTCTTTGGAAGATGCTATCTGAGCCATCAGAACAAAATTTTTATTGGGTAGGTCCTAGATCAGATGTTGGCAAAACACAGCCTACTGGACAAATCTGGCCAGCAGCATGTTTTTGTATGGCCTACAAGCTAAAAATGTTTTTTATATTTTTAACAGATTGAAAAAAATAAAAAAAATAATATTGGTTGACATATAAAAATTGAAACCCTACAAGGCAGAAGAGATTAACGGCCTATATTCAGCATTCTTAAAGAACAGAAAGTTCAACGAAGAATTTCATATCTGGCCAAACTAAGCCTCATTAAGTGAAGGAAAAATAAGGTCCTTTTAATACAAGCAAATACTGAAATAATTTGCTACCATCAAACCTGCCTTATAAGAGCTCCTGAAAGAAGCACTAAATATGGAAAGTAAAGACTATAACCAGCCACTGCAAAAACACACTTAATTACACAGACCAGTGACACTATAAAGCAATCACACAAGCAAGTCAGGGTATAGACAGCAAAAAATATGAATACAAAATCTAATACATAAATACTAATATAAATACTAATCTTGAATGTAAAGGGCTAAATGCCCCAATTAAAAGGCACAGAGTGGCAAGCTGGCTAAAGAAGAAAGACCTAATGTTGTGTGAAAAGATCTATCTTATGCAGAATGACACCCATAGGAACAAAATAAAGAAATGGTGAAAAATCTACCAAGCAAATTTGGAAAATAGGAAAGAGCAGGGGTTGCAATCCTAATTTCAGACATATCAGAATTTAAACCAAGAAAGATCAAAAAAGAAAAAGAAGGGCATTACATAATGGTAAAGGGTTCAATTCAACAAGAAGACCTAACTATCCTAAATATACATTCACCCAACACAGGAGCACCCAGAATCATAAAGCAAGTTCTTAGAGACATTCAAAAAAACTCTCACACAATAATACTGGAAGACTTCAACACCCCATTGACAGTATTAGAGAAATCATTGAGGCAGAAAAATTAACAAAGATATCCAGGACTTAAACTCAACTAGTGGACCAAATGGATCTGAAAGACATCTACAGAACACTTCACTGAAAGATAGCAGAATATACATTCTTCCCATCTGCATGTGGCACATACTCTAAAATTGACCACACAATTGGACATAAAACATCTCCAGCAAATTAAAAAAAAACAAAACAGAAATTATACTATCCACTCTCTTGGACCACAGTGCAATAAAAACAGAATTAAATATGAAGAAAATCACTCAAAACCATACATTTACATTGAAATTAAACAACTTGCTCCTAAATGACTTTTGGTCAAATAATAGAATTAACACAGAAATCAAGAAGTTCTTTAAAGCTAATGAGAACCAAGATACAACATACCAAAATCTCTGGGATGCAGCTAAAGCAGTGTTAAGAGAGAAATTTATAGCCCAAATGCCTACATCAAAAAGTTAGATCTCAAATTCATGACTAAAAGAACTAGAGAACCAAGAGCAACCAACACCAAAGATAGCAAAAGACAAGACATCACTAAATCCGAGCTGAACTGAAGGAGATTGAGACATGAAAACCATTCAAAAGAACAAAACCAGGAGCTGGTTTTTTGGGGAAAAAAAAAGTGCTGACTAGACTAGTGAGAAATAAAAGAGATAAGATCCAAATAAGCACAATTAGAAATGACAAGGGGGATATTACCGCTGACCCCACAGAAATACAAATAACCATCAGAGAATATTATGAACACTTTTATGCACACAAACTAGAAAATCTAAAAGAAACATAAATTTCTGGACACATACACCCTCCCAAGACTTACCTGTTTCTTCTAGATTTTCTAGTTTGTGTGCATAGAAGAATCAGGAAGAAATTGAATCTCTGAACAGACTAATAATGGTTCTGAAATTCAATCAGTAATAAATAGCCTACCAACCAAAAAAAGCACTGGACCAGACAAATTCACATAGGAATTCTACCAGATGTACAACAAAGAGCTGGTACAATTCCTACTGAAACTATTCCAAAAAGTTGAGGAGGAGGGACTCCTCATCAACTCATTCTATGAGGCCAGAATCATCCTCATACCAAAACCTGGCAGAGACACAACAAAAAAATTTCAAGTCAGCATCCTTGATGAACATTGTTACAAAAATTCTCAAGAAAATATTAGCAAATTGAATCCAGCAGCACATCAAAAAGCAACCCTGTCACAAACAAGTAGGCATCATCTCTGGGATACAAGGTTGGTTTAACATATGCAAATCAGTAAATGTGATTCCTCACATAAACAGAAGACAAAAGCCACATGATCTCAGTGGATGCAGAAAAGGTTTTCAAAAAAATTCAATACCCCTTCATGTTAAAAACTCTCAATAAACTAGATATTGAAGGAACATACCTCATAATAAGAGTGATCTATGACAAATCCACAGCCAATATCATAGTGAATGCGCAAAAGCTGGAAGCATTCCCTTTGAAAACAGGCACAAAGCAAGGATGCCCTCTCTCACCACTCCTATTCAACATAGTATTGGAAGTTCTGGCCAGGGCAATCAGGCAAGAGAAAGAAATAAAGGGCATTCAAATTGGAAGAGAGGAAGTCAAACTATCCCTGTTTGCAGGCAATATGATTCTGTATCTAGAAAACCCCATGGTCTTGGCCCCCAAAGCTTCTTAAGCTGACAAACAACTTCAGCAAAATTTCAGGATACAAAATCACTAGATTTCCTTTTTTAAAACGATTATACTTTAAGTTCTGGGGTGCATGTGCAGGTTTGTTACATAGGTATACATGTGCCATGGTGGTTTGCTACACCCATCAACCTGTCGTCTACATTAGGTAGTCTCCTAATGCTATCCCTACCCTAGCCCTTTACCCCGCAACAGACCCTGGTGTGTGATGTTTCTTTCTTGTGTCCACATGTTCTTATTGTTCAAGACCCACTTGTGAGTGAGACAACGTGGTGCTTGGTTTTCTGTTCTTGTGTTAGTTTGCTAAGAATGATGGTTTCCAGCTTCATCCATGTCCCTGCAAAGGACATGAACTCATCCTTTTTTATGACTGCATAGTATTCCATGGTATATTTGTGCCACATTTTCTTTATCCAGTCTATCATTGATGGGCATTTGGGATGGTTCCAAGTCTTTGCTATTGTTAACAGTGCTGCAATAAACATACGGGTGCATGTGTCTTTATAGTAGAATGATTTATAATCCTTTGAGTGTATACCTAGTAATGGGATTGCTGGGTCAAATGGAATTTCCAGTTCTAGATCCTTGAGGAATTGCCACACTGTCTTCCACAGTAGTTGAACTAATTTACACTCCCAACAGTGTTAAAGCATTCCTATTTCTCCACATCCTCTCCAGAGTCTGTTGTTTCCTGACTTTTTAATGATCCCTATTCTAAGTGGCATGAGATGGTATCTTCATATGGTTTTGATTTATATTTCCCTAATGACTAGTGATGATGAGCTTTTTTTTCATGTATTTGTTGCCTGCATAAATATCTTCTTTTGAGAAGTGTCTGTTCATATCCTCTGCCCACTTTTTAATGGGGTCGTTTGCTTTTTCTTGTAAATTTGTTTAAGTTCTTTGTAGATTCTGGATATTAGCCCTTTGTCAGATGGAAAGATTGTAAAAATTTTCTCCCATTTGGTAGGTTGCCTGTTCACTCTGATGATAGTTTCTTTTGCTGTGCAGAAGCTCTTTAGTTTAATTAGATACCAGTTGTCAATTTTGGCTTTTGTTGCCATTGCTTTTAGTGTTTTCATCATGAAGTCTTTGCCCATGAAATTCATATTCAGTGTCCATCAGTGAAGTTTTACTAGAATATAGCCACTCTTACTTATTTATTTTCTTTATCTGCTTTCTCACAAATGGCAGAATTAAGTCATTGGAACACAGACTATAGGTCCCTAAAAGCCTAAAATATTTACTATCTGGCCTCTTTTTGTTGTTGTTGTTGAGATGAAGTCTTGCTCTTTTGTTCAGGCTGGAGTGCAGTGACATGATCTCGGCTCACTGCAACCTCCACCTCCTGGGTTCAAGCCATTCTCCTGCTTCAGCCTCCTGAGTAGCTGAGATCACAGGCACCTGCCACCATGCCTGTCTAGTTTTTGATTTTTGTATTTTTAGTAGAGATAGGGTTTCACCATGTTGGCTACGCCTGTCTCAAACTCCTGAGCTCAAATGATCTACCTGCTTCGGCTTCCCAAAGTGCTGGGATTACAGGCATGAGCCATCCTTCCCAGCCCTATCTGGCCTCTTACAGAAAAATCTTGCATATCTCTGTTCTAGATGAGCATAGAAGCATCCACATTAAGCCTGTGCAATTCTGTTCACAGATCAAAAGCCAAGGAAATGTTAATTCTACCAATGATCTTGTATTTTTCTTAATAGATATTTTCTGTCAACAGTCAGTAGTAGAGTAACAAGGTCTTAAGACACACCAGCTCCCAATCCCTGGCCTGTGAAACTCAGGTTTCCCTTTTGAATAGAAAACAAAAAGCCAACGGACATACATTGAGATTAAATATTTTAAAGTAATAGATAATAAAGAAAATGTTCTTAAAATTGGGAAACACCATTTTTGAATAATTTGGTTATTTCAACAAATATTATTGATAAATTACTATGTGCCTAAGAGCATCATGCCCAGGGGATTCATAATAGACTCAAAGTCCAAAATCAGGCAATTGAGACCATTCTTGAGCAGTTCTGGGCACAAGAAATTTTGATCAGTTGTTTTAGGTAGTTCGAGAACGTTGTTTTAATCAACTGTATAAAATGAGAGTTTATTACTAGGCCTCAATAAGAAAGTGGCCCAGGATCAAGGTCTAATAATTGCCCCTGCTTTGTAAAGCTGTGAAAATTAAGCGTCCTGTACCTCAATCACCAAATGCATACCTCTTGTAATTATTTTCTGTATGCCCATTGCTAGTTGTTCTGGCATTGATCAATTAGAAGTGCAGAAGTTTATGGTAAGATTGAATTACCAGAGGTTTCTCTCTTCCTTGAGGTTATTGTTTAACCACAAATGAGGTGAGTGCACATTGTATATCCTAGGATACAGCACAGGGTTAAAATGTATTTAAATAATCAGCATTTTGCTTGGTAGGAAGAGGGAAAACATTTCCCTTGAGGCAATTAAAGTGAAATTAATAGGCCCCTGGATGGAAACTGGTCCAGCAGGATCAAATTGGCTTAGGGACGATGAATTTAAACCAAGGAATCTCTTCTACAGTATTAGAAGGTGAGAGATATTTGGAAGCGATATCATTCCCTTAATCCCTTAATCAAGTGTATCATCTGTACAAAGAGAATTAGAATTCTGGAAAGTGTGAACCTGTGAGTCTACTGGATTTTCAGGGGGTGGGGTAGAGTAGAAACCCTTAAAGGGATAGGTTCTGTAAGAAACAGGGTGTAGCTCTTAGAACAATGCAGGGAAGGAAGGCCCAAACTCTGCTCCTTACAGGGTGAGCTTTTCTTTGCAATCACATCTATAGCAACACATTCTGGTTGGCCATTGTAAAAGGAAATGAAAATTTGTCATAATTTTCATAAAAAGAAAGGCAAAAATGAATGAAGTTATTTCAGTCATGAGAGAGAGACTATAGGAGATTAAAAGGATATTAAAATAACCATAAAAAAGCAATACACATTTATAAAGAATATAAATCACAATAAAGGCAAAAGGTCAGGAGCTTAAAAATAACAATTGAAAAAATGGATGAGATTCAGAAGAAAATGTAAAAGGCAAAATTAAAGGTTACAAATATAAAAGTAAATTAGATGAAAGATTAAGATAAAAGGATAAAGCCATAAAAGTTAAAAGTGAGCAAAAATGTAGCCATAGATGGGATTTTAGGATTAAGAACTAAAAAATTAAAACTGTAAAAGTAAAAATAAGTCACAAGAATAGTAAGATTAGAAAAATAACATGTTTAAATGTTTATGATAGAAACTGAAAAATAATAATATTGGTGGGGCAGGAACCAGCTAGAAGAAATAAGAAAAAGTCTTGGCGTAGCTCCAGCATCCCCTGGTTAATCAGATCTTCTAAAGTAGGAAACTAAAGGGGAAAGGTAGTATCTTACAGTAGATTCACCTTCTACACAGGAATTAGCACCATGGAAAACCAGTAGAGTTTTGGGCACTTGCCTGGCATGCGAGGAGGGGTAGTTTTTTTTTTTTTTGAGATGGAGTCTAGCTCTGTTGCCCAGACTGGAGTACAGTATCATGATCTTGGCTCACTGCAACCTCCACCTCCCCAGTTCAAGCGATTCTCCTGCCTCAGCCTCCCAAGTAGCTGGGATTACAGGCACCTGCCACTACACCAGGCTAATTTTTGTACTTTTAGTAGAGGCAGGGTTTCACTGTATTGGCTAGACTGGTTTCGAACTCCTGACCTCATGATCTGCCTACCTTGGACTCCCAAAGTGCTGGGATTACAAGAGTGAGCCACCTCGCCCAACTAGTGACTCCTTAACATAAATAGCTAGGGTCTCAGGGTTGCTTAAGCCTGCCCTTGGGCAACTTTCCAGTCAGAGCACTGAGCACTGGCTGGGCACAGCGGCTCACACCTGCAATCCCAGCACTTTGGGAAACTGAGGTGGGCACATCACTTGAGGCCCAGAGTTTGAGACCAGCCTTGCCGACATGGCGAAACTCTGTCTCTACTAAAAATACAAAAAACTTAGCCGGGTATGGTGGCGCATGCCTATAGTCCCAGCTACTTGGAGGCTGAGGCACAAGAATTCCTTGAACCTGGAAGGTGGAGGTTGCAGTGAACTGAGATTGTGCCACTGTATTCCAGCCTGGATTACAGAGCGCTGAGAACTAACTGTGTTCCAGAGAGTAGTCTGGGTGTTTTCATATTTGAAATTTCATGTAGTAATATTCCTAATAATTAGCTTTTGGAGACACCAATTATGCATATGTTGGATTTTCTGTCTGTCTTCCAGTAGGCACTGACATCTTCATGGCTTAGGGAAATACAACTGTTTAAAGTCACACCGCAGCTGAGAATTAACCCACACCTAGTCTTCATTCTACAGCTTTGTTCATCTGAAAGCCTTTACTGTCTAATCCTCAACTGCCAGACTGAGGAACTATCTCTTTTGGTTAATTTTAAATGGTGACTATTGACTCTCTAGCAAGGAATGAAGCAATCAACTTGCTTATTTCCCATTCCACCATCTTTTGCTTTTCTCCTCTCATTTTCACATTGTCCAAGTGTGTTGATTTACACTGTATTATGTCATGTTTACCACCATGCTTGCTTTTCATTTTAGGTCCAGAGTTAAATATATTTAATGCATTTCTTTCACAGTCTTTTTGCCAGATTTCCCTCAATTACCTCATTTGACTAGAGTTCGTTTTCTGCTATTTTCCTCAAGGATGGCCCATGAGAATAGTATTTCCAGATTTACTGCATATTTTAAACTGTTAGCCATTAGGTTTGAAGGACAGCTTGGCTGGATATCGAATCTTTATCTCTAATTTATTTTCCTTGAATATCTGATAAGTATTTCACTTCACTATGTTGTTAAATGATGCCATGGGAAAGTCCGATGTCAGCCTGATTTTCTTTCTTTTATAAGTGATTTGATCTTTTTGTTTGGCTGCTCAAAGAATCCTTTAATGTCTAACAATTTTATTAGGATATGTCTCAGTTTGGACCATTTGATGTCAGTTTTCCCTAGCATATTATTTGCCCTTTCAGTATTTAAATTCAAGTCTTTTACTTCAGGAAAGTGTTTTTGAATTATACATTAAGCATTTATTCTGTTTCATAGTTCTGGTTTTCATCTTTGGAGACAACAATTATGCATGTGTTGGATTTTCTGCCTATCTTCTTTAATTCTAATTTTCTCCCTAATTATTTTTATCTCTTTCTCTATTTCTGTTTCATTTGTTCACTTTTCTCATTCCTATCTTTTGTATCATTTACAGGCATCTTTTACTATCTCTCTATCTCTCTATCCATCTATCTATGCAAGACAGCCTTGCTCTGTCACCCATGCTAGAGTACAGTGGCATGATCTCAGCTCATTGCAACGTCCACCTCCTGGATTCAAGCAATTCTTCTGTCTCAGCCTCCCAAGTAGCTGGGATTACAAGCACATGCCAACATCCCTGGCTAATTTTTGTATTCTTAATAGAGACAGGGTTTCACCATGTTGGCCAGGCTAGTCTTGAACTCTTGACCTTGTGATCCGCTGGCCTTGGCCTCCCAAAGTACTGGGATCACAGGTGTGAGCCACCATGCCCAACTCCATTTACAGGCATCTTGTGGGTATCATCTATAGTGTCTTTTCTTTTTTGTGTTCCTTTTTATATATTTTTTATTTCTGAAAAAAAAGGATCGATTTTATTTCTGAATTTTGCCAGTTTTCATCTCACTTCTCTGAATTCTTGTAATTCTGATTTTTTTTTCTTTTTTGTCATTGCACATAACATATTTTTAAACTTTATGATGGAATATTTGATTATGTTTTGGAAGTGAGTGTTCTTCATTAGCACAAGAGTTTTCTAGTCTGTGTAGTTGAATAGATCCTATGCCTATCAAATGTTTGTTAGTCAATTGTATTAGGCGGATTTCTGGACCAACTATCTGCAGGAAGTTACTTTGTGCATATCTTGGGGAGGATTGTGAGATGAGTTGGGGGAAGAGGATATGGAAAATCTCTGGGTTTCACAAGTCAGTACTTCCTTCTCTGTTACTTAAGTAGTGATATATGGCACCCAGTGTAGCCATACCTGCTCACCTCTGTACATCTAACCCACTCAGAAGGGTTTCTAGAGCCAATCTTGCTTTTCTCTGTTTGTTTCTTTATTGGATGCCACCACAAATGGGAGCAGCCCTTGCCTTCAAATGCCTGTTTGTTTGTGCTTTCTGAGGTATGCCATTGCTGAATCCGTTGGGGCACTTTTGAAAACTTCTGTCTGTTGCTTTTTATCCTATTCACAGATGTCCCACTTAGGACAGTTATTCTCTGCTTCTGGGAATGCATTTTTTGTTGATGATTTCTGAGGTCTGTTAGTTAGACCTTTGTTCTCCCTGACTTCTCTCATCTCTGCCTCATATGAGGCTCTTCAAGTCTCACCTGTTTTGGGCATTATTTAAATGTCACTTGGAGTTTGTACATTATTTAAATGTAACTTGGAGTTCCCTAGTTTCATGTAAAATGATGTTTGTGTTTTTTCTTTTTCTTTTATTCATTTTCCTTGTTGCTGTACATGGCTTCCAAAGGGAAAAGTCCAAAATAGAAGCAAACTATCTGATATTCAAAAAGATTTCCCCAGTGATTTTAATGTCCAGAAAGGGAGAATAACTATTTTTTTTTTTTTTTTTTTTTGAGACGGAGTTTTGCTCTTGTTACCCAGACTGGAGTGCAATGGCGCGATCTCGGCTCACCGCAACCTCCGCCCCTGGGTTCAGGCAATTCTCCTGCCTCAGCCTCCTGAGTAGCTGGGATTACAGGCACGCGCCACCATGCCCAGCTAATTTTGTATTTTAAGTAGAGACGGGGTTTCACCATGTTGACCAGGATGGTCTCAATCTCTTGACCTAGTGATCCACCCGCCTCGGCCTCCCAAAGTTCTGGGATTACAGGGAGAATAACTATTTTTTAAAAAACAAGAAGATAGACGTAAAATTTAGCATAATGGTTATTCCTGGATGCAAGTGGTTGTGGAAGGCAGGGAAATGCAGTAGAGGAAAGAAAGCTTCAATGGTAGTGGTAATAATTTATTTCTTAAATTGGGTAGTAGGTTCATGGGTGTTTATGTTATTGTTTACCATATAATTATATGTGATTAAAATGTTGCATAATAAAAATAAACAACCTTTAAATGTTCATAGACAAAACTATATTTTAATGACTCAAAGCATAATTAATGTTAATTTGACTGTTGCCGATAATACTATTGTAATAGGTTATATTTAATGATAACAAAAAAGCAGCTCCAAGTGGGAACCCAAGGAACCAACCTTATTACTCCCCTCAGCCCAGACAGACAAAAGGACCTTCAGAAAGTCTACCAAGATTTGAATGTTGCTATTTTTTTTAATTAAAAAAACCTGTTATAGTGTCTACAACTGGACTTTAAAACAAAAGGGATTTTTTTGGACAGTAATATTTCCACACTGAAAGAATCTTGTTTGCCCGGAGCCAGGAAAGGCTGGCGTGGTCACCAGAGGTCTGGGCACTTACAGTGATCTTTTTCTCCACCGTCCTATCTAACAAAGCCACCGGGACACAAGCTTCCCTTCTACTTTACAACTCATTCGCAAAGACTTTAAGACGTGCTCATCAGAGATAGGGTCAGAAGGCATTTAACTATAATAATAGGAAAAAAACACCTGTTTGTATACACTGGCATGGGAAGTTGTATCATTCAGGGAAAAACAAAACAGCCACATGGACCAAAATACATGGCATGTCCCATTTTTGTAAATAAAATGAAAAGATTATCATCTGTCTAATCTTTTGTCTATAGACAGCAAATGTCAGGAAGGATGGACAATGGTTAACATGGTGGAGGGGGTTGGTGTTAGAAGGATAGAGGGAAGAAGTTTCACTTCCTGCTATAATTTCAAAGATGTGATTGATTTATAAATGATTTTTGATTTTATTGTTTTTAGTATTTTTCAAATAAAATTTAAAAATAGAATACATTATTCCTTGTGACAGGCAGTATTGTAATCTGAGACATTTGCTATCAGCTCTTGCCTTGAAGTGAGTCCCCTGCTCCCTGCCCTGAGACTGAGGCAGCTTTTGTGCTCTCTTTTGTGGGAATTATAATCTTAGCGTCCAGGAGCTAGACAGTTAGGGTCCAAGTCTGCAACCTAATTTCTCCAGGTCACTCCTGATTACTCATGATTCTTAGGCTCAGCATGAAAGTCTCTCCTTCCTTCTTCAGGTTTTTATTTTTTAAAAATTGACCAGTGAGATGCATTAAACATAAGTGGTTAAAAACAGGGAGGCAAGGCTGGTGCCTCCACTCTCCTCCCTCCCTAGGAAGCCCTGATTTGGGGTATGAGCTGGATCTGTGGCCAAGGTTCCTGCCTGGGGCTTGCTAACCGCAGGGCCCTGTTGACTCTTACTGGGCCAGCTTCCATGTATGTCACCAGGAGAGGAGGAACTGGGATGTTTTGTTCACCCGCCTTTGGCAGGAAGCAGAGGGTGTCCAAAGCCAAGAGGTTTTCCTTTCCCCCGGGCGCTAAAGGTGGCTCACAGGGATGGGAAATCTGAATCCAGAGGATGGATGGTGATACGTGCTGATCCAAACCAGAAATCCAAGCGTGACTGCTGAATAGCAGAACATGTGATTACTGTGGGGTGTTTCCTACTGATTCTTAGACATTTATCATCATTTCCAAAAAGTTTTTCCAAAATCTCAAACTTGCCATTCTTTCGAAGAAATTTTTTTAAAAAGAAATAGTTTTGTGGTTTTTTTCATTTATAGCAAAACTCCAGAGACATCTCTTTGTCAGACAAGACTCTATTGCTCCTACAAATAGAGTTCATTATTTTGTCAAAGTGAATTAAAATAGAATGTCACTTACTGAATGTCATATTTCTAGATGTGGCATTGTATATAAAAGGTCCTCTTTTTTTTTTTTTTTTAAAAAGAGAAAATCTGAAAGCCGTGGTTGGAAACCCACTTAAGAAAAAGAAATATCCCATCTGGGTTTCATAAAATTCCTTTCAAATGTGACAGTCTGGTAGGAATCAAGTAGTTTTCAGTTCCTAAAATACAATCTTGATAAAAAATTTATAAAGCTATTTGGAGGAAAGATACTACATAAATTGAGAATAAATATTATGGGTCCCTTAGAGAAAAGCTGGGAAATTTCCACAACTAAGTGGTAAACAGTATTTGCTTCCTGCAAACAAATACCCTTTTTAATATCTGGAGTGAATCTCTTTCTATATTCCAGCAATTTATGCCCATGGCAGGGAAGAATGACCAGAGACACTGGAGGGTGACAGTTATTAGGACTAGACACTAACCCAAGAGAGCAGGGTGGTCCCCCACAGGCCACATTTGGATATTCCAGGGTCCATATCTTTTGCACCTCGGATTAGTTCCTGAAAAACTGAAAACCATCACCTCCATCTTCTGGTGGCAGGTAGAAATAGGCAGATAAATTGAAGAATGTTTTGTCTTCTTTTTTTTTTGCCAGATAAATTCTTCCCATAACAGAGTACTTATGACTATCTGAGAAAAGAATGAATGAGAAATTATGGGAGCTATGGACTCACTGGACTCATTCCCACATGGTTGAACTTAGTGCTTTCCCTCGACCTTATCATGTACTCACTTCCTTTGCTTGATGAATTCTTACTCAAGTGTTTCTTCTCCTGTCAAGTTCCCCCTCACATCTCTGCAGGGAAAATTAACTCTGGGCCCCCAAAATACATTGTATAGACCTCTACCGTGGAACCGAAAACAACGAAATGCCCTTATGGATATAAATGGCTGTCTAATCCATTAGACTGTGAATTCCTTAAGGGCAGAATTTTGTTTCATTCAATTCTATATTTCTAACACTTAACATGCCACCTAGCACATAATAGGTGCAGGAAAAGTTTGTTAATACACGGTTAGATGGATAACTGAATGGATGACTGGGTAAATTTTTAAAAAATGAACGAATAGATGAGCAAATAAAAACACAAGTGAATACATGAATTCAAAAGTGTAGAAATAAATATACATGAATGAATGAACCAATGAATAAGCCATATGTCTATTCCCCACAGACATATATGCATACATATATAGTAACACATCCTTCACAACATGTTATTCATTTTGAAGCAATTTCCCTCACATTAAAATTCATTTTTAACATCTTTAGGGAAGGTACAAGTAAGTTCTGAGATAATTCACTGGAGAAGACTCAGGAATCAGAGTAGCCTTGTCCACTGGTGGGAGGCAGGGGAATGTTACCTCTTGGGGATTGACCATGATGAGTTTATTGCTGAGGTCTCCCCCTTTCAAGGACCTGCTTCCTGTTTCAGCCCTGAGCAACTCCTTGGCTCATTGGATTAGAGCCTCTTAAAACAACTATTGAATTCCAACAAGATGGTTGAGAACATGACCATGGCCGTTTGTATATGCAGTTAGTTCCTAATATCTGCCTTCTCCCAAGGAGAATGAGTTGAGTGGTCCAAGGCCCAAAGATTGCAGATAGTTCAGCTTCAGTGAGGCCTAAATTTATATCCCAGAGCATCGTGATTCAGGGAAGTGCACAGGGCACACAGAATACAGCAGGTCTTGCTCCAAATCCTTGCTCTGCCCCTCCCAGGCTGCATGACTAGGGTGACCTCCGCAAGCCTGTTTGCTTAGTTGCTGAGTGAGGATAAATAATACCTGTGAAGAAGGTACCTGTGACAGTTGCTTAATAAAGGCAATTTCTTTCCTGCCTGATTAAAAAAAGTTGTGGTTGAAGGAGAGAAACTTCTTGATGTGAGGCCCTTGGCATTGACCACCAAATATGAGGCTACAGAAGGGCACTGATTCCACTTGAATGGAATGTTGGTAGCATTGAATCCCACCAACAGCTCCATCGTTTCTCCAACAGTGATTCTGGGGTTCCTGCCTCATCTCCAAGATAGCTGTGGCTCCCAGCAGCTGCAAGAAGCTGCCCTGCTGAGCAATTAATAAGCAATGAAGAGTGTCACCTGGATAAATATTAAAAACAAGGAGATGGAGACACCTTGGCTCCCATTTCAGTATAAAGCCTGTTCTGCCAACTTTGTCTCCCAAAGGCCAAGAATCTTGCTTTAGAAAGTAAGAATTTAGTAAGAATGCTGTGTCCTTGGCACCACTCACCTGTGTCCAGCAGAGGTGACTAGAAATGAGGCTCCCAGGACACTGTTCTGCAGAGAAACTCCAGCCATCAAATGTATGTTGGCCTGAAGAAGCATCTCAATCCTGAGGGGTTCCTTTTTCAGAACAGAAATGTCAAAACCAGGAAGGATTACTAAGCAGCAGGGGTGTCCCCATGAGAGCAGAGGGGCTCAGGAGTCATTAAGGTCTGATCCAGGCTGAGCAAATGTGGACAGGTCCCACTGGCCAGGCTAGCTTGAGGTGGTAACCTTAAGAAGAGAATGCCTCCTTAAATTTTGTACCCCAGATGGCTCACTTGCTTAACCCTAGTCCTGGTCCTGGGTCATAGAATCTTAGCTTTCTAGTTTTTAATGTAGGAAGATTATAATACCTAATAATAGTTAAGGTTATTAACATCATTATGTTTGCTTTACCCAGATTAGCTGATTTAGTCCTCATGAAGCTGTAAGGTAGGTACAATGATTGTCTACTTTCTAAAAATGGCCAAAGTGAGGTGCCAACTATTCAATAGTAACTTGCTAATATTCCCACATCTAGTAGCTGGCAGGCTGAGATTAGAACCATGGGAGCCTGGCCCCTGCATCCAGCTTCATTACCATCATGTTGCACCAGCCACAGTGCAGGGTCTGTGTGAGAAGAACAACATGGGTGACATAGATGAGAAAACAGTGCAAGGGAGGGACATTTTGCTAATAAACTGAGGTGGTGCTCAGTCACCTACATAACGTGTAACTGGGAAGGTCCAAGGTGACTTCAACCTCAAAGACCCAGCACGGGCAGGGACAGCCCTGGTATGCTCTGCTCCAGCAGATTCTGGTCCTGGAGTTTCCTGGAGCCTACCCCAGATCCAGATTCTGGGACATTGACGTCTCTACCAGGGCCACCATCCTGACATGATTAATCCAGGCTCTGTGTGGCTGTTGTAAGATTCATTCACATGCATATTAGATAATACCTGTTAGTGATGCCCATTAATTAAGCAGAGCAATTTGTTTATAATTAACTTGAGAAATTTATGGCTTCAGAAAACAATTACAGGCACTGATATAAACACATTAAGTAGCTATAGCGATGCCAAGTTTAATTGCTTTCAAGAAGAATCATTGATATTAATGTCACAGCCATCACTAGTCATGTTTGACAGCAGCTTGTAAATTCTTCAGCCCTATGAGCCAACAACACCTCAGGTTATTGGTAACAGGAAGCATCGGCTCTGGGTAACTGTTCATGATACAGTGCTAAGTGAAAAAAATCTCAGCTTGAAAGCTGTGTATGGTGCCTTTCCAATTTAGTGAAAAATAATTTTTTGCATCTGTATTTCCTCCTAGTATGACATATATACATATTTTATAAATATGTATAAGTATAAAGAAATATATTTCCTTGCACGATAAATATAAAAAATGAAAAAATTGCATATGAAGTACATATAAAAATACAAATAAGCGATAGTGGGTTTTTCGCAGGTGATGGAATTACTTACTATTTTAATTTTTTCTTTATGAGTTTTTATATTTTCTAAAAATTTTATAGGAAGTATTTTTTTTATGCCAAGAAAAAAGTGAAGGGTTCATTAAAGGATAGAAAAAAGAAAAGGATAGATTTTTCTTTTCCAAGTAAACTACTTTTTAAAAGGTAAGCAGACCCTTCTGTAATAATTGTGTGTTCTACTTGGTTGGCAATTTAGGATGCTTTTTATTTTTGTAAAATAAAATTTTGAAAATAACAAAGTAAAGTCACCATTTTCACAAAAGTGATTCTCATTGTGGGGCTGTCCCTGCCCTTGTACAGTTCAGGAAGAAATGCAGCACCCTTCGACTTTTAAAAATATCAGCTCATGAAAATACTTCAAGAGGCTGTTGGCACAACTCCCACACTGCGGGTGCCTGCACATTCAGGATAAAACACACCAGCCAGTCATTCTGGACAAGGATGAATTCTCAAAGGATTCAATGAATAAACCTCCTGTTGACAAGCCTGTGTACTTAGAAGAGGGGTGAGAACCCATCCTTGCCAAATGATTCATCTGTCCAAAATGTCACAAGTGAAGAAAAGGAACATTTAGCTAAAAGTGCCCTTTCAGAAAATGCACTCCCAGAATGTCAGAGGTATCTGACCCAACCTGCTCCTTCCCCAGCCAAGAGAAAGTGCTGAGATCCCATGGGGTCACTTGCTAGCCAGAGACAGTGCTCATTCTGAACACAGATAGGCTCCCCTTTTTGTTAACATTTAATGAACACCACTGATTCTTTGTCAGGCAGTGGCCTCTTAGACTCTTCTTAATAAAGGTTTTTAAGCCCATGGTCTGGTGCTTCTTAAGGCATAGTCACTAGAATACTCACTTTGTTAGTTGCTCCTTGAAAATAATTCTCTCATCCATTAAGTTTTGGAAACCCTGATTTATCTTTCCCCTCTTGGAGACTCCTGATGGTATCAGCTCATCAAAGTCTTGGAGGAGTCCCACAGTAAAGGCACCTGATTAACTTTGTTTAATGTGGTGTTTCCCAAACTCCTTTGAGCGCAGAGTGCTTTTGGTTCTGTAACATCTCTCAACAGCTTAAACTAGTCTTCCTCAAAAGCAAGTTTGGGAAGAGTCAGCAATTCATTTAGTTTGAAGATGCAGAACAACTAAACTTGGAGCTGTACCAGCGGGCAAGTTATTTCATCCATATGGCATGCTGCCAGGCACAGGGTAAACCCGGAACAAACATTGGTTTGATTAGTTGAATCAGAGAAAACAAAGCCCAAATCAGTGAAGTAACGAGCTGAATTGCAAACTCACAATCCAGGCCCTGTTTTATTTTTATAACACATACTAAGAGACATTCCAACATTAAATAAAGTAAAAATGCTATCTGTAAATCTTTATTCATTTAACAATGCGTTCACTCTCTTACGTGAATTCAAAACTGTGGACCTGGATCATTCAATCTGCGCTTCACTTTAGAGGTGAAACTGATGCTCACTTAAGCCATGTGATTTGTCTGAAGTCACAGACTATTTAGGGGGTCCAGGATTTAAGTTTTGCAAGTGTAAGTTTGGGTGACTCTCAGGATCTGACCTCCCACCCATCTTCTCATTACCCTCCACACTGCCCCTCTGAGGTGACTGCAGTGAAACCAACAAGAAATTCAAAATGAGGCAGATTTGGATTTAAACCCTGGCTCTACAAACAAGCAGCAGAGTGACATTGGGCAAGTGGCCTGAACTCTCTGTGTCTTAGTTTCTCCATCTGTTAAATGGTAATCATAACTCACTTCACAGAGCTATTGAGAAGATGGAATGAGATAATGCATATAAAAGATCACTGTCCTAAACTCGGTATGGGATAAATTTTATCCCCTTTTTTCATTACTATTTTGAAGAGCTCTTGATTCCTTTTTCTCCTCAGAATGAAAACCCAAGTTTTCTCTGTAGCTGTCACTCTGCAGTGGTCCTTTATATTTGATTGACAAGAACCTTTCAATGTCAACAGAAGGAAACAGAATTAATAAGTGAATTGCCTGTTGATGAAAAAATAATGTTGAATTCTAAGGGTGTGAGACTGAGAAAAAGAGAATGTGTGACTTATCACACCCTGAGCTCTGTTTTCCAACAGGGCGTGTAGATATGGAAACCAGGTCACCTTATACAGAGGGACCGAGAGCCATCTTTTGACTGTTACCTTGTCATGAGCTCTAGCCCAGTGGGATAGCCTTGCTGATGGGCACTGACATGGACATGGGCAGGCCACTGGTGCAGACAGCAGTGCATTTCCCTAGAAGAGTCATTAATTTAAGGCTGGCAGAGGGCTTGCTTCTCCTGAGAGCTAGGCAAGACTTGGAGCATTTTGCAGACAGCTGGGCCATGAGCAGGCCTTACCAAGCTCTCTGGCTACAGCACAAGAAGCGTTTATTTATCTGGCTCCTTTGAGACAGGCATCTTACTTTTGACATGCAAAGGAACACCCACCCCTCCACAGTCCCCTTGTCATCCCACCCTCTCCATGCCTTTACTCCAGGCCTCATCTCTCATTTGGTCCATTGTGCCAACCTCTTAACTGGCCTGCCACCTCCTATCTGGCCCCCTTCCTGTTGATTCTTTGCAGCCAGAGTCATTTTTCCAACTGCTGACCTGCCGCCAATGGCTTCCTATGGTTTCTAGAAAAAAGTCCAGAGACCTTACTGTGACATTTGAGATTCTCCAAATCTGGCCAGTGTTCCTTTAGCCTTACTTTAAATTCCTCTCATATGTGCCTCCTTTGCTACAATCATACTGAGCTTCTTGACATTTCTTTTATTTTCTATTTCATACCCTGTTATTTTAAGTCTCTAAGTCATTGCAGTGGCTATTTTTCCGGAGTGGCATTTTCCCCTCTTCTTCATCTTTAATACTCAGTTCAAATGTCAGCTTTTTGATTTATTCTTCTTATACTCTCTAAAATTAATCATCCTCTCCCTTGGATTGTCACACTACTCTCTTCATACTCTTTATAAACAATTGTAAAAATTTCCATTTTCCTCTCCAGATTACGAGCTTCTTTAGTGCTGGGCCTGTGTTTATTCATTTCAGCATTCCCTGTGCCTAGCTCAGTGTCTGGTACATAGTAACTGCTCAACAAATGAATGGATTAGTGGATGGATGGATGGATGAGTAGATGAATGGATGAAAGAAAGGAGGAAAAGAGGAATAAAGGAAGGAAGGTAAGAAGGAAGGGAGGGAGGGAACAAGGAAGGGAAGAAGGCTGAGCGAGTGACTGCGTGACCATGGAGATGTGGTAGAGAGGGTACCCCACATAGATGTACATGCTGGAGTACAGTTAAGGACAACAGTTTTGTCTGCAGTGGGGAGGTTGCAGCTGATATTGTGATGAAACAAAAGGAAGTTGAAATATACAATAGAGAAGCAAGCTTGTTTCTTCCCCCTGGAGAATTCTGGGCTTTGGAGAAGTCACAGGAATCACAGAGGAAAAAGAGAAAAGGAAGTCAGTCTCTCCCTGCTAAGACTCAGAGGACAGAGAGTAAGGAAGGAATCAGGCTAGAAGAAAACCATGGCAGCAGAGAGGGTGAGTAAAGGTCAAAACCACGGAGATGAATTGTGCATTTTGCTACCCAAGGCACAAATATTCTCCTTCAGGGCCAGCAAGTACCCTGGAGAACTCCTTGTGTCTAAGCATCATTGGGAGAAAATGCTGTGATTTCCATGGAAGCAAGTTACAACAATGGGCGCAGATAACATTGGTTGATTAATTTCTTTGTTAATATCTTTCTCAAACACTGAGTGTTTGCAAGTGGGAGCTCTGGGCTGGAAGGAAGGCCTTTCTTCCATGAATGGAGACTTGAGCTGAGAGAAGCAACCTATCTTTCCTAACAGTAGGAGCTGATGAATCGAACACAACACTGTAACTGTGCTTCACTCGTCCACATGGAATACTAGGTATTGAGGCACTGAGAATGGAGATCTTGCTCTAATTCTAAAGAATTAAAACAATAAAATGGGACGTGAGAAAAGGAATTTATTTACAAAATATTTCCTGGCTATTGAGAGAGGGACATGCTTGTGCCAGACAGATTCAGTAACTAAAAGATTTAGGTATTTTGGATCTGTGATCAAAGAACTCAACACAAAATCCAATTTCCAGTCTTTCAGATCTGGGAGGAAGGAGATTTTGTCAAAGACCCCTGGCCTCTTTATTGTAGAATTCATTAGTTAACTAAACACGTATGAAGTATTAACTGCCAGGAACTGAGTAGGGCACTGAGAGCCCCGGTCTCGGGGAGCCCTGTGGGAGAAGGGTGTGCCAACAGCCAGTGCCATGTCACGTGGCCAAGGCTCTTATGAGGGTATAGGTGCCAGCAGCTGGGGCCCACGGGATGAGATTGGGGTGCTGTGCCTCATGTTATGTGGGAAATCATGAAAGACTTCACAGGAGGAGGAAGGCTTATGAGGAGGAAAGAGTTTACCACAGGGACAAGAGGAAAACGGTGTTCCAGGCAGATGGTTTGGAGGCTGGGGAAGATCAGCACAGAAAGACCAGTAGGGAGTGTGGAAACAATCCGTATGTGAGATGCTGGGAGGAAGTGCGAACTGGAATGATTGCAGCAGGAGTGGAGAGAGGAGGAAGGATTGGAAATAGTTTTAGGAGAAGGAATTGGCTGGGCTGGATGATTGATGGGACTTGAGGGATGGCCCAGGAGGAGTCAAGGATGGACTTAAGTTTCCAACTTGCATGACACTTGCACAGTGGTGGGAAACCAGTGGGGAGGATCAGACTTAGGGTCAATGCAGAGTGCAGATTTGGGTGTGTGTGTTTGCTGTCTTGGAGGACCTTCAGGAGGAAGTAGCAGGATAAACAGATCTGGAGATCAGGACAAAGGGCAGAAGGAGACACAGGCTTGGGAGCTATCCACGGGCAGACGACAGCTATTGGGAAATATATTGGGCTCTGATGATGTCCTGTGAGGTCAGCAACCATGAGTGGGAAGTTGTAAGGCCTGGTGCATGAAAGCCTTTGCTTCTGCTGGTCCATCTCTTCCACTGTGTTTGCCAGGCCACCCTGCTACCATTGCCACTGTTGCCACCCTCCTCCCCTGCCTCTTGCTTCCCTGGCCTGTCCTTACTCTGAGTGGCTACAGCAGAGTCAGAGCCGAAAGATAAAAAGATGGCAAACAGAGCTCAGGTGGCCAGTGTCAGCATTCCAGCGGCAATGTGGAGGAGCTCAGGCGGCCTGAATAATGGGGCCACTGTGTCACAGGCCTCCTGGGTAGGGGGGCAGGGCCAGCTAGAAGAGGCCTGCTGCCAACTGCCGAGGTAGGTTTCTTCTGTCAGTGAGGAGTTCAGCATGGCAGGATTTCTGAACTGGAGAAAGAATGAATCTTTCACCATAGGTCTGAGGGCCACAGGCAGCTTTTCCTATGTACTGTTTCAAAATGCACTGTGGGTAAAGTGTGGCAGGAGAGAAGCCAGCCTGCTTCCTGCATCCTCTCTTCATGGGTTTCATTTCATTCTCCACAGGAAGACCCAGGCAGTGAAGGGTGAGTGCTTCTGTGCTAGGAGTTGTGGGCCTAGAGAAGGCTGGCACTAGGGGAGCAGGGGACCCAAGGGACATTTGCACTGAATCTCGATGGCGCTGCCTCTTTAAGTTTCAAGATGCTCCTATCTGGGTGTCCAAAGCCGAGGTGGCGGGAAGGAGGCCTGGGCATGGGAAGTGGAAGGCTGTGCCCTCATCCTTCCTCCAGCTTTTCCACAAGGGGGGCCACTAAGGCCAGCCCTGGGAGGTGTGATTTCCAGCCCCTGCCTCTCTATGTGGAGCATAGATTCCTTGCTGAATATTGGATGTGTGTTCATCAGACTGATTCAGTTTTGTTTGTTCAACTTCAGACACATCACCTACCACCTCTTGGAAGAGGTTGTTGCTTGAGAAGAAAAACTACTTCAGTTAGGAACCAGCTTTGCTGAGATGTTAATGTTCACCTTCTACTCACCCCAACACGAACCCTAAAGACACAGGCACCCACGTATCCCACAGAGGATGCAATGGCCTAGAATTGCCTATTGGCCTGGCCGGGATGGGCTCTGGGGGCTGGACCAGGTGGAAGGCAGGATACAGGGTGGTTGCATTCGTCGGGGTTCTCTAAAGGGACAGCACTAATAGATGCATATATGAAGGAGGGTTTATTAAGGAGTATTGGCCCACACGATCACAACATGAAGTCCCATAGTAGACCGTCTGCAGACTGAGGAGCAAGGAATCCAGTCTGAGTCCCAGAACCTCAAAAGGAGCAGGGAAGCCATGAGTGCAAACTTCTGTCTGTGACTGAAGGCCCAAGAGCGCCTGGCTGACCACTGGTATAAGTCCAGGAGTCCCAAAGCTGAAGAACTCGGAGTCCGATGTTGGAGGGCAGGAAGCATCCAGCATGGGAGAAAGATGAAGGCCAGAAGGCTCAGCCAGTCTAGACCTTCCATGTTTTTCTGCCTGCTGTATTGTAGCGGTGCTGGCAGCTGATTAGGTTGTGCCCACTCAGATTGAGGGTGGATCTGCCTCTCCGGGTCCACTGCCTCCAATGTTGACATCCTTTGGCAACACCCTCACAGGCACACACACACACCCTCAGTACTTTAAGGAAAAATGTAATTGACACTCAGTATTAACTATCACAGGGCATTCAGTGGCCTGCTCTGACAATCACCAGCAGGGACCAGAGGCATGTCCTTTAGCCTCAGTGTGCCTTGCCTGTCTGGGAGATGCTAGAGGCAGGAAAGGAGTTGTTATCCATAGCTAGTTGTGTGTATTTTTTAAGGACAAGTACATTCAACAAACCTGGGGTAAGGCAGGTGGATCTACTTCCTGTCTACACACACCCTACTGCCCCCACCTACACACACACATAGTCAGAAGCTGCCACTATTGGGTTCCCTTAACAGGTAGGGCTCCAGAGTACAACATAAGCCAAAATCTAAGATCGGGGAGGGGCAGCTTTTCTGGGCTCCTACTGTGGGACAGACATATGCTGTGAGTATTTTGCACCTTATTTAGCTTTCACAGAATTCTTTGCAGGGCAAGGATTCAGAGAGGTGAAGTTACTTGCCCAAGGTCATTCAGCTAGTAAGTGGTAGAGCCAGGGTTTAAACTGTTCAATTAAGTGAACAGTCGCGGTCTGGCTCCCAGTGACAGGCTCTTTCTGTCTCACCATGCTGCCTCTGGCAGAGGTCGTCCACAGCTGTGCACCTTGTCTGTGTCTGACCTCCTGCAGTCTTGGCTCCAGCCACACCTGTCCTTATCTGGCTGACTTGCTTATAGCACAAGCAAGATTTTGAATGTTTTCTCTTCCTTCTTAGATTCCTGTCACCCTTAGTTTTCAACTCAGCTCGGTATCCAGAGTGTCATTTTCAGAATTTTCCCTTTAGCTAACTCCCAATACTGAACTGTTTCTGATGAGCTGGTGAGTTTTCTGACTCTGCTGTAGACATTATCTTCACTTTCCAGCTTTGGGTTCTCCACTTAGCACAGGGTCATATTGCCAACTGTCCTCTCCGTCTCCAACTGAAGGAAGCTGGCACTGAGGCAGGGGCTGATCTGGCAGGTGTCTCAAGCCTGTGTCCTGTGTGGGTTTAGGAGGCGAGTCAGCTACCAATGGCTGTTTGTTTTTCCTTGTCTAAAGAGAAAAACAGTGGGGGTAATGGAATAGCCACTGAGTCAGGGCTGCAGTGCTGGGTGAGAAAGTTCCCTTTGGACTGAACTAGCTGAACCGATACGTTAGGACTATCCCCTATTCCCATTTCTGGGCCCTTGGCAGTGCCTTTTCTATTTCCCCACATCTATTTCTGCATGTATTTTATTTCCCCACATTTGTCTCTGACTTCGGATCAGAGTTTGACACTTCTCCCATCCTACTCTTACCCTTGTTGAGAGACTTCCAGGTATGGCCTCGGCTGCTGCTGGTCCATGATTTTGTCTCTTGGGCCACAGAAAGAGCTAGCAATAAGCTGATGATTGACACTCTTTCTACGTGTCTCCCCCTCCCTTCCTGCCCAGGCTGGTGCAGCTGCAGGATCGGGCTGTGAGTGTATTACAGATACAGTTGGTACCCATCTCCGCTCACCCCTTGCCCCTCCACACTGTGGTTTCCCTCTGCAATATCTGTAACTCTTTGCCCAAGGGGAAGACTGGAAGTACTGGGGAGCTGACACCCGTAGGAGCAGCCCTGAGCCAGTACTGGATGGTCACTGGAGGATAAACACCCGGCTTCCTGTCCCTCCCATGGGGCAGCCCTGAAGTGTGTTCCATGTTATCAGGTGTCCCCAGTGAGTGTCCTCTCAGGTTCTCACAACAGCAGCCTGCTCGTTTGTTCACCCAGAGTTGGCTCTCTTCTTTCCCTGTCTTATTTCCTCACTCCCCTAGATGAACTTCTGTACCAGCTACTTGTACTCAAATCCTTAGGGTCTGCTTCTCACGGGGAGGGGAGCCCAACCTATGACAGGGTCCTACAGCCAATGTTCTTGATGATTCCGGCTTCCATTCGGTGCCTTTTCAATGGGACCACAGTTCACAAACTCCCACGGTGGTTTCAGGACCCAGTGCACATGCCAGAACTCCAGTGAGTGTGGGAGGAAAAAAATATTGTTTAACATAGGCATCTTTAATGGAAGCAAGTTATGGAGCTAATAATACTGATATTTTCAATGGACCAAATTAAATTATGCTTCCCATCTTGTGTCTTAATTAAAGGGATAAAAACTGTTTCACATTTTAATTAGCAAGTGTGTCTTGAAAAGACTTAAATTAATATGGGAGTCATCACCACAGGAGAGCAGCCCTCTGCCAAGATTCATGAGGCCAGAGAGAGCGCAGAGAACGGAGTATATTTCCAGCGGGAATGAGAGCAGCCACTGCTGGAACTCAAAAACTTTGGTTTCTTGAATTTTCCGAAAGGATAAAAGCAGGAACCTGGTGTGGAGCTGGAAGGCATGACGTTTTGTTTTCTAGACAGGTCCACTTTCTCCATGTGAACCTTTTTTAAGACACTTAAACATTGCATCTAGAAACGATGAGAATATAGAGGATGGTGGGGACAGAGAGTGCCTGCTAATGACAGCCCTACCTTGCTTGGCCCAGCTCCTGGGATGCGAGTTCCTGGAGTTCTGGAAGCATTGTTGGCAGAGCCTGAAAACAGAAGGGGTCCTCCCTCGTGGGTGTCTCAAGTCCACGTCCTGTACAGGTGTAGGAGAGGAGCTGGTGCTGATGGCTGTTTGTTTTTCCTTTGTCTGAAGAGAAAAACAGTGTGGGAACAAGGCTTACATGCTGCTACTGAGTGTTCAAGTCCTTCCACAGCTCTGTTGGCACATTTGGTTTTTTATTTTTATTTTTGTTTGACTTTAAAAAATTTCACGAGTAGCACATACTTGAGAAAAAAACAATTTGAAAACATATATGCAAAGATGAAAGAAACAAAACAAAAACGTAATCCCATCACCCACATAATGTGTTGCTTTCGTCTATAGGTCTGGCCCTGCCCCCCCCACCCCACCCCATGTATCTGTACGTATTAACACGTACATCCGCTAATGTATCTGCAGATGAGGTGGGGAGGGTGAGGTGGGGGGTGGGATCTGGTGCTTACATTCTCCTGCAAACTGCTGTTTTAAACACTTGTTCCAATCTCCCTTTGTAATTCCCTCTCACATCTTCCTGTGGCTCCTGCTGACTCTTTCAGCCTTTTCTGATTCACTCCATTTCAACCATGAGCAAGCCCCTCCTCCTTCATTTCCCAGAGGCGAGTTAACACAAGTCTATCGTATAATGACTGTATTAAAGGGTTTGGGTAAAATGGGATTTCAGCCGGAAAATGGAAGATTAGACACCATTATTCCTGCCACTCTCTGCTAAGCCCAAGGTCCTGCTACCAGATTGCTTGGCCCTGCCCCCTCTCCCCAGGCTCTCCTCCCATCTCCTCTCTTCTTGATTGTCACATGTTTCCCAGAACACCTTTCTCTTGGGTGCTCAAGGGATGATCAGAGGCCTTTGATCCAGAGCAGCTCCATCTTGCATAGGGGCTGGGTGAAATAAGGCTTAAGACCTGCTTGGCTGCATTTCCAGGAGGCTAAAGCATTCTAAGTCACAGGATGAGATTGGGCATTGACACAAGATGAGATAGGATGTTGGCATAAGGTACAGGTCATAAAGACCTTGCTGATAAAACAGGCTCCAGTAAAGAAGCCGGCTAAAACCCACCAAAACCAACGTGGTGACAAGAATGACCTCTAGTCATCCTCACTGCTACATTCCCACCAGCACCATGACAGTTTACAAATGCCATGGCAACGTCAGGAAGATTACTCTGTATGGCCTAAAAAGGGAAGGCATCTATAATCTATTCCTTCTTTAGCATATAATCAAGAAATAACCATAAAAATGGGCTCTGTCTATGGAATAGCCATTTGTTCATTCCTTTACTTTCCTAATAAGCTTGCTTTCACTTTACTGTATGGATTCACCTCATTCTTTCTTGTGTGAGATACAGGAACTGTCTCTTGGGGTCTGCATCGGGACCCTCTTCCAATAACAGGACCACTTGAGTTCCTATTACTGTGTTGTGCTAAGCAATTTAGTTTGCTTTTTGTCTCAACCTCTTATGTACAGACTAGCCCACAGCCTTCCCTATCATAGCCTAAAGGCCAGGGATTTTCTGAATCAAATAGAAATCTATTATAGAGATGAATTTGCCATCCCTCTGGAAAGCAGAAGTAGTGGAGTATTTTATGGTATTTTATTTTCCTTCCCATGAAATAAAAATGTCTTTGGTGACTATTTTGGTGGGCTCACCCTTCTTCCTGCAGCAGGAGGTGAGAGACTGTTTCCTCTTATCCTGGCCAGCTTTGGATAATATAATTTACAGGGGAAAAGAACTGTCCCCTTTGACAGGTACAAGGCAGACCTGCATGTTGATGTGATTTGGAAAGCTGGTTTGAGCTGAATGCGGGCAGAACCTGGGAAGGTGGAGGCTTCTATAGAAACCCCATGCGTCACCTTTTTCGCAGCAGGCTTCCAGATGGAATCTTAAATTCTGCATGACCATTTATCAGAGTTTCCAAATGTCACTTTCCAATTTGCATCAAACCTTTTCTACATATTAATACGATTATGTTACTAATGTATATGTTTTTGCTCTTCTACCAAATTTGTGTTTGAAACCCCAATGAGCTTACAAGGTGAGCCGGCTCCCTGGGGGAAAAGGATTCAGCTGCTTCTGCTTGTGGTTCATGAGGACGTCCTGAGAGGGTCACATGGAGTCAGAACAGACTCTGGCAGTCCACTCTTTGTCTTCTGCTGCCTCTGCTGCTAAATGTTGGCTCCAGCCCAATTCTTTTTTTTTTTTTCTCTCTCTCTTTCGCCCAGGCTGGAGTACAGTGGCACAATCTCAGGTCACTGTAACCTCTGCCTTCCTCTGGTTTCAAGTGATTCTCTAGCCTGAACCTCCTGAGTAGCTGGGATTACAGGCATGTGCCACCACATCCAGCTAATTTTTGTATTTTTAGTAGAGATGGGGTTTCACCATGTTGGCCAGACTGGTCTCGAACTCCTGACCTCGTGATCCGCCCTCCTTTGCATCCCAAAGTGCTGGAATTACAGGTGTGAGCCACTGTGCCTGGCCCTAGCCCAATTCTTGACCTCTACCTTCTCTTGCTCTGGGCAAGGCCTGCTAGTTCTTTTTCTTTTTCCCATTCAAAGACAGGGGACTTAGGTTAGGGGGTTCAGTGCCTTGCTTTGCCCAGGAGTTTTCTTGGGGGTGGGATCCGGGGCCCAGATCTAAGTTAGGCGTTTCTGCAGAGGTGATTCAGGCCAGGGAGAGCCTGATGGTCAATCCATAGTCCAAGTTCTTTGAGAAAACTTTTCCCAGTCTCTGACCAACTACATTGCTTTGTCCTCTAGGAGCCTGTCATGGGTGCTTTTGAGTGTCATTGCTAGAGCAGGCCTCCACCTCTGAACAGGGGTTTGGGCTCTAAAGCTTCTGGAGCATTTACTGCCACCCATTCTGTCCTCTCTGCTCCCGCTTTTCCCAAGGCCTGAGCATGAAGACAAATGTCACTATCAGTTGGACTTTAGGGATGCAGGGTTTGTTTTGCCCAGTGTAAACCGAAAACAGTACAATGGCCAGGCCATGGGTCTATCCTGCTGACCATGGGGCCCCTATTTGGTATCAGTGCTGCCTTGAACCTTTAAATCAGCCTCTCCTCACCCAGTCATTCACAAGGACCTGCCATCCCTCGAAGGGGAGCCACCCGGCAGGCACTCTGGGCTGCCCTTGTTCATCCCCAGCCTGCTTCTACTCCAGACCCCGCTTTTGCCCCATTCTGAATTCTTGACTCCACATTCTGATTTTGATTCAGTGTTTTGAGACTTTGGACTTAGTGTATGTGCTTTGTCTTTCAGGATCTAAACTTTCTCTGGAACTCTGATGGGCATCTGTTTTTCTGCTTTTCATGTTCTAAGATGCTGCAAGTGGCAATTCCTATCTGGGCTCAGTCCTGGGCCCTCAGCCAGGGCCCCTGCAGGGCCAATGCTGGGCTCCCTTCCCTCATGTGCAGGGGTGCTTAGCAGGGGTGGCATGGAGAGGAAAGGTGAAGTCACTGTCCCCCAGCTCTGTGTCAGAGAAGCTGAATGCAACCCGCAGACAGTGAGTCAATAGCTAGCTGGTCCTCATGCCCATCCTTCCAAAGATACAGATGATGAATGAAGAAAGAGCCAGAGGCATAATCTCCCCGTCCCTGTCATACCTGTCAGACCACACCCCTATGACAGGCATCTCACACAGCTTGGGGCCTGCTTCTGCCTGCCCCAGCCCTTCTCAGCAGCAGACACCAAAGCTTGTCACCATCAAGATCCTGGATCCCCTCTGACCAGAGGGCATTTGAAACTTCAGCCAGTTTCCCAAGTTGAAGGATGGTTTTGAACTTCTATCATAAGTATGTAGTTCCTAAGGAGAGATTTGGGCTCTTCATTACTGACCCAGGACAGCCTCAGCCCAAGGCCATGGATGGCTGGTGTTTCCTGGTTTGACCTTAATTCTTACCAGCAATAGAGCCTGTATTGATTTTCCTGGGTTTCCACAACAAATTACCACAAACTGGGTAGCTTAAAACAATAGAATATTCTTTCACTATTATGGAGCCCAGAAGTTCAAATCCAATGTGTTCATAGGGTTGGTTTGTTCTGGAGGCTCTGAAGGAGATGTCTCTTCTCTAGTTTCTGACAGCTGCAGCAATCCAAGCTGCTCCTTGGCTTGTACATGTGTTATTCCAACCTCTGCATCCATCATCACATCACCTTCTCCTCTATGTGTCTCATCTCCTCTTCTCTTCTAAGGACTCAAGTCACTGAGTTTAGGGCCCACCCAGGTAATCAAGGAGGATCTCATCTTGAGATCTGTCTTTGTTGTGTTGTTATAACAAAAGACCACAGACTGGGTAATTTATAAATAATAGCAATTTATTTCTTACAGTTCTGGAAGAAGTACAGGATTAGGGAGCCAGCAGATTCAGTGTCTATGAGGTCTGCTGTCTCTGCTTCCAAGATGGCACCGTGTTGCTGTATTCTCTAGAGGGGATGAGCACTGTGTCCTCACATGGAAGAAGGTGGAAGGGCAAAAAAGGGGCAGACTCCTTCCTTCAAGTCTTTTTATAAGGGCACCTAATCTCATTCATGGAGGCAGAGGTCTTACGACTCAATCACCTCCTAAAGGCCACATTTCTTTATGCTGTTGCATTGAGGATTAAGTTTCAACATATATTTTGAAAGGTACTAAACATTGAAACCATAGGAAGCTCCTTAACTAATTACATTTGCAAACGTCACCCCCCCACCCCACCCCCGACCCATTCATAGGTTCTAGGGGCTCTGGCCCCTTGCTGATTTCTTGCTCTAGCCTGTGAGCCTGGCTAATCTTGTTTAGCTCCAAACTTCACTCACATCTGAGCTCCTCCAGCAATACTGTCTCTATTGGTTGACCAAATTCTGCCCAGAATGTCAGAATTAATTTGAGCTTATTGCACCCCGTTAGACACAGAATGAAATACTGGACTCTGGCTGGCCAAGTCAGGACACAGGCAGTGGCTCAGCTCAAGGGCATGTGCTTTGGCGTGAGACAAATCATGGTTCTTGGCTTTGACCCTCCCGTTTCTGAGCCTTGGTTTCCTCAGCAGTAAAATGGGTTTGCATGATGGTGCTTTTCTCAAGGGTGGTACATATGGGCACGAGGCCGAGGGCATGAGGGATCGCACGAGGGTTTTTTGCCCCTTCCTTTCCTTTCTCTTTCTCCCATCCACCCTATGGAGTAAGTGCTTTGTTACTACAGAAAAAAGAGGCAGGGTCCACAATATGGTAATATTGTAATGTGTTAATAAAGCAATTATGCTTAAGAGGAAAATCTTTCCCACTTTTCCCACACCTGTTAAGAAATAAGATAGTACTAGAAGCCTATGGCCCAGGATCCTGGGAATTCACAACAGAGTAAAAAGATCAAGGGCATTTCTGGAAAAAGAGAGAAGTGGCACCTCATCATTCATCCAAGACAGATTCTGTGTAAAGTGTTGTATCATACAGCACCTGCAGAACTTTCCAGAATTTGCAGGCATAACTAAGGGCTACAGGCAGGAAATGCTCAGTGTCTTAATTCTGTCTCCTCCTAGTTTCTTCTTGTGGACCAGCATTCTTTGTCCTAGCTTCTCCTCTTGTACACCAAGCCACTGCCAAGTCAAAGCTTGCCTTTTGATCCATGATAGCACAGAAATAGAATAATCCCAGCATCCCCTTATCCTCCCATCAACAGGCCAGTGCAGCACCCCCTGTGCCAACCTTAAAGCCACAGTTGCAATGACTGGCAGGAAGGATGGTTAACAGTCATTGAGCGAACAGTTGGGGAGGGTGAAGTTTAATCATCGGTTAGTTTTAGTTGGAGTCTATCTTTGATTATGAGTGTCACACAGTGCATATTTTCAGTCATCTCTACTTTAAAGCAAAATTGAGAACTAAGAAGTCTTATCATTGTCTGGCAGTCACTATGGATTTCTGTGATGGGTGAGTTTAGTTAAGCTAGTCACAGTTGACAATGAATATGCAAACAGATTCTAACATAGACCTTTGCTCATCTCCCCACCTCATTGTATTATGCCACATTGAGAGTGTGAGTATCTTTTATGCCCAACCCTGAGTGCCTGCTGGCCTTTCCCCAGGTTGCCTTTCCCAATCTTCCAAATTATTCAGAGCTCGAATCCCTTAGATCTAAACCCAGGTTAGCTTTTCTTCACCAGCGAGAGCACCCACCGGCACAGCCCTCTGATTAATTAACCAAGTTCTGCTGAGGGCCTTTTTGTGGATGGATGGGGGAGCACATGTATCCCTTTAAACACGCTTAATTAAGCTGGGCGAATCACTGGACTCCTTAGCAGTGGGCTGGGCCTTGAATCAAGTCTTGCTGCATATTTGCACAAGGTGCTCTGTGTTTGCCTATTGAAACGGGATCATCTGTCTGGAGGATGCCTCGCATGTCTTGTATCAGGACATTCTTCCTTGGCACGGCAACGTGGCCCTCCCCTGGAGTCTCCTTATAGATGAGCTATGATTCTACTATTCAGAGAGGTTGGCCGGCTGCCTCCAAGCAAGGGATACAAGATGCACTGGTAATAGTAATGCTATTCAGAAGTGATATTTGACATATTTAGTAGCAGGGACAGCACAGGCTCTGGCCAATCAGAACAAGCAACAGCCATAAACCATAGATAGAGTTGTTCTGGTGGGTACTTACTGAAAGTCAGCCATGGAACAAGAGTTTACATAGAGCTTCACATATTTCCCTGTTTGATCATAGCCACAACCCAACCCCATGGGAGAGGTTTGGTACTGTCTTAATTTTAGAGATGTCCTAATTTTGAGGTTCAGAGAAGTCTTATGTCTTCCCCACAGGCACATAGGTCATTGGAGAGCCGGAAGCCAAGCACCCTCCTCCACGTTCTTTCTACCATACCATGTGGCTCATGTCGATACAGACCCCTGAAGGTGGACCAATCCTGGAAGATCACTGGTGAGCCCAGGGCAAAGGTGGTAGGGGGAGGGGGAGGGGCACAATGGTCTGGGATTTGTAGAAAAGTCAAGGTGGAGCTAGTGCCCCTTTCTGTACCCTCCATTCACATAGCACTATGATCCTACAGGAGGCTTGGGGAAAGAAAGGGCTGCACAGAGTCAACAGAGAGGAGCATTCTTGGGAAACAAGGACACAGATGTTTATTTGGGAGGCGATCTCCAGAAGCACAATGATGAAGTAGGAAAGATTTAAAGATGAAAAACCAACACAGTGAATGCTCTGATGAGTGAGTTACCCTCATGGGCAACTGGGGTTGATCCCTCGGGGCTGTCTGAAAACCATGTAGCCCTTGCCTCAAAATCGTGCCACTGGAGGGCAGGGAGCCTGAGGCACTTATTCACTCCCTGCCATCCCTACTCTGGGCATTAATTTCCTTGCATGTCACAGTTGTGACTGGCCACTGAGAGCAGGCTGTTAGGCAGGATGCCAGCCAGGCAGAGAAGACGGACATGCAGGGGTATGAGGGCTGAGTTGTCCTCACAGGTAAACTCGGGTGGGCTGGATATGGGATGGAGGGTCCATAGCATCTGCTACACTCATGAGTCCTAAATGACAGCAGAAAACAGGAAACAGGCTTTCACCATTGCCAGCTCATTTTCTCCATGCGAGGGAGGGAGGCCTCCATGTTTCAGGTCTATGCCATGCCCAAGAAAATGCTTGATGTCTTAGGAAACTCAAGAATGTGTCCTTCCATCCTTTCTGTGAAATGTCAGCATGTGGACTTGCCTCTCCCCCATCCTCTGACTTATTTGGGGAACCCCTTCAGTGGGAGGGAGCTTGCTTTTGGCACTGGTAGGAAATGCCATATACTCCCCACCACCAACTAAAAATCTCCCCTCCCTTCCATGGCCCCCAGCCTCACACCAATCTGCAGCTGGTACCTCTGCCCTGACAGAGGGTCTGGTAGGGACATCTGACAGACACAGAATGTTTTAATTTGGAAGCCATTGATCTAGAGCATGTTAACAAATGGCACCTGTTGGTCCAAACCTTGTTTGCCATCCATCTTGTCTTATCTGAGCACTGACTGCATCTAGATGGGAGCTGTATCAGTCCTTAGGGACAGATTGCTGTGCAGGGTTCCACCCCAGAGCCGAGAGAACTTTTCTCTCCGGCCTGAGAATGACAAGGGCAGGGCCTCTGTGAGTGGCTCAGGGGCTAAGGATGGGAGAAAGTGGATTGACATTGCCTGGGAGTGGCTAAGAAAAAAGTCTTTTCACTTCGATTCTAAGGGTCCATCTCCCACTACATTTCAGTGAGGAGTTGGAGAGATTGGACTGTTACTGACAAACCTCAGTAGGTAACTTCACTGATGCAGTAAGTGCTGGGTTAGGGGGTCATCAGCAGGGGGTAGAGTGGCCTTTACCCTGTTGTGTGAACCTGGGCACGTCATTTGTCCTGTCTTTCCTTTCATCACACCACCTAAAAGATACGCACATGGAGAAGTCTCTGCCCTGCTCCATCTTATTAGGCTGCTGAACTGGGTTGTGCAGGACAGCACTAGAACAAGTAGAAGGAACTATGGGGATGCATTTCATTTATGAATCAATGTGGATGAGTCAGAATCAAGAAAGCCTGTGTAGGGTGGGCATGGCTGGGCAGAATGCCTCACCTACAGCCTTGGGGTAGGATTGGTGATGTCAAACCATCTGCATCAAGGCACAGTCTGCCTGCAGAAGGGATGGAGCCTCCGGAGAAACTGGGCTTCAGAGAGGAGGGTCATTAGCCTGTTCCCGGCTCTGCCTGAGAGACGGGTATTCCGCTTTGGAGTGAGGACAATTTCTGGATCTTGGTGAAAATAATCTCACTTCCTAATAGCCCTCTTGCCTTATTCTGACATACCAAGCAAGCCTCTGAAGAATGTTTTGGCCTCCTCAATACTATAATAAGGTGTCCTGGTAGAGTGGGCATTGGTTGGATTTGCTGCCCAGCATCCACCCCTATATTGTGGTACCTATATCCAACCTCCTTCTTTCCGCTTTGCTCAGCCCTTGTAGTTGGGAGGCACCAACTCTTGGCTTAGGGGTGGAGCATGTAATCTAGGCCTCAGGCAGTCAGAATGTAACATTCCTCTGCTTGCCCAAGGCTTGGCTCAGAGTTGGCTTTGTGACCTCATTAGGGCCAAGGAGATGAAATGAGATGCATGCTGAGGCTTCCAAGGGAGACTCTTCCACTCTTGCCAGCTAGACTTGAAGACTGGGATCCTGGAGGCAGGAAGCCATCTTTCCACCATGTGGAGGCTCAGTCAACAAGGTAGAACCCAGAGAAGGAAAAAACTGGGTCCTGTTGATACCATTTGATGCCTGAATCCAGCTCTACCTGAAACTAGATTTATTCTCTGGACCTTTCAGTTTTGAAAGCTGATAAATTCCTTTTGTGCTTGTCATTTTGAATGAGAATGTCTGTCTCTGGCAACTGAAAAAGTTGCAACTAAAATGCCTGGACAAGAGACAGAGCAGTCCAATCACCTTCATCAATCATTAGGCTGGCATTCCCATTGTACAACAGTGACTTTTGAGCCTGGCTGTGTGAGTTTGCCCCTGAAATACTGATGACTTTGGGGTGTACTGCAAAAGTTCACTTTCTAAATTTGGATGGCTGAGAACCCGGCCTGGGGTATAACCCTCCTATGAAACACCCTTCCTGAGAACTTGGTTGGGGTATAACCCATCTATGAAAGTCCCTTTCTGAGTGACCATTTCTGGCACTGAGTGACATTTCTGTGGTTGGTACCTTATTTGCGTCTTCTCCTAATTACCAGTATGTCCCTGTGAACCCCCTTTCTTCATGACAGGGCTGGGGAAGACAGCAAGTACTAGCTCACATATCACTCATTCCTTTATTCATTCAGGCGTTCTTTATTCATCAAATAAGTGAACAAGGAAATGGTAATAAATCCAGTATGTTAACTGAGGTGGGAGTAATGTTCAAAATAGTTCATTTTACAACCAGTGTGGGATGCCACAGAAGCTGTACTTTCTGAACGTGTCCATGTGAGGGCGCCTCTGGGGGATGCTGGCCGGCGCCGGAGACCTTAGCCCAGCTCAGCTGACGCCTGCTGTGGAGTCAGTGCCAAATGCCATCAGGGCACTGTCTCCCCTCAGGGCTCTGGCCAGGAGACATGTGAGCAGGGAGGTTGGCTGGGGCATGTCCAGGGCTCATTGAGCGAGCACAGAGGCATTTCAATATTTTAACAGCTGGTATGGCTTTATTGGTGAGTACTGGCTGCATATCAGGCCTAAATGAAGATCAGGTTTTAAAGGGCTTTGCACGCCAAGTTGAAAAAGTTTTATCCCATCTCAAAGACAACAGGGAGTTACTGGGGTATTAAGAAGGAGACTGGCCTGACCAGATCTGTGAGGTAGGTGATACTTCTAGTGACAGCACAGGAGACGACTGGATGAGGGACCAGAGACAGGCAATCTGGAAAGGAGGCTGGCCACAGTTAGGCAGCCGGAACAGTCTTTTCCTTTTAGGGACCACTGAACCCAGATGCTTGGAAGGCCACGGTCTTGAGATGACGTGTGTGGTCTAGTTGAGTTTCTGTAAAACTTGATACTTTCTCGGACTGTGTAGAGTAGGAGCCAGCTATTTTACGAAGTTCATTTCCTGTTGTATTTAGGAAGTTCCTGAACACTCCCAGGAAGCCTGCCCTTGCAAGATACCACACTTTGTTCCTTAACTTAGATGCTCCACTGGGATTCTGAAAAGCTTCAATTCACTGATACACATTGACAGGAGCTGCTGAGCCATTTAAGCTTTGACTATCTCTACTTGAAAGGCTCAAGATAAAGTTTTCCACACCTGGAGAGGAGAGCATTTAAGTGGCTTAGGTTCTCAACCAACCACACTCCCCCCAGCAACCCTGAGAGGGTTCTTGAATGTTAATTTCATGATTCAGAATGAGTGGATCATCAACCTTTGGGAAATTCATTCATCAAACAATTCCTAAGTCCTACTATGCACCAGGCACTAGGGAGGACAAATGAACCTGCAGGAAACGCCAGAGGTTTCCTCTGTGTCTTTCACACATCACAAGGCACATCACCAGCTCATAGATGGAAGTGGTCTAGGCAAATCCAACATCCCTGTTTTATTTCCCCATTAGGCAAAGCGCTCTGTGCACCTGGGCAGAGTCAGTGGCCAGGGCAGCTCAGGAGCTCCAGGAACTGCTCCCTTCCTGGGTCTGCTTCCTCCATTTCCCTAAGATAAATCTTTGGCATCCAAAGCCTGTGGTTCCAAGAAGCCACAGGTCAAAACAATCACAAGTGTGCCAGTTCACCTCTATTATTTCCAGTGTTAGAGAACCATGCACCTGCAAAGATCTTTTCTATGGAGCCCTCAATGGCTTCTGCATAACTTGGAAGTAGTAACTATGAGGGCTCAAATCAGCCAGTCAGCCCAGACCAGACTTTGGCTTTGGGGATGGTATTGCAATTAAGTATGCAATATGGTTCTTTGCTGATAATCCCCTTGCTGCTGCTGGGAGGCAGAAGCAAAGCTGCTTCTTACTAGAGAGCTTTCTTTTTAATTCAAAACTGGGCTCTTAAAGGAATAACTAACTCTTTTTGTATGTACTGAACATTTAGAAACTAACATTGTAAAGGACAGATGTCGAACACAAAGGCTGAGTAGTTTCATCTTATAGAATCTTGGAATAGTCTGTCCGGCTTGGTGTGCATATAGGGAAGGGACTAGTGGGGAAGAATTGTTGAGAATCAAAGGGAAAATAGAGGGAGGGTGAGGATGGGAGAAGGAGAAGGCAAACTCTAATTGTCCTGAGTTCTAATTGTCCTGAGGGCCAGCCTTGTTGATGGCCGCTTCTCTGAAGGTACCCAGAGATGCTGAATGGCCTACCAGGAAGAACCTGCTGGAATCCTAGGTTAGAGTTAATGCTACTAAGAGCTAATACTTAGGCTGCACTATTCTACATTCTTTGCATGTATTAATTTAATCCTCATGACAACCCAGTGAGATAAATTTTACTATTATTATTACCATTTTCCAGATGAGGAAATAGAGGCAGAAAGAGGATAAGTGATTTTCCCAAGTCTCAGAGCTGGTGAGTGGTGAAGCTGGGATTCAGAGTCAGGGAATCAGCTCAAAAGTCTGTGCTGATAGCTATGGTACTAGGAAGAGGTCCCAGAATGCGTCCATTCAGATCCAGCTCAATGACCTGGGGCCAGTTACTTGGATCCTGGAATTTTTTTCATCTATACACTGGGGGAAGGGTGGAGAAGAATGACTTGTGGTAAAGGGTAAATGAGATCATGTGAGGGAAGAGTGCCTTGTGGGCTGGAGGGCTCTGGACACATGTTCATTGTGGGTTATTTAGTTTTCTTCTGGGAGAGGAGAGAAGACAGAGAGATTGGCTTCTCCAAGGAGCACCCAGCTGGTGCCCCAGAGACTCCGGGATTCTTAGAGAGCCATTGAAATGAGAGAGATGAAGGAGGCAGGACAGAAGGACTACAGGGAGGAGAAGGGAGCCTGGCATTTGACCCACCTCAGGGGTCTGTTCAGATGCAGAGATGGGGTTGATGTGCCCACTTCTATGCGAGGTCGCATCCATGGAGCCATCTTGGGGCCTCTGGACATTGCACTAAAATCAGCCACAGGAGTTCCTGTGCTGAGCTGGGCTCGGGCCTGCTATCCTCTCCCTTGAGGTTTCCAGATGCTGCCCTAGGGCTCTTTCTCTATCCCTGTTTGTTCCTCCCAACCCTCCTTCGTGTTCATTTTCAAGACCCAAGAAAGCTCTGGTGCAGCAGAACTCAGAGCACTGTGTGTTCCACTGTGTCCTTCCCCTTGTCAAGCATATTTGCTGCATCATCACCTCCCCTCTGTCCTGAGAGTTCATCCAGCATGGGGAACTTGCTTATTCCCAGAACAAGGCAAGGCCTTTTCTTAAGCAAGTCCTGGGCATGTGTTTGTTGAATGGAATTGAGGAGCAGTCTGGGAAGTGGCCAGAGCCCTCCTTCCAGCGCCGCTGTGTGGCTGTGGGTTAGTCCGGAGATCCCTGTGAGCCACAGTCTCCTCCTGATGAAGAGGATTGGATTGGATAACTCTGGGGCCCCTTTAGCTCTGACTTTCCCAGGGTTCCAGGGATGGAAGAGCCCATGGAGTCTAAGAGGCTGTACACATCATCGCTGTGGTCTCGGTGGGCCAGACTGTAGCGTAGCCCTTGTAGTTAATGCCTGTTGATTCCCACAGGTGGCTCTGAGGAGTCGTTTAGGACCCTGAGTGGGCAGAATTAACACCGACTTTATTCATCTGGCAGCAAGAATTTGGTTGGCAATAAATTGCTTCTCCAATGAGAGCATAATCACTTCTCATCAGATTAGTCCTCGCCAGGAGCTGTTCTGAAATCCTTTCTGTGTCTGATGCATACAGCCCTGACTCCGAAGGAAAAAAATGAAAAACAAATGAGATGCAAGAATGATGAATTTGATAAAGGGCAATGATACCTGGGGGCTTTTCCTCCTGCAGTGAAGCTTGGAAGTGGTGTTGGAGGAGGGGGCGACAGGTCATTTGAAGAAGTCTGAAGGAGTGGGAGTCAGCTGTTCCCCGATGGTCTCACTCCCAGGTTGCATGAAAGCGAGTCCCAGAGCCAGTTTCACCACACACAGACATTTGTACCCTGGCAAAGCAGGCAACCCAGCAGTTCCTACAGCCTCCAGGGAAGTTTTACATCCAACCTCACCCTGCATGTGACGATCACTTGAGGTTGACACAACAAAATTCCAGACACGAGATTTCCATCTCCTTGTCAACATCAGACAAGCAGAAAGCCTCCTAAACCAATGGCCAGACCCAGAATTCTGCCTCAGGGTAACAGGTACAGGTTTCCCTGAGTTCTTAGGTCCTACTCATGCAAATGTCTCTGAAATATTTTCAGCCAGTCCCCGAATCCTGAGCGCCTTTTATTTCACCAATGAACGCTTGCTAGGATCTGAATGTTTGTGTCTCCACCTAATTCATGTGTCAAAATCCTAACCCCCAAGGTGATCCTATTATGGAAAGTGGGGCCTTGGGGAGGTGATTAGGTCATGAGGGAAGAGCTTTCATAAATGGAATTAGTGCCCTCATAAATAAGACCTTAGAGAGCTCCCTTCCCCTTCTGTCACATGAGGACCCAGTGAGGAGAAGACGGTCTCAGAACCAGGAAGCCAGACCTCACCACAGACAACCTGGTGGTGTCTTGGTCTTGGACTTCCCAGTCTCAGGGTGTAAGACATACACTTCTGTCATTTCTTTTTTATTTATTTATTTATTTATTTATTTATTTTTTATTGCATTTTAGGTTTTGGGGTACATGTGAAAAACATGCAAAGTTGTTGCATAGGTGCATTCATGGCAGTGTGATTTGCTGCCTCCCTCCCCCTCACCCGTATCTGGCATTTCTCCCCTTGCTATCCCTCCCCAACTTCCCCCCCGCTGTCCCCCCCACTCTCCCGCAACAGAACCCCGTGTATAGTGCTCCCCTCCCTGTGTCCATGTGTTCTCCTTGTTCAACACCCACCTATGAGTGAGAACATGTGGTGTTTGGTTTTGTGTTCTTGTGTCAGTTTGCTGAGAATGATGGTTTCCAGGTTCATCCATGTCCCTACAAAGGACGCGAACTCCTCATTTTTAATGGCTGCATAATATTCCATGGTGTATATGTGCCACATTTTTCCTGTCCAGTCTATCATCGATGGACATTTGGGTTGGTTCCAGGTCTTTGCTATTGTAAACTGTGCTGCAATGAACATTCGTGTGCATGTGTCCTTATAGTAGAACGATTTATAATCCTTTGGATATATGCCCAGTAATGGGATTGCTGGGTCAAATGGAATTTCTATTTCTAGGTCCTTGAGGAATCGCCACACTGTTTTCCACAGTGGTTGAACTAATTTACACTCCCACCAACAGTGTAAAAGTGTTCCTATTTCTCCACATCCTCTCCAGCATCTATTTTCTCCAGATTTTTTAATGATCGCCATTCTAACTGGCGTGAGATGGTATCTCAATGTAGTTTTGATTTGCATTTCTCTAATGACCAGTGATGATGAGCATTTTTTCATATGTTTCTTGGCCTCTTGTATATCTTCTTTTGTAAAGTATCTGTTCATATCCTTCACCCATTTTTGAATGGGCTTGTTTGTTTTTTTCTTGTAAATCTTTTTTAGCTCGTTGTAAATTCTGGATATCAGCCCTTTGTCAGATGGGTAGGCTGCAAAAATTTTTTCCCATTCTGTTGGTTGCCGATTCACTCTATTGACTGTTTCTTTTGCCGTGCAGAAGCTGTGGAGTTTGATTAGGTCCCATTTGTCTATTTTGGCTTTTGTTGCCAATGCTTTTGGTGTTTTGGTCATAAAGTCCTTGCCTACGCCTACGTCCTGAATTGTTTTGCCTAGGTTTCCTTCTAGTGTTTTTATGGTGTTAGGCCTTATGTTTAAGTCTTTAATCCATCTGGAGTCAATTTTAGTGTAAGGTGTCAGGAAGAGGTCGAGTTTCTGCTTTCTGCATATGGTTAGCCAGTTTTCCCAACACCACTTATTGAACAGGGATTCCTTTCCCCATTGCTTGTTTTTATCAGGTTTGTCAAAGATCGGGTGGTTGTAGATATGTTGTGTCGCCTCCGACGCCTCTGTTCTGTTCCATTGGTCTATATCTCTGTTTTGGTACCAGTACCATGCTGTTTTGATTACCGTAGCCTTGTAGTAGAGTTTGAAGTCCGGTAGTGTGATGCCTCCTGCTTTGTTCTTTTTGCTTAGAATTGACTTGGCTATGTGGGCTCTCTTTTGGTTCCATATGAAGTTTAAGGTGGCTTTTTCCAGTTCTGTGAAGAAGGTCATTGGTAGCTTGATGGGGATTGTGTTGAATCTGTAAATTACTTTGGGCAGTATGGCCATTTTCACGATATTAATTCTTCCTAACCATGAACATGGAATGTTTCTCCATCTGTTTGTGTCCTCTCTTATTTCGTTGAGCAGTGGTTTGTAGTTCTCCTTGAAGAGGTCCTTTACGTTCCTTGTTAGTTGTATTCCTAGGTATTTTATTCTCTTTGTAGCAATTGTGAATGGCAGTTCGTTCTTGATTTGGCTCTCTTTAAGTCTGTTATTGGTGTATAGGAATGCTTGTGATTTTTGCACATTGATTTTGTATCCTGAGACTTTGCTGAAGTTGCTTATCCGTTTCAGGAGATTTTGGGCTGAGATGATAGGGTCTTCTAGATATACAATCATGTCGTCTGCAAATAGAGACAATTTGACTTCCTCCTTTCCTAATTGAATACCCTTTATTTCTTTTTCTTGTCTGATTGCTCTGGCTAGAACTTCCAGTACTATATTGAACAGGAGTGGTGAGAGAGGGCATCCTTGTCTAGTGCCAGATTTCAAAGGGAATGCTTCCAGTTTTTGCCCATTCAGTATGATATTGGCTGTTGGTTTGTCATAAATAGCTTTTATTATTTTGAGGTACGTTCCGTCGATACCTAGTTTATTGAGAGTTTTTAGCATAAAGGTCTGTTGAATTTTGTCAAAGGCCTTCTCTGCATCAATTGAGATAATCATGTGGTTTTTGTCTTTGGTTCTGTTTATGTGGTGAATTACATTTATAGACTTGCGTATATTGAACCAGCCTTGCATCCCCGGGATGAATCCTACTTGATCATGGTGGATAAGCTTTTTGATGTGCTGTTGCAATCGGCTTGCCAGTATTTTATTGAAGATTTTTGCATCTATGTTCATCATGGATATTGGCCTGTAATTTTCTTTTCTTGTTGAGTCTCTGCCGGGTTTTGGTATTAGGATGATGTTGGTCTCATAAAATGATTTGGGAAGGATTCCTTCTTTTTGGATTATTTGAAATAGTTTCAGTAGGAATGGTACCAGTTCCTCTTTGTATGTCTGGTAGAATTCGGCTGTGAACCCATCTGGACCTGGGCTTTTTTTGGGTGGTAGGCTCTTAATTGCTGCCTCGACTTCAGACCTTGTTATTGGTCTATTCAGGGTTTCGACTTCTTCCTGGCTTAGGCTTGGGAAGAGGCAACTGTCCAGGAATTTATCCATTTCTTCCAGGTTTTCTAGTTTATGTGCATAGAGTTGTTTGTAATAATCTCTGATGATGGTTTGAATTTCTCTGGCATCTGTGATGATATCCCCTTTATCATTTTTTACTGCATCTATTTGGTTATTCTCTCTTTTCTTTTTTATTAGTCTGGCTAGTGGTCTGTCTATTTTGTTGATCTTTTCAAAAAACCAGCTCCTGGATTTATTGATTTTTTGAAGGGTTTTTCGTGTCTCTATCTCCTTCAATTCTGCTTTGATCTTAGTTATTTCTTGTCTTCTGCTAGGTTTTGAGTTTTTTTGATCTTGCTCCTCTAGCTCTTTCAATTTTGACGATAGAGTGTCAATTTTAGATCTCTCCTTTCTTCTCATGTGGGCACCTATTGCTATATATTTTCCTCTAGAGACTGCTTTAAATGTGTCCCAGAGATTCTGGTATGTGGTGTCTTCGTTCTCGTTGGTTTCGAAGAACATCTTTATTTCTGCCTTCATTTCAGTGTTTATCCAGTCAACATTCAGGAGAAAGTTGTTCAATTTCCATGAGGCTGTGCAGTTCTGGGTTGGCTTCTGAATTCTGAGTTCTAACTTGATTGCACTGTGGTCTGAGAGACTGTTTGTTATGGTTTCCGTTCTTTTGCATTTGCTGAGGAGTGATTTACTTCCAATTATGTGGTCAATTTTAGAGTAGGTGTGATGTGGTGCTGAGAAGAATGTATATTCTGTGGATTTGGGGTAGAGAGTTCTGTAAATGTCTATTAGGTTTGCTTGGTCCAGGTCTGAGTTCAAGTCCTGGATATCCTTGTTAATTTTCTGTCTCGTTGATCTGTCTGATATTGACAATGGGGTGTTGAAGTCTCCCACTATTATTGTGTGGGAGTCTAGGTCTCTTTGTAAATCTTTAAGAACTTGCCTTATGTATCTAGGTGCTCCTGTATTAGGTGCATATATATTTAGGATCGTTAGCTCTTCTTGTTGCATTGATCCTTTTACCATTATGTAATGTCCTTCTTTGTCTCTTTTGATCTTTGTTGCTTTAAAGTCTATTTTATGAGAGATGAGAATTGCAACTCCTGCTTTTTTTTGTTCTCCATTTGCTTGGTAAATCTTCCTCCATCCCTTTATTTTGAGCCTTTGTGTATCCTTGCTTGTGAGGTGGGTTTCCTGGATACAGCACACTGATGGGTTTTGGCTTTTTATCCAATTTGCCAATCTGTGTCTTTTGATTGGGGCATTTAGTCCGTTTACATTTAGGGTTAATATTGTTATGTGTGAATTTGATCCTGCCATTTTGATGCTAGCTGGCTGTTTTTCCCATTGGTTGATGCAGATTCTTCATTGTGTTGATGCTCTTTACCATTTCGTGCCTTTTTGGAGTGGCTGGTACTGGTTGTTTTTTTCTATGTGTAGTGCCTCCTTCAGGAGCTCTTGTAAAGCTGGTCTGGTGGTGATGAAATCTCTGAGTGCTTGCTTGTTCTCAAAGGATTTTATTTTTCCTTCACTTATGAAGCTTAGTTTGGCTGGATATGAAATTCTGGGTTGAAAGTTCTTTTCTTTAAGGATGTTGAATATTGGCCCCCACTCCCTTCTGGCCTGTAGGGTTTCTGCTGAGAGATCTGCTGTAAGTCTGATGGGCTTCCCTTTGTGGGCAACCCGACCTTTCTCTCTGGCTGCCCTTAGTATTTTCTCCTTCATTTCAACCCTGGTGAATCTGACGATTATGTGCCTTGGGGTTGCTCTTCTAGAGGAGTATCTTTGTGGTGTTCTCTGTATTTCCTGGACTTGAATATTGGCCTGCCTTGCTAGGTTGGGGAAGTTTTCCTGGATAATATCCTGAAGAGTATTTTCCAGCTTGGATGCATTCTCTTCGTCACATTCAGGTACACCTATCAAACGTAGATTAGGTCTTTTCACATAGTCCCATATTTCTTGTTGACTCTGTTCATTCCTTTTTACCTTGTTTTCTCTAATCTTGCCTTCTCGTTTTATTTCATTGAGTTGATCTTCGACCTCTGATATCCTTTCTTCTGCTTGGTCAATTCGGCTTTTGAAACTTGCGCATGCTTCGCGAAGTTCTCGTGTTGTGTTTTTCAGCTCCATCAATTCGCTCATATTCCTCTCTAAGTTGTCCTTCTCGTTAACATTTCGTCAAGTCTTTTTTCAAGGTTCTTAGTTTCTTTGCATTGGGTTAGAACATGTTCTTTTAGCTCACGGAAGTTTCTTATTATCCACTTTCTGAAAGCTGATTCTGTCATTTCATCACGCTCATTCTCCATCCAGTCTTGTTCCCTTGCTGGTGAGGAGTTGTGCTCCCTTGTAGGAGGAGAGGTGTTCTGGTTTTGGGTGTTTTCATCCTTTTTGCGCTGGTTTCTTCCCATCTTTGTGGATTTATCCACCTATCGACTTTGTAGTTGCTGTCTTTCTGATTTTGGTAATTTTAAGTCTGTAGTAGCTGAACTCATAAACCCCCTTTTCTTCCCCCTAGGTGGTCTGTCCCAGGGAATTAGGGTGTTATGATTTTCCGCTGTTGCAATGGTTTTCCCTGCCCACAAGGTGGCAGCCTAGTCACACTCAGCCTGCAGAGGCTTCGTTGAGCTGCTGTGGGCAAATTGTCCTGGGAACTGCAGGGTGTTTCCCGGTGGGTGACGCCCCTCCTCCACAGAACTGGACCGTCCCGTGTTCAGCTGTGTTTCCGGAGGCGTCCTCTTTGCCCAGGAAACTCTTGGGCTGAGTCCCTGCCTCAGCTCCCCTTGCTGGCCCAGAGGGGATCCGGTCTCGCTCACTCTGCACAAGGGGCCGCTGCTCCCTGCCTCGGGTGCAGGCAGAGCAGCCGCGCCAGTCCAACCAGCGGCGCTGGCAACCCGTGGAGCTTCTCCACCTGTGAATCTCCTGGTCTGTGGGCAGTAAAAATCCGCTGCCCTGTGAGCCGCTGCATCAGCCAAAGCAGTGGCTCTGAGTTCGTGGTGCGCCCTTGCCCGGGAGTGTCCTGGCTTGAATCCCTGCTTCAGCTCCCCTTGCTGGCTCAGAGGTGATTCAGTCTCTCTCGCTCTGTACGTGGATCCGCCGCCCCCCACCTCAGGGCGTAGGCCGAGCGGCGCGCCGCTCCGCTCAAACCAGCGGCGCTGGTGACCCGTGCGGCTCCTCCTCCTGTTAATCCCCTGGTCTGTGGTCAGTAAAAATCTGTCTGGAAATGCGGCGTCCACTCACCCTCTGCGCCTTCTTTCGGAGCTGCGATCCCGACTTCCTCCTAATCGGCCATCTTGAAACAGAGCCACTTCTGTCATTTCTAAGCTACTAGGTTATGGTATTTTGTTATGGCAGCCCAAATGAATTAAGACATCAGTGTCCATCTCCCTAGTCAACGGTGCTAAAATTTTCACCAATAAAATCCATTTTCTTGACATGCCTTATGCTAGCTTGTGGCCTAAGCTGTCGATTGGAAGACACATAACAGTGAAATACTTACAACTATTGCTTCTTGTGTGAGCTTCCTCCTGAATGTGCACAAAAGCTGGTGGCCCTCCGATGTGATTAGGCAACTGTCCGTAAAATTTAGTTCTTCTCTATACTGAAATATTTGAAAGTAAAAAGGACATCATGACAAGACACCATCAGTGGGAGACCTTGTGACCCTGCAAGTTGATGCCTTTGGAGAGAGAAAATAACTTACTAAACCTTATCTCATATATGGGTTAGAGATTCTGTGACCAACTGGATTCAAATCCCAGCCATGGGCCCCGACCTCGTCACTAGCTGACCTGTAATTCTGGCCACAGGCAGAGCCACCAAACTCTCCAGAGGCAGAATCCCAGGAACCAACCACTTCAACCCCAGAGGACCTGGCACATATCTAAAACAGTGAGTGATCATAACTACTCAGCCATGAGACGAGCTTTCAAGCCAGCCTGAGTTCCCTTCATAAATTTAGTTTGATTTGAATTTTATGTCCATCATGTTATTGAGAGAGAGGTGGATTTTCACCTCCTTAAAAGGCATATCACTAATCCAGGCCTCTGGGAGTTATTTGGTTGGGGGTTAGGAGTGGGGTGTTTACTTCCTGTAAATATACTGCCTAGATTTTTGGCACATTTGAGGATGCAGAGTCAGTTTAGCCTTTTAAAGAAGCTAAGCTAAAGAATATGTAAAGCATCCTAATAAAAACGTAGTTAGAGCCCAGGCGGGAGGAATAATCATTACATTAATGCATTGGGCTTGAATTCCCAAAGGTACTTTTTGCTTATGTAAAAATCCTTCCCCCTGGTTACTGGTCTTAGGAAACAGCAATGTATTTCCTGTTTTTTTTTTTTTTTTTTTTCCTGAGAACATTGGGATCTCTGAGTCTGGTTTTTGAAGTTCCATCACAGTTTTTATTTTTGAAGCAACTTGCTTCATAAATAAAACAAGGAACAATACTGAGTTTTGGAATCAGACACCCAGAGTTCCTATCACGGCTCTGCCACTGACTAGCTGTGTGACCTTGGGCTCTTTAACCTCTCTGAGCCTTAGTTTCTATGTTTGTAAAGTGGGGCTGATAAAATCTAACTTATGACGGGTTATGGGATGATGAAACTGATCAGTGTTTTTAACGTACTTGCCATTTGGCAAATAAATGCTCAGTTAAGAGGCATCACTAACAGTGCAAGGCCAGCCCATCAAAGAGGCTGTATATGGAAAGAGCATCAGGAATGCTTCCAGCTGGGTATCATTAGCAGTTGTATTCTGAAGAATAATTATTTGTGAGCTTTGGTGGAGCTAAGGACTGGCTGAGTGTGGCTCAGATATGGAGCACAGTGTTCATAATATTTGGTTATTTTGACCCTTCGTTCTGGGTACTGTCACACAAATGCAGAGCTGCGGTCATGGAGTGGGAGCCTAAAGGAGAATGAAAGTAGCTCCCCTTGAGTTGCATTTATTTCCCTTGGTTCTTTCCAAACTTAAACACGCATTCAAATCACCAGGGGATCTTATGAAGCTGATTCAGAGTCAATAGGTCTGGGATGGGGCCTGAGATTCTCCATTTCTAACAAGCTCTCAGGATATCAATATTGTTGGCCCAGTTGCAAAGTTCTAAAGCAGAAGTTCTCAGCCCAGGCCACACATTATAATCACCTGAGGAGCTTTAACAAAAATACTTATTCCCAGGGTCCATCTCAGAGCAATTAATTAGAACCTAGGGAAGGGGAATGGTAGGCAGGGTTTGGGACTGGGCACTGGTCTTTTCCACTTTAATTATTGACCAAGGACTGCTGATGGCCTGTGAGATGGTTTGGCCGTGTCCCCACCCGAATCTCATCTTGAGTTGTAGATCCCATGATCTCCACGTTGTGGGAGGGACCTGATGAAGTAATTGGATCATGGGGCAGTTACCCCCATGCTGTTGTTCTCGTGATAGTGAGGGAGTTCTCATGAGATCTGATGGTCGTCTAAGGGGCTTTTCCCCCTTTTGCTCTGCACTTCTCCTTGCTGCTGCCATGTGAAGAAGGATGCGTTTGCTTCCCCTTCCACCATGACTGTAAGTTTCCTGAGCCCTCCCAGACACGCTGAACTGTAAGTCAATTAAACCTCTTTCCTTTATAAATTACCCAGTCTCAGGTATGTCTTTATGAGCAGCATGAGGACAGACTAAAACAGCCTGATTCTGCCCACATCTCTACATTCAGCCAGAAGCATCTGGTGTTGAGGCTGCTTTTGGCCTGAAATCCCTTGCTGTGGAGGGGACAGGTAATCGGGTGGCACAGCAGTATTCCCTCCAGCTGCACCCTGCAGCTGCTGCAGCCCCCTCCCCTTGATCTGCAACCCCCTCCCATGTCCTGCTGCAGAGTCTGCAGAGACAGATGGCCAATGATGAAGCTGGACTCAGAGAATGATTGTACCACCTCACTGTCATGGAGCTGCTGCTCTCTTAAATCAAGAGTGCCTGGGCTTCCTGACCCTCAGCCAGATGTGTGGGGCTCCTGGGACAACCAGGGAGTCTCCTCTGCGCCACCTGTGCTTACTGCAGCTGGGGCTGGCAGCAGGTATGCCTTCAAGGGTTCCAGCTCAGGGCTCAGTCAGGCCAGGCTAAGGGGTCGAAGGCCAGAGTCTGAGACTAGATGAACTCACAAGCAAGCCAAGTGACTGGTAATGGGGTGGGCAATAGATGGGTGGGGAGTCCAGGGTTAGGGGTGCCTGGGAGGAGGTAGCAGGACCCCAGTCACAGACTCTGGCAACCAGAGCATGACTTTTGGTGGCTGGAAAAGGGGAGATTGAAGGAAGTAATGCTGGACTGTAGTTCCAGCACCACTGGAACACTGGGCAGGGAAGGAGAGCAGCAACTCCAGCATGGGGGCCGGGAAAGAAACCCCATCCTTGGAGCCAACTGCCTACCCTCCGCACAGGCACATGGCCAGGGTGCAAGGGACAGGGGAGAAGCTGGGTAAAGAAGAGGTGGCAAAGGGTCAGGAGGAACAGGTGCAAGACTGGCCATGCTGAGTTGTACCTTCTCCTCCTGACTTGGGATGGCCAGATGGGTGGGCTGAGCCTAAGGGAGTGGTGGTAGTGAGGCAGATGGTGCTGAGGAAATAAGGAGGCCTGTGCCTCATGCCTCCTCCTCTCAACCAGAGATCTCTGAATGACAGTAATTTCTTGCCTGGGTCTATTATAAGCCACAGCTGACTTCAAAGCAGGACTCTTGATAGTATGTGGCTTCCATGGCCCATAGGAGGCCTTGTGAAGAAGGAGTACATCACACCTTCTGTATCAAGAAGATTTCTCAGAGAAACAGAACCAAATTTCTTCTTCTCCAGTAAACCTGTTTTTGCTCATAAGACCTCCAGCTGATGAGATGAGGCCCACCCATATTGTCAAAAGCCCTTTCACTGAAGCCAGCTGATTTTAGATGCTAACCATATCCACAGAATTCCTCCCAGCAACGTCTAATTTAGTGTTTGATGAAACGACTGGGTGATACAGCCTAGCCAAGCTGACACAGAACTAACCACCACACCCCCTACTAGGCCCACTCCTGTGGTTGCAGAACGCTCAAAGGGGTGTGTGTTTGCCTATGTGTCTATACACACAAATGTTCATTTGGTGTCCAGTGGGAACAAGAATAGACTCTCTCTCTTCCCTCTACCCTGGTTAAGGTCCTGATCACCCGGTGACTGGACCATTGCTTCAGTCTCCTAACTGTTCCTTCTGGCCGTTTTTTTTTTTTTTTTTTTTTTTTTTAAAGCACAGTTGTTTTTCTCTGCCACACCACAGCCAGAGATATCTTTGTAAAAGGCAAATCTAATAGATTACTCTCTGTCTCCCTCATATTTCCTGAGAAATCCAGGCGGTGTGATGTCTCTGAGCCTTTACTCATGCCTCAAATGCTTTCTGCTCATTCATGCCCACTATCCTATCTGTCTTCTATCTCATTTGTCACCTACTGCTGGCCCTATAAACATGCACTTGTACACACACACACACACACACACACACACCCCAGTACACACACAAGCATGCCTGGAATTAGATCTAGACTTCCTCTATGAAGTCCTTCTTTGCCCTTGTCTTTCCTTTTTTCTCTTTCTTTCTTTTTTTTTTAATTGCATTTTAGGTTTTGGGGTACATGTGAAAAATATGCAAGGTTGTTGCATAGGTGCATAGGTGGCAGTGTGATTTGCTGCCTTCCTCCCCTTCACCTATATGTGGCATTTCTCCCCATGCTATCCCTCCCCAACTCCCCACCCCCCCGCTGTCCGCCCCACTCCCCCACAACAGACCCCCGTGTATAGTGCTCCCCTCCCTGTGTCCAAGTGTTCTCCTTGTTCAACACCCACCTATGAGTGAGAACATGTGGTGTTTGATTTTGTGTTCTTGTGTCAGTTTGCTGAGAATGATGGTTTCCAGGTTCATCCATGTCCCTACAAAGGATGCGAACTCCTCGTTTTTAATGGCTGCATAATATTCCATGGTGTATATGTGCTACATTTTCCCTGTCCAGTCTATCATCGATGGACATTTGGGTTGGTTCCAGGTCTTTGCTATTGTAAACTGTGCTGCAGTGAACATTCGTGTGCATGTGTCCTTATAGTAGAACGATTTATAATCCTTTGGATATATGCCCAGTAATGGGATTGCTGGGTCAAATGGAATTTCTATTTCTAGGTCCTTGAGGAATCGCCACACTGTTTTCCACAGTGGTTGAACTAATTTACACTCCCACCAACAGTGTAAAAGTGTTCCTATTTCTCCACATCCTCTCCAGCATCTATTTTCTCCAGATTTTTTAATGATCGCCATTCTAACTGGCGTGAGATGGTATCTCAATGTAGTTTTGATTTGCATTTCTCTAATGACCAGTGATGATGAGCATTTTTTCATATGTTTCTTGGCCTCTTGTATATCTTCTTTTGTAAAGTATCTGTTCATATCCTTCACCCATTTTTGAATGGGCTTGTTTGTTTTTTTCTTGTAAATCTTTTTTAGCTCGTTGTAAATTCTGGATATCAGCCCTTTGTCAGATGGGTAGGCTGCAAAAATTTTTTCCCATTCTGTTGGTTGCCGATTCACTCTATTGACTGTTTCTTTTGCCGTGCAGAAGCTGTGGAGTTTGATTAGGTCCCATTTGTCTATTTTGGCTTTTGTTGCCAATGCTTTTGGTGTTTTGGTCATAAAGTCCTTGCCTACGCCTATGTCCTGAATTGTTTTGCCTAGGTTTCCTTCTAGTGTTTTTATGGTGTTAGGCCTTATGTTTAAGTCTTTAATCCATCTGGAGTCAATTTTAGTGTAAGGTGTCAGGAAGGGGTCGAGTTTCTGCTTTCTGCATATGGCTAGCCAGTTTTCCCAACACCACTTATTGAACAGGGATTCCTTTCCCCATTGCTTGTTTTTATCAGGTTTGTCAAAGATCGGGTGGTTGTAGATATGTTGTGTCGCCTCCGACGCCTCTGTTCTGTTCCATTGGTCTATATCTCTGTTTTGGTACCAGTACCATGCTGTTTTTTTGATTACTGCAGCCTTGTAGTAGAGTTTGATGTCCAGTAGTGTGATGCCTCCCACTTTGTTCTTTTTGCTTAGAATTGACTTGGCTATGTGGGCTCTCTTTTGGTTCCATATGAAGTTTAAGGTGTTTTTTTCCAGTTCTGTGAAGAAGGTCATTGGTAGCTTGACGGGGATAGCGTTGAATCTGTAAATTACTTTGGGCAGTATGGCCATTTTCACGATATTGATTCTTCCTAACCATGAACATGGAATGTTTCTCCATCTGTTTGTGTCCTCTCTTATTTCGTTAAGCAGTGGTTTGTAGTTCTCCTTGAAGAGGTCCTTTACGTTCCTTGTTAGTTGTATTCCTAGGTATTTTATTCTCTTTGTAGCAATTGTGAATGGCAGTTCGTTCTTGATTTGGCTCTCTTTAAGTCTGTTATTGGTGTATAGGAATGCTTGTGATTTTTGCACATTGATTTTGTATCCTGAGACTTTGCTGAAGTTGCTTATCCGTTTCAGGAGATTTTGGGCTGAGATGATAGGGTCTTCTAGATATACAATCATGTCGTCTGCAAATAGAGACAATTTGACTTCCTCCTTTCCTAATTGAATACCCTTTATTTCTTTTTCTTGTCTGATTGCTCTGGCTAGAACTTCCAGTACTATATTGAATAGGAGTGGTGAGAGAGGGCATCCTTGTCTAGTGCCAGATTTCAAAGGGAATGCTTCCAGTTTTTGCCCATTCAGTATGATATTGGCTGTCGGTTTGTCATAAATAGCTTTTATTATTTTGAAGTACATTCCGTCGATACCTAGTTTATTGAGAGTTTTTAGCATAAAGGTCTGTTGAATTTTGTCGAAGGCCTTCTCTGCATCAATTGAGATAATCATGTGGTTTTTGTCTTTGGTTCTGTTTATGTGGTGAATTACATTTATAGACTTGCGTATATTGAACCAGCCTTGCATCCCCGGGATGAAACCTACTGATCATGGTGGATAAGCTTTTTGATGTGCTGTTGCAATCGGCTTGCCAGTATTTTATTGAAGATTTTTGCATCTATGTTCATCATGGATATTGGCCTGTAGTTTTCTTTTCTTGTTGAGTCTCTGCCGGGTTTTGGTATTAGGATGATGTTGGTCTCATAAAATGATTTGGGAAGGATTCCCTCTTTTTGGATTATTTGGAATAGTTTCAGTAGGAATGGTACCAGTTCCTCTTTGTATGTCTGGTAGAATTCGGCTGTGAACCCATCTGGACCTGGGCTGTTTTGGGTGGTAGGCTCTTAATTGCTGCCTCGACTTCAGACCTTGTTATTGGTCTATTCAGGGTTTCAACTTCTTCCTGGTTTAGGCTTGGGAGGAGGCAAGTGTCCAGGAATTTATCCATTTCTTCCAGGTTTTCTAGTTTATGTGCATAGAGTTTTTTGTAATAATCTATGATGATGGTTTGAATTTCTGTGTAATCTGTGGTGATATCCCCTTTATCATTTTTTACTGCATCTATTTGGTTATTCTCTCTTTTCTTTTTTAGTAGTCTGGCTAGTGGTCTATTTTGTTGATCTTTTCAAAAAACCAGCTCCTGGATTTATTGATTTTTTGAAGGGTTTTTCGTGTCTCTATCTCCTTCAATTCTGCTTTGATCTTAGTTATTTCTTGTCTTCTGCTAGGTTTTGAGTTTTTTTGATCTTGCTCCTCTAACTCTTTCAATTTTGACGATAGGGTGTCAATTTTAGATCTCTCCTTTCTTCTCATGTGGGTACTTATTGCTATGTATTTTCCTCTAGAGACTGCTTTAAATGTGTCCCAGAGATTCTGGTATGTGGTGTCTTCGTTCTCATTGGTTTCGAAGAACATCTTTATTTCTGCCTTCATTTCAGTGTTTATTCAGTCAACATTCAGGAGAAAGTTGTTCAATTTCCATGAGGCTGTGCAGTTCTGGGTTGGCTTCTGAATTCTGAGTTCTAACTTGATTGCACTGTGGTCTGAGAGACTGTTTGTTATGGTTTCCGTTCTTTTGCATTTGCTGAGGAGTGATTTACTTCCAATTATGTGGTCAATTTTAGAGTAGGTGTGATGTGGTGCTGAGAAGAATGTATATTCTGTGGATTTGGGGTGGAGAGTTCTGTAAATGTCTATTAGGTTTGCTTGGTCCAGGTCTGAGTTCAAGTCCTGGATATCCTTGTTAATTTTCTGTCTCGTTGATCTGTCTGATATTGACAATGGTGTGTTGAAGTCTCCCACTATTATTGTGTGGGAGTCTAGGTCTCTTTGTAAGTCTTTAAGAACTTGCCTTATGTATCTAGGTGCTCCTGTATTAGGTGCATATATATTTAGGATCGTTAGCTCTTCTTGTTGCATTGGTCCTTTTACCATTATGTAATGTCCTTCTTTGTCTCTTTTGATCTTTGTTGCTTTAAAGTCTATTTTATGAGAGATGAGAATTGCAACTCCTGCTTTTTTTTTGCTCTCCATTTGCTTGGTAACTCTTCCTCCATCCCTTTATTTTGAGCCTTTGTGTATCCTTGCATGTGAGATGGGTTTCCTGGATACAGCACACTGATGGGTTTTGGCTTTTTATCCAATTTGCCAATCTGTGTCTTTTGATTGGGGCATTTAGTCCGTTTACATTTAGGGTTAATATTGTTATGTGTGAATTTGATCCTGTCATTTTGATGCTAGCTGGCTGTTTTTCCCATTGGTTGATGCAGATTCTTCATTGTGTTGATGCTCTTTACCATTTCGTGCATTTTTGGAGTGGCTGTTACTGGTTGTTCTTTTCTATGTGTAGTGCCTCCTTCAGGAGCTCTTGTAAAGCCGGTCTGGTGGTGATGAAATCTCTGAGTACTTGCTTGTTCACAAAGGATTTTATTTTACCTTCATTTATGAAGCTTAGTTTGACTGGATATGAAATTCTGGGTTGAAAGTTCTTTTCTTTAACGATGTTGAATATCGGCCCCCACTCTCTTCTGGCCTGTAGGGTTTCTGCTGAGAGATCTGCTGTGAATCTGATGGGCTTCCCTTTGTGGGTAACCCGACCTTTCTCTCTGGCTGCCCTTAGTATTTTCTCCTTCATTTCAACCCTGGTGAATCTGATGATTATGTGCCTTGGGGTTGCTCTTCTAGAGGAATATCTTTGTGGTGTTCTCTGTATTTCCTGGACTTGAATATTGGCCTGCCTTGCTAGGTTGGGGAAGTTTTCCTGGATAATATCCTGAAGAGTATTTTCCAGCTTGGATGCATTCTCTTCATCACATTCAGGTACACCTATCAAATGTAGATTAGGTCTTTTCACATAGTCCCATATTTCTTGTTGACTCTGTTCATTCCTTTTTACCCTGTTTTCTCTAATCTTGCCTTCTCGTTTTATTTCATTGAGTTGATCTTCAACCTCTGATATCCTTTCTTCTGCTTGGTCAATTCAGCTGTTGAAACTTGCGCATGCTTCACGAAGTTCTCGTGTTGTGTTTTTCAGCTCCATCAATTCGCTCATATTCCTCTCTAAGTTGTCCATTCTCCTTAACATTTCGTCAAGTCTTTTTTCAAGGTTCTTAGTTTCTTTGCATTGGGTTAGAACATGTTCTTTTAGCTCATGGAAGTTTCTTATTATCCACTTTCTGAAAGCTGATTCTGTCATTTCATCACACTCATTCTCCATCCAGTCTTGTTCCCTTGCTGGTGGGGAGTTGTGCTCCCTTATAGGAGGAGAGGTGTTCTGGTTTTGGGTGTTTTCATCCTTTTTGCGCTGGTTTCTTCCCATCTTTGTGGATTTATCCACCTATCGACTTTGTAGTTGCTGTCTTTCTGATTTTGATAATTTTAAGTCTGCAGTAGCTGAACTCATAAACACCCTTTTCTTCCCCCCAGGTGTTCTGTCCCAGGGAGTTAGGGCTTTATGATTTTCCGCTGTCTTGCAACCGTTTTCCCTGCCCACAAGGTGGCAGCCTAGTCACACTCAGCCTGCAGAGGCTTCGTTGAGCTGCTGTGGGCTCCGCCCAGCTTCCATGTGAACTTCCCTGCAGTCCTGTTTATATGGGTGTAGTTAGAACTGCTTCCGCTATGCTGGCCCGCCCCTGTAGTGACATAATCTCTGTAGTGGCGGGTTTTCTTGGTTACGGCAAATTGCCCTGGGAACTGCAGGGTGTTTCCCAGTGGGGGACACCCCTCCTCCACAGAGCTGGACCGTCCCGGGTTCAGCCGTGCTTCCCGTGGCGCCCTCTTTGCCCGGGAATCTCTTGGCTTGACTCCCTGCCTCAGCTCCCCTTGCTGGCCCAGAGGGGACCCAGTCTCGTTCACTCTGCACAAGGAGCCGCTGCTCCCTGCCCCAGGTGCAGGCCGAGCGGCCGCTCCAGTCCAACCAGTGGCGCTGGCAACCCGTGGAGCTCCTCCTCCTGTGAATCTCCTGGTCTGTGGGCAGTAAAAATCCGCTGCCCTGTGAGCCGCTGCATCAGCCGATGCAGCAGCTCTGAGATTCGTGGCACACCCTTTCCCGGGAGTCTCCTGGCTTGACTCCCTGTTTCAGCTCCCCTTGCTGGCTCAGAGGGGACTCAGTCTCTCTCGCTCTGTACAAGGAGCCACTGCCCCCTGCCCCAGGGCATAGGCTGAGCGGCCGCACCGCTCAAACCAGCGGTGCTGGCGACCCGTGGGGCTCCTCCTCCTGTGAATCTCCTGGTCTGTGGGCAGTAAAAATCCGTCTGGAAATGTGGCGTCCACTCACCCTCTGCACCTTCTCTCGGAGCTGCGATCCCAACTTCCTCCTAATCGGCCATCTTCTCCTTTTTTCTCTTTCCTCCCCTCTTCCCACTCATTCCTTCACTCCTTAGTCCATACATCTATCCACACAGTGCCTGGTACATTTACTACACTTCCTAATACTTTCTTTCTCATTCCCCTCAGACAGTCTGAAACTTAAATTAGAATAGTGGGTCACCCTTAGAATGCATGGAGTCCCTTTAGGGTTGATGAGCATCAAGGGAGGAGAAAATCAAAGCAACAGCTTGCACTGATTGAAGACTTACTCCATGACAAGCTTTCCGTGACTATTACACTGAATCTTCACAACTCTGAGAGGTTAGTACTTTTATTATGCCCGTTCTGTAGGTGAGAAAACCAAGGCTCAGAAAGGGTAACACAGTGACATAGGCATAGAGCCAGCACTTAAACTCAGGCCTCCTGACTCCAAGGCCCACTCTACCGCCACAAGGTACACAGTGTGGTTGAACGATTTGGTAGAAAGCACTTTGTTTAAATTAAATGGCTTCAATCATAATTTTTTTTTTTTGAGACAAAGTCTCAATTTGTCACCAGGCTGGAGTGCAGTGGCATGATCTCAACTCATTGCAACCTTTGCCTCCTGGGTTCAAGTGATTCTCCAGCCTCAGGATCTCGAGTAGCTGGGACTACAGGCACGTGCCACCACGCCCAGCTAATTTTTGTATTTTTAGTAGAGACAAGGTTTTACCATGTTGGCCAGGATGGTCTCGATCTCTTGACCTCATGATTCACTCACCTCAGCCTCCCAAAGCACATCATAATGTGATTAAAAAGGAATATTTCCACCTTCATCATTTATATGAAATGTTGACACATGAGCTTTTTCTAATTCATTTTTTACTGAGATATAATTTACATATCATAAATTCATCCTTTTAAAATCTACAACTCAGTGGTTTTTAGTATATTCATAAAGCTGTGTAACCATCACTGTTATATAATTTTAGAACATTTCATCACCCACAAAAGAAACCTGTACACATTAGCAGTCATCCCCTCTTCTTCCCTTCCCTACTCCCTGGCAATCACCAGTCTACTTTCTGTCTCTATGGATTTGCTTATTCTGGACATTTCATGTAAATGGAATCTTTCACTATGTGGTCTTTGTGTCACTTCTTTCACTTTGCATGGTGTTTCAAGGTTTATCCAAGTTGTGGCATGTATCAGCGTGTCATTCCTTTTCATGGCTGCACACTATAGCCTGGCTAGTGGCCCCCAAAGATATCCACATCCTTATCCCTGGAACCTGTGACTGATAGAGGGCAAAAGGAACCTGACCTTGCATGTGTGATCAAGTAAGAATTTTGAGACGGGAAGATTTGTCTGGAGTATTCAAGATGGGCCCTAATGTAATCACAAGTATAAGAAAAAGGCAGACAGAGATTTGACTACAGAAGAGGAGAAGGCAATGTGATTATAGAATCAGAATTGGATGAATGTGCTTCAAAGATGAAGGAAGAGGCACCAGCCAAGAAATACAGACAGTCTCTAGAAGCTGAAAAAGGCAAGGAAACAGAAATCTCCCCTCTGAGCCTCCAGAATATACAAACCCTGCTGACACTTTGCCTCAAGCCAGTGAAAGCAGTGAAGGACTTCTGACCTTCAGAACTGTAAGAGAGTAAATCCGTGTTGTCACTGTTTCTGCTAATTTGCTAGTGTTAACAGGGGATGAGTAATAGGGACATCCCACATTTTGTTTATCCATCCATCCATGGATGGACATTTGGATTGCTTCCATTGTTTGGCTATTGTGAAGAATGCTGCTGTGAACATCATGTACAAGTTTTCGTGCAGATGTATGTTTTCCATTCTCTTGGGTATATATCTGTATATACAGGAGTGGAGTTACCGGGCAATATGGTAACTCTAACTTGATGAAGTCTGTTTGTTCTGCAGACTTTTGTGGCCTGGATTTCAAAGAGGGCAGGCCGATGTTTGGGCAGGATGAAGAGGTTTTAGTGCAGGAGCTCTGGGGATGGTAGGCAGCCTTAAAGTTCCAAAGAGCTTTTCCGGAATTTAAGCTGCCGTTTTACACATATGCAGCACTTTCAGCGTGCCAAAGAAATTGGGACTGCAATGACATGTTTTGTGTGTATTTGTTTGAAAATAGAAGCGGATGTGCTCTTTCCTAAAGCTGATACTGAAACAGTGTAGATATGAGTAATTTGGTAAAAATAAACCGATAGGAATTTCAAAGGACAGTCACAACAGAACCTTGTAAGGGGAGTGTTCATCAAATGGATTCAGACATAACAAATATGACCTGAGTAATTCATGTGAGCTAGAGCCAGGCACTGGAAGGGGCTCTTTCACATAAGTTTTAAAATTTAATTCTTGCCAGAACCTTATTAGGGAAACATCGCTTTCTTCCATGTGTTAAAACTGAGGATGTCATGGTGGCTATGGAGTGTTTGCTGATGTCACAGAGCTGCTATGAGTTAGAGTCAGAATTCAAACCACATCTGTCTGAATGGGAATTACTTTTCATTGAGAAAGGAGAATATTTTTTTCAAGATATTTGTTTGGGTTTATTTGTACATATACCGTGAGGTCTCTGGCAATTACTTTGTCAAAAGCATCTCTGGTTCAGTTTTTAGTGGGAAGTCCTTGTAAATGAAATGAGGTAGAGACAAAAAGTCTTATACCTCTCCATAGAAACTAGGAGGACAGAGGCATGAAGTGTCTCGTGGTGGTTTTTGTTTTGTGGGTTTGTATTTTTGTTTCTTGAGCTCCTGCTACGTGCCAGACTTCTTACTTGGTCCACACAGCACCCTGCTGAGGTAGTTATGATGCTCTCCACTTTACAGATTAGGGTTAAGGTATTTGGAAAGGTTGTGACCCTAAAATGACATGACTGGTAAATATTAGAGCCAGGATCTGAGCCTGGGTTGTCTGATTTGAAGTCCCTTGTTATTTTCACCACGAAATCATGTCCCTTTTTGGTTTGGAATCTAAGACATGGAAAGAACTAGGATTCTTCTTTCTGGAAAACGTTAGGTAATTTTGGGTAATGTCCATGGTGAGAGATCCAAGTGACCATCTCAGAAGCCTGCGTTGGGAGGCAGGATCTAGACGCGCCAGGCTGGGATGGACCTGAGAAGCTCATCTGGTCCAATAGTGAAGCTCAGGTCCAGGGAAGGAGAACAGCCCTGGGCCACTGTGGGGTTGTGGAAAGAACACGAGGCTGGGACCAAATCCTGCTCCACCACTTACTCCACCACTTACTGGAGACTTGGGCAAGCGGTTCAATCAGAGGCTTCATTTTGCTATTTAAAATGGGAATAAGCAGGGCCCTGTGAAAATAAGAAAGAAAAGAAAGTGATCCAGCAGTAGAGATTCTGCAGGCCCTGGCTTTTCCGGCCACACATCTCTAGAGGGTGAAGAAGAGTGTCACCTCCTGGCCTAGGCATCCTCAGAGGCTATTCTGAGGCTTATGAGGGTGCTCGGCTGCTGGTATTCTCCTTCCAGTCACTGCTGAGGTTTGGGTCTCCACTGGTCAGGGTCACTCACCCCCTAGGTCACTGACAGCAGGGCCTTCAGGGAAGAGGACATTTGGCAAAGAGCTTTGCAGGATCTGGAAATTCAGCTCAGCATTTCCTCTGCCTGCAACCCCAGGAGACTTGAGTCACAAAGATACTGCAGTCCCACTGGCGGCTGCTTCCTTGTTGCTAAGCAACCAAATATTTGCTATTAAGTTCCTGTTGATGAAACTAATTGCAAAGGTTAATTGTCCTCTGAGATGAAAAACGCTCCAGGAATGTATTTAGGAGTTGTTCTCTGTGAACTTCTGAGAGAACGTGATTTCCTGAAAAAGCCTATTTTTCAGATGATGGCATCAGCACTTTGTTCTTCCTGCTTTGTTCATCCCTTAGTGTGGACATTTTTCAAACTTAGTTAGCAAAGGAACTTTTTGTTCAAAGGAACTCCTGTATGGAACCTCACTCAGTGTATGAGAGATCATGAATAGCTAACCTGGAGGGATGGGGTGGAGCCTGGAACCCCACCCACTCACAACCCCGCCCACTCATAGCCCCACCCACTTGCAGCCCCGCCCACTGGAAGCCCCTTCATTCACTGGCTTAGAGGTAGTGCTTGTTGCTTCCTTTTTTAGACTGTGAGGTCCCCCGGGAGGTGCATAGTATCCAGCATAAAGCTGGATGCAGGGCAAATAAACAGCTAATGCATTTCAAAGAAGTGACACCCCATTTGTCATGAAACCAGCCAGGTCAGGTGGATACAGTTAAAACATTTTGATTCAAAGATCCTGGTGAATCTGACGATTATGTGTGCCTTGGGGTTGCTCTTCTCAAGAAATATCTTTGTGGTGTTCTCTGTACTTCCTGAATTTGAATGTTGGCATACCTTGCTAGGTTGAGGAAGTTCTCCTGGATGATATTCTGAAGAGCATTTTCCAAAACAATTGGTTCATTGTCCCCATCACATTCAGGTCCACCAATCAAACGTAGATTTGGTGTTTTCACATAATCCCATATTTCTTGGAGGCTTTGTTCATTTCTTTTCATTTTTTTTCTCTAATCTTGCCTTCTCACTTTATTTCAATGAGTTGATCTTCAATCTCTGATGCCCTTTCTTCTGCTTGACCAATTTGGCTATTGAAACTTGTGTATGCTTTGCGAAGTTCTCGTGCTGTGTTTTTCAGCTCCAGCAAGTCATTTATGTTCTTTTCTATGCTGGTTATTCTAGTTAGCATTTCATAGAACTTTTTTTCAAGGTTCTTAGTTTCCTTGCATTGGGTTAGAACATAATCCTTTAGTTCGAAGAAGTTTGATCAAAAAATCGAGTTCCAACACTCTTCCAGTGGCTGGTTATGGGTCCCTGGGGAAGCAGGTCAGGAACGTAAGAAAAGAGGAAACAATGGGTTTCCATCTCACCTCCAGAATTTAACTTGCTGTGTGCCTTGGGCAGGTAGGTCTACAGCCCCAGGAGGCTCAGTTTCCTCATCTGTACATGGGGATGATAAAGCCTACCTTGCTTCTCAGAGCAAAGTACATAGCACAGTCCCTGGCACAGAGAAGGAGCTCAATTAATGGTAGCTAGTTTCTGCATTGTTGTTTTCCAACAAGAGGCTGAACTGGTCACTTTGGAACAACCTGGCTCAGGCAGAAAGGCAAGTTCTGATTCAATGCATCGGAGATTCCAAGGAAAGGCATAGCACCAAGGCTGGGGTGAGGAAACAGTGGGCAAACAAGGAGGCGAGAAAGGCCCTCTGAACCATCTCTAGCAACTTTTCCATTTCACAAGTGAGGATTTAAGAGGGATTTTCTTCTAAGAAGATGATGGTCCTCTGTTTTAGGAGGCTGTGAGAGGTGCTGGGATGATAATATGGAGAGCTGATACTGGTTCTGTCTCAGAGTCACCTGTGGGGACCCTTATATAATTGGCAGCATCACTGAGCTGAGGGGCTTCTAAGAATCTGGATGCATCTCCAAACCCTGACACCTGGGCCCCTGAAGCAGTTATTCCTTGAGAAGTGGCATCCATTCAAGTCTGCTTGATGTTCACTCATTTCTTCACTTGGCACATTTATTTATTTATTTTTTGAGACAGAATCTTGCTCTTTTTGCCCAGGCTGGAGTGCAATGGCACAATCTCAGCTCACTGCAACCTTTGACTCCCAGGTTCAAGTGGCTTTTTCTGCCTCAGCCTCCCAAGTAGCTGGGATTACAGGTGCCTGCCACCATGCCTGGCTAATTTTTTGTACTTTTAATCTCAAAGTCTAATGCAGAGGTTGGCAGCCTTTGTCTCCAAAGGGCCAGATAGTCAATATTTTTTGCTTTGTGAGACATATGGTCTGTTGCAATAACTCAGCTCTGCTATTGTAGCATTAAATGGCCATGGCTATGTTCCAAATAAATTTTTCTTTAAAAATAAAATTTGGTCCAAAGGCTGTAGTTTGTCAATTACTGGTCTAATGGGAAGAAGAAAATAATAAAGTTCATTATAGTACAGTTCAGTAAGCATCATCATGGATGATGCTATGTTGGGAGAAAAGGGACCTGCAGTCAGCACAGGCAGAAAGAAACCTTAGATTAGACCACTCCTTGGTTACTCATATGTTAGCATGTAGCACCTCTCTGAACACAAGTGATGAAGTCCAGGCTCAGGATGAAAGTCATAGTGAAGATGAATGTTATCACACCTGAGGTTCTGTGCTGATTTGATTTGGCTTGGGATTTCAGAGGCTGTGTGGGAGTTTTTCCACACAGCTATGTTCCAAATAAATTTTTCTTTAAAAATCAAATTTGGTCCAAAGGCTGTAGTTTGTCAATTACTGGTCTAATGGGAAGAAGAAAATAATAAAGTTCATTATAGTACAGTTCAGTAAGCATCATCATGGAGATGTTACACAGCGTGGCAGGGACCCAGATGCGGGAAACAATATTTCTTGCTTGAAAAGCTTCCTGGAGAAATCAGCTGGGTGCCTTTGGGAAAGTCATTTTCTGTATCTCAGTTTCTTTGTCTATAAAAAGGACATATTAATATTATAGCGATGACAGCATAAATGTGAAGATTTATGCATGTAACATACTGTTTGGGTTATAGTTATATCCATAAGCCAACTCAAATGTTAGTAACAGTAATATTGCTTGTTTTTAAGGGATTTTTATTATATGCTAGATACTCTTTCATGCACTGTATATATACAGATCCTGGGCTCCACTGTTTACCCTCTGGTAGGGGAACCTAAGTTAGCTGGATCTGGCAGAGGAAGTGTGATGCCCAGACCCTGCTATCGTGACACCCAAGGGGTCATTTCAACCCTGTCTGCCATGCCTGACAACACTCTGTACCTTGCTATAAAGGATCTCTCTCTCTCTCTCTTGCACGTGTGTGAGTGCAGATGCACACACACACAAACACACACACAAACACACACACACACACCCTTGTCTTAACTGGAGCCAGAATGCTCCTGCAAAGTAGGTACTTAGTGTCAGGCGAAGTGCTGGGCCTTACAACTTACGTTTTCTCAGAAACAGATGGGCATTTCTGCTTTATTTTATAATTGAGGAGAGAATCCTCTGTGAGTTCAAGTAAGTAACTTGCCCATGGTCACAGAGCATGTAAAAGGCACAGCTGAAATTTCAACAAAAACAGTCTCATATGAAGTCCAGTGCGTTTCTTATCATACCCAGCTTCACCATCCCCCATCCTTTCTCCTCTTATCTTTCATTACTAGCTACCCCCAAGAAATAATGAAAAAGGTACATGAAATCTTATAAGGGTGGGCACCAATATCCTTATCATTTTTGAGCCATCTCTTAATTTTCATGCTGTACCCACAATGGGGGCAAATGAGCCAACTCTGTTAAGAAACAAAGCCATGAGCACTGTGGGCTAAGGATGCCCATGTCTGCTTCGTGACCAATGGCCTCCCAGGGATAGGACAATCTGATTTGCAATCCATGCTTTTAGCAGCTAATTGCATCTCTTAACTATGCTGCTTCAGACAAAGTTACTCAAAGTACAATTCCTGGAAGTCTGACACAACTTGTCAGAGCAGCAGGGCTGCTCTTACTAGAAATCTTCCTGGGTCTCCAGATGGGGTTCAGTACAACAACAGTCATGAACCTGGGACCCCATGGCTTCCATGTAGAGCTGGTGCTTGAAATTGGGGTGTGTTAGTCCAGGTAAGGCTGTAAAAAACAGGTTTTACTCTGTCTGGTTCTGTCTGGCATCAGAAATGTAAGCCCTATGAAGACTGCCTGAACCCTGGCCCAAGGTCAAAATTCAGAGCACCAGACTCCAGGGTAGAGGCTCATGTCCAAGAATATCTCTGCCTAGGTCATAATGAAAATAATAATAGCAATAGAATCCACTAAGATTCTATGACCTCAACACCCCTTAGGCACTACTTCTCAGTGTCACCTTTCTCTTATTGCAGCAACTATTGCAATGACCAGATCTGCATGGGTGTCTTAGTCCATTTCATGCTGCTATAGCAGAATACCCAAGACTGGGTAATTTATACCAAGCAGAAATTATTGGTTCACAGTTGAGCAGGCTGGAAAGCCCAAGATCAAAGTGCCAGCGTCTTGTGAGGGCCTTCTTGCTGGCATCACATGGCAGGAAGTAAGGGGATGAGAGCAATTGAGAGGGGGCTGAACTCACCCTTGTATAATGGTATCAATGGAACCCATGAGAGTGGAGTCCATGTAACCTAATAGCCTCTTAATAATGTTACAATGGCAATTAAATTTCAACATGTGTTTTGGAAGGGACAAACATTCAGACCATAGCAATTGGCTTTAATCAATTTTACCCAGGTACAGCTTACTAGTTTCTCACCTGAGATATGTTCATGCACTGCTCACCTCCCACCCTAGGACATCTCTGTTGATGCCATTGTAAAACCCCACTCTGTATCATACAAGCGGAACATAGAAGTGCAAGAATGTTAACATCCCTTAAACTACTGGCCAATGAAAGATGAAAGCCATTGATTCTTTCCCCATTCTCTCCTCTGATAGTCCTGAGAATCAGCTTGCGTGGGTCAAGAGCTCTCAGAGATGACACCACAATGAAGCATTATGGGATCGCCTCTCTTAGTTATAGCCAGAATTTGGTGGCTACAGTGTGCTCAGGCTGGAGAGCGTCTGGGCATGGGTGAGGGTAGTCCCTGGATTAGGGTATCTCTAGGACAAGAAGTCTCTATCAACATGCTGATGGCATCAGTTTCAATAGTAAAGATAAGCTGGATTAGGTTAAGCTGGGATCCAAGGTAAATTGCTTCAGTTCCAAAAACATATTGGCCTACATTCTCTACTTTCTGAAGATGCTGTCTATTTAAACTTTCATGTAAAATCACCTGTGAACAGAACATGACATAATCATGCTACCTTCCTGCTCTGCTCCTTTTTGCTGGTCCCAGAGTTGAGCTGTTTAGCTAGCTAATCAAGAGCTTTCTAGACCAATGGCTAGTAGAATATCAGATCCAAAAGGTGTATTTTTGGATAATCTTATGTCAGCCCTTGAGCAAAAACTCCCACACAGCCTCTGAAATCCCAGGCCAAATCAAATCAGCACAGAACCTCAGAACCTCAGGTGTGATAACATTCATCTTCACTATGACTTTCATCCTGAGCCTGGACTTCATCACTTGTGTTCAGAGAGGTGCTACATGCTAACATATGAATAACCAAGGAGTGGTCTAATTTAGGGTTTCTTTCTGCCTGTGCTGACTGCAGGTCCCTCTTCTCCCAACTTTAACTAGCAATGATTCTACCAAGTAGTTGCAAAGGGGGTGTGGCAGAGACAGTGCTAGTGTGGGAACACAAGAATATTGGATACTGCTTGCAGATGGAGGAATCTGACCCATGCCGGGCTGTGTTAAGCACCGAGATCTGGGATTATTTGTCACTCGAGTTTAGCTCACTAACACATATGCACACATACACATGTGTGCACACATGTACACCTATATGGTCGTTCTTCAGTATGGGGATTGTTTCCAGGACCTCCCAAGGGTAGCAAGATCCACAGATGCTCAAGTCTCTGTACAAAGATGGCACAGTATTTGTGTATAACCTATGCATATCCTCCCATCTAAGAATCTCAAGATTCTTAGACTACCCAATACAGTGTAAATGCTATGTAAATAGTTGTTATACTGTATTGTTTAGGGAATAATGGGAAGAAAAAGTCTTTACATGTTCGGTATAGATGCAACCATTGATTTTTTTAAAAAATATTTTTGACCTAGCACAGTGGCTCACACCAGTAATCCCAACACTTTTGGAGGCCAAAGCAGAAGGATCACTTGAGGTCAGGAATTTAAGACCAGCCTAAGCAACATAGTGAGACCCCCATCTCTATTGAAGTATATATGTAATATATACATAAAGGAAAAACATTTTTGACCCAGGGCTGGTTGAATCCACAGATGAAGAATCCACAGATACGGAGAGCTGACTGTACATACATACATCTATTTGTATGCATATATGCACATGTATACCTATATGTGTATATGTGTTTATCAGCAGTAGGGAGGGTGGAAAACTTTAATCTCAAGCACAGCACCCCAGGTACTTCCTCACCTCAGGGCCTTTGCACATGCTGCTCTCTCTGCCTGAACACTGTCTGGCTTGCTACCTTTTTTCTTCAGGTTGTTGCTCAGATGTCATGTAAAGTATGTCATGGTTGTCAGGGATGTATTCCTTGACCACCCTGTAAAATTGCATTCCCCACCCCTGGCGTCCCTATTCCCTTTCCTTACTTTATATAATTTCACAACACTTCTAACATGCTATGTATATATGCATATAAATTCTAACATGCTACACACACACACACACACACACACACACAGACTTACTTGTTAGTTCATTGTCTGTTTCCCCTAAACAACATACAAACTCCAAGACAACAGCGATGTCCATTTATGTAGTTTCCTCCTCCATCCCTGCACCATAAGCAATGACTGGCACATGGTAGATGCTCAATAGATATTTGTTAAATGAATATTCATGAACCCCTTTTACAGAGAGAGTCCCAGAGTGGGTAGTTAGACTCAGCGCTAATGAGTGACAAGAAAGATTTCAGTCCTAGGAATTTCTGCTCCAAAGCATTGCTGTTTTCTGCTCTCACACTAGGCTTCCGACATGTACAGAGTAGCCACGGGGTTGTTATAATGGATGATGCAACCCTGAGGAGAATATTTGCTGTCTGACACCAGGCACAAATGAGCTGACTGTCCCAGTGGCCGTGCTCTGTTTGCAGTGTTTCTGTTCTGCCCACAAAGGCATTTACATTGTCAGCAACATCTGTGGTCTTCAAAATTGCTTCACCTCTCTGTGGATCAAAACCTTCAGCTTCCTATCTGCAAATATTGCCTTTGAGGTTTTAAAGCTGAGCTTAAATTCTGCCAGGCTGGAGGGTACGTGGGCCAGGTGATCCATGACCTTGTTGACGGTAGTCACACACACTTCTCATTGGCCAGTTGACGGTGCCCCCTTTTCCCACATGGCTCCTGCCCCAGAGGAGAGAACCCGTGTTGAGCTACTCCCATTTATCTGATGAGGATTTCAACTGCCACATTCACCTTCACTTGGAGCCATAAAGCTTTCCACAGTAGGGATGGAGGCTTGCCTTAATTCAGTGGGGGCTTTAAATAATGTTGATGGCTGGATTACATGCCTGAAAATTCTGGTTAAATTGGTGTGGGCGTCATGATTTTAAAAATACCCTCAGGGGATTGTAAGTGTGTAACCTGGGTTGAGAATGCCGCTTAGATTGTCTGTAGAATCTCTCAAAAAAAGTCACATCTCATTCTTGAGTTTTCCTGCTTCCTCGCCCCACATCCTACTAGTAGCTGAAGATGATAGCCTTAGTTTTGTTGCAGAATTCCGGTAACTCTTTTCCAGTTGCCTTTCTTGCTGCAAACAATAGCAGTTCTGGGGAGAAGCAGGTTCTTTCCATTTACCATGTGTGCCTCAGTTTTCTCATCATGAGTTCCAGGAGACCCAAGTTTACATTGAATTGCCACTGGCAGCTACTTCCTTAAACGGTGGCTGAAGGGTTTCCCATGATAATCCTTTTTCCATTACTCCATTCTGCACATGCAGAAACTGAGGACACTGTATTGTCACATGCCCGGCCTTGTGTGGCTGTCCTGGCCCGGTGCCCTTGAGGGCAGGAATTGTGTCATTTTGTTTACTTTTGTACCTCTAGGACGCAGGAGAGTGTGTGGCTTTAGTAGATGCTCTAGAAGTACTTCTTGCATAAGTGAATGAATACATAACAAATGAATGAAACCCAGTGTGGCAAAATGGTGGGAAACCAGTAGGTGGCGCTCAAAAATCCACATGGCAGTTAGATGGCAAGTTGAAGGGGATAATGTTGCCAGCAAGGTATGCTGAGGCCTCAGCGCTCAGAATTATTGGACTGGGAATTTGCATTAGGGGCCAATATAGGGACAGACATTGGGGCTAAAAAGGGTCTCTGGCATAGGAGCTTGTTGAAAGGATCTGGAGTTTCATGGCTCCAAGACGTAGCTGAGGTCTGGCTGTGGTCAGGAGTGCCACATCCTGAGGGTGTGAGAGAAGGCTTCATTTGGAGCCTTTAGTGGTTTGGGGCTGAGGTGGGGGAGTTGATCAGGGACCCGCTGTAGGGCTGGCTTTGGAGTGAGGAATCCACGGGCCCAGCAGCTGAGAGCTGCTGCCATGGAGGCAGGGCAGATGCCGTAATGAAAAAGACATACAGTCCATTTAAGAGACAGCTAGTTAGAGAAGAAATTGCTCTGGAAGTAGAGTGTTTCTGAGGTGGATGCAGAATCTACACGCTTTAACTATAGATCATATCATGTTTTCAAACACATTTTTCTGCGTTGACAATTTCACTTATTCTGCAGATAGTGCCTTATTCAAGAGCCATAATTCCTGACAAGGAGACTTGGGTGGTGTCATTTGGGTTCCCAAATTGGGTTTGTGTATTGCAGCTAAATGGCCATCTCTTAGTTTCAGAGAGATACCATTTGAAAATACAGCATCAGCACCGCCACAGTGACAGATGAGAAGCCCCCAATCTGGTAGGGCCGTCCCCAAGCGGGGCTGGCTACACATGCACACCTGGTAGGCCCTGTTTACACCTGCGGCAATGTAATCTTATGTATGGCCTTCTGCTCTGGGGATGGCAGGCGAGTGCCCGGGGCAGCTAGTGTGCTGAGGACCCAGGCAGGAAGAGTCCAGAACATGAGGATCACATCTTATATCTAGGACAGCTGCCTCCAAGTTTCCCCTAACCAGAACAAATGGCAGAAGCACTGAGATACCCCCTGACACTAAGGTCAAGCTTCCAGGGATCTTGGATGTCTGTGTGGGGGCAGGGCACCTGCAGAGATGAGGAGCCTGGGTGAATCAGGCTTTGTAAGGTCACGAGGAGGCAGGCACAGACAAGCTGCAGGGCAAGGTTGTACTTGGGAGTATGGAGTAGCTTGGAATATCTCCCCAGCTGATAGACATTCCCTCTGTATCCCAGGGTTTCTGAGACTAGACTGAGCCACCAGATTCCTAGAGAACCTGTAGCTCAATGTCATTAGGCAGAGGACCTTTTTTTTTGTAATGATATTGTTAAATGGGACTCCACCTACTTTCTTGGAATTGGAAGAACCAAGGTTGAAATCTATAGGTGCTGTATATCTGTACATTCCTAAATGGGACCAATGGTTCCATTCTTGCAGGATACCACTCCAGCACTACCAGTCTGCAGTAGCAGCAGATACAAGTTCTTTGGAGCTGTGAATTGCTAACATAGAGGCAAAGTACTGTGACTTTTTTCCTCCTTTTGGGAGAGGAGAGAAGGGGTGTTCTATACTCTGCCCCCAGTCAATTGAATGGGTATCCAGGAAAATAGTGGGGCTCTAGGAATGGGGTGACTGCTGTCTCACACCCTGAGTGGATTCCTACTAGGACACTGGGGCACCAGAGCCACCTGTGTTCACAGGAGAAGGGGGGCTGGAGTGGGGGGAAATGATAGGCAGGGAGGAGGTAGAAGAGGCTCAGCTCCTACTCCGCTGTTTAGTGTGCGAAATGGGCGGAGGCCCCATGGGTCAAAAGGATCCTGAAAGGCAGCTTGGCAGGTGCTACCTTCCTGACACCTCACCCAAGAGATTGTGGGGTGTGTCACTGCAGGCAGGAGAGGAGAGGGACCAAACTTGATCACATGCCTGCCTCTCAGAGGGCGGTGACTCCAAGAAGGTACACAGCAGTGTGAGTTGGCAAGAGACACTGACCCCTTCCCCAGTGCTTCTCCCAGCCCTGACTCACTGGGAAAGGAGGTATCCTGGGCTAGGGGGCATGTCTGAGCTAGGGGAGGGGAAGGATATGAGATGAGTGTTTTAAACTAGACTCCGTAACACTAGATTAAACAAAAATTATATCCCAAAGTGACCAGATTGCTCTAGTTTCTGCCCAAGATGCTTTTAAGAGATGGGAACGGTAGATACAAAAGGTCAAAGGCAATGGTTGGAGAAAAATGAAACACTTTCACTAAATTAGGACCATTTTCTATATTGGTTCTGTGTGGGAGGTTTCCTACCATGATCAAGAGGAAACTCTGGAACAAGAAAAGGGTTCTATTTGCATCTGGCCCAGGAGCCGTTGCCTTCTGCTCACGCACCCATTGTCCCTTTCAATCCACTGTGGCCAGAGCTACAGGCTGGCTTCACTGAAAACAGCCCTGACCCAGGGCCTCTTAGGAAGGAAAGCCCTGGCTCAGGCCCTTCATTTCAGAAGGGACACAGAGGCAGCCACAAGACTCCTCTGGCTGCTTGTCCAGCGCAGCACACAGGCAGAGGCAGGCAGGCGTCTGCATAGACTCTAGTACACACAGGAAGGAGAGGTCAGTCAGACCCAGGGAAGACTGCAGAGGGAGGCTTGCCTTAGAGTACAGAGGGTAGCCAATGGGGCTTCCAGATACCCTCTAGAAAAATGTGTCCAGATTAGCCAGACATGGTGGAACACGCCTGTAGTCCCAGCTACTTGGGAGGCTGAGGCAGGGGAATCACTTGAACCAGGAGGTGGAGGTTGCAGTGAGCTGAGATCGTGCCACCGCACTCCAGCCTGGTGACAGAGCAAGACTCTGTCTCAAAATATGTGTCCAGAACTGGAGACTGGGGCCGAGATTGGGCAAAAATGATGAGATTCTGGAATCTTGGTCATGGCTGCAGCTTTCTCCCTGCCCCTTACCTCCTGCCAACTTCCTTCTAATCAGGAGCAATAATAATAGCCTTCAAGGGCAAGGGCCTGTGGGCTTGTGTTTGGGGATGTAAGAACAGAAGAGAGTGCATGCACCCCTCTGCAGCTGGGCTTCCAGGAGGGGCACCCAGCTTATAGGGGGTGTGCGGAGACCCTCAGGACTGAGATGTCTGGCCTGGGACTGGTTGCGGCTGTGAGTGGCACAGTCAGGTGCCCCTTGACTCTGGAATAACCACCGTGATCTGAAGATGATGATAACAATTTTAACTATGGAGTGCCGGGTACTGATAATCACGCCTCTCTGCCAAGGCTCCTACTGTTATTTCCGTTTCATAGATGAAGAAGACCCTCAGAGAGGCTGCAACATGGTGCAAGTCCAGAGCCCATGCTCTCTTCCTTCTTTTTCTTTTTGTTTACCTCTTTCTCACTCCCTCCTCCTCCTTACCCATATTACCCCACCCATCTTCCCTGCAACCTTGGTTAGCAACCCGGAGTGGATCCTTCTACATTTTTCTCCATGCATACAGTCCACTCCATCAGAAAGCGGCTGTACAGTATAGACATCTTGCTTTTCTTGCTCACCATATCTCACAGAACTTCTCCAACGAACCTCATAAAGCCCCTCCAAATCCATTAGACTGCTATTTTCAGAGGTTGTCTAATATTTCATGGTAGGGCTTTATCATAAATTCTTCCTCATCTCTCCATGGTAGGTAGTCACTTCGTTTCCTTTTTCTTTTCTTTTGCCACTACAAATAATGCAGCAATAAATATTGTTATATTTGTCTCAGTTGGCCAGAATTTTTATCTCTAGAGAATAGATTTCCAAATTTGACGTTTTGGGTAGTTTTATATGAAACAGATATTGCCCAATTGATTTCCAAAAAGGCTGGGTCAATTCACATTTCCACCAGCAATGCATGAGTGTGTGTACCTTTTTCCCACATCTGCACCAGCCATTACAGTAGCTCTGATTTTGTTAGTTTGGTGAGTGTAAAGTGGTATTTAATTGTTTATTTTGATTTTCAATTTCTTGACCATGAAGGAGTTCTAATATCATTTTACATATTTGCTGGAATTTAATTCATCATCTGTTTTTTGCCTATTTATTTCCTTGTCCAGTTAATTTTGAGTTGCCTTTCTTCTTAAGCACATATATTTTATAGATTTTATTATTTTATTTGCTATCTATATCACAAATAAGGCTTTCCAAATCTATGTGGTTCTTTTTTTTTTCTTTTTTTTGGTTTAGAGGTTTCAATTAGAATACTTTTACTATATAAAAGTTACAAACTTTTGTGTTTCAAAAATTTCTTTTTTGTCTTAATGTCTTTTTTTCTTAAGAGGGTATACCAAACACCTAGATTCTATATGTGGTATCTAAGAACTCTCTCTTATGGGTTTTAGAATTATTGTTATTTTTTACATGAAAGCATTTGACCCAGTTTGAAATTTATTTTTGTATAGAGCGTAAGGGTTCAACTTATTTTTCTTTTTTTTTTTTATTGCATTTTAGGTTTTGGGGTACATGTGAAAAACATGCAAGATTGTTGCATAGGTGCACACGTGGCAGTGTGATTTGCTGCCTTCCTCCCCTTCACCTATATGTGGCACCTATCTCTCCCCAACTCCCCACCCCCCGCTGTCCCCCCGACTTCCCCCCAACAGACCCCAGTGTATAGTGCTCCCCTCCCTGTGTCCATGTGTTCTCATTGTTCAACACACGTCTGTGAGTGAGAACATGCGATGTTTGATTTTGTGTTCTTGTGTCAGTTTGCTGAGAATGATGGTTTCCAGGTTCATCCATGTCCCTACAAAGGATGCGAACTCATCGTTTTTGATGGCTGCATAATATTCCATGGTGTATATGTGCCACATTTTTCCTGTCCAGTCTATCAAATGCATAGATAGTTGTGCCGTCTAATTGCCAGGGAGAGATGAGAAAGTCAACAAGAGCTGAGACCTGAATTCTCTTGCTGATGGTTCAAGGGAGAACTGGGGAAAAGAGGTGAAAGGTCATTCAGACACACAAGAGCCCTTGCCTGTGCCCCCACCTCTTTACAAGAGGCACTTGGTCCAGGACTCAGAGATGAGCGAGGCAAGGGATGTCTCCACTGGAAGAGAAGGTGTCAGTAAGTACATTTCCAACCAAGGCTTCTAAAACTTGAGTGGGTTTCATTATGGCCTTTGTTCCCATGAAGACCAACATCGGAAATAGAAGATTATACAAGTGTCAGCTCAAACACATTTAGTTCTTCCTCAAATGGCAATTCTCAACATGTCATAGAGACACTGGTTAACTCAGTAGGGTAACAAAATGGGTCACAGGAGCTCAGTCATGCTTAAAATTTTATGAAGATCCATTAACTCTAATATGAGGAAACCACAGATGCTATTGGTGAGTTAAAAATAAGTAAGACCTTTTGTTCAGGTGATTAACCCTTGAGGCAGAATTTGTATTTTATTTCCCCCTCCCAACCCCCGCAGGGGCTGCTGAATTAAATACCTCTAAACAAGGCTGTAAAGATATGAAACTTGTTTATTTTGGGGTATTGAACCCCTCAGCAAACTAGTTCTAATTGAACTTTTAGTGTGGGAAGCCTCAAAGTAACAAAGGTTCATGATGCTTTTTTTTGGCAAAATAATAGAGGCCTTCTCTCTCTCTCCTTCCTGGGCAGTCATCCTAAGCCCTTTGTGACCCAGCATCTTCTAGGGTGGTGTCAGAAGCTTCTGGCTTTATGTGCATTCTTCCCTGTTCTCTCTCATCCTACCCCTCCTCCGCAGAGCAGGCAGCCTGTCCTTACCACGGGGCTGACCTGGAGACCATTCTGACTGGCAAACACCAACTAAGGTTTTCTTATTGAATTAGTCTTGAGTACTTGAATTTCTCTTCCCTTACCATCATTTTTCTCCCAGGAAGCTTTTCAGTATTTTGTGTAAAAAGCCTTCTGTGTGGCTGGCCCCACCGTTCTAATAGATCGAATAAGAATATGAACTGCTAACATTAATTGAATACTTACTATATTTCAGGTACAGTACTGTGTTAAGCACTTTGTAGAATTTAATTGATTCAATTCTCAAAATAACCTCATCAGTCAAGGTGGTTTCTTTTTTTGTTTGTCTGTTTGTTTTTCGAGATGCAGTCTCACTGTTGCCCATGCAGTGGCACTGTCTCTGCTCACTGCAACCTCTACCTCCTGGGTTCAAGTGATTCTCCTGCCTCAGCCTCCTGAGTAGCTGAGACTACAGGCATGCACCACCATGCCCCGCTAATTTTTATAATTTTCAGTAGAGACGGGGTTTTGCCATTTTGACCAGGCTGGTCTCAAACTCCTGACCTCAGGTGATCCGCCCGCCTTGTTCTCTCAAAGTGCCTGGTCATTACAGGCGTGAGTCACTGTGCCTGGCCAAGGTTCTTTTGATTGCAAGTTATAGACACTCCACCTAAAACCTGCTTAAGTGTTGAAGACAATTTGTTGACTTTAGTAACTAAAAGTCCACTACAAGCACATGCCGATATTAAATAAACAAAATTTTAAAAATTCTACAAATAAGCAAAATAACATGTTTGTTTTAGTTCTGGGTAAATCATGCGCACTTTCTCTTTTGTATGCTCTATAGTATGCATTTGTCTGCACTAGACACTATTTTCATAATCAGGAAAACATTATTTAAAAGGGGTTCATATAGCATTCACCACATTGTTTCTTATATTATCATCAGTGGAGACTCTTGTCCCATAGAGTGTGATCTCCTCAAGGGCAGGGACTGTCTTATGTGCCTGCAAAGCCCCTTCCTCGCCTTTTCAATTTGTGCTCAAGGATATATGTAAAGTGGATTGAATTGATGTGTCTCATAAGGGAGGCTTTTTGCAGTCCCAATTCTTCCAGAAGGCAGATGATAATAAGAAAATAGTTTACACTTGAGCCAATACATGATTTTTCAGGACAAGCCATGTAACCTCAAACGGATGTAATAATCCCAGGTTATTGTGATGCTCAAATGAGTTAGAGCCCCTGGTGAACTGTAAAACTCTGTATACCTGGCAGTTGGTAATGACTTGGGTTTATAGAGCCTTCTCATTTCCGAAGCCTCTATCCAAGGTGAGTCATGTCTATTTCTAAATTTTCTAAGAACCATCATTCTCTCTTGAGGAAAAGAAATGGTGGAAGGGAGCAAGAAGCTGGGAACATCAATTTAGGACAGGATTATTAATCACCTGCCATGTGTACACTCCAGACCCACATATCCTACTGTCAGATTCTTCTGACATTTCATCTGGACATCTCAAAGGGCCCCCAAACTCAATAGGTTTACGACAGTGAGTTTAGGCTCTTGCCTCTCCCGGGTTCTCTTGAAGGGTTCTCCAGACCAGCGAATGTGCCTCTTTCTGCCCTCAACTCTTCTGTCTTCCTTAGGTTCCATATTCAAGTCCCTGCCATGCTCTATCTACTCTACCTCCTAAATGCCTCTGAACTTTATTCCTCTCTCCGTCTTCACTGCTGTGAGCCTTGTCTGAGCTACCACCATTCCTACCTGCTACCCGGTCTACCCATGGATGGATTTGCCTTCATCCTAATCAACTCTATTTAGCAGCCAAATACAACCGATCATGTCATCTGCCCGCTTAAAACTTTTCAGTGGCTTTCCTCACTCGAACGAGAAGGACTCTATAGAGGCCCTGCGTGGGGCAGTACCAGCTGCCTTCCACCCCATCTTTCCCCTAGCACCCCTTCACTCCTCTGGCTCCCGACAACAAGCTTTCCTACAGGGCCTCTGGCTGCCTGTCCATGGACTATTTCTGTAGAATGGAAGGACATGACTCTGTCCTCCAGTCATGCCTTCTCATGTGCAGGTCAGCTCAAGTGTCCCTTCCTCGGAATCTGCCTTTCGCTTCCCTGGCTAGTTTAATCTGCCCTTTATTCCCTGTCAGGATTCTGTGTTTCCCGTGTGTGTGTGTGTGTGTGTGTGTGTGTGTGTGTGTGTGTGTGTGTGATGGAGTCTTGTGCCAAGGCTGGAGTGCAGTGGCTCGATCTCAGGTCACTGCAGCCTCCACCTCCTGGGTTCAAGCAATTCTCCCACCTCAGCTTCCCAAGTAGCTGGAATTAAAGGCGTACGCCACCATGCCCAGCTAAATTTTGCATTTTTGGTAGAGACAGGGTTTCACCATGTTGGCCAGGCTGGTCTCGAACTCCTGACCTCAGGTGATCCACCCACCTTGGCCTCTGCATGTCCCTTAGTACTTTCTACGGTTGCACTTTTACATTTTTTGTTTATTTGATTAATATTTGTCTTTTCCACTAGACTCTAAGCTCCACGAGGGTAGTGGCTGTTCCTTTCTATCCATAGTTGTGTCCCCAACATACAGCACATAGTTAGAAATGGATGCATCTATGTTGAATGAACACATGCAGGCATGCCAGCACGGCACTAGAAGCTGGAGATACAAAGACAAATCAAGTAACGTCTCCACCTTCAAGGATCTCATAGCCTCGTAGGAAGGACAGTATAGATAAATAAATGATTTCAGGAGATTTGTGGAGACTCTCCGAAGAACTGTTGAATGCAGATAAAATAAATATAAAGGAAATAAAAACAGGCTCAGTCATACCAATGTCAGAAAAACTAGCTTGTGCATACACACATAAAAAACCTTGGCTATATATACATGTATCACAGACAGAAAAACATTCCACAGCACATTCCAAAATACCCTTAGGGACAGTAACAGCACCTTCTGTACATATGCACAAGACAGGATGCCACCCTGCACTCACAAACTTCATGCCTGCCCTCACACACACACATGCACACACACACACAATCTCACTCTCTCTCTTTCACTCTCTCTCACTCAGGGCAAAGCTGATATTCATCTTCTTTTATTGACAGAAGGTGGGAGTCCCAAGGTTTTAGGGATGGGTTGATGTGGGAGCAGAGTCCCAGGGAAGGCTTATTCTGCAGCCAGACCGAGTGTTCAGTCCCAAGGAGAAGGGGCCTGCCAAGGCCAACAGGGATTCCAGGCCCAGGCCTGGCAAGGCTGTGGCCCCAGTGGGGATGCACTGTCACCCAGGAACTGCGGTGGATGGTCCTCTCTACACTGACCTGGTTCCATGTCTGGAACCCTCCAAGTCACGGTTACTCTGAAACTCAGAGGCTGAGTTTAGGGTAGGAAGAATTGGTCCAAATCCTCACCCACTGGGAAGAAGGCAGCCAAGCATGGCCATGCCATTCCCTTCCTCCCTTTCTTTGGTTTGCCTGTTCTCCTTTAGGCACCGGAGTGGGTACTGGAACACTGAGGAAGGAAGCAAGGTCACTGCTGTCACAGAGCTCAGTCTGGCAGGGCAGATAATCAATGGAAGGTTATGGAGCGGACCCGAGCCTCATCCTAGAGGCTCAGGGACACTTTCAGAGGAAGTAACTTTTAAGGTGAATCCCAAAGGACTAGTAAGCGTTAGCTGGGTGATCCTGATTGGGTAGGTCTGCAACAGGGGGCTCCCAAATCTGCATCTTACAAACATCAGTGATCCCAGTTGCTGATGCAGGTGAGAGTGGATCACATGCTGAAAGACCCTGGCATGGAGGGGATTGGAGCCAGTCAGGGAAGACAGGCTAGGAGGCTGCAATGATAATTGGGGTGTGTAGGATGTGGTCTTCTTTTACATTCTAGACATGTTGGTGGGAAGGAGAGCCACACCGTGTCTCTTCATACAGACTGCAGAAGGGGACACTCCCAGAGGGCACATCTGAGGACCGAAATCCAGGCTCTGAGCTGAGCTTTGTCCATGAGGGGATGGACACTCTGTGAAGGGTTAACCATTGTATTTGTATATTTCCATTTGAACTACTAAGAAGCTTTGTAAAGTATGCATAAATGAAAAACCTGGCCTGCTCCCACATCTGTGAGTTGCCTTTGCTACCACTAACATGACAGAGAGGTCTGGTCTACCTGACAGCCTTGTGTGGTGGAGGCATGGAGACTTAAGATGAGGCAGCTGCCTTACTCCAGCCTCAGCTGGTGGATGAGCCAGCATCCTAGAGATTATAGAGGACAGAGCCAAGGGAAGATTGGGGGAAGACATGAGACAGATCCCTCACTGCCAAGAGATACCAGATAAAGGGAAGTGACCATGTTCTAAGTATATCCCTTTCTCGCTCTCACCCCTCATAACCATTCACCATGCTTGATTATCTCCTCACCTTTCTTTACCATTAATTTAAGTCAGACCTAACTCTTCTTTCTAGCTGACATGTCATTCTCTTAAACTTTTCAGTTTAAAAAACTCCTATTCACCCATCAAAGCCCAGGTTATAATGACCACCTCTTCTCTGTGGCATTCTAGGACTATCCCAGCCCAGATTTCTCTTCCCCCCTCCACACACACACACGCGCGCACACACACACAGAGAGAGAGAGAGAGAGTGAGAGAGAAAGAATATACCTATATTCTATATGAAAAAATAACAAAAACATTGGTCCTTGAATCTGAAAACCTAGATATGAATCTGAATTATTTCACTTTCAGTGAGATAATAAATAAATAGCTCTGAGAACTTGGGCAGGTTATTGATCTCCTCTGAACCTCTTCCTTCCCTCATCTATAAAATGGGTATATACTATTTACTTCATGAGCTATATTGTAAGTCTTGATAAGACAAATATCAAAGTATGTAGAACATAAACGCACACCACAGGCATCAATTATGGAATTTCTTTGACCTCTGATCACACTGTATGTGGAGGAGTTACCATTTTCCTGATATCCTTTCAGATGGTAAGCACTTTACAACAGACACCTAGACTTCTGCTCTTCCTCTGTGCCCATACACAGGGCTATACAAAAGAACCAGCTGAATAAGTGGCTATGCAATCACTGTGACCCCTGGAAAGAAGGTAAACACCTTTTTGAGTCTGGCCCATTTGGTGGCGTTTGGTTGGAATCTTCTTGTTCAGCATCCCCAGTTTGGCCAATTGGCCAAAATTTCAAGCAGAGGACACAGGAGTTTCTGCCCCTCCTCACTCCTGGTGGTTTTCCTTGAACCATGAATCATGAGACTGCATTCTGAGCCTCCCTGGCCACAGTTCTTGGGTGTGGGCACTCAGGCCTCAGTGCACGCAGCATGCATCCAGAGCACTGGGCATCCTGCCCTCTGCTCAGTCTTTCCCCAGGTCCACCTTTTCCCATCCCATCCCCCCACCCCCAGCCCCAGGTGTCTTGACGTTAACATCGAAGGACAAATGCAGTCCTATATTTCAAAGTCATCAGGTAGATCTGATTAATTTTGGAAATGAACAAGAAGAAGATTCATCACAAACTTTTAGGTATGAGCAGCAATAAACATACCAGAGCATGGAGCTCTATTTATTTATTAAAACAGTAAATTGAAGGGAAATGGGCTATTTATTTTGTACGATGTCTTCCACAGATATAATTGGCTCATTAATCACATTCCCACCGTGGTCACGTTTGGAAGGGCAGGCTCACTAGGGAATTGAAGCAGGGGATGGCGCTTACAGCCTGGTAGCACATGGAGCTAGAGGAGGTTGCTTCCCAGAGGGTTTTCTCTGTGGATTCTGCAGCAAGCGCATAGGCAGTCAGGTGGCTGGGAGGTAGCAGGTCATGGTGGTTAAGACCACAGATTGGCAGCAGGGAGTTTGAATACAACTCTGGCTACTACTCCTTGCTAGCTGTGGGCAAGCTATTTAATCTCTGTGCCTCGCTCTCTTCTTCTGTAAAATGATGCTAGTGACTGGTACCACCTTGTAGATAACACGCATTCAAGTGAGTTGGTAGGCACTGTATATTACTGGGCCGGGTTTGGTGCTCCTGTAGGTGTGAATTGTCATTGCTCATTTCTTTGGTCCAGGTAGAACCTCAGGGTGGGACACTTTGGTATCAATGGAAGCTTCCAGCATAAAGTTATTGTGGGGTTCCTGGGGTCCAGGAGGGAGGCAGAATAGTATAGTGGAAGATAAAAGGGAAGGCTCTGCAGTCAGCCTCCCTGGGTTCAAATCCAGCCTCTGCTGGTTATATGTCCTTATCGAATGATCTGGCCTTTCTGTGCCTTAGTCTTCTCAGCTATAAAACGGGTGCTAATAGTGCTATGTGATAAGGTTATACTGAACATTAAATGAGAAAATAAAAGGACTCACCTCAGTGCCTGGCCATAGGAGTCATCAATTAATTGATGTTATTATTATCATTTTTAGGATCTTCTTATCTCAGATACCACTCATGATCCTGTGAGCTCAGCAGGTGATCAGATGTACTGAGACTTGAGCCCCTTCCCTGCCTAAGATGGGGAGGGAGCCAGAGTTCAAAGAGGGAATGGCTGAGGAAACAGCATCTGTAGCAAAGGCCAGTGCCCCAAATGTATCTGGAGGGTTCGCATGGTTCGGGCAGGTGACCATGACCAAGGGCTTGTGTCTGCGGAGCAGGCATAGCACTTATGAATAGGTAACCCCTTGGTGGTAGCACCCTAGCCAAGGAGGGGCCCCAGAGCACCAAGCCAGTGGGCTGAGGATTTTGGGGTTATTCTGTTCCTGCTGGGAGGAGATGGGGTAGAAAGGACAGGATGGGAAGGCCAAGTATAAGACACACACACACACACACACACACACACACACACACACACACACACACACACACACACTCTTCACCCGTTTCCTGCTCATCCTCTCCGATACTCCTGCCTGTGGAAGCCAGACCCTCAGAATCTTCCCCAACACATCACTGCAGGCAGCCAGGACCAACTGAATGCCTTCAAACAGATGGAGTCCGTTTGTTATTCCAAGTCTACAAGATCAAACTCACCTTAGGCTCATCTAGGGCATCAAAACTGACTCCAGGTCCCTGCATGCTGATGGGGCTGGGGCTGTTTATGATCACCCTCCTTAGAGATCAGGAGGAACTGAGGCTATGAGAGGGGGTCTGGGTCTCAGTGACCTCAGAGGAATCAGAGGGATGCAGTGCCAGTGATGTTCTCAGGGGACCCACGTTGTAATTGGGGAGACCTCTCTTCTGTCTCTCTTTCATATCAGTAAAAGGAATGGTCAGATGTCAAAGGACGTGGTATGGTAAGTGTCCATGTAAGAGTACTCAGGGACTGCAGGAGGGATGTGAGCTGGCAAGACAGGATGGGCAACTGTCCTGTGGGTCAAGACCAGAGCTAGGCCGAGGGTACGTGTGCTGGTGACTCATTCCCTGCTCTTCTTGGCCTGCTCTGTATTGACCCCCATGGGCTACATCAGTGGCTCCCCTGCCCTCCGCCTCCAGCTGGGTTTGGTCAGTGGGAGGCTTTGGTAGAATCTCTGACAGCAGATGAAGAGAGGGGTTTTTCCCTCTTCGCTCGGCTATGGTTTCTACAGTGGGGGTTCCTCCACCTTTGGCTGTGGGTCCTGCTGGCTACAGCCTCCAGTGAGCCTAGTGGCATGCCTCCCTCTCCTGTCCCTCTAGCTCTACGGATAAGAGGGGCTCCACTCTCACTGTACGGGGTGCATCACCCTACCCTAGCCATGCTTTCGAAGAACTTCCGTTGTTAAACTCTCTTCAGCTCATCTTCCCGCCTCCAGATCCGAGGCCCTGACTCATACCCTGAGTACAGAAGGGGCTTTTTCCCCCCTTGTTGGGGAAAGGGTCAGGTTATACCAGGGGCATTTCCATGGTTAGAAACAGAGACAGACCAGGCCCGTGGAAAGGCATGAGTAGAACAACTTAGGGGAGCAGAAAGTATTGGGGAGATACAACTCTCACGCTGTCTTCTTGGTTTGGGGATCATTTCCTTGGAGTCCTCCTTTAGTAGTTCAATTTCTTTTGGAAATCCTGGTGTACCTCACCTGGACCATAAAGGAACCCAGGTGTGGGAGCTCCAAGGGAGCACAGTGCCCCCTAGAGGCTGTGGCGAGGATGGCAGCTGCAGGAGGGAGAAGAGGATGGGAGGGGTGCATGGGGAGGAAGAGACGCCCAGAGGGTCTGATACGCCTGTGACAGCACTTTGTTGAAAGCACTCATCGTCCAGCCCACAGCCCAGAAGCAGCTCCTCCTGGGAGAAGGTTCTGGGCTGTGGGCTGGACGATGAGCGCTTTCTACAAAAGTGCTGTCACAGGCAGAATCAGACACATAATTTGCTGGGCCCAGTGCAAAAATATATGGGGACCCTTGTTCAGAATTAAGAATTTGATGGTGCTGACAGCAGAGCATTAAACTAAGCTGGGTGGATGGCCTCCAGCTTGGGGTCTCATGCCACAGGCCCATGAAGCCAGCTCCGGCCACATCACCCCTGCAGAGAACATGGATAGGCCCCCTCCTTTCCTAGATATAGAACTGGGGGACTGGACAGAGACAGAGACATTATGTGGTGACAATCTTTAAAACCTGGTTTCCACGATGCGGCCACACCATATAATTTCAAAAGACATCCACAGTAGGGCTAATGTCTCTTCAGGCCCTTTCTGTTCAATCTTGTTTCCAAAACAACAAGGAAGGTTAAAATTCCCGACTGTGAGTAGAGAGAGGCTGGCTGAGGCAGAGGGCAGGGCAGTGGGCCTTCAGGGTCTTGCAGGGACAGGTGCTAGATGTGGTCTAGGGCATCTACCTCATTCCCCTCCCTCCTGTTTGGAGCTGAAGGCAGGAGATGGAGCATGGCTGAGAGATGACACGTTTTTGGGTGACTGTGTCCTGCGTTTGTTTTCCTGGCTTTGAGACTATTGTGGCCACGGTGATGGCATCTGAAGGGCAGAGAGTCAATGTCTCTGTCTTGCCTCAGAACCCCCTTACATCTCTTTCCTGTAATTAGAAAGAAATGGTGAGGATAAAAGAGCTCTGATTGCCGCAGCCTTTGCTTCACAAGGGCTGTGTTAAATGACGACAGCTCCATTTTTATAAAAGCAGATTCTGGGAGGAGCAGAAATCCCTTTTCTCTTTGGGGTCAGTGTGTATGTGTTGCATGCATGCACGCCTGTGTATGAGCATGTACATGTATGTCTACATGTGTCCAACCTGCTGCATGTGTGTGCATGTGTATGTGTGTGGCTATGTAAGCCTGTGCATGGAATGTGTACATAGATGGTGCAAACGTGTACACCTCTATTGCATGTGTGCACAACCGTTGTAGGGATTGTGTGTGCATTCCCCCATGGGCGAGGGGCTGTGGGGGAGTAGGTCCTAGTATCTAAAATCTTTACATCCTGCTTCTGTCAGTCTTGTTTGGTATAAAGAGCAGGGAGCTGGTCAACCAGCTGAAGGAAAAGAAAAATCATCAGCGTGTGTATGGGCTGGGGCTGGCAGGAGGAATCCCAGGCACCTCAAGGGCCAGTTTGCTGCCTTTTGCTCATTGGCTCCTTTCTTTTCCTGCTCAGTTGTGGTTTTCCACATGATCCCAGCCTGCACAGGGCTCTGGCTTCTTGGCTCTCTGGGGCTGGCTCTTCCCTTTGGCACGTCCTGTGCATGGCCCTGGCTCCTGGCCTTCAAGTGGCTGAGTCTTTGTGAGGGTCATGGTGCAAATTCACAGGTAGAATTTGATTGGCCCCCGCTGGTCATTTTGTGCTCAGTCATTATTTACTCGGCAGGCAACACAATACCTGCCCATGGGTCAGGTTGGATCAGGTATGGTCATGGCACAAACAGGGTCATACCTGGGATTGTGGTTGGGACACTTTTCCTTAAAAGGGTTGTGGACATGGAGGACAATGATGAATGTCTTAGATACTTAGGCAAAAATTCCCTGTCACCTGTGCAGTGCCCACCCTTATCTCTGTGGAGGTCAGAACCATGGGGCTGTCCCCTAACAAGGAAGGACTTGCCTGAGCAAGGTGGGATGAGCGTCGGCAGCCTCCTGGGGCCTGGCCTGCCCCTCACCACCCCTTCTCTGTGTCTCTCTTCCTTGAAGGAGGGAGCTTCGGGGCTGAATTGTGTCACATGACCCCCAACTTGTCCTAACCTCCAGTACCTCAGAATGTGATGTTATTTGGAGATAGGTCTTTACAGAGGTAATGAAGTTAATATGAGGTCATTCAGGCAGGTCTTGATCTATTATGACTGGCATCCTTAAGAGATTTGGAAATAGAGACATGTATAAAAAGACGATGATGTGCAGAGACACAGGGAGAAGAGGCCACACACAAGCCAAGGAGAAGGCCGGGAGCAGATCCATGGCGTCCTCCCCTCGCAGCCCTCAGAAGCAGCTGCCCCTGCTGATGTCTTGATCTTGGCCTCCCTGCCTCCAGAGCAGTGTGCCAATACCTTTCTGTTGTTGAAGCTCCCCAGTTTGTAACAGCACCCCTAGCCAACTAACATACCTCCCCAAGGAAAAGCTTCCTCACAATAGAGGAAAGGATATGGAACGCTCACGCCATGCCACCCAGGGTGTGTGGCAGCCAGGACACTGGGCTTCTGACACTCGGACTCTGGATTCACCAAAGAGGAAGTGTCAAGGCTAATGCCTGAGCTAGTCATTTAAAATCTTTGATAAGACCCACTGAAGATTTCAGGCAGGAAGGGATCTGATCATATTCGTATTTCAGAAAGACCCTTGTAACTGTCACAATGTGAAGGGCAGATGGGTAGGGGAGGCTGTGTCCATGTGAGTGCTGAAGAGGCTTGGGGAAGATTTGAGAGCTGTTTTGGAGGCATCACTGCCATAATGTACTGAGGGTAAAAAGAGTGGGTGGGTGTGAGGACAGGTCATGAGGAGTGTCTGGCTCAAGCATCTGGTGGAGGTGGTGCTGGTCCCGGTTCCTGGGCTGAGCCTTATGGGGGCCTTCAGATCAGCATTGTCTGCAGGATGGCCACACACCTGCCCAGGGCCCCTCAGCAGTGGGAGATCACACCTGGAGCTTAGAGGAGAGGTCTGGAGTGCACATGTGGCTCTGGGTGTCACTGGTGTCCAGGTGCAGGTAGGCCATGGGTGGGGACAATCCAAAGGAGGAGTGGCATAAGCTGCTTCTCCCAGAAGCAGATTCAGGGACAAGCATCTGGGAGGTGACTGGGGCAAGTGCAGAGGAGTGACGGATATGAGGCAGGAAAGGGGAGAAAGGCCAAGGGCATTCAGGAGGAACTGGGGCTCAGTCCCTCCAGGGCCTGTGAGACACTGTGGGATCAGGCCTTCCATCTGCACCCCTGAAGGGTGAGGAGGCGTATCCCTCATTTTCTGGGGGTTGTTCCTGTGAATGGAATTCTCTAATACTTCCAGTGTGCCCTGCACAGGCTAATCTAAGGTGCCTATGGCCAGAGAAAGGCCTCAGGCAGAGAGGCAGGCGGCTGGAGCTATATGGCTGTTGGCAGTGACCTTTGAGTCGGGCCAGGATACAGCAGGGTACTCTGGCTTCTGCCATTGTTGCTGCCAGCAGTTATGTCCATCTTCTAGGGGGTGTGAGGAGCCCATTCTCTTCTTTCATTACTCATAAGAGGGGACCATGATCAGGAACGAGGCGAGGGCTGGAGGCTGAGTTAGGGAACTGGGTGGTGGGCCAGGCAGCAGGGCTGGCTGAATAGGAGGTCTTACAGCACAGGCTAAAAGAGCCCTTTCCAGTATCAGGGAAGGCAGGGGAAGCAGCAAACACAGGTGTTTAATGTGCAAATCATTAATAAAAAAACAATTTCACTCCAGCATGTTCAGAGAGCCCCTAAACAGCTGCTAATTAGCTTGCAGCAACAACTGGCCAAAGCTGGGGCCTCCTCACCCTCTTTGCTCCTTTATGCTCTGACCTCCTGCCTCTGCCCTGGCCCCACCAGTGCCTCTGCTTTTTACCTTATACCTCTGAGATATGGAGATCCTGGACTGGCCATATGGTTCCCACTCCCAGGAGGTCAGGGCCCTCAGGGGCCATCTTGGGACCTCTTCTCCCTCCAGGGCATCCAGACCCAGGGAGATGGTGAGTGGGTGTCTCAGGAGGGAGTTGCTCTCCTGCCCTGTTTTAATTGCCCCCAGGTTGGCTCCTAGGGGAGACTGCTGCTCTCAGGTTTGCTCCTCAGGGTGTAGATATCGTTGGGAGTGGGCTGATGTTGGGTGCGTTTTATAGGATGGCAGGATGTGTGAAACTTGTTGGTGTGGGGCTGTAGGCAGCAGTGAGAACAGGTGCCTCCAGGCAGGTGGTCCAGACACAAATGGGTGTTTGCACAGGTGCGGTGGAATATGGCTACTGACAGGCATGGCCAAGTGTGGGTGTAGACAGTAGCGAGGTGTGGATCTCAGTCAGCAACTGGGTGTCAGGATGCCAGTAGCTGAAGTAATAATAGCTAAGACTTTATAGCACTTATTATGTACCCATTACTGTTCTGTCATACAAATTTATTCATTTAATTTTCACAACCCCATAAAAGACCCTATTAGTGTCCCCACTTTTTGAGGAGAGGGAGGAGAAGCACACAGAGGCCAAGCAGCTGCCCAAGATCACCTAGCTAGTAAGTGGCCGGGCCGGGACTTGAACCCAGGCTGTCTGACTCGAGTCCACTCACAGTCCTCTGCACCAGGGGCACAGGGTGGGGAGTGAAGGTGTGATGCAGGTGGGTGCAGGCATGAGGAGGTGGAGTAGCATGAATGGATGTTGTTGAAGACGGAGGCCTTGGCACACACAGGAGCCAGGGCTGTGCGGGGCAGTGGTTCTCAGCCTTCAACAGGGAATCGGAATCACCTGGAGGGCTTGTTATACCACAGGTGGTCTGCTTCTAGAGGTCTGGGATGGGGCCCCAGACATGCATTTCTAATAAGTTTCCAGGTGATGCTGATGCTGCTAGTTTAGGGACTTTGGGAATACTGGGGCAGGGCATGATGCAAGGGACATTATGAAGACTGGAAGTGGTGGCTTCGAGGTGAAGAAAGCCGGAGACTGTAACAGAGCGAATGTAGGAGCATGGGAGGGGTACAGCCAGAGGGAGATGGCCCTTGGAATGAGCACAGGGATGAGTACGGTAGAGTTCCGTGTGGAGGGAAGTAGGGGGAAGAGGATATTGGAGCCCTGGCTTTGAAGGCATAACAAAGGCATTGCCTGCAACCCCAGAGGAACCTCTTTCCTCATGAGGCTCCTGCTCCCCGTGTTGACCCTGGGTGGGTGGTGGCCATCAGGTGTGGCCAGCCTGGAGAATGTCTGGTTGTCCTCTCACTGGTCTGCAGTGGAGCCCAAGGGGCTGTTTAGGGAGTTAAATGTGAACTTGAAGGGGAGTCTATGATATGGCCTGGGGAGCCCTGGGGGCTGGAGGCTAGGTGAGCCCTGGGCTGGATAGATTTCTGAGTGTGCTAGAGTGCTTGAGACAACAGACCTGTTGTACCCTGGAGGTACCATAGGGATAGAAGTTTCCACCATACTCATCAGTTTTCAACTATAAATGATCCAGAGAAGGAGAATGCTTGGGCTGGAGGCCCTGGGGAAAGAGGACCCAGAGAACTTGAGGATGGGGGAGGGGCTGAAACCTGTGCAGAAAGGGCTTCCTGTCCTTCCTGGCAGTACCCATCATTAGTCATTGCTCTGCTGCGAGCTAGGGAGCTGGAGGTGGTGCTGGGCAGGGGGATTGGGAGGGGTCCCTCAAACCAGAAAAAGAGGGGTCCCCTAACCATAAGAAGGGCTTCTGGACTGCAGCAAGGAACATCCCGCTGAAGCTGCAGGAGGAACAGAGAGTTGGGCAGCAGGCTCTGAGAAAGATGATTCCACTCTGGGGGCCACTGCTGTCCTGAGGCTTGCCCAGAGGGGCTGACCTGGAGCCCTACTTGAGTGAGCCAGATGCTAAGTGCTGAATTGAGCCCCGCCAAAAGGATATGGTAAGGTCATCACCCCCTGTACCTCAGAATGTGACCTTATTTGGAGGTAATCTTTACAGAGTTAATCAAATTAAATGAAGTCATTAGGGTGGTCTGTCATTCATCATGACTGGAGTCCTCCTAAACACAGGAAATTTGGGCTCCAGAGACCGACACATACAGAAAGAAGACAACGTAGAGGCACAGGGGAGAAGACAGCCGTCACCCCGCCGGGGAGGCTTGAGACTACCAGGAGGCAAGAGAGAGCCTGGAGCAGATTCCCTGCCCAGCCCGCAGAAGGAGCCAGCCCTGCCGACACCTTCACTTTGGACTCCTAGCCGCCTGAACTGTGAGACTATATCATTTTCTGTTGCGTGAGCCACCCAGTGTGTGGAGCTATGTTATGGCAGCTAAAGGAAACTGACAGCCCCTGATTCATGGGAGGGCCCTGAGTGGTCTTGGCAATTGGACACAGGCAGTGTCCTGGTGAGGGGCTGGGTCAGGGGCAGCTCTGGGAGGTGAAGGAGGTAATTTGTTGACCTCAGGAGAGGGCAGGGTGGCCTGCAGCCCAGCAGACACTCCTCCAGTGGCTAGTGAGCAACTGTGGTTCCTCAGGAATGAAGGGCGGCAGGTATCATCTTCCAGAGGTGATGATACCTGCCACAGGAGATGATACCTGCCACAGGAGAGGCAGAGGGTTGGAACCTCAGGTCATAGTGCTCTTCCTGCTGCCTTGGGTCTAATGAAAAGAGCTGGCAGCTTGCACAATAAGCTCCCACTGAGTGCTGGTCGTTAACGCCCCCTTTCTAAAGAATGAGAAGTCAGAAGGGCACACAGGGACATGGCTTTGGGTACAAGAATTCCAAGTTCAGAGGAGCCAGGCACGAATCTCCACAGAGCACCAAATGACTACAAACCCTTTTCTTAATCAATCATATTTTATTGTCAGTTATAAATATTTTCCACTTGTCCCTATTTACAACTGCAAAATAGTTTATGATATCATACCCTCACCCACTGATCAGCATCTTTCTATAAACTCCATGAAAATTGAATAGGAAATAAAAAGCTCTTCTTGGGGGCCCACTAACCTGGTTCCCCAGACTCCAAACAACCCTAAGTGGACAGCAGGCAACACTGCAGCAGGTGCTACACAGTAGCAAAGAGGCAGCCGGACGGGGCCCCGGCCGGTCAGGACGCCAGGCTCCTCAGGACGTTGGTGATGCTCCAGTGCTGGCCCGAGCACTTCTGCAGCACCAGCTGGAAGCCGAACTCCAGGTCGCTGTTCTCCTGCAGCTCCAGACAGCGCTTGGACTTGCGGTTCTGGATGGGTCCTCCCTAGGGGCCAGGGCAGAGTGGGTTCAGAGGGCATAGGGGCAACACAGGGAGACTCGGGCCGAGCAGTTGGTGAGGGCTGACATTATCTGTGTGGCCAGATCCCTGGAGGCCAGCATTCCCATGAGACTGCAGGCTCCCCCATCGCTGATGTGTTGGTGTCCTCCAGAAGACTGAATATGCATCATCGTTGTCTTCACAGAGCCCTAGTTCTCTGCTAGGACAGAGACCTCCCCACCCCCAGTTCTCTCTACCTAGCTGGACTGTGGCACACCTGTTTGTTTGTACCTACAGCTCCTACCCCAGGGGTGGAGCCTTGCTCCTTACAGCCATTGGCTTGGTCCCTTCTCTGGGAAGGGGGACAAACTTCTAGTTTCTTAGGACAACCCATGATTGGCCAGCATTTGAACATCACCAGAGGCCCGGGGCTTCCTGCTCTTAGGGTCCATGCCCCCAACTGGACCTCTGGAGTCATCAGTACCGGTCTCAACCAAAGTCAGCCTCCTGGATATTGTCTATTAGGCCACTGAGCTCCATGAGTCCTGGACATGCACAGGTTTCCCCTATGCTACTGATGTTCCAGAATGTTCTGTAGCCATTCATACTCAGTTGATAACACAAGCCCCTTGTTCTGCTCCTCATATCAGCCCCATAGCAGCAAAGAGGAAATCCCCAATTTTTGTTTGTAGTGAAATCGTTTCAGGGCTCGGACCCTTTGGGTTGCTGGCTGTGACCCTGAGGTGACAGCCTAGACTGTCTGAGCATCTCTGAGTTACCACCAAAGTTGTGCTCAACTAGATGTTGGCCTCCCAAGCAGGCAGAATTGCTTGGGAGGTTGCAGGTCCTTATACTTGGCCCCCTTGTAGCTTGATGGCAGTTGAGTCTATGGTCAAACTCACCTTTTCCCTAGAACCTACTGCTGTGTTTGTCTTAGGTATTTGGTGAGAAACATGGTCATTTTCATTTACTTATCCTTTCAACATCCAATTAGGCCCCAAATCCTGCCAATTCTACCTCCCTTGTGTCTTACGACTGTCCCTTTATCCCTTTCCCATCATACTTGCTCTGGTTCAGATCACCAACTTCTCTCACTGGGACAACTGTGTCAGCCTGCTAATGGATCTCCCTTCCAACCTCCAGAGGCAGGAGTGGTGATCTTTCTCAAATGCATTTTTTGCCTAAAGGACGAAGTCCAAGCTCCTTAGTGCAGCACTGAAGGCCTCCATGGCTCAGTGCTGCCTTTCTCTCTAGCCTCATCTCTGATCCCTCCCCCAGAGCCATGACTTTTGCTGTAGCCATACCAAATCCCTTGTAGTTTTCTGAACCCATTCACATTAATCCAGGGTTCCTGGGATTTGAACAAGCTGTGCTCTCTGCCTGGGATTCTTCTCCATGCTTCCCTGGCAGGCTAAGCCATGACCATGTGTCAAAGCTCAATTCCTGCTTCATTTCCTCCAGGAAGTCTTCTCCACTGCCCACCTATGCCCCACCTCTACTTCTACCTCTCTTCCGTCTACAAGCTGGGCTAGTGCTCTTTATTTTGTGCCTTTTCCAGCTCACAGTGGGAAGTGCACTGTGAGGGGGAGAGGTGGCAAACTACTTCTCCAAGGATACCATCTGAGTGTGCCATGACCATTCCCATAGCAACCACTGACATCTCAAGAGAGTGTTAAGACCTTGCTCTCTATACAATAGGGAAAGGACAGTCATTTCAATAAATTGGGAAAATGCAAAAGAAAACTAGACACCTATATCTTGATATATCTGAAAATCAAAATAGATGATTAAACACTTAAATCTAACATCTGAGACTATGAAACTCTTAGAAGAAAACATTGGGGAAACACTCCAGGACATTGATAGGGGCAACAATTTCTTGAGTAACACCTTCAAAAGCACAAGTAACCAAAGCAAACATGGACAAATAGGATTACATCAAGTTAAAAAGCTTCTGCACAGCAAAGGAAACAATCAACAAGGACGATCCACAGAATGGGAGAAAATATTTGCAGACTACCCATCTCACATCTCACAAGGGATTAATAACCAGGACACATAAGTAGTTTAACACAACAGCAAGAAAACAATCCAATTAAAAGTGGGCAAAAGATGTGAATAGACATTCCACAAAAGACGACTTACAAATGGCAAACAAGTATATGGAAAAATGCTCAACATCACTAATTACCAGAGAAATGTAAGCAAAAACTGTAAGAAATCATCTCACCCCACTTAAAATTGCTTTTAACCAAAATATAGGTAATAATAAATTCTGATGAGGATGTGGAAGAAAGGAAACCCTTGTACACTGTTGGTGGGAATGAAAATTAGTACAGCCACTATGGAGAACAGTATGGAGGTTCCTCAAAAAACTGAAAATAAAACTACTGTATGATCCAGTAATCCCACTGCTGGGTATATACCCAAAAGAAAGGAAACCAGTATATTGAAGAGATATCTGCACCCCCATGTTTATTGCAGCACTATTCACAATAGACAGAACATGGAATCAACCTAAGCATCCATCAATACATTAATGAATAAGGAATATGTGGAATATAGACAGAATGGAAAATTATTTAAAAGAGTAAGATTCTGCAATATTGTGAAAATGGCCATGCTGTCCAAAGTAATTTATAGATTCCATGCTATTACCATTAAGCTACCATTGACTTTCTTCAAAGAATTGAAAAAAACACCTTAAATTTCATATGAAACCAATAAAGAGCCCTCATAGCCAAGACAATCCATAGCCAAGCCAAAAAAAAAAAAAAGCCAGAGGCATCATACTACCTGACTTGAAACTATACTACAAGGCTACAGTAACCAAAACAGCATGGTACTGGTACAAAAACAGAGATATAGACCAATGGAACAGAACAGAGGCCTCAGAAATAATGCCACACATCTATAGCCATCTGAATTTGACAAATCTGACACAGACAAGCAATGGGGAAAGGATTCCCTATTTAATAAATGGTGTTGGGAAAACTGGCTAGCCACATGCAGAAAGCTGAAACTGGATCCCTTCTTTATACCTTATACAAAAGTTTTACTCCAGATGGATTAAAGTTTTAAACATAAGACCTAAAACCATGAAAACCCTAGAAGGAAACCTAGGCAATACCATTCAGGACATAGGCATGGGCAAGGACTTCATGATTAAAACACCAAAAGTAATGGCAACAAAAGCCAAAATAAAGAAATGGGATCTAGTTAAACTAAAGAGCTTCTGCACAGCAAAAGAAACTATCATCAGAGTGAACAGGCAACCTACAGAATAGGAGAAAATTTTTGCAATCTACCCATCTGACACAGGACTAAAATACAGAATCTATGAAGAACTTAAATTTATAAGAAAAAAACTCCATTGAAAAGTGGGTAAAGGATATGAACAGACACTTCTCAAAAGAAGACATTTATGTGGCCAAGAAACATATTTAAAAAAAGCTCATCATACTGGTCATTAGGGAAATGCAAATCAAAACCACAATGAGATACCATCTCACACTAGTTAGAATGGTGATCGTTAAAAAAATCAGTAGACAACAGATGCTGGAGTGGATATGGAAGATAGTGTGGCAATTCCTCAAGGATCTAGAACTAGAAATACCATTTGACCCAGCAATCCCATTGCTGAGTATATACCCAAAGGATTATAAATCATTTTATTATAAAGACATGCACACCTATGTTTATTGCAGCACTGTTCACAATAGCAAAGACCTGGAACCAACCAAAATGCCCATCAATGACAGACTGGATAAAGAAAATGTGGCACATATACACCATGGAATAATGAGTTCATGTCTTTTGCAGGGACATGGATGAAGCCGGAAACCATCATTCTCAGCAAAATGACACAAGAACAGAAAACCAAACATCACATGTTCTCACTCATAAGTAGAGAACACATGGACACAGGGAGGGGAGTATCACACACTGGGGCCTGGCAGGGGGCTAGAGGAGGGATAGCATTAGGAGAAATACCTAATGTAGATGATGGGGTGACGGATGCAGCCAACCACCATGGCACATGTTTACCTGTGTTACAAACCTGCACATTCTGCACATGTACTCCAGAACTTAAAGTATAATAAAAATAAAAAGATTCTGGTCCCTGGGCAAGATGGCTGAATAGAAACCACCCCAGTGCACAGCTCTCAGCGAGACTGACACAGAAGGCAGGTGATTTCCACATTTCCAATTGAGATACCTGGTTCATCTCATTGGGACTGGTTGGACAGTGGGTGCAGCCCAAGGAGGGCAAGCCAAAGCAGGGTGGGGCATCACCTCACCTGGGAAGTGCAAGGGGCCAAGGAACTCCCTCTCCTAGTCAAGAGAAGCCATTAGGGACTGTTTCCTGCACTCCAGCCCAGATATTCTTTTTCCATAGTCTTCACAACCCACAGACCCGAAGATTCCCTCTGGTATCTACACAAACCACCAGGGCCCTGGGTTTCTAGCACAAAACTGGGTGGCCATTTGAGCAGAAACCAAGCTAGCTGCAACAGTTGTTTTTTTGTATCCCTATGGTGCCTGGAACACCAGCAAGACAGAACCACTCACTCCCCTGGAAAGGGGGCTGAAGCCAGGGAGCCAAATGGTCTGGCTCGGTGGATCCCACCCCTACTGAGACCAGCAAGCTAAGATCCACTGGCTTGAAATTCTCCCAGCCAGTACAGCAGTCTGAGCTTGACCTGGGACATTCAACTTTGGTGGGGGGAGGGGCATTCACCATTGCTGAGGCTCGAATAGGCAGTTTCAACCCCACAGTGTAAGCAAAGCTGCCAGGAAATTAGAGCAGGGTGGAGCCCAACACAGCTTAGCAGCTGCAGGCACGGTGTCACCAGATGTCCTCATTGGGCAGGGCATCTCTGTAAAAAGGCAGCAGCTCATCAGGGACTTAAAATAAAGCCCCTACCATCCTGGGACAGTAACCTGGGAAAAAGGGTGGTAGCACAGCTTCAGCAGACCTAAACATCCCAGCCTTGCAGCTCTGAAGAGAGCAGTGGATTTCCCAACACAGTGTTTGAGCTCTGATAAGACAGATGGCCTCTTCAAGTGGCCCCCTGACCCCCATGTATCCTAACTGGGAGACACCTCCCAGTAGGGACCTACAGATACCTCATACAGGAGAGCACTGGATGGCATCTGGCAGGTACCCCTCTGGGACAAAGCTACCAGAGGTAGGAACAGGCAGCAATCTTTGGTGGTGTGCAGCCTCTGCTGGTAATTCCCAGGCAAGCAGGGTCTGGAGTGGACCTCTAGCCAACTCCAGCAGAGCTGCAACAGAAGGTCCTGACTGTTAGAAGGAAAACTAACAGAAATCGTTTCAACATCAACAAAAATGACATCCACTCAGAGATTGCATCCAAAGGTCACTGACCTTAAAGACCAAAGGAAAATAAATCCACAAAGATGGGAAGAAACCAGTGCAAAAAGGCTGAAAACTCCAAAAAACAGAATACCTCTTCTTCATTAAGGAATCACAGCTCCTCACCAGCAAGGGAACGAAATTGGATGGAGAATGAGTTTCACGAATTGACAGAAGCAGACTTCAGAAGGTGGGTAATAACAAACTTCTCTGAGCTAAAGAGCATGTTCTAACTCAGTGCAAGGAAGCTAAGAACCTTGAGAAAAGGTTAGACGAAATGCTAACGAGAATAACCAGCTTAGGGAAGAACATAAATGTCCTGATGAGCTGAAAAACACAGCACGAGAACTTTGTAAAGCATACACAAGTTTCAATAGCCAAATTGATCAAGTGGAAGAAGGGATATCAGAGATTGAAGATCTACTCAATGAAATAAAGCAAGAAGACAAGATTAGAGACAGAAGAGTGAAAAGAATGAAACCAAGTTGGAAAACACTCTTCAGAGTATTATCCAAGAGAACTTCCCCAACCTAGCAAGGCAGGAAAACATTCAAATTCAGACAATATAGATAACACCACAAAGATACTTCTCAAGAAGAGCAACCCCAAGACACACAATCATCAGATTCACCAAGGTTGAAATGAAGGAAAAAATGCTAATGGCAGCCAGAGAAAAAGGTCAGGTTACCCACAGAGGGAAGCCCATCAGACTCACACCAGATCCCTCTGCAGAAACCCCTATAAGCCAGAAGAGATTGGGGCCAACATTCAGCATTCTTAAAGAATTTTCAGCCCAGAATTTCATATCCAGCCAAACTAAGCTTCACAAGTGAGGGAGAAATAAAATACTTTAAGGACAAGCAAATGCTGAGAGGTTTTGTCACCACCAGGCCTGCAAGAACTCCTGAAGGAAGCACTAAATATGGAAAGGAACAACCGGTACCAGTGACTGCAAAAACATACCAAATGGTAAAGACCATCAATGCTAGGAAGAAACTGCATCAACGAATGGGCAAAATAACCAGCTAGCATCATAATGGCAGGATCAGATTCACACATAATAATATTAACCTTAAATGTAAACGGGCTACATGCCCCAATCAAAAGACACAGACTGACAAATTAGATAAAGAGTTAAGACCCACCAGTGTACTGTATTTAGCAGACCCATCTCACATACAAAGACACACATAGGCTCAAAATAAAGGAATGAAGGAAGATTTACCAAGCAAATGGAAAGCAAAAACGGATTGTAAGTCTCAGATAAAACAGACTTTAAAGCATCAAAAATCAAAAGAGACAAAGAAGGGCATTACAAAATAGAAAAGGAATCAGTGCAACAGGAAGAGCTAACTATCCTAAGGAGGGTGAGCCAAAGCAGGATGGGGCATTACTTCACCAGTGAACTGCAAGGGGCCAGAAACTCCCTCTCCTAGGCGAGGGAAGCCATTAAGGACTGTTTCCTGCACTGCAGCCCAGATACTCTTTACCCACAGTCTTCACAACCCACAGACCAGGAGATTCCCAATGTAGGAGCACCAGATTCATAAAGCAAGTTCTTAGGGACCTACAAAGAGACTTAGACTACCACACAATAATAGTGGGAGACTTTAACACCCCACTGTCAATGTGAGACAGCTCAACAAAACAGAAAATTAACAAGGATATACAGGACTTGAACTCAGCTCTGGACCAAAAGCAGACCCAATAGACATTTACAGAACCTTCCACCCCAAATCAACAGAATATACATTATTCTTAGCACCACATTGCACCTATTCTAAAATTGACCACATAATGGGTAGTAAAACACTCCTCAGCAAATGCAAAAGAACAGAAATCATAACAAATAGTCTCTCAGACCACAGTGCAATCAAATTAGAACTCAGGATTAAGAAACTCACTCAAAACTGCACAACTACATGGAAACCTAACAACCTGTTCCTGAATGACTACTGGATAAACAATGAAATGAAGGCAGAAATAAAGATATTCTTTGAAAACAATGAGAATGAAGACACAATGTACCAGAACCTCTGGGACACATTTAAAGCAGTATATAGAGGGAAATTTATGGAACTAAATACCCAAAAGACAAAGCAGGAAACATCTAAAATCGACACCCAAAAGTCATGATTAAAAGAACTAGAGAAGAAAGAACAAACAAATTCAAAAGCCAGTAGAAGACAAGAAATAACTAAGATCAGAGCAGAACTGAAGGAGATAGACACATGAAAAACCCTTCAAAAAAAAAAATCAGTGAATCCAGGAGCTGATTTTTTGAAAAGATCAAAAAAATAGACCATTAGCTAGACTAATAAAGAAGAAAAGAGAGAAGAATCAAATAGATGCAATAAAAAATGAGAAAGGTGATATGACCGCTGATCCCACAGAAATACAAACTACCATCAGAATACTATAAACACCTCTACACAAATAAAATAGAAAATCTAGAAAAAATGGATAAATTTCTGGACACTACACCTTCCCAAAACTAAACCAGGAAGAAGTCGAATCCCTGAGTAGACCAATAACAAGGTGTGAAATTGAGTTAGCAATTAATAGCTTACCAACCAAAAAAGTCCAGAACCAGATGGTTTCACAGCTGAATTCTACCAGAGGTACAAAGAGGAGCTGGTACCATGCTTTCTGAAACTATTCCAAACAACAGAAAAAGAGGGAATCCTCCCTAACTCATTTTATGATGCCAACATCATCCTGATACCAAAACCTGGCAGAGACACAACTAAAAAAAAATTCAGGCCAATATCCTTGATGAACGTCGATGCAAAAATCCTCAATAAAATACTGGCAAACTGAATCCAAGAGCACATCAAAAAGCTTATCCACCAAGAGCAAGTTGGTTTCATCCCTGGGATGCAAGGCTGGTTCAACATATGCAAATCAATAAATATAATCCATCACATAAACAGAACCAAAGACAAAAACCACATGATTATCTCAATAGATGCAGAGAAGGCCTTCGACAAAATTCAACAACACTTCATGCTAAAAACTCTCAAGAAACTAAGTATTGATGGAACATATCTCAAAATAGTAAGAACTACTTATGACAAACCCACAGCCAATACCATACTGAATGGGCAAAAACTGGAAGCATTCTCTTTGAAAACCAGCACAAGACAAGGATGCCCTCTCTCACCACTCCTATTCAACATAGTATTGGAAGTTCTGGCTGGGACAATCTGGCAAGAGAAAGAAAGAAAGGGTAAATAGGTAAAGAGGATGTCGAATTGTCTCTTATTTACAGACAACATGATTGTATATTTAGAAGACCCCATCCTCTCAGCCCAAAATCTCCTTAAGCTGATAAACAACTTCAGCCAAGTTTCAGGATACAAAATCAATGCAAAAATAACAAGCATTCTTACACACCAATAACAGACAAACAGAAAGCCAAATCATGAGTGAACTCCCATTCATAATTGCTACAAAGAGAACTAAATACCTAGGAATACAACTTCAAGGGATATGAAGGACCTCTTCAAGGAGAACTACAAACCACTGCTCAAGGAAGTAAGAGAGGACACAAACAATGGAAAATCATTCCATGCTCATGGTTAGAGTCAATATCATGAAAATGGCCATATTCCCCAAAGTAATCTATAGATTCAGTGCTATCCCTATCAAGCTACCAATGACTTTCTTCACAGAATTGGAAAAAAATCACCTTAAATTTCATATGGAACCTAAAAATAGCCCATATAACCAAGACAATTCTAAGAAAAAAAGCCAGAGGCATCACACTACCTGACTTCAAATTATACTACAAGGCTACAGTAACCAAAACAGCATGGTACTGGTACCAAAATGGAGACATAGACCAATGGAACAGAACGGAGGCCTCAGAAATAAAACATATCTATAGCCATCTGACTTTGACAAACCTGACAAAGACAAGCAATGGGGAAAGGATTCCCTATTTAATAAATGGTGTTGGGAAGACTGGCTAGCCAGATGCAGAAAATTGAAACTGGATCCCTTCCTTCCACCTTATACAACAATTTTATGCAGATGGATTAAAGTTTTAAACATAAGACCTAACACCATAAAAACCCTAAAAGAAAACCTAGGCAATACCATTCAGCACATAGGTATGGGCAAGGACTTCATGACTAAAACACCAAAAGCAATGGCAACAAAACCCAAAATAGACAAATGGGATCTAATTAAACTAAAGAGCTTCTGCACAGCAAAAGAAACCATCATCAGAGTGAACAGGCAACCTATGGAATGGGAGAAAATTTTTGCAATCTACCCATCTGACAAAGGGCTAATATCCAGAATCTACAAAGAACTTAAACAAATTTACGGGGGAAAAAAAACAAACAGCCCCATTGAAAAGTGGGTGAAGAATATAAAGACACTTCTCAAAAGGAGACATTTATGCAGCCAACAAACATATGAAATAAAGCTCATCATCACTGGTCATTAGAGAAATGCAAATCAAAACTACATTGAGATACCATCTCATGCCAGTTAGAATGGTGAGCATTAAAAAGGAGACAACAGATGCTGGAGAGGATGTGGAGAAATAGGAACGCTTTTACACTGTTGGTGGGAGTGTAAATTAGTTCAACCATTGTGGAAGACAGTGTGGGGATGGCTCAAGGACCTAGAACCAGAAATACCATTTGACTTAGTAATCCCATTACTGGGTATATGCCCAAAGAATTATAAATCATTCTATTATAAGGACACAGGCACACGTATGTTTATTGCAGTACTGTTCACAATAGCAAAGACTTGGAGCCAACCCAAATGCCCATCAGTGATAGACTGGATAAAGAAAATGTGGCACATATACACCATGGAATATTTCGCAGCCATAAAAAAGGATGAGTTGATGTCTTTTGCAGGGACATGGATGGAGCTAGAAACGATCATTCTCAGCAAACAAACAAAAGAACAGAAAACCAAACACTGCATGTTCTCACTTATAAGTGGGAGCTGAACAATGTGAACACATGGACACAGAGAGGGAAACATCATACACTGGGGCCTGTCAAGAGGTGGGGGGCTAGGGGAGGGATAGCATTAGGAGAAATACCTAATGTAGATGATGGGGTGATGGATGCAGTCAACCACCATGGCACGTATATACAGATTTCTTAGGTATGTGTATAAGGTATACATGTGTATACATGGCACGTGTATACCTTATACACATACATAAGAAATCTTCATGTTCTGCACATGTACTTCAGAACTTAAAGTACAATAATGAAAAAAAGGAATACGAATTGGAAGGAAAGAAAGAGAACTTTCATTATTTGCAAAAGATATGATTTTATACCTAGAATATTCAGAAGAATCTACATGCAAACTATTAGATGAGTAATGGATTATTATAAGGTCAGTGAACATAAAAATCATTACAACCTATTTATATATTATATATATTCATTATATATATTCTATATATATATCTGTCTTCTTATATATATATATAGAATAAGATTCTGTCATTTGCAACAACATGGATGAAATTGGAGGTCACTATGTTAAATGAAATAAACCAGGCACAGAAAGACAAATTTTGCATATTCTTACTCATATGTGGGAGCTAAAACTTTTTTTAAAAATTGCACTGATGGAGACAGAATGACGGTTATCAGAGGCTAAGAAAGGTAGTAGGGAGGAGAGAAAAAAATGGGGATGGTTAATAGGTACAAAAATACAGTTAGATAGAAGGAATAAGATCTGATAGTAATGCAACAGGGTAACTATAGTTAATAATTTATTGTATATTTTAAAATAACTAAGAGTGGAATTGAAATGTTTCTAACACAAAGAAATAAGTACTTGAAGTAAAAGATAACCCAATTATCCTGATTTGATAGTTACACATTACCTGCTTGTATGACAACATTACACGTACCCCATAAATATATTAAACTATTATGTGCCCATTGATGTAGTTTGGATATTTGTTGAATGTAATCCCCAGTGTTGCAGGTGGGGCCCGGTGGGAGGTGTTCAGGTCATGGGGCTGGATCCCTCACGTAGGGGTTGGGCCATTCCTTGGTGAGAAGTGAGCTCTCGCTCTGAGTCTACACAAGATCTGGTCGTTTAGAAGTGTGTGGCACCTCCTCTCACCACTCTCTCTCTTGCGTCTGCTTTCTTCATGTGACCTACTTCATTTTCTGCCATGAGCAAAAGCTTCCTGAGGCCCTACCAGAAGCCATACTTCCTGTACAGCCTGAAGAACCATGAGCCAATTACACCTCTTTTCTTTAGAAAGTACCCAGTCTCAGGTATTTCTTTATAGCAATACAAGAATGGCCTAACACATCCATAATAATTAGAAACTTTTAAAAAATTAAAGACTGAAGAAAACCCTCAGTTCTTACAGCCGCTGAAATGGGCAGTACCTACTGTACAACGTACACAACCCTATGACCCAATTCTTCTATCGGAAACATTTACTCCAAAGACAGGCCCATGAATGCTTTCTAGAACACGATTATAAAACTAACTTGGAGACAACTCAAATGTCCATCAATCGTAGAGCAGACAAACAACTCATAGTATATTCATATGATGGAATCTTATATAGCAATAAAAACAAACTACAGCTATACTCAATAAGGATAAATCTCACCCATACAATGACGAGCAGAAGAAGCCAGGCAAAATACAAACATTATTCTATTGATATAAACTTCCCAAATGGGCAAAAGAAAGCCCTGATGTGAAAGTCAGGATGGTGGTCAGCTCTGGGGAAAAGGGAGTGGGAAGATGATTGGCAGGAATCACAAGGGTGTTGCTGGCAGAGTCCTAGTTCCTGAGCTGGGTGACAGTCACCTAGGCATTGGCTTTGGTTTAAACCGTGGATTTTAAAGTGTATATTTTACATGTTTCTGTATGTATTCAATTTGTTCTTCAATTAAAAAATTAGAAAAAATCCAGCTCCCTGAGAAGGGACTTTGAGTCACAGGTGAAGGAAGCAGGGACTGAGAAGCAAGGGGTGGAGGGGATATGGGATTCCCAATTTCGTGTGTTGGGAAGATGGCCCAGCAGATCACACAAACCTATTCAGAAGCATTCACATGAATAAAGCAAGGTCTCTTTGGCTGTGCCCCATATCCTAGTACCTCTCCTGGGGAGAGCAGTGATTCAGTGCACCCAACAGCACAGAGACCCAAGAATAAAGGGGAAAGTGGAACAGCAGCTGCTGGGGACCACTGGGTGGCCAGGGAGAAACTTGCAGTCTCGGCCTCTGAAAGGGGCCTTTGGACAAGCCTAGAAAGGACCCTGGAATCCCCACGCTGAAAGAGACCTTGAAGGGCTGCCTCTCACTCTCATGTGCTGAATGGCCTCTGTACTTGGGCCAGAGGGCGCTTCAGCTCTGCTTGACACCTCCAGGGAGAAGGATCTCACCCCTCCTGAATATGCATGGTCTTCCCCCAGCTGCCCACCCTTGTGGCATGCTCCTCCCACTGAGCTAAAATCCTTGTCTTGGAGTCCCCTGAGGAGTGGCAGAGCTCCCCTGAGGCTTCCCCAGGGGCGTGCTGCTCCTCCACACCTTCCCTCCTAGCTGGGGAGGTGAGGCCAGTGTCTCTCAGTTCTGTGTCTCTCAGTTCTATGTCTCTCCATTCTGTGTCTCTCTCCCCAGGTTTGACTTTCCCAGTTCCTGGTGGGACAATTTTGTATAATTTTCCAAACTGGTTGGCATCCTTTGAACAAGCTCTGGTTAGTTTCTGTCCCTCAGGACTCACCACAGCCGCCAGGGTCACTGCCCCAATTACACAGGACCAGAGGCCCCTTCAACATAGCCAAGGAATTGACACTTTGGGCCACATGGTGTTCCTGATGGGCATGAGGCACAGCCTCGAGCTGTCTTCTCGAACTGTGGTCCACCTTGGGTGCCCATCCTGTCCCTTAAAGGCTGGACTTTTAGGCCTTTAGGCCCAAAGGCACCCCCTATGCTACTTGCTCCAAGCAAGGCCAGGCCATTGCTCCATGGCCCACATTTCCTTAGCCTCTGTGTAAAAGTTTGTGGTCTGGGCATATCAGCTCCCCACACCCAGGCCAGGCTGTGTCGCTGATGATTCCTGAGCAGATCTGTGGCCAGTTCCCCAGCCTCGCCACAGCCCTGCCAGCCCAGTGGTCTGTCTTCCCCATCATGCTGAGAACAGCACTTAGGCAGGGGACAAAAACCAGTCCCACTCTAATTTGCAAGATCTGTTGGGATTTCTGGTGCCAGGTAGGAAGGGAAGAGTGCTGAGCTAGGATGCTTAGGATATGTCTGCTTTCCTGGCAGTCAGCTGTGAGCCTGGGCCAGCCTCTCCACCCTTCTGGTTTGTCTGTAGGGCCAGATGGTCATTTCTGTCCTCGATTCCTGGAAGGATGAGCAGAGGACTGATAGGAAACCCCTTTATCAGCTATAAAATAACCCATGGATCAGAGGATCAGGGTGGGGGCTGTGACCAAAGCCCACAACCAACAGGGGCCTGGACCAAGTGCCGCCGCTCACTCTGCTGAAGATTCCGGCCGCTCAGCTCATCCTTGGCGCCGGCCCAGGCCTTGCCAACAGCGAGGTGCTGTGCAGATCCTAGATCACCGACGCTTGGAGAAACACGTCCCACACAGAAGACACCGCAGCCCCTTCTTTGCCTGCCTTCCAAGGGGCAGCTTGCCAAGGCCCAGAGAGGGAGGCAACAGCAGAGGTCTCTAAGACATAAAGCATCCTTCAGAGACTCCCATCTGACATTTCCCAGGCCTGGCCCCAGCCCAGCCACCGCCTCAGCACCCTAGAGAATAGAAGTGCAGTAACGCTGGGCCAGAGGCAGCCCACGTGGCCGCCTGGAGGGATGTGGGAGGGAGGGATCATGACCAAGAGTGGGGTTCGGGGAGGCGAGTGGATGGGACACAACCTGAGAATATCTGAGCCTGTGAGGGAGAGTGGAGTTTGAGGCCAGGAGAGCTCCCTCCCTGGAGGCTGGGAGGGGAGGGTCCTCTAGAACAGGAAGTAAGTCCACAGTGGGGCATTGCTGAGCAGAGCCACCCGCCAGCATGCTCCCTGGAAACATGTCTGGGGTAGGGAGAGAGGAGCCAGGCCACCCTTTGGTGCTGGAGATAGCACTGGCCACCAGCACAGTCTTCCTCCTGTCCCCCTTCTCAACCTCAGCCTCTTTCAGTGAACAAACTCTTCCTCTCTCTCGGAAGATTTCATTCACAAACATTGCAAAGAAGCCTTCCTTTCCTGCATTAGTGCCTTCCTGGGAAGTTCAGCACTGTGAGAGCAGCCTCGTGTTTTACTAAGATGAGAGGAGATGCAGCTGAGATGAGAGGAATAACAGCTATCACTTATTTACCATCTGCCTGGCACTATGCCAAATGCTTTACATCCCCAATTCCAGGTCTCCCTGATAATAGCCCTGAGAGGTAGAGAAAATAATTATCCCCATTTTACAGACTTGGAGACTGAGGCTCAGAGAGGCTGGGAGACTTGTCACATGGTCAGTAAATGAGTAGAAGGTAGTACCAGGCTGGGAACCCAAGGGGGTCTGTGCCATGTTCCTCACTAGGATGGTGGCCAGCCCCAGCCCCTGCCTGTCACAGCGGTGGTGAACTAGGCTGAGGGAGCTGGTGGTGCAATGCCTAGGGGGGAGAAGGGTCACCTCGGCAAGCTTCAAAATTAGGTCTGTTTTTTTTTTTTTTTTTTTGAGGGCCCTCTGCAGAGACACTATTCATTAATCCTTCCATCCATTCAGCAAATATTTAATGAGTGCCTACCGTTCTAGGCCACTGAGATATATCAGTGACTAAACAGAAAAAGATCTTTGTTTTTGTGGAGACTATATTCTAGGAGGGAGAGCAGGAAAATAAATTCCAAAGCATGTGAGAAGGTGATAAGGTTGTACACAAAAATGTAGACAGGGAAAGAGGCTCGGGGTGGTGGTGAGCTGGAGGCAAATGGCAATTGTAAGAGGTGGCCAAGTCCTCAATCAAAAGTGAGATCTCAGCAAGGACAAGAAGGAGGGGAGGAGGCGGCCCATGTCAGAGCTGGGGGAGTCCTGGGCCCTGAGCTTGGGGTTAGCAGGAGGAGATGAGGTCCAGGAGGCAAGGGTGGGTGGGTAGGACCTTGTGGCCACTGAACAGACTTTGGAATTGTTTTTTTTCTTGAGATGGAGTCTCACTCTGTCACCCAGGCTGGAGTGCAGTGGCAGGATCTCGGCTCACTGCAACCTCTGCCTCCCGAGTTCAAGTGATTCTCCTGCCTCAGCCTCCCAAGTAGCTGGAATTGCAGATGTGCACCATCGTGCCTGGCTAATATTTGTAGTTTTAGGAGAGACAGGGTTCCACCATGTTGGCCAGGCTGGTCTTGCACTCCTGACCTCAGGTGATCCGCCTGCCTCAGCCTCCCAAAGTGGTGGAATTACAAGCAAGACTCTGATTTTTGATCTGATGGACAGGGCCAGCCACTGCAGTCTGACTGACAGGTTAACCAAGTCACCCTGGGTGGTGCTGTGTTGGGTGCAGAGCATTGGAGGATGGAAGGAATAAGGGACATGTGTCGGCTGACTTCTGTCCTCACTCCCAGGGCCCAACCCGCAGTCTCTGGGCCAGTGTCATGGCTCTGGGCTGGGGCTTCATGCAGAGACCTGGGCTGGCCCCTCCCTCTATGGTGGGCACAGTCACTTGGTTCTCCAGCCCTGTCATCTACATTATTTGTGTAATACTACAACTACATAATCTGGAAACACACGATACTTTTAATTAAAGAATTTAAATAAGGGCAATTAAACCTGGCAGGAGAGAAGCCACAGCACAGAGAACTTAATTGGAATGAAAACCAAATTAAATATGGAAACAGCAGCTTAAAAAAAAAAAAAAGAACCAAAAGTTGAATGTATAGAATTTAGGAGGCTAATAATTCCTAGAGCCAGGTTCCCAGCTCCCAGTCTAGTTCCTCCTCCTTCTGGGCCTCTCTGGAATAGGAGTTGGAAAGGCATGAACAGAAGCTAAGAACCTAGGACTCTGTGCCCCCTCCTTGGCCATGTGACCCCAGGAAAATGGCTGAGCCGCTCTGGGCTTCAGTCTTCTGACTTGCAAAAAAAGACAGAGCACGCTGGGGCACTCGATTTGTGTCTAAACAAAGAGAACTAACTGTGTTCACTGGGGTATGTGGAAGACACAGTCCATGAGCCTCTTAGGCACTGAGGAGCAGATCCCAGGTTATTACACAGCCAAGCACCTCTCTGCCTCAGTTTCCCCAAGTGAGTCTGTGGTGTCTAGGTGTGGAACAGCTAGCACCAGACTGACTGTCCTGTTCCTCCTGAGATGTGAGAGTTACAGTAGCCTGGGAACTTGTTAAACTATAGATCACTGCCCCTCTCACTTCTGATTCAGTAGATCTGACATAAGGCCTGAAAATGTGCCTTTTCAAGTTCCCAGGTGCTGCTGCATTGGTGGTGTTGGTCTGGGAACCCACTTTGAGAGCACAACAAGCTATGACCCCCTTTCAGGAAAGGGTTGGGTGCAGCTGGTCACTTGCACCATGAGGTGGAAGATCTGGAGCACTTGGGTTAAGCTCAGGCTGGTCTTACTTTTGCAATCAAGGAGTCCACAAGGATGCTGTGTGTGTACTAACTTGTGTATTCCAAAGACTTCTCTGCTTATTTCAGAATTCCCATTCAACTTTCCTTTTTAATTAATTTTCCACGGGCAAGTGGCCCAGTGGGTCTTTGTCTTTAAGCATGGGGAGCTCAGGAGTTTCCAGGTTAAATAGTTAATGATTAGTAATCAAATACTTCAAAGCACATGCAGGACTACAGCTAGTTAAAGAAATCCTGAGATTAAGTCTTTATTGTAGAGTTCAGGGGTCTTTTTGTATTATGAATATCCAACACCTGATTTACTTGTCAAGACTTTCGTGTTTTCTTTAAGTGCTTGGGTGTTTTCTTTCTTAATCTCACCTTTGCCCGAGTGAGTCTGCCCGGGACTTGTGTGAAGGCCCTGTGGACTGAAATGGGGTAACAGGAACGTCAGCACAAAAGGACAAGGGGAGAGGAGGTATGGAGACAGCAGGATGGCTGCAGGGAGTTTGCTGAGGCGGCAAGGATCCAGCCAGTCCACACATATTTGAGACTGGCTCAGCAGGGAGGCCCCAGCCCCAAACTCCCGTTGCAGCTATCCACTGGTTTTCCAGAGCCAGGACAAGGCACAATGGTATGGTGGTTTAATGCATGGATTCCAGAGGCAGGATTCCCAGATCTGATTTTTGACAAATGACTTAATCTCTCCATGCCTCAGTTTCCTCCTCTGTAAAATTGGGGCCTAATTATAGTAAGCACCTTATAGCACTGTCATAGGGAGTAAGTGATATTTATAAAACAGAGTAGTGCAGGGCACGTAGTAAACAGCACATACATATTTGAGCACTACATTTTTAAATCTCACCCAGATCTGGGTAGTGGGAAGCTGACCCGTCACACCTGGTCCTGGTCCCTGATATCTGTGGGTTGAGGGGGAGGAGGGAAGTGCTGACTGTCATAGACCAAAAATAACTAACTTTCAAGGCCTAAATGAAGCTTGGTCCATCCCTCAAAACTGGACAGATCCACACTTCCTCCATTCAGATGACATGAAAATGAAAAGCTGTTTTATTCTGGAGCCATGATGAAATACTCGATTACTGTCTTTTCAACACAAAAGGTTCTCGAAGTTGGACTTGCTGACAGCACTTGGGGACTGGAGCAGAAGAAAGTCAAAGACTTCTCCTCCTCCTCCAGCGTGAGGAAATACTTTGGCAGAGTTAGTGGTGTTCCTTGGGAAATGTGCTCTGCAAATAGATTCATTTCTGCGTGAGTTATTCATCTTGCATCAAATTATCAAATTAGACCTCACAAATCAGAGCCAATTGTCCCTTGACAGACAGCCCTGGCTAGGGGCTCAGTCTCTTCCGGGCAGTGTCAGCAGGTTCTGAAAATCTCTCCTTTCCTGGCATTCAGACATCTCTGTGGCTATCCTCGATGTTCCCCACTTGGAAAATGCATCAGTGCCGCTCTGAGAATGAAGCAAGCACAGGGGGCTGGTGTGTGTTGTCTGCCCTGCGTGCCCTTGAACTCCCAAGCTGGGCCTTGCCAACATTCCCGCCAAAGAACCCAGTCTTAGGGCAACATGAAATCCAGTGTGGACACCCTGTGATTTCATCAGATCCTCCTGTTTTTAAAAAATACTTATTTAAATTTGCACTCCACTTCATGCAATATGCATGTCTGTTTTAGCATAAAATATTTCCACCTCCTTCCCCAAAATCTGAGGTGATTGGAGGAAGTGTGTGTTTCTGCCGTAACTTTGAGTACCCTACCTAATGCATGTCTGTGTACCACAGGTGGGTTGCACTACCACCTAAAAGCGAACTGTAGGAACTAGGGATTTCCCAGCTAAGCAGGACCCTTGGACTATTAACCCAAAATGTTCTTAAAATACTGTAATATGGCTTTTCTTTTCTTTTTCAGTGAGCATGCATGCATCCGAGGACAGTCACTGGGGAGAGGATTTTGTTCATCTTTGGAGCTGCCACAAACCTAGCTCATGTCCTGGCACACAAGGGGCCTTTGGTTAAGATTTGTGAATGTTTTAGAAAGACTCCTTCATTTGATCACCACCCAACTACCATCATTTAATCCATCACTATGTAATAACTTGCTGAAATTTCTCTTCAAGTCCTCCCTGACAGCTGTCTGTCCCCACATCCCTGTGGCAACCAAGTCCTCCCATCTCTTCCCTGAACAATGGAACAGTCTCCTCCCTAACTTGCTTCCCTGTTTCCAGCCTCTTTCCTTCCAATCCACCCCACCTCCAGCTTTTCATTAGGTGCTGGAGATACCGAAGGGTAAGACACAGTCCTGCCCTCTAGTCTACTGGTTGATGGAAGACAGGGACATGGGGTGAACTAATGGGTAAATGATGCCCTTAAGTGTGATCCAGAGTCTCATTCTCAAGTTTGTGATGCTTTGTATTCAGGCTGGCCCAGGGAGAATTCTAGGTGGAAAAAAGCCTTCTCAGGGTTTGCAATCTAACTTTGGGAGCTCAGAATTACAGAACTTCAGGGTCCGTAAGCCCTTAAAATTACCCAGCCCAACTCCATCTAGAGCTGTAGAGCCTTTGACAACCTGCTGATGGTCCCCTGAATTCTCCGCCTGCCCAAGCCACCAGCCTCATGGACAACTCCAGAAAAAGCAGCTTAATAAATTGCTCCTGATTTTCTCCTGCTGGTCCTCCCTCAGGGCTACATAGGACAAGCGTGCCAGGCCCTTGCACAAGACAGTCCATCAGATATCTGCAGGTGGAACTCATCCTCCTGAGCAATTTCTGGTCTGAAATCCTTTAACCACGCATTCAAACATATAGATGGACTTTCAGAAAGCTAGAGCCTAGAGGACACACATCATAACAACAGCCTTCCTAGGGCAAGGATCTCTTCAATAACATCTTTGAACAGAGGACTCCCTCTAGCATTAGGCTATTACAAACCATTCAAAGGAATGATGGCGGTCTTGTTACTACTGAGTCAGTCCTCTGCTTTACTTGACAGGTATCCTGCGACAAAGTTCTTTTCTGTAGTGACCTGATATCTGCCTCCTCCCTCTCCCTCCACTGGTCCAGGGGTCATTGGCCAAATGCCTCTTTCACAGAAATCCATCACTGAGTCCCAGAATCCCCACATCTCAGTGTGGAGGGTTCTCTCAGAAGGCTGAAAGACATATACTGAATGCATATGAATTAATCATTCCAGTAGGTAGTTTTAGAAGTTCTTTAATCCTGGAGGAATCACAAAGTGGAAAAATCACTGAAGGCAACAATTACCACTTCTAATATTAATGAAGTTTTGTCACGTGCTGATGTGGGATACTTCAGCTATTTAGAGATGGGTGTGTAGCTTGAGGGAGGCAATTCTGCCTGCCCACCGAATGCTCTCAAACAGAGCTGGCAATGGTCCTGTATTAAGAACTGCGCTGCCACCCAACTACCATCATTTGATCCATCACTATGTAATAACCTGCTGAAATGTCTCTCAAAGTCCTCCCTGACAGCTGTCTGTCCTCACACCCCTGTGGCAACCAAGTCCTCCCATCTCTTCCCTGAACAATGGAACAGTCTCCTCCCTAACTTGCTTCCCTGTTTCCAGCCTCTTTCCTTCCAATTCACCCCACCTTTGGATGCAAAGGGGGATTTTGCACACCCCACCATGGAAATCTACTACTTAAGAACCTTCCCCATTCCTTCCTTCTGCTTTTAAAGTGAAGTCTACCTTCTTGGTGCGACTTTAAACAACCACCATCATCTGCTCTACATGACTCTCAAGTCGTATCTCCTACTTACCCCATCAAAACCCCCAAATTCTACCCACAGCAGACAATGGATTCCTATTCCTAAAATATGATCAGCTATTTCAAGCCTTTGCCCAAGCCAGCCTCTATTTAAGATGTTCTTTCTATGCTTAGAAACTGTCTCTACAACGTATAAGATATAGATCAAACAAGCCTCCTATGTGAAGCCATCTCTGAGTTCTGAAGACCAAGTCGGTCATCCCAGGCTCTCAGAACACAGCACACCCCTCGGTTTCTGCTCTCATCATTCAGTTCTGTTGTGTGTTTACGTGCCCACGAGCTCCTTAAGGGCAGAGGCCATGTCAGATTTATATCTGCCTTCCTCCTGTCCAACCCCCATGCTCAATAAATGTTTGATGAACGACTAAAGGAAAGACTGTTCATCATTGGAAAATTGCTCATCAGAGCCCTGCACATCAGCGTTGCCAAGAGATGTTTTCATCAAATGTGGTTTCTCAGTGTCAGTATCTAACGCTGTCCTGGTTCAGCCTGAAGTATTGGAAATTCAGAAGAGCTTGCGGGGGTTAGAGGAAATGCATTTTATTTGTTAAGCAGAAAATCAGGGTATGAGATGGAACACTATGATATGCAGATGCCTGTCTTCTTTGTAGGAGAACCTGGGAAAACACACTAGATTATTTTAAAATTAATTCAGCCTGAGTGTCTGTGGAGCTTAAATGTGGTCCTCAGGAGAATAAACAGTGCATAATGTGAAACCAGAAAGGAGATATGAAATGCACCCAGTAAAAGCTCCTTTCAGCCCAACTTCTGTACTGGAACATTCTAGTTGGTAGGATCTGAATGCAATTTGCAAAGATTAAAATCTGTTGCAAGAAAATTAGCCCAAGTACAAGACTTCAATCATTTAAGAGGCTCCAGGTTTCTTCAGGCCTTGTCAACAGCGACTCCTCATCAATGAGGGCTTCAGGACAGAGTCCAGGTCACTTGATAAATATTGATCATTTTGCAGTAAGTAAAACTTTCACATATATTAATTATTAAATAGCAAGTGAGAGTGGCTGCTCTGTGTCTGTAAACTATGAATTCAAAAATAATATTTCCAAATAGTTCTCTTTTGTAGAAGGATCAAAGATATGGTTGTCAAAGCACTCTGGGGAGTTTTAATTAGACATACACCGAAGTGGCTGAAAACTGCCCAGTCCCAGAAGTGCCATGTGCTACAGCTGCCTGCTTTGTTGATTGCTATGACCATTTAAGCAGGAATTATGTGGGGATACCTTTTCAAGCCATGCCCTGGGGTAAGGGAAGGAGGGAGCTGGATCTTGGGGTATATTTACCTCAAAGATGCCCATTTTACAACAGTGTTTCCTTCTCTGCAATAGCCAGGTTGGACAGACAATATAGGAGGAGTGGGGAGGGCCAGCCACAGCCCCAAGGCATCTGACTCTGCACAGGAGATGAGGCTGAGTTACTCCAGTGGAGCACTCAGAGCATGGGTGGGAAGCACTCTGTGAGGGCTGGAAAGAGGATAGAAGTGTCTGGATGCAAGTCTTGGATGTCAAAGCAGCCTGGACTTTGGATTCAGCCAGTGAATCCACCACTCTCAGGCCATGTGATCTTGGATGGTGACTTCATCTAAATGTCTCATCTTGGAGGTGGGGTTGTTGTGCAATTAACATCAAACTGTGTAAGGCTGAACACAGAAAGGCTGAGGCTCACAGACAGGCAGAGGACTCTGAAGAGGGCTGGATGCTTACTTCAGCTCGGAAACACTCATGTCTGGATGATACCAAGTCCCCAGGGCTGCAAGTGCCTGGCTGGGCTGAGGCCTCCAGGGGCTATTCCAGGATAGCCTGGAGGCCACTGCTCATCCTCTTCCTGCAGTAATTTGAAGGAGTACTCTTGATTAGAGGACTCCTGGTGTGCCTGTCAACATTTCCAGCCCACACCACCAAAGCTGAGCCCCTAGGATTGGCCTTAGAGCTTGTGCTGAGAGGAGATTTCAGGTACTGGGGCAGGGCCATGAGGACCCAATGGCCATGAAGGAAAGAGAGGAAGAAATGGATAAACCTTCAAACTGCATGCCAGCTTCCTGCTAACTCTTCATCCTGCCTCTTTTCTTTTGCAGAATCTCTCCTAATCCAGCTTCAGAATCCCTGCCAGAGGGGGCTTTCAAAATCCCAGCCTAAACACGATGGGATTGCACATCCTCATCTCCTACAGAACCAAATCCACCACGCCCTGTGGCCACCACAGAACCAAATCCACCAGGCCCTGTGGCCGCCATCCTCATCCCCTACACAACCAAATCCACCAGGCCCTGTGGCCACCATCCTCATCCCTACAAGTCCACCAGGCCCTGTGGCCGCCATCCTCATCTCCCACAGAACCAAATCTGCCAGGCCCTGTGGCCACCATCCTCATCCCCTACAGAACCAAGTCCACCAGGCCCTGTGGCCACCATCCTCATCCCCTATAGAACCAAATCCACCAGGCCCTGTGGCCGCCATCCTCATCTCCCACAGAACCAAATCCACCAGGCCCTGTGGCCTCCATCCTCATCTCCCACAGAACCAAATCCACCAGGCCCTGTGGCCACCATCCTCATCCCCTACAGAACCAAGTCCACCAGGCCCTGTGGCCACCATCCTCATCTCCCACAGAACCAAATCTGCCAGGCCCTGTGGCCACCATCCTCATCCCCTACAGAACCAAGTCCACCAGGCCCTGTGGCCACCATCCTCATCCCCTATAGAACCAAATCCACCAGGCCCTGTGGCCACCATCCTCATCCCCTATAGAACCAAATCCACCAGGCCCTGTGGCCACCATCCTCATCTCCTACAGAACCAAATCCACCAGGCCCTGTGGCCGCCATCCTCATCTCCCACAGAACCAAATCCGCCAGGCCCTGTGGCCACCATCCTCATCCCCTACAGAACCAAGTCCACCAGGCCCTGTGGCCACCATCCTCATCCCCTATAGAACCAAATCCACCAGGCCCTGTGGCCGCCATCCTCATCTCCCACAGAACCAAATCCACCAGGCCCTGTGGCCTCCATCCTCATCTCCCACAGAACCAAATCCACCAGGCCCTGTGGCCACCATCCTCATCTCCTACAGAACCAAATATGCCTGGCCCTGTGGCCGTTCCAGGCTCTTCGGCCGCTCCCCACTGTGCCCTCCAGGATCCGGCCACACCTGACTACCGATAGCTCCCTGAGCATGGCCTGCTTTCAATGTCTCACAACTTTCACACATGCTGCTTCCTCTCTCTGGAATGCCCTTCGCTCCTTCCAAACAGAGCAGGCTCCCACACATTCTTAACATGCATTCCAAGGTAAGTACATTGTCTTCTGAGAAGCCACCAGCCCTGCCCACCCCTGCTTGCACCACCACCAACTTCCTGCACTATTCCATTCACAGACACAGCAGGGCAAGCAGAACCCAGAGGCCCAGCAGGTCTGGCTGAGGGCAGCAAAAAAGGTCCCTTGTGACGCCCACAGACTCTGAAGACAATCTCAGGCATGAAGCCCATTTTGCCCCAGCAAAGTCAGCCCCATTCACCTCCATGGAGCCTGGCATATACACTCATGACCCTGTCGTCTCCAATCTACAAGCCTACTTTGCACCTAGCCCAACTTGAGGAACAGCAGCCATCCCTTGCCAGGCATATACCTAACTGTCCTCCCACACCGCACACTCCCAGGTCTCCCTCTGCCTCTCAACTTGAAAGAGGAAAGGATGGAAATGTTGCCCCATCCTCTGGCCCCTGAGCTGGAAATCTGGCAGAGGAAACTGATGAAGGCTTCTGCCAGGCACAGTGTAGTGTCAGCAACAGTTCACAGCTGTGGGACCTGGTGCTTCTACAGAGAGGGAGGTGGAAGGAAGAACACCCTGTGTTCTCAAACCTAAGCCCTAACCTCCGGCCTTCTCCCACGTGACCACTTCCAACATAACTTCAATCATGAGAAGTAAAAGAGAGAGTTTGAACTATTTCATGAATAATGACCAACACGAGCACCTTGGGCTTGTTTGTTAACTTCTCTGTGACTCAGTTTCCTCATCTATGAGGTCAAGTGGTACCTGTCACATATGGTTGTGGTGAGGATTAAATGAGTTAATATATGCCTGGCACATAGTAAGTACTGTATGAATGTTAGCTCTTATCCCTATTGGGACAGAACTTTGCAGTTCAGAGCACATGTCAAAGGTTACATAGACAGGAAGGGGCAGGAGTCACGAGTCCTTTGCACAAGTTCCCTTTCATTGAGCCCCCCCCCCCCCCCCACTTTGCAGGACAAGCTGGGACTCACAGAGCTGCCACCTGCATCCTCCACCTGTCCTCGGAAATGCTCCCATTTGGCTCCTGGGCTCCTCGCCACCATCTGCTTTCCGGTGCTCACAAAGCCCTGGTTTAGGCTCTTGCTTCTGCTTTCTGACTAGCTCCTAAGTCCATGACCTTGTTTTGAACTTGCACTCAGTACTGACCTTCACCGTTTGTTTAGAACCTAAGAGTCTCTCTAGGTCCTCTGATTCTGCATACCCAGACCACTGTCAAAGGTGCCCTATACCCATAGATTACGATGTAGCCGAGACTCCCCTTAGCAGCAACCTTGCCGCAGGGAGAGCAACTGGATGCCAGGATTAGAATCAAGGTATAGCCAACTTCCAAAGCTCCTTACAGTACCCCCAGCAGCCTCCATCCTCACCAGGGGAGAAGCAGCTTGCTGGGAGGCTGGAGTTAGGGGCCCCTGCCACTCAGTCCCACAAATATAGGCATTCCCTCCTGAACCTCCCTGGGAATGCCCACCACGCACAGCCCCCAGGCAGCCCTGAGGCTCTGCAACCCCATAGGCTCCCTCACTTCCTGTTATTAACACTTTCCCTACTCCACCTGGGAGGCAGGCCTCCCTATCTGTGGGTGAAAACGATCCTACCTTAGTAGACTGCATGGTGGCTAGGACACCTCTGGGCAGAGGCAGAGGTTCTCCTCGCAGCTAGGCATCTAGACTCTTGGCCACCATTCTATAATGGGAGTTACTAGGGGCCAGTGAAGAGCAGGAAGTCAAATATGGGCCCCTGAATTCACAGAAATTTAATAAAGGAATGTCCCATGGTCACTAGTGTGAAGACTGCCTTTCACCAAATGGCCCCAACATGCTGCCTGGCAAGAAAACCTCTTCTCCCAGAGTGACCCCATACTGGGAGGAAGGCAGAGGGGGCGGCAGATCAGAGACCCCGCACTGTCTACACCTGGGAGACCGGGGTCTCCATCTTGTGAGCAGAGGCTTGTATAGGATAAATGGGAAGGTTTAAAGTCAGAAAGACCCGAGTTGAAATCCCAGCCCCACCCCTAGCTGTGAGACTCTGGGCAGGGGACTCCCCTCTCTGAGCCTCAGTTTCCTTATATCTAAAAATTAAGTACAATGATAAAAAAATTATTAGGATAATAAAACAACAAACTCCCTCAGAGCCAATATCACAGGGGTCAATACTAACACATGAGACCCACGGCAACGGCAGGTGCTCGTCAAATCCCTGAGAGGCGGCCTGCAGTCACAGCCTCACTACTGCCAGTCTCTCTCTCCTCCCCCTCTCCTCCGTCCCCTCCCTGGCCCCCGAGGCCGCTCTCCTGGTTTTCCGCCAAGGCTGCTGGCTGCTGCTGTGCCGGGCTCTGGGGCCGTTACCTGAGAGAACTGCCAGTGAAGCTTCATCCTCTTGGCTTTGGCGTAGCTGCACTCGATGAGCCGGGGCCGGCTGTTGACGTCCACCAGGCACCGGTTGTCATCGTCATCCACGGTGGGGCTCAGGATGCCCACGTGGATCTGCTGACTGCTCGTGTAGTACACGTTCTGGGGGGCAGAGGGAAGGAGAGAGTGCGGATGAATGCCAATGGCCACACAGGCGAGAGGGGTAGGTGGCGATTCTTCGGGGCAGCTGGCAGAGAGGCCACAGTTAGGGAAGACCCCAGAGTCTTCACATCCAGTGGCCTTCAGATTATTTTCTATTGCAATGGACAAGAAGAAACCCTTTTACATGATGATCCAGGATGGTATCTGGTCCACCTGCATAACTACAAGAAATAAAACACCCTTATGTATGTAATATACTCTGATAATTTCTATTCTAATCTTTCATTGGAAGACATTGGTCATAACCTTTTACATTTATTTTCTCATCCAGTTTACAAACCCTTCTTGAATCCATTATTTACAGACTCCCCGACTTCCTCCCTTCATAAACATTTCATGTCAGATACTGTGCTTTGTCAGAGCAAAAGCCTGGACCATGGCTTCAGGGAGCGCAGAGTCTTGTGGGATGGGAGATGTGAAACACATACTTTTCATGCACACCAAGACGGTGCAGAGCAGGAGGTGGCAAACTTTTTCTTAAAGGGCCGGATGGCAAATATGTTTGGTTTTGTGGGTGTGCTGGGGAGTCCCCAGGACCACCCCTAGGCTGGATGATTTTTTATGGGGACTCACAGGCCTCAGCACACAGCTGTACTCACTGCTGTGATTTATGACAGCAAAAGAATACAAAACAAACCCAAAAGAAAAAAGGCTCCTGGCCAAAGGCTGGGGAGACCAGGCCCAAGCTTCTGAGGTCCCCTCCTGGGGAGCTGCACAGGACACGCTCAATTACTCTGAGCTGTGAAAACACATGGGAAATGCTGCCTACCAGAGAAGTGCATTAGAGATGCAGTGCCCAGGGCTTTTACTGGGGCTGTCACACAGGCAGGCTCTGCCTGGTATGCACCAAAATCCCAGACTTCCAGAAGGAAAGTGGGTGGTAAGCCGAGGCGGTGTTGTTTGTATAATCAGGTTAAGCACAGGGAGCCGCTCTTATCAGTTCTGCTGGGCATCCTCCTGAGACCCAAGGTCTTGGATGCCACCCTTGTAAGCAAGCCTTTCAAAGGACGGTAGCCACGCCCGCTCTGCAAACTCCTTTCTGCACAGAGGACCATACAGCCTCTGAAAATTTAACTCTCCTACTGTAATGCAAACACCCCAGAAAATAAAACAAACAAATGGCTATATTTTATTAACACATCATTTACACAAATAGGAGTCTCCCACAGGCTGTGGTTTGGGCCTGGTCTAGAGGAAAGCCATGTGACTCTTGGCCTTCAACATCTTCACCCCTGAGCCATGGTTCCCAAGCAGGCAAACTCTTTGCCTCACATCACTAAAGGCATGAACACGCTGCCACCCTCATCCTTAGTCTCCCCCTGCCCCAATGATTAGGCCCCAGAAACAAACCAAGATACACTTTTCTACTTTAGATTAGAAAATTCAGGGTGTTCTCTCTGGTTATCTTGACATCTTCAAAAATTCTCATTAGCAAATATTTTCGATTAATTCAAAATGGTAAAATGATGTATTTCTTGCTTTAGTAAAAGAGCAGGGTTGCCAAGTACTCTTTAAACCTGTGTGCCAGGCCATAAAAAGGGACAGAAGTGGAAAGAATGCAGTGCAGGTTAGGAGAGTGAGTAAGGGTGATCCTTCATGGTGGATTCTTCCTGATGCTCGAAGTCTCTTTAGACTCTTGGGAGGGGATGGAGGGCAGGCAGGGTGTTCCCTTAGGCCAGTGTATCAGTCACGATTTCAACAGGAAAGAGACGGCCCACTGTAGCAGGGAAAGACCCGAGGAGTGTATAATAAAGGCACCATTTTCAAAGGTGTGGGTAGGGTTTCAGGGAACCACAAGGGATAGGATCATTCCCTGGGGAAAGTAACATGAAGCCATTAGTGCCCCTGTGCCCAGTGGAATGAGAGGACAGAGCTGTCACCAGAACCTGTCAGAGAAAAGTCACAGAAAGAAAGCTGAGAGGAGGGTTGGCGGGTCATGGTAAGTAACGCTGAATAAACACGTCAAGTGCACTCTTTCCTCCCACTTCAATCTCAGGCTGGTTCGTTCAGGCTATTGGCAAAACCCAACTGGAAACCAGAGATTTCCATTGAAACGTTCCATAAAGTCAGCTTCTCAGGGTGAAGGGAGGTGGGTGGAGAGTATCTGGAGGAAGGAGCAAAAGATGCTCATTACAGCTACAATCTGCTCTGAGGTCACCTTACAAGTTATCAGGCTTGGTGAACCCATGGAAATTGACATCAAAATGACTAAAATGACTGAGTCTTTCCCTAACAGAGGTGAAGAATCACAGCGACCAAAGTTCTGAGCAGAGACCAAATGTAGGCTGTCCAGCTTCGATGTGGAAATGTAACCAGGACAAGAGGCAAGGGGGACCCCTTCAAAGCTATCACTAGCAAGAGGCAGTCTGCTCATCGGAAGCCTGAGACTGTCCATTGTGTGGCCTGGATTTCCGGGTCACCACCAAGAGAAGCCAATGTCCTGTGGCTTCTAGTTTATTGGAGTTGAGGGAGAATCTGGCAACTGATAGGATGTAGAAAATTAAACAGTCATAGAGTTAGGCATCACACCCATACCTCCGTTCAACTAACAAGTAATCTCTAAGTTGCGACCTAGGGCCGCGGAGATGAGGAAAGCCATGGTCCCTGTCCTGGAGAAGCCATGCCACGTTAGGGAAACCAACAACGTATCAGAACACAATGAGCCCGATCACATGAATATGAGAAGTGCCCGGACTTCCTGCACTCACCTTCCCCACCTCTCACTGCTTTGAAAATAGAAATGAGAACCTACCATCTCTAAAAAGCCTTCCCTGAATATTCAGCAGTGTGGGGCCTCAGCCTGCCGCCTGGGCCTCGTGCCAAATGCCACACACCTGTTTATGTCCTTGGGTTGACTGCACCGTGACCTCCTTAGGACAGTGTAGCTCATAATCTCCAGCATGCCAGGACCCACATTTCCTGGGGTTTGGGAATGTGGGCTGTAAGACAAGGACAGCCAGGGAGCCAGCCATTCCCATGTTTTTCTTCTCTGTTATCAGAGCCCAACTCTGCGGAGCAGACTCTGCAGACACAAGCGGCCACTCAGCTAACAGGTGAAATCAGTTTTATCTGCTTAGCTGCTGTGAAGAGTTTAGGGAGATGCTGGGAGAGACATGTGTGCACTTACTATCTGGTACAGCTGTCATTAGAGCCTTTTATTGCTCTAGAGTCCGGGAAAATCATAATAGGGGCAGACAGTTGTTTGTTATTTTAAAACAAAATAACAAAGTGCCTCTTGACTGGCACTGGTAGATCACAGAGCGAGGTTCAGCAAAGAGGATTCTCTCAAGTCCTCACATGGACATCTCAGAAGTCCGGCCTAGTGGATTAAATAAACAAATGACCTGAACACAAAAAAAGGGAAAAAGTTTTGCACAAGATGGCCCCCTTTCAGAGCCTACAGGCCCAACAAGCATAGCTCAACTTTCTGAGCAATGGGGAGCTCTGGAAGGTGTAAGGCAAGAAGTGACTTAGAACACTGGCCTTCAATGGGGCTATTTGGAATGCCTGGGGACATTTTTGGTTGTCATGATGGTTGGGAGTGGGGTGGGAGGTGTCGAGTGGCTGTTCAGGGATCCCACTCAACATCCTAAATGCACAGGACAGCCCCCGACAGCAAAGAATTATCTGGCCAAAATGTCAGTAGTGCCGCTGTTGAGATACCCTAACTTAGATTGCTTATAGTAAAAGGTGACATGTTTTTACGTCTTACACTGTGACAGACATGAAGTGATCTACATGCTTTATCTCATTTAATCCTAGCCATGACTTTGTGAGGCAGATACTCTTATTATACCCTACCCTATAGATGAAGAAGCTGAGGCACGAAGACCATAAGCAATGCTTCCAAAGTCACACGGTTGTTGGGCTGAGATTTACAGCGAGGCAGTTTAACTCCAGAGCCACACGTGTGACCACTCACCTCCCTCGCCCTCCTCCCTGGGATCACTCCAACTCCAGTTCCAGCTGGGGGACCGGGGGTGGGGGCGGAAGAGGGCTTCCACTGTGATCCCTTTCAGCCACAATGGGGGCCTGGACTAAGAGTACCAGAGACCTGAAGGGGTCTAGAATAAAAGATGCTACAAAGTGCTGAGACAGCAGCATCCCTCCTGTAACTCCGGTGGGAGGCTGAGGTAAGCTGTTATCCTGCCTGTGGACGTCTTACAAACCCCGGGACATAAAAACATCACCCGGACCACTCAGGTCCTCCTCAGGTGCCAGTGATCGATTGGGCTCATTCTCTACTCAGCCCCACACAGCTCAGCAGGGCTGCAAACCAGATTTCCAGCATTTCATTTTGATGCTTGCAGGAGGAAGGGCAAAATCACCTGCAAGGTAAAAGAATCAACATATCATACCTTAGGTCTTATGCTAGCGGAATTTTCCTCTCCTCCAGGCCAGGGATAGAAGCCATGACTGAGAGCTAAGCTGGACAGCTGGGCAGGGAGACCACAGAACTCTGGTTGCACACTCCTGCCTTCAGAGCCACAGAGTTGAGGCTGGGTAATGTCCTCCAGGGCTGGAGGCTCCCCTCTGTCCCCTCACCTTGGGGGGGCAAGGGCTCCCACCTGCAGGATGCCCTAGTCTCAGAGCCACCCCTCACATGTGTCAAGCCTCACCTGGCTGATGGGAACTCTGCCACTGGGGTCAGAACAGCCTCAGGAAGGGAAGGAAGAGAGCACTCATAGTTTTGTACCCCTGTACGCATGTCCTCTGCTAGGTGTTTCCCGTACCTGTGGCTACCTGCCACTTTTAAGGATAAGGAAACTGAGGCCATGAGAGTTTTTAAACACTTGTGAAGGCGCACAGGTAGGCAGTTGCTCTCTCCTCTCCCTGTCTAGGGAGAAGTCCCGAGCAAGGCTGAGTTCTGGCAGGTCAGGGCCTGTAGCCCCTTATCCATTCCTCGGAAGGCCACTGCAACCTCCACCTCCCAGGTTCAAGCAATTCTCTTGCCTCAGCCTCCCAAGTAGCTGGGATTACAGGTGTAAGCCACTAAACCAGTTTTTTTTTTTTTTTTTTTTTTTTAGTAGACACAGGGTTTCACCATGTTGGCCAGGCTAGTCTCAAACTCCTAACTTCAGGTGATCTGCCCACCTCGGCCCCCCAAAGTGCTGAGATTACAGACATGAGCCATCATACCCGGCCCCAGTGTATCTTTTATCCCTCACTCCCCTCCCACCTCTTTCCCCAAGTCCCCAGAGTCCATTATATAATTTTTAGTCCTTTGCGTCCTCATAGTGTAGCTTGCACTTTAAGTGAGAACATAGGACGTTTGGTTTTCCATTCCTGAGTTACTTCACTTAGAATAATGGCCTGCAACTCTATCCAGGTTGCTGCAAATGCCATTATTTCATTCCTTGTCATGGATGAGTAGTATTCTATGACATATCTACCACATTTTCTTTACTCGTTGATGGGCATTTAGGCTGGTTCCATATTTTTGCAATTGTGAATTGTGCTGCTATAAACATGTGTGTGCAAGTGTTCTTCCCATAGAATGACTTCTTTTCCTCTGGGTAGATACCCAGGAGTGGGATTGCTGGATCAAATGGTTTGGAGATTCCTTAAAGAACTAAAAGTAGAACTACAATGTATTTTTTAATCATCTAATCCCCTCTTCTATCAAGACCTCTACCTATGTTAGGACTTAGCCTCTGCAGAAATTCTGGAATCCTCACCAAGCTAAACAAAGACTGAGATGCAAAAATCATGGGATGGGCAGGGGAGAGTCAACGAGGGCCTCCTACACAAATCTAAAACATGGGGCAAGATGTGGTTACATTACTTACTAATACATACATTTTCAAGGCACAACTAGAGGATGAGTTCTTTTGCAAACGATGGGCATGTAAATTTAGACCAGGTGTTTTTCCTCCATTAAATGAAGCTTCCTTGGCAACACTGCTGGCCTATCAAGTAGGTGCCCATGAAAACCGAGGCATCTCAGTGTGGGAAGTAGAAAAGTTCCTCTTCAAAGTTTTTTTTCTTAAGAAAAATTCATAAGTGTTAGGAACAAGTTTGTTTTAAACACTTTCCTTAAAAGCCTTCTTGCCTTTTTGCTAGAAGCTCTATACTATGCAGCTGATAGACATGCTCACAGGCACGTAGTACATTCTATGTCCTTGTACTTTAACCAAGCTATCTGTGCTGGACGTGCCCAGAGTCATGTCCCAGTTCACAGCCTATGCCCCTTCCTTATTTGGACTTCCTTTTTTTTGCTCTCCATTGCTTTTGCATGTTTAGAAAAGTTTCAAGTTATTAGCCAATCGGGTTTTAGTTTAGATTGTGAGGTCTGGCTCCAGCCAACAGAGATCAGACACAGCAGTAAGGACGACGCCAAATGCGTAAAAAATAAATATGTCTGCCTTCCTTTGTTCATTGTACTCTCATGGCAAAATTCCTAGTGGGAGGATCCTTTCCGCAGGAAGTAAAAAGAATTGCTTTGCTAAGAGATCCTTTATCCCCGTACTAATTTTTCTTTGCGTCACCAAAAGAAAACTTTTATACATAACACTCAGGGATGTTTAGACTCTCCCTGCTGAGCCTCCAGCATGGGGCAGCAGTGGTGGTCTTTGGCCGAAACTGTCCTGGGCCTGGAGAGTGGTGAGGGGGTGGAAAGGGGGAGTTATACTGGGACACTCTTTACAAGAGGCTCCAGAACCCATTGTACCGGAGAAAACAACTGAATTTGCCAGGCACTTACCTTGGAAAAATAGCCCGGATGAACCAGTGTCCTTTTGGTCATTTCTTTGGATATTTATCCTGGATGGTTGCAGCCCAACAAGGAATTAAGAGCCCAGCTCTGTGAGGGGCTAAAGAACATAACAGGGGAGTGTGACACTGTCTAGGGAGTTAAGAGTCACACAAAATGAAGTGACTGCAAAGTGTTAAAATTGGGAGGTTGGCAAAGGTAAGGAAGGAAGGCACAGCCAAGCTGTGGGCCAGATCTTGGAAGAGGAGAAATAGCTGAGAGCAAATGAAATCACGAGAACCACGAGGACGAACTCCTAAATGCAATCAAGCTAAGGCCTGGCTCTCCACCTTGGCTGCACATCACAATCACCTGGGGAGCTTTAAAACCTATAAACCACAGTCTCAGGGGCTGGGGCCTGGGCACGGGGCTTTATTCCAGGTGATTCTAAACTCGGTGGGTTAAGGAGAGTTTGGGAAGCCTAGGAATGAAATGTTAGCACAGTACAAACCTTTCTGGATTCTAGCTGAAAAGCAATGCCTTTGCAGACAGGGACTAGCTTGTTTCCACAATGAGAAGGGGGAACTTATCCCTGTCTGCTGGGTAAGGACAAGGTAGGCAGGGACCAGGGTATCCATAGGAGGGCAAGAAAAGACCAGGAGGGAGAGGACTACCCATCCAGCTGCAGTGCCTCACCTCCTCATCTCTGTGCCCGTCTTGAGTCTAACTGATCAATAGGTCTGCAGGTGAGAGTCATAGAAACAGGCAGGGTGCCAGACACAGAGGGCGGGAAGGAAGGGAGCCTTGCTTTATTAAATTTCAATTTACAGAGTGCTGGCTGTGACATCCAGAATGTGTATTAGAAATGGGCTCTTTTTCCTCTTTTTCAAAAAACGAGCTGCAGGCCTCTCTGCAGACAGGCAAGCTGATTTAAGGGTTTGGTTATTGGTCATTAACCCCCTGACACAGAGGTTCGTTACAGTGCTGAGGGCCACAGTGCGTTGATGCTAAATCAGAAATGAAGGAGAGTCATTTCCAGAATGATCTTACGTTCACCAACCACAGCATGAGATCTATGTGAGGAACGGGAAGCATTTATAAGCACCATTCTCCATCAGTGCGACAGCGTACATGTGTAAGGCTGGATTTCTAGCTCAGGGCTTCCTCAGTGAATCCATTTCCCTGGTGGAGGGGGGAACAGGTGAGGCTGAGCACAGGCACACGAATTCCCCAGCTTTGTGGGGAGAGGTTTGCAACTGCTACTCAGCCCATCAGTGAGGAGTTGATCCCATTCAATTCAACAAACACTTTTGTGCCTTTCAGGCACCAGGGCTGTCCTGGGCATGAGAAAGCAGAGAGGAGAGGGGGAGCCCCTCCCTCACGGACTCTCAGCCTGGCGGAGAGACAGACATGCAGAGCGTGGGTAGAACATGCTTGCGGTCAGGCTGATAACAGATGAGTGGGCAGCCTGCTGGGGCACCCCAAAGCTGGAGTGACAGGCACTACCTGGGGCTGTCAGTGAGTAATGAGTTTCGAGAACAGCCTAAAGAGAGAGTATTTTGCCCAAATAGTTGACAAAGACAAGGGGCTTCTAGCAGAGAAAACAGGCAAACAAGCCACAGAGGTTTGACAGTACAATGCCATTTAAGGAATGATAGTGCCAATAAGATGAGGTGGAGAGAAGGCTGGGCAGCACCCCGCTGGCCCCCAGGGAGTCGTGACTCACATCAGTAAGTGTCCCCACTTGTTAGCATATCTGAGGGTCTTGAGTCTTCTGACTCAAAAACATCCAAGGGCCTAGCAGTAAGCTTGGCCTGGAGCTGCCTTGGTGTGGTCGAGTATAAGACAAGGAATGGGATCCCCGGACTGGGATTGCTGGTGACACCTGTCTTTTTCTGCAGCCTCTGTGTCTGTCTCTAGGGACCAGCACTTGCAGACTGTCCCGATCTAGGCCTTAGCCCCTCATCCAGATTCTTCTGCCGCTGCTCCTCCCTTTCTTCCTCCTGCTCTGCACCTCCAGACCAGCCTAGCTGCCTGGCACAGGCTCCTGCCTCAGTGGATCTCTCCAGCAATGTGCCTTGACACAGATGGGAGCCGCAAACAAAAGCCAGGTCAGGCAGAAACACGCTGCCATGGGACAGATCACAGAGGAGGCCCAATCAATAGCAATGGCCAGGATGGTAGGCTGGGCCCCAGTGGTAGAAGAATTGGGCTTGGCTCAGGGACAGAATAGGCGCAGGATTCATGCTGCTGTCAGAACAAAATCAGAGACAGCAAAGAGCCACAAAGGGCATGCGGAGCGACACTGCACCCGGGTATCTCAAGTGTTTTTGAGATACAGTCATTGCACTCAGCCTTAAAAGGCAGACAGACTGACGGCCCTCTGTCCTGCCCTTCAATACACACCTGGCCCATCAGCGACCCTTGAGGAGACCATCATCAGAGGTGGACCATAGCAAGGGTGTGGGGACGATCCCCCTCGGGGCTCAGCCTCTTCTGGATATAGGACAAAGCTCCAGTGACTCCTGGAAAACCCACTCCATTGATCTGAGAGCATAACCTGGTGTCAGCCCTATTTGTGGCTGTAGCAGATGCTGTCAGTGCCTCACCCATGCACCCAGGCATTCCCCAGCCCTGGCCGTGTGAACAGCCTCCTCTGTCTGCCCCTGCTGCCCTCTGGGGCCTCTTCTTGTGGCAGGAGCTTGCCTTGCCTGTACCTAGCTCCAGGAGCAGCCCCAACCAATGATGGATGGAACCTGGTGGACACATAACCCATCCTTCTTGCTTCTTGGGATAGTTCAGAGACATGTTCCCTACAGGCCTCCAGAAATCCCCAGCGGCACTGGCACCAGCGGAGCACACTGCTAGCCTGCGCATTCACACGCCCTTAATTGCCCTTTCTTTCTCCCTTGGCTCATGTTTCCACTGCCTTACTAGTGCTTCCAGAACTGCCTTCCAGGTACATTACCTGCCACAAACCCTTGTTCTGGGTCTGCCTCAAGAAAAACCCGACTCAACACAATGCTGGCCCGTGCCTAGCTCCACCTGTGGCCATCATGGTCAGGTCCTCAGCACTGATCCCAGACAGAGGCTGAGCCCAAGCTGTCGCTGTGCTTGGGCACTAGCACCACCTCAGTCAGCAGCGGGGCCTCATTATACACACCAGACTTGGTGCTCCTGAGCCTTTTGGGGACTCCACATCTGACAGGCCACCTTTCAGTGCAGCAGCCATGATGACACCTGAGCCCCCTGCAAGGCAGACCTGGGGTTCTGAGGAATAGCTGCACCCTTCTGACCTGGAACTGTTCATGGGACACCATCACACAAACTTCTCTTGCCGATCCTTCTCTGCAGGCCATGAGGACATCCTGGAGGTAAGGGACACCTTTGGTAAAAAGCATATTTCATCCTCGCTTTGACCCTCAGGAAGTACCTGCCTCTGGTAATCCAGCACACACCCCTCGGAGGGGCTGCCTGGCTGACAGTGACCCATTTCCTCTGAAGATGGCTCTGCCTAGGGCTTGGCCCAAATGGTCTGTGCTCTGGGACTCTGCCACCCTGCCCATCGGTGAGAACGGAGCTGTTACCAAGAGCCAAGACTTCTCCCAGGAATTTAAAACCTGAAATGGAAAGACACAGAGACAAAGTAGCCCTGAAGCTAAGACACATTTAGGGTAACTCTCTAGGGAAGACCATGAACTTTTACTGCTGAGGCCCCTGGAGCTGTCCTAGTTCCTGCCTTTCCCCGTCAACCTCTCCTCTGAGTCTATGAAAAGGAATCGTCCCAGGTTTTCTCTAATAACGCGCACCCTTTGTCTTTACCTTAAGCTACCCAAATGTTTTATTTGTTGTTGTTGATAATGACCCCCTTGCCTCAAATTAACACATACAGTTAGCTTGTTCATTATTAGTAAGTCTGTGTGTTCAAAGAATCCCGAACACCTGATATCTGATTACTGGACACTGTTTTTGGAAGGTATTGCTCAAAGCCCTCATAGCTGTGTCTGTTTGTTATAAGCTGTGCCTACTCACAAACAGCAAAGAGGGTGCATAGTATGCACTGAGGAATACTTCCCCTGACACTCTTTTCACAGGCAACAGTCTGCCCACTCTGCATCAGCTTGTGACAGTCAATGCATACTTCTTAACTACTCTACCAGATTGGTTGGTTGTTCGAAATAGTCTCTGCCCTGTCCTAAGATGCTTCTTCCTGTATTCCCCTCCCTACTGAGCTATTATATATCCCCACATCATTAATGTCAAACATGGCCACATGTCTAGCTTTGGCCAATGGAAAGTGGGCAGGAGTGACAGATGTCACTTTTAATCAGAAGCTTCAAGAGCAATCATGTGATATACTGACAGCCTTTTTGCTCTCTGCCACTGGGCCTGCAGCATCCTGGAAAGGGGCTGCTCCTGTGGCGCTAGAAAAAGGTGAGATGACAGAGCTGAAGCTGAACTATGATGACCACGTAGCATGAGTAAACAACAAACACTTCTTGTTGTAAGCCATTGAGATGTGGGGACATCAGCCTAGGATGACTCATCAACTGACACTAGAGGAGAGGTATTGCCAAACCTTAAAATATGAGCACTGACTTTAAGCCCAGAGATGGGTGATGAGTAAACCACCATTGGAGGCTGGAAAGATGGTGACTTCATCTATGCAACCATGAGACAGGTGGTGAAATATCTTGGTAAGATATAAATATCCTAGCTGGCCTGCAGTATCTTGGCAGACTGCTAACATGGCAAGTGGGCCCATGCTTAGATGGAGAGTGTGCCTTTTTAGTGTCAGCTGCTTTCGACAAGATTCTTCAAAAGAGACATAAGGTCAAGGAAGAGACAGACATGCAGCTGGGCCCAGTAAGCCACTGAGATTTTGAGGTCATATATTACTGGAGCACAAGGAAGGCTAAACTGACAGACAGCTCCCTCCCCAAATAATCACACCAAAATAGAACTTCTAAACGCGATATATGCTATTAAGGAAAAGTACAAGAAACGTTGAACATAGATGCCGATGATACTTGATCCAATGTGGGTAGGGGAGGAGGTTGATTCAAGAAAGACTGACTCTGGATCCAAACTGCCTAGACTCAAGTCCCTGCCCCCGCTACCCATTAGCTGTGTGTCTAGAGACAAGTTACACAGCCATTCATCCCTTCAATTTACTCATCAGTAGAAACAGGATAAAAACTCTGCCAACCTCTGAGGATGTTGGCAGAATTACATGGAAGGATTTGTGCTCGGTGTTAGCTGTCAGGTTTGCTACAATAACAGCAGTCACCCCCTTTAGATTCCAAGTTCCCTGAGGAGAGGCACCATGTTTGTCTTGCTCACCCATGTATCTCGATTATCAAACCTCCTGCTTGATACATGATACACACTCAAAAAATATTAGTTGAATCAGTTGTGTTAATAAATTATTCCAGGGGCATTTGGACTCCAGAAGTTCATGCAGGTGCATTCCCTGGTGCCTGCCTAATATTCCTTGCCCCAAGACTCCTCTAAACTGCTCTCTGCCCAGTTTTGGACCTTGGACATCACTCTCCATATAGCCCAGTGGATTAATGATTTGGATAGAATGGGATCTCTCTCCAGGACACAGTCAATGCCATGTCTAGCCCTTACCTGGTCCTCCTGAGAAATAAGGAGGCTCAATACCCTTTTGGCATACAATAGTTATTTTTCACAGCATTAAGTAGAGCTTTGAATATTCCCAGTGAGAGTGGTGGAATGTGTGTGTGTGTGCAGATAACATAGTCAATGTGGGATCTGGACTCACCAGCAATCTTGGTGATCAGGAAGATGTAGGAAAGAACATAATAATAGAATATGTAGGTTAAGATCCAGTAGGGAGATGTCAGCCCAGAAAAGAAATGGAGTTCATGTGGATAAAATAATGGTGCCTGATTTTAATCTGCAGATATAAATCTCTCAATTTCACTTGCTCCAACAACGTCTCCATCTCCATTTTCCTTGTCCCTGGGGAAAATATAACCTGCTTTCCTCCAGCTCATGTCTTTATTGAATGTTACAGACCTCAGATAACAATGCCAGATGGACTGCACTATGACAGAGAAAGTGTTAGAAAACTAAGAGCATTCTTATTCGGGATCCCTTTTCTTGCCATACCACAAGATGGGCACTCAGTATTTTTGAATGAGTGAACGAATGAATAAAATAATACAAAGTGAACATGAGGGGCATTGTGATATGTTATACAAATGGCTACAGATATTTCCCATCCTTGCATACAAACTACTCTACATATGACTGTGCAGCTCTTCCCTTCACTTCATTTCTCCCTTTCCTGAGTCTGGGCTGTGTTGTGTCTTACTTTGGGCCAATGCAATTTGCATCCCCGATGTGACACAAACACAGACCTGATGAGCACTCATGCATCGGTGCTGGCCTTCTCTTGCTGCCCTGTGCCTTCCACCATGTGAGGAAGCCTGGCCTAGCCTGTGGGATGATAATACACACATGGCCCAGAAGACTCTCACTCCAGCCGACTGTCAGCCAGTCTCCAGAAGCAGAGTCAACAGCAGACCAGCAGTCAACCAGCAGACCAGCAGTTGACCACAGATGACTGAGTAAGCCCAGCTGAGACTAGCAGAAGACAGGGCCAGTTTAGAATAGCCCAAATTTCCTGCTCTCAGGAAAAAATGGATGTGTCTCAACCTACTAAATTTTGGGGTAGTTTGTTACATGGTAAAATGTTCTGATACAGGTGCCTCATTTTTACAGGTGTTTGTAAAGCATATGGCACACAGGGTAGGGGTTCAGCAAATTGCCATTCCTTTTTATCCCCTCCTGATGCAAAAAAACATTATAATGATAATATTTCCCATTTAATGAGTTCACACTATATGTCAGGGACGCTCTATGCTTTATACATACTTACTTAATTTTCAAAATAACCCTGGGGAAGAGATGAGGGCATGTCTATCTACAGCTGAGAAAAAAGAATGAAGCAGAAGTAAATCACTGGATAGCAACAATTTGCTATCCAACAGGAAAACTGGCAGAACTGGGATCTGAACTCAAGTCATCTGGCCCTAAAGCCCACTTCTCAACCACCACAATGCCCTGTTCTTTAAGAGGAAAGAAGGAAAGGTTCTGACGCTACCCCTTTCCACATGTGGCCCCCCCTTTTGAAGTGTTCTCTGCTTTTGCTGGTGCTTTTCTTCCTTCAAGGACCAGACACTGCTCTTCAGAAAGGCATCCTTGATCTCCCAAGGTCATCACAGGCCAGCGCTCTTTTCTTCATGGCAGCTGGGATGCTGATCCCTTCTTTCTGGCAGAGTGGAATCTCCATACAGCCCTGATGGTCCTGGACTGAATGTAGCATGAAATACTGGAGCAATGTGATGGGAACAAAGCTCAGTTGCCACAAGGACAGAAGACGTTTTGGAAGTGGGTGCTTTGTCCTGAGCACAAAAGTTGGGGGCCAAGGGTGACAACAGTGGCTGCAGTACAAGGAGATGCGGTTTCTCTCCATCTGATTCTGACACCCTCTTCCTCCAGTCCTCCCAGTTCTCACGGTACTTCCTTGTGTCTTAGCCACAGGGAATTCCTTAGAGGAAACTCCAGTGGAAGATGCATCCTGAAGACTCCCTGGCAGAAGATATGGTTCCATCTCCATATGCCACTTTACTCACCATTTCCTGGCCTGGCAGGAAGAACCTCACCATGTAAGCAACAGTGGAAATCACATAGCACAGATTTCCCGGACGACACCAGTCTCAAATATTCATTTCATTGTCTATTTTTATGAAGATATGTTACTTTCAATAAAGGCAATTCACTAAATGTGTCCCTACATGAGTTTTAATTTTTGTTCTCTGTGGAGCTTTCTTATCCTCTTTCCACCCCTGCTATGCTCTATGCTTCTTCCCTAGTTAACCTTCCCTTCTTTGCCCTCCCTCCTGAGCCTTTTCTTGAGTCTTCTGAAGCCTCTTAATCAAACCCCCAGTATCTTTCCAGGATGGCCTTTTCCAACAAAATAAACTTTCCGTGTCCCACCAAACAATGCTCTGCCTGGAGGATGTTGCTATTAATGCGTTTTTGAATCTGCTGAGTCTCATCAGGGACTCAAGGTGGAGTTGACACTCACCTCTCCCCTGGTGCCTCTTCTACACCTGCACTCTCTCATCCTAGTGTAAAAACATCTAAGAATCAGACATCAGACACCACTGCCCTCTGCCCGTGTTGTTCTTCTCACTGAAGTGCCAGGTAATCAGCTATGTCCATCAAGGTCTTTGGCATCAGGCTCACAGCTTCCTCTACAGCACACTGGGCAGCATTCAGGTTCAGTGGACCATCCTGCACTGTGGCTTCAGTTCTGCGCTGATATGCTGTATTCCACTTCAGCCACCCACACCCAGACCCCAGCTGTTAATGCCCCAAACTACTTTACCTCTGAAGTCTAATACTCCATTGCCGTACTTTTGCCCAATCACCTTGCTGTGGTTTGGCTGTGTCCCCCGGTGTTCGTGTGTTGAGAACTTGATCCAATGTGGTGGTGCTGGGAGGTGGGGCCTAATGGAAGGTGTTTGAGTCATTAGGGCACTGCCCTCATGAATGGATTAATGCCATTATCGAGGGAGCGGGTTCCTTATAAAAGGACAAGTTCAGTCCCCTCTCTAGCCCTCCTTTCCACTCTTCCACCATGGGATAACACAGCAAGAAAGCCCTCACAAAATGCTGGCCCCTTGATCTTGGCCTTCCCAGCTTCCGTAGCCATGAGCTGATACATTTCTGTTCATTATACATTTCTCAGCTTCAGGTGATAGCAACACAAAATGACACAACTATTAATCTTGATTACCCACTCTCTTACTTCCCAGTCCCTGCTCATCAACCTAATTGAGGCCTTTGGAATACTAATTTTCTTTCTTTTCTTCTTTATTTACCACTGTTTTCTGACCCCTCCCTAGAAAGGCTGCACCCAATTTTCAATAATGACCCTCTTGCTAACAGCTTCAATTTTTAAATTCCTTACTTTTCCTGCCTTTTACACACTGTAAACCCCACCTCTATAGCGTCATTCACCTTCTCCACACGTGCTCCCTGGATGCTAGCACTACCAGAGAAAATTCATGGAACTGGGTAAATTAAATCCACCACAAACTCATGATCTTTAACCTCAACCAGGTGCTTCAGCACTACCTGGCATTACTTCGCCTGCTCACCAGCTGAGCCACTTTCACTCTGCAGGGTTTCTAAACCCTCTCCATTCTCCCACACACCCAGATCCCCTCATGCTTCAGTTGCAAGACAGCCTGCAAACTTGTTCCTCCTGGGCCTCAGCAGAAGTTCATTTCTGTAGCCCAGGACCACCCCATCTCTCCTCGCCCTGTCCCCACCCCCAGGGATACTGCTTTGTTAATTACCCCCCTATATACATCATCTCTCTCTACTTATTTCTTCCCTTCAGTCTCAAAACATGTTTCCTTATTGCTTTCTTTATAAAGCAAATCCAAATCCACACCTCCTTTCAACCCCACATCCCTTCTGTTGGCCAGTGTCCCAATCTCTTCACAGCAAACTCTGAGCAAGAGAAGTCTACATTCGCTGGCTCCACTTCCTCATTTGCTTTCTCAGATAGAGGTTTTCTCTCTGGCATGTCCTCCCAGAGATTCCACAGTCAAGGCATGCATCATGAGGGAGGAGACGCTCCCTTGGATTCAACTATCCTCAGGTCCCAAGGACAGGTGCCAGGGTGAACCTTGCCACCCTAGAAACCCCCAGAGGAGGCGAGAAGGTGAACACTCGCTCATTCCATTTTGTAATCACCACTTAAAAAGCTTTAGCTAATTTTCCATTAATTTAGTTATTTGTTTAACACATATTTGTTAAACTCCTAGAATGCCCCAGGAAAATATGATTAGGTGACTTTTGAACAACCCAGCAAATTCGAAAAATGCTAAAGATGCTGCAGAGATGTAAATCTATTCTGTAGCCCAGTTGTATAAGAAGCAAGACCAGCAAGTACTTTTTCCTGCAGAAAAAAATGTTATAAAATTTTTCTCTTAAAACGTGTCCTTCACCCAAGCCAACCTCTACTCCCACACATGTTTCTGCATTTAATAGTGCATTTTTGAGCAAGAAAAAAACTAAAGCTGTTCTGGTGATTGATTTAGAGGGCCCAACTCTGCTTAAATTCCTAGTATATTAAGACAGTGCTAACCTCAAGGACTCCACCAAAGCTCTACCCTGGCAGGGCTAATGCAGAGCAACAAACCGATTTCAGAAAAGGCATCTGGGACAAAGGCAATGTGGTGACAACTGGGTTACTTGGGAAAATCAAATATAAGAATCCATTTATGCCCATGATATATTCTGAACATATCTCCTTAGGAACTGTCTTGAAATAGACAAGCATATCCTTAAGCTGCCCTGATATAAACATTATTCAGATACCCACACTCAATGCCACCAGCTATTCCCAAATCCCAGAGCTTCTTTATTTACTCTCCTTCATCAGATTCTCAGCCAGGGGTGGTACCACCTTCTCCAGGGGCCTTTTGGAGGTGTGTGGGGATGTTCTGGTCTCATACAGACACTGCTGGTGTCAGAGTCCAAGAATGGCAAGCATCCTACATTGAACAGGACAGTCCTATGCAATAAAGACTGTCCCACCCAAAAAGTTGGTGACATCTTACTAAGAAACAGGACCAAGGAGTAGCAACTCAAGTACTCAACTTCTTGAAGGCCTATACTTGGTGCAAGGGACATCGTAGGGAAACCTCCCTGCTTCCTGCTTCAAATGAAAGAGGAAGTGCTTTCAGGGAGGGCCCTGTACCCATGGCATTAGGAAGATGGAACTCTGGCAACTTATACTCTGTCACTGGCTTACTGTTCACTGTTCATACCCTGAACTCTCCCAGGTGTGGTTCTGCAAGACCATCTTGAATGGGGGAGTGAGTCACAGCAAGCTGCAAGGGGAAGTGTTAGTGAAAACAGGCCTGCCAATCCTTGGGGTCTGAGGAGTTTACACGTCTCCTGCCTGGGGGTTGAGTCAAATGGAAAGGCAGGCCAGCTGCATGTGCTAGCATGACTTGGTGACAGGAGAGACACTAATAAAAGGTGTCCTCTGCTCCTTCCCAACCCGTGCCCATAGCAACTGGCACATCATCAAGAAAGATAACCAGGTTCTGGCTTCTATCCCAGTAGCAGAGGGCACATCTCTCAAGCTCCCCTCCCAGGTCTCCATAAAAAGATACTGAATGTGATAAAAAGATACAGATTCTGCCAGCTCTTATCTAGACTAATAATAACCAATACTACTGCTAGCAATAACAATGATTACCTGGTCGATGGAGGGTTTCATGTGTGCCAGCCATGGTGCCAAGCATCCTATTTACTGCTGATCTTTGAACAATGCAGGGGTTAGGGGTGCTGACTCCCCATGCAGTTGGAAATCTATGCATAACTTTTGACTCCCCCAAACATAATTGCTAACAGCCTACGGTTGACCAGAAGGCTTACTGATAACATAAACAGCCAGAACATATTTTGTGTTTTAGGTGTATTACATACTAAATTCTTACAATAAAATAAGCTAGGGAAAAACAGTAGTGAGAAATCACAAGGGAGAGAAAAGGCAGTTACTATTTATTAAGCAGAACTGGACCATCACGAAGTTCTTCATCCTTGTCATCTTTGTGTTCAGCAGGCTGAGGAGGAGGAAGAGGAGGGGCTGTCTTGCTGTGGCAGGGGTGGCAGAGGCGGAAGAAAATCTGTATCTAAGTGGACCCACACAATTCAAACCCATGTTGTTCAAGGGTCAATTGTATCCCTACCCTTAATCCTCACAACGCCTCTACAAGGTAGATGGCCTTAACCCCATTTTACAGACGAATAACCAGGCTTCAGATTAAGACTAGAAATTTACAAAGGGTGTGTGTCTGTGGAAGCTGCTAGGAGGGCTCAGTGAGGAAAATTGGCTCAGCCTTCATTTACATAAAAAAGCAACAACTTTCTTAACATTCATTTAGGAACTAGAGGTGCACTGAGTGGCTTCTCCATGCCAGGCGGTGCAGTAGGCACAAGGGGGCCACTGGAAAATAAAACAAAGGACTTGCCCTGGAGGAACTCACCATCTAGTGGTGGAGAAAGACCATCAAGTGTAACAATTCACAAATAATCACCAAATCCAAGAGCTGGGACAAAATCAGGCAAGGTATGGAGAACTAAGACACCAGTTAGAATGGCAATCATTAAAAAATCTGGAGACAACAGATGCTGGAGAGGATGTGGAGAAATAGGAACACTTTTACACTGTTGGTGGGAGTGTAAATTAGTTCAACCATTGTGGAAAACAGTGTGGCGATTCCTCAAGGACCTAGAAATAGAAATTCCATTTGACCCAGCAATCCCATTACTGGGCATATATCCAAAGGATTATAAATCGTTCTACTATAAGGACACATGCACACGAATGTTCATAGCAGCACAGTTTACAATAGCAAAGACCTGGAACCAACCCAAATGCCCATCGATGATAGACTGGACAGGAAAAATGTGGCACATATACACCATGGAATATTATGCAGCCATTAAAAACGAGGAGTTCGCGTCCTTTGTAGGGACATGGATGAACCTGGAAACCATCATTCTCAGCAAACTGACACAAGAACACAAAATCAAACACCACATGTTCTCACTCATAGGCGGGTGTTGAACAAGGAGAACATATGGACACAGGGAGGGGAGCACTATACATGGGGGTCTGTTGTGGGGGAGTGGGGGGGACAGCGGGGGGGGTGGGGAATTGGGGAGGGAGAGCATGGGGAGAAATGCCAGATATGGGTGAAGGGGAGGAAGGCAGCAAATCACACTGCCACGTATGCACCTATGCAACAACCTTGCATGTTTTTCACATGTACCCCAAAACCTAAAATGCAATAAATAAAAAAAATAAAAAAAATAAAAAAATAAAAAAATAAAAAAATAAAAAAGAAAGTAGAGACTCGAGATTCTTCACAGAAAAAAAAAAAAAAAAAAAAGAATAACAAGTAAGGGCACTGTAGATGGGATGGTCAGGAAAGACTGCCCTAAGGAAGCCAGCTTTGGGCTGAGGCTTGAGGGATAAGAAAGGGGAGAAGGGAAGTGGGGGGCTTTGGCTTCCCTTCTGGCCCTGGAATGCTGAGATATCTCCCAATGGGGAGATGAGTGCCCCAATTTCTCAGAAAAAGTGGAGAACCCGAAAGGCAGGAGGCATGCATAGACAGCCCTCCCGAGCCAAGGGGAGCTGATTAGCCTGTGGCTGTGGCCTGTGGCCTGTGTCCAAGCCCAGGGTGGATGGGGAAGGGTAGCGCTGATTGAGTGGTATTTTCAAAGCTCCTCCAACCAAACCCTAGAAACCTGCCATCAGTACTGTCAGGAAGAAAGCTGCAAATTAGATTCCATTTTCCTTTAGATCCTAAGGAGAAGAGTATACTGGGTAGTTGACTATCAGGAAGTCCGTCCCATATTCCACTGCAACCTTCGCTCATTAGCAAGTGTGCACTGCATGCTGCCTGTGTGCAAAGCTGGCATCACAACAACCTGTGATGGCTTATTGTCCTGTCTCTGTCTAGAGAACTACCTGAGAGCAGGGGCCACATGCTTTACTAAACTAGGGAGGCAGTACTGAGTCATGGCTCTGAGCATGGGCTCTGCAGTTAGGCAACCTGGGTTCCAAACCAGGTTCTACCACTCGGCAATTGTGTGACCTTGAGCAAGTTACATACCTACCTTAAGCCCCAGTTTTCTCACCTGTAAAGATGAGGTAATAGCAGTATCTACTTCAACGGGCTGTTGAGGGTATTACCTGAGCTTACATACACAAAGCACTTAGAAAGATGCCTAGAAACAGTAAACGACAAATGCAAACTACCTTTAATAATCATGAATGTTTGTTGAGAGACTGCTCCAGTTTGAACAAGATACCAATATTACTGAGCCCAGTTCTGTGCCTGATTTGGTGCTAGGCACATGCAGGCTTGTTATTTTATTTAACAGCACTCACCCCCATTTTATTGATCAGGAAGGCTCAGCGAGGTAACGTGACTTGTCAGAGAGCACAGGGCCAAGGCGGGATCTAAAATTAGTTCCTCTGTCACTGGATTTGGTGACCTGTCCCCAAGGCCAGGGAGGCCTGGGAAGCAAGACTCTCCAAAGAATGGTGGGTGGAGGGCAAGGGACTCAGCCCATCTCTGGTTAGTGAGTCTGAACACTGGCCCACCATGGAGCTGCTAATGACTGCTTCTTCCCAGCCTGCAGGAGTTTAATAAAAGTCATGCAAAACTCACTGTTTACAACTCTAATTGCGGAGTTTGGACATGAAGCGAAGAACATGTCATGTGGAATGAATAACAAATCAAGCAGCTCCTTTTTTTAGCATGGGAGCTGCAGGAGCAGCCCAGAGTTCACCATCACTCGGTGCAAAGAGAAAGCTAACACTGCGGTACTAACATCTGTGTGCCTACAACATCCGTTGGCTCCCTCCCTGTCTGCCTGCACCCCCACACTCGGCTGATGTGTCCAAGCAGAAGATGGGTGGTCTGCCTCTCTTTTGCAATTACCAAAACAGAAATGGAAATAAGATGTTTTCTAAAAGCCAGGTGGGAAGCTGGCTGGGTGCTCACCTCACCCAGAGAACGGGCACCAGCCCTGGGTGACCTGAGAATCGGGGATGACTGCCGGCAGGTTCCAGTGGTCAGCTGTGAAAGTCCTTTGGGCCATGCCCTGTGGAGGCCGTGGAATCTAAGGAGGCAGTGCTGGTAGAGAAAGCAGCACTGCTGAGTGTTAGCCCTCTTCTTCCCAGCCTTCATCATGGGAGCAGTTGCTCCTGGTTGTGACATAGTAACACCTATAATCATGTCTAGATTCTAGTCACCTATAATCTAGACTTACAGCCTGCACACTCAACTATTGTTGGTGGGACCTACGGACATCTTTACATGTTTCAGCCAAAGGAAGATAAGCTGGCAAAGTGTTTTTAAGATTAAATCAACTGACATACTGAAAGTGTTTAGCAGACACGGACACATACTAATTACATGTGCATATATATCTGTATATATACATACAGAAGTAAATGCATGAACATATATATGTATATAAATATTATACATTAATAGACAAAAATAATACAACCCGGCTGGGTATGGTGGCTCAAGCCTGTAATCCCAGCACTTTGGGAGGCCAAGGCGGGCAGATCACGAGGTCAAGAGATCAAGACCATCCTGGCCAACATGGTGAAACCCTGTCTCTACTAAAAATACAAAAATTAGCTGGGCGTGGTGGTGTGCACCTGTAGTCCCAGCTACTCGGGAGGCTGAGGCAGAATTGCTTGAACTCAGGAGGCAGAGGTTGCAGTGAGCCAAGATCCTGCCACTGCACTCCAGCCTGGCGCCTGGTGCCAAAGTGAGACTCTGTCTCAATATTAATAATAATAATAATAATACAACCCACAGTAAATGGCATTTCCTATGAACTAAGCTTTGTTTTAAGTTACAGGTACTTGAGGTAAAGAGAAATTATGTATTCTGTCCCAGGACACAAGGTAACAAGTGGCAGAGCTGAGATTTACAGGCAGGTGGACCTAGCAAGGTCCGTTCACTTCTTTCAGGTGGGCCATCAGGAAAGAGTGAGACTACAGGCTGGATTAATGCAACAACTCACTCGGCCATCACTTACCCATGAGCAGACAAAGAGAAGAGCAAGTTCCTGAGCTCTGGAACACAGGCAAGGAGACATTAGGTACCAGGTATTCATGGATTCTCAAAGAGCTGCTGGGATGAAGGGAGCCATCCCTGCCCAGGGACTCTGGAGTGGGGATGACCTCAGGTTTTCAGCCCAACTCTTAGCCTCCAATGTCCCCTTTCTTCACCCATGGAGAGTTTGCTCTTGGTTGAGGTATAGTAACACCTACCATCTCCATCACGTGTAGGGCACCGGGCTAGGCACCATGGCATAGAGGCCATCAGAACCCTCACAATAATTCAGTGACATGCAAGTTACATCCCAGTTTTACAGATTATAAACCTTACTCAGGTTAGAAAGATCAGATCACTTGCCCCAGTCACTCATGCAATATGGGCAGAACTGGTCCTGGACCCCAGCCCTTATCTGACCTCATGTCCATACTCTTTCTACCGCATTGCATATCTGCCACTCCCTGCGTCCTCTGGAGCAAAGAACACCCCCTCAAACAACCACCCTAGAGGGATCCAAGATGGCCGATTAGGAGCAGCTCAGGATTGCAGCTCTCAGTGAAAGCGCAGAGGGTGAGTGGATGCCACATTTCCAGACGGATTTTTATTGCCCAAAGACCATGAGATTCCCAGGCGGAGGAACCCCACAGGTCGCCAGCGCAGCTGTTTTGGCTGGCGCGGCTGTTTTCACCGGTGCGGCTGTTTTGGCTGGCCTGGCATGGCGGTTCTCCATACAAAATACACGAGTCCAGGCACAGTTTTAGCTAGCGATTGGAGCTCCTGGGAGACACAGGTGCCCATTCATCTGATTAAAAAGGAGACTGAAACAGGGAGCCAGGCCAGGAGATTCCCGGACAAACAAGCGCCAAGAATCTCAGCACGGCTGTTTCAGGCAGCGCAGTGGGTCGCCACACAGGAAATCACACAGATCCCGGTGCCTTTTCAACAGGCTACTGGAACACCTGGGAGACAGTCGACCATTCAACTGAAAAAAAAAAAAGCTCTGAGGCAGGGAGCCAGGTGATCAGGCTTGGCTAGACCCACCCCCACAAAAAAACAGCAATCAGAAATGCTCTGGATTGAGAGTTTCACAGCAAGCACAGCTGAACCCGGGATGGTCCAGCTCTGTGGGGGAGGGGTGTCCACCACTACCGAGGCACTCCATCACTACAGAGGTAGTTTGCCATTGCTGAGGCAGCCCGCCATTGCTGAGGCAGCCCGCCATTACAGAGAGAGTCCATCATTATAGAGGTGGGTCGCCATTGCCGAGGCAGTTCTAACTACACCCATATAAACAGGACTGCAGAGAAGTTCACATGGCAGCTGGGCGGAGCCCACAGCAGCTCAGCAAAGCCTCTGCAGGCAGACAGTGACTAGGCTGCCTCCTCGCTGGGCAGAGCAGCCCTGAACAAAAGCCAGCAGCACAACAGAAACTCATAAATAAAGCCCTAACTCCCCAGGACAGAGCACCTGGGGTAAAAAAAAAGAGAGTTTATGAGTTCTGCTGCAGCAGACTTAAACGTACTTGCCCAGCAGCTCTGAATGAACAATGGAGCTCACAGCTCAGCACTTGAGCTCCTATAAAAAACAGACTGTCTCCTCAAGCAGCTCCCTGACCCCTGTATATCCAAAGAGTCACTTCATAAGGGAGAGCTCAGACTGACATCTGGCGGGTATCCTTCTGGGACAAAGATAGCAGAAGAAGAAACTGGCAGCAACCCTTACTGTTCTGCAGCCGCTGCAGGTGATCCCCAGGCAAGGAGGGCCTGGAGTGGACCTCAGCAGTCCTACAGCAGAGGGGCCAGACTGTTAGAAGGAAAACTAAGAAACAGAAAGAAATAACTTCATCATCAACAAACTGGACATCCACTCAGAGACCCAATCTGAAAGTCAACAACTACAAAGACAACAGGTGGATAAATCCACAAAGATGGGAAGAAACCAGTGCAAAAAGGTTGAAAACACCCGAAACCAGAATGCCTCTCCTCCTACAAGGGATCACAACTCCTCACCAGCAATGGAACAAGGCTGGATGGAGAATGAGTGCCATGAATTGACAGAATCAGGTTTCAGAAGGTGGGTAATAAGAAACATCTGTGAGCTAAAAGAACATGTTCTAACCCAATGCAAAGAAACTAAGAACCTTGAAAAAAGATTTGATGAAATGCTAACGAGAATGGAGAACTTAGAGAGGCATATAAGTGAATTGATGGAGCTGAAAAACAAACACAAGAACTTCACGAAGCATGCACAATTTTCAACAGCCGAATTGACCAAGCAGAAGAAAGGATATCAGAGGTCAAAGATCAACTCAATGAAATAAAACGAGAAGGTGAGATTAGAGAAAAAAAGGTAAAAAGGAATGAACAAAGTCTCCAAGAAATATGGGACTATGTGAAAAGACCTAATCTACGTTGGATAGGTGTACCTGAATGTGACGGAGAGAATGAATCCAAGCTGGAAAATACTCCTCAGGATGTTATCCAGGAGAACTTCCCCAACCTAGCAAGGCAGGCCAATATTCAAGTACAGGAAATACAGAGAACACCACAAAGATATTCGTCAAGAAGAGCAACCCCAAGACACATAATCATCAGATTCACCAGGGTTGAAATGAAGGAGAAAATGCTAAGGGCAGCCAGAGAGAAAGGTTGGGTTACCCACAAAGGGAAGCCCATCAGACTCACAGCAGATCTCTCAGAAGAAACCCGACAAGCCAGAAGAGAGTGGGGGCCAATATGCAACATCCTTAAAGAAAAGAACGTTCAACCCAGAATGTCATATACAGCCAAACTAAGCTTCATAAGTGAAGGAAAAATAAAATCCTTTGTGAACAAGCAAGTACTCAGAGATTTCATCACCACCAGTCCTGCTTTATAAGAGCTCCTGAAAGAGGCACTAAACATAGAAAGGAACAACCAGTACCAGCCACTCCAAAAACATACCAAATGGTAAAGAATATCAACACAATGAAGAAACTGCATCAACTAACTGGCAAAACAGCCAGCTAGCATCAAAATGGCAGGATCAAATTCACACATAACAATATTAACCCTAAATGTAAATGGCCTAAATACCCCAATCAAAAGACACAGACTGGCAAATTGGATAAAAAGCCAAAACCCATTGGTGTGCTGTATCCAGGAAACCCATCTCACATGCAAGGATACACAAAGGCTCAAAATAAAGGGATGGAGGAAGATTTACCAAGCAAATGGAGAGCAAAAAAAAGCAGAAGTTACAATTCTTATCTCTGATAAAACAGACTTTAAACCAACAAAGATCAAAAGAGACAAAGAAGGACATTACATAATGGTAAAAGGATCAATGGAACAAGAAGAGCTAACAATCCTAAATATATACGCAACCAATACAGGAGCACCCAGATACATAAGGCAAGTTCTCAATGACTTACAAAGAGACTTAGACTCCCACACAATAATAGTGGGAGACTTTAACACCCCATTGTCAATATTAGACAGATCAATGAGACAGAAAATTAACAAGGATATCCAGGACTTGAACTCAGACCTGGAACAAGCAAACCTAATAGACATTTACAGAACTCTCCACCCCAAATCCACAGAATATACATTCTTTTCAGCACCACATTGCACCTACTCTAAAATTGACCACATAATTGGAAGTAAATCACTCATCAGCAAATGCAAAAGAACTGAAATTATAACAGTCTCTCAGACTACAGTGCAATCAAGTTAGAACTCAGAATTCAGAAACTAACTCAGAACCGTACAGCTTCATGGAAACTGAACAACTGGCTCCTGAATGTTGACTGGATAAACAATGAAATGAAGGCAGAAATAAAGATGTTCTTCAAAACCAACGAGAACGAAGACACCACATACCAGAACCTCTGGGACACATTTAAAGCAGTCTTTAAAGGAAAATATATGCAATAAATGCCCACATGAGAAGCAAGGAGACGTCTAAAATTGACACCCTATCATCAAAATTGAAAGAGCTAGAGGAGCAAGATAAAAAAAACTCAAAACCTACCAGAAGACAAGAAATAACTGAGATCAGAGCAGAAGTGAAGGAGACAGAGACACAAAAAACCCTTCAAAAAATCAATAAATCCAGGAGCTGGTTTTTTGAAAAGATCAACAAAATAGACAGACCACTAGCCAGATTAATAAAAAAGAAAAGAGAGAGAATAATCAAATAGATGCAATAAAAAATGATAAAGTGGATATCACCACAGATTCCACAGAAATACAAACCATCATCAGAGATTATTACAAACAACTCTATGCACATAAACTAGTAAACGTGGAAGAAATGGATAAACTCCTGGACACTTGCATCCTCCCAAGCCTAAACCAGGTAGAAGTCGAAACCCTGAATAGACCAATAACAAGGTCTGAAGTTGAGGCAGCAATTAAGAGCCTACCACCCAAAAAAAGCCCAGGTCCAGATGGGTTCACAGCTGAATTCTACCAGACATACAAAGAGGAGTTGGTACCATTCCTTCTGAAACTATTCCAAACAATCCAAAAAGAGGGAATCCTTCCCAAGTCATTTTATGAGACCAACATCATCCTGATACCAAAACCTGGCAGAGTCTCAGCAAGAAAAGAAAACTTCAGACAAATATCCATGATGAATATCAAAAATCTTCAATAAAATACTGGCAAATGGATTGCAATGGCACATCAAACAGCTTATCCACCATGACCAAGTAAGATTCATCCAGGGATACAAGGCTGGTTCAACACATGCAAGTCTATAAACATAATTTACCACATATACAGAACCAAAGACAAAAACCACATGATTATCTCAATTGATGCAGAGAAGGCCTTTGACAAAATTCAACAGCCTTTTATGCTAAAAACCCTCAATAAACTAGGTATTGATGGAACATATCTCAAAATAATAAAAGCTATTTACGACAAACCAACAGCCAATATCATACTGAATGGGCAAAAACTGGAAGCAGTCCCTTTGAAATCTGGCACTAGATAAGGATGCCCTCTCTCACCACCCCTATTCAATATACTATTGGAAGTTCTAGCCAGAGCAATCAGGCAAGAAAAAGAAATAAAGGGTATTCAATTAGGAAAAGAGGAAGTCAAATTGTCTCTATTTGCAGACTACATGATTGTATATCTAGAAGACCCCATTGTCTCAGCCCCAAATCTTCTGAAACGGATAAGCAACTTCAGCAGTCTCAGGATACAAAATCAATGTGCAAAAAACACAAGCATTCCTATACACCAATAACAGACTTAAAGAGAGCCAAATCAAGAACGAACTGCCATTCACAATTGCTACAAAGAGAATAAAATACCTAGGAATACAACTAACAAGGAACGTAAAGGACCTCTTCAAGGAGAACTACAAACCACTGCTCAACGAAATAAGAGAGGACACAAACAGATGGAGAAACATTCCATGTTCATGGTTAGGAAGAATCAATATTGTGAAAATGGCCATACTGCCCAAAGTAATTTACAGATTCAACACTATCCCCATCAAGCTATCAATGACCTTCTTCACAGAACTGGAAAAAACCACCTTAAACTTCATATGGAACAAAAAGAGAGCCTGCATAGCCAAGTCAATTCTAAGAAAAAAAGAACAAAACGGGAGGCATCACACTACTGGACTTCAAACTATACTACAAGGCTACAGTAATCAAAACAGCATGATACTGGTACCAAAACAGAGATATAGATCAATGAAACAGAACAGAGGCCTCGGAGGCAACAGAACACATCTACAACCATCTGATCTTTGACAAACCTGACAAAAGCAAGCAATGGGGAAAGGATTCCCTGTTTAATAAATTGTGTTGGGAAAACTGGCTAGCCATGTGCAGAAAGCAGAAACTGGACCCCTTCCTGACACCTTACACTAAAATTAACTCCAGATGGATTAAAGAGAAACATAAGACCTAACACCATAAAAACCCTAGAAGAAAATCTAGGCAAAACCATTCAGGACATAGGCATAGGCAAGGACTTCATGACCAAAACACCGAAAGCATTGGCAACAAAAGCCAAAATAGACAAATGGGACCTAATCAAACTCCACAGCTTCTGCACAGCAAAAGAAACAGTCATGAGAGTGAATCGGCAACCAACAGAATGGGAAAAACTTTTTGCAGTCTATCCATCTGACAAAGGGCTGATGTTCAGAATTTACAAAGAACTAAAACAGATTTACAAGAAAAAAACAAGCAAGCCCATTCAAAAGTGGGCAAAGGATATGAACAGACACTTTACAAAAGAAGACATACATGAGGCCAAAAAACATATGAAAAAATGCTTATCATCACTGGTCATTAGAGAAATGCAAATCAAAACTACATTGAGATACCATCTCATACCAGTTAGAATGGTGATCATTAAACAATCTGGAGACAGCAGATGCTGGAGAGGATGTGGAGAAATAGGAACACTTTTACACTGTTGGTGGGAATGTAAATTAGTTCAACCACTGTGGAAGACAGTGTGGCGATTCTTCAAGGACCTAGAAATAGAAATTCCATTTGACCCAGCAATCCCATTACTGGGTATATATCCAAAGGATTATAAATCATTCTACTATAAGGACACATGCACATGAATGTTCATTGCAGCACAGTTTACGATAGCAAAGACCTGGAACCAATCCAAAAGCCCATCGATATTAGACTGGACAGGGAAAATGTGGCACATATACACCATGGAATATTATGTAGCTATCAAAAACAATGAGTTCATGTCCTTTGTAGGGACATGGATGAACCTGGAAACCATCATTCTCAGCAAACTGACACAAGAACAGAAAATCAAACACCCCATGTTCTCACTTATAGGCGGGTGTTGAACAATGAGAACATATGGATACAGGGAGGGGAGCATCACACACTGGGGTCTGTTGCGGGGAAATAGGGGAGGGACAGCGGTGGGTGGGGATTTGGGGAGAGATAGCACGGGAAGAATTGCCAGATACAGGTGATGGGGAGGAAGGCAGCAAATCACACTGCCATGTGTGTACCTATGCAACAATCTTGCATGTTCTTCACATGTACCCCAAAAACCTAAAATGCAATAAAAACAAAAAAATTAAAAAAACAAAAACAAAAACAAAAAAACAACCACCCTGCACCAAGAAACTGAATGTATGGCAAGCAGAAGCTGAGGGTGGCTGGCCAGAGGAAGCCTCACAGGGCCAGCCCCTGCATCACTCTGTACTGCCATGAACAGTGGCCCCTGGAACCATGAGAGGTGACAGCTTAGAGGACAGTAAGTACAGAGATCCAATTAACCCTATCTGGATTAGTCCCTAAATAACGCAGAGCTGGAGGTGACCAGACAAAGCTGCAGGAGTGTGTGAGGCTCCCCCACACATTACCCTGTCGGGACTCCCCAATACCATTCACCAGCGTGCACTTGAGCAACGCAACCACACCCCACAGAGTCATGGAGGGCACAACTTAATGACAGGAGAGTCAAGAAATAAACTCAGGGGTTTTTCAAAACCGCAAAGTCACTCAGTGCCTGGTATTCTTTTTCACTTATAGACAAAAATCATAGAGAACTGGGGAAATCTGCCAAAGGCCAAGTGGCTAGACACTTAAATTCCTGGCCCGCAAAGGAAAACTTTTGCAATTGTCTCTGAAATGTGATGTGAAAGGTCTGGGGGTGCAAGCACAATCCATGAGAGGTCTTTAATGCCCCTGCAGATACTGAGGCCAATGCTACACAGGGGAGAGGTGACGGCTTCGAGGAATTCATCTCCAGGTTAAAACAGAGGACTTCTTTCATCTCAGCTCTAATCTTTAAACCTCGAGTCAAAGCACTTCCTGAAGCTTAAATGTGGCAGCTTTAGTATTTAAAAAATGTGAGAAGGAATTAAAGTCCCTTTCATCTTTCTCCTCCTATAACCAAGAATTCACCTTCCCATAGACAAAGCACTCCCTTGAAACCCCCATGTCTTTTATAGTCTAGTAAATTTAGGCAGAAAGAACGGGAGAAATCCCCAGACCTGATCTTATCCCTGCTTTCTCTTTTTGTGGGCTAGTGGGACAGTAGTACGGAGCAGTAGGTTGCAAGATTTCATTGTATAAACTGTGATCATCTAAGTGCCTGCCTCCCTCTCCAGACAGGAACTCCTCCAGGGCAGGGACCTGGGCAAAGCTGCCTTTCCGTCTTACAATGCTCGGCATAAAATAATACTCAACACATGTTTGTTGAATGAACAAATGAATGATTGATTGAATAAAGTCCTGGTGGGGAGACCTCACTATTGTATTTCCCATCAGAAGAAATTTTCCAGGCTGTTACACTAATCAGGGCTAATATTCTCAGTTATTTTGAGGACTGCTTTAAATTTACTGCTAATTTAAATAAAATGGTTACATTTACGCATTAACCAATTACATGCTTCTCAGCAGCGTCACCTCACTAATTTGATTAGTTACACTCCGCTTTCTCCTACCCAGTGCCTTCTCTGAGACCTGGGAATATCATGACAACAGAGTGAACTTTTTAAACAACATTGAAGCACAATCTCTCAAAAGGTTTAAGCACAGATGTGAAACCTGTCCCTTTGTCCAGCCCAAGCTGTCTTTGGGTCTCTAATGTTTTTGGCCCCACCAGGTCCCACTATAAGTTGCTCTACAAAACTATGGCTTTTTAATAACAGCCATTATGACTGGTGTGAGATGGTATCTCATGATGGTTTTGATTTGCTTTTCTCTGATGATTAGTAATGATGAGCATTTTTTCATTGTTGGCTGCTTGTATGCCTTCTTTTGAGAGTGTCTGTTCATGTCCTTTGCCCTTTCTTAATAGGGTATTTGTTTTTGCTTGTTGAGTTGTTTAAGTTCCTTATAAATTCTGAATAGCAGACCTTTGTCAGATGCATAGTTTGTGAATATTTTCTCCCATTCTGTTGGTTGTCTGTTTACTCTGTTAATAGTTTATTTTGCTATGCGGAAACTCTTTAGATTCCACTGTTCAATTTTTTTGTTGTTGACAGATCAAACTTCTTCAAGGAAAATGAAACTTTCCAAAATATGAGGACTTCATAAAAGACAAACTATCATATGTTTAATGACTGAATAAATGAAACAATGAAGGAGAAGATGGAAGTCAAAATACTGGCATCCTTCCTAGTCCCATCTTTGCCAGTAACTTGTAGTGTGAATTTGGGCAAGTCAATTTACATCCCAGATGCCATTTTCTTATTTTTTTTGTTAGAGGTGACATTGACTTAGAAAATATCTAAGTTCTTGTGACAAAGACAAGACCTCCTGGACACACAGAAAACCACAACTTCCTACCCCTCTGCAGTCAGGCAGGACCATGTTAGCAGGTCTGGCGAATGAAATGAGAGACGAAGTGATGGGAGACACTTTTTGGCCTAAAAAGTCAGAGTCAGATTTCCAGTCCCACTCTTTCCATTTGGAGGTGGACTGGGTTGGATTGTGTCACCCCAAATTTCATCTGTTGAAGTCCTAACCCCCAGTACCTCAGAATGTGATCTTATTTGGAAATAGAGTCATCACAGATATAATTAAGTTTGTATGAGGTCGCATAAAAGTAGAATGGACCCTTAATCCAACATGAGTCATGTCCTTATAAAAAGGGGCAATTTGGACATAGATACACACACTGATAAAGCCATGTGAAAGGTGATGCTAAGCTGCTACAAGCCAAGGGATCAGCAGAAGTTAGGAGAGAGCCTGGAGTAGAATCTTTCCTAGACCTTCAGAGGGATGCTGGCCCTGCTGAAACCAGTCTCAGACTTCTAGTCTCCAGAATTGTGAGACAATAATTTTCTGTTGTTTAAGCCATGCAGCTTATGGTACTGTTATGTCGGCCCTGGGAAACTTCTGCAGGGGAAAAGGTCACATGGTCAGACTGTGACCCACAACAGTCACTGAATCACTAGTGGCCTGGAGTGTCCCTTGACCTTTAACAAACTTTGTGAAAACAGTAAGAAAAATATCTGAAACCTAGAAATAAGGCAAAAAAGGAGAGGGGAGGTGGCCTGTCCTTTTATTTTATCCTGGGACATTAACGGGCCCACCCAAGAGTATGTAATTTTCCAGGAAAATCTACTCATGTTTGACTTCGCCATTTACCTTTTGATTCGCACCCAGACACTATGAAGTTGTATGCTAACTCCTAGATTTCTATGTAGAAAAGATCACATGAAAGGCTATAATTTTATTTCCCCATAGGACATGAACCACTTTTGCATTTAATCTGTCCATCTTATTGTAATGTTTTTCTTTAGAAAATGCCTACAGATACTCAGTTCCTCAAATGCACTCAGTACCTGCTTAACCATCTTACAAAGTCAGCAAGATGAACGGGGCCAGCCCACAGTCCTGTCTTCCTGACCTTCCATTTTCACCATTCCGGGCCATTGCTGGCTGAAATCCAAGTCATGAAGCTCAAATGTTGCCCCATATACAATGCTCAACAGAGAAATAAATTCAAATCTTGGCTGTGGTGAAGATTTGAAGATTAAAAAAGAGAGAACAGTCTGTTTCTAGTGCTATGTAGCTTCATAACGGAAGTCACTTTTTTTCTGGTTCATCATGGTTTCCCAGGGCCAAGAACAGTATCTGGCGCATGAATGCTGTTCATAAAAAAGGAGCAATTTGGACACAGACAAACACATAGAGAATGTCATGTGAAGGGTGGAGTTATGCGCTACAAGCCATTACCTTGATTTGGACAAGGTAATGAATTAAAAAGTCATAGAATTCCAGGGTGCAAGTGCCCTTAGGAATTTCTTAGCTTAAGAGCCTACATGATATAAAAACGCTTCAGAATGTCCCTGGAGCCTGCCAAACATGGCTCAATGCTGATGATGGAGAGGTCAAAATAACCCGAGCAAATGAATGGGAAGAGTTTCCTCATACTCAGCCAAAAATCTGTGTCCTTATAAGGAGTTTTAATGTCCCCCTTAAATCTGTTCTTTTCTTAAGCAAAACAATTCCTACTCTATTAACTCCAGGACACGATCTTGAGTGTCTTTACCAATCTGGTAATAATAATAGCCAACATCTAGTAAGCAATGACTATATACCAGGTTTTGTTGTCTAAACACTTTATGTGCATTAATTTTTTTAATCCTTATAACAACTCCCCAAAGTGGGTACTACTATATTCTCTCTTATGCTGTTACAAGCCAAGGGACCACCAGCCACCAGCCAATTTCACGATAGGCAATGAAATTGAGGCATGAGGAGACATTCACCTAAGGGACTCAGTAAGTGACGTGGCTGGGATTTGAACCCACATAGTGGGTTCTTAATCACTATATACTGCCTCAGAATTTGTCTTTCAGCATTTTCAGGCTTCCTATCAAGTGTGATGCTTAGGGAGGAATATGCAAGGTTTCATAGGAGAGGTCAGAAATATCATTACCCTGGGCTGGTCTCTATTCCCCAGGTAACAATGTAAAGTGCCACCTCCATTTCCTGCAGTTGTGCAGTGCACAACCTGCACAATGGCATATGACAGCTCCATCCGTGCATACATGACCTTCCCGAAGCTCTCCTTGTCCTATGTGGTCATGGTAACAAGACAGATTTTGCTGAGAGCTGCCAGTAGAAGGGGGTGACATCCCCGGAAATGCTTGTTGAATGTTTGATTTGGACCAAGTCCGCAGGATTCAGAGGATCTTTGGGGCCCTCACCTGTCCACAGCCTCCTTCTGAGACGTACCCTGACTTCATCCTCAGGTAACACATCCTTGAGTACTCCATTTCTTATCTCTTCCATGAGTGGTGAACTTCTTGAGGGCTGGAAGATGCCTTTGGGAAGCCTTGCAGGCAGAAGCCCCTCACCTCTGACTCATCCTCTGCCCCTTTATTCATCATGGTGGATGTAGCAGCTCAGGTTGGGAATACACAGACCATCCCCAGGATAACCTGGTCCTTTCCAGCTCTTCCAGCTCACAGGGCAGGCCAGCCTCAACAGAGTCCTGTCACAGCAGCACTCCTGCACCTTCCTGTTCTGGGACATGTGTGTAATCTGAGGCTGGTCCCAAACCTCCCTACACAGCACTGCCAGCTGTGCACTGGAGCACCACCTGGCGGGAAAGGTCAGCTGGACGCCAAGTGCTCCCTGTACAGGTCAGTTGCATGAGGGTTCTGCAGCTTTGGGGAATGGGGAAGGGAGACCCAAGTCTTTGAGACTTGCTGCAGTTTCCTATCAAGAAGCTTATTTACAAAGGCAGCTCTCAGCATTCCTGGCAAGCACAAATTCAGTTTCCCAGGCCAACTGAATTTCAGAACAAAGGAATTAGAGATAAGCAGATTGTCAGAGCTGGGAGTGTTGGGCCTACAGAAGCCCAGTTTAGCTTCGTCATCTGCAGACGGGAATACAGGTCCAGATGAAACTAATCAATGGTGAGAGCAGTCAGAAGAATCATTACCTTTGGGTGGAGGTACTGACCAAGAGGACAAATGAGGAAGCCTTCTGGGATGATGGGGTTGAACTTAATGGTGACCACACAGTGTACACAAAGTTAGGAACTGTGCACTTAAGAATTGTGTACTTTAGTATAAAATTCTACCTTAATAAAACAGTAAAACAAAATAAAGGCCCAGAGAATATTAAGTTGATGTTGCAATTGTGTGGCAAGACAAACCTTTGAACTCAGGCATCCCGATGCCCACTTCACTGCCCTTTCCCTGACTCCCTTATATTTGTGCTGCCATAGTAACTTAGTGATGCTCCAATAGTCTATGAGTAGGTTTTTGTTTGTTTGTTTGTTTTCTTTCTTGAGACAGGGTCTCACTCTGTTGCACAGGCTGGAGTGCAGTGGAGTGATTTCAGTTCACTGCAACCTCTGCCTCCTGGGTTCAAGTGATTCTCCAGCCTCAGCCTTCTGAGTAGCTGGAATTACAGGCATGTGCCACCACACCTGGCTAATTTTTTTCGTATTTTCAGTAGAGTCAGAGTTTCACCATTTTGGCCAGGCTGGTCTCAAACTCCTGACCTCAGGTGATCCACCTGCCTCAGCCTCTCAAAGTGCTGGGATTACAGGTGTGAGCCACCATGCCTGGTCTGCAGGTAGGTTTTGACTAGGGCAGGCCCCCATGGCAGAGGGCACCCTGGAGTCAAGGAAAGTCAGTTCAGGGTTGGTTGCAGCTAGAACCCTGAGGGTATTTATACTGAACAGGAGTCAGGGTCAAAGTGGAGTAATAATGATAACACTATCCTTATAGGAATACTAACAGATAACATTTATTGGGTACTTACTACATACCAGGCATTGTTTTAAATATTTTACATGTGTTAAATCCTCACAACAAATTTTTTGATGTATCTACCATTATTAATCCACATTTGACAAATTTAAAGAAATAGACCCAGATTTTAAAACCTTGCCAAGATTTTATAGCTTGAAAGGTTCAAAGCTGGTATTTAGATTCAGGCAATCTGGCTCCAAAATCTGCACTATAGCTATAGCAGAGACTGTCCTATATTGTATGATCTGCAGCTCGTAGAGAACTGGCAGCCTCTGCTCAGGTTAACACCCACCATCACATAGAGAAAACATTCAACATTTGTCCAGTGGTCCAGATAAGATCACAGGTATCAGAAAACAGAGTGCAAATTTACAAAAACACCAACCACTTGTGACCTGGCTACCTTGGCCCACATTCAAGGACAACATGAAGATATTTTATGCTGAAAACCCAGGTGCCCAACTTCATTAATAATCAGAACTGCAAATTAAAACCAGAGTTTTATACACCCACTACAATGGCTGTAATTAAAAATATGGATAATGCCAAATGTTGGCAAGGATGTAGAACAACTAGAACTCTAATATAAAGCTGAGAGGAGTGAAAATTGGTAGAACAACTTTGGAAAACTGTTTGGCAGTGTATTAGTTGACTCAGGCTGTCACAGAATACCATAGACTGGGTAGCATGAATAACAAATTTTTTTTCTCACAGTTCTGGAGGCTGGGAAGTCCAAGATCAAGATGCTGGCCAATTTAGTTTCTGCTAAGGAGCCACTTCCTGGCTTGCAGACAGCTGCTGTATCACTGTGTCTTTCATGGCAGAAAGAAAGGAAAGCTAGTGATCATGCTCTTTGGTGCCTACTCTTGTAAGGACACTAATCCTATCAGATTAGGGCACCACCCTTATGACCTAACTTGACCTTAATTACTTCCTCACTTGAAATACTACCAGGGTCAGGGTTTCAACATATGAATTTTATGGAGGGGAACAATGCAGTCCATAACATTCTGCCCCTGGCTTCCCCAAATACATGTTTTTAAGGCATGCAAAATACATCATTCTATCCCAAAAGCCCCAAAGATCTTAACTCATTCTAGCAACAACTCTAAAGTCCAAAGTCTCATCTAAGTATCATCTACATCAGGTAAATAAGACTCCAAGTACAATTCATACCAAGGCAAAATTCCTCTCCAAATATGAGCCTGTGGGATTAGATAAGTCATGTGGTTCCAAAACAACAACTGTGGGAAAGATACAGAATAGATGTTCTCATTCCAGAAGGTGAAATCAGAAGGAAGGTAAGAGTGATGAGTCCCAAGCAAGTCCAAAATCTTAGCAAGTCAAATTCCATAAGCTCTTAAGGCCCAAGAATAACCCTCTTTGGCTCAATTTTCTGTCCTCCAGGCCCGCTGGGATGCCAGCATCACCACCATGGCTGTGTGGTGGTGGCCCTGGGGCTAGACAGGGCACCAACCATTCTCCTGGCCTTGCGGTGCAAGTGGCAGCCCTGATGATCCCTAAAAATGCCTTCTGCATCATTCTTCCTTTTCTTGAAAAATAGAGCCAAATAGCTTTATGGTCCATATGGTCTGACAGACTCCAAGTCCAATGGCATTAGTTCATTCTATCCCACTTTCTCTGTCCCCTTTAGTTCAAACTGGCAGTCTCTCTACAGGTGTAATTTCATCTCTATTTTGGGCTTCTGTTAAGATGGCTGGCAAAGCCCACCTGAGTCAAACTCATGTTCTCTTTAGCATTTATTTCAGAAAGAGCTTTCCCAGTTTTTTGCAACATGGATAGCCTGAGAATTCCTCAAATTTTTAAGTTAAGGTTAAGTGAGGTCACATGGATACAGCCTTGACATGATAGGATTAGCATCCTTATAAGAATAGATACCAGAGAGCTCACTGTTGTGTGCTGTCTGTCTCTCCCATGTGAGGGCACAGCAAGAAGGTGGCCATCTTCAAGACAAGAAGGGAGCCCTCACCAGAAACTGAATTGGCCAGCACTCTGATCCTGGGCTTCCAAGTCTCCAGAACTGTGAGAAAATAAGTTATTGGTTTAAGGCCTGTGATCCTTTGTTTTGGCAACCTGAGGAGACTAATACAGGCAACGTCTACTGAAAGTGAAAATATGCCAACCCTATGACTCAGAATTCTGTTCCTGGGCATAAATCCAAAAGAAGTGAGCATATATGTACACCAAATGACAGGAGCAAGTCTGTTCATAGCAGCAGTATTCATGATACTTCCAAACTGGCCATAGTCCAAGTGTCCATCAACAGTTGAACAGATCATGAATTATGGCAAATAAAATGGAATAATAGTAATAAAAATAAACAGATTACCACTACCCTGTAATGGCAGGGATGTATCTCAGAAATGTAATGATGGAAGTGTTCCCTTTTCACCACATCCATGCCAACATCTACTGGTTTTTGACTTTTTAATTATGGCCATTCTTGCAGGAGTAAGATGGTATCTCATTGTTGTTTTAATTTGCATTTCCCTGATGATTAGTGATGTAGAGCATTTTTTCATATGTTTGTTGGCTGTTTGTATATCTTCTTCTGAGAATTGTCTATTCTTGTCCTTTGCCCACTTTTTGATGAGATTATGGTTTTTTTTCTTGTTGACTTGTTGAGTTCCTTATAGATTCTGGATATTTGTCCTTCTTGGATGTATAGTTTGTGAATATTTTCTCTCACACTGTGGGTTGTCTGTTTACTCTAGTGATTATTTCTTTTGCTGTATGGAACACTTTTATGCTGTTGGTGGGAATGTAATTTAGTACAACCACTACGCAAAACAGTATGGATATTCCTTCAAGAATTAAAAGCAGAACTACCATTTGATACAGCAATCCCACTACTGGGTATCTTCCCAAAGGAAAAGAAATCATCATATGAAAAAGACACATGCATACACATGTTTATAGCAGCCCAATTCACAATTGCAAAAATATGAAGCCAACCTAAGTGCCCATCAACCAACGAGTGGATAAAGAAAATGTGATACATATTCATCATGGAATACTAATCAGCCATAAAAAGAAATGAAATGGCTGGGCACGGTGGCTCACGCCTGTAATCCAAGCACTTCAGGAGGCCGAGGCAGGTGGATCACAAAGTCATGAGATAGAGACCATCCTGGCTAACATGGTGAAACCCTGTCTCTACTAAAAATACAAAAAATTATCTGGGCATGGTGGCGCATGCCTCTAGTACCAGCTACTGGGGAGGCTGAGGCAGGAGAATCACTTGAACACAGGAGGCAGAGGTTGCAGTGAGCCAAGATCAAGCCAATGAAATAATGTCTTCTGCAGTAACTTGGATGTATCTGTAGGCCATTATTCTAAGTGAAGTAATCCAGAAATAAAAAACCAAATATCGTATGCTTTTGCTTTTATATAAGTGAGAGCTAAGCTATGAGGATGTAAAAGCATAAGAATGATATAATGGATTTTGGGGACTCAGCAGGGAAGGTTGGGAGGAGGGGTGAGGAATGAAATATTACATATTGGGTACAGTGTACACTGCTTGGGAGACGGGTGTACTAAAATTTCAGAAATCACCGCTGAAGAACTTATCCAAGTATCCATGTAACCAAAACCCACCTGTATCCTAGAAACCATTGAAATAAAAATAAAAACTAAAAAAATAATAATTATGAAAGAAGTCAACTGAGAAAATATATACTACATAGTCCTATTTATGTCAAATTCAAACATCAGGCAGCAATACTCTTATTTTTGATCTGGGCATGTTTACTCTGGAAACTGATTAAGCTGTACACTTGTAATTCATTTTCTATATATATGTTTTACTTCAATACAATGTTTAAATAGATAGACACTCATTAAAAATGTCTCACCAGGCTGGGCGCGGTGGCTCACGCCTGTAATCCCAGCACTTTGGGAGGCCAAGGTGGGCGGATTATGAGGTCAAGAGATCAAGACCATCCTGGCCAACATGGTGAAACCCCATCTCTACTAAAAATACAAAAATTAGCTGGGCATGGTGGCGTGCACCTGTAGTCCCAGCTACTCAGGGGGCTGAGGCAGGAGAATTGCTTGAACCTGGGAGGCGGAAGTTGCAGTGAGCTGAGATAGCGCCACTGCACTCCAGCCTGGTGCCTGGCGCCTGGCGACAGAACAAGACTCTGTCTCAAAAAAAAAAAAAAAGTTCTCACCATCGTAACAATGAAGAACATGTTGCCATACCTGTGGGCATAGCCTGATTTGCTGGCCTGCAATTAACCAGCCAGTAATGTCACAGCAACTCAGTTCACAAAAAGAACAAGTTGGTAGAGGTCACAATGGACAATACCTGGGCGGGCTCGTCATTCACACAGAGTGACATACAGGTCATGATGTCCTTCACATGTGTGTTTTGGCAGTCAACAGCTCTTTTAAACACTCTTTTAATTGCAATTGCACATATACGCCTATCTTATATGTGAAAATATCTTTTCAAATCATTATGTGCTTCTGGAGATAGGTAAACTCTGGGAATGTTATCAATTCAGAACAGGTCAGTCTATGGCATTCTTGGTCAAGGGTTGTCTGCTGTACTTTGTTCAATGAACCATTTCTCTTGCCTGTGTCTTGGCATCCTCTTTGAGTATCTGAAGCTTAGACTATGAATGGGGAATTTGTAAGAATAACTTATTTTCCCTGTCGCTTCCCTTCATTCTCCACCAGGAGAAGGTCAGAAGAAGAGCTAGAAAAGAGGCCCATGGCTATATATTTTGGTCCTAGCTATGATCCACTAAAGAGCAGAGCTGAAGACCATGCCATGGCACTCTGAAGGGACTCTGACATTTCAGGGAGGTTGGGAGAACCTCCCACTATTGCTAGGGAGAAGCCTGGTTGTCAGAGCCAGAACTGTGATGTGTACTCATCGTTCCCCAAAGGAAGCAGGTGTTTCTCTTTAGAAATGTAACCCCTTTCCTGCTCCCCATCATGGAGGATCCTGGAGTCCTAGCATCCACTCCTCCAGCCTCCTTCCAGGCAAGGCAGGTATGACCCATCCTCTTCAGCTCATGAGGATGTGCCTTGATGAAAAGCCCCAGAGACCCCTGGTTCCAGACCTGCTATGACAGAGCCTAGCTCTCCTTCCCCATGCCAGGCACTCACATGCACACTCCTGGCACAGGAATCTCTTACAGGACTCACCTGAGGTGTCATCCCATGGCAGATGTACATGATGGGGACATTCTCTGTATCTGGCCCCTGGTCAAGACACAAATCAGTCTTCAGAGAATTCTGCAGCTGAACATCAGAGAACAGATGGCCACACCAAAGAGAGAGGAACAGAGAGAGCAAATGCATTAACTCTAGAGAAACAAGTATTCTGCTGAGACAGACTGCATTTCTATAATCAGCCCAAGTCCCTTGAACACTATAGAACCAACCAGCACCAGCTCTTGCCTTGCATAAAGGTGCTGAGGGGAGACCAGCCTCCTCTGAAGGAAAAACACTTACATGTCATTAAACAGTGAGCTGGGTTCTGGGAGTTGAGACTGTCGGGGCAAAAATAAGAGATGCATGTAAATGTGCACACACAAGATGGTGTTCGTTCTTCAGCCCTTCCTCAGGGGCCTGCAAGTGTCCTGGAGAGAAATCTTTGCTCTTGAGTATTGGGGGAAATGGGCAACATGGTAGCTGTTTTCAGGCCTGAGGGGTCCCCTGGGACCAGGCGCTCTCTGCCTCCTGCAGACGCAGCAGTGGCTTGGCCAGACCCCATGGTGGCCCACCTGCTTAGGGTCTTTCAGAGTGGGAGTGACCTCTGGTGGCAGAATAAGAAAGGAGGGGACCAGAGTGGGAGCAGGAGAGGAGAGCGGCATCTCTGACCCTTACCTACAGGTGGATGGATCCAGTCTTGGCAATTAACACATCTGGGTAAAAGAGCTGATATTCAATGTCACCTTCTTGCTCACAGCCCTCAGAAAGGGCAGCCCATAGTTCTCATGGCCCTGCTCACTGGCCACAACTGCGTGGACCATGGTGGGCACTGACCCACGCTTCAGAATTAATCGCTCTCTTTCCTTCCCTCTCTCTCCTCCCCATCTCATTATTCTCTTATCCTGTCCTATGAATCTAAACAGGACCTAGAGACTGTGATCTGTGGGTGGTGGCCACTAGAATCACAAGGCTGTTTAGACTGGGCATGGGGGGGTCTGTTGGCCATGGCCATGTGCAAGCAGAGAAAGCCAGTCGTGATCAACGATGTGATGATGCACGAGGCAGACAGAATGAGAGACAAGCAGGACCACCTTGCCCCAGCAGTGGTTTCAGTGGCTTCTCAGCTGGGTGTCCATGTTCAGCTCCTACTCCTTGTAAGAGTCTGTGGTACCTTCACCCCCCTCACCTTAACTTGAGCTGGCTTGATGTGGGTTCTCTTCTTAGCAATCAAAGCACTCTGCCTAGAACAGGGAACTGAAGATCAGAATCCAGGGAAGACAAGGACAAGAGGCCACAGGGGGACCATCTATCTGGGGGAAGGCCAGAGACAGCAGCCGGGCCTTTGTGCTCCTGACGGTTTGTAGCGGGAGTGAAATGAAGCCAATGAAGGGGCATGAGGTAGAGCCAATAATCAGAGGCCCACGTGTGCTCCGTGCATATCCTGTTCCTAACAGAGGACAAGGAAGAGTCGAATTCTTTTCTTTTGAGCTTCCTTTCCTCTGCTGGGTGGCAGCACCTTAATCCCAAACTTGCAATTCAGAGATTCTGAAAAAACATCACACAAACGTGTGTCTTAGGCAGAGCCCCTTGTAGCATTTCTGCAGCAAATCCTCCAGTATAAACCAACTCCTTGGTTTGCCTTAGTGGGAAGAGCACATGTAAACACACTTTGCTGTCATCCTACAGCCCATGAAGACATGGGTATCAAAGCTAAAGCCAAGCACTGTAACCCATTAGCAAAATCTGTTAACTGCTGTTGCACAGAGGAAGGCCTGGACAGCACTGATGGTAGACTTGGCTTTCCCTTAGGTTCTTAATGCCAGTGCTTGGGTGAGAGGGTGGGTGTCTTTTGATAAAGTCTTCCCTGGTTCTGTGTCTTTCCTCCTCCCCCCACCCCCTCACCCCTTAGGCAGGCAGTCCACTGAAGCCACTGGAAGCAACAGGGTAGGATGGAAACCCAGCTCCAGCTGTGGGGTCTTGAATAAAGCAATGTAACTCCTTCCTGCTTTTCTTTTCTCTAAAATAGGAATAATAATAGTGCCTGCCTCAAAAGGGTGTTATGAGGATTAAGTGAAACAATATCTACAAGTGCTTAGCACAGGGCCTGGCAAATAACAAATGCTGGAATAATTGTTGGCTGCTATTATTACCGCTATAACCTTCCTCAGCGCCATTCAGGGGAGCCAGCTATTAGGAACACATCGATGTGTCAGGTACCATGTAAAGTGCTTTCCATATGTATCTCACCTAATTCTCAAAATGACTAACCAGACCAGAGATATGATCTCCTTCAAGGATGAAGGGGCTGTGGTATAGTAACCAGGGCCACGCTCCTCGCTGTCCATGGTGCTATTCAGCCTGTGTGGACACTTCCCCGCTTCGCCCTTGGTCTTGGCCTTCTCTTTGCCCCTTTCCTTGGTGCTCAGCTTATCTGCCGCTCTGGAAGCCTTTCCCAACCCAATTCTGGCATGAGATCACTGCCCTGTGCTTCTCCAGCACCCCATTTCTCTTAGGGTAGCACTTAGCAGCTTGCATTCTTGTTCCTTCTTCACTTGTCTGTCTCCCCTGTTGGTCCTCAGACTGGGTCTCAGTCTTTCGGTATATCAGACAGGCCAGACCCAAAGGAGACAGTCAGTATCTGTTGAATGAGTGAGTGAGTGCATGAAAAACATGAGTAAATGAATGGCATTCCCAAATGAAGGGAATCATAATCGACAAGTGATAGAGCTGGTCTCTGTCAGACTCCAAAACCCAAGCTGTTTCCATCATGCACATGGCCATAATCCTGAGACTGTAAAATATGCCCTCTGAAATGGCATTACTGTGACCACTAAGGTTTTGCACATTGTCAAGTTTACACAGCCATTAAGGGGCAAAGCTAACATTCTGAAGCCAGGCATGTCTGTTTCCAGATGCCCCTCCATCTCTACTCTCAGCACCAGAGCTGTGATTAATCCAATGCTACCCCAGCTCCTGGACATGGAGCTCAATGATCCAGGGGAACCTTATGCCCACATAATGGGGCCCACAGTTCCTTCTGCCTGCAGGAGTCATTAATGGGACCTATTAGTGGATTAATGGGCTGGGCTATAGACTTGATACTGGCTCGACTCAGAGTCCCAGAAGTCATTTGTCTTGAACAATGTCATTTGGGCATGAGTTGGAATAGAAAAAGAAAAAGGAAATTATGCCCCTGAAAAGACACCTGGTCTCCTAAAATAATTACCAGGAAGAATGATTCAGACCCAGCAAATACTCTTGTTACTGTGGCTGCATCCCACTTTGCCCATCTTCAGCCAGTTGCCCCCCTTAAGAGTTCATTATGCTCTTTGACAAGCAGGCATGTCTCTGCTCATGTAGAAGCTTGGCCTGGGGAGGAGGCTGGCTGGGCCCTGAGCAGTGGCGGGCTGATGAATGTGCAGGGGGTCAGAGCCCTCTGCCAGCCACAGGGATGGCTAACATAGCTCAGCCCTTTGGGAAGACAAGTGAATGGCTTTCAGTGTGACAGTAAAAACAGGCCCAGCTCTGGACTGAGACATATTAGATTACAACCCTGTATTTGGCACTTAACATTGGACAAATTAAATGTTGCTGGGGGTGGGATGGAGGGGCTACAGGGTAAACCTGTTGCACATGTGTATAAGATGAGATGCTTTTGCTTGGAGGATGTGAATGCCTTTGGTCAAGACCCAGAATTGCAGTGGCCACATGTACACACCTCTATTGTTACTGCTTCTCTTGCTTCTCTGGGTAAGTTTGGCTAATTCTGCTCAGCCGCAGCTGATAGCCTGCTGAAAACATGAATCCAGAAGCTTGCCCTGGTTCACAGAGGCTTGGGGTCAATAGTTTCTCTGGAGCCACAGCTGCATGATTCTCCTTTTAGGACTGGGTTCAACCATGGCCAGGCAGCACACATAGCTTGCCATGGGTGGCGTGTGGGGCATCCAAGGCAGCTGTATCCTCAGGATGGTTCTGGGGAGGTGGAAGGGACAGACGGACACCTTACAGTGCAATGTGTTTCCAAGGTGACCACAGAATCTGGAGACTCAGGTACTACCTGAGCAGCACTGGCTGAGGTGTTTGCTGACGTGTGAATTGCACCAGCCTGAGAAGTGGGGAGGCAAGAGGTCACTGCGTGGTTCTCTTGGGATATGTCAACTATGACACTTGTGGGAGGATAAGACTGTCTCCTACAAGCTGGCCTCCTGGACAAGAGACCCTGGCGGTGGAGGAGGTGGGTCTAGGAGTCCAGCTCTGTCTGCTTTAGAATCCTAGGATGTATATAAGGGTTGGGGGGCCGATAGGGAGCACTGAACTCAATCTTGCAGCAGATTCTTCCCTGTCATAGGCAGTTGTCCTGTTCACTACATTCCCATTTGGGGCAGGTCTTGAACTCAGCTCTAACTACAGGCCATCAAAAGAAGAGGCCTCAGTTCTTGCTTCAAATTTTCATCCTGAGATATCCAAAAAGGTATGAGGCGATACCCTCCAAAGGGAGGAACCAGAGTGATACTGGAAGCTGGTTTCACTGCTGATTATGTGAGCTTGTGAAAATCACTTTTTGTCTCTGTTTCCCCGTCTGTGACATGAAGATAATATAACTAATTCTACAGAGTAGTCTTGGGGGCTTGTCATGGCAAAACTTTATGTGTTCAGACTGTAAGTCAGCAAAAGTCAGGCAAGATAGCTAAAAATCAATCAAAATACCATAGTTAAAATACCTTAGGGCTTTTGACTTGTATGGTCCAGGGAATATTGAGAAAATGGGAGAGTTTATCATATTCAGAGTATTTTAACCTTAGACAGAAAATACATTTCTGTGTCTAAGGTTACATGTCTACAAATCTTAGATTTTCTTTTACTCTGTGAGGATAGTACTGAATTACCCCCATTTAACAGATGAAGAAACCGAGGCCCATGACGTTAAGACACTTACCTGGGAAGCAGCCTGGTTAAGATTTGAACCAGGTCTGTCTGACTCCAAACCCTATGCTCTGCCCCCTCCACCTCGCTCCCTCCCATCAGGGAGAACTGCTCTGCGCCCATCAACAAGCAGCACTAAAAATACGGCAAATACAATAAACACAAGATGGCTCTGTTTCTCAGAACTCTTTTCAGGGAGGCTCTGGGTACGAATGGAAGGGATCGTCCCCTTGGTTGGAGAGGCACATGGGGTGACTCATAGACCCCCAGGCACCCCAGCTGGGAGAACAGCAAGTGTTTGTCACCTTACCTTTCAGTCTTAAGCTAACTGCTTTACCGTGTGTTTTATTAAGTGGAATATGCAGGTATGGGGCCAGAGCTGAATTGCTTAGGACTATAAAGGAGAGACAAGTACCTCTCTCAAGGGACTGGAGGGGTTTGAGCTGTAAAAGTAAAGACTGTCTTTTTTTTTTTTTTGAGACGGAGTTTCGCTCTTGTTACCCAGGCTAGAGTGCAATGGCGCGATCTCGGCTCACCGCAACCTCCGTCTCCTGGGTTCAAGCAATTCTCCTGCCTCTGCCTCCAGAGTAGCTGGGACTACAGGCGTGCGCCACCATGCCCAGCTAATTATTGTATTTTTAGTAGAGACGGGGTTTCACCTTGTTGACTAGGATGGTCTCGATCTCTTGACCTCGTGATCCACCCGCCTCGGCCTCCCAAAGTGCCAGGATTATAGGCGTGAGCCATCGCGCCCGGCCCAAGACTGTCTTACAGGTGCAGAACCCAGCACCGGGTCCCCAGGCCTACAGCAGGTCTTCACGTGGGCAGCTGAGAAGCTCCTTCTCTCCTCTCCCTTGCTTCCCTATGCCTCTTTCTGGTCTTGCTTTCTGTCTGTGTCTGAATGAAACCCGGAGGAGGCCAGCTCCTTACCACTCCATAGGCAATGATGTCGGAGTACATCCTCATCTCCGGGTACACGCTGACCAGGTACCACCGGAAGGTCTTGCACTGCAGCTGCTTCCTCAGAGCCTTCCTTGCGGTGATGTCCCCGATGTCAATTCCTGAGTCCTGCACAGGGACAGGGAACCAGAGATGAAGCCACTCCCAGGTTGTAGCTTCTCCCCAAATTCTACTTTGGCATGACCTTGTGCCCCCATCCAAGATTCCTGGAGGCTGGGGAAGGGAACATGTGGCACGTTAACTCTTGCATTTCCCCATGGGTACCTTAACCTCATACCATCCGCACTTAGACTATGAACCATGAGGTTAGCATCGCTGGCCATTGTCATCAAAGGCCATTGAAAATAAAGATGCCAAATCCTTAGATTAAAGGGAAAAAAAGCTACAGTCTGGGTGTAGATGACAGGAATGGGAAGAAGCCATCTGAATAAAACTTGTCCCTACCTCAAGAGGCAAGATGAGCTTTAGGATGAGAGAGAGGGGAAAGATAAAGCATTGAGATGAAATAATGCTAATTCTAATATTATTCCTAAGAATGATAAGAGCTAAGGCTTAAACAACACTTCCAAAGTGCTAGGCTGTATTCTGAATAAGACAGGCGTATATATACATATGTATGTATATTTACTTTTATTTATATGTCTGTATTTTGCCCATTCATACCTATAAAGAGCACTACATAATCCTCCTTTATGGATGAGGAGTTGAGACAAAGAGAGGTTCAGTAGCCTCCCTAGTAACTTGCCCAAGGCCCCACAACTAATAAATGGTGGAGCTGAGAATTGAACCCAATTAACCTGGGTCTAGAGTTTGTGCTTTTAATGTTACTCTACGTGTTTGGAAGATCCCGTCCTTCTGCCTCCTTGGACCAAGTCCTTGCAGGAGAAGCAGATTCTCTTTAAGCCTGGGAGTCTTGGCGCCCAGAGTACTTGTGTCCCTCATTTCTCAGGACATCAGAGAGGTGGCCCCTGAGCCACCACAGTACAGCAGCCAGAGAGCAGAAGTGAGACATGAATGTGTCCAGGAGTGAGAAGGATAGATAAGCCCTTCCCCCCACATTGCTTGTAGAGCAGAGTTGAGCAGCACTAAGAATTCCTGGGCCTGCACGCCAGCTGTTGAATGGGGCACGGAACAGGCTGAGAAAAAGCAATGCAAAAGCAGAGGCTGCTGAGGGGTCCATCCACTGGGGATCTGAGGAAGACCCAGTGCATTTCAGAGGATGACACCATGGCAGGGATGAAGGCCAGGGACCAGATGGGGCATGTGGTATCTCATAAGATGCCAGCCCAGAGCAGAGGCAGATGAAGAAGTGAAGCTCTCTCTCTCACCAGCACTGTGGTCCATCTGTGGGAATCCCCTGGTTCAAACATCAACTCCAGGGATCGAGTTATTGAGATTGGGCAGATTATGTCTAAAATATCTGAGAAAGATCACAAAAATGTCTGTATTTATCTGGACATGAACAGAGCACATTTTTCAGATCAGACAATGTGGGCTTGAATAAAAACACAATTTAGATATAGAAGAGATAGATTCATTTTTGCCCACAAGAGTTCAGGTAATATAAAAATTTGAACCTGCTATAGCCTGAAGGTTAAAGTTCTAAAATCACGAGGAGCAATTTCGGCTTCCTAGTACTTCTTAATGACCTCATCCATGACTTGTCCGCCGCACGCTCCTGCCCAGAGCCCTCCCTGCAACTGTTATCTGAGCCTTTCTCTGCTGGACTCCAGCTCCTTAAGGTCAGGAAACTTCCATCAGACTTACCTCTGTGCCCCCAGGCCGATCACTGAGCACGAGCTACATTGCTGAGTTGAGAAAATATTTATGAAATGGTGAACACAGGAACTGGTAATAGATGTAATCTATCTTCCAACCTGACCCCAAGGCATTCATTAAGTATTAACCCTTTACTTTCCACTGTACTGTATCCTTGTATCAAAAAACTGTGTCCAGGACCTGTTCATTCCTTCTCCCTTCATGTTATAATTGCCTTTATGTGATTGATTATATTTAACACTGTGTCTCAGTTTTGGAGGGAGCCACTAGAAGAACCCATCTCACAAAGGCCTCAGTGTTTTCCTAAACTTCTGGGTTCCCACAGGAAAAGTTTCTTTCTGCACTTAGGAACAGGGCAAAGTTTGCCTCCCTCCACATGATTGAGTAAAAGATGAGAGAGATATTATCCACCAGGTGGCCATCTCCTGCTGGGAAGCACAAGGTCTAGCCCTTTGTTCAGCTTATCTTTCTGAATATCAAGTCCCCTTCCCCTTCCTGTGAATCAACTGACTTTTGTCTTGCTGTTTTAATAGTTCAGCATGTCTGCACTGTATGTTTACTAAAAATTGCATCAGACCCATCTTCAGAGCAGGGGGCATACATTGAGAAGAAAGTAAACCTTCTCAGAGATCACCTTGGCCCTTATTAGAAAACAATACATGCATCTTCCTCTTTTGCCAAATACTTGGTGTAGTGAGTTGAATGGTGGCCTCCTCTAAAATTCATGTCTACCCAGAACCTCTGAATGGGACTTTATGTGGAACAAGGGTCTTTGCAGATATAATTAATTCAGGATCTCAAACGAAATCATCCTGCATTTAGGGTTTGCCTAAATTATGACCGCATATGACTAAAATGACTGATATCTTTATAAGAGGAAAAAAGAGGTCTGGACACACACAGAGACAAAGAGGAGAAGGCTGTGTGAAGACAGAGGCTGAGATTAAGGTGACATATCCGTAACCTGGAACACCCCAGGGCTATCAGAAGCTGGCCGAGACAAGGGAGGACTCTCCCCTCAAAACGCTGGAGGAAGCACAGCTCTGCTGGCACCTGGATGTTGGACTTCTGGCTTCCAGAACTGAGAGAGAACACAGTTCTATTGTTTGAAGCTACCAAGTTCATGGTAACTTGTTACCATGACCCTAGGAAACAAATATATGAACTTAGCCACATAAAAAAGTCCCCAGTATTGCAGCCATATAGTCACAAAATTTCTCATAGCTAGACTTAAAGGAATGCCATTATGAAGCACACGACAAGCCATCCCTGGCACCCAGCCTGTCTTTGGGCAAGAGAAGCAGTCTAGAGCTCCTGAACCCTGCCTGAGAAAGTACTGATGCTTTCCTGCAGACTGACTTTCTGTTTATTGACAAACAAACTGATGTTCAATTGTAGTAGCAGGAAGCAAGAGGTGGAGGCTCTTCAGCCTTTCAAAAGCTGGGGACTGGACGTGCTCAGGGAGCAGGTGAGAGGGCCAGTTCTGCTCAGCACACAGCTCCGAGGAGGACTCTGCTTAGAAGGCAACCAGCAGAGTATGTCTGCCCAGCATGAGCATTTTAAAGCTGTGGAAGGAATGTACAGGGCATAAACAGTCACATCAAGAGTTAACACTTATCTAGCACTTTCTGTGTGCTAAGCACTGATCAAAGTCTTTACATGTATTAACTTATTTAATTCTCAAAGCAGCCACCTGGGCAGGGTTGAAGGGCTCCAGCTCCATATTTGCAGCTGGGATGTTGTAGCTGAAAGGTTAAGTAAACTGGGAACAGATGTGCTTGCAGCTGAGGAAAAGGGATTGGGGCGTCACCATCTCAGGGGCAGCTGGTAAACCTCCCAGGGAAACTGTGTAGAGCAGGTAGCATTCATGCAACCTCCCTCTTCTTTTCCAACTCACCTTTACCAAGCACCTATTTATTATGTGTCAGACACTGTCCTAAAAACTGTGTACAGATAGGAATAAGTCACACTCTCAGCCTGAAAGGAGAGTCTGGGAGTTTCAGACAAGTAAACATACTCTTTGTGAACAAGGGTGAGGCATGGAAGGGAAGAGAAAGTGAAAGAGAGAATAGAAGAGGGGCCTCATTCTTCTTAGATTGTGGGGAGGCCAGGACTGGGGGCAAGGGAGGAGGTAAGCAATCAAGGAAGGCTTCCTGGAGTAAGCAACACTTGAGGTGAGTTTGGAAAAATGAGAAGGACTAGCTAAATGGGTGTTACCCAAATCTGGTCACTCTAAACTGTCAGATGATAGTTTAAAGGGCTTTTTATAGATTCTGGCACCTACCGCTCAAAATTCTCTCTGAGGATGAGACCCAGATGAGTATTTTTTAAAAGTTCTCCAAGTGATTCTGATGCAAGTGGTCTGAAGATCTGCTTTTACGAGTCACTGACCAAGGGAGAGAGGGATTACGCACACTGCCAGCAGACTCTTTCATTAGTACGCGTTAGCAAGGTCTCACCGAGCTCTTACCATGTGCCCTGCCTTGTGCTAGATATAATAACACAAAAATGAATAACGCAGTCTGTCCTCAGACAGCCCATGGTTTATTGCAGTGGTTCTCAGCGGTTCTGAAGAATTTTCCAAAAAACAGTTCCCAGGGCCCCTGCCAAACCAATTAAATGGTAATCTGTGGGGGTGGAACCCAGGTGATTTTGAAGTTCAGCCAGATTTGAAAGCCACTGTTCTAATGAGAGGGAGACTTTTAGACAACAGAACACTCTTTCACAGGCTGGTCATGTAATAACAGAGCTACGTATAGGAGGGGGAGCTCTTTCTCCAGTTGGAGCTGGCTTTCTAGAGGGGGGACCCCTGGAGCTGAGGCTTAAAGGATGGGGAAGATTTGGTAGGGTTGGGCACACAGGAAGAGGTAGAGGGTAGGGAATGCCAAGCAGGATGAGCAAGCACCAAGTCGTGAGAAATGGCATGGCATGGACGGTGTGTGACAGGCAGTTCCCATAGTCCACACAGTGTATGCAGACTTCAAAACAGGGAGTGGCGGCAGTGGGGTTAAAATACAGGCGGGAGAAAGCATGGGAACCTCCAATGCTGTGCCAAACACTGGCCTTTGGGCTTGATTTTGTACATAGCAGGAGTCATTTAAAGATTTCTTTTTTTTTTTCTTTTTTTGAGACAGAGTCTCACTCTGTCGCCCAGGCTGGAGTACAGTGGCACGATCTCAGCTCACTGCAACCTCTGCCTCCCAGGTGAAGCGATTCTCCTGCCTCAGCCTCCTGAGTAGCTGGGACTACAGGCATGGCTAATTTTTGTATTTTTAGTAGAGGTGGGGTTTTACCATATTGGCCAGGCTGGTCTTGAACTCCTGGCCTCAAGTGATCCGCCTGCCTCAGCCTCCCAAAGTGCTGAGATTACAGGTATGAGCCACAGTGCCTGGTCTCATTTGAAGATTTTAAGCGGGCAATGGCATGGGTGTTGTGAGTGTTTTAAAGATAACTTTGGGCAGTGTAAAGAATAAATTTGAAGGAGATAAGACTTGAGCCAGGAAAACCAGTTGAAGCTTGTGGCAGAGAAAAAAACAGGGCCTGAATGCAGACGTGAGAAGAGGTCGGGGTGGGAAGGAGGGCTTGTGATTGACTGGGACATTGAGAGAGAAGAACATTGAAGGATGATGTCAGTTTCACACTCATGTGTCTGACAGATGGTGGTTCCATGAATTGAGACAGAACAAGAACAGGAGCAGATCTGTAGGAAGAAGGTGGGCTCCGCTGGTCAGATTAAGTCTGACTGCCTGTGAGAACAGCCAGGAGGAGACGTCCAGCTGGCAGTTGGAGATGTGAGTCTGAAAGTGAAGGCAGAAGTCAGGTGTAGAGATATTAATTAGGGAGGCAGCATATGGGCGGGAGTCAAATACAAGGGTAGATGAGGTTACCCAAGGAGATGGGGAGTAATGAGGGCAGTCGGCCAAGGGTAGATCCCCCAGGGGCATGTAAGCACCCAGAGAAGGTAAGAGGAGCCCTTGAGGAGTTAGGAATAATCAGGGAGAGATGAGATTCCAGGGTGTGGAATCATGGACCCAAGAAACTACAGAGATTCAAGGAAAAGGTGGAATCCTACAGGTTAAAGACTTTAAAATGTCCATTAACTTAGGCAGTTGGGAGGTCTATGTTGACCTTGACAAAGCAGCCTTGATGAAGTATCATGATGTAGCTTGGGAGAAGGATAGAGAGATGAAGTATTGACTCTCTGTACAAGTTTAGTAAGAGGAAAAAGAGAACATCTGGACACAGGGAACAGGAGAGGCAATAGAAATGTTTTAGGAAACACACTGACCCTTTGCCTCTCACCTAAGGCTTTATCCTGGGCAATTCCACCTCTCCTTTGTCTTGTGTTCACTTCCCCCTACCCATATGATTTAGTTTGAACTACCTGCCTTGAGGAGTCACAGACAGACACTGGATTTCATCATTTTTCAATTAGTTTCACTCACTCAATTCTCTACCATTCATTGGGTGGCTGGGCATTTCAATACCTGTCAGCTGCAAGCGGGGAGGGCTAGAAGGTTTGCAGCTCTGGGGTACAGAGAGAAGGCGGTGAGAGTATGCTCACTCACCAGTCCTAAGCAGAGCCTGCAATTCCTCACTGATGAGCTCCTGGGGAGTTTCCAAGCATTCTAACATTTGCCATCAGAGGACACCTACCACAGGGCTTGACACCCCATGCAGGATACTGTGATTCAATCCTGACGATGAGTCCAGAAGGCACTTCAGTTCCCCAGAAACACACATACTGTCAGAAGCACAGTCCAGGGCTGGTTCATTAGGGTTGGCTGCATTTTGGCTGATATTTCTCCACTCCTCATTCTTGCTCCCAACTGCTGAAATCTCACTGATTGTGGGAGTATGCAACCCAACTCAAGTCCCTCTCTCCCGCGGTGGTGGCGTGGCCAGGAGGCAGGCTAAAAGCTCCCATCCCTGGCCCAGTCTACTTTCTCAATCATTTAACCAGAGTAACATTAGCTTGGTGTAGAGTTTAGGTACCAGGGCCTTCATATGGAAACTTTGAGCGAACATCAATCATTTCTCCATTAGAGGCTTCCTAAAGGACTCCAAAGGGGACTGCCTTGGCCTTGGGAGGAAAGAATAAGGTTGTGTAGTCAATAGCTCTGATAGCTCTGTCTCACACAGAATGCAACACAAGCAATGAACTCCAGGCAGACAGGCTGGTACACGGGTTGGAATCGTGTGACTGGCATCTGTTGGGTTTTCTCAACTCAGTAGTCCAAGGTCATTTCCACATGTTTCACTTTGACACATGGACACATGGCCTTGACACATGGCTAAATAAAACGAGCAGAGAAACAGTGCTTTTTCTCCGGCATCTTTTAAGTAGTGGTGACTAGAGGGATAGAGGACAGAGGTAGGCAATGATGAGGCTCTGTGAAGGTTAAAAGCTGTCTAAAAACTGCCCAGAATAACTCACATCTCCTAGTGAGGGTCCCTGTAGGTGTGTTCCTCATCCCCATCCATGTGGCTCAAGAAATCCGAAAAGCATATGGGTCTTTGTAACTCTGGTCAAAGGTTCAATGGAGAAGTTTGAATCTAATCTATAGGAAGATTAAGATACTTTTTATAAATTTTTGTAGTTGCTGGTATATTTGTAATCCAGGACCATCAAACATCTAATGTCAGAGAAGCTAAGGACCTGAGAGCATGAAGGAAACTTAAGCTCCCTGTCCAAACTTCTCATTTAAAATAAGGACACTAAGGTCCAGAGAGAAGTCCTCCTTCAAGCATGCTGACCAGGGATGGGGATCGGGGGAGAAGAAATGGCTTAGAGCCTCACGGCCCCTTTTCTTCAGCATATACTATGTTTTGGGGTTGAGTCCATTCTCACATGGCAAACAGGACTCCGGCCCATAGAAAGGAGGGTTTGGTCCCATATTTTGTTTTGTTTTGTTTTTCCACCGATTCCCAAGAAACTCATTCCCATCGGAGATCCCTACCTCCTGGGGTATGTTCCATGCCATGTAGACGTGGCTTTTAAATTCATCCATCCAGACTTCAGCCACCCTGAGAGCGTTCCTGCGGACGTGGGCGGTGAGGTCCTCTGTGTAGGGCTTGTGGGCTCGCTCAATGTGGGCGATCCGTGAGCAGGGCAGGACCTCCACACTTCCGCCACACTGCCACACCTGCAGAAGACATGGAGCCACTGGTCAGGGCCTGCCTAGCTCTGCTGTTCTGCACCAGGCCTCAGGAAGCCACTTGACATGAGCAGGAAGGAATTCAGCCCCTTCACTTTGACTCCCCAGATCACTCTCTGTGAGGGAGTGGTAGTCAATAGCTCTGATAGCTGATTTCTACTCCTATAGTAGCAGGATGGCTATGGAGTCATTAATTCCTATCTTGATTCTTACTGCTGTGGAATTACGAACAAAAAAAATGAATTCACTTTTTCCCTCCACCCGTGAGCCCTATCCCACCAAAAAAAAGAGACCAGACATTTTGTTCCAAAGATCTGGATTCTCCTTGCACTTGGGGGAGAAGTTAACAAAACCCTTGATGATATTCTCTGCAGCAGTGCTTGACATAAAGGAACCTGCACGACTCCCAGCAGAGACATCCCCTTCAAATGGACCACATGGGCCTCGACAAGAATTTGTGATCACTACAGAGAAGGGTGTCACCAGCACCCTTCTACTTCCCCATCTTTCCTAGGCCCTGGGTTCTCACTCAGTCCGAGGGAGAGAGCTGCAAAGAAGGAAATGACATTAAACTTCTTACCAACCATGGTGAATAGGAGCTTGATCCAAATGCGATTAGATTTTGAAAGATAAACCTTGCATTCTAAGTGTTAATGGGCAGTGTCTCGAAGCTCTTGCTACAATCTTTCTAGCCACCATGACCTTTCGATATTCCTAAACATGCAATCTTTTGTGCTTCAAAGCTTTGGACTATTCTGCTTGTAATTTTAGAATGCCCCTTGCCCCCAACTCCCTCTTCAGCTGAAAAAATTCACCCTCTCAAGACCTTGATCAGTCTGGGCATGGTGGCTCACACCTGCAATCTCAACACTTTGGGAGGCAAAGGTGGGAGAATCACTTGAGTCTAGGAGTTTGAGAAAAGCCTGGGCAACATAGTGAGATCCTGTCTCTACAACATTCTTTTTTAAATTAAAAAAAAAAAAGGACCTTGTGTCTTTATAATCCTTTGAGTATATACCCAGTAATGGGATTGCTGGGTCAAATGGTATTTCTATTTCTAGATCCTTGAGGAATCTCCACACTGTCTTCCACAATGGTTGAACTAATTTACACTCCCATCAACAGTGTAAAAGTGTTCCTATTTCTCCACATCCTCTCCAGCATCTGCTGTCTCCAGATTGTTTAATGATCGCCATTCTAACTGCCATGAGATGGTATCTCAATGTGGTTTTGATTTGCATTTCTCTAATGAGCAGTGATGATGAGCATTTTTTCTTATGGTTGTTGGCCACATAAATGTCTTCTTTTGAAAGGTGTCTGTTCATGCCTTTGGCCTACTTTTTGAAAGGGTTGTTTTTTTCTTGTATATTTGTTTTAGTTCTTTGCAGATTCTGGATGTTAGCCCTTTGTCAGATGGGTAGCTTGCAAAAATTTTTTCTCATTCTGTTGGCTGCCGGTTCAATCTAAAGATTGTTTCTTTTACTGTGCAGAAGCTCTTAAGTTTAATTAGATCCCATTTGTCTATTTTGACTTTTGGTGTTTTAGTCATGAAGTCCTTGCCTATACCTATGTCCTGAATGGTATTGCCTAGGTTTTCTTCTAGGGATTTTACAGTGTTAGATCTTATGTTTAATCTTTAATCCATCTGGAGTTAATTTCTGTATAAGTTATGGTGTAAGGAAGGGGTCCAGTTTCAGCTTTCTGCACATGGCTAGCCAGTTTTTCCAACACCGTTTATTAAACAGGCATTGTGGCACTGTTTACAATAGCAAAGACTTGGAACCAACCCAAATGCCCATCAAAGATAGACTGGATAAAGAAAATACGGCACATATACGCCATGGAATACTATGCAGCCATGAAAAAGGATGAGTTCATGTCCTTTGCAGAGTCATGGATGAATTTGGAAACCATCATTCTCAGTAAACTGACACAAGAACAGAAAACCAAACACTGCATGTTCTCACTCATAAGTGGGTGCTGAACAGTGAGAACACACGGACACAGGGAGGGGAACATCACACACTGGGTTCTTTTGGGGGGTGGGGAGGTAGGGGAAGGATAGCAGTGGGTGGGGAGATTGGAGAGGGATAACATTAGGAGAAATACCTAATGTAGGTGATGGGGGGATGGAGGCAGCAAACCACCATGGCATGCTTATAGCTATGTAACAATCCTGCAAGATCTGCATATGTACCCCAGAACTTAAAATTAAAAAAAATAAGAAACCAGTTTCTCTGAAACAAACAAAGACCTCGATTACATGGCCCCAACATTGTGGAGTCTTTGCTTGATTTTCAGAGTAGAACCAATTTCTCCCTCTTCTGGCCCCCACAACCCTTGATGTCACAACTTACCTGCTCATATGTCAGCCTCACTCACTGACTATGTATTCCTGGAGGGCAAAACCCATATGTCACTCATTCACCTAACAAAAGGCCAAGTACATAGAGACACTTTGTAAGTACTTGCTGAATAAATAAATAAATGATTATGCTTCATCACTCAATCAGTCAATGTATAAATGGTTGACACTTACTGAATTTCAGGTGAATCTGAAATACCTGGTTAGAGCTAATGAGAGTGGCTTCTGAGGGAAAGTAATCAAGATCTCCTGGCAAACAGTAGATATTACTTGCCAGATACTGTCAACTTCACCATGAACTTGGTAGATGAAGTTCAGATAAATAACATGTACCCATCAACAACAGTAAGTCTGCGATAAAGCCAGATTTGGATTTAGCTTATTCTCCCTGTGTTAGTTAGGAAGGGAATGCCTTCCCTTTCACTCATCCATATCATACCAGTAGGCCCTTGTAGGCTCTAGGCTTTTGGGGTTGGAAGGTGGCTTACTGATTTATCACTCACCTAAGCTTGTTTTGCCTGGAGTGTATAACTTAAGATCAGCAGAAAGGAAACTGACATCCTCCTTGAGCGTCTCCTATGTGCCAGGCACTGCTCTGTACATTCAGAAAGGCAGCAAAACACAGTGGGTGGGTTATGAGCAGAGTTGGCCATGACACTACTCAGGTTCACTTCCTGGCTCTGCTCCATGCCTGCTTTGTGACCTTGGACAAGTCACTTGATCTCATTGTGCTTCTGTTTCCTCCTCTCCACCAAGATCATGAGTACTTATCTCATAACGTCACAGAGAAAATTAAAGCAATTACATGCAACATGCTAAAAAAAAAACGCCTGGTGGATAATAAGCACGTGGTCAGTCTTAGCTATTACTTTCAAGCTGTAGAGCAGAATCTTTAGAATCACCCTGTGAGGCAGTTATTAACCCAATTCCAAGTGAGGGAATGGAAACTAAAGAATGTCTCTTGCCAGCCACGGTGGCTTACACATGTAATCCCAGCACTTTGAGAGGCTGAGATGGGTGCATCACTAGAGCTCAGGAGTTTCAGACCAGCCTGAATAACATGGTGAGACCTCATCTCTGCTGAAAATTTCAGAAAAAGTTAGCTGGATGAGGTGGCACATGCCTGTAGTCCCTGCAACTTGGAGGGCTGAGGCAGGAGGATCACTTAATCCCAAGAGGTTGAGGCTGCAGTGAGCCCTGATCATGTCAGACTGCACTCCAGTCTACGAACAGAGTGAGACCCTGTCTAAAAAAAAAAAAAAAAGAAGCTGATACTTAAGACAAAAGAATCTGTCTGATACCAAAGAAGCTCAACAAAGAGCCAACACTTTCCCCAAGATGATCAAGCTTTGAAAGGAGTTCCCTCATCCAGGGATGGTTCTGAGGATCATGAGAGGGTGACGCTGAAGGCCCCAGGCTGTGCACCTCCATTCCCAAGACCTGTACATTCTGGGACCAGTGCTGATTTCCTATTCACTTTGTTCAGGTTCAATGAAAGCCTGTGAATCCCATGAAGAAGTTATTGACAACACAAAGAGTCAGGGTAGTGATTCCTTTTGCGACTGGAACGGAGGCTGTTGCTTGACATATTTCAACAATACAACACAGAGCATTAGTCGTAAAAAACCTCTTTTATTACAAGACCTTCTTCTTAAAGAGCCAGCTCGCCATTTCACCTTAGAGTGGGTGCATCTGCAGGCATTCTAATCAGAATGGTGGCGAGTCCCCTCCCATCGTGCCTATAGACACAGCAGGAGTGGCATGACTGTCTAGCAACTGAATCCACTCCCCTCTTCCCACCCCTGCAGCCACCTCCCTTGTCCAGGCCACCATCATCATCTCTCATTTGGAGTCTGCCACAGACTCCAAACACCTGACCTCCCTCCTATATTCCTCCTCCAAGCTCTTCTCCACACAGCAGCTCGTGTGACTGAAGGTGTAAGGTGGACCACTCTGTCTCCTGCACCATGCCCCTAGCACGGCCCCTGATCTGGGCTTGGCCCTCGCCCACCCTTTCAGCCCTGACCTTGTGTTCCCCAATATATTCTATGCTGCAGCCTCTATGCTGTAGCCATGCAATGTTTTACTTCCTCTCATGTGGATTTTTCCCCCATTTCAGACTTCTGCACATGTGATGACATACCCAACGCTACCTGCCTCCCTGACTCATCCTCCAAGCATCAGCTCACCATCACTTTGCTGTGTCTCCTTCCGCTAGGTTTACTTGGTGTGCTGTGTGGCTCTGCCTTGTTCTCTGATCTAACACCATTGCAATTGCTTGTTTAATCACCTCCTTCCCTCTTGCAAAATGTTCTGAAGCTTGTCACCAAATTCTCCCTTAGACATGTGCTAAATGGTGCGCAGAAGAGATCCTGGGTTTCCAGGGCAGGTGGGAGTAGCGTGTCGCACTTGAAAGCACAGCTTTGGAGTCAGTGGAAACTGGATTCACATTTGTCCTCTGCCACCTGCTGCTGTGTCACCTTTGGTGGGTTACTTTGCTCCCAAGCCTCAATTCTGCCCTGTGGGTGAGGGAATGCAGTGGGGTAAGCATTTAACTTTGAGCCTACCTCAGTGTGAACACTACGAGGATGGCGGTCAAGGAAGCAAAGACACTCTGGACGTGGGGACAGGCCATCTGGGCCAGCTCTGGCCTCACCGAGTGCTTGTGGAGCGGTGTTGGGGTACTTAACCTCTTGAGAAACACCCATGACAGTGGGTACTGCACAGGGCTGTGGCCTCAGGAAGCCCCTACTGAAGTGCTCAGGATACTGGAAGCCCTCAGTCTGTGTGTGTGCCCATTATTATTTCATAATAATTATTACAGATGTTGCTATTTTGACTATTCTGTACGCCTATCTTTGGGGAGCAAACAGGCCACAGAGGACAGGGTCCTTCCCAAATGTCCACCCCAGCAGAGGGGCACACAAGGCTTCCTTCTCAGAGAGCACTGGTCAACATCCCCAGTCTCCTCCCTTCTATGAAAGGGCATTCATTTATGGAGAGGGTAACAGCTTTCACCTTGGCCATGGCATCTGGGTTCTTGGCAGCATCTGGGCTTTGCAGCAGAAGATGTGGACTCAGCATGTTTACCCCACCACTTCTGGACTCTGCCCAATGGTACTGATGCGAACAAGAGAAAGCCTGTGCCGGCCGACCCCTGGGTGATGAGTGTCTCCACTGACCAATGGCTTGACCCAAGAGAGAATTTCAAAAGTCATACACACAGCTCATTTCAGAGGCCCTCCTGGATGGTAGACAAAGGATAGGAAAGGAAGCCACTGGTATTTGGACCACATAGAGAATAATATCATAGAGCTTCTATGGAGGACTGGGAGGGGAAGGGGATAAGGAAGTGAGTGAAAGGGAGATGGGCCTGGGACATTAAATGTCTAATTCATAACTGGCACAATAGAGCAAGCCCCAAACCAGTGGGAGGATATACACAGGAAGGCCTGTGCTGGGAAAGCAGGGCAGCTGGATGGGGGACGAGGTGTGGGTACAGGGATGGCTTGACATTGTGAGCTTTGGTGGGTGGAGATGCCTAGGGGAGATAGGGCAGGGAGCTGGATACCAAAGGGGTGCCTGAGAAATGAACACCAAGGGTCAGAAACAGAGAAGGCAGGTGTGGTCATGAGGAACAGGGCACAGGAAGCAACCACCAAGATGTGGACCCTAATATCCACATAGGGTGGCAAGGGCAGGTGCTGAGTCCTGCAGGCACAGGCACACCTGATGGCACATCAGCACAAGGCTGGGTCCTGTGGCTTCTGATGGGCACTGAGCAACACGTTTCTTGACCACACTAAGTTCGTTGACCACACTAAATTCTTTCCTGTCTCTACCTCTGCACCTGCTACTGTGCATCCTGAATAATTTATCCCCCACTTATGACCCAGCTCAAATACTACCTTCTTTGACCCACCCATTGTAAATTAGCTCCCCTCTGAATAACCTTAGCGCCCTACCTTTTTCTTAATAACAATTACTAAAAATACTTTTACTTCTTTATTTATTGTATTTATTCTTTAAATGTCTGTCTCCTTTCACTGGACTATATGTGCCATGGAAACAAGAATCATGTCTGTGTGTTTACCACTGTAGGCCTCAGCACCTGCCACTTAGTCTATATTCAATAACTATTATTTGAATGAGTGAATCCAGTAATCTGAGAGTCCTGGGCTTTCACTGACTATAGAGACATGGTTTTAACTAGCTCAGCGGGATGCCCTAATAAAGGCCATAAACATAAAATGTGGCTAGATTTTACTGAACACAATGACTTTCTTCAAACTCAAGTGGTTTTTCAGCAAAGCTCTGACATTTAAGTGCATACTGCTGCAACCAAAGAGAGTTACTTTGGCTGCAGAGCTTAAATTAATGTCGTAAAACCTAGGAAGTCATCAAATAAGCACAGGCGATAGCAGGCGGCTTCCTCTTGTGGAACCATGAACTCACTGGAGAGAAAGCCTCCAACCTCACAAAATGCTCAGATTTGCCTACAAAGGAGCTGCTGGGACCACCTCCAGATGTAGCCAAGAACCTAAAGTGGATTGCAGAGAACAGTTACCCAGGGCAGAGCAAAATCACACTCACCACCCGGCCTTCCCAGAAAACCCTAGTCCTGTTATCACTTCTGAAGAGGCTTGAAACACCCACCTAGAACTACAAGAAAGCATGTAGGTCTTGGGGGCTGTTAGAGAGGGTTTGAATCCTGGCTCCGTCCTATTGTAGCCTTTGACTTGGACCTGTCTTTGGATGTCAGCTGCCTTTTTTCTGGTTGGGGGGTTGGGGATAACGATTCCCCAGGTTTAAAAGAGATGCTGTATATAAAAAGCTTCCACAACCAAAGAAAAGCATGTAGTAGGTTCTCAGGAAGGGTCAGATAACTTTCTCTTCCCAGGTTGGGGAGCCACTGGTACAAGGTCAGGGTCACATCTTCTATTGGCCACTCATACAAACAAGCCTCCTGCTCCCAAGCCTCAATTTCCCCCAGCTGCCAAATGAGGGAGCTGGACTCATGATGTCTTAGATCCCCTCTACTTTTTGCATTCTGTGATTGTGCATTTTCTAGCCAGTGCCTCAAATGATGCCCAGTACTTGAGACACAGCTGAGAGTTGTAAATTAGGTTAAAATAGGGACACACAGTAGACAAAGCAACGGGATGCAGTTTGATCATCTCTTCTACTCCAAGACTCATGACCACTCCACAGTCTATGACAGGGATGGCAATGAGTTTACACTCCTGTGTGAAATCCATTTGCTTGTTAATATCCTTCTGAAGCACTGTGTTGGGAAGAATTCTGAGGCTCTCTCCAGTCTCAGTGAAGAAGCACGCCACAATTTATTCATCACAGTTACCATGGGTAAGAGACTGGGGTTGGTGGCACCTCAGCCTTGTACTTCATAGCCACATCCACAAGATCAGATGCCAGATCCTCTCCAGCTTTTATCTCCTTATGACTTTTAATGAGCTCTTTGCTCTTGGCAAACTGTTCCCACTGTTCTCTTAGCCCAGAAAACCTCCTTCCTGCTTTCCACATCCATCCAAAGCCAGCCTGGCCCAGCTCCTCCAAACTCTTGGAACTCATGATTTGTACGACTCGTGTCGTCCTTATTTCTTGGCTCATGTGGTTAATTATCTTTTTACGTGTAACTGTCTTGCCTAACTTGGCCACAAAAGCTGAGACAAGAGTGGAAAGCCAAAACCAGCAGGCTATGGGGAGGAAGATGAGGTGGATGCAGGCTGAGGCATGGGGAGAGCTGGCAGAAGACTACAGACTCACTCACAGAATGGCCATATGGTTATCGATGTAGGCAAACAATAGGGCTGGGCAGGACACCCACTCTCCAGGCATCCTCCAGTTTTGCACCCTGGGCATCTCACTCACCACACTCTATCCTGGCTCTGAATGGGAATAAGAAAGGGAAAGGAGGGCCAGGTGCAGTGGCTCACGCCTGTCATCCCAGTACTTTGGGAGGCCAAGGCAGGCAGATTGCTTGAGTTAAGGAGTTCAAGGCCAGCCTGGCTAACATGATAAAACCCCGTCTCTACTAAAAATACAAAAATTAGCTGGGCGTGGTGGCAGGTGCGTATAATCCCAGCTACTCAGGAGGCTGAGGCAGGAGAATCGCTTGAACTCAGGAGGCGGAGGTTGCAGTCCATTGCACTCCAGCCTGGCAACAAAAGCGAAACTCCATCTATCTCAAAAGAAAAAAAAAAGAAAGGGAAGAGAGGTCTCAAATCTGGACAAGGCCAACACAAAAGCCAGGGTCAGGGCATGTGACAGAGCAGCCAGGACGAAGACAATGTCAGTGTGGAAATAACCTTTCTCTAAAATATCTCACTCTCACGCTGGCATCTTGTCTCCAGATAAGAGCACACTCCTTAACAAGGTTTGCAAGACCTCTGAGAACTGGCCCTGCCTGTTTCCTGTAACCTCTTCTCTCACGCTCTGCCACCTACTTACATCCAGTTATGCCATGGAAATGGGTGGATCCTATTCTTGGGTTTCTGTCCCCTCTTCCTGCCATGCTCTTTACTGGAAATTCCCCTGCCCACACCATGCATACACTTATTTGCCTTGCTAATCCCCACCTACCTCCCCTGGCTGCCCTAGTTTTGGCTCATCCTTGGCTTCGCATTCCTGTATCACCTGTACATCCTCTCGCCCAGTATGTGTGATAACTGTGTGTGAAATGTGTATGTGTAGCTTAAAGACACATAGTACAAGGAACAACTGTTGACTTGCCACTCCGCTCAGAAGCAATGCCTCTGCACTATTGTAGAAACCTCCGTGTGCTTCTCCTTACCCCCAGAGGTAACCCATTATCCTGAATGTTGTTAATAATTTCCTTGCCATAAACCTACAATGCACATTGCTTAGTTTTGCCTGTTTGTGAACGCTATATAAATGGAACCAGATTGTACGCATCCTGCAACTTGCTTCTTGCTTCATTTATTTTCATCGCCCTCGTGTTTTATTGTATCAATATGCAGTAATTTATGTATGCACTCTTTTGTTGGTTGACAGTCTTGTTTCCAGTATTATAAATGATGCTCCTCAGAACACGCTTGTATGTGTCTCCTGGTGCCCGAGAGTGGGAAGGCCTCCATGTATTTATCTCACAGTAAAATTTCTGGAGCAAAGGTTATACACACACGTTCAACTTTCCTAGGAAAAGTGACAGTTTCAAACAACATGGCCCACATTCTTCTCCTCCCAGCACAGATGAGGCTCATATTGCTTCCTATCCTTCCCAACATTTGACACTGTCCAACTTTTAAATTTTTGCCAATCTGATGGGCATGAAATTCTCCCTCACTGCAGTTTTAATTTGCAACCTCCCCTGATTACTAACAAGAGCGAGGCTTTTGTTATTTATGCGCCCACAATACCAAACTATGAGAGAAGGCTCATGTCAACTTTGCCCTCATCAAGACATTTTTGGTGCCTAAACAGGGCTGGCACATAAGCAGTGCTCAAAAAATATAAATTGCACGAATGAAGGAACCAGAGCTGGGCTTTAGTTCTGCGTTGTCCCCGCTGCACTTTACTTGGTGCTCTCCCAGGTTTCCCCGGGTACATATTTAGTTATTTTAAAGTGTAAGGGAACATTTTAAAAATCTGACAATGCTTATTTCTTTCATCGGAGCCTGCAGAGAAAGACTCCCTGAGGATATGGCTTCCCAAGCCCTCTTCTTGCAATAAACACTTTCAAAGAGTCCTCTGTGTGGAATTGCTGCTTGGAAAAAAAAAATGATGCTTTTTCCTGGAAGGTGTCCCTGAAGTGGTCTGAACATTTGGGTCAGCCCAACGAACACTTGAAGCAGCTCCTCTGTGTGAAAGGGATCCCTCAGAACTATCAGAGGCAGCAGGATTCACTGGGCAGAATTCCAGGGAGAGACAAGCTGGGCTGGAATGTCTGGAAGCTTTCCATGAAGAAAAACTTAAAGACTGTTTTGCAGGAATCTTGGATTTGCTGAAACAGCTGCTTACCCACAGGAAACCCAGGGTCAAGTTTGAGGGGTGACAGTAATTGTGTCATTCTCAGCAAACTGGCCCATCCCATACAGGGGCCCTGGCTTTTCCTTGGACCCCAATGCTCAGACTATAACGATTGGGCCACAGGAATTCAGGGAAGGAAATTTCAGGATTGCTTTGCAAATAAATGTGTGGTAATTGAGACTAGAAGGTATCTTTCATGGTTCTGACCAAGAAGGGCTTATTCATGGTTACCTCTAAGCTCTTATCGGTCAACAGTCCTGATTACTATTGTTCAAACTCAGTCCAGATGGGACTCAAGACAAGTTGGAAAAAGGAAGACATCAGGCTCTGACATCCAGGGTTTGGGAAACTGAGCCAGGAGTGGGGTACTCTCCAAAGGTGTGGCAGAGATCCCTATTGCTCACTGACACCCGGGCACTCCTCCACATTTCCCTGTACCCCAGGCAGTCAGGAGGGTGCAAACTAATGAGAGAGGACATGGCCTCTGCCACTTCCCAGGCAGGTGGGTGACTATCCAGTGTGTCTCTGTAGGTGCACTTGTACTCCCCGCCCCACCATCTGCTGGATTTTTAAGTCAGGGTGAACTTGAAGTTCAAAGATGCCGCACCCACAAGAGAAGCAATCAGAGTCCCCAAGTCACTACTTGGAGAAAAGCGGCCCAGGAGAGCCTCCCAGCTGGCCTTCAGGGGACTGTGTGAGCCAAACAGGACGTTTCCTGGGTAACCTCTGTTTCCAGCAGTTCTGAGAGCTGCTGTTTCAGTCTGTGATGCTGCCAGTATGTAAAGAGGCAAGTTGACCAAAGAGGCATGGTCCCTGCAGGCACCAGTTGCCAGAGGTTCAATCTGTTGCGTGGGGCTCATAGGAGAAAACTCCAGGCATAGTGTCTGGAAGGTGACCACTTTCCAATTCCAGCCGAAGAGTCCATTCAAAGCAGGACCCCACTAGAGGCTGAGGATGCAGGGAGCAGATCTAGCCCCAAGGGATGAGAGAGGGAGCTGCAAGGGACAGACATTAGGACTCCTGCACATCGGGCTGCCATGAGAGTTTGGTTCAAACTCAGAACCAGAGCAGAGGGCAGAAAACCAAGGGTGAAGCTGGCCAGGGTGGAAGAGGAAAGGTCCAGGCTTGAAGATGACATATACCTCCAGGTTCCTTGGAAAGCCACAGACAAAAGCCCTGTGGCAACACCACTCATGCAAGAGGGAGCCAGCTGGTGGGGCCAGGGCTGCAGCCACACTCTTCCAGCCCTCGTCAGGGGACACAAAATCTAAAAGGAGCTGACCCTCACAGCTTCCCACTGCACAGGGCTGGGAAGGTGAACTAGTTCAAGTCCAGGCATATCTATGGAACCAAAACCCTAGAGAAGCCCCACGCTCAGAGACAGAAGTATTAGCAAGTTCCAAATCAGGGTCTCGTTGACACGTGTGCTATTCACTGTAATCAATTCTTTGTTTTGAAATAAGATTTCTGGCCCCCATTACCATCACTGGCGCTGCCAGAAAATGACAATGAGCTTAAATGTCATAGGGATTTGGGGAGCAATTTTCTAAACTCCAAATAAAAACCTTCCCATCCCTAATCTGAGAGTCATTTTTATCAGCTAACTGGGCTCATCTATTTACTAGGCATGTTCAGAGCCCTTTTGAGGGGTTAAGTCCCTTTCAGTTGCTGCGAGGCCCCATCTCCTTGTGGATGTGCTGTGCAATCCAGCTGCTATTCAAAGCGCATCTCCTGGACCATGTTTAATTTATACTTTGCTATATGAAGATGAACCACTTACTCATTTAAAGTATTTCTTTTTTTATGTCTTTAATCAGTGGCTGTTTCTTTCCTCTCTCTGAAGCTTAATCGAATCAGAAACAAATCCCACACATATGAATGGCTCATTAGCATGTCCCAGTCAGATTCAAATTGGCCGTCCATAACAGATGCCTCCTCAAAAGGATGACACTGACCCGAAGAAGGATCTGTAAGCCAGTATCCAAAGAGTGTTGCCGTGATAAGCAGAGGACCCTTTGGAGAGGGTCCTCTCTGAAATCCAGGGTGGATACGCTCTGTCATTACCCCAGAACCGTGGAGCCATCTGATGACGGGTAATGGATGTGTCATTGAGACAGGGATGGAGGGAGGCAATGTGGCCAAGCCTGGGAGCAGACATCAGAAGAATGTCTGGTGTCTATGTGTCTGGCTCGAGCACCATCCTCACACTTGGCCCAGTGGGGCCCTTTTATCAAATGATACAAACGAGGCTGAGATGCTGAACATTCTCTCACTCAGAAATGATATTTGTTCTAAAGAGCTTCCCCTCTTAATCAAATGAAATCCAGATTGTAAAAGCTGATGCTCTAGGTCTTCTCTTAAAGGATTTGCCCTTTCCATAGACATCAAAATGAATCGTCAGCATGGGCATCATCCCAGATGTCATCTCTGAACATCACCTATAGCAAACTCTCATTTAATACAGATTTATAAAAGAGATCAGCATAATGCAATAGAGTAGAACTGAGAGGAACCTAAACCAGGATCTCCCTTCATTTCTCAGGTGAGCAAACTGAGGTTCAGGGATAATTAATCCCAAAATAATGTAGAAGCACGATAAGATATGGACTCAAGAGCCTGCCTTTTGGAAAACAGGAAGTCACTGTGGTTCAGAGCATAGCCTCTGGGGTCAAACGATCTTGGGGTCAAGTCCTACATTTTCCATTTGCTAAGTTGGTGACTTTAGGCAATTCACTTAACCTTCCAACACTCAGTTTCCTTGTCTATGAAATGGAGATAAAAGTAATAAATTCCAAAAATAGTTTTTGTGAGAATTAAATGAAGTAACACACAGAGAGAGTTTATTTCAACACCTAGAAGAAGTTTAGAGCCCCCTAAGTATTAGCCATAATGACGATCACTCTAAGATTCCATTGATTATAAGATTCACCATTGCTATACTACAGCTTTTCAGGGCAGGAGGAAACACACTACATTCCTCTGAGCTCAAGATTTATATGCCCAAGTGCCTATGTCTCACCTTCACTCTCACGTGTCTCAGGCATCTCAAGCTTACCGTGTCTAAAACGAAGTTCTTGATTTTCTACCCTGCCTCCCCACCTGTCCTTTAGTCTTCCCCTCATCCATCTAATAGCCAAAGCCCGGAACCTGTAATTCATTTGTAGCAATGTCTTTTTCCTCTCTCTCCACATCCAATACATCAGCAAAAGCAGACAGTTCTACCTCCTAAATATAGCTTGAATTTAATCACTTCTCTCCATCTGCACAGCCAACATCCTGGTCCAAATCCCTATTATCTTTATGTGGGCATCTCCATCCAGAGCCTCTTCCTGGTCTGTGTTGTCGCATTGCCCTTCAATCCATGTTGCCCTCCGATCCGCCTTTTAAAAGTATATATCAGAGCATGTCCCTCCTCTGCTTTAATGTAATTCAGCAATTATTTACTGAGCACTTACTATGTGCCAGTCTTTGTTATAGGAGATGGGAATCTCATCACAGAACAAAATATACAAAATCCCTGACTTTCTGATACTTACACTGTGTTTTTTCTGTTACAGCACTTCCTATGGACTGAATTGTGTCTCCCTTCCTCAAATCCTTACGTTGAAGCTCTAACTCCACATGTGACTATACTGAAGACGGAGCATTTAAGGAGGTGATTAAACATGCACAGAAAGTTCTCAGTAGAATGACCATATGTTTTGGTTTGCCGGGGACAATTAGTTTATACCCAGTGTTCCACTGTTACTATTAGTAGCACCCCCTTTCACTCTCAAACGCTTCTAGTTTGGACAGTAAATTATAATTTATTTACATATTTATTATTTATTTATATATACCAAATGTATAAGGTCCAACCTGATTTTAGAAACACTGAAATCCCACATAAGTATCTGTCTTGAAATCATGGTCTTACTAATCTTTTCCCTCCCCTAGCCCATGATTTCTCTACATGACTACAATCTCAGTGCTGTGAAAATTAAGCAGATCATCAAGACCCTCACCCACTGACATGCAGCATTTGAAACAGGCCTGAGGAATAAAAACAGAGCGCACCACCATTCAGTCCTCCAATCCAGGAAAGAGGTCAGAGCCCTGTCTCTTAAACTTTCCAAAACTAGAAGACAAGGGGAGGGAGGGAGAGAGGGAGGGAGGGAGAGAGAGAGAGAGAGAGAGAAAGAAAGAGAGAGAGAGACAGGACTCAAAGGAGTAAATGATGTTCCTGGGCCATTTACAGCAGGGGTTAACTCTTTATTTTCAGGACTGACTTTATATACAGGTAAGCCTGGCTTTATAGAAAAATGTGTGTGCAGGGGTAATTTCCAGATACCAACACCGACAGCACTAGAAAAAATATGCTTACAGGTACCCTGCCCCTTGCCTTGCTTTACAAAGCCAAGAACATTTGTATTTGGAGATGCCTTTGAACTCTCCTTCTGCAACTTCAGATTTATGAATATCAGCATGGGCATCATCACAGATGTCATCGCTGAACGTCACCTATAGCAAACTCTCATTTAATACAGATTTACGAAAGAGATCAGTATACTGCAACAGAGTAAGGAAAACCACAGCAGTGTCAGAGGAGGAGGAGAAGGAACCCTTGCTCACGTTGTGGCAGCTCTTCTGAGGAACTGATTCTGGCCTTACTTGGTGGTCCCTTCCAGGAAAACTAGAACAACAATGTAACGGTGACCAAGAAGCTACTTTCCAGGGTCTGATACAAACCAGCATGCATGCAGACCCAGCTAAAGAAGAGCGAAGAACAAAAACAGAAACAAAATGGAGACAGAGAATGACTGGGGAACTTTAACACGCATTGCGAGCTTCCAGGTTCCTTTGGCTTTTGTTTTTGCTTTTTTCCAAAATTCAGGAAATTAAACACTGATACATCATCCCCAGTCTATAGTCAAATTTCACCAACTGTCCTAATCGCGGCCTTTATAGCTATCTTTCCCCTTCATCCCAACTTTTTAAAAAGGTAAAAATTTCCTTCAGGTTGACGCCGTAAATCCTTTATCAATTATTACCTCATCTGTGCATTTTATTAATCTCTCCTTTATATGGCTCCCTCATTGAACACAATTGAAAAGAACCTAAGTGTGAAGACCCTTCCTGAGTGAAATTGTTCATGGGCGCTCTCCTGCTCCCCACCATTTCTGGCTAATTGTTTCGTTATGTACTTTTTAAATTACTTTGTTCTGTAGGGATTAATTTTGCACTTATCTTCACTAACCGTAAAACTTTTACAACGTACTGTTAAACTGTGTCTACTCAGCTGCTGGTTTGTAATTGCAAAGAGTCACTCCACGGCTGGCTGCTGTGCTAGGAGATAACACGCTATGGCCACGGAGCTTCCTGCTCCATGTTTTCAGATGCCTTCCTGGAGCCGCTGGGCATGAGGTAGACCAGTCGGTTCTAGGCTGGCTGCTTGGGGTACCGAAATTTCCTTATCCATGGAGATCACCAGCCAGGGAACACCCTCAAATCCCAGAGGCTTTGGCCTCAGAAGCTTCAGGCTGCTCCCACCTCAAAGGCCTTGGGAATTTCGGGCCCCACAGGTCCCAGGAGCAGGTTTACCTATGGCCGACCACCTAGAAGGAGACAAAATTTCAACCACTCTCTCAAGGTCAAATCTGTACTTTCTCAAGGCTCAGGCACTTGCCCTCTGCCTACACGCAGGCACTAGATCCCCAGTCTTCAAGGAGTCACTCCGCCTCCTGCTCAGGTCAAATACAATCTCTAAGCTCTCTGTCTTGCATTAATCTCCATGCACTCTCTCCTTACCCCTTTGAAATCTGTCTTCTATCACCTCCCCTTGACTCCAGCTATCCCCTCCAAAGCCTTTTTATGGCTGTATCGGTTGCCTTTTCTCCATGTGCTTTCCCAGAGCACAGGCTGTTGGTTTAGAGGCTTTGGACAGAACAGTGTTTAAATCCAGGCTCCTCCACTTTTTCTCTTAGGACCAGGGCAAGTTCCTCAACTTCTCTGAGCCTCAGTAGTCTCATCTGTAACATGGTGATAGTAATTCTGGTCTCTCGTGATTCTTGGGAGGAGTAAATGACATACAGCATAAAACTCACTAGAATACAAGTTCTATGAGGGCAAACCTAAGTTATCTCATTCATCACTGCATATCCAGTGCTTGGCACAGCATCTAGAATGGTAGATGCTTTGTAAATATTTATTGAATAAATGCATTAAATACAAAATAAATGTTCAACAAATGGTAGTTATTATCATTGGTATTCATGTTTGCCTGCCTGTTGGAGTTCTGAAATGCTGCCTTCCCCTCACATCTGTGACTTTCCACCAGTCCAGCTTCTATCTTTCTGGCTGATTCTGCTCTGTGACTGTGGGGCCCTGCCCCCATCTCCTATGCCCATGCCCAATTCTAAAATCTCTTCTCTTTTCAGAAATGGTCACATAGAGGGCACCTGATCCCACTGTCTTACCTCCAAATTTTTTCTTTCTCTTTCCCTTCAGTTTTGGCTTTCTGTTGAATCCAGGTTTTATTTACGCTTCTCTCTGTCTTAACACCAACCACATGTTATAAGCAATATAATACATGTTCACTGTATGAATCAGTGGATGGATTAATAATGCAAGCTGGAGAGAGATCCAAGATGGCTGATCACTAGCAGCTCGGGCTTGTAATTCCCAGTGAAAGCGCAGAGAATGAGAGGATGCCACACTTTCAGACGAATATTTGTTGCTCATGGACTAGGAGATTCCCAGCAGAGGAGCCCCATGGGTCGCCAGGGCAACTCTTGTGGCCAGCGTGGCAGTTTTGCTGGCGCCTTAGCGCACCAGTTCTAGGTGCAGAGTCCGGAGATTCCCGGGCAGAAAAGCACCATCAATCTTAACACCGCTATTTTGGCCGGTGCAGTGGATTGCTCAGATTTCGGCGCTGGGAATCAACAAGTTGGACGTCAGCTCAGAGACCTAGTTAGAAAGTCAGTAATTACAAAGACGACAGACGGATACATATATAATGAAGGGAAGAAACCAGCGTAAAAAGGCAGAGAATACTCAAAATCAGAATGCCTCTCCCTCTACAGGGGATCGAAATTCCTCATCAGTAACGGAACAAGGCTTAATAGATTACACGTGTGTTCCAATAACAGAAGCAGGTTTCAAAGCGTGGGTGTTAAGAAACTTCTGTGAATTCAAAGAACTTGTTCTAACCCAATGCAAAGAAACTAAGAACCCTGAAAAAAGGTTTGACGAAATGTTAATGAGAATGGACAATTTAGAGAAGAATAGAAGTGAATTGATGGAGCTGAAAAACAACACGAGAACTTCGCGAAGCATGCACAAGTTTAAACAGTCGAATTGATCAAGCAGAAGAAAGGATATCAGAAGTCGAGGACCAGCTCAGTGAAATGAAACGAGAAGACAAGAATGGAGAAAAAAGGATGAAAAGGAATGAGCAAAGTCTCCAGGAAATATGGGACTATGTGAAAAGACCTAATTTACGTTTGATAGGTGTACCTGAATGTGACGAAGAGAATGAATCCAAGTTGGAAAATACTCTTCAGGATATCATTCAGGAAAACTTTCCCAACCTGGCAAGGCAGGGTAATATTCAACTCCAGGTAATACAGAGAACACCACAAAGATATTCTTCAAGAAGACCAACCCCAAGGCACATAATTGCCAGATTTATTAGGGTTGAAATGAAGGAGAAAATACTAAGGGCAGTCAGAGAGAAAGGTCAGGTTACCCATAAAGGAAAACCTATCAGACTTACAGCAGATCTCTCAGCAGAAACCCTACAAGCCAGAAAAGAGTGGGGACCAATATTTAACATCCTTAAAGAAAAGAACTTTCAACCCAGAATTTCCTATCCAGCCAAACTAAGCTTTATAATCGAAGGAAAAATTAAATCTTTTGTGAACAAACAAGTACTTAGAGACTTCACCACCACCAGGCCTGCTTTACAAGAGCTTCTGAAAGAAGCACTATACATATAAAGGAACAACCAATATCAGCCTTTCCAAAAATATATCAATAAGCAAAGAGCATTAACACAATGAAAAATTTACACTAACTAATGGGCAAAACAGCCAGCTAGCATCAAATGCCAGTATTAAACCTGTATATATATTCTAATTGGATAAAAAGCCAAAACCCATCGGTATGCTGCATCCAGACCCATCTCACATGCAACGATACACAAAGACTCAAAGAGAAGGAGGAAGATTTATCAACCAATCAGAGAGTAAAAATAAACAAATAAACAAAAAGCAGGAGATGCAATTCTCGCCTCTGATAAAGTAGACTTTAAAGCAACAAAGAGCAAAAGAGGCAAAGAAGGACATTATATAATGGCAAAAGGATCAATGTAACAAGAAGAGCTAACGATTTTATAGATCAACGAGATAGAAAATTAACAAGGACATTCAGGACTTGAACTCAGACCTGGAACAAGTAAACTTAATAAACATTTACAGAACTCTCCACTTCAAATACACAAAACATACATTACCACCTCACACCTATTCCAAAAGTGACTACATAATTGGAAGTAAATCACTCCTCAGTAATCGCATAGCATTTCATAGGTTTAAATGAAATATTGGTTGGCTGCTTGTTTGTTATTTTCTTCCCTTATTCCTTCCTGTCTACATCAAGTATAATTATTGGTATAAAAGAGGTTTTCAATACCCATTACTAAACTGCATTCTAGCCTGGGCAAGAAAGCAATATTCCCATTCTCTCTCTCTCTTTCTCTTCCTTTTTCTTCCTCTTCTTCATTTTTTTTTTCTTTCTTTCTTTCAAAAAAAAAAAAAGAATAATGCAAGCTTTTTTGTTATTTCCACTGTTATTTCTAATGCCAAACTTGCCACATTTTCTCCCTCAAACTATCTCAAGGTCCCCTTTCTTAGCCAATGGCACCCCCAAACCTCCTATCAATTGAGTTTGAAATATCAATGCCATCTTTGTTGGACCTTTAATAACTCATTTATAAGAATTAGGAAAGGCTAAGTCTTGACTTCTAATAATCACTCAAATTATTAAAAATCCAAAACAGTTCTAAAAGAACAGATGGACAGTGACTTACCTAAAGCTTTGGGTCATTGGGAAAATTCCCTTTGGAAGTACAAAGGCCTGCAAGCTTGAAATCTGTTTGGTGTCTTTTGAAATTCTTGGCCTCAGAAGACCACATAGATAAACACTTACTCCACCATACAACTGTCAGCCTTCTCTAGGTGTTACCCTAATGCAGCTGAAGGACAATGTTAAAAGGATTCCAGTTCATGACAAAATGATACAAAACAGTGGCAAAGCTCACAGCCCCAACACACACACACACACACACACACACACACACACACAGAGGGACATGTTTTCCCAAGCTCTCAGGTTATTCTGACCTCCAGCTCCAGCTGGCTTGAACCATCCATAACATTTAGAAGCAACTAGAAACTAAAATCCAATTTAAGGTGTTTAATTTTCTCTGTCTCCAGGGATGGGAAATTAAAGAAATTAAAAAACCTTGTAGCTTTTCTGTGAGATATTGCATCTGGTGGTTTTCTGAGACCTTTTCAGCAGAGCAAAAATGCTGGTCCCCAGACCCCTTACTTCTCATGTCTCTCTAACTGTGTGGGCAAAGACGAGGTTGCTTCATCCGAAACTGTAGTAGTGTCCGGTATTTTTAATTAATTTCCTTATGTCTAGCTGAGAAGAGCCGTGATACTAACAATGAGCTGAGATTACCCAGACCTCTGGGTCTACGGCCTTTGGGGAGAACCACATACACAGTCTATCATGTGCTTCAATAACACACATTAACCTGCACACAGTAACCTGCCTGGACTGCCTTCACTGATAATTTCAGCAGTCTCAAGTCATTTCGCTGTGGATACATGTTTTTTAAAGTCTCAAATAGTGGTGATGCCTGTCCTAGGCAATTGCCAGGGACCCTTCCTTGCTTTCTCTTCCTCCTCTTTGTCTCTGCTCCCATGGGCCCAGATTTCTGACTTCATATCTGTTCTTGCTCCTCTAATTTAGTAAACCCCATCTATTTCCTTCCTGACTCTGTAGACTCTGGCTTAGCCCTTGACTCTTATCCCTCTAGTTCCAAAGTCTCCTACCACCTTTGGTGAGGACACTGTATAGCACCATCTGATTTAGGCCCCAGCACTCCTGAGAGATGAGGGCTGAATCACTGAGCACTGAAATGGTACTGTGGTCATTTTCCAAAGCGATGCTGGCCCAGGTTAACCCCTGAAGTTAACCTTTATGCCATCAATGATTGTAAATCCCAAAGGTAGAGATGGGAAAACAACACAACATAGTGATTAAGGCATTTGTCTTTAAATCAGTCAGGCTGGTTCTAATCTTGAGTGATCCTGGGTAAGGAGGGAGTTTCTTAATCATATTTCCTCCAGGTTTCTAATTTGCAAAATAGGGATAACAGCATGGACCTCACAGGGATCATGTAAAAATTAATAATATACACAAAGTGATTGGCAAATAGCATACAACAAATGGAAGTTCCTTTTGGATGAAATTATTGGCCTCAGAAGACCACATAAACATAGATAAACATATATATTAAGATCACCTAGATAAACACTTATTCCACCATACAACAATGGATCTGCTTTATGGAATAAAATACCTATTTCTGTTGCCCAAGAGTGTACGTCACTACACCAAATCTCAGAGTTCCAGATCTGACAGGTCAATGTTGACAGGTCAAATCCCTACCTGTGGGACGCACACTCCTTCCTCGGGAGTCCTCCTCATGCCACCTCCCTTGTGAAGCCCCACCTAACTCCCACAGGTGGGGCGGTCACTCCCTCCTGGTGCTCTTGCAATGCATCAGGAGCTTTCAGCCTTGCCGTTTTGACCCTGAGCACATTGTGACTTGTTTAGCGCATTAACCTGAATTATGTTCAGTGATGAGTTGTCATCCAGAAACTTTTTTTTGAGTAAATGTCATTAAGGCAATTTAATTCTCTTCATCGATTTTCTATATGACAAAATTAAAATATTTCCTTCTTACGAATTTTCTAGTTCTATTTTAGCAGAATTATTTTCACTGGGGTTAACACTTTTTTTGTATTAATTTTACAGCTAAGATAGGATTCTTCTATCAGTATGCTTTTTACCCATAACACATTTTATAATTATGCCTCCATCACGGAGTGTCCTTGCTGGTAATGACTTCCACCAAGTTTAGTTTTCCTGAATCAAATTTTGCAAATGTATATCATGTTAATACTTATTTCTTCAGTCAGTGTTTTAGCCTTTATAGTTTTTGCTATGCTCCTTTTTATTTGTTGCTTTAGCTTAAGTTGATTGTCTTTACCATTACTCATTGATTGGAAAAAAGTAATTGTTTGCATTTTTTAATGTTTAAATGACAATTTCTAAAATATACCATATAAAAAAAGTGTGAGCAGCTTGAGTTGTGTACTTGTTACTGTGGTCATTGGTAGATCAAATAACACAGAAAGTCCTTAAAGTCAAAAATGGAGGGAGAGGCAAACATTCTGTTTAAGCTTATGATACTTTCTACAGTCTGAGATGAGTACTCAGAACATGGTAAGGTGGTTGTCTCCCCAGCTAGGCTGAGAGCCACTCAAAGGCAGGGGCTGCCATTCACCTCTAATTTGCCATCAGGGGGAAAGTGAATGTCTGAAGGATGAATGGATGAATAAATAATGAACCCACATGGAAGTGATAAGAAATTTTGTCAGATTTCTTACTGAAGACCACAATGCTATGCCTTCTTATACCAGGCATAAATGACTTCTGAAGCCATGTTTCTTGGGTTCAGATTGTATCTTTACCACTTACCAGTCATGTAACCTTGAGCAGGTTATCACTTCTCCCTCTGCTTCAGTATATCCATCTGTGAATAGAGATAATAGTAATAGTAATAGTACCTACATTACTATAGAATGTAGGTACTGAAGACAGATACCTCCATCATTCCTGGTGGGAAAATATTACCCCTCTGAAGTACTACCCCTCTGGAGGGATATTTGATGATGCCTAGCCAAGATACATATGCATTTACCCTTTGATGTCACAATTCCATTTCTAGGAATCTATCCAAAAGATAACCAGTAAGAATATGGAAAAAAGTATGCAAAAAACTATTAATTATAGCACTAAGCTCTTAAAAGGAAGTTGGTAGAATAAACTATAGAAGGTTTATGCATTTGAGCAGTATGCAACTGTAAGAAAGGAATGAGGAATCTCTCTACATACTATTAGAGAACAATCTTCATCCATAAGTGGGAATAGTAATAGTACCTACATTTCAAGGTGTTGCAAGGATTAAGTGAATTAATACATGTAAAGCACTTAGGACAGTAGCTCACATATAATAACTGCCATATTACTATTAACCATTAGTATTATAGTCATAAAGCTTATCTATCTTTCTAGTGATACCAAGAGGTCACCATGTCTTGAAGATGTCCTAGCATAGGGAGCTCACTGTATCATTAGCATCTATTCTTTTTTATGGTTCCAATTTATGTTTCTGATATTGAATAACTGCATCTCTTACAGCTTATACCAGTATTCTTAGCTCTGACTTTCTGAGATATATAGAATATACTTTCTTATATACAACTGGTCTGTAAATTCAAAGCCTGCTCTTTCAGCACATACTAGGCTCCATGCACCATTATGAAAATTAAATAGCCATAAATGCTGACATCATATGTTTTAAAGTCTAGGCAGGAAAGAAGAGAGAAAGATGATATTTGTGTCCTGCATAGATATTCCTTTCCTTTGAATCCAAGACCTTTCTCTGCTATACATAGTTTGCAAGGCCAAATTCACTCTGTGCACTTATAAACTTCAAAGCCTATAAAAATGAAATTGTGTGATATGAGTACATAAACAGACCAAAAGATCAATGAAACCAAAATAGAAAATCCAGAAACAGACCCCAAAATATGTGGCAATTTATTGTATAATAAAGGTAGTTTTGCAAAGCAGTGAGCAAAGATATTATTTTGAGTGGAAGGTGTTAAGATAACTGCTTAACCATATAGAAAAGTAAGACATTGGATCTATTTCTCACACCAAACTTCAGGATCAATTCTGAATAAATTAGAGATTAAAATGTAAAAAATACAGTCCTATAAGTATTAGAAAAAAAGCGCATTTCTTTATAACCTGAGAGTGGGTTAGATTTTCAATGATTAAAATATGGAAGCAAGAAGAAAAAAAGTTTGCTTACATTAAACACACGCACACCATGTGTGCGTGCACGTGCACACACACACACACACACTCACTCACTCAAAAAGCAGCCTTTGGATGACAAAAAAAAAAAAAAAAAAAGCCATGAGAAGCAAAATCAAGACAAGTAACAAACTGGAAGAAAATATTTGCAATTTGTATGATAGGCAAAGTATTATCATCTCTAACGTGTAAAGATATTCTAAAAATAGAGAAGAGAGAAGACTAAGAACCCTATAGGAAAGTGGGCCAAAGATATGAATAGCTTACAGAAAAAAGAAATGTAAATGGCCTTAATCATATAAAAATCTTTTCAACCGAGTTCTTCATAAGAGAAATGCAAATTAAAAGTACCCTGAAAGGCATTTCTTGTCTGTCAAATTGGTTAAAAAAAAAAAAAGGAAAACAAAACAAAAAACCAAAAGCAAATATTCTGCAACATGCTTTGTTGGTCTGGCTGTGAGAAGACAGATACCTTCATCATTCCTGGTGGGAACATATTACCCTTCTGACATATTACCCTTCTGGAGGGATATTTGGTGATGTCTAGCCAAGTTACATATGCATTTACCCTTTGATGTCACAATTCCATGTCTAGGAATCTATCCAAAAGATAACCAGTAAAAATATGAAAAAAGTATGCAAAAACTATTAATTATAGCACTAAGCTCTTACAAGGAAATTGGTAGAATAAACTATAGAAGGTTTATGCATTTGAGTAGTATGCAACTGTAAGAAAAGAATGAGGAATCTCTCTACATACTATTAGAGAACAATCTTCAGAAAGATGAGATAATAAAAATGTACGTAGTATACTACCATTTACCTAAGAAAGGGGACCTGTGAACATATATTCACATTTTCTTATCTTTCTTCAGTAAAACAAACAAAAGATAAATGTTTACATGGGAAATAGTGAGGAAATAGGATAAAGAGGATAATACTAGAAGGGAGACTTCACTGAAAGTTCCTTATGGTGTAGATTTGACTTTGGATTGTATAAATATTTACATAATTTTTGTGAACTAAATATAAATGTATATGACCATAGAAATTTAAATATAAAAGTCAGAAGCAAAATGAAACAAATGAACATACTTATTAGGTTGGTAGGACAACCATACAGAGAGCAGCACTTCTAGATGACTTTAGATGATAGTCATTTGACTGCATATCCCAGTGGGATGCAAAATAAATTAAAGGGTTTAATTTATCACATCGTTGGTACTGGCATTGTCATTAATACACTGAAACAGTCTTGCGTATTCTGGGGAATAAAATAAGCAAGTACCTATGCTGTTGTCATTGAGAACCAGAAACTTTGGCATGAAAGAATGGAAATACAGATGTAAAATTGATGAAGTAAAACTCTGTTGTCCTAAATTTGAGTTAGAAAGATCATCATGAATGCCTCAAATATTTAGCTCTACAATAATAATAATTTCTAGCTCTTACTACTGAAAAGACCTAGAAACATGGACCAACCCAGCAGCAATGAGCATGACTAATGCCCAGATTGTGGTTTTAAACACCATTTTTCACTAACAGTAAGCTGGGTTCCTTAGGGAAGTAGCTAATTACAAGTCTGGAGCAGGAAATGTGTAAGATGAGCCTGGAACCCTCCTTGTGGCAAGGAAGCCATTAAAGAGCCAAAAGGACCCAGGGACAAATGTCAACAGGCTTCCAACGGCCAAAGGTGGAATATTTATTTGCGAGTCAATTAGGATATTAAATGTATGTAAGGATAATTAATTGAAATACATCTAATATCTTTAAACTCTTAAGTTCATAGGGATTCTAAAAAACTAATTGGACCCCTTTGGAGGGTGGTTGAGAATCAATTCATAATGTTGAAAGCTATTATAGAAAGAACTATTTATCCCAACTTTTCCAAATGAACTTATTTGTACTTCTGGGCAACCAAAGAATAGATTATTGTAAATGTCTCTACAAAAATGATTTCAGCTAATAAATGAAGGAAGAGAAATAAAATTAAAATATTACTATTTGGTAACCCCTAAGGAATTACTAAATCTAGGCAATAATCAGCAAGGATGATTAGCATCACAAACGGGAACACAAGTAGACATCATGTATCTCATGATGGAAGTACACGAATACTGTCTATGAAATATTCTTGCTACAAAATTGAACCTAAATCTCTAGATTTAACTACCAATTTAGAAGAAATATATGGGACAGAAGGGCCTGTTAAATGACATCAGGGGAATGTAATTAAGAAAATATAGACGATGAGAGGTTCTACAGGAAAAATGGCCTGATCTCTTCATAATAAATTAACAAGAGGGGGAAAAAAAGAGATGGAGAGAAAGATATTCAGTAGATTATTGAGACTTGAAAAACATATTAACCAGCTGAATCTTCATTCAGACAAACAAATTGTAAAACAAAACAAAAAATTATGAAAGAATTAGAAAAATTTGTATCCTGGAATATTTAATGGTATTACAGTATTATTTTCAACTCTTTTAGGACTGAAAATAGTATTGTGGTCATGGTTCTTTTAAAGTCCTTAACTATTTTGGATGCATACTGAAATATTTTTCATGAAATGGTATGATGTCTGGGATTTGCTTCAAAATAACTAGAGTTAGGAGGGGGATTAGTCAGAGGTAAAGATAAAACCAAATTGGCCATAAGTTGACAATGTTGAAACAAGGTGACAACCGCAATGGGATTTATTTTACTATTCTCTCTGTTTTTGTATATATTGATATTGTCCATAATAAATAGTTTTCTCTCTTTTTTTTTTTGTTTCTTCTAAAAAAGAAGAAACCAGGATACATGTGCAGAACATGCAGGTTTGTCACTTAAGTATACACGTGCCATGGTGGTTTGCTGCACCGATTGACCTATTCTCTAAGTTCCCTCCCCTCAAGCCCCACCCCTCAACAGGCCCTGTGTGTGTTGTTCTCCATGCATTCTCAATGTTCAACTTCCACTTAGGAGTGAGAACATGTGGTGTTTGGTTTTCTGTTCCTGTATTAGTTTGCTGAGGATGATGCCTTCCAGCTTCATCCATGTCCCTGCAAAGGACATGATCTAATTCCTTGACTGCATAGTATTCACGGTGTATATGTACCACATTTTTTTAATCCAGTCTATCATTGATGGGCATCTGGGTTGGTTCCATGTCTTTGCTATTGTAAATAGTGCTGCCATAAACATACAAGTGCCTGTGTCTTTTATAAGAGAATGATTTCTATTCCTTTGAGTATATACCAAGTAATTGGATTGCTGGGTCAAATGGTATTTCTGGTTCTAAATCCTCAATGAATCACCATACTATCTTCCACAATGGTTGAACTAATTTACATTCCCAGTGTATAAGCATTCCTATTTCTCCACAGCCTCATGAGCATCTATTGTTTCCTGACTTTTTAATAATCACCATTCTGACTGGCTTGAGATGGTATCTCATTGTGGTTTTGATTTGCATTTCAATAAAGAGTTTGTTCAAGTATCTTTTATGATAAAGTATGTGGAATATGAAGAACAATACTTACATAGTATATTACTTGTTTTAGAGGACAGACAAAACCAGGTTCAAACTCCATTTCCCATAAGAGAAACCCTGTCATGTGTAATTCTTGGAACTGCAGAAACTGAAAAGAGGCATATATGACCTGTCACTACCCTGGAAGCAAAGGTATGTACATAAACCTAGATTTCGCTAATTGTGTACTCTCATTCAGGACTTCCAACCTTTGTGAATGTCACCAAAACCCAAACAACAGCGTCTAGTATCTGGTGGTAGGACCATCTAGTCATCTAGTCATGGCAGTGGGGTCAGAGGTATTATCCCAAATACACGATTATGACCATGTGGCCGTGGCTGCGGTCAGTTTCTGCTGTTTAGCCTCTCTTGCTTTTGCTTGTTTTCTGAATCTGCTTCTTTGAAAAAGAAATTATTTGTTTGAGATACCCATGTCCTTCCAATAAATTTCCTTTCTCTTTAAGTTAGGTTGAGTCAGTTTTCTTAGCTTACAACACAGATTTCTGGGTGTCATTTGAATAAAAAGTTAAACAGGACTATAATACATATTAATTAATGTGTACTTTAAAAAGTAAAGCACTATATAAAATGTGTGGCAGTATTTTTATGTACATATGTATCTAGATGTATAATAAATATGATATGCTTGTATAGAGAACTTTATGAAGTACTTAATTTCTTCTTGTTATCTTTATTGTGAAGAATAATGATCATAATAATGAGATAATAAAGCATAAGAATGAATTAATTTTTGGCCAACATAAACATTTTTAATCATATAACACTATTAGGATAATAATCTCTGGCTTGCCTACAGCATTTGATTGCTGTGTACAATAAATAAGGTAATTGTAGGGAAAGAATTTTGAAAATAGAGATGAAAGGTACTGCCATTGTTATTTAGCTGATATAGAAGCAAGCAGATGAACCCAGTGAAGGGGCTAAGGGCTTTTTTGTTTGTTTTGAGACAGAGTCCCACTCTGTCACCCAGGCTGGAGGGCAGTGGCTCGATCTCGGCTCACTACAACCTCCACCTCCTGGGTTCAAGCTATTCTGACTTGGCCTCCTAAGTAGCTGGGATCATTACAGGCACATGCCACCACACCTGCGTAATTTTTGTATTTTTAGTAGAGATGGAGTTTCACCATGTTGGTCGGGCTGGTCTTGAACTCCTGACCTCGTCATCCACCCACCTTAGCCACCCAAAGTGCTGGGATTACAGGTGTGAGCCACTGCGCCCAGCTGGGGATTTTTGATATCTGGTGACTTTGCAATTTGTGAAGTATACGCCTTCTATTTTGTCCACGCCTTCTTTGCCTATTTCATCCCTCATGCCCTGTGGAATAGCCATTGGCATTTTATCAGGGCATGTAGAGGTATTAAGTTCTCCAAGACTGAGAAAGAAAACCTAAAAAAGGGGATGAAAACTGGTAGACTAGGACAACAGAAAGACTTCATGAGTTTAGAATAAAGTTACTGTCCAAGGTACTGAGAAATCTCAGATGCATATTTCTGCTTTATTAAGCTATTTTATAAGGCTAGCCAGATAAGGAAACCTTCAATGATCCCTGGTGCTTCCAAGACCCAAAGTGGAGCCAGTCACCTGCACTTTCTCCTGTCCTAGATGTTGCTCAGCTACATGGAGAGAGGGGCAGAATCACTCACAGTGAGGGATTCTACTCCCAATCAGATCTTGTGATGAGGCTTAGAAGAAGCAATTAAAAGGGGCAAGCTGGCTCTAGGGAATGAAGGATAAAAACAACCATCTAGTCTTAGGAGCAGATAGCAAAAGGTCATCCTGGAAAATGAAAAATCTGTTTAAGCGACATTATAATAACAGATCATATTCTAAAGAGGCAAATGATTATGAATATCCCAAGACAGAGATTCTAAAATGTCAGTAAGAAACCCCAAGGGGGTAATACTTAAGATATTCAGAGATGTCAGTGACTTGCAGATGTGTTCAAGTGAGTGTCTTTCCAACAGCAAGTTCTTTCTGGGAGACTCTCTTCTCTGTAATACATTTCTAACAGCTCAATCTAGTCAGGAGTCATCCACAGCTGGAGCAAGGATGGAGAGAAGAGGGGTCTTTTCTCAGGTTGCCTGCTCTGGACACCACAGGTGCGGCACTGGCTGTGGTTGCAGTGGCATTCTTCCCCACCTCTCCCTACTTTTTTGGTTTCCATTCCAGAAAGATGAAGACAGCCAATATTCATACTAAAGAATGGAATTGAACTTCAAGCATAATAAATAGGTCAGGTTTTCTAATCAATTTTCCCTTGTCCATTCCATACAACTGAGAAGTTGCCTATTTCAGTATCAGAATTTTAACAAGTTTTGCATTTTCCATAGAAGTCTTTACATATGTGTATGCACTTTTTGTCTTATTGAATATGTATACAGAATACAATGCAGACCTTTTTGATGACTCAGGACTGTTATTAAGATCATTAACAACTGCTATACTATGTTGTGCTATAAACCTAGGAGCTGCTTAGCTCTAGAAGAAAAAGATCCAGGCTGCTATGCTGCTGGACACCTGCTACCTATTCCGTATTCTTTACGTTCAAATAATTTGTGTAAGTTTGAAATACTTTTGTTCCTTGAAAGTTTGGCAGTGTTTGATGATAAAACCATTACATCCTACTTTTTATTTGTGAGAACATTTTAAAACACCGATGTAATTGTTTTAATGGTTATAGGACAATTTTGTTTTTTAAAACTTTCTGTCTCAGTTTATGGAAACCATGTGTTTCTATAAATTTGTGCTTTTAAGTTTTCAAATTTTGGCATAAACTTGTTCATAATATACTCTTACCTTTTGAGTATACATTGTCTGTAGAAACGCCCCCTTTTCCATTCCCAATGTTGCTTATTTGTTCTTTCTTGATACAGGTTTGTTAATTTGATTTCTATTTTCAAATAACCAAGCTTTGGCTTTATTAGTATATTTCATTAATTTCTGTTCTTTATTATTGTCATCTACTGTTTTTATTCTGATACTTTTCTAATGGTTTATATTGTATACTTAGCTCGTTAAATTTTAAATTTTCTTTTTGCATAAGTGATGCTATACAATTTCTCTTAAGTGTTATTTTAGCTGTATTTCACATACTGTAATATGTAGTATATTTATCACTCAGTTCAAAATATTTTCAAATGTTTAGTGTAATTTCTTATTTGACCTATAAATTATTTAGAAGTGTGTTTCACAATATCTAAAAATATGACTTTTATCTATAATTTTTGGTTGTGAATTTCTAAATTAATTTAGAACAAGTTTTATATGATGCTAATCCCTTAAAATTCGTTGACTCCTGCCTTATACATCAGTTTGTGGTCAACTTTCATAAACATTCCATGAGTTCTTGGGAAAGAAAGTGTGTTCAGCAGTTGTTAGATGCAGTGTTCTATACGTGCCCATTAGCTTCAAACTGTTAATTGTGTTGGTCTATCAATTACTTGGGAAAACTTATTAAAATTCTCGACTATGTTAGCGGAGCTGTTAATGTATCCTTGTAATTCTGTCAATTTTTCCTTATATAAATTATGGTTATGCATTTAGGTGAATAAAAGTTTGTAACTGTTATATATTCTTAATGAACTCTACATTTAACATTTTGTAGAAATATTCTTTACTTATACTAAAGCATATTGTAACAGTCTTTCTTTTCTAATGTTAACATAGCTACTGCAAGTTTCTTTTGATTGGAATCTGCCTGTTATGACTTTTCAATCCTTTTAGATTTCAACATTTCTGAATTATGTTTCAGGCATATTTCTTATAAGTAGCTATTAAAAAGATAAATATACTCTAAAATTACTTGTCTTCTACTTTGTACATGTAATTGTACCACATTTACTAACATATTTGGGGGTTTTCTTTTTCTTTTCTTTTTTTTTTGAGGTGAAGCTTCACTCTTGTTGCCCAGGCTGGAGTGCAATGGCGCCATCTCAGCTCACTGCAAGTGCTGCCTCATGAGTTTAAGCGATTTCCTGCCTCAGCTTCCTGAGTAGCTGGGATTACAGGCATGCGCCAACACACCCGGCTAGTTTTTGTAGTTTTAGTAGAGACAGGGTTTCTCCATGTTGGTCAGGCTGATTTTGAACTCCCAACCTCAGGTGATCCAGCCGCCTTGGCCTCCCAAGGTGCTGGGATTACAGGTGTGAGCCACTGCGCCCAGCCCATATTTGGGTTTTGCTTTAATCATCCTATTGTATGTTTCTTCTTTGCATGGTCTTTATTTCTACTTCCCTCTTGCATACTTTAACACTTTATTTTTTTTCCTCTACTACTTTGGAAGTTTTACTTTCTATATTTATGATTTTCATGACTTCCCTGGAAATTCTAACATATTTACTTAAGTTACCAAAATTTAAAGTTAAACAATATCCTTTCTGTCCTCATTAACAATGTAGGCATTTTAGAACATCTTGATTCCACCACTTCTTCCCAACTTACATGCTACCGTCATCATACATTATAGTTTTAAAAACTGCATAAGACACTACTCTTGTATTATTTATTGTCAATATTTCTTTATATGTACTCATATAATTTACCACTTTTTGAGGTTATTCAGCTTCTTTTGTCTCAGACTTCCTTCTGGGATCTTTTTTCTTAAGCCTGAAGTGTATAACTCATAATTTATTTTAGTGAGTATTTGTTAATGGCAAATGTTATCAGTTTTTGTGTATCTGAAGATGACTTTATTTTATCCTAGTTTTTGAATGATGTTTTTATTGGGCATACACTTACAGGTTGACAATTATTTTCTCTCAGTATACTGAAGACATTATATCATAGTCTTCTGAGTCTCATTGTTACAGTTGAAAAGTCAGCTGTTATTCTAATTATTATTGATTTTCAGGTCATCTATCTTTTCTCTCTGACTGCTGTAAGATCTTTTGTCTTTGATAGTCTGTAATTCCTGTATGTTATATCTAAATGAGGATATGTTTATATTTACCTTGCTTTGGATCAGATGACTTCTTAAGTCTGAACATTGGTGTCTTTTATCAGTTTGGGAAAGTTTTAAGCCATCATTTATTTAAATATGTTTTTTGCCTAACCCTCCATATTGTTTTCTCAGTATGAAATAGAAATCTTCACTGGAAAAAAAGGATCGTCTCCATTTGGAATTTTAAGATATTACATTCACAATCTCAATTCTACATGTCTTTCAGTATTTTTTCACAATTTTTTTCTGGGTCCTTTGGGCTGATTTTGAATGATTTCTTTATATCTATTTTCCAGTTTCTTAATTTTATTCCTTAACAATGTTCATGCAGCTATTCTGCCCATTCATTGAGTTTTAATTGCCATTTTTACATTTTTCATGTTTGAAATTCCATTTTTATCCTACTATGACTATTTTTATAGTATCTTGCTTATTCATATTTTCAATCTCTTCTTTTATTTTTCTAAATGTATAATATAACCTACTTTATATTTTGTGCCTGATAGATTCAACAGTTGAATACTTTGTAGATCTGATTTGGTCATCCACGGATTTTGCTGGTGTTTGCTCTTGTTACTTTCTTTTTCCCTTGTCTGTTTTATGATTTTTTAAAACTGTGAATTCATATTCCTTGAAACTCTCCCTGTGGGAATTGTGTGGCCTGGGTTAAAAGGCTCTTTCTCCAGAGAGGATTTCTATTTTATAGGAGAAAACAGGCCTTTGGAGTCCCAGCTTTACGAGAAGTAAGGCAAGCCTTAGGCTTTCTGTTCTCTATTCTATGAAGTTGAGAAAACATAAACTTAAATGTCACCCGGTTCTCCGAATAGAATAGCCTCAACCTTTCTTCAGGTTCCTACCTCCGGTTACTGTTTTGGTCCCTGTGTTGGTTTCCTGAGGCTTTTATAACAAGGTGTCACAATCTGGATCACCAGAAACAGCATAAATCTATTCTCTCACAGTTCTGAAGGCCTGAACTCTGAAATCAACATATTGACTGGGCTGTGTTCCCTCCAGACACTTAAGGGAAGGCTCCTTCTTTGCCTGTTCCAGCTTTCGATAGCCCCAGGTGTTCCTGAGCTTTTGCCATCGTAACTCCAATCTCTACCTACACCCTCACATGGCTGTCTTTCCTTTATGTCTGTCTGTGACCAAATTTTTCTGTTCTTATAAGGATATCAGTCATGTTGGATTAGGGCCCACCCTAATACATTACAATTTTATCTTAACTTGGCTTCATCTGCAAGGACCCCATTTCCAAATGAGATCACATTCACAGGAGGTTAGGACATATTGGGGTGGGGGGCACGCAATTCAAACCATGACAATCTCTAACAATTCCAATCCCTTGCCAGCCCTTAAATGTTTTCTTACACATTCTAGCACTTTTACAATTATCATTTATATAATCTTTTTGTTTTCCACGCAATGTCAGCTCTTATTTCTCACTCATTTCATCGTGCTTGGCCATAGCAACTCCTTCCTTTTTCTCATTGTGTTGCAGACTTACAAATCAGGAGGAAAAAAAAAAAAAACCAGAGTACAAAATAAGAGTACGGCTTTAAATAGGTACTCAGTAGACATAATTGTGAATAAAGTAGAAGAAAATTACTGCATAGATGTTGCAATATCTTTTTTGGGACAGTGTGCAAAGTACTTTTATCCCTAGATTACTGTGGTATATCTGTCTAGTCCTCGAGTCATAAAGATCTGGGGCGGAATCCTTTTTCTACTTCTTATGAGGTACATGACCTTGAGAATATATGTAAGTTCCTAATTTCACAGTATCATCTGGAAAAAAAACCACTATTACAGTAATAGTCTTTTTAGGGTGTTTTGTGGATGGATGACATAAGTGTCAGTATAACCCGTGCACAAAGAAGACATTTAGTAATTGTGCAGACAACTCTCTTTCTGTGTTCCAAATAGGTAAGGATTTTGAATAATTGGCTTCTGCTCAAGCAAAGGGTAAAAAGTGATGCCTTTTATATTTATATACAATCCTATGGTATAATTAGGGCAGGCATGCTACTTTATAGATGAGGAAACTGAACTATTGAGAAGTTAACTCATAAAACATGAAAGAAAGACAAATACTAATAACCATACAAAAGGCGAAAATCGGTTTGGCGATGACCAGTGGTTCTGTAACCCTTGAAGAGGGAACTGGAATTCAAATGAACTCGTCCCTCCCGTCTGTACTCAGTTTTGCCAGCTAACAGCTTGTTGGGTCTCTGCTTTAAACGCCACCCTTTCTTCAACTCCAATGATACTTCCTCTCTGTCAACTGAGAGGGAAGAGATGGAGGGAAAAAAAAAAAACCAGATAACATTGTAAACTGTATTTTAAACTCTGTACACGAAACCACCCAGAGACATTTTAACTTGCATTTGAGAGCCTCACCCAGGCCCACACTCCAGAATAGCTTTATAACTTTATAATCTAAGGAAGGAAAAGCCAGAAATCTCCACTCTGTGATTGACGCACACACATGTTGGAAGCAGAGTTCACAAATCTAATTCCTTTCTCCATTCCTGCACATTTTTACCCAGAGAACACAAGCGAATAGAGGCAGTCCGACCCACTCAGACAATTCCTTACAGCAGCTCCTCATGAAAAATATTATGTTTGGGGTGAGCATTTATCCAGGAGCGGTGCTGAAATGAGATGGTGAGGACACAGATGGGGAATAAATGGCCAATGTAGAGAGAGCTGCAGAAACCAAGGTGATTACGTAGGGGCTGTCCTCTATGAATACATTAGCTCCCCAATAAGCTCATGCATTTTGACTGCTTCCAAAGCAATTTCTCAGGGTTTCAGTGAATACAGGTGTCTGGAAGTGTTTTCTAAGCTCAGCTTCAGACAGGCTGTTCATATCGCCAGTCTTCAAAGCCCTAGTATTAAGTCTGGGTGATGAGTCGGGCCCCACGCGGTACCTGTCAGGTCATTGCAGACATTGTGAGATGCTCATTGTGAGCACCCACTCTCCCCCTCAGGTGAGGGGCAAAGGCCATCTAGGGCCAGTTGCCTGCCTGGTGGGGTGGGAGGTTGAAGGAGGTTAGAGGTGAGAGGAGGGTGCATCCACGCTGCAATCCTTCAGTGGGAATTAGAATCAAGATTTGGAGATCGCTGATGCAGACACTAAGGCCAAAGGTGCCAGAGTAGGGCCTGTAGGTGGAATCAGCCAGATGAGGTCTGCACAGATGTGTGAACAGGCTGGCGTGAGGTAGAGTATCTCAGATGAGCCCTATGGATACCAGTAAGCACAGGGTTCTCTCCAGCATCGGCAAGCCTGCAGCATGTGGGGGTGGCTGGCTGCTGAGAGTTCCCCATGGAGAAGACAGCTGGGGGAGGACAACTTGCAGCTCCAATGCTGGGTTTGCCAGGGATGCTCTCTCGTCATAGAGGTGGGCAGGCTTCCTTCTAGGACAAGATCCCTCATTGTATCCATCATTACATTCCTATCTAACACCAGGGGACCTAACAGGAACCTCAGATAGGAGAGAGGGCTTTAACATAGGTTTGTGTTTTCACAAGTCAAGGGGAAAGAGCCAGAAAGCCTAGGAAATGTTCCTGTAAGATGAGAAAAAACATAGAGCCTCTTGGGATCCACACCATGAGTTGATTGCTGGAAAAAAACCCTGTACGTTGGGGCAGGGGAATGGCATGAGGCAGGAACGAGCTGTGGGTCTGGCTAGAGCCTGAGGTGGGAAAGCAGCCTGCAGTGAGCCTGGCTGCATCTTGCTGTTTACACACCCTTGTGAAGATGTACACATCTTGCTGTTTACATTTCCCCGGGCTCTCTCTTAACAAAGTCTTTGGGAATGTTCTATGGGCCACTGTGGAGAAGACAGAGTGTCAGAGTGAGAAATCCCGAGGGGAACTGACTCAGGGTCACTCTTGTCCAGCCACCCTGGATGCCTGTTACTGCTTCCTGGAGCACACCTTTGCTCACTCTGATGGGCCTCAGTTTAATTGTTTTTTTGTTTTGTTTTTTTTTTTTGAGATGGAGTTTCACTCTTGTTACCCAGGCTGGAGTGCAATGGCGTGATCTCGGCTCACCGCAACCTCCGCCTCCTGGGTTCAGGCAATTCTCCTGCCTCAGCCTCCTGAGTAGCTGGGATTACAGGCATGCGCCACTATGCCCAGCTAATTTTTTGTATTTTTAGTAGAGACGGGGTTTCACCATGTTGACCAGGATGGTCTCGATCTCTTGACCTCGTGATCCACCCGCCTCGGCCTCCCAAAGTGCTGGGATTACGGGCTTGAGCCACCACGCCCGGCCCTCAGTTTAATTTTAAAAGACGCTATTCCCTTGAGTTGGGAGCTTAACTCTCCTATGCTCCCACACCCAGCCAAGCAGGTTCTGAAGCTCTCTTCTCCCTGAAAAGTCAAGAGGCTCCACCCTGTGTCTTTCCAGTCCCAATCACACACATGCGGACCAGGGTTCAGGACCGGACATTCAGAATTAGTTTGTTACTCTCAACCTTAAGCCCCATTTCTCTACCCCTAGACTCATTCACCCTGGTGGGAGCTGAGCCAAGCAGTGAGAAACCCCACTCACTCTGATCCCAAGCTCCACATTCTCGCCCCCGTAGACTTCCATGCCTTCGTCCAGCAGGCCGATCTCCTGGAAGTACTGCCGGTCCACAATGAAGCAGCCAATGAGGGCGGGGCTCCTGCAGGGGAAGGGGAGAAGGACCAGTGGTGAGCAGAGAGGCTGTCTGGTGGGGCTGTCCCAGGAGTAAGAGCAGTAGGACTTTCCTATCAGGAGGATCAGGTTCTCTTCCTTCCTTTGCTGCCAGAGCCAGTGTGAGTCTTATTTTTGGAGTGGCCCCTGGGTCTGGCCTTACCCAACCGCTCCAGAAAGGCTGTTTTATCAGGGCAGTGGCCAGACAGCTGCTGTCCTGGGATAGGCTATTACCGGGGTGGTGCTTGTGTGTGTGTGTTAGCCCTGAGAAGTGGTGCTCAGCCTGCCAGTCTAGATTGACTGTATCTCTAGCTGCCCTGACCCTGACCTCTGCACAGCCAGCCTCTGTTCCTGCTTGGGAACGCATACCAGCTTTGTCACCCTTCCTCAACTTGGGATCTACATGTTATCCTTGGTCCACTTAGAAAGATCAGCTGGGACCAGGTTGTAAAAGGCTTTGGGGGGCAGGGTAAAAAATTTGAATTTTATCTGCAGGTAAATAGGTGTCCATGAGGAATTTTAAGCAGGACAGTGGTGTGAGCAGATTCATGTTTTTAAAAAGAATAGTCAGGCAGCTGTGGGTGACTGACCAGAGAGGAAGGGGTGAGAATTGAGGCGCCCAGTTGGGAAGCGCATTGCTGTATCCAGGTGAGAAATGATGGAGAGCTGAGTCAGAGTATCAGGAACAGAGACGGGAATTGTGAATTGTTTAAAGACATATTTTGAAGTGAAATCAGCAGAACTTCAAAACAGGTAAACTATGCAAGGGTGAGAAAAGGGGAAGAAGCTGGATGCCATCTGGCTTTCTGGCTCAGGTGACTGTGGTTTGAGGGCCACTCATTAATACCGGGGTATATAGGAGAAGAAGTTGGTTTCAAAAGAAAGAAGCATTGGTGATGGGAAAACTGATCTTAAGGTACCTGTGTGACACCAGGAGGAGATTCCAACAGGCAGAGCTTAGCTAGATGGCCTGGGTCTGGAATTCAACAGGGGTCTTAGGCTGGAACAACCTGCCAACAGCTATGGGGTCCAGGAGCTGGAAGGCTTTTCCTTCCTTGTGGGCTGTGAGCTCAGGTCTCACCAGCTACGTGCAGACACCCAGTGCAGTACCTCACAGAGAACGATTCACAGGAGGTGTCAGCATGAGAGCATGGGGCTGCTTCTCTGCTGAGAGCACTGCTTATGCAGTGACGTTGAATTGCTCTACTGAGTATTGCCACCATTTCTAGCCCTTGCCTGGCTGGCAGACTTGGTGGGAGTGGGGAATAAAAGGAGAAATGAAGGCTTCTCAGGGATGAGAAAACTGTCAGTCAATCACATGTAAATGAACCCATCCTTGAAAATGGAAACTTATCAAGGTGGAGAAAAGGCGATTTTGCAGGCCATTTCCCTGGGGAATGCTGATACAGGAGGCTGCTCAGGCAGAGACTGGCACCCTGGAGCCACTGTCTCTCTTCCTTTCAAATCACTGCATTTTATTCTAAATGGCTTCATCCTCATAGACCTGCAGGCATCCTGGGAAGGTAATCTGCCACTCCTAAAGCAGACTGAGACCCTGCTCTGGTGGAGGTAACTGAAGCCAGGCCTTAGAGGTAATTCCTAGGGAAAAATCCCTCCTTCTGGCTGCGTGTCTCTAAGAGAAGTTCCCTAGCTTCTCCGAGCCTAGGATTCCACATCTGTAGCATAGCATCCATTCTAACCGCACGTGAGCTAAATTAAAGCACTTGAGAGCCTCTGGGACATAACTGGCTCAAAAGGTCATTTAAAAAGACACAATTGTGCACTGGAGTCTACAGAATCCCCTCTCTAAATGCACGACGATTCAGAAACATCAGGCCAGCAGAGTGAGTTCTTGGCATTTGCCTCTGCATTCCTAAGTGTCGGACATGACAGGGCACACAGGAAGGAAGGGACCCTCCTCGAACTGCCAGTTCACGCCAGGGAAGGAACAGAATCTGAAACAGTTACTCCGAGGTGAGCACAGGCCAGGGTTATTAACCGGTAGGATATTAAGTGGATTCCATCAGCCTGAAAGGGTTATTGATTTACACCTTGCCTCATTCCTATAAGGATTAGAAATAGCTTATGAGAAAATTTAAAATATATAGAAAATCATCAACAGATAAATGTCTAGAAAGACCTAAAGATTGAAACAAATTGGAATGCATGTGCTGACCAAGGTCGGTCCCCTCTCAATTGTTCTTAAAGTCGACATGAAAACTTGTCTTTGAGTTTCCTGTTGGTCAAAGTGGAAATGAACATACATGGTCTTAGAAACAAAATGTACAGTTCTCATGTGAAGACGTCACATTAATTGATTCCCGGGGAAAAGCAAGGTTTTCTTTGACTGGCAGTTAGTTTGAAAGAAATTTCTCACGTGGGTTTTCTTGATGGGGTCACCTGGGGACCTAGCGAACAGCCATTGCAAAGACATCCCTTTGGAATACACTAGAAGATATTGCTCGGCTCTTTTTATGGCTTATACCTTATGTGGGCAAAGCACTAAGGTACAGCTTGAAAGAAAAGGGAGCTCAGACGGGCAAGATATATTTGTATAAATCACAGCTTTCTGTGGAGCTGTCTTCATCTGGGAATAAAACCAGGAATGTTCTTCCAAAAGTCTTTCATAAAAGTTATTTCCCTCAACCAAGTTTTTGATAAAAATTGGGCGATAGAAAATTTGCGGTGGTAATGACGTTGTCCGGCAAGGACCTGGAATGCAGGCTTGCCGATTAAGACTGGGCTGGTAAAATTAGAGACGAGCAGAACAGAAACAGTTAATGTCAATGCAGTCTTCTGCAGGAATGCTCATTGCATGGGGGCATATTTTCCCCCGACAGCATTCATCAGACCTAGGAGCAGAAAACAGCTACACCAGTCCTGAGCTCAACAGTGGACACTGAGAGGGGTGAAAACTGGCCACTGAGTCCAGCTGCCCTGGGTGGATCCTGGCTCCACTGCCCAGAGCCTTTGGCAGGACCTTTCTCCCCTCTCAGTCTTGCTCTCCTCATCTTGTAAAACAGGGATGAGACGCGAGCTGTCAACAGGTTACAATGATGATCAAACGAGCCCATGCATATGAGAGACTGTCGTACATAGCAGACTCTCCGCAAATGTTTAACCACACACAACTGTGGCAGGAGCCAAGCAGAGTAGGTAACAGGTACCTTCAGGAAAGTGGGGCGCTGTTTTCTCCTATCCCGTTTTAAGTCTGCATATATATTTTTTTCTTCTGGCAAGGAGAAATGTGATCTTAAGCAATAATCACTGAGTTTCAATTACATTTTCCACACCCTTTCTCCCTCATGTAATACAAAGCAACATGAGCTTCTAATCTCTTTCGTTCCAAAAACTGTACCCTAGGCCACCTTCTGGTGCCTTCTGTTTTGTAACGGGTGGGACTTTGCAGGGAGCATAAAGACACCTAACCCTATCATCAACATGGACAGAAATCAAAACTAGCAGGGATAGCTGCTGGAGAAGTCCTGAACCTTAAAAGCAGAGGCTGCACAGGGGAGTCATTCGTGTGTCTAGGAAGATGGCTGCAAAGGCAGGAAAGAACTTGGGCTCTTTGAAATGCAGTATGAAGTCACTTCTAACTGAGTCTTACAGAATGAAGCTCAAATGTTGTCAAGGTACACGCTGTCCTGTGGGCTGGGCTCTTGCTTCTCCACCCTCCACCCTCACTGCCGGGGGCTGCCGGCTCACTTCCCACTTCTAGTACCTTTGAACCTTCTCTGTGTTCATGAGCTTTGGACATAGGTGCCCATTCCCCAACTTAGCCATCTCCTGCTTGCCTTCAAAAACAAGTGAAAATGCCACCCTCTGAAAAGCATTTCCCCACTTTCAATGCAGTTTCTGCCTGCATGGTAGAATAATGCTTCTATCCCAGTGATTTTTTCTGTCTTCACTAGAGTTCAGGCATTTGGGAGTGGGAACCAAATCTTGATGGCTCTGGATCCCCAGTCTGGAGCAGTGGCCGGCGCCCAGCAGATGTCTCACAGTGATGTGTGGAAATGGGCAACTCTGAGGCTGTGAATGGACTCTGAGATCTTAAGAGCCCGTGGCAGTGACTGAAGATCAGACCACAGTTCCTTTCTACCCTGCCCACCCCGTCATCCCCACGATGGGGCTCAAGTTGGAGAATACAGGTTGGACCAGTAGGGGGGTCACTAGCCTGGAGGCCAAAGCAGAGAGACCCGCAGGTAGAGACCTGCAGGTAAAGATTTGCCTTACCTGATTGGGGCTGTGGAGTTCTCCAGCTTCCACCAGGCCTTGGGGGGATTTAGGTAGCGGCACCACAGCTCCCAGTCAAAGCCCTGTGCAGCCAGTGGGTATTCTTCTATCTCAAAGTTGTCATATTTGATGTTATCAAAGGATGGCGAGATGATCCGCTTCCGGTTCTCCTTGATGCGGGTGAGTACAGGTTCAGCCCTGGGCAGAGAGGAGACAGCCAGAGAGGGGGTAACCATTTCCAAGCTGGAAAAATCCAGAGTAGCATCTCCTGAAGGTCCCTCCCCAGCAGAAAGAGGAAGCAACGCCTGGCCATCTCCTCTGATGGAGAGGTACGCTGCCTTCTGGGAAGGAGCCCCTATTCAACTCCCCATCCCCTAAGGACTTTTGGGATGGCAAGAGGCTCCCTAACTCCGTTGGCATATCCAGAACTGAGCTGAGAGATTCTTATTCCCGCCAGGCTTGTGCCTGCTCACTTTCCCTTTCTCCAGTAGAAAAAATAAAATAAAGACTTAAAAAAGAAGAAAGAAACAGATTTGAGGTTCCAGAAGAAGCTTTCACCTTGGGCTTTGATTTTGCTAAAATTCTACGTATCAACCTGGAGGAAAAGACAGATGAGGACAGCAGAGATGAGGAGGTGAGAACAAACCTACATCCACAGCCACGTGATGCTGCCTTGGAGTGCCAGCTGTTCCACATCCACCCCTGAAAGGGTTCCCCAACTACCCAAGGAGGGATGGGGCATTTGGGCTTTCCCAGGGAGCCGGGAGGCACCAGGAGGCCCCTGCAGGCACCAGGCAAATAATGTGTTTGCAGACAGGAATGATAAGCTTCTCATTAATAATACATTTGGTGCATAATTGTTTATTCAAATCAGCTTGAAATAGTAAGTGTCCCTCTCCTATCCTGGCCATAAATCTAAAGAAAATGCTGTTTAAATAGTCACAAATGGCAAGCAGGGACTTCAGCTATAAAAAATGGCTGTGTTGCAGCCTTAATTTGGGCCTGTTATGGCAGCATCCGGTCCAGGCTGTGTGTGAGCCCGGCTGCTCCTTCCTGCTGAAGTGCCCTCCTCTCCCACTCCCGGGAGGCAGAGGCTGGCACTGTGGAGCATGGGCGGGAGAGCAGACCCCAGTGACAAAAGGCATATTGATCAAAGGGTGGTCACCTACTTGCCCCAGCCACTCATGGTCACTGCCAATGCCTATGTCTCTCAGCCCCAGGCAAAGTTACACACAGCAGGTGGCACTGTGCCCTCCAGCCCTGCAGGGAGGTCTGCAGCTGCCACTCTATTCCTGGCTGGCTGCAGCCACTGGGGCCTTCTGGCGGGTTCTTTTCCCCCCAGCATCTGAGCAGCTCTGATCAGAGAAAGAAAGATGTTCTTAGACAGTTTCACCATGGGGCAAATCTGAGATTACATGCTACCTCTGGTCTGGCAGTGGAAAAGCCCAGGGCACCTGTGACAACACTGAGCAACCTTTGCCCACCTTTGCCCACTTGGTGTTGGCCTCGGCTGTGAGACTGGGCTTCTGCCTCATGTCCGGCCCAGCTCTCCTTTCCTGAGTGTTGAAATCCTGTCCTTAGCCAGGAACTCTCTGCTTTGCCCTTAGCAAGTACCCTTCTCCCGATGACCCTCCCAGCCAGAGTCACATGTGATGTCACCAGCCCAATAGGTACAGTGTGCTGACCCATTGGCCCCTGGCTACCCCCTCCCCTCTACCACACCCTGAACCCTAAAGGTCCAGCCCTGTTGCCTGGCTCACTCACACCCCTACATCTCACCCATTCCCAGGATTATCTCCTTTTCCTTAGGCTAAGACTAAGATCCCAGCATGCTTTGCACTATTGGAGCCGAAGCCCCAGATCCCACCGGGACTCCTCCTCCTCTCCCAAGGGGCACTTACCAGCCCACATTGAACTCCACGTGGGCATCGAAGAGTGCCACCACAGGGGCAGTGGCCGCCCTCCAGCCGCTGACCCTGGAGCGGATGAGGCCTTCCTGCTTGCTGTGGCGCACGACTTTGATGAAGCCTGGCTTCTGGCTGTTCACCTTGTCCACATATTCTGTCAGCTTCTCCTTCAGTTCCTCTGTCAAGGAGAAAAGGCAGCTTAGCATGGGAGGGAGGTCAGGAGGCAGAAGGGGCCATCAAAACAGTCACTCTTTTAGGGTAAACTGACACCAAAGAAGGGCTGGGGGGCCCATTTCCCTCCCTGGGTCTTCTTCAGTGTTTCCCGCAGTGGCCAGCACGGCTCAGTTTTGAAGGGAAAAACAGAAGAGAAAACAGTATTTCCTGAGGCTCAGCAATGGACAGGGTCATATACACTGCACCCATGGTCTATTTAATCTTCGCAACAAGCCAGTGGGGAAACAGTAGCTCAAAAGAGTTTATCAAGTTCTCCAGCATCATGCAGCTTGTGAGTGGCACAGTCCACTTTCAGACCAGGTCTAGTGACTTGAAAAGCCATCATCAGCGCAGCCACCTCCTTCCTAATGATCTCCATCTCCATCGGTGCTCCTATAACCCACAGGGGAAGCTCCGTCTGCTAAGACCCCAGCCCAGGATCCACTCTCTGCCTGGATCTCCATCCATCCAGGAAGCGGATGGCCAGCAGCTGTGCCCATGTGAGCAGCTGGCATTGGTTTGCTGCCTATGATCCTGGGCCTGGCTAAGCATTTGATGCCTCTGCTTCATAACTGTAAACGAAACAGAAACAGGCCTCAGCAGCAGCCCCCTGACCCCTCAGCAAGAGAAGGCACAGCCACTGCATTCATTATGTTCTCCGCAGCAGTTAAAGCAAGAGCCCGTGACAGCCCTCAGAGTTGGTTGGACAGGATTCTAAAGTTCCTTTTGAACCAAGTGTCCATCCCAAGGTGTGAAGCCCCTCTGTCTGCCCTGATGAGTGATCATCCAGCCTCTGCAGTGAAAGGGAATTCTGTGCAATCCATTCCTTAGAGGGCCTCTTCAACCATTAGATGTTCTTCCTTCTTCTGACCTCCAAGTGCCAGGGTCCCTCAACCTTCCACTCATGACTCCAATGGGACCCATTCTGGAGCCACAGAAGACAGATCAAATCCCTCTTTCCACATAACAGCACTTTAGAGGTGAAGCCCATCCTTAAGTCTTTGCTAAGGACTTCTCTAAGTTAAGCATCTTCAGTTCCTCCTTGTGTTTCCTCATATCTCATGATTTCAAATTCTCTAATCATGTTGAACTTCTCTCTAATTAAGTTAGTTTTTCTTGAACCCTTTATATCATGCAGAAGTTGGCCTAATACTTCTAAAGTAAATTGGGCTATACAGAATAGAAGAAACAAATCACCTCCCTTAATCTAGATCTATGCTCCTATTAATATAATCTAAAATCACAACAACTTTGATTACTTTTGTCTCAAATTAAGCTTACTAGTAACATATACTTACAAATTATTTTTACATGGTGCTACTAAGTCAGCCCTCCTCCATCCCATCTCTGGGGATGTGGGCACATGTGCAGGTTCTTGGGTGTGTGTGCACATATGGGTGCCTGCTTTGAGTCAAAACAAAAAAATCTTATATTTACTTTTATTTAGTCAACCTTTCTAAAGATTTCCAGTATTTCTTTGGATGTCAAAATGTTTTTGTCCCTGATTTTATTACCCAACGTCTTTCTTATCCAGCCCTTCCAAGTTTCCAGCTTCTGCAAAAGTGGTGAGCATACGGCCTTTCTTGTCATTCAAGTGATCCTTTTTAAAAGTGTGGCCCCTGTCCTAAGCTAGGGCTGGTGGGGGCTGTCAATATCCTCATTCCAACCTGGAGAAAACTCAGCTGATTTCTGGGCTGCCACTATCATGCTGTATATCTCACTGCAGCCCATATGAAAATGACCTCAAGATCTCCGACTGCTGCAGCTGACTGGGGAGGAACGCTGTCTCACAAATGTCAGGACGTTGGCCACGGAGCAGCATAACTCAGTGTGTCTCACACTTACAAGGTCTTCAAGCACCATTGCCAGGAGGCTTCTTAAAACATTTACTGTTTTATCATTTCCAAGGTCCATTTCTCATATATCCTTTTTGAAAAATTTAAATAGAGCTCATAAAGCCTGATATTTGGGCTTTTGATGGTGGCAGTTAAGTGCTGAGTGCACAGAACTTGGAGTGAGGACTGGGCTAGTACCAAATGGCCTGATATAAATCCCCTCCCCTCCCCATGACAGGAATACCTGTCCCCTTCTCTCCCTCCCCAACCCTCAGGTGAGACTCCTGCCAACTGACTCCTGCCAATACCTACTGTGACTAAGGTATTCATGGGAGGAGGCTGAGGATGACTGCTACCAAATGGTCCCCCATGAATTTCACCTCTCCGAATTCAAATCCTTGTGTGGCCGTCTCATACACTGAACCCGGGCTTGACACAACAGGACACAGCAGGAGGGACCCTGTGCAGGTTCCAGGCCTTCTGCTTTTGCTCTCTTGCTTCCCTAACTAAGGAAGTCCCAGCCAGCCTCCTCCCCAGCCCAGGAGACCCCAGTCATTTAGGCTGCCCCACAAAGGCCCCATACAGGTGAGTGAGGCCCTCATGGATCCTTCAATCCAGTCGGGCCACCAGCTGATTGCAGATGACAGGGGGAGCCATTGTGTAGTGCAGAGACAGGCTGCCCAGTGATCCCAGTCTTTATTGCAGGATTCTAGGCCAATGGATGGTTGCTGTTTCACACTATAACTTCTGGAATGGTCTGTTATACACAATGGCTATAATAAATACTGTCTATTGTTCTGGTCTGATGCTGGGGTTATAATAAGATCGTGAACTCCTGATGCACAGCAAATGCAGTCAGAGGAAGAATGAACTTGAAGGGTGGCAGCAAGAGATGGAAAGCTTTGCTTCCTGTAGGACCTACTTGCCCCTTTGTACCTCTGAGCTCTGTTAACACTGAGCTAGAGTAAATGTTTATGGTGGACCACAGAGTAAAAAATTCCATCCCCAGTCAGCTGCATCCCAAACATGTGCTGCTGATTAGAAGAGGGAATTCTCTCAGCCCCAACCAAATGACTGCTATCAAAAAAAGAAAATAAAGAAGAAAAAAAATGCCTTGAAATACCCTAGATGATACTGGCTCTGTCTTTGCTAAGTACCTTTACTTAATTAGGCTTTCATGTTTTCTTTCAATCTTTGTTAAGTGACAAAGCAAAAAAGAACTATCTCAAAAGCACTTCTGCATTGGCTGAAAACCTGTTTTCCCAGACACTGTCTATTGTATATTATATATATTGACTATTAACTATTTTATATACACATAAACACACACACATGCATGTTCACACATGATATCTCTCAAAACTTAGCTCCAAAAATTGTGTTTTTGGAGTTGAACTTGTGTTTTTCCGTACAGCTAAACACAAGTACCCAGTCCATCATATTTGGCTTTTTGCTAAGGCTGCCAGGAAGCTCAGAGACAAATATAATAACTAATCACAAAGATTTTATCAGAATTTTTGCTGTCCTATCTTTGCTAAACCTTTGATTTTCTGGTTCAAATTTTAGGCTGATTGACTTTTACCTTTTATTCCCTATGCAAGCTATCTTTAATTATTTTTTGAAATTTTTATAACTGACATTTAATAAAGTGTCTTGGTGGGTTAGGAAAGGAGTACAATTGTGGAAGGGAAAGGGAAGGTATATTTTGTGCTTGTTTTAATGTGTTGGGGAAAGAGGAGGCAGGGAGCCTGCTTGCTGTGACTGCCAGATCTAGAGTCAATGTGGAGCTGTCGATAGCCTGTGTTGACAGAGAAATACAATTTGCACCCTGCATGGGGCCAGGTGTCATCCCGCTTATGTTGCTATCTCAGCCCTCTCCTACTGTCCACAAATCCCTGATCTGCTGACATCGGAGACACCTCTGTAAACCAGCACTCCCAGAAGCAGTGATGAAACACCACTCACCTCCTGGGAGGTCGCAGGCCACACTCCACATCCCCACAGGGAGCCTCCTCTCAGGGCCTGCTCAGGGCAGGCTGCTTGCCAGCTCTCACTTCTTCAGACTTAGATGCCAAGAAAATATGCGGGATTCACCAGCCTGGTCAAACAGAGCCTCTCTCCCCTTCTCATATATCCCCTTCTACTGCTCCTGTGAAAAGTGTTTAGCTCCACAAGGTCAACCCCAAAGAAACAGAATGCAGGCTGAGCAGGAAGGGGCTGTTAATCTGATTTAAGCACTTAATAGGACACTCTGATCTCATGCATAAAGGAAACTAAGGGATCTGAAAGTTGATGCCTAATGGGCTTTGCTCTTTGGAGAGGTACACTGGCATTTGGCAGGTACACTGGCATTTTATAAAACTGCTTTTCTAGGCTTGCTGTGGAGAACCAGGCAGAGCTCCTCATCTCTCCCTCCAGGTTCAGATGACCATTTCCCACATCTTCTCTAGGTTTTGGGGACATAGAAATGAAGGGGGTATTCACCCATTCATTCAACTAATATCGAGCACTTACTGAGATGGTTTGGCTCTGTGTCCCCACCCAAATCTCATCTCGAATTGTAATCCCCACGTCAAGGTGATTGGCTCATGGGGGCAGTTTCCCCCACACTGTTCTCATAGTTGTGAGTGAGTTCTCACGAGATCTGATGGTTTACAAGTGTGGCACTTGCCCTCGCTCTTTCTCCTCTCCTGATGCCTTGTGAAGAACATGACTGTTTCTCCTTCACATTCTGCCATAATTGTAAGTTTCCTGAGGCCTCCCCAACCATGTGGAACCGTGAGTCAATTCAACCTCTTTTCTTTATAAATTGCTCAGTCCCAAGTAGTTCTTTATAGCAGTGCAAGAATGGACTAATCCACTTACTATTAGTCCATTCATGGGTAATAATCTTTGGCATGCCTTGATCATACCTCAACAAGGTACTGATCTAGTTGCTGTGGTTATAACTATAAACCAGACAGTCTGCAATGAACTGTTTGTTTATTCCCAAAATTATGTTGAAATCCCAACCCCCAGTGTAATGGTATTAGGAGGTAGGGCCTCTGGAAGATAATTAGGTCCTGAGGGTGGAGCTATTTTATTTTGGCCTGTTTTGTACTGCTATAGCAGAATACCTGAGTACTTTACAAAGAACAGAGATTTATTTCTTCACAGTTCTGGAGCCTGGGAAGCCCAAGATCAAGGCGCTAGCATTTGGTGTCTGGTTGAGGGCCTTCTTGCTGTGTTCTCAAGTGGCAGCAGGCAGATGGGTGAGCTAGCCTAAAGCTTTACAAATCCTCTTTTTAAAGAGCCTTAATCCCAAGAACAAGGAAGCAACCTTCATGACTTACTCACCTCTGAAAAGACCACACCTCTTAATACTTTCACACTGGTGACACCTAAATTTTGGAGAGGAAATACTCAAATCACAGCAGGCCCCATAAATGGGATTAGCACTCTTATAAAAGGGACTCCAGAGAGCGCTCTTGTCCTCTTTCTGCCACGTGAGGATGCAATGAGATGTGAGCAGTCCGCAACCTGGAAGAGGGCCCTCACCAGGACCCAACCACACTGGCAGTTTGATCTCAGACTCCCAGCCTCCAGAACTGACAGAAATAAATGTCTGTTGTTTATAAGCCACTCAGTCTATGGCACTTTGTTACAGCAGCTCAAACTAAGACACAGCCCTTATGGCATTTCCATGCTACTGGATGTTTAAAAGGCATGTTGGTAGGAAAGACACAGGAAAAGCATATCAGTCCATCTGTGTTGCTATAAAGGAATACCTGAGGCTGGGTAATTTATAAAGAAAAGAGGTTTATTTGACTCATGGTTCTGCAAGCTTTATAAGAAGGGTAGTACCAGCATCCACTTCAGGTGAGGGCCTCAGGCTGCTTCTACTCATGGTGGAAGGGGAAGGGGAACCAGGGTGTGCAGAGATCACATGGTGAAGCAAGGAGGCAAGACAGAGGGGGGATGTACCAGGCTCGTTATAACAATCAACTCTCATGGGAACTAGTGGAGGGAAAACTCATTCATTCTCCCCAACACCGCAGGGAAGGCATTAATCTATTCATGAGGGATCCACTCCCATGACCCAAATTCCTCTCACTAGGCCCCACCTCCACCATTGGGGATCAAATTTTAACATGATATGGGAGGGGACAAACATCCAAACTGTGGCAGAGAGGGAGAGGAAGCAGGAAATGCTGTGGCATTAACGTCTATAGAAGTAGTTGTCAATCAATGAGGGGGAGCAGCTGGAGAATGAATACCCCATGGGTGAGTCAAATCGTATCCCCTTAAATCCATATGCTGAAATCCTAAACCCTAGTACCTCCAAATGTGACCTTATTTGGAAAGAGGGTCGTTGCAGATGTGATTAGTTGAGATGAGACCACACTGGAGTGGATGGGATCCTCATCCAGTATGACTGGTTTTCTTGTAAAATGAGATTCGAACATAGGCGGAGGGAGGAAGTCATATGAAGAGGAAGGCAGAGACTGGAGTGATGGATCTCAATGCCAAGGCCTGCCAAAGATGTCCAGCAAAGCACTAGAAGCTAGGAGAGGGGCACGGCAGAGATTCCCTCTCACAGTCCTGCTGGCACCTTGATTTCGGACTTCTAGCTTGCAGAAGCGTGAGACAATGTCTGCTGGTGAAGCCACCAGATAGTGGTATTTTCATTACAACAGACACAGGAAATGAATATAACCTGTGAGAAGCTTCCTCACTTCTCAGGTGGGGTGGCACTGCAGAGTCTCCCAGTCTCCTGGTGGTTCCCAGGACGATGGAGTCCAGGTCCCCACGGCAGTACCATGTTCACTGATGCCCACGGTATTAGCTCTCTTCTCTTCTCCGTCTCCCATCCCCAGCCTCTCACCAGTTTTCCCAAATGACTTGGCCTCACATCTTGTCTCAGGATCTCCTTGGCTTCTGGAAACCCAAACCAAGACAGTTGTACATTCCAAGTCACCATGAGCCTCACCAATTGCTTCACACTTGCCTGGTTCTTGAAAGCATTTAAATTTTCAACTCTTGACCTGTGTGTATAGTGTGTATGTATGTGTGTATGATGGCTTACATTCAAAATACTGACCCTATTTCCCTCTTCTCTCACTCTCTGCATTAACTGGATGTTATTTAATAAAAGAAAGAACAGTAAATATAGTATACTAGCGATTTTTCTAAGTACTCGGTATATGTTATCTCATTTAATCATTTCAACAACCCTGGGACATAGCTCCTATTATTATCATCCCATTTTGAAGACAAGGAAATTAAAGTACAAAGTGATCCAGGTAGCAAGGGATAGAGACAGGATTTAAATCCAACTAAGCTGTCCCCAGAGTCCATACTCTCCACCTCTTCACTCTAGCCTCCTTTGGAGAATAAGAAGCTGGCCTGCATAAGCATCAGCTCATTTAAATCACAGGCTCCAGGGCACCATCCCAACAAAGAGTCTCATTCAGTAGATCACGGTTGGGACCAGAGAATTGGAATTTCACACAAGAATCTCCCAGTGAGATTCTGATGGATTGTCCAAGCTTGGTTACAACTGAAATAAAAAGATGGGTTTTATAATGGAGTAGAAAAAGGCACCTCCTCCCAAATATGTGTGGTTGTAGCCCTTAACAGAAGGACATAGAAGCAGTCTAAAAAGGTGCCCTCACACCTGCCCAGGTAGTTTTTCTCTTCATTCTTCCAAACCCACTGGCTCCACTGTGCTGCCCTCGGTTGCGAGTCCTTCTGTTTCCAGCTGCTTTTTGCTCTCTGCACGGCCATTTTTGGGTCTGAAGCTTTGGGCTGTCCCCTGCATTCCCCAGCTGCCTTCTGCTTTTTGTCTCACTCTGGTCGCACCCCTCCTTCCTAGCCCAGTGTAATTCCTCAAAGCCCAGCCTGGATTATAGCTTTGCCATCCCATCCCTCCAGCTGCCCAGGAGCGGAGTGTGAACACCCCACCTATACCCCCACTAATCCACCTCCCACTGACAAGTGCAATTAATTGCTTGTCTCCGATGGTGCTAATTTAAAGATTAAAAGCACTGCACATTTATGTTTATTCCTTTCCAAGTGAGAAGTGGCTTGTCTTCTTCAGATCAGAAGATTAACTGGCTTTCCTCTGAAGCCATTTAGGGCCACCGAAACACAAATGCTATGTCAACACATTTTAAAAGAGAGATTATTTATAAGGATGCAATCGTTGTCAAACCTAGTTGATCATCCACATCACATCACGTGGAAGCTAAAAATTAAATAAAGACAGATGTCACCGTCCCCACCTCCATGGGGAATCTGGAGTGGGGGCTCAGGACTCAGATGGTGCTGCTGATAAATAATGGTAAGCCTGGCTTGGACAGCTGGGATCCCAGAGAGCTCCGGGCAGCATTGTTGTGTGTATTCCTCTGTCTTGAAGATCACTCCAGACAAGCTTTCAAACCCTGGGCAGTTTACAAATGCCTTCCCCGAGGTTCATTCCTCTGTCTGCTACACTTAACAGCTGCCCTTCCGTCCAGCTCATTTAATAGCTGCACTTCTTCAAAGTCAATTGATACTAAAGGAGATTTGAAATGGCCTTAAATAGTTCCCTCACTCAGGCTACGGGGTTCAGGCACACAGTGTTACAATCTTCCTGGGAGGCTGCAAACATTAATTCAGCCTTATCAAGTTACAGAAAGTTCCAGATTTACCACCCAACAGGCCCCACCCATCTGTTTTAAACTTTACTGTTTGGCGTCACAGCAGGGCATTCATGGCCACCAAAACCCACAAGGCATATGCACTCTAAACTTAGCGGGGTCTCCAGAACCAGGCTCTCAGAACCCACAGACACCCTCTTATCAGTGCCAAAAATGGCTTTATCTCCCTAAGATGTTGTATCCTGTAAAAAATGGTCAAAACTGGTTTCTGAAGATGACTGTGGCAGGTGATAGAAGAATGTCTAGTCAGGAATGTGTTGGGTTCTAACCAAAGTTTAACAGTCTCTCTTTCTTCCTCTCTCTCTCTTTCTCTCAAATTAAGACAAAATAAAACAAACAAAACCCCTTGATCTTTAACGTTTGCCACTGCCTGTGTTGTAAATGCTTCCACCATTGCTGATTTTAGGCTACCAGCCTGATGCCGCTGAGTCTGAATTGGGAAAAAATGTGCAGAGTCGGGTGAGGATATCCGAGCATGATGAGCTCGGATATTCCAGGGCAGCCCCAGCACTGGTCTAATGCTCAAGGCCAAAAAAAAAAGCCGCGGTTCTGTGGCCCTTCCCCTACACCACATAATGGGCGCTGTGCTCAGCACTTCAAATCAATCCATCTTTTATTTATTCACTCAATAATGATACATTATGTACATATGATGTGCCCTACTTAAGAGACTCACCTCATTACTACCCTGCAAACAATATTTATAGCTAATGCTTATTCATTTAGTTTATCAGGTGCTGGGGACTGTTCTAAACCTGCCTCATATATTACTCATTCAGAACCCTCAGCAACCATAATGCTACTCAAGGTAGGTAGCATGACTATTTCTGTTCCCTAGATTAGGAAACACAGCCCAGAGAGGCTAAAGGACATGCCCAGTGTCATGGAGCTAGAAAACTGTGGACCTGAAAAGCAAACCCAGCAACCTGAAGATGATAACCTCATTATTATCTTCAAATGACAATGGTGAAAAATCAAGGACGAGAGACTTTAAAGAACATACTCCAAGTGACACAGAAGGTAAGGAAGGAGCAGGATTCAAACTCAGGCCGGCCTGCCTCTGAAGACTCGGCTCTGTTCCAGTCTGTTCCACAGCCTTCCAAAGGATTCAGCATCTTAGGCTCGACAGAAGCTGTTCCCCCAGGGCCATAACTCCATGCTCTCTATTCATCCACCTTGAGTAATTTAGCAGATGGGAATAAGAATAATGGACTAATAGAAGTCAGTGTCTTCACTGACTAAATGACCTTGGCAAAGGGCCAGCTTGCCTTTGCACTTCCTGGGGCTGTGTGAGGAGGAAACTCCTGTAAAGAAAAGGTGGGGCAATGGACCAAATGCTGTGAAATTACTTACAGGGCAGGAACTACTCCTGCTACTCTGAGGAAGGTTTGCAGCAGGAATCACAAGACTTACTAAAAACGCCATGGTGAGTGATTGATGTCAGCCATGTCCAGGCAGGAGCGGATGCTGCTCCAGCCCCAGCTCCTCCAGCTTAGGAGTATTGGGAAGGGTCCTCCCATGAGCTTCTAGGGAGGGCATACCAAGAACTCGAAGCCTGGGGAAATGCTGGCAGATAGTGTTTAATAGCCGGTGAAATCAGAGCTGGGAATAAGCCATGTGGATGTCCCCCTGTGCAAAGGGAATTCCAGGAGGGCCAGAACCAGGTCCTCCTACCCTATGTGTGGGCCACTCAGGAAGGTCCAGTGACCCTTGGCAGTTAAGCCAGAGGCCAACTTGAATTTTGGTGCTGGCTTATCCTTTTGTGCAAGGCTTCGAGTTTGGAGTGCTGTCAAACTCAAAAATCTGATGATCCTAAAATCTCATGACTGGGAGCCCAAGAGTTTATGATTCTGAATCAAAAATTTCAAACTTCTGAAATTCCTAGAGTCTCTGATTCTTAAATACTAACTCCCAGGATTCTGAGGTTCCATGAGTCTAAGCTTCTGTAATGCCAGAATAATTGCTCAAGGCTGTGCTTACCACCATCCTATCCCCTAGCCCCACCCTCAATTGTTGATGGCTTACAAGGTCAAACATCCTGGCCCAGCCTCCTCTGCAAGACTCTGTGCTTGTCATATTCCCAAATGCACTAAGCTCAGTCATGCCAGAGTGCCCTTGCACTACCTGCTCCCTCTGCCTGCAACATTCTTCTTGCCTTTCCTGACCCAGCTCAGCTTCTGTAGGAAGTGTTCCCTCACCAGCAGCTCTAGAAGGGGACTGGTTTTTCCTTGGGGTACAGACACAGGGGACTAGAAAACATACTCCAGGCAACCAGTGTGGACCAGCTTCAGGCCCTGAGCTCCAGCTTCTACCAGGGCAGCTCCGAGTGTCCTCTGGGGGAAGAGTTAAGGCACCCACAGGCTGTATGTCAGCTCTGCACTTCTGCAAATCTCTGCTGCTCGGTTGTGTGACCAGCGGCCTCAGCCTGGCTGAGTTACGACTTAAGAGACCCGGTCGGCTTCACACATGTATTTACACCCCAGCCTGATCTCCTCAGTAGGGAGGTGGAAGGCCCTTTTTCTCTGCTTCAGAATACCTTCCAGAAATGTATCCTCACAGGGAGGGATCCCATGAAGGAGCAGCCACAAAGCAGAACCCAGTGTTCTCCCGGCCTTCCCGTTTTCATTTCTTTATTGCAATATGTCAAGTAGAGCGGTAGGAACAGAGGCTTAGGGGAGACCGGCCTCAGTTTAATTCCCAGCTCTGCCATTTACCAGCTGTGTGACTCTGGGCACAAGACTTAACCTCTCTGAGCCTCAGTTCTCTCATCTGCCTCTTTTGGGTCTCTGTGGAAATCCACAAGACAAGGCCTGGCATGTTGTGAGAGCTTCACAGCTGGTGCCGTTACCTACTCATCAGTCTCAACTCCTTTGCTCCCTTCCTCCTTTCCAAAGGAAGGTCCCTAGGCTGGGTGCAAGCCCCCACCCTCTGTCCTGCATTTCTGAGAAAGCCAGCCCTGCAGCAAATTGCCCTGGAACTTCCTCACGTACAGGACACAGTTGCTGCTCCTCACAGGCCACTTACCACCTAGCCACTCCGATTGCATTTCCACCCTCTTCCTACCTCAACCTGCATCTATTTATCCAACAACTCTTTAACAGTGATTTCTATGTGCAAGGTACTCCTAAGATCTTTATTTATGTTGCCACTTAGCCCTTATGATCACTCTGTTAGGTAAGCACTACTAGCAACCCATTTTATAGATGAGAAAACTGAGGCATGGTTAAATAATTAGCAAGTGGTAGAGCCCACATCCAAGTTCAGCACTTTGGCTCCAAAGTCCGTGCTCTTAACACACATCCTGTCTGTGGGACCAAGGGCAAGAGGGTGCCTTTAATGAGATCCACCCAGGCTCTGTGCTAGGCCTTTAACACATGTCTTACCAGCCTCACCTTCTGATTTAAGGCAGATGAAAAAATAAAGGAAGCCTAATGCTATATCTTTTTCTCATTCCCTGTAATCCCCTGAGGCAGGAACCTTTATGCTCTTAGCCCCACGTTACAAATGAGTAAAATGAGGCTAGGAAGAGGGGCCAGGGTATTTACATACCGATTTCCAGAAGTCACTGGTTGAGGACTGCTCCAGGGGCAGGTTAAGTTCCAGCATATCCAATCTGTTCTGTGCAAGGCACAGCAGGCTTCCAGGGCTTTGGAGAAAGCCCCCAGGTAAAGAGAAGCCAGTATCTGAACAACTGGAAGCGCTGTGCACACCTAAGAGGTAAGGCCAGAGCCACAGCCCAGCCCTGACGGCTCTGCCACGCCGAGCCCAGCACATGGCAGAGGTGCCACAGGCGTGTGTTTCATTTTCATAAACATGTATTGCAAGAGTGAATGAGTGCCTGAGTCATGTCTTGGCTCAGTGCTTTCTAATGACCAACACTCAAACTCCTCCAGGAAGACTTCGGTACTGTTTTTCTTTGGTTTCCTCTGCTCTTTGGCCCTGTATCCCTCCTTGTGCTGATGTACTGAATGTTCCACTGGACTGTGAGCTCCAAGAGGAGGAACCTACAGTTTTACCCTTCTCTGTGTCCAGAGAGCCCAGCTGGAGCCTGGCATTCAGTAGAAGTTTCTTGACTACATGGATTCATGGCGCATGGAACAGAAATCCTCATATAAAGGTTTTGAGGACCTCTCTGGAAAATATCCAGAAGAAAAAAAGCTGATGGGCCTGCTGGTAAGCCTCAGAACTACCTTGGAGTTAAAAAGTCACTGTTTATGTGGAACCTGCTTTCTGAAGTTTTTAGCACTTGGCACAGTTTCTGACACATGGCGAACATGGGCTCACCAGGTTTGTTTCACACACAATCCCATTCAATCCTACTGCGACTCTGCAAGTTCAACAGCATCACAGATATTTTTTTAAACTTTATTTTTAACTATTATGCATACTATGACCATTTTAATATAAGGAAACAGAGGCTCAGCAATGCTAAGATTTTTTCCTTAAGCCATATGGCTAAGGAAGGGGAGGCTCCCTCTCAGGGATCACAGGGCAGGTCAGACAGACTTTGCCACCTTTTCTCTTAGAGGTCCCTGCCGACCTTTCTTACAACCTTTGTATGTTTGGTCCCGTGGCGGGGGGGCGGTCACTGGAACAACAGTAGAAAGTGTGGGAAGGCCAGAGGAGGACATGCCCAGACAATGGGAGCAGGCAGCCCAGCAGCAAAGTAGGGGGCCGATCCTCAGTTTGGGGACACCCAGCCTCAGATTTGAAACAGCAGCCATGGGGTCAGGGTGTGGGGTGGGCTAGCACTGCCCCCTGGGACAAAACCTTTCTGGGGTTGCTGATGGGACTGGAAGAGATTGGTATTGAGGGTGACTCTTAAATCCAGGCTTAGGCCCCAGGTGGGCCACTGTCCATGCTCCTGGGCTCCTAGGCAGGCTCAGAGTTTATTAACTGCTTGAGTCTGCTTAGGCTGCTGCTAGATCCCAGATATAGAAAAAGAAATTGACTCCTGGAAACCTTGTGTGTTTTTCTGTTTGTTTGCTTTTAAGCAGAGTCTATGGCTAAAGGCACACCCTTGCCAGCTTTCAACACAAACTGCCAACATCAGCCTGCTCCTAGGCCCGGCCCAGGCCACGTGGGCTTCCTTGCTCTCCTTGCATATGCTTTTCCCTTTCTTTAAAGCCACCAAAGGCAGACAGTGGGTCCTCGAGATGCTATCAGAATGGCGGGCGTGGGCTGCCGGTAGAAGAACAACAACAGCTAGAGCAGACACACCCAGACAGGTGGGACGGACAACCTCGCCCAGGAGCTGCCCTCCAAAGACTGCAGCCTTGGCAGCTAGAAGACTGTCAACCCATCTTCCCACTGCGCCTTTCTGCATTATTGATTTTTTCCAGACCCCTCTATTTCAGTAACATACATCATCATAGTCCTCTCACGAGATTGACTTTAGAAAACCCAAGAAATATTACTTTCCAGATAGACATGCCCCAAATATCAAAAATATTGTCCCTTCTCACTTCATGTCCTGTTTGTGTTCCTTTCATTCACGTGTTCAAATGGCAGATATTTACTAAGCACTAGGCGTGCGGCAGGCCTGATGCTAAGCGGTGAAGATGGGGAGTAAGTCAGTGTCCACCTCAAGAAAACTCACAGTTTAGTGGGAAGAATGAATTAAACCAGTAATTTTAATGCACTGAAATACATCCTAAAAGTGTTTGTCACACGGTGCTATGAAAACACAGTGCAGGATGTGACCACCTCTGCAGGGGTTCAGGGCAAGTTTTATAGAATGTTATTTGCATTTGTCTCAATGGATGCAGGGGCTTTCCTAGGAGGATAAAGGAGGTATAAAAAAAACCCATCATAGGTAGAAAAACAGAATGCATAAAGGCTAGAAGCAAGAATGTGCACAGCAGGCTTGGGAAGGAGTAACAGGTATGGGCTATGGCTGAGGGTAGGGATACAAATTCAACTTGGGGAGAGGAGGTTGGATAAGTGAGTGGTAGAGAGATTGTGAGGGCCTTGAAAGATGGGCCAGAAAACATTAGGAAGTCATAAGGAAGCTTTACTCGGATTCCTCCCACCTAAAGATCTCCAAGAGATGAACTGAAATGTCAGGAAGAACTTTTCATCAATTTAATTTAAAAAAACCTCTACTGTGGCAGCAGAAGGAGCTGGCCCATTCTGGAGACCTAAGGAGGTAAGGTTCGTGTTTTATGTTGATTCCCCCAAATAACGTAAGTCATGGGCTCCTCACTAAGCTCCAAGGCTCAGTCATGGCCACACGGGGTCTCTAACCAGGGCCCTGGCTCTTTGCTTGAGACAGCATTGAGGACAGGGATAGACGCAATCAGAGGTGGCACCAACAGACTAGGTCTGGTCCTCTGCCTGGATTCTTGAGCCCTTCCTGACCACATCCTGGCTTTGCCTGGCACTATAATGGGTTCCTCACTTCCCCTGAGTATTCTGAGTTAGAGTAGCCAGGCCTGCTGCTCTCACCGTGGAAACGACTCAGGGACCACTCAGGCGAGAGGCTGGGCTGGCCCGGGAACCGGGTCTGACATGCTGTCAAGGACCCAGTCTGAAGAGAACTCAGCACACAGACTCAACCCTGCAGTATCAGGCTGAGTTGATCTCCAGCTTTAGGACTGGGTTTATCATCTTTCCTGCATCGTTTGTTCACTCATTCGGCAAACATGTGGATGACACAGTGCCAGGCATCCATCTTCAAGTAAGGTTCAGGCCCTGTCAACCTGGGCCTTGTGAGGTCCCACAGTTGGAATGCTGGGCGTGGCTGGGGTCCCCATGCCTCTATGACAGGTTTACAATGCTGCTGGCCCAAGAGAGCCACAGAGGACAGCCTGGTGATTGGTAGTGAAGTGATCATGTCTGACCAGGAGCAGAGGAGCGGAGCCGCGAGGAAGCAGGAAGAAGGGAAGGGGACAGGCGGTCTTGGCCTGCTTCGGCACCCACTGTGTGGCAGGCCATGTGTGTCGTCTGCATCAACTCGTTGAATCTGCATATGTGGCAGGGCCTGTGCTACAGGCTTCACCCACATTTGATCTTCATCACAATGAAGAGAGAAGGAAGGAGGCCCAGCGGGAGAAAGACCAGTAGGACAGACACAGGCAGCAGAGCCGACATGAGGAAAGGGGACCCCACTGTGGGTGAAGGAAGATGGCATGAAGGACGGAGCGCAGGCTTTGGAATGCTGGGGAAACAGGAGGGGAAAGTGAGACCTGCAGGCAAAGCATGCTGACCACGACCGTGGTGCAAATGTCAACCAATTACAAAGACTCCCAGAACCAGCGGGCACAGGGACAGCTGTTGCTGGCTACTGCTAAGTATTGGAGATGGGGAGGGGAGAGAGAGGGGGGCACAGCGAGGTGGGAGAGGTGCCACTTTCCTAGGTACTGCTGAGCCTTACCCAGCAACAACCACTTCCCTCTGTTGCTGATCCCCATGGGGCTGAACGATCCCACAGAATGAGAGAGAAAAGTTCTTGAAGTCTGGGCAGGAAACCAAGGAACTCGGATAGCTGAGTGATACCTTCATGGCTTTTTTCTTACCAACTTTGAAAGAGTAAAGAACTGGCAGGACAGCGGCTGGGTCTGTCGATGGTGTTTGCAAACGGTGTTTGGCTTTCTTGATTCTGGCTGGGATCCACAAGAGCTGGATCAAGAAGGGCAACATTTCGAGAGGTGAGGGAGAAAGAGTTTGCTTAGAGATTAAATGACATCATCAGCCAGTGGGGAGAGGAGAAATGCATGAAACGGGTTACTATGGAGAGCGGCAGGGACGATGGAGAGAGAATTCACGTGTGGGAGGTACCGATGAGTCAGACGAGGAAACTATCCAGATGGGAGCTGAAAACAAAACTTCACTCAGCAGAAGTCTACATAGCAACATGGACAGCTTGGTAACAAACAAAGAAAATGGAAGCCAAGCATGGGGATGATCTTACAGCGACTGCAAAGATTTGCACGCCGGACTCCAGTCTGGGGCAATAGTGTGCTTGGGGGCAGGAGGGATTGTCCTGCCTGACACCACCTAATCTAACCGTGAAAGCATTTGGTGGGGTCAAAAGGGAAGAACAGAGGTGGGAGCGCTGGGTCTCTAATCTGCAGGTGGTGCTCTCACCAGATGGAGGGAGAGAGGGGCTGTATTTCTGGCCTGCACTGCAGCATCAGTGGGGAGGCAAATAGGGACGGTCTTGGCCGCCAAAGGGAAGGCTTTCATTCCATTTAGAGCAGGGCGCTTGACGACTTACTGAGCTAACAGTTTCCTCTTGCAGTGGCTGGAGGGAATGGTGCCGTGGTTCTCTCCCCAGTGTATCTTGGGGGTCTCTGAGAGTCAGAGGAAACCTAGGAGTCTTCCTGTGAATGAACGCACACCCATGGCAGGTGTGTGCAGACAGACACATATCTACATAGACAGACCCCCTTGCCTTTTTTGGGAGATTTAGGAGGGCTCCAGAGACCATCCATGGTTCTCCTAGGACTCTGCAGGCAGGCTCTATTTAAGGCTGGTTGCTATTCTGGGCTTATCATCGCCTATCACCCATGAAGAATTCAGTGGTGAAGTGGAGTGTTGGGAACTGTAAGGGAAATGGCCATGTCTTTTCACAGTGCCTGCTTGAGAGAGAAGGGGAGGCCAGGTATTCGTAGAGCCTGGGTTTTAGTAGACAAATGACAGAGAGTGAATGGGAAAGAAATCTAAAGATTGTAGGCTTTGGGAGGAGGTTCTCAAAACCAAAATTCTGCTTGTATAACCAGTGATTATCTAAACCAGGAAGAAAAAGGGAGGAAACCCAGAAAAATTAGGACCTAGAGAACTCTTGAGGGCCTTTTTTTTTTTTTTTTTTTTTTTTTTGAGATGGGATTCGCTCTCTTGCCCAGGCTGGAGTGCAATGGCGCTATCTCAGCCCACTGCAACCTCCACCTACCAGTTCAAGCAATCCTCGTGTCTCCGCCTCCCAAGTAGCTGGGACTGCAGGCACCCACCTGCCACCACGCCTGGATATATATGTATTTTTTTGTATTTTTAGTAGAGACAGGGTTTCATCATGTTGACCAAGCTGTTTTTGAACTCCTGGGCTCAAGTGATCCACCTGCTTCAACCTCCCAAAGTGCTGGGATTACAGGCATGAGGCACCACACCTGGCCCACAAGAGCTTGTATTTTTAAAAGGTCATAGAAAGAAAATAGAAAGGAGATTCAAAACTGCAGTTGATTGGGCTCTGAAAGAACAGAGTTAAGAAGATGAGTAAGAAGGGCCTGCTGACTGGGGCCAATGGCATATTGTATGCGATGCCGGAGAGAAAGTGCAGCCCCTGAAGTTTCCATTCAGCAGTTTGCCTCCATGCCTGGGAGACTAATGCTCGATTTGAGGGGAAGAGGAAGGAAATTAACATTTATTAAATAACTGCTATGTTCCCACACTAAAGTGCTCCTCACATTAGAGGCATTATTTAATCTTCAAAACAACCCTGAGAGGAGCTATTGATATTTGCATTTTATAGATGAGAAAACTGGGATGTTAAGCAAAGTGTTTCAAGATTGCATGCTTAATCAGCGGCAGAGGCTTGGTTCAAATCTGTGTATGTCTTTCCAAAGTGTGTCCCTTCTGTGTCCACTGCCTCTCTCTCTGCATCTTAGGGGTCCTGGGATAAATTCGTGCTCCGGGCATTACTACCTTGGGCGAGCTCTGCCTGAGCATACTGGGCAGCTGGCTGAAGTGGAAGAAATGGCTAAACAGTCACCATAGGGAATACTAGCTATGGGCAGCAAGCACTTTCTAAGCACGTTTCAATAACGAATTCATTTACTCCTTACAACAAGCTTATGGCAAAGAGCCTTTAATCCCCACTCTTTTAAAGATGAGAGAACCAAATGCAGAGGCTTTGGGGTAAGTCACCAATTTATAAGTGGCAGAACCAGGATATGAACCCAGGCAGTCAAGCTTCAGCACTGGGCAGTTAACTACTCTGCTAAAAATGAACACAGAGTGCCTGCCTGATCCCAAGAAACTCCAGTTTCCCAGCCCAGGTGACCACAACACAGGACATTGAGTTATCACTGAACCAATAGGAAGTTTTGATATGGAGAAGAAAGGGTTGGAAAACCAGATGGATGCATAGGATTTTAACCCAACGAAAGGAACATGATTATTTATACTACAGACAATGGGACTTAAGCACAGGAAAGATTTCTTAAGAGGGGAAGAACGATGTGCCAGGCACATGAAAACAGCATGGACAAGTATCCTGAAAACTGGACCAAGGGAGGTGCTTAAGAGAAGCTGAAGGAAGCCTGTGCAGCCAGGGCAGAGGACAGCAGGTGCACAGGAGAGAGGTGGAGCTGGAGCTGGAGGGCAGGTGGGGCCAACCCTGAAGAAAGGGCCTGATATGGACAAATACGCTTCCCCAAAATTCATGTGCTGAAAGCCTACCCCTGCAATGCGATAGCAATAGAGGGTGGGATGTTTGAGAGTAGTTAGAATTCATGAGGTCATGAATGGGATTAGTGTCCTTATGAGAGTGGTGAGAGGGCTGCTTCTCTCTCTCTTTCCCTCTCCATCATGTGAAGATACGAGAAGGCGCTTTTGTAACAGGAAAGAGGGCCTTCGCCACACCTTGACCATGCTGGCACCCTGAGCACAGAGCCTCCAGTACTTTGAGAAACAGATGTTTGTTGTTCAAGCCACCCAGTCTATTGTGGTTCGTTATAGTCGCCCAAAGTAAGGCTCTGAAAGCCATCTTTAAGAGGTTCACCTTTATTCAAAGAGCAAGAAGCAAGACTGAAAAGGGGTGGCTTTTGAGTGCTTGTGTCAAAAAATGATGATTCTTCGGCCCAGCAGAGGTTTTATCAGAACAAGTCAATAAATATATCACATTTCTTTAACAGGCTAGGGCTGCAGGTCAGGAACACATGTAAACAACAGCAGCAGCAAGAATGACTACAAATAGTAATGACACAAAACTCTGAGTGTCAGTGCAGTACAATGCTTAAATGAACAGATTTTTGGGGCTTCACTAGCAGGCTTTAAATCCCAACCCCACATAAAATGTATGTACTTGGGCAATTTGCTCTACCTCATTAGGTGTGTGATATAAATTATAAACTAGGAAGAATAGAACTGACTCATAGAGTTGTTAAAGAGTTAATTCAGGTAAAGCTTTTAGAAGAGTGTCTGGCAAGTACTGAATACTCAATAGGTGCTAGGTCTTAGTAAGGAAAGTAACATTTATCGAGCACTTACTATATGTTAAGTATATAGCAATAAAGGCTTTACATGCATTATCCAATTTAATGATTGTGGTGGTTATGTCCACAGGTTTTAAAAATATTTTTATCTTCAAAAATGAAGCTTTATTTCTTGTCCATTGAGTGTGGGCTGGACTTAGTTGCCTGCTCCTAATAAATAGAATATGGCAACAATGGCAGTGATGATGTGTCACTTCTGAAACTAAACCATAAACACCATTTCAGCTTGGGCATTCTCTCTTGGATCACTCACTATGGAGGAAACCAGCTGCCATGTCATGAGAAAAGATCCATGCAGATCATCCAGCCCCAGTCAAGCCTTCTGATGACTGCAGCCCTAACCAACATCTTTTGGAACCTCATGTTCCAGAACCACCCAACAAAGACACTCCTGGATTCCTGACACTCAAAACTTGTGTGCAGTAACACGTATTTGTTGTTTTAACCTGTTAAGACTGGTATAATTTGTGACATGGCAATAGATAGCTAATGCAATGATTATTAGACAAAGTGTTCCTTCATATGGTTGCAAAATTAAAATGTGAGTTAAGTAATCAAGGACTGTGGCAAACCAGAGAATGCATGCCCTGTCTAATGAAGGTGTCTTTCTTTGTTCTGGCTGCTACAATAGAATACCATAGACTGAGTGACTTAACACTGAAATTTATTTCTCACAGTTCTGAAGGCTGGCGAGTTCCAGATCAAGATGCCAGCAGATCCTGTGTTGGGTGACAGCACTCTTCCTGGCTCATCAACCACTGTCTTTTTGCTGTGTCCTCACATGGCAAAGGGGCAAAGGAGCTCTCTAGGGTTCCTTTTACTTTATTTCCATTCTCAAATATGCTTCTCACGCCTGGCTTTGATGTTACCAGGAAAGTCTGTGCTGTCCCCAGACTAATGCTGCTTTGACTTTAATTGGCTGGATGGTGATGGAGTAGGGTCTAGCCTTGTTCCATTTCCTGCCAATCTCTTTCTATTGGGACTGTGCCATAAGTAGGCACCACTGAGTTTCTAGTCTAAAGAGTGTTAAATTTTCCCAACTGGGAACAGAATTTGTTCTAGTGCCAGGAGTGGGGCTAAGTGCCCCAATCTTTAATAGCTGAGGGTCGGCCTGGACAGGGACACAGGACGGCAGTAGTGAGATGAGACCAGGGGAAGGCTGGATCCCATCACGGAGGACACAAAACACCAGCCTAGACTCTCTCAAAGGGTCTTCATCTGGCCCACTGCAGGTCTCTTTTGTCAGGAAAAAGGATGCTTCTGGATCCTTTGCAAACCCAGAAGAGAATCAGGAAACCATGATTTGTTCAACCTCAGACAATCCAGATCTGAGAACTCAGAGTACAGAAAACTTATCTCCTTTCCTAAATGGGGAATGAACAAATCAACACACAAACTCATGATAAACCTCCTGGAGGTAGCCAGTAAATGTGACCCTCCACAAGGACTTAGGCTATTGTGTGACTTCAGCTCTGATGAGCTTGGTGCTGGGCAGCACGGTCAAGCTGGCCTGTTCCCAGCACTCAGTCCTAAAGGCTCAGGCCTCGGCCCCACTGCACTGCCTCCTGTAACACAGGCAGATGCTGAGGGGGCCATTCCAAGTATCCCTTTGACATCCTGAGCATACTCTCATCTTCTAGGAACAAGGATACTGGGATTCTTCTACTAGGGAACAGCCCCTTCTGTAACTCTGATCAAACATTTCACTTTCACATGCTTAATATTATCATTCAAAGTCATAACCGAGAAGGGCCAGGTTGCTGTGCCCATTCAGACAATGCACATTCAGCAAACTTTTACTTATAACCTATTGTGTGCCAGGCCCTGTTCTAAACATTAAAGAGACACAGTCCCTTATCTCAACGCGTTCCTAGCCAAGGAGAAGACAGATACAACAATAGATCCATAAGCTCCGTTCTAAATGGCAAGCGCTACCATAGGGGTGTGTACAAATAGCTAAGGAAACTCCCAACTAACTCTTGTTGAGAGTTAGGAAGCGCTTTACAGAAGCACTGGAATTTTGGCTGGACCTTAAGGGATAAAGAAGAGTTTGCCAAGTGGACAAAGGTGAAAAAAATCCTTCTAGTTAGAGGAATAGCATGTACCAAAGCAAGAAGGTATGAAGTAGGCTTACGTATTATTAGGTGAATTCAAGGTAATCACAGAGAGCTGGCACAGAATTCTTCACATAAAGGCAGAAAGGCTAGAAAGCAAATAGTAAGGCAACAGAAGAATCATGCAATGATGGTTTATTTTCTATCACCTTGGGAACGCTAACCTTCAGAGTGTTTATAGAACAGAGATTGTCTTAAACGATCCAGCCTGGTGGAATTAGAATTCTTTCCTCCTATGAAAAGGTAATATTCTCAGAAAAAATAACTATTGTCAGTGGGGGCATAGACATGTTTTAACCCATGATGACAATTTGTCTTCAATCATAAACTGCTTGTATCTTATTGAACCAGGCTTTGATGGTGGATGGTTTCCTCTGATCCGCTGTCATGCTGGGCAGACCTTTTCAGCAACAAAAAGCAAAATGATGAGCTTCCTTTGTCAAGGTGCCCATAGGCCTCTGCTCAGGGCATGGAGTTATGTGACATAGAGGACATCAGCCACAGCTCTTAGAGAGAAGGATTGCACATGGCATGGCTTTCTGTCCTCAAACCTCATTATCTCAAGGCCTAAGTCCTCCTTACCATGGATAGAGCCAGTGTCCCAAAAACTCTTTGGGGAACTATAAATCCCTGTCGTTTTCCAGGCCTAAAGTGTGGCATTTTAACGCACCTGCCTTGCAGCTGTGGGTAGGAACAGTGTCTGTAGGAGGGAAAGAGGAAGATATAAAAATACAAATGGCTTCTTGTAGTGCTGCTGGCATCTGACAAGGAGCCTCAGGTGTCCCCATGGGCCCCAGGGATGGTATAATGCTTGTTTCTCTTTGGAGTTAGCACGGATCTAGAAAGTGGGTGCTTCTTTCTTCTCTGCCCCAGGCATTCCCCTGAGGAAAGTGAGCCTCAGAACTGGAAAAGAAAAGTGATCCTTTAGAAAGAATCATGCTCTCTTTAGGGCAGAAGAAATCACACTCCAACGTGGTGTGAAGCAGATGATAGGACACAGACAGGGAAAAAGCAGGGGTCTGTACAGTGCCAGGCAATACCTGTAAGCAAACACTTGACCTTGAACTCGAGGCCTCCTTCCCAGAGTCTCCCATGGGAAGGGCCTTCCATAGTTAGTTTACCCAACCCTTCAGCACTGTGTGACTCCTTGATATGGGGTCCATGCTCTGCTTGATTATCTCCTGGCATGGGAACTCACTACCTTATAAAGAAGCTAATTATTGTGTTGAGTGGCTATTGGTGAGAGAAAATTCTTTCTCAAGTATACAAGAAATCTACTCTGCAGTCACATCTACCCACGGGTTCCAAGTTTTTGGTCAGGGGAGCTCTGCCACCAGCCAGTCCTGATTTGCAGAGCTGCTTTGGGCATTCCAAGCCTTCCCTTCTGGAAACTGAATACTGTACTTCTAGATCCTCTAACCATCCTCATGTGTCCTTCTTTGTCTCTGAAATGTCAAATCACATTTTCTTCCCTCTGGAACTTCTCCTTCTGAAAGTCCCCAAGGGGTCTTAGTCCAGGGCAATACTCCCTCCTCCCCTGTTCTTCTGCCATGGGAAAGAGAGAGAGGCTTTGATCCAAGCTAGTGCCTAGCTTGTCCTCCCTGGGGAGGACAGCTTGCCTGGCAGACAGCAGCCTCGTCTCACCCTGAACTGTGCTGTGGACTCTGCTAACTGCTGTGCTGACTCTCCCCCTGGCCAGGTGCAAGAGAAAGTGCTGACGGTCTGTGGCCTGGAGGACGCAGTGCTCCCCGACACTGCCAAAGAGGGTGCAGTTGCTCGTCCTTCAGTGTAATTGCTGTGGATGGTAGAGAGGAAACCCAGCCCTGCGGCCAGTAGCTATACCTGGTCCCCATCAGAGGGTCAGAGGATCTCTGTCCTCAATTCCTGGCCCCTGTTTCCGAGGCGTCATGTGCAGTGGGCAGGATCCAGGCAGCCTGGCTCTTCTGAGGGACCTGTGCCCAGAGACACCAGGCGAATGATGAGCTAATGCCCTGCTGCTTTCCTGGCAGCAGGGGGAGAGCATTCCTGTGTCTCATGGGCTCCTCATGAAATGGGCTTTCTCTTCTGTAAAGGAGTGAGTGTGTAGAGGAGTTCATGCATGCACGGCATGAAGCCAATTATCACTGCTCCAGGAAATGGGGATGGCATTGATCACTGAATGCCTCAGGGGAGCCCTGAGCTTCAGTGCCAATGCCTCTGCCTCACCATCCATCTGGGAATAGGTAAGATAAGTGGGTATATTAGTTGGATTCAACTTCAGCTGCTTTTATGCCCTCACTCTCCCTAGGGAAAGGAAATGCCCATGAAATTCAGAAAGGCAGGAGGAGCAGGAGCTGAAACACTCAAAGCTGATATGAGCCCTGGCCCGGAAGGTTTATTGAGTGTTTCAAGCATTCCATGATATAGAAGGAGAGTCACGTGGAAGGAAAATGTCTGAGAGTATCTGAACCGTGGCTCCACCCAAGCCTAAGCCCTCCATCCCACCCTGCATTCTCGAGTTCCTCTCAAGCTCTACTGCCCACAACCATATTCTCATTCAAATGCGACTATCTGCCTCAACTCTCATTTCAACCTAACTCTGACTTCATCTCAACCTTAATGTCCTCTTGACCTCAACCTACATCCTGGATCTAGCCCTGTGCAGACCCTGACCATGTCCTGGTGACTCCATCAGCTATGATTTCACCACCGCCTGGCCTCAACTTGAACATGTCCCAGCCACAGCTCATCCAGCCCTCAGCAGACCCGGACTCCACTCCCAGCCCATGACCGCCCAGGTGGTTCTCTTCAAATTCACTTTGAAAAGGACTGATCATGTTGCCAATCATGTTGCCTAGAGCAGAGCATGAAAGGGGTCCCACCTGTCATGGGGGAACAGATGAAGCAACAGAGCTGCTTTGCTGTGCTCTGTATTTCTCCTTCCTATTCTCCCACACAACTATCAGGTGTCAGGTGGCCCAGACACCTTCCTGTCCCTTAGAGAAGTCAGACTCAGTTACCCGACACTTCTGTGCCTTGAGCCCCGTCTGGGGAAGACCTAAGTCAATGGCCTCCACTCTTCTCTCCGCTCTGTGCTGGGTAATGGGAGGCAGCATGGGGTGTGGGTGGTCAGGGCAAGGTGGATACAGGAGACCGGCTCCTCTTCTCTTCCTTAGTTTTAGATTTCTAGGCTATGAAGGAGACTCATGAGGAAACCACTGCATCGCTGTTGAAAATCATTTGGTTTCATTCCAACTGTACTTAAATCATTCTTAAGACAAAATTCAGACTATGGTTACCTCCTCCAGAGATGAGTTAAATCAGTCCTTTTCAAAGTGAATTTGAAGTGCTAGACTTTGGAAGGAATGAGATGAGAGTGAAAGGGTGTGGCAGATTTTCACTGACTTGGAGGAGGAGGGTACTTGTGCACAGGAGCTGGGGTTCCAGGTCTCTTCTTCCATGGGCTTTTGGATTGAGAGCAAAGAGAACCACATGGAAGCAAGAGGCCTCTTAGTCAGGGGGCAAGTCTCAGAGGTCTGCAGAACGCAGGAAACGATCACATTTTCTTCTTAGGAAAATTAGAGAGAAGCGCTGAATGCAGACCACAAGTGGGGGCCCTCTGAGGGCTCCTTTTATCCAATCTGCAAGCTGGGAGATGTCTTGCCCATTCCCAGAAGCTATGAGATGGAAGAGAGCAAGTTCACGTTTCCAGAGAGTGTAAATACTCAAGATTAATCATGCGGTGATGGGTAAGAGTTCTATGTGGCGAGGAGGACACGTGGGCGTGTGTCCCTTCCACGCTATGCCTGTATTCTGCACGCCTGTCTTTCTTGCTGCAGGCAGCTTTACTGCTGCATGAGTCCTAATTTGATTTTTAGCATCTTCAACATGGTGCTCTACAACAAGCAAGGCGTCGGCAGTCCTGTTGGACCAGAAACCTTGCATCTCACCCCACGGAGGTTTACAGCAGAGAGATCGGAGAGTCCCAAACAGCCATGCGAGGTAAACATTCCCCACAGTGTAATTTTTCTATCGTGATTTTTTCCTCATGAACTGTGTAACTTATATCATCATCTTAATAAAAATATATCTATGAGAGCAATTGTACATCATTGAATTTTAAAATAATGATCATATTTTCTGAGTACCTACTATGGGCTAAGCAAATAGCCTGGATTCGTGGCTGGCAGAGCTGCTGTAGAAAACCTTCCTTTGGTAGGTCGGAGGATAGTCATCATGAAGTCTGCAGTTTCTACATGGTAAGAGTCTGTTGTAATGACTCAGCTCAGCTATTTATTGTATCTTTTCTGGTTTTCCAACTTGGTACCTGGTGACAACTAACAAATTACAGTCAAAGGTTGAACTGTTCTGCCTCCATAGGGCTAACTTTTTATACTAAATGAGCTGAAAGCTGATAACCATCGCGAACGGCTGATATTTCCAGCCCCCTTTCTACCTCCAAAGTCACTAACAGAATGGTTCAACATCTATGTACAATTTCAGCCATGTTGAAAGGAAGGAATGGTTCCAGTGGCCACTGCAGTAAAATAAAGGCAAAGTTAAACGCCAGAGATCCAGAGGGTGAAAATGCCATATGAGCTGGGGCGGTATACCAAAATCAATTCAAAATGCGGCCAAAGCCATAGTCCAGAATCACAATCATCAAAACAAATATGAGAATCAGAATACACGGGGGAGGCCTGAGATAAAAGCCAGCAGAACAGAAAGGACAGGGGACTTATCAAAATCAAATACAGCCCAGGGTCACGCCCTTGTGGACATTCCCATCTCTGCCCTTTTGGAAAGCCCAGGGCCTTGTCCCCACAGATGTGGGTCTTCAGTTTCTTTGCAGAAGGGTGAGCCCAGGAGGAATATTATCCCTGGAGGGTTTGCACTGAGGCGAACGTCCTGGGGCCAGGTTGGACCAGGAGGAGGCCTTCCTTAGGACAGCTTAGAATAGTGTTAAGTGGAGAAAGAATCTACTCAGTTCAGGGAGGAAGCAAGCTTAATGGCAAAGTGCTGAGCCTAATGGATGCAAACCAGCAGATTGCCAAGCCCAGGACTAGGGGACAAGCTGGGATTTTACATATCATAGGCGGAGACAATGTGTTCAGGCCGAGGGCGTAAGGGGAGGAGTGCCTGAAGATGGCTGTGGATGGCAGGGGCTGGTTTTAAAGGCTGGTGGGTCCAGCTAACAGTCATCTCCCTTTGTAATGGTATAGCTTTCTGAAAGACCAGGCAAAGGGCTGGTGCTGAATCACTGAAAGCACCCTCCAATCAGATTAGCCAACATTCCCTGGAGGAAATAGACCAGACCACTTCTGCAATGAAGAGGCAATTAGGGAAGCTGCCTTCCCCTGAGAGAGCCAGCACTGCTGAGACACAGCCTGCACCTCTTCAGCACACACGTCTCTGTTCTGCAGAACCACAGATAAATAGCAAAGGCCACTAGGCTTCGGCTCCTTTTATTATTATTCAGAAATAGCACTGCGGAGCATTCTCAAAGTCAGCTGCATGATGTAGCCAGCCAACGCTGCTAGATGATTCAGGGGACAGATGAGGAGATGTTCCCAGTGACCGTGCTATCCCAGACAGTCAGGAGGCACTGCCGGACAAAGGAGGTGCATCACTTTGTTTGGCCACTGAACTCAATAAACCTAAAAGGAGGGCAAAGTAGAAGGGGAACATGGCCAAACAAAGGTTTGCAAAGCTAAAGGAAAAGGCGCCAGATGCCCTGGGATTATGAGCAGCAGGAAGGAAGAACAGCAAGCCATGGCTGCTCCAGAGAAGAGAGGGAAGGAGGCCAGGGCAGAGCTCCCAGCTGCCTGTTGGATGCACCAAGTGGAGACCCCACCCACAGCCATTCACTCCTTGAAGCAATGAGACCTGAGTGCCCTATGAGAGACATTCTGTCTAAGATGTGGCCCGCTTCCCGAGGAGTTTACAATGGAGCTGCCCAGGGAAATTACAGGAAACAGTACTCAGAAAACCATATATTAAAAAATATATACTACCGGTTGGGCACGGTGGCTCACGCCTGTAATCCTAGCACCTTGGGAAGCCAAGGTGGGTGGATCACTTGAGGTCAGGAGTTCGAAACTAGCCTGGCCATCTTGGTGAACTCTGTCTCTACTAAAAAATACAAAAATTAGCTGGGTACGGTGACGGGCACCAGTAATTCCAACTACTGGGAGGCTGAGGCAGGAGAATTGCTTCTTGGGAGGCAGAGGTTGCAGTGAGCCAAGATCATGCCACAACACTCCAGCCTGGATGACAGAGCAAGACTTCATCTCACACATAAAAAAAGTATATACTACCATGTGGCCTAGGGGAATGTTCCTCTCAGTGAACAGAACAGAGAGCACCCAAGATTTATGCAGAGAAGACTGGAAGACGGCAAGTTGGGCAGAGGCTGCATACACAAACCAAGTCCCACTCTTGCCTTCCAAAAGTCGCCGTCTCTTTGGGGCCACCTACCGTGATTCCTGCTCTCCCAGTTAAACAAACCTTTCTTATATAAAGGAAAAGAGGCTGCCCCCTCAATCTCTGTGGGGAGCCAGTAAGGCACCCACCACGCCAGCATCCTAGGCAGGAGAAAAGGTCTATTTTTGCTATGCCCCAGAGTTGATCTGACATGCTAACAGCCCCTAATGGGCCCAAGTCAATTTTCATGGCATCTAGAGTCTCCATCCTCACCCCTGACCATAAGCTCCTTGAAGACACAGGATGGGTATACATGACCAAGAAAGTGACACAGTGCCAGGGTCAGAGCAGTGCTCTGCAAAGAAACCACCTGATTGGGGTCAGTTAAAAACTAGATTCCTAGGCTGTTCTCAAGGCAGACACATGAACCCAGATGAAAAGACTCCAAAGGGCAAAACAGCAGCAGCCCACAGACACATGTGTATCCTAATCACCATGTCCTCTGTAAGGCCGGTGCCTCCTTGGGAGCTGAATGGACATGCCCTTCTCTCTCCATGCCTAAAAACTACGTCATCATTCTGAGCGCATTGCTCAGCATTTGCCCTCTCCACGCGGGCTCCCCCTTGCCCATTTCCGCATTCCAATCTCAGCCCTGCACCCGCCAGAAATTTTGAAAAGTCCTGCCAAGAACCTGCCCTATGGTAGCTCCCCTGTACGTCCTCGACCAGCCCCTCGTCCGTGCTCACTCCCTTCATACCCAATGGAAATGCCCCGGCTTTGTTCACCTCGCCCGTCCCCAGTCTTTTAATACCCAATAGAACTACCTTGTCTTTGTTTCCCCTGTAGTCAATCAGCTACCTCTACTCCCTATAAAACCCCACGCCCCAAGAAGAGAAGCGCGACTTCTTTGGCCCCTTTCCAGGACCATAGAACCTCGCCCGGGAGCTGAATAAATTGGCTTTTAATTTCCTCACTCCGGTCTCTGTTTCCTCCTTGAACTCGACGAGAAGTCTAACATCCTCCAACTCTGACCTGTGAGGCATTGAGGTGTCACAATGCATTTTTTGGGGGAATGTGTCTTTAATTAAAAACAGCCATGGTGCCACAGGCTAGAGGTGAAACCAGCATTTTCTTCCAAATCCTACCAACAGATGCTACTCCTTTGCTGAGGTGTGGGAGACTGGTGGCTCTCTGCCCACCGACTTCTAGCTACTGGCTCACAGAGGCAGCCAAGATGCTCTTCTCCCCAGCTCCCTGCTCAGGGTCAGCAGCTCAAACCTGGGAAGGATGCTCAGTCAGTGTCTGGGTTCCTAACAGAGCTCCCTAAAGGCAGTTTGTATCCCCATCTTCTCTGAGGGCAGGCCCAGCAGGTCCCAGAACCAAAGTCGCCTCTGCTCTCTGCACAGTCTGGTCTGGCTAAAGGGCAAGGTGTATAGAGAGCTCAGGACTCCACCTGGCCACAGTCCTGGGACTCGTCAGCTCTCTATCTCCCCCACAAGCCAGCCTTCCTGTCCTCAGCCAAGTCCTCTAGGGGACCCCGGTCCCCCAGAGTGAAGCCCCATGGTACAGTCTGTTCCCAGATAACTTTCTTGCCATCTCTGCCCATCCCCACCCCAGCTCCGCACTCTCCCCAGTCACTAGAGGCAGCTCCCTGCAGGAGTCTCTGATCTCAGCCCTTCCTAAAGACAGTCACTGTGCCCCACATTTTATCCAACACTGTCCTTGGTTCTAGCCTTGTCCCTAAATCACTATGTGAGCTGTAACAGGGCACTAATAAGGGGACTGGACCAAGTCCTGAGTCCCCTCTGTTATGTGAGTCTCTGGTCTCCTTTCCTCTGTGGGCTGACTTCTGTCTGTCTTGCCTGAGGTCACCTCTATCCCTCCTATCTGTGTAAACAAAGATTAACACACAATGACAAGTCCACAGGCAAACCTTAAACCCCATCAGAGCCACTAGAAGTCAACTCAAAGCTCCCTGCACCACCAGAGTTACAGCTTGCAGCACTGTCAGCTAGGACAACAGTGTGGGCTGGGCACCCTCCCCCTCTCCCCACCCTTCTTTGCCTCTCTGGACTGGGCTCCCTGGCCCTCCCACAGGGGAGGATCAGAGAGAGTGGGAAGCTCAGAGAGACGGTGTTAAATCTCCCAGCCTCTCCCAGTTCGGGACTCCCTGCTGCTGGCTCCTGTTCTGTGTCCTCTGTCCCTTTAGGCCTGGAGTAGGAGGGATTCCTGCTGTTTCCAGCCCCAGGGTCTTGTGCTGTCCCTCCTGGCAGCTTCCCAACATCCAGCTCACACCTCTACACTCACCTCTTGATGAAACTCTGCTCAAATGACTCACTTTGAGAGTGCCACCTGCTCCTTGCCAGGACCCTGCCATCATATCCTGTGGTCGGGGATTGAAGACTGTGTGAAAAATTAGGGGGCAGGGAAGTGAGTTCAGAAGCAAACCTAGGAAAAGCCCTAACACATATTTATCTTCATTATACTCAAATAATAAAGACAGCAAATGAAATAAAGGGCACATTGGCGGTATTTTTACATGTCTTAAATGAGCAATCAGGGGCACTGTATAATGAATTTCCATTTACCATCCTTTGCTTGTTAAAACTTTCTCAAGATTTCTCACCCCTGCGGTTTTCAATGACACACCTGAAAGTTTGCTTTGCTTTGCTTTGCTGCAGATAATATGCACACTAAGAGGCATTTTCCCCTGGGTCTGGAATTGTAGTTAAATGACGGCCGTCTAATTGTACGGCTCAGAACGGGTGGCTCCTGTCTGCTGTCTTATTGCGGCTCCAGAAATGCAGCAGCACTTGATACTTCAAGTGAGAAGGCCTGGGTGACCCTCACTTAACCCAGGCCGTTAGCTGTCACTGAGACGATATATCTCAAGCCCTCCCCAGTGTACACAGGGAATTATGCACTGGGACCCTCCAAGACAGCTTTGCGCTAGGATGTGTTAGAGACAGCAGGCTCTTGGCTTGACTCTGTCAGTAGCTCCTGGGTGCCATGGCACTTAGTGGGTTCACAGAACTTAGTGGAGACTGGGTGTGGTGGTTCATGCCTGTAGTCCCAGCACTTTGGGAAGCTGACGGGGGAGGATCACTTGAGTCCAAGAGTTAGAGACCAGCCTGGGCAACATAGCAAGACCCTATTTCTAAATAAACAAAAATAAATTAGCTGGGTGTGGTGATGCATGCCTGCAATCCCAGCTACTCGGGAGGCTGAGGTGAGACGACTTACGTTGCGGGGAGCCGTGGTCACCACTGTCCTCCAGCCTGGACAACACTTCTTCCTGCTGTCCATACACGAGGAGGGAGCTGAATATGTTAGAACTGAAATCCCCATGACAGAGGGCAAGGCTTGCAGAAATAAGTCCTGGCTTATTATAAGTCTTGAATTTCATGAAAGACATGTTTTCCTGCTTCTTTTAGGTTCCCACAGAATCTAGCACAGCTCTGGGCTTCACGGGAGCTCAGTGCATCCTGATTGAGATGCTGATACACAGGATGGCCCATCTTCTTGTTCTGCTCAGAACGGTGCCTGTTTTGGCACTGAAGGGCCATCTGGGACAGAGGACCATTCTTCTGTAGCAAATCTCTCACCCTCTCAGCCTGGAACTGCCCACATATCTTGGCATGGGATAAGCTTAGAGGTGCTCTCAAAAGGTGGAGCCTGAGATGGGGTTTCTTAAGCACTTTGCTACGGGACGGCCCTTGAGGAATCCTGGTCAGTGAGTGAGGGAAGCAGGTCAGGGCAGGGGAAGAGGCTGAGCAAACAGCTGCACCACTCAAGTCTAGCCTCGCTCTGACCCCACGGGGAGCCCTGGGGTATAAACAGCATTTCAGAGTTGTCCCATTCAAGGCGAGGCTAGGTTTTTCAGACACCCATATCAATCAGGCACTGGTTCTGGGCCATACTGGGGAATGAGACCTCATATCCCAGGCATTTTGGGGTGAGGCAGCCCTGGAAACAGAAAAATTTCAAAAAAGGTAGGGCTTGGAGCTTCAGGCCACCAACACTCATAGCACGCACGGGCAGGTGAACTGGCTGACAAAGGGGATCTGAATGTGACACCAAGAGCATCCACTGTAGAAACCTGGCTCCAGCTGGTATGTGGGGTGCCAAGGGAGTGCCTTCAACACCACTGCCAGCCATGCTTCCTTCCCACTTCCCCAAAGTGTCCCAGATCTTTTAGGTGTGGTTCTACTGCAAGTTTCTGGCTTGCATTCTCAGATCTGACCTGAAGCCTTTCTTAGCTGGGGTCCTACTAGACCCCTACTAGAATTTGCTAAAACATTTCCCAGAGATGGAACCTTACCCTTGCTCGCCCAGACCTGGCTTGGATTGTGATTCAAAACTGCTGAAGCTTTGGATCCCTGATCCCTGCCCCAGTCTAAGTCTGTATAACCCAAGCCACCGCTTCATGCAGGTGCTCTGCCCATCAGCTGATCCTGCTCAACACAGTCACAAAACCAAATGGAGCCCCAGGTTCTAAGCACTGTGGGCAGGAGATGCTCCAACCACAGTCTTGCTTAGACCCTGGTCTAACCCTGGCCTCTGCATGACCTGCAAAGGTTTCAACATGCCTTGCAGTTGGCCTTTGTAGATTTGGACACAGTCACTATCCCAAGGCTTTTAGAAATGCAATTTTTCAAAGTATCAAAACATATGTACATGGCCCTTGTAGCAGACACTGTTGATGCCCAGCCGATATCCTTGGAGCCTCCTTTCCTCAAAGTGCTCCCCGCTAGCTGCCCTCACTACTCCCCGCCTCACCACATTTAATTATCAGAACTTTTGCCCATGGCCTTCATTCAAATGCACAGAAGGCTGCTCTGTCCCAGCACGCGGAAGGCTGAAGTACTAGAAATTAACACCCCCAGAAAGCAACTCTTAACCAATGACTGGAGGAAGCTAGCAGATAAATACCCCAGCTCCCTCCCCTCTCATGGGGGATCATTCGAAGCCATGTATTTTACACCCATTTCCCAGAGTATCCCCATAGGGTTAAGCGCCACCTTCCACAGTGGTGCTTGGCAGCTCTTATTGGTGGCTTCCCTTCCTTGTCTTACCTCCCTACCCCATTGGCATATCCTGAACTTCCTGAACAAACTGATGCAGTTGAATTTGTGTCTCAGAGTCAGCTTCTAGCGGAACAGCCCCTCCACGGCAAAGCTGAAGAAGTTGAAACAAGCCCTGCTCCGTGTGGCTCAGGCCCTGTTTAGCTGTCTGCTGTGCATGCCTGAGCCCCGTGTCAGGCAGGCCCTGGTGGGAGGCTCTTCTGCACTGAGTGGCCCTGGAGAGGCAGCAACAGTCTGTGGCCAAACTTCCCTCCGGAGGTGTAGATGCCCCATTAGGATTCAGAGGCACTCTCCACTTTCTCTGGAAGCCATTTGATCTGGGGGTTGGGGTGATTTTAATCAAAAACTTGATCATCCTATGGATGATTCCTTATGCACGCTCATTCTTTTCCAGCTCCCTCAGGCCACTTAACAACATTAGACTGCAATTTCGGGTTTATATAATTTGGTGCTTAATGCACCTCACCACTAACCCAGAACAATTGAAGTAACTCACAGAGGTGTTGGCTCACATCAGAGCCAGTCCTTCCCAGAAGCCTCCACTCTGAGTCTGTGGCTGCACCCGGGGCCCCAGCATGGAGCAGAGGGAGTCTGGGAAGTTGACTACTCCAGGGGTCCAGGCCCTGGTTCTTTGAAGCCTTGCTGTGTTATAACCAGGGTATTCCACCATTCTTCAAGGGGATGAACATGGAGCCAGCTATGCAGCCAAGCCAGGCTCAGCCTGACCTGACCTATTCCGTGAGCCTGGGTATCCACCCTGCTCAGTAGTGCCCATCTATCCAAATGCCTGCTAAAGATCTCCACTTGGCTATCTCACAGGCAGGTGACATTCGGCATGTTCAGCACTTCACTCTGGATCTTACTCCCCAAACCTGTTCTTTCCCTAATTTTATCTGGCCCATCTTGCAAACTGCACTGTCATTCACCCCGTCACTCAGGCCAGAAACCTGAGCTGCATCTTCCATTCTTTCCTTTCCTTCACCCCCTGCATTCATCAGCAAGTCCAAATAGATCTCGGATGCACCCAGTTTTCTCTCCCTATAGCCATTACAGTCTGAACCACTATCATGTCTTGCCTGAAGCATCAGAACAGCCTCCCAGATGATTTTCCTGTGGCTCCTTCTACCCATACCCAAATTATTCACCACACAGTAGCCAGAGAGAGCTTCAAAAATGCTCATTTGCATACTTTTGTTTGTTGAAAGCTCATCAGCATTGTGCATTGCACTGAGAGTAATATTCTAAAAGGTCCCACGTGGCAAGGCCCCTGCCTAATTCTTCCACACCATCTCAAGCCATCCTCCTGCTTCCTTACCACCCTCCAGCCACACTGGACTTCTTGTGGCTCTGAGACCGTGTCACCTCCCACCTCAGGGCCATTGCATGTGCTGTTCCCTCTGCCTGAAACACTTTTCCACGTGCTTCACATGGCTCTCTCCTTTCATCTTCTTCAACTCAGAGGGGACTTCTCCAACCATCTAACCTGAAGCTTGCTCCCCACCCCACATTGGATTTATTTCATATCATTCTGTGTATGTCTTTTAAAGCATTTATTATGGTCTGTAATGATTTGATTTGTTTCTCGTCTGTCTCCCACACTAGGCTGGCTCTGTAAGAGCAGGGACCAGGTCAGTTTCATATTCCCAGCATATAGCACACTGGCCTGGCACACTGTCGGTGATGGATTAGTTTTCTATTGCTACATAACAAAATACTGAAAACTTAGCAGCTTGAAACAACACAAATGTATCATCTTCCATTTTCTATAGGTCAGAAGTCCAGGTACGACAAACCTGGATTCTCTGCTCAGGGTTCCACTGAACTGAAATCAAGGTGTTGGCCAGCACTGTAGTTCTCAACTGGGGTTCAGGGTCACTGAGATTAACTGGCTGTTGGCACAATTTGCTTTCTTGCAGTTGCAGGACTGAAGTCCCTGCTTTCCTGCTGGCTGTCATCTGGGGACTGCTCTTATGAACAAGAGGCTGCCCCTGTCACCCTGCCCCATGGGCAGTTCACAGCATGGGTCTCTGCTTTGTCTCAGGCCACCAGAGTACAGCTCTGTGACTTCTCCTTCTGCCATCAGCTAGAGAACACTCTGCTTTCAGAAGGTTCATGTGATTAGGCCCAACCAACTGATTGGGGACCTTAAATACATCAGCCAATTCCCTTCACAGCAGGACTCAGATTAGTATTTGCCTGAATAACTGGGAGAAGTGAATATATACCACTTCCCAGGAATCAGGGCTGGGAAGGGTGGGGGATGACTTAGAATTCCGCCCACACAGTGATCAACAAATAGTTGCTGAATGAAAAAAATGAGTGTCTTTCTATTCACCTACCTGTATAAGCAAGTTCATCTGAGTCTATCTCTAGATAGAAGGAAGTTAAAGAAATATATAAGTAAAAACCAAGAGTCTAGTGGGAAATATGAGAAAGGAGAGGAGAGCCATATTGAACCTGGAGTTGGGAAATGTGAGTTCAAACTCTAGCTTGGCCACCAACTTGCAGTGAGAACTTTGGTGACTCAGCTCCACTGATTCTTATCCCTTCATCTCTAAAATGGGAATAAAAACCCTGCAACATAGGATAGAAAAGACAGAATCTATCCGTCCATCTCCCACCACACACCATGCGTCCTCCCACCCATGCATCCATGCATCCATCCACCCAACTAATTTGCAAAGTAGGAGGGGGGGGGATTTGTTTTTTCCTGCCATGCAGAATTCAGAAATTCAGCAAGCAGCAACGCTCTCCACTGTTGGACTCACATGTCACAGAAATATGGAGTACACAGGTCTAGAGGGCAGCAGTTGGGCACCTAAGACTGTGGGAACTCACTCTAGAAAGATTAAATGGCAACCTTGAATGTTCTTTTCAGAGAAAATAAAACCACTTCAGCCAATATCTCAGCCTCATGCTTGAGCAGCCCTGGTCAGGAACACTCAGCAAACAACTTTGTTTTCTTTGATTCTCTGCATTAGTTCTTATTTTTAAGCCAAATGAAATTTGACAACACAGACAAGCTTGCAGACACACTCAGTCCACAGGAAGCGGGCCTGTGACTTAGCCAGAGGCCTCCTCCAATGCACAGAAATGTATTCCTTTCTTGTATGTCTAAGCCCCTTAGGGACATGGGGAGAGTCAATGCTGCCGCTGAGTAGCCTGGCATTAAAATCTCCCCTGCGTTGCTGGAATTTTCTGTCACATCAGTGAGTGTCATTTGGTGACAAGTTAATTCCTTCCCACTGTCTAGTGGTGAACCCTCTCTGCACCCCCTGATCTCATCAGCAGGATCCCTTGGTCAATTTCCTCCTGAGACCTGTCGGGACACCCTGCCAAGAATGCCGGGCACCTGACCTTCACCATTAACCCTGCTGGAGATGCTCTTTTAAATTTCCATTTGGCATGGAGCGCATGTAAATTCTAAGCGCCTACTTAATTTCTAATTTCTTTCTGTCACCCCATCAAATTCATCAGGTGAGGAAAGGTTTAAAGATTGGTTTTTGTACAGCTCCAACTCACATTCCTTTCCCTGGATGAGAGAAGCATGGGGCCTGAGATCTATTTCTGGGTCTTGTTCGGCTCTGACGTGCTGTGGTTATTTACTCCCAGATGGCAGCCACCACCACACCAACCACAGCCGCCACAGACACACTCCACAACCACCCCCCAGGGTGGCGGGTCACAGGCAGTGCAGGAAGATGAAGCCACACAGGGGAAGGGAATTTGGGAAGCTAGGGCAGCCTGGTGAGCCATGGCACCACAAAACAGCAGCAGCCCAAACCCCGAGTCAACCCACGAGCCGGACTGAGCCCTGCCACCCACCCCGTCCCCTCCCCAAGACCCTGCTCCTGGGCGGAGTCCCGCTGAGGTGAGCCCCACCTGACTGACAAGTTGTCCTAAGTGACCCTTGCTTTAGCAGACTCCTCTGTAGCCTGGTCAGCTTTCTTAGGCACTGGCCACATCTACTCCTATTCCTAGGTTGGACCAGGGAATCTGATTCAAGTTGCTTCCAATGTCTCAAGATTCAAGGAAGTGACTCACCCAGAATGGAATCTAAGTCTACAACCAAGGGACAGAATCCACACCACGACTGCAAAACCATGTGCTTTTCTGAAAGGGCTGTTCAGCTCAGAAGGGGCCTCCCTGAATCAGTGGAACTAAACCATATGGCCAGTGCTTCATGATGCCCTCAAATTGTACACATGATGAAGGGAAGCTGCACAGAGGACTGGCTAATTCAGCCTATCTGGAGTGACTGCTTTCTGAGACGTGAAGAACAAGCAATTATGAGAGATAGGGAGAGAAAGGAAGAAAAACTGCACGAGGGGGTTTTCACCAGGAATGCCTGAGATAATAAGCATTTCAAGAGAAGCTTTTCCTTTTCAAAGTAGTAGTCAACATGGCAGAAGCTGCAGACAGACAGACTAGGGCCGTATCTGACTTGCCCAAGTGGCTTGTTCAGTCTGCCAAACACAAAAGTGTGAATTTCCAACTTGAGAAAACTTGCTAGTCCCACAGGCCAGCAATAGGCTGGAGACAGTGCTGGCTGTCCCTCTCGGCTGAGCTTGGGCTCATTCTCATGTTCACCACAGTTCCCACCACTCCTCATTGCCTTGTATCAGCCCACCTCCCATATTCACACGGTCTAGCCTTGGTAGGCAGCTGAGTTTAGGACCCCTGAGCACAGAACAAAGTTAAGGACTCAGGTCTGCAGCTGGATCCAACTTGGGCTCAAACACTGGCTCTGCCATTCCCAGCTATGTAACCTGCAGCTTCTCTGAGCCTCAGCATTCTCATCTGTGAAATGAACATGATATTAATAATATTAAGACCTATCTTCTGTGGATGTCCTTAGGATGAAATGAGCTAACACATGAAAGATGCATAGCTAAAACAAATAGCTCTTACCTGTATTCACTTAGGTCAATAATATAACAGCCTGGAGGTGGGGTGTATATACCTGTGAGTAAGACATTTATTCTGATGATAGAAATATTAAATGACTCTGTGCTTATCTGTGTGTTGCTTAAGGAAGAGAAGCGTTGCCTTCCCCATGATTCTGAGAACTCTTCTATCCCCATGTTTCTGTCTCTGTTTCCATTCGTTCATCAGAGTCATCCACTCAGCCCTCATGGGGCACACAGCATTGGGTGAGGCTTTGTAGGAAAGAGAGAAGAAGGAATCAAAGAAGTCATCTCTATTTGAGGATTAAGTTACTGCCGAATCTCAGTTTCCTCATCTGTAAGATGGGGAGAAAATACTGAAAAAATTAAAGAAGCAGTATATAAAAATGCCTAGCACAGTGCTTGGAACACAGCAGGTACCTAATGAATTGTCATGTTGATTCCTTCCCTAATTAAGAAGATTTAAAAACAAAGGCAGTTTCTGTCTTTCTCCATCATCATCTCCATTTTCCCAAATCCATTCAATCCCCAAGGCCCAGCTCAAATGCCAACTCTTCCAGGAAGCCTTCCTTGAGTGACTGTGATCTCTCCTCTGGGCTTCTCCAGCACACTTGCCTTTCACTTGTGGCTCATGGCACTCAGCACTTTGCTTTGTGTGCTTTGCTTATTTTTGTGCTATCATCTGCACTAGGCTGCCAGCTCGCTGAGGACAGAAACTGTTTCTCATGTATCTGTGTATTGGTGTGCTGAGCATGATGGCTGACACTTGAGAATGCACTCTGTGAACGTCTGCTGAATGAATGAATCCAGCTAGCAAAGCACTGGACCAGGGTTGCTCTCTAGGCATTGCCATGAACTAGGTGTGTGATGTTGGGAAACTCACTTCACTTCTCTGGATCTGTCTTCTTTCCAGTCAAATGAGGATGTTGGATTAGTTTTTAGGGCTGCCTGCCCCAAATTGCCCAGTGCCCCTTAAAGGAAGCCCAATAGGGTGGGAGGGACCTACACAGTGAACCAGGTCACTGCCCCAGCTGTAGGTCAGGTGCTCAGTGGAAAATCAACTGAGCCACTGGCAAAGGCCACTGGAAGCCACAGTGTAGGGACAAGGGGTGGAAAATACAAAGGGAATCACATATCTCTGCACCTAGGCCATGCCCTCTTTGGTCAGCTACAAATCAAGTCTCTACTCCAGCAGCACTGGAGGGGTCAGAGCCAGCCTTGGGCCACCCAGGAAAAGTAGCCTTCCATTGGTGGTTGCTGGTTAAAAGCCTTCCTGCTCACTGCTCTGACATTTCTTTGCTTTGTGCTTTTTTTCCTGTTTCAATCCTTTATTAGAAACCATGCAAACAGGTCAGGTGTGGTGGCTCATACCTGTAATCCCACCACTCTGGGAGGCCAAGTCAGGTGGATCATTTGAGGTCAGGAGTTCAAAACCAGCCTGGCCAACATGGCGAAAACTTGTTTCTAGTAAAAATACAAAAATTAGCCAGGCGTGGTAGCACACACCTGTAATCCCAGCTACTCAGAAGGCTGGAGCATGAGAATTACTTGAACTCAGGAGGTAGAGGTTGCAGTGAGCTGAGATCACACCATTGCATTCTAGCCTAGGCAACAGATCAAGAGAAGGAAGGGAGGGAGGGAAGGAGGGAGGGAGGGAAGGAGAGAGGGAAGGAGGGAGGGAGGGAAGGAGAGAGGGAGGGAGGGAGGGAGGGAGGGAGGGAAGGAAGGAAGGAAGGAAGGAAGCCAGCCAGCCACATAAACTTTAATACAAAAAAAATACAAGAGCAATAAGAATCTTTGTGTCAATGTGATTCTCAGGATTTCTCTCATGGTAGCCACCCAAAGACCAGGCATAGCTGGAACAGCCCGCCGCAGACTGGCCTTTCTTCTCCTTCTCCCTAAAATTTTACTTATGCATGAGCTCCTGGGATATGAGCTCCTAAAATCAACTAGAACCTGGATAGTCTGCATCTGTGCCAAATGAGGGCTGGAGCGCCTGGCTACTTGCCCGCTATCATTCTCTGATGGCAGGAACCACATCTGGTTCCCTGCTGCCTCCCTCCTGTAGAGCCTTGAGCCTGGTACTCGATTTGTTAAATGAATGCATGACTGTAAGAGCAGAAAGGGTGCAAGTCCCTGTGGGCCTGAGCAGCGAGGAGAGACAGTCCCTGAAAAAAACTGAGTTAGTTTCCCAATTTAGGTCTCCTGAGAGTCAATTAGGGCTCTCATTTTTAAAAGAAGAAAAAGCAAAAAACAGAACAAACATCCCCACCCAAACTGACTTCCCAGCCATCACCGGAGAGAGCAGATTTCTGTCGCTATGCAGGATAGGTGAGCCCATAGCTGCTGTGGGACCCTCAGGCCCAATCCTTTACACCAGCTTCCCGGACTCCAGTGCCGTCTCTAGCACCACTTCCCGCCCTCACCCTCCAACAAGGAAGTGGTCATCTTCTGAAAGACAACTATGCAGCACAGATATGGGCAGCAACCGGGGTGTCTGCAGCGCTTAAGTCTCATCCACACGCTCCACTTTTTGCCAAACATCGAGACTCTGAAGCTACTGGAGGCCACTTGGGTCACTGCATGGTTTGGGGCAGCCTTTCAGGAAATCAATTCCACCAGAAGATATTCCATACTCAAAAGATTTAATATCAGGAGGAAGCATTTGATTTGTTGGGTTTTGAAATGTTTTAACTATTCAAGAAAGCAGAAGGAGGACCCTGGCATACAAGGAGTGCCCTGTGTTCAGCTGCACCTACTATCTGCACCTGAGTTAGTCTTTTCAAGCTGCTGAGCAAGATAGGCTGGGGGCCAAGAATGAACAAGAAGACCTTTCCTGCCGGTTGCACTGAGGCTCTGAGTAACGTTCAACAGTGGCTGGCAACAGGACCCCTCAGAGGGCAAGAGACACCGCTCCCGATTCACCCCCCAACACTCAGCTCCAGTTTTGGGAATTTCCCCATTGACAGATGGTCACAGATCTGACCAGGGGAAGAAGGCCTTTTTTTTTTCTTTGTATTTGATTTCTGCCAGCTTTGTTTATCAAAAACTGGTCACCTTGGCTAGTCCGTAAAGCCAAACGCTACAAAGCCCTCTTGCTATGGATTGCTTACAGGGAGCTCAAGAGCAAAAAGAAGGAAGGTCCTTTGCCCTCCCAGGTGCTATCCTGGGTCAGCAGAGTAGCATGCTGGAGAGTTGCTAATTGTGAGACAGTCTCCTGTATCAGGTAAAGGGGCCAAGAAGAGTGATGAGCTACTCACACCACCGGCAGGCTCGGGCAGCTTTGGCGGTGCAGCATGCTGGAACCTCAGCAGAGTGCCTGGTGAGGGCAGAGCAGAGGCTGGTAACATGCAGGACTACAGCTGGAGAAACAGACTGAGCCCTGGGGCTGGTCCACGGAGAGGCAGGTGTCTCAAGAGCCTGTATGCCCAGGCATCACTAACGATGCTCAGTTCAGGAGGAGTTTATCAGTGGGAAGTCCCAGCCCCCAGGATGTAGAAAGCCAGGCGGATTGGACCATAGGTGCAGGGCCCCAGTTAGGTGATACAGAGAACAGAGTCTAACCTATCAAGGAAGAGGATTGACCAGGGCTAGCTGGAAAGCCGGGGTCCAGTTAAGGGGATGAGGCAGGCATCAGAGCCAGACTCCAATCCACCAAGGAACAGCAAATTGACAGGGAACAGAGGCAGGGAAACACAGGACCAACTCAGAGAAGGCTGAGGGAAGCTGGGGTTGCCGGCCAGCAGGTACAGGGAAGTCATCCCAGCCTGCTGCAGTGCTGTTAAGTCAAGGCCACCCACTGGGAAGAAACGACACTGCTCTGCAGAGTCTCTGCAGAGGTCGGGACTGGCCAGGTTGCGAGCACACAGCATCTTGATGTACATGACAAAAAGGTACCCTCTCTGGGCTACCCAGTTAGAAAAGGCACTTTGGAGAGAGACTCATACCAGGACACATGATTTAGCAAATAGACAGCACAGACTTTATTTTAGCCCATATGTGCCCCTGGCCTGGGTGCCCTGGCATAGAACCATGTGTGGCAGCTGAGAGGTAGGTTCAGAAATGGAAACAGTTGAATCTGTTAGGTATACATATATAGAGAGAGATATCTGACTCCCTTTGACTTCCATAGAAACTGGCCAAAGCAGGGCCCAGGCCTGAGGTCAGGGCTTGAATCAGCAGGGAAATGTGGGCATTCAGTACTCAGAATAGCCAGAAACTTAAGAGTCATGTAAGTCATTGCAGTAAAAACTTGGGAAAGTGCTGCTGGACACCACACCAAAGGAGACGTAGCTGTGGCCATGCCCAAGAGGAACTCTCAGGCTTGGTGATAGAGGATGTGGCACGTAGAGGCAAGCCCAGGCAGTAAGGAGCAACGATAAGAGAGCCCAGGACTCAGGTGGTACTGGGCTGCGTGCACCCCAAGTTTGCTGGGTATTTACTGCCAGTCTTGCGGGTGGGTCAGCCTAGTTGCACTGGTCAAAGCCATAGAGGTGGGCGGTGGCAAGGAGCCTTTGGCTGAACGGGCTGACAGTCTATGTGCCGGGCTGTGTAAATATCTTTAAGCTGCCTGAGTCTTGGTTGTAACTCGATTAGCTATATGGGATTCTTTAAGCTCCATAAAGCACAATACTGTTGGACCATTCTTTCCCTCTTTTTTTAATTTTTGCAATTATTCCAGCTGCATGCAAAGCTGTTGGTAGTTTTACAGCCTGGAATGAGTATCTCTTGTGTAGGACAGAATCTTTGAAACATTAAACAATGATTAGGCAGGCTCTGGGCCAAGGGATAATGGGGGTCTTGCAGGGGGTGGGGAAGGACCCAGCAGCTGGTGGCAAGCAATCTGGGGAGCTCAAATTCTATTTCATCACTACATTGACTTTCTTACCAACAATTAAAAATAACAATGATTCACAGTTGTGCAGTTATTTGTCATTCATCAGGATTTTCAAGGTGGCTCCAGATAGCAGTGGGTGGAGAAAGAGGCTCAACCCATTGTTAGTGGGGCCTGAAACACCACTGCTCACACAAGCACACACAAGCCCATGTGCCCATGTGCCTGCAGATGCTGCTTATGCATGATCACTACTGCAGAAGCACACACACACAGGTCTGCATCCACCCACAAGCACTCACACACAGACACATAATACACACATGAACACAGCACTCATATGGACACATTAACACATACACACATGCACACACACACGTATGCACACATATGAATACATGCACATGCATACAAGGCAGGCACACATGTTACATGCATGTAACACACATACACGTGTACATACATAACAAATGTGTGCACACATGAACACAGTGCTTGCATATACAGGTATAAAGATGTGCAGACATACATATGCACACTCACAGGCATGCCAACTTTTCCCTATTTCAAAGGAAATAGGAAGCTGCCTCCCTCTCACACAGTGACCTAAAGCATGGCTGCCAACGGTTCAATTACTTGCCGCCCAGCACAAGCCAGGAAGCCTTGGTGCAATCCGTCTCTCTTACTGAAACCCCAGGCAAAGCTCCGGGCAAAGCTCGAGGCTGGGACACAGACACACCCTCCTCTGAAGTTCCCTTTTGTCTACTGCTTCACTGGTCCCGCTGCCCAATAACTCTCCAGAGGGAATGGAGAAAAGGCATAAGGACAAAATTCAAATACATTGTTTGGAATCAGAGACCCAGGGTGCACCAGAGGCAGGCAGCCTGTTTAATGGTAAAGGGTGTAGGCTCTGAAACCAGACAGTCAAATCACACCTCTTTGGCTTTGGACAAGTTCCTTCACTTCTCTGTGTCTGCCTCCTTGTTATGTCAGGTGACACTGATAACGGTCCATACCACCATCATATGGCACTGATTAATTTATGTGAAGTAATTAAAGTAGCTCTGGCACATATTAAGTGCTCAATGAGCTGCGGGGGCCTGGTCAGGACTCTGTCTATCTGGGTGCACTGGGGGTCACTTGAGTCTCAGGCCCAGGCCTGGAGAAGTGGGGGTCAAACTCCAGCCCTGGCCAGAGGTAGTTAGCAGGGTGGTCCCTAGCTGGAAGCCTGAAAACCAGCCTGGGGAACCCTTCCTGGTCAAGCCTGCCTGCTTCCCTCAACAAAGTAGATACGGGACCCCAGCCATCACCTGTAACCAAAAGGGGGCCAGGGAGGCTCACCTATGTTGGACCTGCCAATTTAGTGCATGTGGCAGCCATCCTGGCTCTGGTCCGCCCTTCCTAAGAAGCAATAGGGTGGGCTGCCAGGAGAGAACCAGAGAGGAGGCACCTGTGTTGATGCCTCCCAGGCTTCCAGGAGCGGGAGAGTAGGGGATACATAGGGTCCAGGGCCAGCAGGCCTGGGCTTCAACTCCTGTCCTAGTACCTCCTGCCCATGTGGCCTTGGGCCTGGTCCCTTTTGTTTTTAAACTTCTCTGAGACTTGACTGCCTCATCTATGAAATGGAGATGGTGACCACATCGACTTTCCTGGGGGATCATGACTTTTCTTTTGTCAAAATTGACAGATGGGCTAGTTGTTGTTGGGGTACTGAGATGATCAGGACCATGTTCCTGTCACACTGGTCGCCTTGGCTAGCCTGACCTAAACTACTCACTGTAATTTAGTGAGCCAATAACCACGTAAAATACAGCACGATAAGGGGGAGCCAGGGTGTGTGGGAGCACTGAGGCAGACCCCTCATCCAGCTGGGGCGGTGCCAGGGGCAGAGCCATGGAGGACTTTCTGGAAGCAGTGGTGGCAAAGCTGACTTTGGAAGTCTGGAGCTAAGAAAGTGGGTGGGGGAGGGGAGGACATTCATTCCCAGCACAGGGAGGCACTGTGAGGCAAACCAGGATGGTCTGGCTGTGGCCCCCATGCCCACATACAGTGCAGACAAGCAGGAAGGACTGCATGCTGGACAAAGCAATGGGGCTGCCTGTGGTGGAGGAAGCGGTCTTCTACGGGAGTCAGAGACCCAGGACCCTAGCTCAGCTCTGCCATGCACAGAGGTGGCACGCTGGCAGGTGTCTGCTCGATGAAGGTCCTCAGTTTCCACCCAAGAGCCAGCTAGGATTTGACTGGCTGACCTTGGGTTCTGCCCATCCGACGCTGTTGTCGGGAGGGACCATTTCCTTCTGCCCATCTCTTGAGGCCCGCTCAGTTGTATACCTTCTCCTGGCAACCCATGGAGGAGGTTTCTAGCAAACGTGGTCAGTGTGAAGACCAGCTCCATAAGCAAAGGAGATCCCTCGCCTGGGAGAGAGAGAAGGTTCAATCCCAGCCTTCAAGCACATGAAGTGCTGGGAACCAGCCATTGCCTTGCTTAAAAGCGGCAGCAGGAAACAGGTGTTGGGTTCGATTCAGCTTGGGCAAGGCGCTGCCAACCCAGAGCAGACAGACATCTCCAGGGCTTGGGGTTCTTAAAAGAATATTTGATATTACCACTGCTTTGATGTGCTTTTATTCGCAAATTTAAATTAATTGTGAAATTTCAAGTGGTATGAAAGAAGGGTATGTGATTTTTATGTTTATCAAAAGAGGACACGAGTTCAAAAAGGAAACAGAAACTGACTACAGCAAAGAAAACTTTTCCTTCTCAGAAGTGGAAGCAGGTGGGGTGAGGGAATAGCTGGGACAGCTGGTGAGGGAGCCTGAAAGAGTTCATGTTCACTGCGCACTTGCTCTGTGCCAGGTACTGGGATACCTGTGTCACATGAACAAGCTCCCAAAGGGCCTAGTCGGGCACTCATCACGAAGCACATACGTGGCCATCAGAAACCTGTTAAAGGACTGAAAGAATGAAGCAATGAATGACTGACTGAATGAATGAATGAACAAGTACATGAATGCCAAGAGTCAAAGGCAGAGATGACTCTATTGGCTGAAAATCCTGGTGCTTCTCTCCCTTTGGAAGTCTGTAGAGGTTGAATCACGCAGTCCCAGCTAGAGAGGTTGGTCCACTGGGACTTGCTGAAAGTGTGGTAATTAAAACCAGGGGGCTCAGAGCTGTGCGCCCACTATTTTCTAGAGATGAGGAGGAGGAGAAGGAGAGGAGGGGAAACATGGCCTTGGAGCTACAGAGCAGCAGAGCCTGGTCCCTACTGCCAGGAATGCTTGCAGAAGTTGGATAACGTGGTAGCAGGGAGGCTCAGGGTTGGTCATCTGACCCTGAGGATGGGAAGTGAGTTCAGGACAGCAAGAGAAACTTACCTTCTCCTCTGTACTGTGCCCCACATTCATGCCATATCCCTGGGATGCAATAGGGAAGCCCCAAGGACTTTGGCCCAGGAAGAAACACTCCACCCAGTGGTGCCTGCAGCCAGAGGCCAGCTCTGGGGGAGCTGAGGCGGAGGCAGCTGTCCCAGGCTCCTCAGCTGCAGCACAGATGGAGGACAGCAATGAGCACAGTGACTCACAAAGAATCAGAGTGCCCTGGAGCCATGCTAAAATGCAGCTTTCGGGCTTTGCCCCAGATCTACAGAATCAAAATTCTTTCATTAAATCCATATTTATTGAACAACTACAAATACCAGGCACTATTCTAGGTGCTGGAGATACTTCAGGGGGCAAAATAAATGCCCCTGCCTTCATGGAGCTTACATACTGGTGGAGGGAAGATGTGCAAATAATTAAGGGAGAGTAAATGAGCACAATACAGCAGCAGGAGATAGAGGGAAAGAAGCAAGGGGTGGGCTGAGGAGTGACAGGGAGGAGGGCTGCCCTTTAAACGGGTGATTCACTGATAGCCCTAGTGAGAAGGAGGCATTTGAGTAAAAGCCTACGGAGGAAAAGGAGCGAGCTGTGCAGATATGGAGCAGGGGGAGGATAGGAGGTGGGAAGAGCGTTCTAGGTGGAGAAAACAGCAAATGCAAATTTCCTGAGGCAGGGGCATGCCTGCTATGAACCTCCATATTACTTTAAAAATAAAATTTTCATACTATACAGATGGGGTCTCACTATGTTGTTCAGGCTGGTCTTGAACTCCTGGGCTCAAGTGATCCTCCTGCCTTGGCCTACCAAAGTGCTGGGATTACAGGCATGAGCCACCACACACTGCCAAGTCTCTGTATTTTTAACCAAGCTCAAACACTAAAGTTTGAGACTCCTGCAGCAAAGTGACAGCATGATAGATCAGAGCCAGCCCCTGAAAAAGTGAAGCTTGTTTTGGAAGTTGCTCAGGAGAGAGAGAACAGGGATTCAGTCTCCTACATAAGGACCACTTAGAGAGCATTCGGTCCCTGGCTTCCGAAGGTCTAGAGAGGCTTGGATGATAAAGCAGTGATTGACTGCCCTGTTCCTGTGTTTGAGGAAGCACAGGCCTGACCCCAAAGCACAGGTGTGGCCGAAGAGAGCTGGGGTAGACACGAGGCACCAGCATGCAGGAAACTATAATAGAAGCCTGGGAAGGAAGGCTTAGTGAGGGAGACATTCCGACAGCTCTGCACGGCTGCGTAATTTAGAGTTTTAACACCAACATCCCTTCCATCGTGTTATCTCATTCAAGCCTCCCGACAACCCCTGAGGTAGGAATTATACATCTCAATTTTATAGATAAGGAAAATAGGGTTCACAGAGGTTAAGAACACACAGCTAGCATGAAGCCAGAAAGAGCTGGAACAGAAAAGCTGGCCGAATGCCAAATTCTGCGCTCTTCCCACCAGAACAGCTATCTTTAAACAGCGGCTACTTGTCAGCTGTTGTCATGATTATTGTTACTGTTATTATTTTTATCACTGTCATTTTAAGTCACCCTTAGGAACCCTTAGCACCCAGCAGCGTACACAAAACTTTCACTCCGATTCCCTCACCTCCTCTCCAGTGCCTCTGTGAGGCAGACAGGGCAAGGCGGGGCCTGATGTCCCCATCCTGGCACATAAGAAAACCTAAGCCCAGAGACCCATGGCCAGAAAGCAGCAGAACCGAGCCTGGAAACCAAGTCCTAGAACGTTTTACCCCCACTTGAGACTGATCTGCCGAATTCCCCACGGCAGGGACTAGGTCTGATCCATCACACTCTGCCTGCCCTTGGCCCAGGATGGTACTACAGAAATGCTAATTGAACCGAGCTGAGTTGGCCTGATTAGAAAAACATCAAAGTCTTGGCCGGCACGGTGGCTCACACCTGTAATCCCAACACTTTGGGAGGCCGAGGCGGGCAGGTCACCTGAGGTCAGGAGTTTGAGGCCAGCCCAGCCAATGTGGTGAAATCCCATCTCTACTAAAAATACAAAAATTAGTCGGGTTTGGTGGCATGCGCCTGTAATCCCAGCTACTCAGGAGGCTGAGGCAGGGGAATCGCTTGAACCTGGGAGGTGGAGGTTGCAGTGAGCTGAGATCACAGCACTGCACTCCAGTCTGGGAGACAGGGAGACAGGGAGACAAGGAAGGGAGGAAGGGAGGGAGGGAAGGAAGGAGGGAGGGAGAAAGGGAAAGAGAGAGGGAGGGAAGGAGGGAGGGAGGGAGGGAAGGAGGGAGGGAGGGAGGAAGGGAAGGAGGGAAGGAGGCAGGGAGGGAAGGAAGGTAGGTAGGTTTGCACTAAGATGCTCAAGAGAAGCAGCCCCCAAATAGAGCTGGCACAGGGTCTGCTCATAGTTGCTTTCCTTTAAGTTAGGTTGAGGTCCAAGGGACTATTAGCCATGTCCTAAGGCCACTTCCTCCAAAAACTCACTCTAGTGTCTCTTCTTCCCCTTTTGAGAGTTGAGCATGGCCTGGGGTCAAGGAACCCCATTCCTGGTTACCTCCCTGTCCCATTCCACACGGGAGCTCCAGCCAGAGCCAGACCCCCTCCCAGCATGCCCGCCCTCCGCTCTGGCCCTGAGTCTGCTGCCGCGCTTACCTCTGGGCACTCATCCCCACAGCCGCGTTGCTTCTGCTGCCTCCCTGTCCCCTCACAGGGCAGGAGAAAGATAAGTCCTTTATTTTTGGAGGCAACCCTTGCTCCTGTGCACTGGATCCCATCTTCCTCCTCAGAGGCCCTGCTCCAAACCCTCAGGGGACTCAGGTGCCCCCACTCCCCAGACTCATTAAATCACTAGAGGTAAAACCTGGGCCCTGAATGTCTTAAAAGCCCTCCGAGGAATTCTAATATGCACTCAGGGTCTTGAGAACAACCTACCTTTAAGAAAAGATAACTAGAATACGATAAAATACAATAGAATTGAATTGAACAGAACAGAATATAACAGAAAATAGTGGAGTGCTTTGCACATTATAAGGGTAAGTATTGTTTCTGAAAAGTTGTGTTCCCATTGTGTGGGTATGGGTGTGAGTGGGTGTGTCATCCTGGGTCATGATGTAACTTTATTTCTTGCTGTAGAGGATGGTAATTTTTAATTTTGATTTTTGGAAAACATTGCTCCAGTTCCTGCCTGAGCTTGTGATTCTCCTCTTCAGTCAAGAATCCCCGAGGGAAAATCTCCCCTCTCTTCCTGCTCTTCATCTTCACCTGGCTTCCACAGCCCCCATCTCCAACATTCCAGTAAAGCTTCTCTCTGAGGTTTCCCAGTCCTGTCCGTTCCAACCCCAGTGGCTTCTGCTCAGGCTCCTCATCCTTCCACCTGTCTGTGGGTTCTCTTATTCCTGAAATTCTCTCTGCCCACAGAGACTGCACCGTCTTCCAGATTCTCCCGACCGTTCCTCTCTCTCACCTGCTAACGCTCTTCCTCCTGACGCCTACATACCCTCCGTATTCTCTCAAGCTTCTATCTTTCAGTTCTTTCCTCCTCCATTTTGAGCTCCTCTCCTTCCAGCCAATGGCTTTAATTACTCCATGCATGAGACTCCAAATGAGACTCCACATTTCCCCTCTGGGGCTGCTGCCGTGCGGCTTGCTGGCTTGTGTTCTTGCCTCCTGGAAATGGAGTAGAACTTGGGGAGGGTAATAGTGACAGTCACACACTACGTGCAGGTGAGGCCAGCAAGGGAGGATTATCATCCCCATTTTCCAGATAGAGAGAAACAGACCCTGAGAGGCAGAGGGACTTTTCTGTGGTCACTTATCCCTGGTGGAGAGGGCCCCAGAATCCGTGACTTCAGACTTTAGTCCAGAGCACTTACCCTTCACACCATGCACTGGACACCGAATATGTTCAAAAGTGAAGCCACGTGTTATTAATGAAGCTAAAGGTTCTCTAACAGAGCTGTGAATCATTAGGAATGCTTCTTAAGGCCAGTCTCAGTAGCTCCATCCCTGTAATCCCAACAATTTGGGAGGGCGAGGCAGGAGGATTGCTTGAGCCCAGGAGTTTGAGACCTGCCTGCCCAACATAGTGAGACTCCATCTCTACAAAAATTATAAAACATAAGCCAGGCATGGTGGATGCACCTGTCATCCCAGCTACTCAGGAGGCTGAGGTGGGAGGATTGCTTGAGACTGGGAGGTTGAGGCTGCAGTGAGCCATGATTGTGCCACTACATTCCAGCCTGGGCAACAGAGAAAGACTCTGTCTCAAAACAAACAAATAAATAAAGAATGCTTTTTAAAACAGTGATGTCTAGAACCCTCTTTGAACTCACTGAATTAGAATCTTCTAGGAGAGCTTTTTGCTGTTTTAACTTAATATTTTGAAGTCATTACAGATCCACAAAAATGTACAAGAAGGTCTCACACACCCCTTCACCCAGTATTCCCCAATGGTAACATTATACACAACCACAGCACAATATCAAAACTAGGCCACTGACTCGGCTACCATCCACAGAGCTAGTTCAGATCCCTCCTTATACAGACAGGCACTGGTTTGGGTGTGCATATATAGCTCAATGCAGTTATGATGACAAGTACCGCTTTGTGTAACCAACACCACAATCAAGATACTTTACTGAACCATCACCACAACGCTTTAGAGCTCTGGTTTTGAAAGCTCTTGGGTGCTTCTTGTCTGCATCCCTGATGAAGGACTACTGCTCTAAGGCATTGCTCCTGCTGCCTGCCTCCTCCAGAGCAATGCACCACCATCCTCTGAATCACCCTGGCTGGAAACTCTGAGCCGTCATTGACCTGCCCTCTGTTGGCCCGCCTGCCCATGGCTTCTCAGCCAAATGGTCCAACAGATTTTTCCTTTATAATACTTCTCAGGCCTGTAAGTTGTCCCTGACTCCAAGCCCCTTGACTTCTTCTCTCTACTGCTGGAATAGCCTTCTCATCCATTTCCCTTCTTCAAGATGCCCTTTTCCCGGCCAACATCATAAAGCACAGTCAAATTCCTCCATTGCCCAGCTCTGACCCCATCATCCCTCTGACCAAAAGCTTTGGATGGTTATTGCCATTTATAGAATAAAGTTCAAACTCAAGTTCAAATAGGAAATACTCTACATCTGATTCACTTTCCTTATCTAAATTTCTCACACCCAATATCAGCTTTTTCCACATGGCTTAGAGTCCAAATGGCATCCTTAAGGACATGATAAGATTTTCACTATAAGGAAGAAACGAACGGCTCCGAGATTTCTTCCTTGTAGTGCTCCATTCTCTTCTCTCTTATTATGTGAGGAGTTGTGCCTCTTGCTTGGGGGATGTTTTCATCCTTGAATGCTGGTTCTTCCATCCTGTGCCTCCTTACAATGTAAGAAGTGAGGAGGATCAGTAGACCAAGGTGAAGCCCAGGGGTGGAATGTGCGGGGCAGGCTAGTCAGGCTATCTGGTGTTAGTCACTAGGGAAAGAGAGTTTTCTTAAGCACCCATTTTTGGGGTTCCAGGCTAGGTGATGGTAGGCAGCCATCAGAGATGGGAGCTAAGCCCTCCTGTCTCCCTCATGATAGACAATTACCTTTAAGACTGTTGCCTATTTGCATTCTCTATGCCTTTCCCTTTCTTCATGACCACGGAACAATGAGAGTCAAATGATTCGCCGGCAATGCCCTTCAGAAATCTCTAAAATCCCCATCACAGCACTGCTCCCACACTTCTTACCACATGATGATAAAATGAAAATGAAGATTCGCTTTCTCAGATTAAATATACTTCAATTATCCAATGTGTTTCAGCTTTAATTGATAACAAATCACAAATTGCCCATCTGAACTTCTCATTATAGCAACTGATTCACTAGGAAATTTACTACCTGACACCAGAGGAAGCTCAAAAGATAACACAAGCTCAGTGTTTCTATGATACAGCGACCTAGCAGTCTATTTTGAGAAATCATGCATTATCAGAAGCACATCCACATAAATGGTCCTATCAAGAACACTGGTTTTTCAGCTGTCTCAAAATGTGATCTTTAAGTCTGGAATGGCATGTGATGGCACATGGGGGTGTGAAGAATCAGAGACCAAGAACCGTGCATCAGGGAAGACAGGTGGCTGGTAGTGCTGGAGAATGAGAGTTAGTGATATGATGGCTTCAACAAGGTGTTTGCAAGCCACCCGGGGCCTGGCTAGGGACAGGTGGAACAGGGAACAGGGGATCCAGCAAAGAGGCTAGACATTCGACAGGTCTGTTGCTGCCATTGAGTTACGCATACACTACCATCCCCATCATCACCACCACTACGACCTCTGTCAGCACCAGCTCCATCGTCATCTCCACCGTCCTCACCATCACCACTGCTAACACAATACCAGTGAACAATCTTCCAGGCAGAGGCTGAGGAATCCTACTAAGTGAAATGATGCTTCATGAAAAACAGTCACTGGACATATTTACTGTGTACATGGGGAGGTAGGAGGTCAGGGCCTTCTATCTTATCACAGTACACTGGAATGTGGGAGGGGAGAGTGGCCAGCCTATGAGAAAAGGCCTAAGGACCAGGGCCCTCTGGGATGCAGAGACTGTGCTCAGATGGAATGAACCTTCTGAAGCAGTGGCCACTACGAATTTCTCATCTATGCTCCAGAGAAAAGAGCAGCCACAGACAGCCTTGAGCAAATGTGAACCCCGATGCTGAACCATCTGCTCGGTTGTCAGCCAGGAAGCAGGGCCTGGGCCCTGGGAAGCTCCAACACTCACCGTTACTGCTGTTGTCATCCACCAGGATGATCTCCTTGAGCAGATGTGGGGGCGTGCGTTCGATGGCCGAGTGGATGGAGCGCAGCAGCACCGAGAGTGCTTCATTGACGAAGATGAACACGATGCTCACCTCTGGCAGGCTGTCAGGAAACGAGAGGTTCCGGCACCTGCAAAGAACAGCCAAGCACTTAGATTTGTGAGCGCCTCAGCTGGAGTCACCTCTGGAGCTGACCCAGCCCATGTCTTGGCTCCAACTTTGCTGGAAGGCTCAGGAGTCCAGATTCTTCCAAGGGCCCCTTCTTTCATGTACCTAACATGAGCTTTAAATGTCCAGCAGAAAGGCCCACAAGCACTGAAACCAGTTCACCCGACTCCTGAGTTGAATTTGTCAGTGACTATGCTAGCCGAATAGTAATGCCATGAGCACTTACAGCAAATGGCAGCTGGCAGGTAGTCCCTGATTGTTTACCGGAAGCAGGACTCAATGCTTCTAAATCCAGTAGAATGGGAAATGCAACCAAAGTAAATTCGTAATATTTCCAAAATGGCAGCCAACACCTAGGTGAGGCCGGACCTCAGGCATCCAGCCTCAGGAGACAAAGATGCCTCCTCCCAGAGGCCTCTACTGCCGAAGTCTACTTCCCTTCACTCCAGAAGGCATACTGCCTGGGACTTCTCCTGCTCCTCACTCATCGGAGAAATCTAGCTTCCAGAACAGTATTGGAGCTAGAAGCAGAGTCTCAACATGAAGAAGGGGTAGAAGGACCAAGTCCAGTCTCATTTCACAGATGGGGAGGCTGAGATTTAAAGAGGTTGAGTTTCCACCTAGGGCTGCCCTGTGAGTCAGTTACCAAGACAGAATCCCAACTGTGGTCCTCGACACCTGCACCAGGGTCTCCCCTTGAAGGAGAAATGGCCATGAAAGACAATGCTCCTAAATAGCCCATTTCCCCCTACTCCTGCCCAAACCCTGAAGCCATCTGGAGGTCTCTTGAGGACCTGAGGTATTCCCCATCTAAGAGGAACACACAATTCTGCAATCAGACCCCATAAAGGCCAGACGGTGAAAGTTGCCATGGCTCCCGAGGGCGGTTCCCTCCTCTGCAAGCATAGTCTTTATGGGCGGGAGACCACTGCTAGTGCCCTTCCCTGCCTGACACTAAATGTTGTTCCAGAAGGCACTAAGCTCCCATTTTCTGTGTAGTTGAATGAAAGGATGGGGCAGCAATCACAGCCCTGTCCCAGGCCCTGGGTTTGGAGAGGAGCGTTCCCACTGGCTCCAAGGGTTTAGGGCTGGTGACTATGTTCCATTGCTCCAGAGTGGGAGGTGCAGTCAGGGCAGAACATGCTATAATGAGCGTAATAGCACGGGGCTTCTGCTTGTCAGTAATTAAAGTGTTGCAGAATAGGAATGGGCCTGCTCTTCCTTAATGAGGGAGGCTGCAGGATAACCAGCACTGAGCAATTTGGAGAAATCACCATGGGGCCCCAACCTGCTTAAAAGCATGAGATTAATAAACTACAATCAGCATCTCTATGGTTACCAGAAATTTACAGAAACTTTTTCCATTCTATTTCCAGCTCTCCTCTCTCGCCAGAGAGGAATGGGGAAAAGAAAGAGTTGAGCCTTTTCCCAAATCTACTTTGTACTTATAATTTTAATAAAATCAAGTTAATAGATTGGTGTAGAATCCATTTGTTCTTGCATTTAATGGAATAAATATTTACTGAGTGTCTTCCACTAGGCAGGTAGTGTTATAGGCACTGAGGGTACAGCAGGAAGTGGACGCAGTCCCACAGTCCCTGTCCTCATGGAGCTTATGCTTTGACAGAGAAACAGATAAATATGGAAGAAAAAAAAATACAATTTCATGTAAGTGCTAAGATGAAAAGAAACTCTAGGCCAGAGGAGAGCATGATGCCTGGCAGCTGTTGTGGAAGGAGTGGTCAGGAAGGGCTCTCTGAGGATGAGAGATTGGATCTAAAACTTCAATGGCATGCAAAAGTAAGTCATGCAAAGGTCCTGTGGGTGCCAGGTAACAGTGCTGTGGCTGTCGAGGAGGGAAACAGCTGATTTAACAGTGGTGAAAGAAGGAAGGGAATATGGAGGTGAAGGGAGGAATCTGAATGAAGGAGAAAGACTGACATGACTTCTTAAACTCGTCAGATCTTTTTCAATTATTTTTTAAAAAGAAAATTGTGAATTCAATTTTATAACAGCAATTAAAAGATTTGTGGTTGACAGTCAAACAAGTTCTCTAGCTAGTATTTATTTATGGTGATCAAGACCAGCAGCTGGGCTTTCCCTAGCCATGGAAACTGACAGAGATGAGTATTAACACACACACCACTTGCTAATTGCATTTAAAAAGTAATACCATATGTGGTCAAACAAATAGCACATGAATTCTACTTTTACATAAAGTATAACAGACAGCTCCCAAGAAGGTCAGTGGATTGGTTTAAGTTCACTGTCCTCCCTACTCAACTCCACCAGCAATGAAAACTTTGCTTCTGTATCTCTCTGCACTTCCCCAGAGGGTCTCCTCCGCGTTCCCAGAGCCTTGCTATCCAGATCTCCAGGGTGTTCAGAGATAGGGGTTAACTACTTCCCCCTACTCTCTTCCCTTCTTAATTCTGAATGTAAGTGCCCAGTCTCTCCCTTCTGAAGAGACCAATTTTAATTCCTCCCAGTAGCACCCATGACGGTTTGAGCTGCCAGTCTCTGGAAGCTGGTTTCCTGATGTTCTTTTTCCTTGCAGAATGAAATGCTATATTTGTTTAATAAGCTAAGCCCTGCTGATCAGGGTTTTCACCTGAAAGACTTCTGAACATAAAATTTTCATAGGAAAACTTATTTGAACATAGCTGAACGCATTCTCTAGGGCATCAAATTCATACCTGTTTATTGTCTGCCCCGCTCTATTGGAATGAAGCCCCGTGACAGCAGGAACTTTGTTTGGGACAGTGCTGTCTCCCAACCTTGGACCACAGTCTGGCACTGAGTAGGCACTCCATGAATGGTTTTGGAATGAAACGAAGCTAACGAGCTTGCTTGTTTTATCTACAGCCTACGTTTTGTGTGCTGCTGCTGATGTCCAACTGTTCCTTTTTCTTACACACCTCCTCCCTTGGAAGGAGGGTCAGGTCCCTGCTGCAGCCAGCAGGCTCCCGTTCTCTGCTCCTCCCTCCTGCATTAATGGCCTCAATTCCTCACATTCGTAGTCACCAGAAGTGTTTGGTTTCTTTACACTGTAATCCCTCCAGGCCAAACGTCCTGACCTCCTTAAATCCTTCTTTTCTCTTCTCTCCTGGGAGCTGGGGCCTCCCAGCAACAGCCATGCAGCTGCTGTGGCCTTTCTCTTGGTGTCAGGAGACACCTTCCCTCAGCCTTCAGTTTCTCCACACCTGACCTAAGGTGGCCCTGGGTGAGCAGAGAGGTGAGGGGCGGGCAGGATAAGGAAGATGACATGGAGGGATTGTTTCAGGAAGAGAGCATTGGAAGCGGATGAAGTCACCCAGGTGCTGTTCCCAGCTCTGCCCCATCTTGCTGTGTGACCGTGAATGAGCCACTTCCCCTCTCTGCTTCATGTCTTGGTCACAGAATAAGGAAGTGGGAAGAAAGGATCACTCACATGGCTTCTCCCCACAAGATTCAGGCTCTTCTATCTCACACATTTGCCAACTTTCCCTCCCTCCCAACCAGCAAATGCCACAGGAAACATCCCCTTGCCACCATCGTGACTAGATAGGGTGGCCAACTCATCCCAGTTTGCCCAGGACCTTCCCAGTTTCAGCACTGAAAGTCCTAAGAAAACCAGGCTGAGCAGTCCCCTTTCACAAGCTCTGAGGGCAGGAACTGGCCTTGCCCACAGCTGCCTGCCCACTGCCCCACACCATGATGCATTGGTATTTGTTGAATAAATTCCCTTTCAGTTTCCCCAAAACACATGTGCACTCCACATCATTACACAGTCTGTGGTTCGTATCTTCATCTCAACATTGAAGCAGAACATATGTTGCTGAAAGGCAGGGGCAAAAAGAAGGAAGAAGAAGAGCATGTCAAGCAAGACGTCCACATCCTTCCTGGTCATGCCATCCTCATCACTGAAGATACTGAACTTAGGACAGAGGACTTCATGCTGTAGTCCGAGTCCCCTGGAAAGAACATGTCTCTGAGAGCCGCGTGGGAGAGGACCGCTCTGGACCCAAGCCCAGCGCTTTTGCTCCAGAGTCCAGCCACTTTCTTGGCCTAGCAACCCAGCACTGACCCTGTGGACTTTGCTCCCAAATCTGCACTGCTAAGATGCTGTCCCAGAGCGCCTGGATTTTCCGGGATTGGGCCACCCACACACTCTGCTCTGGTCTTGCCGCAGCCAGAACCCTCTCCTCCCAGAGCCTCCCTCCCCTCTGCCCTGATGTCTGCCTCTACACTCGCCTCTCTGCTCACCTCGGCAGAAAAGGGCTGAGGACATGGAACTCTGGGAGTCACACTCCTGGACCAGCCCTTCTATGTTTAAGCTCCTCAAGTACTCACTGCTGCATGAGACCCAGCCCATGCTCATTTTGAGAACAGGCACATTCTTCTGTAAAATTAAGCCATAAAACCCTCCCTTTTTACTTTTATTCTTGTTCAAAGCCAAGCCATTTTCCACTAGAGAGAAAAACAAGGCAGTTTTGAGAGGGGAGGGGTATGGCTGTCTAATAAGCCAGAATTGATGGTCATGACGGACTCCATTCTATTGAGCTCTGCACACAGCAGATGTGGAGATGGGGTGGAACAACTTAAGGAGCTTCTCTGCAGAGATCCCCCAGGACTGTTTGGAGATATTTATGAGGCAAATTTACATCAAGGTGAAGCCCTTGGTGCTGCACGATACCTGTGAGAGGCGGGAAAGCAGTGGAGGAATAAGTGAGGTCAAGCCCAACTCCTGGCCACCAGATAAGACCCAGGGCAGTGGCCGCACCTCATGCGCTCCAGCCGGACACCTCCATCCTGGGTTGGCAGATCCTTCCCTCTTTGACCTCAGCAAGTCTGCAAGTTCCTAGTCTATGGGAGTGAATTGTTCATAGAGGCTGCTTGATCTGGGGGTGTGGGGTGGGAAGAGTGAGCAGGCCCCTTCTAGAATGAAGATCTAAGTAGACTGTGAACTGGGGTCTGTCTGCCAAGACACACTGGGAACAACATCCAGCTATGCCAGGGCTCTGGGAGTGGAGAGGCGGGACCCACCTGACAAAGCAGGTGAGACAGTGGCATTCCAGGCAACCACTCCCCTGAGGAGGTCATCCTGGTCCTGCTTTCTCCCCAGGCTTTTCCTGGAGAGTCCCTCCCCTCTCAGCTATAGTCAGCACACAAGAGTTCAGGCTCACAGACCTCCTGGAACGTACACCCAGGAGACGGTCTGGCCCCAGGATCGGCACTGTCTTCTCGGCCCTCACGGCAACCATGGCCTCAGTCCAGCCTCTGTCTCCTACCTGCACCCAAGGGACTAGCTTAATTCTCCTCTGGCCTTACTCAGATGCATCTACCTTATCCCAGATCTTTCAAGATTAGACTCCCAGGCCTGTCAGTTCCCAAACTGCTAGACATAATAAAACCAGAGGATGAGGGCACTGTGGAGGTTCCCATTGGCCTCCATGAGAGCAATCAAGACTGTCCCTCCTTCTGGCTGGTATCTGTATCCCCATAGCCTCTGGAGCTAAGAGGCTGCAGGGTGTTTGCTGCCCCTATGCTGCAGGGACTCCATGCAGAATACTCGGAAATAATAATACTAAAAACTTCCATTTACTGTTTATCATGTGCTAGAAACCATGCCAAGACTTGTAAGATGTTTTTATTATTTTCCCCATTTTATTCCTTTCTGCAATCCTGTATGGTAAACAGCATTCTTGTCCCCATTTAACAGATGAGGGAAATACAGTTGCGTCTGTAAGTTACCTTCCAGGGTTTAAACCTGGGCTCATTTGATTCCAAAGCTTGTCTTCAAACCCTGCTGAATGATGGCTTCCATCTCTTCCTTTCCATACCCACCCAGAAGTGCCAATAGTGAGACAGTGGTGTTGTGTTACTGGCAACCCAGAGACCTTGAGGGAGGGGCAAAATGAAGGAGTTGTTTCCAGGCTGCCAAATCTGTATGAAGAATGGAGAGGCTATATTCTGCCTAGCACGACAACGTGGACAATATGATAAAATACTACTGAGCCCTTGAAGCCCAACACTGTCTTCCTATGATGCTCCCGTCTTTGAGATGTACAATCCTGGTGACTCCTTGCACACAGACTGCTGCATCTTCTGCTGTGTGGCATCTCTATTTGACTCACAGTTGACTCAGGAAATCAGTCACTCATAGCCATCAAAGAGCTGGCTGTGAGCCTGTGAGGCAGTCTAGCACAGAAGCTCTGCATAGCTGGATCTCATAATGTTGAAGAATGACCAGTGGCCCTGTCTAGCCCTTCTCATGGAGGGATTGAACATAGAAGATCCTAAGAAGGTGGTAAGCGAGGTCCAGGGCAGCAGAAATGATGGTTAGGAAGCCGGGTGTTGTCAGTGAGTGAACCCTAGACGTGGACATGAGTTACTTTAGAAACACAGAAGAAGTGGGGCAAAGGGGATGGCAGGCTGGAGCTGTCCAGGATGTCTTAAACCACGTTGCCTCCTCCAGAGCCTGCCTGTGTGGCTTCTGATTGTGTGACTGTGGGCCTTCATCAGCCTTCAAAAAATCCCGACCATCTGTGGTCACTGTGTAGGTTTGGTTCCTTCTTCCCTGAGAACGTGGACATAACCCGGTAGAGAAAGGCCAATTCCCTTCCTGGGCTGGAGTCCAGTCCCCTGCGAGACTCACAGATTCTGCTTTTCTTTCATGCCACGTACATACTATTGCAACGTGTTTTTATAATATGTGATTATTTAACACACATCAGTGTCTCCACTAGACTATAAGCTGCACAAGGTCAGGGCCATGTCTGCTTTGCTCATCAAGTATCTCTAGTATTGAGCGTGCTGTTCAGCATAGAGTAGACATTCAGAAAGCACTTGGTGACGGGCTGAATGAACATTAATGAATGATAGAAAGCACTCAGGTCCATGAGGGCTCTGCGGGTGAGAATTCCACTATGACCTGATGAATGGAATCACTGAGTTGTACATTCACTCCCCGCCTGACTACAGCAAGAAGACTAGATCATCCCACAAGCCAAAGGGGTGAAGAACAGGATGATGGAGCCAGGGTGGGGATACTAAGTATATCCAGGATGTCAGAGACTTGGCAAGACTCTACATCTGGCCCAGATGTGGAAGAGACCCTGGACATGTACGAATCAGTAGTTCTGCAATGCAAGAGAAACAGGCCAGGCCTGCATCTAAGAGCAGAATTTGGCACAAGAATTGCTGACAAGCAAACTACTAAGTACACGTAATCATCAAAATATCCAACTTCCATCCAGAGGCAGTTCAACCAACATCCTTTCAGGTGAATTTACCAATTTAGAGAAATGCTCTGCTAAGTAAAATGTAAATGGAAATAGAAAAACAGGGAAGAGAATCAATTACAATGTACGCAACCAACAAGAAGCAGGGATGCCATTTGTTCCCAAGACATCTTAGAGATCTGGGGAATGTGGGATCCCTGGGCTGAATGAACAGCTGTGCAGGGAACAAAAGTCAGCTGACTGTGATGGAAAAGCCACCTTAGGGACTGGGTGTCTCTGTGTGGGGGGGTTTGTCAGTGAGCAGGCCAGGCCCATGGCACCTATAGCTGAGGAAGGTGGGGCAGAGTTGATCTGCTGGGGCAGGGAAAGGCAGGTCCTGATAGCTCCACCAGGGTAGGGGAAGGTGGGCTCTAAGGAAGAGTGGGACAACTTTGCTCTCTAGCAAAGCCTCACTCAGGGCTCAGCCTCTGATGCCCAGAACTCTGGGGATGGGGAGAAATCACTCCCCAGGGACTTCTGTGTAATCCATCCTGCTGTGCCTGCTGTCATCTGTCCCATGTGCTCCTGGTCCACATAGCAGTCCTTCAGGTCATTAAAGTCATGATCATACTCCCCCAAGTCTTCTCTTTTACAAATCAGAGACCCAGATAATAAAAGCAACTAAAAGCTAAATAGCACTTCCTATGTGTCAGGCCGTGGCCCGTGAGCTCTACATACATTACACAAACTCTGCAGTACCATTCCTAATTTACAGATAGGAAAACCAAGTCTCAGAGAGGCTAAGCAAACTTTTGGAAGTCACCCAGCTTATAAATGAGAGACCTGGCCTTGGAAAGCACAGAACCAGGTTTTAACTACTTACTACTCTAGAATCTAAACAGGAATTTCACCTGTTTGTCATATTACCCAATTTCTATTCTATTGTCCTCCTGTAAATACTTCACTTTCTCAATATCCCTTAAAATCCATTTCTGCAGTTGTGATCTGAGCAGCACAGTGGAACAAAGCTATCACCTTCTCTTTTAAAACATTATACTTCTATTAATAGAGCTCAAGATTACATTTCTTTTAAGAATAACATCATGCTCTCGGCCCACAATGAAATTAACATTAACAAGAACCAGAGGTATTTCCCAAAGTGCTTTAAAGAGTGTTTTCCTCTAACTGTGTTTGTACAGGTAGCATGTTCAACACAATAGCAAAATCATGATTAAAAATGTTTACTTTGGCCAGGCGCGGTGACCCACGCCTGTAATCCCAGAACATTGGGAGGCTGAGGTGGGCAGATCACCTGAGGTCAGGAGTTTGAGAGTAGGCTGACCAACATGGAGAAACCCCATTTCTACTAAAAGTACAAAAAATTAGCTGGGCGTGGTGGGGCATGCCTGTAATCCCAGCTACTCAGGAGGCTGAGGCAGGAGAATCGCTTGAACCTGGGAGGCGGAGATTGCAGTGAGCCAAGATCGTGCCATTGCACTCCAGCCTGGGCGACAAGAGCAAAACTTTGTCTCAAAAAAAGAATGTTTACTTTCACCTTTTGTCCTTAAGCTGCCTTCATGGAGAACACACTGTCCAGCGACCTCTGGGTCTCCTCCACAGAGCCAAGATCCCAAACTAGAAAAGTGCACTTGGGCGGGGCTGGACAGGGCAAGGTGATAAAGAAGTGTCCTGGAACCCTAAGGCCCCCGTAAAAATACTGGGAATTTGAACAAGTTTCCTAACCTTGTGAATTCTCAGTTTTCTCCTGTATAAAACAGAATAATAACAACAACCCCACAGACACTCGAGGATACGGTTAAATGGGAAATTGTACATTAAGCATTTGCACAGAACCTGGCACACAGGAAGTGAGCAAGTAGCGGCTCATGAATCATTTGCTCATGGGCAGCAACACTGGGGTGATCCAGCAGGCATGGCCTACCCGCTCCTGCTGGAGTCATCTCCCTCCTCCCCAAGGACCAGCTACAGAATTTGTGGGGCCCGATGCAAAAGGAAAATGGAGTGTCCCTGTTTAAAAATGATTGTTATAAACTTTAATACAGCAACAGCAGAGCATTAAACCCATCACACAGCCTTTCTAGCTCAGGATCCAGTGCAACAGGCCGCATGCTGTCTTGGTTTCCTAATACCAATATTGTCACTGCAACAAATTATTACAAACTTGGTGGCTTAAAACAACACAAATTGATCATCTCATGGTGCCGGAGGTCAGAAGTCCAACACAGGTCTCACTGGGCTGGAATCGAGGTGTGCAGCGCTGCGTTCCTTTCTGGAGGCTCTCGGGAGGAGCCATTTTCATGCTTTTTCCAGCAACTCAAGGCTGCTCACGTTCCTTCCCTCGTGACTCTCTCCCATCTTGAAAGCCATCAGTAACCAGTCAAGTCTTTCTCATGCCACCATCTCTCTGGTTTATTTTTTGCCTCCTTCTTCCACTTTTAAGTACCCTTGTGGTTAGACTGGGCCCAGCCAATAAATCCAGGTTTAAAGTCATCTGATCAGCAACATTCATTCCATCTGCAACCATAATTTCCCCTTGCCATGTAACATTACATATTCATAGGTGTGGGGAATTAGGATGTGGGCATCTTTGGGAGGCCTTTATTCTGCCTACCCAGGAAGCCAGGACCCCCAAAGTTCATAGATGCCAGATGTCTCTCTAGAGCCTGGACTGTTAAAACAATCTTGCCCACCGAACACTCACAGCCCCATGAGATGGTCCCTAACCAGCTCCCAGGGAGACCAGTGCCCCTGGCTCTGTGCTGTATTCTCTCTGCTACAATCCTGTCCTGCTCCTTTTCACTTTGATGCTCACAAAGGATTATCTCCAGCTCCAGACGCAGGACTCTTTTGTGAGCCTGTGTGTGGATCTGTCCCAGTTGTCCCCATCGAGGGCTGCAGAATATACTCTGACGCTCTTTGCCAACCCCTCATGTCCTAGCCTCAAGCCCTAACCCACCTTTCAGACCCAATAGCTGGTCCATCCTAATCCCTGGGAGGGAGGGGCATGGGCCTCAGGGAACACTGGAGAGAAGGGCAAAGTCATTACTGACCAGGCTCAGGAGCCTCTGAAGATCTGCTGGCCAGAGGCAGGAGGCAGCGCCTGCCAGAGGCTCTGCCCTGAGCTGCCTTGGAGGGAGGCCATAGACTTGCCATGGAAACACAACAACCCTGGAGCTTGAGACCGGAGCCCGCACTTCTCCTACCCAAACCCACAACCCCTTCCACTTTCCTGTGCCCCTTGTTTGGAAACAACAGCCACTTCTTGCAGAAAAGAATGTGACATGAGTCTGAGGCCAAAGCTTCGGAACTGGAAAGCACACATGTGCCACCTGCCTGGCCCGGCTGACACAGGTGGGAAGCCCACGTTCCCAAACCCCCTCAAGCCGGGGCACTCACTTCAACCCTGCGCCACCCTCCTTCTCCATAACTCACACCCATCTTCTCAGTGACCCCCCAGAAGATGTCCCCTCCTCCTACCTCTCCACCCCTTGGGCAAAGGACTTCCTCAGTCGCTTCCTCACATCTTCATCTTTCAAAAAGAAACGATGTTTCACGGACACGCAGAAAATGCACCGAGCTTCAGGGTGCAGTTCCATGAGTTTTGACACATGTAGACCTCTATAGTCCACACCCCAATCAAGACTTGATATTTCCTTTTGCTCTTCTTGCCCCTCCTAGACTATTTTGGAGCCTACCAATAAGGAGGAAGAGGGTGGACACCGAGATGCAGGAGGAAACACACACAGAGAGTGACGGGGTGTCTACGGCCTGCAGCTGGGGCCATGAGGGATGGAGCTGGGATGAAGCTTTCTGCCTTTCAACCCTGAGACTGGGCGTCTTCCCAGCCCAGGAAGGAAGCAAGCGAACCCCTGCCCAGCCCTGGCCAAGGTCCCCCATGGGCGAGGTCCAGGAGGCTTCACCAGAGGAGTCTGTAGTGTCCTGCCTCCCCGGGTCTTCCCTCCTGCATGGCCGAGGGGCCTGCTCTGCTGCTGCTACAACACTACAAGGGGGATGAAAGGTGTTCTGATTTCCCCAGGAGCCAAGGGGCCTGGATCCTTGAGGAAGTCTGTCTCCTCTTTGTGCAGATGAGGTTGGAAAAACTGGTGCACTTCCTATGCCTATTACATATTCATAGGTGTGGGGGATTAGGATGTGGGCATCTTTGGGAGGCCATTATTCTGCCTACCCATGAAGCCAGGACCCCCAAAGTTCACAGATGCCAGATGTCTCTCTAGAGTGTGGACTGTTAAAACAACTCTCCCCAGGGAGTCGGCGCAGGGAGGTGCCTTGCAGATGCCACCCTCCAGGCCTGCCTCCCTGCCGCAGAGGCACCAGAGGGACAGGGCTTCTGTGGCCATCACGTCCAGGCCCCTCCCTTACTAAAAGCCTGCGAGGACAAGTCCTCCCGGCCATCAAGCCTGGAAAATGGTCAGCAGACTTTGTGACTACCTTGCCCTCTCACCACCTCTGTCTGGGTTCCCATCTCAGTATAGACTCCGGGAGACGCCTGTCCGACGCTTTGCTGGGTGCCCGGCACACAATGAGTGCTCAGTAAATGTTGGCCGGATGAAAAAATAAATGAGGCCTAGCACCCGCTGGACAGATGTGTTCCCTTCTAGTTGTGTCCTGTCTTGTGTACAAGGCACTGAGCACAGTGCGGTCCTATCTCAGCCACATGACAAGCTGGGTCAGATTACATCTTTCAGCACCAAGAAAAAAAAGGAGACAAAGTAAGCGACCAGCTAGAGGTGACAGAAAGGAGGGTGGGCCAGGATTCTGAACACTCACTTTCAGATCTAGGAATGAAGCCAAGAATAACATCACGGTTAGAATTTGGAAGAGTAGAGCCAAGAACACCAAGAGCAAAGTGCAGAATACAAGGAGCAGGGACAGATGTCCTGAAGAGCAAACCGGAATTCACAAGAGGCACAGGAGCTCGGGCTATGGCAAGAGCCACACAGCATGAATCTTCCAGAGGCTGCCGTGACTGTGGGCTTCCTCTCCACGTGCTGACCCCCATGCCTCAGTCCAAATCCCAACATTAGCCAGAGCCCAGGCATCATTCTGAGCCTCGGCACAGGGTTTCATGTTCACTAAAACAGTTTTTTCCAGCACATAGAGGCAGACCTTCCTCCCTCCAAATTGATCAGCAAATGCACAGTGCTATATTGTTAAAGCAGGCCCGCCACTCCCATTAGAGTGACACAAATGGACACCTCAAGGCAGTGTGGGACAGTGGTTACTGGCACAAATTCTGTTGCCAGACTGCCTGCCCCAGCTCTGCCACTAGTGACCTTGGGCAGGAGATATAATCTCCCCATGCCTCAGTTTCCTGTTCTGTAAGATGGAGGCTAGTCATAGGACCTATCTCAGAAGGTTACTGTGAAGACTCAAGAAGTTCTTATAAATTAAGTAACAAACATGCCTGAAAACATGGCTCTCCCAGATCAATGTTTGCCAGTGTTGTTTGAAATAGGATGAGAGTAAAATTATTGAAAAGCTGTTTCCAAAATGAATTAAGCAGGATGAGCCAAGCAATGGCCTTGTTGTAAGGCAGGGATGTTTTTATGGAAACTAACAGACAAAGGGAGGCACTGTTTCACCTGAGCCCATACTTGTTTTGTGTGGTCCACCAACAGCTCTCTAATCTTGGGTGTGTGTCTGGCACGTGAGCTGAAATAGAGCTAGACAGAGCCTTCCAAGTACATGTGCAAAGAGAACCCTCTGCTGTTAAAGCCACTTTCACAGAGGCCTCCCTGAGTGAGAAGCCTCTGTCTAGAGAAAGGGGCTGACAGAAGTTGCCTGGTGCCACGGGGGAGGTGTGGAAGCGCCACAGACTGTCACGTTCTGAGCAGAGGGAAGGTCTTTCTCTCAGGACGATTGCTTCTCTCCAGCAGCTCAGGAGAAAACTGCAGAATTCTGCCCATTTAAAGTCCTTCAGAGTTCCTCCCTTTCTCAGGCAAATCCCTCCCACAGGTGAGAGTGGGTGGGTAACTTCTCTCTCAAAGGTGAAGGGCTCCCACATGGGCTCTCATTGTGCAGCATCGTGCACAGTCAAAATAAACAGTGGTGGGCCAATGGCAGAGACACGATTTGGCATCTGAGACATGGGTTCGAGGCTCAGTTCGGCTACTTATCTGACTGTGTGATCTCAGACAACAGTCTTCACGCTCTTTAGCTTCCTCAGCTGAAACGGGGAGAATCCACTATTGCCTGGCGTACCTTCACTGCAGTGTACGGTCCAAATGGGAAGGGCATTATCGGCACATCCAGGCCTGTGTGAATACCAGTTATTGTTATAACCAGGTTACAATCTGTAAAAGCCATTCTTTCCGTGGCTTCCTTTTCATTTTTCCTTTAATTCTGAACAAATATGTATTGAGCTGGGCCTGTGTTTTGTGACAGATTGATTGAAAAGTCCATGGCTCTTCTTCTGGCCAACGTCATAGCCATGTCCCCTGCAGGAACCAGACTGCTCTATTCCTGATGGCCCCTTCTCCAGAGCCCCTATGTGCTGCCCCCATCAGACCAGCTCCTCTCCAGCCCCAGGAGTGGTCTCTACAGCTCCTCTGTGGACTGAGGCCCTGTGGCACTTAGCTGAGGTCACCTTCAGGATATTTCCAGAATCCAACCCCGTCTCAGCACCTCTGCTGCTGCCATCATGGTCCGAGCCACTACCACCTCTCACCTGGACGCCTCCTAACTGGTCTCCGTGCTCCCAGCCTTGCCCCCTCAGTCTGTTCTCAGCACAGCAGTCAGGGGCACCTTTGCAAGTGACAGTCAGAGCATACTGCTAATCTGTTCAAGCCCTTCCCATGGATCTCTGTCTCAGAGTAAATGCCACACTCCTTGCAAAAGCCTATGAAGGCTTTCTCCTGGGATTCACCTTGACTGCACGTTGGAATCACCCAGGAGCTCCAAACAATACTGAAGCTGAGCGCCACCCCAGAAACGCTTATCTAGTTGGTCTGGAGTGTGCCTTGGCATCAGGATTGTTTTTTAAGGCTCCCCTAATGTGTAGAATGTGCAGCCAAGGTTGAGAACCACTGCCCTAATGATCTGCTTCCTGTTGCTCCTCTGGCCTCATCTCCAACTACCGCCCCCTTGCACGCCCTGTTCTAGCCACAGAGGCCTCCTTCCTCTTCAAACATGGCGTGTGTGCTTCTGCCTCAGGGCCTTTGCACTTGCCACTTCCTCTGCCTGAAAGAAATGTCCCCCATCCCCCAACAGTACCCCCATGGCTTGCTTCCACTTCTCTGCCAGGTCTTTGCTCAGACGTCACCTCTTAGTGAGGTTTTCTCTGACCATCCTGGAAAAATTGCAACTCCCCACTCCTATCCCAGGTGTGTGTGTCTCTCACTTTATATTTCTCCACGGCACTCACCACCATCTAACATACTACATATTTGACACCTTTATTTACTCTCTGTCTCCACCCAGCTAGAATGCCAGCTCTGGGAAGCAGGGTTTCTGTATGTTTTGCTCACTGCTTTGTCCCTTGTATTAGTCCATTCTCATGCTGCTATGAAAAAATATCTGAGACTGGGTAATTTATAAAGGAAAGAGGTTTAATTGACTCACAGTTCTGCCTGGCTTGGGAGGCCTCAGGAAACTTACAATCATGGTGGAAGACACCTCTTCACAGGGTGGCAGGAAAGAGAAAGAGAGCCAGCAGGAAAAATGACAGATGGTTATAAAACCATCAGTTCTCATGAGAACTTACTCACTCTCACGAGAACAGCATGGGGGAAACCACCCCCATGATTCAGTTACCTCCTACCCAGTCCCTCCCACAACACATGGGGGTCATGGGAACTACAATTCAAGATGAGATTTGGGTGGAGACACAGCCAAACCGTATCATTCCTGTATTTAGTCTATGCTGGCAAGTGAAAGCATGTTCTTCTCTCCCTTTGGACATCTTTGGCTGCTCTTTCATCCCCATAGCCCAGCCAGGTCCTTTCTGGGCCACAAACAACCATACCCAATTATACAGTATACAAGGTATTCAATAAATGTCTGCGGAGCTGAACTGAATCTTCTCCCTAAAAGAACACAGCCTCCAAACCGAGCAGCAAGATCTTTCTCAAAGACTCCAGATAGAAGCTCACTGTGGTTTGCAGCTTTAAAAAAAAAAAAATGTAAAAATAAGGAGAAAAGGCGGAACAGTGTAGGGGAGCTCACAAAAATTAATGAGATTTTCTCAGCTGTGGTACGTGCCCACATTTTTAATAATTGGGAGTAATAAGAATTCTCACTGAACCTTAAAGGAACATCCTTCTGTAACAAAGAGAGAAGTCGAGACAGACTTCTCTGTCAGATGAATGACTTGTTAGCCCCACAAGATGGATGTACTTTAAAAACTAATTTACAAAAAAAAAAAGATGATTCATAAAAATGCAACTAATTGGGTTAAAATGATATATTAACAGGAATCTGAGATGATTGTAGTACCCTTAAGGAGTAAATTAAATTGTTAATCCTCAAAATGTGTACTGGAAGAAAGCCTTGGCCCTACTCAGCCAATGGAGAAACTGAGGCTGAGGGAAGTGGAGAGTGACTTGCCTAATGCAAGCCGAGGGGACAGGCCCTGGCTGACGCAGGAAAGGGACCCAAGAGTCCAGACGCCCAGTTCTAGCTCTGTTCCCAGTACTCTGGGGACCCCATCTCCCCATGGCAGGTCCGGTCACTGACTCTGCTCACCCACTGGGTCTGAGGTCAGGCAGGGGCCGGTCCAGAGGCAGGCGGTCGCTGAGGTAGGCGTTGTAGCCGTAGTACTGGAACTGCTTCAGGGCCACGCGCCGGCCTTCAGGGCTGAGCTCCTGGCCCCAGTGTGCAAACAGAGAGGAGTCCGTGAAGGGCTCGGCCTCCACCTCCTCAGGCTTGGCAGGAGTCTCTGGAGAAAGAAGGAACAGGAGACAGTGGGTCAGAGTGCACCTCTGCATGTGCCATGACAACCCCTTTCCCTTCCTCACAACAGCCTTTGGTAAAACGATCTTAGCCCCTTCTTTCAGGGATTGGGGTTGACGTGGGTTTTCATGCTTTCAAAAGACCCATTCATCCATGAATCCATCCATTCATCTAACCCACAACCACCAGGCACAGAAGATAGAGAAATACACCTGACAGGGTCTGCCAAGAAGCTGATGGATGTGACCTTGATGCCCCATGGCTTCGAGTCAGAACCCCCTTTGTTTCCAGTGTGCTTCCCTGCCAGAGATGCTGGCCCCAGCCCTCAAACTGGGCATCTGCTTCTCTGTCTCTAGCCTGTACCCCCATTTCCTGCAACTCCTGAGCCCGTCCCACATTGAAGCACCCAAGTTGGAGGTCTATTCCTCCACCCAGTTCTTGCCAGCCCTTCTCCATCTCCACCTTCTGGTCCTGTGAGGAGTTGCCTGACGCACCACATGACATTCACCTGGCTATCAGTACTCTGGCCAGACTGTCCCCTGCTGCTTCCAGACACTGTCCTCCAGAAGAGCGAATCAATGACACAGGTGACAGCCAAGCCACATCCAGCCTGCCCTGTGCTCCAGGCCCTGCTCATGGGATCCTGGTGGACTTGATGGAGGCAGCTCAAGGCCAGTACGTGATTTCCCAGGAATTTCCCAGAAAAATGGAGGGGCATCGCTAACTCTAAGAGCAGAGGCTTTGAAGTCACACAGTCGTGGATTTCAGCCACTGCTCCACCATGTACTGGCTACATGACCATAGTACAGTAAACCTCCCAAGGCCAAAATTCCCCCCACCTAGAATGTGGGGTTAATAATACCCAACCACCCTCCAGAGATTGTGAGGATTGCATTAAATAAAGTGTATAAAGCACTTAGATCAGTTTATGTCTCAGAACAAGTGCATAGCCAATGGCAATTCTGGTTATTACAACAAGGGAAGGTTATTGAAATCTCCCTTTTATGGTAACTAAAAGATAGATCTTGCCAGGACATGGGCTGATAGTCCAGGACTTTGGAATTAGTTCATTGGAACTGTCATCAGGTGAATCATTCAAGGTCAGAAATCAGAGAAACCGGACAGAGATGGCAAGCCCACTGGACAGTGTCTTCTATGCTCACAAATACATGAGGGAAGTAAGAGGTGCAGCCAGGAAGCTGGAATGAGATAGAGACCAGAAAAAACAGAAGCAGGTCAGGGGCAGGAGAGGCAGGCTCAGGACACCTGCCCACATCCCCCTGTTGGCCTGTATGGGGCTGATGGGTGCCTGGCACACCTAGGTACAAGCTGGAGATGGGGTAGGGTCTAGGGTTCCAAAGTCTTCAAGGCTGGAGAGCTTGGGACTATAGACTACCATTTCCTCTCGTGGTGCTCTCCTAAAAGCCCATCTGGGAGACAGGAGACTGCCTGGGAACAAAATGGGGAGCCTTCCAAAACATAGGCTCCTCTCATCATGGAAGGGGTGCTCCATCATCAGAAGCAGGCAGAGGTTATCAAGAGTAGAAGGGGACTTAGCAAGCCCACGATTCTGAAAGCAGAGAGAGCATGTTGATGTCAGAGACCTCAGTGCGAGAGATGCAGACAGATCTGTAAACCAACTCCCAGGTCTGGAACGCACTGGGTGCACATGCATAAGGTACCTCTCTGGGCCATGTCCTCCAAATGCGACACCCCTGTAACTGCTGGGATAACCATAAGAGCTAACACTTGAGGAGCGCTCACTCCTTCCATGAGCCAGGCTCTGTCTTAAGCATTTTTCTCATATCAACGATCTCATCCTATAAAGCAGGAACTGTTGTCATATCCATTTTATATATAAAGAAAGTAAGGCATAGAGAGAATAAGAAACTTGCCCAGGTTCACATGGAAGGAAGTGCAGTAGCTGGATTTCAGTCCCGGGAAGGCTCTCCCCAGGCAGTGGTCCTCCCACTATGCTATACAGCCTCTATATGGCAACGGGCTGCTAAAGTATGCAAAGTACAAAGACAAACATGGCATACCATCTTGGTGACTGATTTTCCTTAAAGACGTGAAAGCAAACTCGGAAAATTAAACAGATTAGGATATGTTGAAGCATAATATGCAAACTATGCGAACACTCCTAAGACACAGCGTTGTCAGGATTGCGGTGGCCTGCCCAAAGCTCCATCCCAGAACTTGCTCATTCTTTTCCCCTACTAGGCATGCTTGAAGGGGAGCACAAGCATGCATGATCTTGAAGGTCCTTGTTATCTCTAAAAAGACGTATGACTCATTCGTTTGGAATGGGGGGTAGCAAAAATCTAAATCAGTGAACCAACTGAATCATATAATATTTAAAAGAAATGTAGTTTTATTGCTCTCAAATACCTAAATGGATATTACCAAGTAAAATGAGATCAGTTAATGGAAAATTATGATCCAAAATTAGGCCTGCATTGCATAATAATATATTACAAACATATTAAATTCCTGGTGACACCACATGCTCCTACCTTTTCACTCAGTATGGGCACAAATGATGACAAATTCAAAACTGGTGAGTCCTGAAAGATGTGTTGGGGCCCCTACAGCAGGAAAGATGTAATATTTGTTGGATTTCTGCCAAGAGTCAAGCACTGTGACAGGTTATTTCCTTATCGAAGGTTACCTCTCTTCATCCTCACTGATGCAACTCCACAGAGCAGGACCACATCTGACTTGATCCCCACTGAACTGCCAGCTCCTGCACAGTAACTGGTTCTTACAAGGGACTCAATTGATCATTTCAAAATACATCAGTTAATAAGCAACCCATAGTGGTTAGACACAATGAAAACAAAAGTGAAAAGTTTAAATGTCTAATCCAAGCCCACCCAATGTGTCAGTGACATCGAATAATCGAATAAAGGCCTGGCTTCCTCCAGACTCCACATTCTTTCCTCTACACCAGGCTTGCCAAACCATGGTCCAAGGGCCACCACTTACTTTTGGAAATAAAATTTTTTTAGAACCCAGTCACATCCATTTGTTAACATATTCTCTGTGGCTGCTTTGGAGCTGAAGAGCAGAGTTGAGTATGTATGACAAAGATGATATGACTCAAGAAGCCAAAAACACTTATTATCTGATTCTTTAAAAAAAAAAAATTATGCCACCCCTGACCCTTTCCCCAGCCCTGTCTGCCCTGTACCTTAGAGCTGACTCTCCTCTCTGAACTCTATTTAATTTTTCTTTACTTCCAAAGAATTGGTTAAGAACACTGGCTGTGGAGTCAGAATCCTAGGGTTTATACTTCAGCCCTACCATTTCCCAGTTTGGTCCACCTCATCCTGAGCCTCAGTTTCCTCTTCTGGAAAATGGGGTTGATAATAATGGTGCCTTCTTCATAGAACATTTGTGAGGATAAATGAGATGGACAGGTATGAGGCTCAGTGCAGTCCCTGGCATATAGTAAGCTCTCCATAAACACTGCTGAAACTGCAGAGAGCCCACAGCCCTATCAAGCTGCTTGAGTTCAGATGGGAAGGTGACCTTGCCAAGGTCCCCAGCTCTGAAAGATGCTGATGTCATCCAGCCCCACATGAAGGCTCTCTATGTCCACAGATGAGTGGTCTATGCTTAACCAGCCTAGACTCCACCCCTGACTCCAGTGAGAAAGCAGGCCTACATGGTCATCCAGCAATAGGGGGCCACCTTCAACATAACGGGGACAGGCAAAGAGGCCTTGGAGAAGTGCCTGGGCTGGGTCCTCTACAGGAGTCCTGGGGTGTCTGGCATCTAGGGATGAGGCATGACCTAGGAGTGGACTCCAGCTAAGGAACCTGCAGAGATTCAGACCTACCTGGGCATATCTGACCAACTGATGAAGTGACTTAAGAGAAGCACATCTCCAGGGGCTGAGGACTTCCCAGGAGGGCCCATTCGAGGCAGAGAGTGAGCAGGGCACAATGAACTCTGTGAGTTGCAAAGCCAGAGCGTGTGGAGGAGAGTATTTGGAAGATTCTGAGCACAACCCACAGAGGCTGTTACGCCCTGCCTGACCTCACCCAGCCCTGAGTGCTTGTTTGGGTCCCAGGGAGAAATAGGATGAGAGGGAAAGTGAAGGGGCTGCTTTGCCAGACAGCCACACTTGGGGCCCAAGTGGTACTTGAGTCAGGGAAGGTGGAAGGGAAGGAATGATGTGATTAGGGCAGGTTGGGGAGCCCCCAGTGGGGCATGAGGAGACCTCTGGGGCAGGGGAAACATTACCATGCCATGTCCTTCTCTGCTTAGAACCCTCCAATGGCCTTCCACCTCCTTCTTGTTATTCTTGTGAAATGCCTGCAAGGCCCACCACTCACCTCCCAACTCTGCACCTGGCTTTCTCCTCTCCAGCCACACCTGCCACTCGTCTGACTCACTAGGCACATCTCACCTGGGCGCCTCAGCACCTGCATTCCCCTGCACATCCTCCTGGCCAGTTCCCTCACTTCTCTGTCTTTACTCAAAAGCCACTTTCTCAGCAAGCCCTATCCCAAACAGGCAGCTCTCTCCTCAGTATTTACATATATAGTCTCTGATATGGTTTGGCTGTGTCCCCACCCAAATTTCATCTTGAATTGTAGCTCCCATAATTCCCACGTGTTGTGGGAGGAAGCCGGTGGAGGTAACTGAATCATGGTGGTGGGTCTTTCCTGTACTATTCTCATGATAGTGAATAATCCTCAAGAGATCTGATGGTTTTATAAAGGAGAGCTCTCCCGCACATGCTCTCTTGCCCGCCGCCATGTAAGATGCGCTTTTGCTCCTCTTCTGCCTTCCACCGTGATTATGAGGCCTCCCCAGCCATGTGGAACTGTGAGTCCATTAAGACTCCTTTTCTTTATAAAGTAGCCAGTCTCCGGTATGTCTTTCTTAGCAGCGTGAGAACAGACTAATACAATCTCCATTCATTTTCTTTGTTGTTTCCCTGACTGGAGAGTGGCTCTGTGAGGTCAGGGATTTGCTTTGTTCTTTGCTGAATCCCTCAGACTCAGAACAGCATCTGGCACCTAGTGGGTGCTCAGCCAAAATATCAGTAAAATGAACAAATAGGGCAATAGTAGTGGGTCGGGGAGTTAGAAAGCCCCTGCCTGTTAGAGATTCCCCCAATTTTTCAGAGGGAGTGGAAGGGGACTGCAGTCCTGTGCCAGCAGGTAGGAGCACAAAGCCAGTGAAGGCATGGCCAGGGCAAATTCCAGCTGTGCGCAGTTAATTCCTCCCCAGTTCACTTAAGCAAATGGTTGTGCACAGTTACACAGACTGACAGGGCACGCTTAGGAGCTTCTCAGGTGGTTCCAGAAAATATGGTCATTGGTAAGCAAGCTCTCCCAGGACTCTTCTGTAAATCTCTAATATCGGAGAATTACCAGGCTTCTCTCCCAAGTATCCAGAACAGGACTGTGCATGGAGTAATTACCCCAAAATATGGGAAGAAGGAAGATAAGGAAGGAGGTAGGGACAGAGGGAGACTGTGTCTGCTTCTTGCCCCTCTCTCTCTTTTTCAAATCTCACCAAGAAAGGCTCAGAATCAAAGAGATTCCACTGAAGGGTCCAAACATTCCTCCTCCGAGAAACCCAGGCACAAAGGGCAATGAGGTGGGAAGATCCAGAGACTCTAGAAATCGACCTAAGATACCTTCAGGAAGTGTCCAGCTCAAGCCACAGAGCCACAGAGAACCAGATAGTCAGGCCAGGAGTTCTCTTCCTTCCCTGAAACCCAGCCCATGGTTGTTCCCAAAGTTCAGCAGACATGTTGATACCTGTCTTCACTCCTGAGTCTCGTCTCCAAGGTGCTTGTTACAGAAATCCTCACCATCAATCCCTGAGGAGAGGATTCCCTCCAGAGGACACTAATCACTCCACCCTTGAAGAGAAAGGTACAGTTGACGGGTCTGTGCAAAGCATGACATTTCTGACATTAAAGAGGCTGACTCCTTCCTCATTGTTGACATTGCTCAGAGGAGTTCTCCCTGAGGGACCCTGGAGCAGTCACTCCTGCTCATCCCCAGAGTGCAGGAGCTGCGGTTCGGCCATCCCTATTCAGAGAGGCTCCCTGATGACTGTGCTTCCCTTGTTTGCTGGGCCTTGGAGCTCACTGTCAACTTTGCTCACAAAAGGTGTTAACCCCTTTTATCAGCTAAGCAACAACTATTTAAGCAAGTTTATTCTATGCCAAGCTTATTGCTTGGATATTGAAATATAAAGATTACTCAGATGTGTTCCCTATCCTCATGTAGCACCCAATGTAGTGGGAAAGGCAAACACACAGAGAATGTGACCAATGCTCTGATCAAGGCTGTATAAGATGCCATTGGGTCCCTGTAGGTGAGGGAAAAGGGGGCAGAGGGAAGGCTTCCTAAAGGAAAGGACACTTGAATTGAAGAATAAGTGCAATCCTCAAGCTCACTCCAGGGAAGTACACCTCAAAGTAGAGGCCAACAAGAACCAAGATGCAGAAGGAGGAAAGAGCAGTCTGTGGGGCTCAAGGCTGCTAGACAGATGGCTATACAGATCTGAAACCAGGAAGCCAGGCCCAGAGCATCCAGGGCCTCAGCAGGCTAGGAGGTGCCTGTGGATGGGGGCAGGAACAACCACAGTGAAGACTGCGAGACTAAAAGCCTTGGGATTAGTGTTATTATTTGGAGATAGTTTCTCAGCCTACAAGCGAGCATCCCAATGCATCACAAAAAGGTACTCTCTTAAGTGGCACTGGGTGTGATGACTCATACCTGTAAACTCAGCACTTAGGGAGGCCAAAGTGGGCATATTGCTTGAGTCCAGGAGCTTAAGATCAGCCTGGGTAACATACAGAAACCCCATCGCTATTAAAAATACAAAAGTTAGCCGAGCATGGTGGTGCGTGCCTGTAGTCCCAGGTACTCAGGAGGTTGAGGCGGGAGGATTACTTAAGCCCAGGAGGTCAAGGCTGCAGTGAGCTTTGCCACTGCACTCCAGTCTGACAGAGCATGACCCTGTCTCAAACAAAACTAACTAAACTAAACCACAAAATGGCAAAGTGCATTATTTGGGGTGTAACTGCAGGCTGATCTTGGGTGCCTACTCTAAAAGCTTTAGCCCTGGAGCTGATTCCCTAGTACAGTGTTCCCCAATTCCATCACACTGCCCTTACCTCTTCTGGAATGTAGGTTTAATCAATCCCATCACAGATCAGGGAAAACTGCAGCTGGGAGACATTAAGGGGCTTATTGCTGAGCTCACAGCCCTGACCACAGCCTTACCTGCGAATTATGGGCCAAGACATACTGTCTGACTGGAGGGCTGGAGAAACTTTAGGCCCCAGGAGGCCATTCGCTTGGTCTGTACTGGTTCATACTAATTGTTGAGCTATTGAAATACCTTCCTAACAGTGGCAAACAGCTGCTGCCCAGAATACGTCCAGGGCCTCTCTGCAACTCCAGGTGCCCTGGCCCTTTTCCTGGAATGCTCCAGTTCTTTCCACAACCAGCAACTCAAAGGCCCATCCAGGAGCCCCAGGACTCTGCTCTAGGCTGCATTGAGCATTCCTGTCAATTGGTTAGTATGTGTCCCTTTCCCGGCGTTTGCCAAGTATATTTTAACTACCACTTGCTTGTGTCTTTCCTGGGTGGGCCCCTGTGAATAACAGTGACGGGTTTCTGGATACCTACTCACTCAGGTCATTCACTTCCCCATGGTCATCCCCAGGCCTCATTGTGCATGACCTGTTTTCATAAAGTTCTACTAATGATCACCTAGAGCACCTGGGAAATGCCACAATGTGGTCTCAGCGATACACCCATAGTGCCTGACACACAGCCCATTGATGAGAATGGAGCTTATAGATACATCCTGACAGGTCCATGCTAATTCATGGAGACAGGTGGGAAGTGGGGCAGGAAAGAGCTTGCAAAGCTTTGAGCAATGAATGCAACGAAAGCCACAGCTCTGAGCGTTGTGCATGGGCTAATCGGCCAGGCAAGAGGAGCACATCTGGAGACCTGCCAAGGCTTTTGAGGCTCCTGAGCCACTGATGCTGAAAGTAGGAATTCCTGCATGAGGAGTGCTGCTTCAGCGGACAGCCCAAATGAAGGGCTGGCCCCACTGACTCATGTTCCCAGATTGTGATGGTGCTGAGACTGCATAATGGAGTGGAAAGGAAACAGGCTTGGAGTGAACGGGGCACTGGAATGCTGCCCAGCCCCTTCTAGGTCTGACAGCCTCACCCTCCCGGACCAGATCTCTGGAGATCCTCTTCTGCTGAAGCTGAGCCATTCTGCCAGCTTGCCATCACTGCAGGTGGACATTCTGAGGTGCTGGTGGCATTCTGGAGGAGCTACAGGAGAGGCTGCAGCCCAGACCTCTTCCTAGGCAAGAATCTAGCACTCATATCTGTTCCTTGGATTGGAGGACAAGGGAATTGGAGGAGTCCTATGGCATGGTTGCTGCTGGAGGTCAAAGTGGTTTAGGGCTCCCACCTCAAGTTTGGGCTGCAGGAATGGTTAAGCCCTGCTGAGGGGACAGACAGAGCCACCTGGAATGCAGCTCACCTGGCTGAGTGACCCTGGCCCGCTGCCCGAGCTGCGCTGTGCGCTCTCTGGAAGTGGCAGCTCTTCTTGTCCCTCAGTTTGAGCACCTTTAGGGATGTGTTCCCAGGAAACCACTGGAGCCTTCTTGTTTCTTGTGGCTTACTCGGTTTACAGTATGTCCCTCTCTCAGGCAGAGGGGATCGCTGAGAAGACTTTGAAAGTGGGTGGGGAGGGGGGGCCTAGCTTTTGCCCTGCAGCCAGTTCTGTAGCCTCTGCTATTTCTGTTTCCGCCCTCAGGCCATGCTCAGAGCCAAAGCTCTGGCTGTTTCGTGATGAGATCCAGACCAGGAGAAACTAGGACAGGCAGGTAGGGGGGCCAGGTATCTGCCTGCCGTGCGCCCCAAGACCAGCCTGGGGGGCCAGGTATCTGCCTGCCATGTGCCCCAAGACCAGCCTGGGGGGCCAGGTATCTGCCTGCCATGCACCCCAAGACCAGCCTGGGGGGCCAGGTATCTGCCTGCCATGCGCCCCAAGACCAGCCTGGGGGGCCAGGTACCTGTCTGCCATGTGTCTCAAGACCAGCCTCGGGGGCCAGGTACCTGCCTGCCATGTGCCCTAAGACCAGCCTGTGGGTGGGGGGCAGGTACCTGCCTGCCATGGGCCCCAAGTCTAAAGTGCATTTGCGGCACAGAACCAAATGGTCCCATCTCCTGGTCCTCCTCCCAGAGTGTACTGGGGACGCCTTCCCTCCCCGCCTCTGGGTCTGCTATTCACTCTCTTTAGGAAAGACCCAGAGCCCCTTCAAGCCTCCACTTTCTTCACTTGCGAATGGAAACTGACTGTCAGGCTGCTACAGAGAGTCACTGTGGAGTCGGCTTTGGGAGAGATGAAGGCTAAGCAGCAAATAATGCAGCAAGCATCGCTGACTATCCCGGATAAGAATTCATAAAGAATGCTTCCTTCTTCCACTCCCACTTTTTAAAGCAGCTTTATTGAGGTATAATTTACATGCCATACATTCACCCACTTTAAATGTACAATTCAATGATTTTTTAAAAACTTTTCTTGAGCTCCTGCAGTACCTCGTTGAATGCTTTATTTTGGGTTAAAAAGAAGAGGGCGAATTGAATGGTCATAAACGTACATTTCTCTTATCAGCTTTCAGTCAACTCCTGCTTGCTGACTTCCAATGGTGAGAAGTCACCATTATTCCCACTAAAGAGCTTGATGCTTGGGCCTTGCCCGAGAAGCCCAGACCGTGTTTGCAGAGCATCAAAGCCCAGTTCACCAGAGCACTGCTAATGAGGGTAGAACTCACACCGCCATGCAGAGGGGTCACATTGCAAACAGCCGGAACAACAGCGTCCAGTCTCGGCTGCCTTCAGCTTGCCATCTGCTATGTCGCCTTCACAACTTGCAGGCCTGTCCTCCCTCCTCTTCCAAACACCCAGCCTTGAGATCCAAATCCCAGCCTTTGTGCCTGGTCCCAGCCCAAGCCAGGCGCTGAGACCTGTGCAAAGCCGGCTGGTCTGGGAGACAGGAAGCCTCAGCCGACCCTCACCTCCAACACGGGGCAAATCCCCAACTCCCTGGGCCTCTGTTTCTCTTCTGTAAGATGGAGCCAGTGTTTGCGTTTCACTTGAGAGAGAAGGGGGACTTCGGCATATCATAGCGGTACTCTTATATCCAGCAAAGCAATCTGTTATGCCTCTGCTTGTAGTTAGGCTCCCAAAGGACAATTTTCAGATTTTTGAAAACATCCCTTAATATGTCAAGCACCCGAAAGTAAATGCACTGTTCTGTTTAGTGGAGGGCTTCCCCTCTTCTCTGCTTCTAGAGTTGCATTCAAACATGAGCCGGAGGTCTTTTGCCAATGGCCCCCACAATTAGGCTTTCTCTTTCTGGAATCCTCAGAGCTGCCAAAAGAATGAAGTGGAATCTGACAGCAAAGAGCTTGAAACTAATCAGGAGGAAGGAGCCCCGACAGTCTCAGGTCCAACATTATTAAAATCCTCTGTGCAAGGACTTTATTCAGCATGGCAAAAGCAAATCCAGGATAGCTTCCTCTGGCACCTGAACAGCGTTGCAGGGAAGAAGAGAGGCTTCTTCAGGGTGCCTCAGCCCAAGGTAGGGTGGGGTCTGCGGTCCAGAGAGCTACCCCACTGCAAGGCCAAGGGCGGGCTCCACTAGGCGCTGAGCCCTCCAGCACAAGGAGCTCTGGAGGCAGCTCTGCCCTGGACTGGCTGTGTGGCCTCATCAAGCTCTTAAACCTCTCCAAAACTCAGTTTGCTCATCTGTTGAATGGGGATAATACTATCTACCTCTAAGTTTATTGCAAAGATTAAGTGAAAGTGCCCAGCAAACCATCAGACAGGTGGTAAAGCATATTAGTTTCCTGTGGCACTCTAGCAAACAACCAGTTTGACAATGCAAATGTACTATCTTCTAGTTCTGAAAGTAAGAAGTCTGACAGGGGTCTCACCAGGCTAAAATTGAGGTGTTTGTAGGGCCAAGCTCCTTTCTGGAAGCTTGGGAGGAGAAATTCTGTTTCCATGCCCTTTCCAGTTTCCAGAGACTGACTGCATTCCTTGGCTCATGGCCTCTTCCTCCGTCTTCAAAACTCACTACAGTGGGGCAAGTCCATCTCACATTGCAGCACTCTGATCTTCTCTTCAGCCCCTTCTGCCATAGTCTCAAGGACTCCTAAGATTGCATTAGGCCCACCTGGGAAATCCAGGCTATGCTCCCTCTTTAAAAGTCAGCTGAATTCCCAACCTTAATTCCATATGCAACCTCAGTTTCCCTTTTGCCATGTAAGGTAACATATTCACAGGTTCCAGGGATTAGGATGTGTACATCTTTGAGGGGCCATTATTCTGCTACCATAGTAAGAGTCCAATCGTCATGTGGCTTTTCCCATCTATAAAAGAGATTCTAATACTTCACTCACAGGGTTATAGTGAGGCAAAGTATCAACAGCTGGCATCTGTCAAGAGCCTACCATGTCCATGTCCAACATTACTCTGAGCAAAACCGCTCTGTCCACCCCATCACTCAGTGAATGTGAATATACCCTGTACAATCTGGGCAGGGCTGTCATCCAGGTTCTCCAAAGGAGCAGCGCCCCTGAGGGCTGTGGGTGGCCATGAGCTGTGGAGGGCCTCATCTCTGCCCACTCCTCCCTGACCTTGAAGCACTTTTGGCCTTTCCTCCCTCGTGCAGTCACTACCAAGCAAGAAAGGAGAGCCCTAGATGGTGCCAGGCAGGGACTGAGGCAGTCGCCCTCCTGCCTCCCTGTTTCCTCCTGGTCCACACAGATGGAATAATCACAGTGTCCAGCTGGCTTCCTGCTACTGTTCTTCGGACTTAGGTGTTGGTATTTGGCTACCGTAAGCGTGGCTTTCAAAGCCCCCTAAAGCTGCAGTTCTATTGTTAGTTTGTTGTTGCTTTTATTTGGGGAGGGGAATTTAGGACCCACTGAGAAACAATGTTGAAATTGTTTTTCTTTGTAAACTACCCAATCTCGCCAAAATGGTGAAACCCCATCTCTACTAAAAATACAAAAATTAGTTGGGTGTGGTGGCAGGTGCCTATAATCCCAGCTACTCAGGAGGTGGAGGCAGAGAATTGCTTGAATCTGGGAGGTGGAGGTTGTAGTGAGCTGAGATCCTGCTGCTGCACTCCATCCTGGGAGACAGAGTGAGACTCTGTCTCAAAAACAACAAAAAACCTACCCAGTCTCAGGTATTCTTTTATAGCACTGCAAAACAGACTAAGACAGCCGGGGATAGAGGAATCTGGCCTGCACCCTGGGAGGTACTGGCAAGAGTTAGGGAAGGTAACTCCAGCCAGATGGGCTAGGGCTCAGGAAGGCTGACGGGCCCCAACAGGAGACCAGAGTCACTTCAGTCTGGGCTGACGCGGCAGGCAAGGGAAAGAAAGACATCTAACTCTGCAAGCTTAGTCCAGATACCACAGGATGATCTCTCTCAGTCAGAAAAATCCCACCCCACTCCTGAGGGGCTGGCACTGCTGTGTCCTTCCTCCTCTGCAAGGGTGACTTCTGGGCCTGGGGGTGTCTGAGTGCACGGCTGGGATGACTGGTGCAGGTAGGAGCAGCAGGACTTGGTGTGTACACATGCTCACAGAAGTGCAAATAGCCTTGATTAGAAATTAGGCAGAATGAAAGCTACTATTAAAGGGTCAAGGGTTTTTTTTTGTTGTTTTGTTTTGTTTTTGAGAGGGAGTCTTGCTCTGTTGCCCAGGCTGGAGTGCAATGGCACAATCTTGGCTCACTGCAACCCCTGCCTCCTGGGTTCAAGCAATTCTCCTGCCTCAACCTCCTGAGTAGCTGGGACTGCAGGCACACGCCACCACACCCAGCTAATTTTTGTGTTTTTAGTAGAGATGGGGTTTCACCATGTGGGTCAGGCTGGTCTCGAACTCCTGACCTTGTGATTTGCCTGCCTTGGCCTCCCAAAGTGCTGGGATTACAGGTGTGAGCCACCAAGCCCAGCCTAAAGGGTCAAGTTTGTACACTCCATACCAACTATATAAAGCACATGTAAAAAACAAAAACTCATTTTAGAGAGTAGCAAATGCCTGTATCTTAGGAACCAGAATTTATATGTGCCATTACTTGCTACTTTAAAACATCTCTTTAAAGCTAGAATTCTGCCTAGGAGAGATATAATAAACTCTGAAGCACATACCATTATCCCCCTCCCACAACCCCCACCAAGCTGAAAGCCTGGAGCTGACACTCGGACTTCTAAATATACACTACACTGTTCACACATAAAACAGTGCTCCCAGTGTTTCCACACATCAATTGGAATGAACGTGCCGGACCGACCCTGCTGATGTTAAAGAGGCATGCTTCTCCTGACACAGACGCACAGATGGGAACAGCTGGCCTGGACAGGGAGAAGGCTGTGTGGCCCTTGCCAGTAGGACAGCCTGCAGCCCAGAACACCACCAGGCACCTGCAGCCTCGGCTCCCTTCAAGGCCCTGGCAGAATTGGGAACCTAGCAAGAGTTCTTGCTTTGGGAAACCTGCAGCCTGAATGAAGCTGCAAAAATCACGTGTGCCTTTTGTAATATTACTGTATCACGTTTCCCCTGTCTCCAGCAGCCTCTCCCAGGAAGCCTGCCTGTTTCTAGTTTCTTTCTTCTGGGAGGAAGAAAGGGGAGAAGGGAGCAGGGTGCTGTAGGAACAGCAGCAAGCATCCGACTTCACCCAGAGTGCTGTTAGATCACAGATCGCAGGGTCCCACCCCAGAGTTTCTCATTCAACAGTCTGAGGGGAGGCCTGAGATTGTGCATTTCTAGCAAGTTCTTAGAGGCTGCAGGTCCATTTATCCACTCTAAGAATTGCAGCTCTAGAGGAGTGGCTTCCTATAGCTTCTTGGCTCTCAGTACATTCAGCGTGTGGCTGTGCCAAGTCTTGTCTTTTTTTTTTTTTCAATGGAGCCTTGCTCTGTTGCCCAGGTGGGAGTGCAGTGGCATAATCTCGGCTCACTGCAACTTCCACTTCCTGGGTCCAAACGATCCTCCCACCTCAGCCTCCTGAGTAGCTGGGATTACAGGTTCTTGCCACCATGCCTAGCTCTTTTTTGTTGTTGTTAGTAGAGATGGGGTTTCACCATGTTGGCCAGGCTAGTCTTGAACTCTTGACCTCAAGTGATCCACCCACCTCAGCCTACCAAAGCGCTGGGATTATAGGCATGAGCCACCGCACCCAGCCCTTCTTTTTCTTTAGCCTGCCATTTTCTCATCAGTAAACACAAGGTGATCGCTAAGATCCCTTCATGTCCTAAAATGTCACAATTCTAAGGTGGCTCAGATCACTGATTCTGGCATACACAGGGCCTGGTGGCTTCCACTCAGAAGCAGAATGTTCAATGGAACCCTTAGGCCTCTAGTTCAAATCCTTGCCTGAAGTCACACAACCAGGCAGCAGCTGATTCTAGGACTGGGAAGTCAAAAAGGGTCCTGATGCCCTCACTCCTGCTCAGTGCTTCCTCCACCACCCAGGAGGGGTCATGCAAAAAAGCTCTGGGGAAAGGCAACCTGCTCGAAGAAAAAGTATTTGGAGTATCAGACAAACCCCAGAGCCTGAGCCCTGGGCACACCCGCAAACCTCCTCCCTCAGAGACTCCTTATCTGTGTTGGTGCCTGGGTCTAGATGTACAGCATGTACCTGCCCCTATAGGACAGGCAGGTGGGAAGGTAAGCAGTGCTTGGCAGTGTGGAGCGAGAGGATATCAATCACAAGACCCTGGGACTATTAGCCCAGGCTCCCACAAGAGAGCAGAGTTCCCATTTCCCTCAGTTATCACTGGCTGTATCCTCACACATGGGCGCGTGCGCACGCGTGAAAACACACACACACACACACACACAATTCCAGAAGCCCACAGTAGCCTACAAAAGCTCATCCTGAAAACAGATTCTTCTAGTCCCAAGTGGTTGCTCACTGCATGTACCAAGAGCATTAAAAATGTGTCATTTCTGAGATGAGAAAAGAACACTTGTAAAAACAAATTTGCAAGAAGAAATATTATTCTGTTAACTAGCCCACATCTGATTCTTTAAATGCAGTGTGCAGTGCAGAAGGATAAATGCGAGCCAGGGCCCCTGCGAGTCTGAGGTCTGCTCACACGCCTCTGGGAGCCCCAGCTGTGGTGGCCGCAGGGCTGAGCGTGCAGCCACTCCCAGCAGCTGTTGGTTCACTGGACGTCTTTTCATTACTGTCCTAAGCCATAATCTCTCACCCCCAGCAGTCACAGCTGTATTTCATCGGGGAGAAATGGATTTGTCCTTCGAAAAAAGTTAACAAACAGGCCCTCCCAACCCCAGGTCCTGGCAGAATCGGAAAAGGCTTTGAATCCACGTCAAAGAAGCCATCAAAGGAAATAGGCCATTTTCAGACAAAATCCATTTCTCGAGCATGACGGCAAAAATATTTATCACATGAAAGATGTGAAACCTTTATGATGTCTCGGTGCTCTGTATTATGAATGCAGTATGTGTCCGGCGGAATGTGTGCAAAAAACCGTCATGCTCATGATTTTGAAAGGGGGAAAAATTAGTCCTTTCCATCTGACAAATTCTTAATTTACCAACCAGTCGGGCTCCATGAGCACCTGAGGCAGAGGAAGGAGGCCCTCCTGGCCTGCAGCCAGACAAAATAAGCAAAGGTTTTGGACAAAGAAGTTCTGCACATCCAAGATGTGGAGAATGGGGTCCCGGGCTTATCTATGTCTGTCAGCCACAAGCTTTGAAAAGCATCCACACTGATAGCTGCCCAAGGTCAGGCGAGGCTTCTTCAGTGGGTCCCAGGATTTTCCACAAGGTCTGAACCTTCTTCCATAATCATGAGTTTTTGCTCCACAAATGGATTTTTAAAGTGAACAAAAAAGCCTGTTCCAATGCCCAGAAAGGACCTTGAGACGGCCAGCCAGCCTTCCCAGGAGACTCAGGGTCTCCTAGGCTCAGATCTAAGGAGGACTCTGCTCAGAGGCACTGCAGTCCTGATGTTCCTCCTCCATGCCGCACCCCAAAGCTAGTGGGCAACCAGAGAGGGCACCTTGATACACAGCCTGTCCTGGGCGCAGGAATATCTCCTCTTCAGGAAGGAGGCATGGCCCAGAGCTAATGCCCTTTCCTCCTGGTGGGTGGTTCAGAAAGAAGCTCCCTTGTAGGCCCTGGCACACTGAGGAAGACACATTGGCTTGCCCTACTTTTTTCTGGGTACCCACAGAGAAGTGAAAATTGAAGTCTGTAAATTTGTCATTATAAATGAAATGAAATTCATTTATTCAATTAATATGCATCAAGATACAGCTGTGCAGAGAGCAGCATAACCTAGCTGTGAAGTGCAAACCCTCTGAGTCACGCTGCCCAAGTTTGGAGCTTGGCTTGACTGCTCGCTTGCTGTGTGACCTTGTACAAGTCACTTAACTTCTCTGCCTCTCCATTTACTAATGTGGAAAATTGGGGATAATCATACCACCTACTTTCTTATGGGGTTATTGTGAGGATTGAATAAGTTAATGACAGAGCCTTTCACATTCTAATATAAACACTGACTGTTGTTACTGTTATTGTTACTGGTCAGGTGCTGGGCTGGGGGATAGGGATGGAAATATGAGCAGTGGGGAGTTGTTTGGGAGGCCACTCATTATTTCTTGTCTTCTCCACCAGCGCTGAGTACACAGAATAACTGAGAACACAAGGCAACTTCTCTATCCTCTCCACGAGGATGGAGAGAAACCAGTTCCCACTGGTACCCTGGGCAAGGTGCCTGGGGATGCCTGAGGAAGGTCTGTTCCCAGATCCACAGCCCCCATTCCTGCTAAGGTCAGGGGCGGAAGAGAAGTCAGAGGCCACATTGGAACAGGGAGCTGAGTGCCACCGTGGGAGGATCTCCATATTTAGGTTGACTTCCCCAGAGGCTGGGGAGTTGGGTGGGCAGAGGGCAGCCTTTCTGCCAGCCTGGTCCGTCACACGAGGCTAGGAAGCAGAGATTCCCACCTTAGGGAGCTGTCACTGTACAGGAAAACACCAAGGATTACTCAAAGCTTGAGCGCTGCTCCTCCAGGCTGCACGGACGGTGTCACGCTGCCCTCTGATTCTGGAGCTTGTGATCTGTATCCACGGCAGCTCAGTAGCCACAGAAACTGAAGCCACCTGGCCATGAGGTTGGGAAGCACATCTTAGGCAGGGTCTTGAGAGTGGCCCCGGGAACTAGAGAGGCCTGGAGGTGACAAGCTTCTCTGCTGTTGGGGGTGATCGGGGGTAGAGGAATAGAGTGCCTAGACTCTCACTTCCCCCACCTGTACAAGACATACCATGGTTAGCTCCTGGACCACAAACCTGGGCAAGGTCAGCTGGCTCCATCTTAACCACTTCTCTGCCAGGCCCGGGAGGATGTGGAATTACTGGAAGGTATGATGTAGGGTACTCAGCTATCTCTTGGGAGGGGCCTTTCACACTGCTGAGCAGTTGTGCCCTCTCCCCTGGCCTTGCTCTATGGCTCACCAGGGCTCTGCTCAGCACAGGGGGTAGGAAGGTCTCCCAGATGTGGATGTGAGCCAAAGTCAGGCCCAAAGCAACCACAAGAGGCATCCATCCAGACCCGCGCTTCTCAGCCTTTCTCAATCATAGCCTAAAGAAGAACTGCATTGTCTGCATTACACCCATTATACACAAACACACATAAGGGAAATGAGGCTACAAAATAATCCTTAGCATGGCTATGTGTGATTAGCTCTGATGTATTCTATTTTATTCTATAATATTCTATTAAGAAAAAATGCTGTTCATGACCTAGTAAATTGATTCCATGACCTGCTGGGTGGGTTGTGACTACATTTTGCAAAACACTGCTTAGATCAATGGATTGCAAGCTTTATAAACCAATGCCACCTTTACATAGATGTTGAAATCCCTCCTTTCATGTTACTTGAAATTGGAAAATAAATTAGCTATCACAATTGAAAACAAATAAAAACGGTGGCCATTTTGGAATATGCTTTTTCAAAGTACATATGCCACTTAACTTTCCCAAGATTTATATGGACAGCCAGGAAAGGAGGGATGATCCCCCATTGAAAATAACTTATTTAGGACTGTGGTTTCCAAAAGAGGCTGTGGAACCCCCTTGGGGAAAATGGAGCCTGAGTGGGAGTGAGGGGAGTCAGATCCCTCTTTCCCCCTTTGCCAGAATAACTCGAATTCAGTCTGTTTACCTCTTAGGATTTTGCATAAGAAACCCTTTAAAGAAAGGGTCTGTGGCTAAAGAATGTGCTTTGAAATCTGTAAGCTAAGGAGTTCATCTGTCTCCTTCCTAAGGGAAGAGGATGAGGTCATTTGTTCTATCAGAGAGGTTGAGGGACTTGTTAAAGATGACACAGAGAGGTAACCTTGGGGCAGGAATGAGGGGAAGCAAGATAGAAGGGAGACCTGGGCAGGGTGTTCCTGAGCTCTTCAAACCGCTTCAAAAGGCCTGGCAACAGGACACACGCAGATCAATGAAAGGACCCGATTACTTGGCTTTAGGTGCGATTTCTAGAAGACTCAAAGTAGAAAAACTTCTTACCTACTGGGATTCAGGAGCCCTGCTTAACAGCTACATGTGTCTTTGATTAATAAAAGATGGAAAATGAACTGATCATTTCTGTGCACAGGCACTGTGTGTGGAGGAAAACGTCTTCCTAACCTGGGGCCCAGGAGGCAGGAGGCCCTTAATGGTGAGAAGATAGACACCATGTGTGGGCCCATGGCAGGCAGGAGGGCTCTGCTGTTTCTCTACACTGACAGGCAGAAGCCACACTGAGGATCAGGGCTCACGGCTCTACAGCAACCATGACATTGGGTGCTGCTGCCCCAACCTAGGTCACCCACGGCCTCACGGTCAGAAATCTTCCCAGGACCACTGGTTCCGACTGCAGCTGCCACCCCTGCCCCTTCACAGAGCTCTTTCTTACCCAGAGCCAGATGGGAGAAGTGACATGACAGAGGCTTTTTTCCTGGCTTCCAGCAAGATCCTCCGAACACAGCAGAGGTGCCATGCCAGTCTGATGGCCAGATGGAGGCATTTAAAGGGAACCACTCTGTTTGCCAGGGCAAGCCCAGCCATAAATGTCCCCAAGGGTTGGAATCAGCTCAGGAGACACACCCACACACTCATGCATTGTGCACGCTCAGGGCACAGATGGGCACCATGGCTGAGAACACAGTTTAACCCAAGTTCTCCACCCTGCCTACATATGAAGTCAACTGGGAATGAGATAATCACATCAAACTAAGAATGCCCAGCCCAACCCTGGTTGAGTCAGAATCTCTGGAGGTGGGGTTCCGGGCATCTCTTTGGTTGCATTTCCTTTCATTGTTTTCTAATCTCTCCAGGTGATTCCAATATGTAGCCAAGACTTAGAACCGTTGGATTAAGAATAGTGGTTTCCAAACTTCAGTGTGTATACAAGAATTCACCCAGCAAGTTTGTTAAGACTACATATCACCCTGAGATATTCCATCCCAAGAGATTCTAGAGCAGAAGGTCTGGGTCAGGAAGAAATTAGCCCCTCCCTAATCAGCAGAACTTCAGGTTAACTGGAAACATCTCAAATCTCAAATAACAGAACAACCCTTTCTGTCTTATCTCCTGAGAAAAATACTGTAATTCTTTTATATATCATAAATATTGTACTGGTAAAATACCATGCTTCCTTTCAGATGTAGTAATATGTTATCATTATCCTCTGTCCCACAGCCTTTGGAAAATTTAATAATTTATGATTCCAAGTCTATTTTCCTCATCTGAACGTCACAATGTTTCATCTTCTCTGCCTGAGCATTGAAATACCCACCTCCCCAAGGCCAGTTGTTGAGGGCTCCTGGATATACTTAGGTGTAGAAAGAGAAACCTGTCAAGGGCCCAGGCTGTGGTGGCCCCCTGGCCCCCACCGGCGAATGCTCCCCTCCTTCCTGCCTGCCATGCAGCTCTAAGGAGCAACAAAGTGTTGTTTTAAGATTCTGAGTCTTTTCTCCATACCACAAACTCCTCACGTGTTTCTGAAGCAGCGTTCCCCAGTACACACTTTGAGAAACAGATAAAAAAAAAAAAAGCTTCCAACCAGCCTTACTTCAAGGGCAGAAGAATCACTTGCAGTTAGCCTTTCTCAGTGACTTGTAGTTAAGATTCTCGGGTCTGGGGCTTTTCTAAACAGGATGCTCACTGATGCTGGTCTACCTCTTCACTTCGAGAATGACCAGCTTTTTGAGCAGCTGTCACTGATGGGGTGTGGCAGATTCTACAAGTGCTGGTGATGGGGAAAATGTTATGAACCACCGAAAGAGAGATACAGAGAGGAGTCCAACAGGCTCCCTGCCTTCAGCGAACTTCGTTCTCCAGCGTGAGATGGATGGGTGAACGGGTATTGCTGGTGGACCATCACTGCACATGGGGCTGGCTGGCTGGACAGATGGACGGTCCTACGGACAGATGGTCCTACGGACAGATGGTCATACAGCTGCTGCAAGAGTTTGGTCGGGACAATGTGTCAGGCACAATCACTGCCTCTTGAGATGAGGTCAGCAGAGCACAGCACTCTAACCACGTCACTGTGAAACAGCCAGCTCCGAGGATATTATTTTTTGGATCCCGACAGCCAAGAAAAGCAGTCTGAGTTGCTATAAACATAAAGGAGCCCGTCTGCTTTCTTGCCTCTGTGAATGTCTCAGACAGCGCAGAACTAACGAAGGCCCCAAACCATGGTACCAGACTGTTCCCAGGGACTTCACAGAGGGAGGAGATGAAAGGCATGGAGACAGCCCTGAAAGCCTGCCCCTCATTATAAAGCGCTTCCAAGCTTCACGGCAACAGGCAGCGCTCATCGAATGTGTTGTCATGACTGTGTCTTTTACAGGGTCCAGCACACATCTCCACAGCAGAGACAGACTGCTGCAGGGCTCAGCAGAAGCCCCCTGTCCTCTAGAGAGCAATCCCCTGACCCCTAATTCACTTCTTCTCTAAACCTCACTGGATCTGGGTCTTGGTGATCAACCTCTGACTTGCTTTCAGTTTGATCCACGAGGGCCATTTAGGGCTCCTCAGACAGGCTGCAAGCTCTCTGAAAGCAAGGACCATCCATGCCTTTGTCAGCTTAGGGTCTCAGGGCTGGTTCCATGGATGGTGTTGAGAAGATCTGCTAAAAGGTGGACTGTGAGTTGGTTGTTGGGGGATGAGTATAGGCTCCTGTAGGTGTTCCCAGCTTCCTCCTGCAGACTTTTCCAAAGGGATTTGGGGGCTCCGGTGGCGGTTAGACATGGGGCCTTTTCCAGGACCCCCTCAGCCTGTCTCCACTCAGCTCTGTTGGAGGAGAGCATATTGAAGGACACAGTTAATTCCATCAGGCCCCCTAATCATAAGCTTTTCAGAACGTCACAGGTCTCCAAGTGGATTTTGTTCTCTGAGTGAATCAAAGTCTTGTTTTCTTGCCATTGTAACTCCTTCCCATAGGAACCTTTAAAGAAAGACTGCCCCTCCAATCTGCTTCTGTCTCTCAGGTTACTTTTGCCAAGTGACAGGGACACTTGGATGGGAATGGTTTCAAAGCTGTGCCCAAGGTGTTTCCCTGCCTTGAGAAGTCTCACAGTCAGCCCCCTTGCATGCTTGGCCACAGCTATTACTGTCATTGTGTTACTACGGGCAGAGACCCTGGACCACCAGGTTCAAGGCCGGGTCTTCAGTCCGTAGGCCCTGAGGTTGAGACCTAGGCACCAAGGGATATCCACATTCTGTCTGTGCATGCTCCTGTTGCTGGCATGGAGGAAATTGTACAGTCATGCCCTACATTCATATCTTGGTCCATGGATGGGAACTTCCATCTTAGAAGACAAGAAGAAGCCTCCTACCCTGCTTCATTTATCTCACTTTCCCCATCATCAGAGTGTGAGGAAGGCTAGGCAAGTGACCACACTGTAGACCCAATTATTCCTATGCCAGAGGCTTGGGGACAGTGATAGGATGACTAATCACTAGCTAATTTTGATCTTTTAATCTGTATATGATTCCTGGCTACTACTAAGCTAGCTGAGATATTGGCAGAGTCAGGGGATTGACTGAAAGACCCCTTTCAGACTCCACTAGCTGGGTCCCTTGGCAAATTCTCAGACTCCTTCCTTCCAGAGAGCTTCTTCCTGCCCCTGCGAGCCCTGTGCTTGGCAGCATCTCCCCGTGGCGGTCCTCACCCACAGACCAGGAGGGACTGCCAGGATGTGCAGCTGCCATGGCGTATCCATGCTGCAACCTTAGTCTCTGACCACCTGTGGCCCCGGGACACAACTGTTCTCGGTGGGATGTTTTCCCCCTCCAAGTCCCCCTCTTCAAAACCTGTGCCTGAGAGTCAAGTGTCCCTCCAAATGGCTTCTTGATTTCTCTCCATCCATACTCAGGGGCCCGGGTGCATCCATATCCCTTTCTCTCCTGTATCTTCCTTCCCTGCCTTTCCTTGGGACCATTTTCTTCCATCATCTATGTGCTTTAGTCTCCCCCATTGAAGAAAACCTCTTCTGGATCCCTCTCATCCTAGCCTCTCATTTCACCCTTTGCTTCCATTCCACTCCTTTTATAAGAGTTCTACACTGGCTTCCTCTTCTCCATTCATCCTTATGGTTGGCTTTCTACTTCTCTCATGGTTGCAGCTATTCCCCAAGGGCAGGACTGTGCACGCTGGTCTCAGAACATGGTGTGGGGCTCAGCACCTAACAGATGCACAGGAGATGTTTGGTAAGTGATTGAAAGAACAAATGAATGCCACTCAATAAGTCATGCCCCACTTTTGCTCTCAATTTGTCACCTATAAAGCAGTGAGTCAGGTAGGACTGGTCCAGCCCTGACACGGTATTGTTCTGGGACTTCTGTCTCCATGCCATCATAACACGTAGGTGGGGACTGGCTGCTAACCATGGTGCTGGTGGCAACACCAATCACAGGTGAGATTCTTCTTGCTGTGACTCTGCAGGTGTCTTCCAATGCTTCTTCCTTTCCTTCCGCTTTTTGGCACGCACCAGCTCTGCCATGAAATTTTTAGCTTCATAGGGATGATGTCTATAAAGTCCACAGCACAGGACTTGGCACACAACGTAAAAATAACCCTTGTAGAAGCAACCTAAGCAAGGAAACTGAGGCTCAGGTAAGTGTTGCCACCTGCCTGGGGGTACTCAGCAAGAAAATACGGTAGGCAGGATGGAAATTCTGGAGACTTTTCTGAGGTCACCTCCTGACAAGTGGGGCCATGAGTCAGTCCCCTAGGCTCCTGCCCTGTCCTGGCCCTGACTGGATGTCTATTTGACAAATAAAACAGCTTTGCAGCCTGGCCCTCCCCATCATCTGCACAATTGTCCAGGGGCCATGAAGCGCCTAGCAAAGAGCTGGTCAGAGAGTGACGGGGACATGGCTGAGCAAGGAGGACAGCAAGGCCAGCCTCAGCAGAAAGCCACCTGCAGGAAACAATTTGGGTTTTATTTAGGATTTGCTTGCAAGACAAGTAGGTTTCTTTGGCGTGTGTGGCCACAAAAGATCAGGCGATCTATCTCACACTAGGCAGAGCTGATAGCAACCAATTCCCATGACAAGACAGGGGCTCTACTACCTAGATGTGGGCCATGTCTCCCACTGTTCTGCACTGCCTGGCTGGAACAGAGAGAGGGATTTGCAGGGCCCCGTGCCAATGTCTGGCTATCAGGTTCCCTGGCTCAGGGCAGGTCTGGAGTTGGAAGGGTAAGAAGAGTCATGCGGGGAGAGGGGTACAGCAGGGACAGTCATTTTCTCACTCTCTCTCTGAATTGATGTATTTCTTGGAGCTTCCATTTTCTGCTCCCAGGAAATCAAATTAAAGTCAATTCAAGATGGGTATATTCAGAGAGAGGGGGAGGCAGAGAATACACTAAAATGTGGTAGTTCTTTCTGGGCTGTGCAATTAATGATGATTATCCGTTCTGTAATGAGAAATCAATAACAAATGACAATTTAAGTACTTATGGAGCCCCTTCTGAATGTACAGAGTGAAACAAAGATACAGACTCTTATACGTTGAGTCTAGTTAGAGTAATAAAACTAATGATTACAATGTATACCTACCTTGAAATCAGCTATGCTATGTTTATAAAAACACCAACTGAGTGCCAGACAGTGTGATAAGTATATTTCTATCTTCATTATATTATTTCATCTCCAGAATAAGTCATGCAGATAGGTATTATCATACTCATTTTATATACCAGGAAACAGAAACTCAACGAAATGTCTTAGAAAGACATGGGCCAGGCACAGTGGCTCCCACCAGTAATCCTAGCACTTTTGAAGGCTGAAGTGGGAGGATTGCTTGAGCTCAGGAGTTCGAGACCTGCCTAGGCAATACAGTGAGACCCTGTCTCTAAAAAACCTACAAAAAGTTAGTGGGTATGGTGGTGTGCACCTGTAGTCCCAGCTACTTGAAAGGCTGAGGTGAGACCATCACCTGAGCTGAGAAGGTCGAGGCTGCAATGAGCTGTGATCATGCCATTGCAGTCCAGTCTGGTGACAGAATGAGATCCTGTCTCAAAAAAAAAAAAGATTCTACAGCAAGTGGGAAGCAAGGGTACCATCCATGCACCCACCTCACTCTGCCCTATCCCACTCACTGCTCTTACCACAGCCCCAAACCCACCTCCCTCCAAACAAGGCACTCTCAACCTATCCCTGGTACATACAGGCCCAGAAAACCCCTGGAACTAAACAACACATTATTGAGTAAAATTAAATAGAATTCAGCAGGGCTACTGTCACTTATTTGACTTCTTCAGTGCAAAATACTTAAGGCAAGAGCTTTAGATGAGTGAAAATGTATTTATTGAGCAATCAAATGAAAGCACTCCAGGCCCAGGATACACTCTTCTATACAACTTATTTTATAAATACAAACCCGGTCTTATTCAAATATTTGAAATGAAAGATTTGCCTTTCAATGGAGAATCTGCATTTCAACATAAAGGTGTCTTGGTTATTCACCAGAGATGCAAGATCTGATTAATGCTGCATATTTAGCATTTAGAAAGCCTAAAGATTCCAGAAGGCTCATTTCGGGCCTAAAGATGGCAGAGTGTGCAGACAGTGCAGAGTGAAATATGTGAGCTTCACTTTCAGCATCCTGAGTGCCTTCTCAGAAGGAAGGCTTGAGGGCAGCAGCAGCAGGGCTGTCTTTTTTGCAAAGCCAAAAAATGCATGTAGGGGGAGAGAAAAGCGAGTTCACTGGCTATCCCCCTACATTCATACACGCTTATGCTAACTGAACATCTACTACCTGTCAGGCACCTGGCAAACATTAAGACATTAATAAAATAAACCAAGGCAGGCACGGTGACTCATGTCTGTAATCCCAGCACTTTGGGAGGCCGAGGTGGGCAGATCACTTGAGGTCAGGAATTTGAGCCAGCCTGGCCAACATGGTGATACCCCATCTCTACTAAAAATACAAAAGTTATCCAAGTGTGTTGGTGTATCCTATAATCCCAGCTACTCAGGAGGCTGAGGCAGGAAAATCGCATGAACCCGGGAGGCAGAGGTTGCAGTGAGCCGAGATCATGCCACTGCACTCCAGCGTGGGTGACAGAGTAAGACTCCGTCTCAAAACAAAACAAAAAACAAAAAATAAAAAGACGTTAATAAAATAAACCAAAACATTATGTAAAATAAACCAAGAACTCAGGTCATTACAGATTGTGACACAGTAAGAGAGACTTGGAGGAGAGGTGCTGCTTTAGATAGACCTATCCACACAGGTAGGAAGGGCACATTTGAAGTGGTATCCAAGATGAAAATGAGCCAGCCATAGAACTAAGGAGACAGCAAGTATAAAAGGCTTGTGGCCAGAAAGACCTCAGGGGGCTCAAAGAACCAAAATGGTACCAGTGTGATTGGCTGAGAGTGCTAAGCATAGATAAGGTGGAAGACTGGGAAAGATCGCACAAGACCTGTGAGCCTTTGTGAGGAATGTGGCTCTGGTTCTAACAGCAATGGGAAAACTTGGAAGGGTTTTCCGCAGAGGAACAGAATCTGATTAACATAATTGAAAGTTCAGAAGAATGATTAGAAGGAGGACAGTTTGTAGCTATTGAGTAATCCAGGAAAGAAGTGGCTTGAATGAAGCTGTAGTACTGGAGATGGAGAGAAGTATTTAAGGTACATTTTGGAAGTAGAAACACTGGGCTTTAAAGTTAAGTGAAAGTGGATTCATTCATTCAACAAACATCAGAGATCAAGAAATCCGAACCCCAAAGATTTATTCCTCACTGAATCAACAATGGTTTAGGTAGGGCTGCAGAGGCTCCCAACCATGGGAAGAGTTGGTGGAGTGCTAACAGGGAGGCCTCAAATTCACCATAGATGAGATAACATGTGTATATATTTAATATATTCTAGAAAACATACTAGAGAACATGAGAGACAGTATTTACTCCACAGCTGTCTAAAATGCCCTGACCTGCCTTTCCCCAGAGTGGGAATGTCAATATAAAAACGGGCACCTACATGAGCAAAATGTCCCTGAGTCTGACAGTCTCCTGCCACACCCCAGCCTCCTGCCTAGCACAGAGTGTGCACCTTTTAGGGGAAAATATCGTGCTCATTCCACAGATGAACAGATAGGGGCTATTGAATACCATGTAAATTTCAGTATGTAGATTTCAACTTTCTCCCATTTCAGTTTTATCACAATAAAGTGAGTAACCAAACAAGATCTCTTTTTCCTTTTTTCTTACAATTCTACTTTGTGCCATTTCTCTCCGTGCTTTCTACCTGCATAACACATCTTGTTATCATATTACAGTGACTGCATCTCAAATAGCTGATAATTATCATATTTCTAGAGGCTGTTAGCATCCACTTTCCACAGTGATATCCTTCCAAATCTCCATGTGAGTCATTTATTTCATTTTTTTATGAACATCACAGGTAGGTGCTCAGTGGAAAATAATCATTAATCTCATTAAAACAGCAGGGTGAGAAGCTTAAGAGCATGGCTCCGGACATCCTAGAAGTCTAGAATTGTGGATCCTGAGACCCCAAATTGAGTTTTGTTTCTTTTAATCATAACGAATGTTAGAACCCAAAAGCGTACTTTAAAGCAAAATCTTCGAAACTTGACCAGAGGCTGTTGCATCTTGTTACTCATGCTCACTTAATAATGCTAAGTGCTTATGGTACCTAACACCACCGCTGGCCAGCCTGGGAGGGGACCATATGCACAGGTGTTGCACCTGCCCAACATGTATTCATGTTGTTTTCAGAAGAAAACTGGGGAGATGTCCCTAGAATCCCCTGCCCAAGCAGCAGTTCTACAGGGAGCTGTGCATGAAACAAGTCCCCATGGCCTTCTGGATTGTCACAGTTAGAGTTCACATCCATCTGCCACACAGCATCTTGGCTCTATAGAATTCCAACCACGTAGACCCTGACTCCAGTCTACACAGGAGGAAACAACGGGCACCAAATCCTGGAAGAGAGCCAGGGCAGCCATGGTTTTCATGACCCAACCCATCCCCTAAGCTCAAAACTTCCCTGCCTGTAAGGCCAGATTGTTCATGATAGAAATATGGACGTGGTGAACGTGAAAGTGCCCTTCTCTGTTCAGCCTTCCCTTCTGGTCCCCTGGAGCTATGATCTCTCAACTTATTAGTTCAAGAATCATATTTTTCCTTCAAGTCTTCCAGCCAGGTCTCCCTGGAAATCAGAAATCAATTAGTTCAGTCTTTCTCCATACCAGCTGATAAGGTTCTTATGAGTAGCAGTGAAATTGGGAGACATCCAAACATTAATAACAGCATAGAGAAGCGACCCCTCATCATCATGTCTTCCGGGATTCCAGACCCTTACCTTGCAATAGCTGACTTATCAGGGCCTGGAACCGTTCAGACCAGGGACGCGCACGCACGCGCGCGCACACACACACACACACACACACAGACACATGCACACACAGAGAAATAGAGTTCTGTTCTCCTGTGGTTATTCAGGGGTACTCAGAGCTGAGGAATATGATTTCTTGGGTGAACAGAGTTAGTTGGACACATTCAGAAGGGAGAAATTTCTCCTATAGCCCATAAAATTAAAGGCAATAAATAAGCAAATAAAATGTGTTTCCTAGGACTCTGGAGGTGCTTCCTTTATTGGCTCATAAAGCATTGCCCAGCACTCTTGCTCTGCTATCGACAGCTCTGGTGACAAGGATGAGCTATCAGCTTGCTAATTGGAATATCCTGTTCTCAGGAAACTTTTTCTGAAGGAATCAAATTTCCAGCCCCCACTGCCTCTTTTCAGGAGCCATTCCTCACAGGCATTTAGATATTCGAGATGGCTATTTCATAGCAACTTGGGCACGATGTGACAGATGCAAGAAGGAGACAGATTCTGGGAGATGCCCACATAACAAGACTGTTCAGCTGAGAATTTTCACTAAGGCACCAAGATGCAACAGATATCAGAAGCCCAAGTGAGTTCTCAGACAAACCAGTGCATGACACTTCAAAGAAGCTGACTGAAAATTATTTAGTGATTTACTTAGATTGAGGCACTAAAGGACTGCATTGTTGAAGATTAAGAGGGCCTGTGAAAAGGATTTCTGAGTTGGGGTCCACCCATCCCCGAGGGAAAGGCTGGATGACTGACCACCTGACCCCATACTTGGTGGGAGAAGCTTCAGCGGAACCACCTACAGAATTGATTTGGGTCCCCTGAAGTTGGGGGACACAGACGTCTGTGCCTGACTCATGGTGGAGAAAGCCAAGAAGCCACTAATACCACCTCCAATAGCAGGTCAAAGGTGGCCAAACCTGGGACCCATGGAGGGAATATCAACCTGCAATCATTTTAGTAGGCATCCTGCCCAAGAAAGAAGCTTACCAGGGCTTGGGATCCCTCAATAAGCCACTATGAGGGCACCAAAGGGGCAGGAACCATGGGAGGGGTGGGAGCAGCCAGTTAAAGCTGAGGCCCTGGCTCCACCAAAGAAGCTGCAGTCACCTGGCCCAGCAGGGGCATCTCCAGAGAATCACACAATCACAATAAAAGAGGCATCTTAAATATCTGCCTGGCCTCCAGCACAGGCCACTTCAGGACAGTATCAGTCAAGTGAGAAGCCTGCTGCCCCCCATACCTTTCTTTCTTCTCCTTTCTAGAATGGCGAGATATCACAGCTGGCAAGTAGGGAGGAGGAGCCAAAAGAGAGAAGCAGGACCCCATGCCCCTCCTTGGACTACAGCTCCTCTAGGAGAATTAACAGTGAGTTTAAGTTTTGCTGATTAAATAGCACTGGACTCTCTTAAGACTGTGTTTTGGTGTAAATTAATATATGACTTACAAAAAAGAAAGTCATGGTCTTGTCTGAATTTTCACCCCATAGCAGAAGAAGACTTACTCCGGTTGAGCACATTTAAAAGGACAGAGATAACAAAGATACAAATGCTTCTGTAATTATACCCCAGGAGTCTTGTTTATTCAAAGTACCGGATGTACCAAGTCAGAGCATCAAGGAGAGGCTTTATTTGATCATCCATGGCTAATTTTGCCAGAAAATCCTACAATTAGGAACTGATCCCTTCGGGACATCAGGCTTTATCTAAGATCAAAAGCTTCAAATCCACTGGGTTGTAATATTTTCCTGTCTGTGGAGGGAGGGGCTTTATGCTCTCAGTAAAGCAAATCTATATTTGGGGTTGTTTGTCTAGATTTGCGAAGAGAATTTGAGGATATAAGGAAGATTTTAAGAACATACACAGAGGGAAAAAAACCCAAAACAGGTCATACAGAAAGGAGCAAAAACTTGGATGGTATCAGATTACAAAAGCAACACTGGGAGCTGGAAGGCAACGAATCAGCACCTCCAAAATTCCAGGGAAAACTTGTTTTCAACCTCGAGTTCTTAAGCTCGCTAATCTGTCAATCAAATGTGAGCGTAGAATAAAGACATTTTCAGACATGCAAAGGCAAATATTTATTTCCTACAGCCTCTTTCTTGGGAAGCTACTGGAAGACATGTTCCTATAAAAAGGGAGTAAACGAAGAAAAAGGAAGACAAGGGATTAACGCAGGGGGTTCAGCCCAGGAGCAGGATGGAGGACTCCCTGAGATGAAGCCGTCCTCACGCCCCAGACGGCAGCACTGAGGCAGGCCTGAGCAAACAGCCCAGATGCAGTGGAAGGATGGAGCATTCATGGAAACCAAATGAAATGAATGGATTATATACATATATTCAAACATTTGTAAAACAGATTTGATAGAGCTCATAGAAAAAAATCAATGCTAAATGCTGATTGAATTTTCTTTATAAAAAGGGCAAATATGAATATGACTGTGTCTGGGGTTGGCCTGTTTGCCCTCATTTCCATTCCTTGCTCTTCTCTGGCCCGTTCTGTGTCATGGGAATTGAAGCGAGCAGAGCAGGCTAACTCCTGTAAGCTGCGTTTCTCAATTGGCTTCTAAGTGAATTTGGCCAACAGGAGGCACTGAAGAGAGACAGGCGCAGGGGAGGGGAGAAGCCTAGGTGTCTCTGCCCCTGGCTGTCTGTTTCATGTGGCATCTCCCATGGAGCTGGCACCTCCTCATGGCTTTGGCTCCTCTCAGAGAGGAGTGGTTCCACTTTCTGCCAATGGCCCTGCATCTTGGGCTCTGGAAAAACTGCCTATGCCCTTGGCTCTCTACCTCTAGGCCTGGTGGCAGCTTCCTGCTGTGGCAAATTTCTGGTTGCCTTGACTTCCTCTGTTTGGCTTCCCAACTCTTCCATTACTTGTATAACCCATTCCTTAAATTCTGCCTAAAATGCTTTAAAATTAACGTTTTTCCAACTGGACACTGATTCAACCAGGAAAAACAAAGTTTACATCACGGAAGTCTCCTTAACAGGGAACAATATTTTCACCATACATAATGTTAATACTGTCTATTGTTTTAACCCAAAGTGTGAGGTCTGAGGAGGAAGAGGTATGTGTTTTAAGGAGGTAGAAAGTATAAGGCAGCCAAATCCTTATAGACTATAATAAGAAATGAATACATAATGTCTAATGCTGTTGAATCAGAAAACAGTTGTGCCAGCATGTTATTTAGAAATAAGGTAGCAAACATGAGATAAAACAGCTAAGGGTCTTCAATCAAGCTTCTCTGGGGGTGAGGGCTGGGAAGATGACTGTGGTAAGGCAGAGAACTATTTTATTTTATTATAGATACTATTTGAGGTTTTTTTTTAACTATGTAAAGGTTACTTTGATACAATTCAAAAATAATCTAAATTTAATAATGATCTATCCCAGTGGTTAGCTGAGGGATGACATTAAACTCACTAACCTATAGTTTGCAAAGCTGACCTCTGCCCCATGTGAAAGTCAGAACATTGACTCATCTATGGCCTCTGGCCCCAGTCCCTCTCTATCCCACACTCTGATGTTTTCTTCTACAAATTCGTCTTCTGGAAGCCTCATCTAATAAAATCCAGGCCAGAAACATGAACTCATTTAAAATAACTATGCTGTTATCAATGTCCCTAAACTCAAATTGCACTGTGGAGAGGTAAGTTACCTAGATACTCCACCTCCCAGATCCAGGAGTGATGGAGAAGAAAGAGAAGATGAGGAGAGAGGAGCAAGGCTGCTACCCCAATCCCCACCAGGAAGATAGAGAAGAGAGAGGGGAGAATTTGTAGATCTTAGAGGGAGGAACGGGTACAGGAGGCAGGAAATACTGCTATTTGTCACCTTCCCTACCTTGAGCTTTAGTTTCCTTTTGTTCAATAACCTCCTATCTGAAACATCATCTCCCAGAACAAGTCAGGGGTGTTGGCCACAAAATAAACTAAAAGAAGGGCTCGATCTCTCTTGTGCTCCCTCTCTCTCTCTTTTCTTCTCTCTCTCTTTTCTCTCACTTCTCTCTCTCTCTCCCCACCCCAGTCATATCCCAATAACTGACTCTCAGTCTGTTTTTGTTATTTTGGGGCATCTCATTCTGAGTTCTACTCTACCCCTTGGATAATCGTGCGATTTATTCATTCTCGGTTATCTGTCTATTGTCCTCTGGCCTAATGGTCTGAACTGGTTCCAGGTAGTGGTTTCTCTTATCTCTCCTTCTGCCTTCTGAGCTGCAGTGGTCTATGAAGCACATTATGAATGCATCAGACACTCTGCTTCTAGTCTCTGGAAGAAAGAGGCTCTGAGCAGTCTCTGGTCACCACCTGGTCCCAGGACTGGTTTTGTGATCTGATTCTGTAATGCAGTGGCACCTTCCTACTGGGGCTCGCTGAGAGCAGAGAAGTCACATTGGGAGGCTCGCTTCAGCCCCCAGAGTCTTCCCTGACTCCAAGTCCCCTCTTCCCTGTATCAGCCCTTCCCACAGTGTGCTCTACAGCACCCTAGTTCTGTGCAGAGTTATTAAGTGCTATGAGATAGAAGGTTCTGTGGTCAAATGACTCAGGTACTGGTTAATCCCGGTTAGATTAAAATGATTCCTGACTCTGAACTTCTCAGGCCTTTCTTGGGAACCTCCAAGAGTGAAATGTACCTGCAGCCCTGGGCAAGCTCATGTGACTGGAGAGCCCTCCTTTGTGGGCACATCCCAGGATGGATGTGTATGGAACTTGCTTTAGGAAATGCTGTCTTCCATAATCTTCTCCAAGCTCCTTAGCACTGACTTTGCAATCTAATGGAATTTGCTCAAATTGCTTCCAGAAGGATAATCCAATGGAATCCTGGCAGGATTTACGGGTCTGGGTGACTGTGCATAGGTGGGTGAGTAAGCTCAGGACTGAGAGAGGGACTGAGCCACCCAAGCAGTCCCCTGAACCCTAGCAGGTGATTCATCCCCAAATTCCCATTAGAGGGCAGTCTGTGCCATCCCTTGCCCTGGCTACACCTCTACATGCCCTGTGCTCCCTAAAGCACAGATGCCTCCTTCTCTATGGTCTTAGCTTAGGTTCCTGCCAGAAGCTGACTGTTGGACAAGTATTTGAGTTCAAGAAGGAGGTGAAGAAAACCTGGTAAGGGAGAAACACGAGACGAGAAGGGAAGGCAGCGAGTAAAGGTGCTTTATGCAGCCAGCATGCTGGGAGATTGGGACTGAATCCTGATGGGGACACTCAGTACGGAGCACATGCCCCAGAGCTAACTTTCCCAAGGGGCCAGGGAACGGGGGTGTTGATACACCATCTCCTGGCAGTCATCAGCTGATGTGTGGAGGGCAGGACTGCTAATTTCCTAGCACTCTGGCCTGCCCCAGTGTAGCAGACACCAACGGGAAGAGAAAGCACTCAGGCAAAGAAACTCAGGTGCTGGTAGTTGGAAGTTGGACCAGTGGGATATGGACAGGGCACTGATAGCACCTGCTGCATCTCTGAGGATGTCATCACCCTTCCTGCCCTAGCAGGCCCTTCGGGAGGTGCAGACCTTGTTTGAATTATCCCAGCTGTATCCCCAGTACATAGCTCAGCATCAGGCCCCAAAGAATGGCAGATCCTTCAAAGCATAGCTTAAATACATTTCTTTGCATCATCCACCCCATTCCACAGAATTAATCATCCCCATCTAAGTCCTCTTTGCTCCCCTCTGGCTACACCGAATTATGATTGCTATCATCCTTGTCTGTTTCCCTACTGGGCTGTGGGCCTCCTGAGAAGGACCCTTAGCAGGAGCTTAATATGTAGCTCCTGGACTGCCTGGAGCCAATTCCACTGGGGCCTAGAGAACTCAGGGTGAAAAAGAACATTCGGCTCCCGCCTGTCTGCTGGGAAGCCCATGTACAGCCGGAGGGGCCTGCCCGCCTCCCCCAGCTGTGCCAGCCCCATGCGGTGGGCACACCCTCACTGTGCATTTGGCTCTGCCCTGGAGCTGTGCTCTTCACACTGCTCCCAGGGCCTTATTTATGAAAGCCCTCCACCTCAGCCCACAGACCCCCGGAGCCAGAAGGCAAGGGAATGAGAGGCCTCTGGGCAGATGGATCGGCTTGGACTGTTCTGCAATGAGGGGAAATGTACAGAAGCAGGGAGAATGAGGGGTGGCATCCTGGGCTCACTGAGAAAGGGAGCCCATCCTCTCCCAGGGGCGAGACCCAGCCCTTTATCGTTATACAGTAGCCATGAGGACAGTCACACTAGCTGGGATTCCCGTACTCAGGATAGTCTGTCTTCCTCTTAGAGGTCCCTGCCCTGTCCTGGTGGGAATTCAGAAGCATGGCTACTGATTGCAAACGTTAAGAAGAAGACAAAAACAAATCAGTATCCCAGGCACACTAAGGTGATGGCTTGTGCATCAGTTCTTCAGCAACCTTATGAAATTAGCTAAAGCCAAACTTCCAGCCACATGGGAGACAGAAATAAGCCCTCCAAGGTCAGACACCCCCAGCTTGTCCTGCCTGCTACAAGGCTAGCCCTTGCTGTACAAAGTGTGCTCCATGGCCCAGCAGCAGCATGGACATCGCTGAGGAACGTGTCACAAATGCAGACTCTTGGACCCCAGCCCAGACCCACCTCATCGTAATCTGCATGTGAACAAATCCCCAACTGATTCATATGCACGTTAAACCTGCAAAGTCCAGCCTTTGCTCAGATGTGCTCCATTTGCTCAGAGTTCTCCTCTTTACACCATAAGAAGCTATGGGTTTGCCAGTCTGTAATCTTGAGCACCTTCCCAATGGTCCAATCCAACGCCCACTGCTGTACCTAAGAGAGGGAGTATCTTGCCTCCTTGCCAGTACTCCTGCTGCTCCCTTTGCTAGACTGTCCTCCTTTACTCAGCTCCATTCTTAGCCTGCCAAAATTCAGCTCTAGGGCTCCCTTCTGGGCAGCAGCTTCTTCAGCCCTCCTCTGGTCTCTCATGAGTCTACACTCTGACTCTGTCCCCAGTCACAGCATAGCCTTCATCAGACCGTGCAGCTCGGAAGTATCCTCATCACATGGGGAGCTATGTGGTCAGCTTTATATAACCAACTGCTGCCTTAGACACTTAAAACATCTTGGTTGAAGAGCAAAGGATGCCCACTGGACGTTAGTCTGAGGGTAAAATAGCCCATTCGTTCTAGAGGAGCCAATGGTAGATGGATCTGAAAATGTGCCCCCCATCCTGGCCCAACCTGCTTCTGACCTTCCACACAGGGCTTCTGGGAGCTAAGGCCTGAGGAGGATTCAGGAAAGGTCAGCACACCAACTTCATAAGACCATTCTGAAATCCACAAACTCTTCCTCTCCTGATTGTGGAAATACCTTAAATGGCAGAAGGCACTAAAGGCAGCCCTTGGTGATGCTAACGAGCTGCGGGAGGGCAGGTGATGGGGGCTGTGCCTTCAGGATGCACAGACGTTGCTTAAATAAATAATGAGCTCAATATCCGTGGGCAAGTTGGTATTTAGGCTCCTTTCCATGTGTTTTTGGATGGATGATTAATGCAGCTGTACAAGAGAAGCTGTGAGCTGTGTGTGGGCAGATGCAGACTGAAATGAAGGCCCCAAGCAAAGTGCCATTGTGGGACAGGGTGGGTCCAACATGTAACTCCTCTCCCCGGAAGGACACAGCACCTGCTCTGTGCGGGGGACTCTCCATTCATTTCTCATTCATCTTGTCAAGAGCTCAGTGAGATTACTGTTATTATCAGCATTTTACAAATGAGGAACCAGAAGCTCTGAGCAGTAGAAAAGAAAGGATTATCCAAATTCACCTAGCCGCTGAGTGCTGGAGTCAGGCTGCCCATCCAAACCTGTTTCTAAGGCAGAGCTCTTGCAAAATGCAACAGGCTTACTTCTGACCACCAGAGACCTAAGCTAGTTCTGAGCAATTTGCTTCATTTCAAAAATAGCCAGGTGAAATGTTAATAGAGCCCCCAAGGGTCTGTCTGCTGCCTTCAAACGATGGAATGGACACTAGATGGAGCGTGCAGAAAGTCACATGGTTTACAAGAACAAGAGTCCCAGTGACTAGAAGGACAGGGCCCATGTTATGGGGGGACCTTAGCAGGCCTGCCAAAGATCCAGGACAGGTGAGGAGAAACTGCACAGCTCTTCCAGGGCCCCACGAAGTGGAGTCTCAAATCAGTGCACTGAGACTAAAGGAAGAGGCCCCAGTGCCTGCAGCTGGGAGCAGCCAGGGCCAGGCGGCCACAACATGAGCTTCAGCATCTGCCACACCCATGATTAATCCTAGCTCTGCTTCTAGAGCCAGGGCTCTGTGAGAACTTGGGCAAGTCACTCAGCATTTCCAAGCCACCAGTGACATGTGATCATCATGCCAATCTGGAGGAGAGCCTGTCAGAAGATAATATAGGAATAACATGTTTATTATTAGGTTAATGACTAAAGGAAAAAAAACAAGAGTTTCCTCCTCTTCTCACAAGCCACCCAATACAACATTTTAACAATCAGTTCTCAGCAGACACCACCTGGGTGTTCTCTAATTCGGTTCCATTCTGACACCATCTAGCACTGGTTGAGGCTCAGTCCCACAAGACTGCCCCCACTTCAGATGCCAGTTGCAAGTAGTAGGTGGTTACCTATGCCTTTGACAACCCACTATAAGTCGGAGATTCCTATGACACACTCCTTGGTATGATTAATTTGCTAGAGTGGCTTACAGAACTCAGGAACACACATTACTTATGTTTATCAGTTTAATATAAAGAATATTATAAAGGATTTCGATAAACATCCAGATGGAAGATATGCATGGCGTAAGTCACGAGAGAAGGGTGCACCACCTCTGGGTGCTTTTTGCCAAAAATAGGGATGAAGACCAACTATGCAATTCATAACATCACAACGACCAGATAGTAGAATTCCTTTTTGGGAAAGGTCTTTGCAAGACCAAGACCAATTTCATTAGTGCTGGGTGGCAGGTGGGCATACAAAGACACACACACAGACACACACACACACCTAGGACCAGGGCTATGTACCAACTGTGGCCCAGACAGCAACAGAGGGGAGGAGTCAACTTCATGGGCCAGTGAGAAGAACAGGGGGTTTGCTTCTGACAAAGAAGAGGGCCTCGGGTGTCAGGCCAGCAGGCTGACATGAGCCTGGGATGAACTGCTGGGCAGGGAAACCTCATGCAGGAAGGGGCCAGCAGATGCTTTCAGGACTTGGAGGCTTCTGGAGCCAATTAAAGTTGCTGCCCTATACCATCTTCTCTAGGAAGGCCTATTGTGAGCCTGAACCCTTCGCATGGGTCAATTCTCTTCTTCTCTTGGTGGAACTTGCAGACTATCAGCACAGTGAGAGCATCACAGAGACAGTGGGTGGGAAGATGGGCACCCAGGAGGTAGATGCCGCCTCAAGTCCCTGGGAGTGAGTGGGAATCTACAAGAAGGACTCAGCATGCTGGAAGCTGTGAGATTATCTGAAACGATGCATGTATCTTTGAGGGGCGAGTGGGCCTGCTGGCACCCGGGCCACCCTTGTCAGGGGCTTGGCACCATCCCAGGTCCTTGTACCTCCTGCCTTTCTTGCCTTCTTCTTTCCTGTGTTCATTTCCTCAAACTTCTCTGGCTGTCACAATGTGCTCTGACAGTCAGAAGCCCATGCTGCATCAGGACTACCCCCATCTTAGGAAATAAAGGTAATATTGGGTTTCTGTGTGCAAGCCCCAAGGTTTTTGGGCACCCCAGGACACTTGCACCCCTGTCAAGAAGGGGCAGAAGTGGAGAGCAAATCTGAAAGTTAAATCACTCCAAACGGGTTTTCTTCATCTTCTTCTACTTTTTTTAAAAAAAATAATTCATAGTACTAGACAGGTTGACAACTTATTAAAAATGGTTCCTCACCTGGAAAGTGCTTATTACTTATAGTGTACTATCTTTATTACATCCATACTGACATTTAACACTCAATAAATCTCCACTCCTTCCATGAAGATATGTCTGACAGCCAACGGCAGTCCCTGCCTTTTCTCTGCCTTCTAGCATGGGGTTTGGCTTCAGGGAGCTGAACTGTGTGCTCTGCTCCCAGGACCCACAAAGCCAAGATAAATCTTAGTGAAAAAGACCAGTCCTGGGAGAGCTTTGTCCGAGCTGATGGCTTCTCCCCCAGCATAGCTGAGACCTTCATGTGCTAAAAGCAGCTGATGTCCAAATGTAAAGGGAGTTGGATGAGATCTGTGTATGTGAGGGAAAGAATAAACGTTCCCGCCATCTCCCCTACCACCTGACCTGGTACGATGGCCAAGGCCCCTCACTGTGGTCTCCCCAGCCACCACTCTCCTCTCCCGGAATGACAACCCATCATCCTCCGATAAATCAATATGCCCGCAAGTGCTGGGCCTTTGCCCATTCTTTTTTAACCTTTCTTTTGCATCCCTAAGCTACTCAATTAATGCTCGGAATCTTCCCCACTCACTCCCCCTCCCCCTTTATTTAACCATTCCACTTTTTTTTTTCTGTGAAAGGTTGTCTTCACAATATTATTATAAAAATCATTTCATATTGCATCAAGGCATAAGAATGACACAATGGACTTTGGGGACTTAGGGAGAAAGGGTAGGAAGCGCTGAGGGATGAAAGACTACAAATTGGGCTCAGTGTATACTGCTTGGGTAATGGGTGGACCAAAATCACAAATCACTCCTAAAGAACTTACTCATATAACCAAATACCACCTGTTCCCCCAAACCTATGGAAATAAAAATTTTTTAAAATAAAAAAATGGTTTTATATTGCATCATTATTTAGCATTAGGAAATGTTAGTACAAATAAACTATACCCAGTGAGTATGTAAGTTTTGAGACCCATTGAAAATACTCATTCATCCATGCATCCTTTCAGCTGTTTTATAAATTGAAATTATTTTTCTCTCCTCTCATTCGAGTCCCCACACAGGTTTTCCTCAGCAGCTGAGCTTGAAGGTTTCCACACACTGATTACTAATAAGGACAGTGGGAGCCCCGATCGTCGCTCTGAAACTCCATCCACAATAGCTGAGGCAGCACCATGCAAGAGCTCCAGGCATGACCAGAGCTGGCCAGTCCACCCAGCACCTTCTGCAAGCCGGGACTCTGTCTTCTTTCTACTGCACACCGAGCTCACCTTTCTCATGGCAAGACAGGGACAACCAAGAGCTGAAAGTTGACTTCGTGAACACCGCCTGCTCCCCATGCAAATTCCTGCATGAGAAGTGCACAGTGAATAAGGTGATCAAAATAATGGCTCAGGTGAGGGAACAGGACAACAGTGGTTATAAGTCCAAGCTCTGTAACTGAACAGCTGGGTATGGGTCCTAGGTCCAAGCTTTACTATCTATGACATTGTGCAAGCTATTTATTCTCCCTAAACTTCGTGGGATAATAGCTATGCCTACTTTATAGAGCATATTAGTTTCCTATTGTCGTGGTAACAAATTACTACAAACTTAGTGATGTAAATGACATGAATGTATTATCTTACAGTTCTGCAGGTCAAAAATCTGCCATGGGTTTCATTGGGCTGAAACCGAAAGGTCAGCAGGGCTGCACTCCTCCTGCAGGCTTTAGGGGAGAATCCATTTTCCTTCCTTTTCCAGCTTCTATGATCTTCCCGCGTTTCTTAACTCAGGGTCCTCTGCCTCCCTCTTCACAGTCAGCCCAGGTGGATTGAATCCTCCTCTCATTGAATCACTGTGACTCTCCAGCCTGACTCTTTCACTTGTTGAGACCCTTGTAGACAATCCAGGATAACCTTCCAACTCCAGGTCAGCTGATTAGCAAACCTAATTCCCTCTTGCCATGGAATAAACTGATTTCTATTCTGGAGATTAGGATGTGGACCTCTTTGGGGGACATCATTCTTCCTGCCACATAGGGTTGTTTGGAGAAGCAAATGAACAATACTCGGCACATAAGTGCTCTTATATTGGAAATTTCTGTATTTGGTTCCAAATCCTTGCGTGAACTCCTGGCCCTTGGCAGCAAAGTACTTGAGGGAGCCAGTCTGGTTTATGTGATCCAAGCTTCTTTTCTCCTGGACCCAGCTGAGGTCCCTCTAAGGCTGAGAGGGCCACTTCCAAGTAGGAGGTTAACTATGGACCCAGCTCACCACATGGATTCCTAAAAGGCCATGCTTACCAGAAAGACGAGTAAGGTCCAAAGACAGCCCACCCGAAAAGCCAAGAGCTTTAACCTCTTTGCTCTTCACAAAGAAAGCTCTACAGTAGACCTCAAGGCCCAAACCTGACCTTGTCTTGACCCACACGGTCTTTAGTGACAGACTGAAGAATGAAAAGAAGGGCTTAGTCAGCCATAGAAATTAAGGGGCAATATTAGAGCCCACTGCTGTGAAGTGTGATCCAGACAAGGGAAGTGTGCTCCAAATTTGGAAAGAAAGTGACTTGGTAACAATATCATCAGTAGCTAACATTTTTTGAGTACTTTCTACATGCCCAGCCCTGAATGAAAAGCTTTATGGAGTTTTAATCCTATTCCATCCCCACAGGTGTATGAATGGGGGGGCATTATTATGAGAGTGAAATGAGCAGGCACTCACACATAGGTGGAAATAGCTTGCTGTTAGCAAACCGATCGCTGAGATATGTGGGATCCCTGCAGTTCCATCCTTTGACTTGGGCAGGTCTCAAGGATGCATTGCTGGGAGAGGATTAGTACGCCTTATGTTGAAACCTGTTCATCTGAGCTGAACCTCCCTGAGAGAACGGTGTGAGCAAGAGGAGTGAGGCGAGGGCCTTTCCCAGGGAGGAAGAGGTCCACCTGTGCCCACCACCGTCCATGCCAGTCCACATGAAGATGTAATTTCCTTGGCAGGTTGCTCCCTAGAGAGAAGACAGAATCAGTTCCATCCAGTTTAGCAGGCAGAGCTTGGGAGCTGGGCCTGCTTTTAATGCCAACTCTGCCATGAAAACACTGGTGACCTTAGGAAATGTTCTTAATTTCTCTGTGCTTAGACTTCCCATTTGTCAGATGATGATGATATTAATAATAGCAAACATTTATGTAGGTGTTTACCAAGTGCCAGGCCTTGGTCAACGAGCATGTGTGTTAACTCTCATTCCTTGTAGCAACTCATTGAGTTAGGTATTATTGTTAGTCTGTTTTGCAAATGGGAAACTGAGGCACAGAAAGTTTATATTAAGTAGTCTTTCAAAGGTCACAGAGCCAACAGTGTTTGGAGCTGGGATTTAAACACATAGAGCCTCAGCGTTCCGACCACTACTCTATACTGCCTCACAACACGGCTGCTATGGTTTGAATGTGTCCCCCAAAAAGCCTGTGCTGGAAACTTCATCTCCAATGTGACAGTGTTGGGAAGTGGTACCTAATGGTGGGTGTTTGCATCCTGGGGGCATTCACTTCATGAATGCATTAATGCCTTTATCACAGGAGAAGGTTCATTGCTGCAGGAGCAGGTTCATTATCACAGGAGTGGGTTTCTTATAAAAGGGCAAGTTTGTCCTCTTCTCCTTCACTCATTCTCTCTCTCACACACACATGCACGTGCACACAAACCCACACACACATGCACGCGCGTGCGTACACACTCTCTCCTCCCACTACGTGATGATACAGCAAAAAGGCCCTTACCAGATGTTGGCCCCTTGATCTTGACTTCCCAGCTGTCAGAACCATGAGCTAAGAAACCTCTGTGCATTATAAATTCTCCATTTTCAAGTCCTCTGTTACCACAGCTCAAAATAGACTAAGACAATGCCTCACCTCATAAGTCTGTTAGGAATTAAATAAGATATCTGTGTAATATGTATGCACAGTGTCTCATGTATAACAGTATATAAAACATGCCAAATATAATAAATATTAAAAGTTAAGAAATGAATGGGGGCTCAGTGATAGAGCACTCAGCCCAGTCCAGGGGCCTATATGAACAGGTACTATTGTTTTCAAATGGCCAATGGTGTGACCAGAGTTACAAGGAAATGCAAGTCTTCTGTGGAACCATCTCTGACTTGTGTGTCAGAGACAGCCCTGCCCAGGTCTGTCCTGGCAGATGCAACCACTAAGCCTCGTGGTGCCTTTGACTTGCGGTGTCTCCAAATCATGAGGCACTGGTCTTGGGTCTCCCCAGTGAAACTCCAACGTGGACTGTCAGAGGTTTGTCTGGCACATCTAAGACTGGATAATGCAACCCAAATCCACTATGATTCTAGCATAGCCACACTCCCAGCCCTGAAAGCCCGGTACGCAAAGGTGGGCTCTGGCAGATACTGGAGGTGTGGGTGGCAAGGTGACAGAGGCAGGGTGTGCACTGAAGCAGAGTTGGACAGCCGCAGAGGCCAGATCTAGGTCTAGCAAGTGTCCAGAGAGAGGTGGTCATCTCCAGTTCAAATCATTTGTCTCCCTGGCCCAGTTGAGGTCATTGTCACCAGGAAGTCAGAAGCCAGGCCAGCAACATGATGTGGCTCTCCATCACATACCCTGGACATATAAGGGCACCTCAACTCTCTGCCATTCCAGGAGCTCTGTGGCAGCTGCTCCCTTACAAGACATGTCCTATGAATCATTTGCAAGAAACAGGTGTCGAAAAAGACACACTATCATCCAAGAGCCATGAGCAGTGACACTGACAGGCATGAACACCTTCCAGGCCTCCTTCCCAGGCGCAGAACACCAATCTAGTCAATGAATGCAAAGAACAATTAGTCCTGCCAGATGGGGCATGTATCAAAAACCCTCTCCCAGGGCATAACCAATTAAAGCCTGGGTTTTAAAAAAGCCGATTGATTCGCTCAAAGGAGCAAACTCCTGGCTGCAGGGGCTCTTCCTGCTGAGCCATTTCTCGGCATTTCCTAAAGCAGATCTAAAACCTCCCTATGGATTTGGTTTTCGTATGGTTATGCACAGAGTCCGCTGATAATCTCTATGCTTCAAAGCACTTGCCAGGCATTTTTCGGATGCAAATTCATTTAATCATTCAACACGATTTCACTTCACCCTTTCACCCTGGAATCTGTACCCTGGGAAGGCCAGCAGCAAAGCACTGGGGCAACAGGTTGGATGGACCAAGCCGAGTTGGCTGGCACAGTCTACACACACCACAGAGATGCAGACGGGGACCTCTGAGCCACGCACTCCCCTCCAGAAGCAAGACAATCTCACTTGGCATCCGCAGCCAAGTGGAGCCTGAGGAACAAAGAAAGCCTGCCCATTACAGGAGATTCAGATGGACAAAATCAGTAATGAAAAGCTCATCCCTTGTAGAAAGGAAGAGTACCTATGATTCATTTAGCATTGACTCAAAATTTGATTTTTAAATTCTAAAATGAATAATGTGGGACGCTGTTTTATTGGCCCAACCAGAATTAATGAGTAAATGAAAAAAGAAAGAAAGAAAAAAAAAACGGTTCTTCAGGGCAGGGGGAAATCACTCCAAATTGTATCCTCATGTTTAAGTCACCCAGGCATCCTGCTATCAGGCAAAGGCCAGCATTTCATCCAACAGTTATTTGCACTGATGTACTGCCAGCTTTGTGCCAGCTTTATATGCCAGTGGGCATATAAAAATGAGGACACACCAGGTGCTGCCTTGTGGGTCACTTGCCTACTCACTGCGGCCTCACAAGGAACATCTCTGGTACCTGGCAGCTGCCTGTTTAGAAACCAACGTCAATGGTGCCATAGAAGCTGAGAATACTGCTAGCTTCCAGTCTAGGATCCATGTGACCCCAAGAGCCTGCTTCCTCAGTCTGTATTTGCCCCTGGCCATCTTATTTGAGAATGACAACCTACTTCAAGGGGCCATGCCCAGGACTGCCATATCCAAGAGGTTTCATACCATCTTCGTGTCCTGCAAAGCTCAGCTTGAACTCGCCATCTTTTCCACAGCATTGACTGCCACCTAGACACGATTCAGCCATATGGGAGACCCCCTTGCAGGGGAACTGAATGCAGAGTCATGCCTCACAATCCGCTGCAGCTTCCCTTCTTTCCTCTGCTATCTGCCACACATAAATTACACAGCCTCAGCCTTTTTGGCTTTTAAGTACAAAGGACTGGGTGGATTTGACAGCAGTTCCTCTTCCATTCTGTCAGTACACACACTCCTCATCTTGGGGCATTTCCACTATAGCCAAATTGGAAAGATGAATCCAGCCTCGGGCACCATTATTCAAAGCTGGTATAAGACTAATGTTCTCACTGGATGGCGAAGTATTTTAATCCTACAACTCCAACCATGATCATCTGGCAGTGTTGCAAATCAGATGCCAAATTCCACCAAAGGAAAATGGAATAACATGGAGTTATAAGCCAATCATGTGTTCTGTGGTTTGAGCATATAAATGCAGAAGCCCAGCATGAATCTTCAAGAGCATCTTGACTTTACCTAGAGAAGCGGGAGGTTGAGGAGTGTCTCAAAAAAAAAAAAAAAAAAACCTCCAAAATTACATTTTAAATTAAAAAATCCAATCCAGCCCAGGAGAAGTGAATCAAAATGTATTCGAAATTAAGCCAGCATTTTGTCAGCAATGTGAAGTTCTGAGCTGAGGGCCTGGACTTGGGGTTTCGAACCTGAGGTTTCCAGCTTTGTTTCCTAAAGTCCACTCAACAAAACAGGATGAAGAGCAGCATTTTTGCAGTGTGGACAGGAATGTTAGGTTAAACAAAACTAAACATGTTTCTTTCCAAAGGTACTTTTCAGAGCCTTAACTATGCTAATAATGAATGTGAATCTCCAACAGGGGATTGGGGATGCAAACTTCCCCCAAATGAATTTAACATTTAGAGAGGGATGACTTGTGGGACATATCAAGACCCATCAAGTCAGGGGTTCAAGTAACCTGCAAAAGCAGGGTTGTTGGTCCTCCAGAGGAAAACCAAATGAGCTTCACTTTTTTTTTTTGAGATGGAGTTTTCTCACTCTTGTTGCCCAGGCTGGAGTGCAGTGGCAGGATCTAGGCTCACTGCAACCTCCACTTCTTGGGTTCAAGCGATTCTCCTGCCTCAGCCTCCTAAGTAGCTGGGATTACAGACATGTACCACCACGCCCAGCTAATTTTTTGTATTTTTAGTAGAGATGGGGTTTCTCCATGTTGGTCAGGCTGGTCTCGAACTCCCGACTTCAAGTGATCTGCCCGCCTCAGTCTCCCAAAGTGCTGGGATTACAGGTGTGAGCCACTGCATCTGGCTGAGCGCCACTCTTAAGCAGTCATATTCATTTGCTCATTAGAGGCAAAGAGACATAAGTGGAATCTAAGATGACGCAGTCATGACAGAAAGTCAGATACAGCAGCATCCATTCAAGTGAACTTAAAAAACATCAGAGACCAAGTAGTGGCACCCAGAAAGAAAAGACTAGTGCTCAAAAACACCAACGCAAAAACCACATGGAAGATATGAAGACCCACCAGGAACATGCCAGAAAGCCCTTGTGAATCCTGAATGAGGGCAATCCTGGTTATAGAAGAGGTAGCAGAGGCTCTCAGAAGTCCCTTAGTACTGGGAACTTCTGCTAGAAACATGCCAGAGCAGAACGGGTAGCACCGTAAAAGGCTGTGACCAAGAGATGGGCATGTCCTCCTCTCAAGGCAGTCCTCTGCCACCTTCTCTCAGACTCCCCACTTGACGATGCACCAAGACCCTTTGCAAAGAGCATTACATCCATCCTCTCATTACAACTTCATAATCCTAATCCTAAAACATATGTGCTATCAGCATCCCTGTTACACAGCTGAGGCAACTGAGGCTCAGGAAGATCAAGTAACTTGTCTAATGACACACAGCAAGGAATAAGAGCCAGGAGCTTATTGTGCATTTGTTGAATGAACAAATGAACAAATATGGAGAAAGGGTCTCTGCAAACACTTCTCCACTAATATAAAGGGCTGGTTTAGAATATAGCAATAGAGTTTTGATGATTTACTGATTTCATTTGATTGCTAAAAAGTCACCCTCAGCCTGAAAAATGACAGCCCCTTTTCTGTTCACTCTTCTGGTTCACCTATCACCAAAAAGCCTAGCATCAGCAACACTCCACATGCTGTCATACTGCAAATTGGGTCCAATGACAGGGAAGAAGGGTCAGCTCTTGCCTGACTCAGATGAACCCAACTAGCAGTCCTTGGGTTTAGCCATGAGCCCAAACTTACCCAGCAGTAGATTGCTACCAACTCCAATAACAGGGCATGCTGGAAAAATAAAACAGAAGATGGTCCTTACTCAGGAGGAGAATTCCTCTTCATCAATTCTACTTTTCTAAAGAATGCCACCTCTCAGTAGGTTCTGATCAACACTGCAGAGGAGTGGGTGAAGGGACACCAGACAGAGGGTAGGAAGAAGGAAACACTGTACCAGCAAGGAAGGGCAGGCCCTGCAGAGCAAGCTGATGGGAAACACTGAGCCTCACTGAGCCTCTTTCTCGTGAGAATCCCACACTTCTCTGAACCCACCCACCTGGCTGCTTCTGCTATCCCCACTGCAGTGGTCAAAACCCCCACCATTTCTGCCCTGGCTCTCTCCCATGGCCTCCCACCTAATCAATCACTTTTATGCCAGTTCCCTCACCCGTTGCCACCCATAATCATCAACCACAGTAATCAGAGTGAACTTCTAAAAACATAGATCACATCACACCTCACTTATAATGCAGGAACTACCTCCCTTCTCACTTGGTAGAGCACCCAAATACTCCACCCTGGTGTCCAAGGGCCTCACCAGTCCTGCTCATCCCACCCTCCTCTTGCTCACTCTGTTCCAGCCACACAGACCTTCCTGCTTCTAGGCTCATTCCCACCTCAGGGCCTTTGCACCTGCTGTTTCCTCAGTATGGGATGCTGTGACCCAGGGCCAGACCCTTCTTGTCATGCAAGTCTCAGCTCAATCATTGCTTGCCACAGGACAACCTTCCCCACCCAGCCAACATCAGTACCCTCAACTGACCCTTGTCAGTCACTGTATCAAAGCCTTGTGTCCTGTTTTCCTCATAGCACATACCATTACTTAAAATTATCCTACTTATTATTTATATTTTACCTCCTGTCCCCAACACACACACACACACACACACACACACACACACACACACACACCCTTAGAATGGGGCTCCTTAAGAGTCTTATGGAGCAAGACTTCATGGGTCCCTGCTCCTATGTGGGTCCTGTTCGCCTGCATCTCCAGACCCTGGAACAGGGTTAGGCACAAAATAGTTGATTAATAAATTTGTGTTGGATGAAAGAATACTCCAAAAGGTTCTTGTATGAATGAAATGAGATCATTATCTACAAAGAATTTTGCGGATGCATGGCACCAAATAAGCACCTAACACACAGCATTTCCAGTAACAACTCTCTTACCTGACATGGTCAGGAGCAGCTAATAGGTTAATCAAAAAAAAAGTTGGGTAAAGCAGGAATTACTGAAATTATGCAGATAAATGTGTGTATGTGCATATATATATTTTCTCTTTCTCTCTCTCTATATATACACACACACATACACACAAACCACAAACACTATTTCAACTTAAAACATTTCATGCTAATCTTTTGGTGTAGGGCCAAGGCTTCTATTTGAGCTGTGTCTCCAGATTGGAGTTCTACATCTTTGTTTTCCTTTTTTAAAAATTATAATTCATTCTTCAGGCCTTGTTCAGCTGGTAAAAACTAAAAAATAAAATTATAATTCATGCCTTTTTATATCATCTATGATTTCCAAATTTGGCTTAAAATAAAGAACTAAACTTAAAAGATGGAGAAATTGCCTTTAAAAATGGAGAAGGAATTTAAACTCCTATGTGAAATCAACTGAGAGCAAAATTCTAGGATTACATACACATGTTTCTAATCTTTATCGGCTGTCCTGCCTGCAACTAATTTGACAGCCATCATTGCTAGTAATTGACTTTTATCAAGTCGTTCAATGCATGCAACTTGATTTTTTCTAAGAAGCAATTCTCTTTTTGCCCATATTTTACTGGGTCACTCAATATTTAATTAGATTATATTAGCACAATAACAAGCTCAGCCAGCACAGAAAGGACTGGGAAGAAACCCAGCCCTGTGACCCTTGGTAAGCATTCACTCTAGCGCAGGGATCATGGGGGCATTCAAAGAAATACTGTGGGTACCAGGCAGGCTATGAGTGCCCAGCAGGCTGTGGCCTTCAGTCAGTGGCTTCTATAGAAGGAAGAGCCGAGAAAACTCATGAATTTGTGACTTGGTTAAGAAATGAGTTGGCCGAGCACAGTGTCTCATGCCTGTAATTCCAGCACTTTGGAAGGCTGAGGCGGGAGATTACCTGAGCTCAGGTGTCCACAACTAGCCTGGGCAACACAGTGAAACCCCATCTCTACTAAAATACAAAAAATTAGCTGGATGTGGTGGTGTACGCCTGTAGTCCCAGCTACTTGGGAGGCTGAGGCAGGAGAATTGCTTGGACCTGTGAGGTGGAGATTGCAGTGAACTGAGATCATGCCACTGTACTCCAGCCTGGGCAACAGAGTGAGATTCCATCTCAAAACAAACAAACAAACAAACAAACAAAACAAACAAAAAAAGAAATGGGTCAAGAAAGATTTTATGATAGTAGTAACAGCAATTGTAGTTACAGTCAATGAAGATTAAATGGAAATATGCGAAAATGTTTTCTCTGAAAGATTGTTATATTCTTCTTAACACTTTCCTATGTCTTCCGAATTCTTACAATGTCCATAAATAATATTTCACAAAAACAGAGCAATTTGTGCTCTTGGCTGAGTCAAAGGATACATACTACTAACAGTTACTATTTCTAGAGCCTCTGTTTTATGCCAGCAACGTACATATGTTACCTCGAGTCCTCATGGTCACTCAGCAAAGTGATAACCAGCCTTATGACACGATCAGCCAGCTTTAGGATTGTATGACTCTGTTCACTTATGATGGCCAACATTTAAGCCCAGTTCTCTATCCAATACTATATTCCCTCCTCTGTCTGAAAGCCACCAAATGTAGTCAGTATTTCCATCAGCTGGCAGGACATCAGGTCAATGAGCCATCAACGCTGACCGAATCCTCCTTTAGATCACTGTCCTGTTCTCTGCTTCGCAAGTTCATCAGAAACAAAGTCTTTCCTCATCTGTTCCGGCCTTCCACACTGCCCTCCCACCCCTGACTGCAGCCTGTTACCTCCCTCTCCCACCTGTGGGCTCAAGACTCCCAGACCTGGGATAGATGTAGCCTCATTAGCATTTGCCCTCTGGAGGCTGGGCCTGCATTGTCCTATCTCACCTCCCTTCCTGGACTGTGGATTTCCTTCTTGCTCTGCCCTCTGCTATCTGTGTCCCTCTCCCCTTCACTGTTCACCTGTACTTCTGCCCTGTTCCAGCCCTGACCTCCAGGAACCCCAGGCCTCTGCCTTGCCCTCCGAGAAGTACAACCCACCGCATGGCCTGGCCACTGTTTACCCTGTGCTCTTCATGGTTCCCTAGCCACATCTCTTCCTGGTGACCCAAGAAAGATCCACACTTCTGCTGCCCCAATTTAGTACTGACACAACATAGGAAATTGTTGGGGTTGGGGGGCTCACAGGTGATGTGTAATGTGGATGGGAAGAGGGTCTCCAACACGAGGTACCAGCAAAATTCTGGTGGCAGCTTCAGATAGACAGAACCCTCCCGATGACCATAGTTCTTAACTACCAGTGACCCTCAAATTCAAAGGACTTACTGGCTCCAATTTTCAAAGAGAAAAATGCAGTCCTAGAGACACAGAGAAAGAAAAAAGATCAAGAGAAAGACAGCAAAATCCAAAAGAGAGGCCAACATTGTAAAAACGTGGCATCTTCCCACATTTAATATTCTCATCCCATTCCCTTCTATGAAAAGACTTAATTAGCAACATCAAATAGGATCTCAAAGCAAGTGATAAGGAAATAGGAGCTCTATAGGAAGAAAGTCACAGCACAGATTTCTAGAAAAGTGTAGATCCAGGCAGTAAGCGTTCACTGCCAAGAATCTGCAAGAGGCTGGCCTCCCAGGAATCCCTAACACTGACAGACATGAGTTTCAAATCCCAGTTTCTTCACCTCTTTTTTGGGTGGTTTTAGGTGCATGTCTGAACCCTCCAAGGCTTCATTTCCTCACATGGAAAGGGTGATGATAACACCTGCCTCACAGGATTGTGGACGCTTAAATGAGTTCAGGCTGATAACCAGATCAGAAGCCATGTCTAGAGATGTTTTGGGTTGTCACACTGTGGGGGGGTAGACGGAGGTGTGCTATGGGCATCTTTCAGTAGAAGCCAGCAGAGATGCTGGTAAGCACTGGTCATCAGCCTGCAGGATACAGGACACCGCCCATGACAAAGAAGGATCCAGGGCAAAATGGGGATAGTGCTGAGGTTCAGAGCCCTTCCCATACACAGCACAGAGTCTGGCTCAGCACGCTTTAGTGCTCACAACCCCTCCTCTCCTTACTTCTCTTTATGGATAGTGAATTCCATCAGGTAAGGAGTCAAGGATCTCCTTTTCATGTATTGTGTGTACAAATGAAGAAGGTAAAGTGCCAGGTATAGCACCAGGCTATCCCCAAACCTGGTAGTTCCCTTCCTCCCTTTCCTCCCAACCCCCACAGCCCCACACCCATCTTCTTGCAGAACCGTACTGAGCAGGCAGCCAGGAGCACAGCAGCGATGTATCTCAGGCCGATTTGCCAGCTAACCAGCACAGAGGCCTTGGGGAAACACCCATCTCAGCCTGGAACAGCAACTCCAAGGAGGCTGACTTCAGAGAGACAGCCAGGCCTGGGCAGCACCTCTGAGACCCCCCTCTCATTTCCGTTCACAGAGATTAAAAAATGACCATCCTATCGAGCCATAAGTGTGCCATTTCCCCCAGACTTGACAGCGATCCCATATTCGGAAGGTAGAAGTCAGAATTCATTTATTCAGTAATACACTCAATTATTCAACAAACATGGGTTTCATACTTTGGTGTGCACAGTACTCTCGCAGTTTTAGAAAAAAAATTCAGTGTTATTACTTTTCAAACCCTGTAACTATTTAACCAAGACATCCATGGGAATGAATAAGTAACAGAGGGAAGAAGATGTTTAAATCTCACCAAATCTTGGATCTGACCAGCCTCATTTTAAATGGTAAAAAGAGCCACTTGATAAAGTGGTCAAAGTTAATATTATTCCATTAGTCACTCTCTCTTTATTAAGGCATCAGAGGTGATTCATTGAGTTTCTGAAGCAGGGTATTTTTTAAATCCTACTCTTTCCTGTGCAAACTATGCCAAGACACAATTTGCCTATATTATATAATAACGTGTCTTCCCTAGAGATGGCCCAAGTAAAGCCACTTATTCCTCATTCCCAAATTCAGTAAGGCCTGTTTCTACCTTGCCTGAGCATGTGAGAAAATGCAAGGGAAAGTGCCTTGACAATCAGAAGACCTGGAACAAATGTTGGCCTCTATTACTCATATTAGACGTCATAGTTTTCAAACTCCTGGGAGGTAGAAGAAATGAGGCTTAGCTTTGTGCTGCTGGGTGCTGGACTCCAAGTTGCTAAGATGCCTGTCCTTTTTCCGTTTATTGACTGCCTCATCTGGGGATGTTCTGCCCTCTTAGCCGACACTTCCCTCTTGCAGCAAATGCAGCTTCAGGGAGGCCTGAAATCTTGCTTCTATCTTGCTTGCTCCTTTGCCCACTGCCTTGCAAGAAGAAGATCTGCAGGGCCTCTAAGGAGGAGGCTCTCAGCTGGAAGGAGCCAAGAGCCAGCCTTCGATGTTGCCAAATGCCTGTCTGGCCCAAAGCAGGAAGTCTGCAAGAACACACCCACAGTGCTGAGTGTAGAGCTCATCTGAGGATAAAGTGCCCACCTCTGAGCTCAGCTCAGCACCTCATAAAGCGAGGCTCAGACTGCATAAATAAGATGTATCTCTAAGGCGAAGTGAGGCTTGCAGAATTTATGTGCTCCTGGGGCCCCTAGCAAACAAGCTTAAACCAACAGTACCTGCCTCTCCTTCCCTTCTGTGTACCATCTGACTTGGCTGCTAAGGCTGCCTCCTGTGTTTGTCTGGGGTGTGCCTGGGCCAACCAGGCAGGCAGGAGCATGTGTGGCCTTGAGAAGCCCTGGTCCCCTCCAGGGAAGGACTGCTCAGGAACACAGACAGGAGGCCTTTGCCACACTCTGTTGGCTTCTGTGTAAAGAAAAACAGGTAGAGAGAGCCAGGAAGCAAACAGAGACGGAAAGTCATTTACAGGAACAGCCTGAGTAGAGAAACCAGATGTGGGCCAGTGTCAGCAGCAGAGATGGTCTGCTGCATAATTCATCCATTGTGGGTCTGTTTATGTGTCTGTTTTTAAGGTTAATCATTTGTTTGATCGAGGCCTCTTCCCCTGATCACTTCTGTTAGCACATGAACAGGATGCTTGTATGAAATGCAAACATCCTCATTTGGCAGACGCAGACTTTGCTAAATTATCCTTCCAGCTGCAGATAAGTTGTGACATTTGTAATAAGTTGCCAGTCATGAGAGGCATAGTGTATCCTCAGAGAAATTCAAGGCTGAATTCCTTCAGCTCCAGTCCCTAACACTCTCTGAACAAAGGGCACTTTCCAGCCCAAGACACAAAATAGTTGAGAAGGATGCAGAGTCACTCATTTTCTTGGGACATTGGTCTGCCCCATAAAGACACATTGGCCCAGATTCCAGTTCCCATCAAAATGTTGCAATACATACACCAGGAAAACACCTCATGGGAGAAGAGGGCTTCCCGTCCAAGCATACACACACTGACAGTCAGACCTCTATCCTTAGGGCAGAGGAAAATAGATTCCTCTTCTCAAAAGCCACCCCTGAGGAAGTAAACAGATTTTAGTTCAAAGAATTCCCTTCGGGAGGCCAAGGTGAGTGGATAACCTGAGGTCAGGAGTTTGACCAATATGGTGAAACCCTGTCTCCACTAAATATAAAAAAAAATTAGCTGGGTGTGGTGGTGGGCACCTGTAGTCCCAGGTACTCAGGAGGCTGAGACAGGAGAATTGCTTGAATCCCGGCACAGGAGTTTACAACAAGCTGAATTGCGACACTGGACTCCAGCCTAGGTGACAGAGCAAGAGTCTGTCTCAAAAAAACAAACAAAGAATCCCAAGTGGGGACCAGCTATTGAAGGCATGGCAGGTCATGTGCTTTAGGGGGAACAGTGAGATTTTAGAGTCAGAGAAGCCTAATTTCAAATGCCAGTCCTCCCCCACTTATTAGCTGAGTGGTCTTGGATAAATTATTTTACTGCTCTGAGCCTGTTTCCTCAGGGTTAAGGTGGACTGCTATGAAGCCTAGAAATGATAACGAAGGGCCTGGCTCACTGTTGTTGCTTGATAGAGAACAGCTATTGCTATGATCATTATCAAAGACAGCCTAATCAGGTGCCCACCTCCACTAAAATTTCCAGTCCCACCTGTACCTGAATCCTTGCAGTGATGCTACAGCCTGCAGGTGTTTATCCATCCCATCATTTCACAAAGACACCATGGCACCTGCTCGGGCCAGGCCCTGGGCTAGGCACTATGTGTTCAGCCACTAATGAAGTAAAGCCCCTGCTCCCTAGAAGTTGAGTTCAATTGTGTGTGAGTTTGACAGAAAAGATTTCCTAATTTTGAGTCAAAACTACTACAATGCAACAGTATCCCCTGTGGATTATGAGAAAGCTTCACCGTCTTCTGTGACAGTTCCAACTCTATTTTCAGGCATCATTTTTTTCCTCTTTTTGTTGACGTAAATGTACATACAGAAAGGTACAACAAATACATATGTACAACCCAGTGAATATTCCCAAGCTTAGCACCTCCATATAGCAATCGTGCTGGTCAAATCATTGCCAGCACTCCAGAAACCCCTTGTTCTCCCTTCCATCACTACTCAACCAAGGATAACCATGACACTGAATTCTAACAGCATAGGTTCATTTAGTCTGTTTTACCATGTTGACATTATCTTTAAAAAATTTATTTGTACTGGGTTCTTTTCTCTCCTGGCCTGAGCATATAAAAACAAATACTGAATAGGTTTCCTTCTACATCACAAAGTTCTGCCTCTACACAGTTTTCTTTTCTGTTGAGCCCCTGAGGGCCAGGGCAAGTGCCCCAGAGCCTGCACATAGTAAGTGCTCAGTAAGTATGTGCTAAGTAAATGAATGATGACAGGATCCCTCCACACACCAGAGCAAAGGCAGGATCAGAGTCAACAGCTGCAGGGCAGAGAATATGGTGCACAAGGTCTGAGAAGGAACTGCAGAGCAAAGACCTCTTTTCCAGGTAATTCTGCCCCTCTGGACTGAATAGCCCTGGACCCACTCCTGACTCACTGAAGTTCTACTGAGTAACACGCGTTTTATTCTGCTCTCAAACATTTTCATATTTTTCTTATTGAAAAGAAAAAAAACCTGGTCACAAATAAATCAGGTCATCACCAGGCATGATGGCTCAGGCTTGTAATCCCAGCACTTGGGGAAGCTGAGGCAGGTGGGTTGCTTGAGCCCAGGAGTTCCAGACCAGCCAGGGCAATATGGTGAAACCCCATCTCTCACTGCACTTCAGCCTGAGTGACAGAGCAAGATCTCATCTCAAAAAAAAAAAAAAAAAAATCAGGTCATGAAACAATTAATGAGAGCCTATACTTGCTAGGCAAGAGGGGCAATTTACTGAGTGCCAATTATGTGCTGGGCATTCTGTTTGCCTTGGATGACTCCAAGATGAACCAGGTACCCTTGCTGTTCACAAGTAGCTTCCAGAAAAAAAGCTACAAGCACATAAACACACAACGGCAGCATTAAAGTGTTCCATAAATGCTAGAACCCAGATATGCACAAAAGGCCATGTGATAGAAAAAGAAGCAGAGTTTAAAGGAAATGCCACCTTGAGGGGATGACATTTGAAGAGGGCTTGAAGAATGAGTAGTTCAGTAGATGAACACAGGGAAGGGATGCCCCAGGCAGAGTAAACGGCATGAGTAACTGTGGGGCTGGTATTTTGTAGTACCAGCAACTGGTTGTTTATAGCCAGTGTCTGCTGTGATTAGTCATGAACTGCTTGTGAGATATTATGAATATCAAGCTTAAGTAAAAACAGGAAGACAGGAAAGGACAGGCCACACTAAGATAACAGTGTGAGTTACCAGATTCTTGAATCCCTATGAAGGATGACATGTAGATGGCATGCATACCAACACTGACTCCTACGCCCAAACCAGACCTGAGTAATCGATCACAACACTCTCTCCAGAGTCACCCAGAAACAACCTGCTCAGCAAAGCGCTCTAGAGCGTCACCACAAAGTAATAGGAGCTGACATCATCCTGAGTTGTGTATTACAGCTTCCATTGCCTCATCACCTCCTCCCTCATCAACGCCGCATCACCTGGATTCAGTCTCCAACACCCCACTGAAAGCGCTTTAAGATTTCCATTGCCTTTCTCCTCACCAGGTTCAGAAGTCCCCATTCTGATTTAATACCACATTCACTTCCTCCTGCCTTGCTGCCTCCTCCACGAATCCAGTGTACCTGCTCTCTCTCCTTCATTTGCATGCCTTCAACTACGCTTTTTTCCCACTCTTTCACATCTGCCCTTTCCCAGAGTAAATCCCCTAGTCCAGGGCTTACTGATCTAATCTCAGAGTCAGAGAAGCCAGCCATCTATCCTCACTCCTCTGAAAGGAAGTCATCCTCCTCTATGGCCTTCCTTATCAGCACAGGTTAGCAAGCGTTTACAGCCCAGCTCAGCTTTCAGGGACAAAATTATGTATTATTAAGGTTTCCTCCAGCTACCCTGCAGCAACTTGTAATGCCCAGAACCATCTGGCTGCGTTAGTCCTTGGGAGTCTCAGTGATGAAAGGCACAGCTGAGCAAGAGGGTGAAGCTACCAGTGAAAATAAAATTTAGAATTTATTTATTGATTTCAAACAATCTATGTCCCCAGAACTGCAGCGTACAGCTCCTCTGGCAAGTGAATATAAAAAATGTACAAGCAATACATGCATTCACACCATAAAACCCCACATGGTTTTGCTAGGTCTAAGCGATTCATGTATTTTGCAAAAGAAAAAACACCACAACATTTTTAATATGTGTTCACTACACAGGTGGCTTCTTTTTTCCTGAAGTGGGATGACTTCAAACTCAGGATAGTCAGGGAACGATGTCAAATACACCATCTAAACCCTGTGCAGATGACTACACTTCCCCAAACAGCTACAAGGAGACCAAGGAAAAGCAGCTGGTGGTTCAAGTGTTTGGTGTGCAGGGCGACTCCCCAGGCTCAGGCTTCCTGGAGTAGGGCTGGCCATGCATCAACCAGCACTATTGATTCCTGTCATTGCTATTTTCTGATAGAAAGTTGGGTATTTGTCTTAGGTTAATTAAAAATGGACTATGAGAAAAAACTGTGTTATTAGAAAAGTGAAGGCACATAAAATAACTCTCAAGATTATGCTGCTTCCAGATACTGAGGGGACAAAACTTTCAGTCAGTGGGCAAGAAAACAACTCAGAAGATCCCAGGAAGGTACAGCCCTGGTATCCTGGAAGATGTGCAGCTGCTGAGGAGGGTACAGAGTTGGTCGTGGAAAATGGCCAGCCTGCCCTCTCTCAGGTAATCCTATGTCCCTTCCCAAACCACACATCCGCTTCTCCCTCTTCCGGACTAGGTGCCCCAGACAAGGAAAAGTGTGGGACAAAACCCTTTGGGTTCACTCGCAATGGAAAGAACACCTGCAAGAAAGCTACTCTCTGGCAGAGCACGGTCCTTGTACACTGGGAACCTGAAAACGTGGGCAAACAGATAGAGGTGAAAGTGATCTGTGATTTGGTTGGATTCCTTGGCATTGTTATTCAGGATCATCACTTGGACACTAGTGTTAAGTGAATAATGAGTGAATTAATAAATGAATTTTTCCATTGTTAAAGTTTCCACTTTTTAAGTCTCTCATTCATTCTAAACAAAAGAAGAAATCGAAACAAATATTGATTGAAGACTTACTTTATATCAGGAACATTTAATTCTCATAAAAACCCACCAAAGGAGATATCATTTTCCTTAGAAACGAGGAAGCTGAGTCTCAGAGGAAAATTCTGAACTGAGTCAGTCTCCCAAACACAAACCCCAGGCATTTTCCTTTTTATTTTTCCTCCTCTTTCTCTTCTTCCTCCTGTCTCTCCTCTTTCTTTTCCTCCTACTCGTCCTGTGCTTTAAGCCCTTCCTTTTCCTTCTCCCCTTCTTCTTTCTTTTCTTCTTCTTTCCCATCCCTAACTTTTTAGATCCAAGCTTTATATGCACAAAGATTAAAGGGTAAATTATTTCTACAAACCTTATAAAACATATACGCTCCCTTTCTATAGGAGTATCCTGCTCCACCTCTGTGATGGTTAATACTTTGTGTCAGCTTGGTTAGATTGAAGGATGTAAAGTATTGGTCCTGGGTGTGTCCGTGAGGTTGTTGCCAAAGGAGATTAACACTTGAGTCGGTGGACTGGGAAAGGCAGACCCACCCTCAGTCCAGGTGGGCAGCATCTAATCAACTGCCAGGGTGGTCAGAATAACGGCAGGCAGAAGAATGTGGAAAGACTAGACTGACTGAGTGTCTCAGCTTACATCTTTCTCCCGTGCTGGATGCTTCCTGCCGTTGAACGTTGGACTCCACGTTCTACTCTTGCACCTTCAACCACAGGCTGAAGGCTGCACTGTTAGCGTCCCTACGTGTGAGGTGTCAGGACTCGGACTGGCTTCCTTGCTCCTCGGCTTGCAGATGGCCTAATGTGGGACCTCGCCTTGTGATCATGCTAGTCGATACTCCTTAATACAGTCCCCTCTTTGTGTACATCGATCCTGTTAGCTCTGTACCTCTAGAGAACCCTAACTCATACAGCCTCCACTCCTAACTCCCAATTTCCACTCCTGGGGCAACTGCTTTCAACTCTTTCAGTTTTTTCTCTTGATATTTACTGCTATATCTCTATGCTACTTTTTCCTGATTTTTTTTCAGTTGTAAGCATTTTCTATTGACTTTCCCTAACAGAAGGTAAAGGTTTAACTCTTTTTGACAAACATATTTTGCCTCCCCTCCCCACCCATCTCCAGCTGTGCATTTAAAACAACAACTTTATCCCACACTCACACTTAATAGTTTAGGAGGGTATAGAATCCCAAATTGAAAATTATTTCTCTTCAGAATATTAAAGTCATTGCTCTTTTTCTAGTTTCCAATATCGTTTTTGAATAATCCAGGGCCATTAGAGGTGTTACCTATGGGTGCAATGTTAAAGACCCAGGATACTAATTTCTCTAAAAGTATCCTTGGGTTTTAAATACCTTAAATAAATTTCAGTTCACAGAATTGATAAGGTAAATTACTGATGCCTTCTCTAGACCCTGAAGCGTCAGACTTAGGGAATGTTAAAGTTGTTGATCACTGAGGCTTACTGACAACGCATGGCAAGGCAGCCTATTCCTCCTAGACCTTGTGAGAGGAGAGACCTGCCAGGAACACTATCCCAGGGGCCGCTGTAAGTAAATGGGGATGGGCGATTAGAAACCTCCAAGCACAGCAGAACACATTACCTTACCAAGAGAAAAATGAAGAAAACACTGAGGGAATCAAAGTATGTAACCAAGAAAATATCTACCTAAAACTCCTGCACAAATACCCCCAGGGATGCCATAGAGTGACAGTTCATGGGAAACCCTTCTCTAAGCAAACCTTTTCAGCTCAGTTTATTAGAGCTTATCTTCCACTTTCTTTTTTTTTTAAATTGTACTTTAGGTCCTGAGGTACATGTACAGATCATGCAGGATTGTTTCATAGGTACATACACGGCAAGGCGGTTTGCTGCCTCCAACCCCCCATCACCTATATCTGGCATTTCTCCCCATGTTATCCCTCCCCACCCTCCCCATCTCCCACTGTCCCTCCCCAATACCCCCCCAACAGACCCCAGTGTGTGATACTCCCCTCCCTGTGTCCACGTGTTCTCATTGTTCAACACCCACCAATGAAAACCAGTGAGAAAATAAGATCAACTACCAAAATCCACTTTGCAGCCAATTTATAGCACCCATCTCTTTTTTTTTTTTTTTTTGAGACAGAGTTTCGCTCTAGTTACCCAGGCTGGAGTGCAATAGCGCAATCTCGGCTCACCACAACCTCCGCCTCCCGGGTTCGAGCAATTCTCCTGCCTCAGCCTCCCAAGTAGCTGGGACTACAGGCGTGCGCCACCATGCCCAGCTAATTTTTGAATTTTTTAGTAGAGACGGGGTTTCACCTTGTTGACCAGGATGGTCTCGATCTCTTGACCTCGTGATCCACCCGCCTCGGCCTTTATTAAGCAAGGAATATGTGCATTTGGCCCAGGGTAGCTTAACAGCATGTGAAGTTAACTTCATGCCAATTTGAGTTCACAGTTCTAACCACATACATTGTTCTATATTGCTACACAAAGAGTTGCAGCTGCTTTGTTTCCATGTGTTAATTCTAAAAATTCAACCCTATAGTAAGAGTTGCACAGTGAAATCTGTATAACTTTCATCTAGATTAATCAACTGTTAACATCTTACCACACAAGTTTTCTCTCTCCCTTCTTCTTTCTCTCTCCCCCTCCTTCCCCGCCTCTCCCCGTCCTCCTCTCTCTCTCTCTCTCTCTCTCTCTCTCTCTCTCTCTCTCTCTCTCTCACTTCAACTCTAAATACACCATTACCTATGACGGCATTATTGTATATTACCATAATACCATATGATACCCAAGAAATATAACATTGATAGACCTATTATCTAATAGACATTTCGTGCTTAAATTTTCCCAATTATCTCAATCATGTCCTTTATAGCTCTGTGTTCATTTTCTGATTCATAATCCAATCTGAGCTCAAGCACAGCATCTGCTCGTTATATCTTTTTGGTCTCGTTTGGTCTGGAACATTCCCTCCACACACATATACCCTTTTTTGTTTTTTAAAAATTGACATTTTTAGAGTCTATGCTGTTTGGGGTAGGAGATCTTATAATGTGAATGTGTCTGATTAATATCTCTTTATTAGATTCAAGTCAAAGGTTTTTGGCAAGTATACTACATAAGTGATAATGCACTTATGCACTCATCCCACTGCACTCCATCAAAACCACATAATGTCAGTTTGTCCCATTATTGGTCATTCTAAGTGTGGTCGCTGGATTAAGGTGCCATCTGCCATGTTTGTCCATTGTAAAGCTACTTGATTCCTTTGTAATTAATAAGTAATGTGTGGATGTTACTCCAAGGCCATGTGAATATCTGCTTCCCCAAATTGCTGTTGTTTTTTAATCACTGCAATTATTGTGATCCCTCTCTTACAGATTCAAGCGGTAATCAGAAGACAGAGGCATGGTCTTCATTCACTTCACTCTCTCTGCAAATCCCATTTGGCACCAGCTAATGATAATGAAGTCTTTGGCACTTTTTTCCTATAGATGCACTTACAGGAGAGAACTCCATTTCTAAAATGCATTCCACCAAAGCACAGTGAAAGCAATTACCAATACTCAATTACTCCAGCTTCACTCCATCACTGTAGATAGTCTTAAATGCCATGCAAGGGTGGTTTTGAATATCCTGAATGTGAAAATTGGCCTACAATAACAAAGAAAGGCTCAGAAGTCTTCAACAGCTTCCAAGAACTAGCCAACACAACCCAAACTCCTTATCTGACACTCAGGCTCAGCTAGCTGTGACCCCAGCTCCCACCCCTGTCTCCTGACTCCCCTACCTCTCAGACCAAATTGAGCTTCCCTCTTCTTCTGTACCCCCACGCTTTTCCTTTGCCCATTCTGAATCCTCTGTCTTGAATGCCCTGATTCTCATCATAGAATTACAAATTTTACTTAGCTTTGAAGGGCAAGGTCACATTTTTACTCTTTCAAAAATGTTTGCTTAAAAAAAAAAAAAACTTTCCCCTTTTGTAAGTTCTCTTAATCTGTGACAATTAGGGCCCTTATTACAGTTTGTAGTTCTGCATGTGTCTTATCTCCCCATGCGGCTGAAATGGAGGCTGTGATATCTCCATGGTACACTGAGCTTGTGTTCAGAACATCAATGACATTCTAATACCAAAATATTTTTGAAAGAATTTGATATCCAAAAACATTTTTTTTAACATTTAAGTAGTTATTATGGGAGCAATTAGAACTGCTGGAATTGTTTATATATATTTATAATTAGTATATTTTTATTTGCATTACATTCGGAAAAGAGGGGAAGGGAGCACTATGGTTCTTAGGACCCCATATATCTTCATCTAGCCCTGGCTGAAAACTCTTAAGAATAGAATTGGTGTTATTTCTCCCCTAGCCCCAGGCCTAGCATCATCTGCTATGCATGGTAACTGCTCAATAAGTAGTTACTGAACAACTGAGGGAAAGCTTGGAGTCACACAAATTGCTTGTGCTCCTTTGAGGATGGAATGACATTCCCCTCTCTCCATCCCCCAACCATTTCTCCCTCAGCACATCTCATCAGAAATAGAGGCCTCAGCCCTCTGTGCCTCGCCACTGGCAGAGAGCAGAGGACTGGCCATGGACCTTTGGCCACACACTGGCATATCTGAATTCAAGACCTTCGCTGCCCTGTGATCAACACATGCACTACTCCACCCCCTGTGGAAAACTGAAAGATCCTGTTCATGGTGACAACTAGAGAGCAATCTTACTTCTTTGGCTATATCTGGGGTCACTCTCAGCACGACTCAGAAAAAGTATGAGACAGCATTGGTGGTCGCATCCTCTGAGAAGCCTCCTGAGGGCAGGACCTTCCAGCACAGCCCTCAGGGTCCTTGGTTACAGCATCAGAACACTCCAGACACTTCACTATGGCCCAGTGAATACCAACTACATGCAGATGCAGGCCACAGCATGGGGAACTCAACACCAGGGAAGACTCAACTGCCACCCAAAAGGAGCATTACGAAGTCACAGAGCCCACGCTGCCAAATCTGAAGCACCCAAGATTCACACAAGGCAATGTGAGATGAAGGATCTGGAAAGCTTTATAATAGAAAAATCACCTTTAATGGCAGCCCATATTTTGCCCAGCACTAAAGTATACAAACCATTTTAACATCTGCTGTCTCAGTACACTCTCCCTGGGGCCCTGTGAGATGGGCAGGTCAGAAGTATTCAATATGAAACCAGGTAAAGCTCCATACCCTGGGTCGTCTTTTTGATAAGGCCTCACCATGTTCCAGCCTCTATTCAGGTCACTTCTGTAAACCTTCCATGAGTACGGCTCATTTCCAGGCCTTGCACCAGGTGCTGAGCATGCAGAAAGTCCCCTGGAGCACAAACTATGTGAAAGGTACTCATGCATTTAGAGATGCATTCCTTGCATTGGTGGTATAATGATGAGCATCGCTGCCTTCCAGAGATGCATTTCCTCCAGGGTTCAGTGCAAGAAATAGAAACGAAGGTGCCTGCCTTTGAGGAGTTATCCAGCTGTTGTGCCACTTTTCATACCATCTTGAGTGAACTGTTGGCCCATCTGTCTTTTCTTCTAGGCTGTGATTTTCTTTAGAAAATGGGCGTCTCTGTGACTCCAGGGCAAATCTCAGAGCTGGGCACATTGCAACATCATTTCAAAGACAGGCTTCTGTGATCGTGGACAGTCCCAGAGCTCAGCCCTGTATATGCACTCACTGAGCTCCACCTTCAGGCTTTCAGGCTGCAGGCCTTCCTGACCCAGAATTCTGTGTACCACCTCTCCACACCTCTCTGTAGCTCTAACTGAGGAGGATGGTGCCTCTCCGTAGCACTAACATGAGGATGATGCCTGGGCAGACACAGCCGGCACTCTTTCCTCTCAGCGGTAGCGCAGCTGGTACTGCCTTCCACTTGACTCCTGACAAAGACATACAGCCTGCCAGGTGATGCAGGGGAGGGCCAGCTGCAGCTGAAGGCCTTCTCTCCTGGGGTTTATAAAAACAGGCTGCCCCCCATCTCGGACTGAATGAGGTTTCTCGCTGGGAATAATGGCATTGAAGTATCCAAGGTCTTCATTCAGGAGCTGAATCGTGGAATACCAGCCAAAGGATCTGCTGAAGACTGAAGGGGCCGGTTGTCCAGCTTCACACAGGGAGGGCTCCTTGAAGCTAACTACTGTCACCAGACCCTGGTCTCAAACCTTACACACTGGTCTGCAAAGAGCTACAGCTTGAGGTTGCTGTGTCCCCCGCAGCCAAGGCTGAAGCACAGCCAACCCGGTCCCCTACAGCTAACAGAGCAACCCCACACACCTGATCCCCAGAATAGGCCCTAGACAATCCCGGGAGACCTGGATGATGCAGCGGTTCTTTACTTCTGAGCCACATACCCCTCAGAAAATCTGAGAAAAGGCTTAGACTATCTCTGCTGAGACTGCGTATACATGCACACTGTGTTAGGGAATGAATGCTTCTGTTCCCACCAAAACCGATAGGTTGGAACCCAATCCCCAATGTGATGATGTTTGAAGGTAGGGCCTTTGGGTGGTGATTGGATCAGGAGGGTGGAGCCATCATCAATGGAATTGGTGCCCTTCTAAGAAGAGGCCAGAGAGCTCTCCCACTCTCTTTTTGCCATGTGAGGACACAATGAGAAGTTGTCAGTAAGCAACCCAGAAGAGGGCCCTCGCCAGACCGGACCACACTGGCAGCCTGATCTTAGACTTCCAGCCTCCAGAACTGTAAAAAATAAATTTCTGTTGTTTATAAGCCATCCACTCTATGGTACTTTGTTATAGCAGCTCAAACTGACCAACGCACATATATAAGTATATGTATGTAGACCATGATATGTATACACATGTCTACATATATATACACACACATATATATGTCTACATATATATATATATACACACACAGTTACTCCCATAATTTTTACACATTTGCAGATTCCCTAAAGCCCATCCAGAAATCTAAGAATTCTTTATTAAAGTCACCAAAGAAGAAAGTCAATTGTTCCATCTGAAACTGCCTGCCCCTATGGGTTCAGAGCTGAGCCATGTCTCCTGGGCAGGAGTAAAGGGTGAATTTAGCCCTAGGTCCAAGTGGCATGTGACCTCACACACAGTGTGGAGGGCAGTCTGTCTCGCGGTCTGGCACTCTTGACCCCATGTCACAGCTGTCAGACTCTGCCTGACCCAGATCTGCCAGGAGGACAGACTGTTTTTCCTTGTGGAAATAGTTCATGGTGCTTGTCATTTACAGAGTCTCTTTGGATTTCACTCAGAGATGGAGGGAAGCATCCCAATCCTGTAGAAATTCCTCATTCTGAGTGTGGCAAGGAATTAGAAACGAGACGTGAAAGAGGGTCTGATCCTTATTCTCACGTATGTGGGGACACACATGGCCACACACACACAGTCTCTTTCTGAGCCCAGTGCTGTGACAGTAAATTAGCCACATCTTCAGGATAGCTCAGCCCAGCTCAGAACTTCTCCAACCTAATTTTAGTGACAGATTCTTCATCCAAATTGGCAGTCTGCACAGGTACTGTGTTTAGAAGGTGCTACGGAGAGTCTGGCGGCACCTGAGGCCTGGGCTCCTTACGTGCCTTCACACAGTGGTATTACCCATGCTCTGGCCACTCTCCTGACCCATCTTATCACATGGACACCAGGACACATGGGTGTCGCCTAGAAAAAGGATACCTCTCCACAAAGTCCCATAAGGACACTAAATCCTCTCATCACTCAGGTGGCTCGTGTGTGTGGTCTGTGTGTGTCTCTGTGTGTGTGGGTCCTGTGCATGTACAACTGTGTACTCACACATCTAAGCATGAAAACAGAAAAGGCACTGGAGATTAAGTATAGATGGGACTCCATGTAGATTTCCCAACAGACACACCCAGGATAACAGGCACCCCACCCTTCTGGACCATAGAAATACATCTAGGGGAGACAAGGGCTGCTGAATGAAGACAAGCATGTAGTGTGGAGACATGGACACTCACACCTGGGCTCAGGTCCAAACCTGAGTGCTCACTCCCTGTGTGACCTTAGGGAAGACACTGCATGTCTCTGACCCTCAGTTCCTCTTCTGTAATATGAGGATCGTAAACCTCCCTCCAAAGGCTGGGAGCAACATATATGAGGCTTGAAGAAAAGGACTTAGCACAGTGGTTGGCACATTGCAGAGGGCTGATACACATCAGTTGACTTCCTGTCCCTTGCTCTATTCTGAGCTACTCCTGACTGAACCATTTGAGGTAGAATCTGACTCAGGTTTTTCAACCTTCTGTTGGCCACAGGGTCTCTCTCTTTCAAAGCCATGGGTTGTCCTTCCACATCCTACAAGAGGCTAAGATTGGCACATCTCAAAGAGGACTTAGGCAATAAAACCAATAACGCTGTGCTTCCCAGAATGGAAAGCCTTGCCCCCACACCTCTGCATTATGATTGAACTTTGTCTTCTCTGCCAAGCCTCAAGCTCCTGTTTTTCAAGTAATCCAATCTGTTTTGTCCAAGACAAAGGACAAGAGGATTTTATGGAATGAGAAGTCAGTTTATTTCCTGGGATGTTTACATAGGTCACAGTAAAACGATTTTATGTCTCCAATGACATTTCTTCTGGGACTGTTCATGGGGAACATAATTTATTTTTTTGTAAAGCTCTAAAGGTGGTTGTTCTTTTGTTGTAAGTGGGACTGAAATGTGTTTCTAGGCAGCTACAGGGTCCCTTTGGACTGACTGTGATAGGACTTCTAGGAAAAAAGGCACAAGGCTTGAATGGGTCATGGGTGGAAAATGGGGCAAACAGCTGGTGAGCAGCTCAGACCCTGAGCTCTGGTTCCTCCAAGGGCCAGCAGAAGCCACTGAGAGTGAGGGGACCCTCTTCCTGTGAGATGTCTTGTGATTACAGAGGAAGAGTCTGGAACAGAGAAGGGAGCTTTCTAAAATACCCTCGCTTAAAGAGAAACAAACCCATCCAATGATTCCCATATCACAGATGAGGAAACTAAGGCTCAGAAACATGAAGTCACTTATCTACCTCTGGAGTAAGTTGGGGCCTATGCTTAAACCACATCTAGGTTCTGGAGCTCCAAAGTCCACACTTGCAATTGCCTGCCCCAGGCTGGCCCTACAGGGAAATCCCCTCTGAGTTTCAGGCAGAGGCTCCCCACTTGGAATGGCAGAAAAGCTTTCCTTCACACAGCAGTATTCCTGAAGTCACCTCCAAGGAAGCAGCCTCCCTGAGCACTCCCCTTGTAATGACAATGGATGGCAGGCCTCCCTTGTGGCCAAGGGTCACCAGTCCTGACATCTCTGAGTGAATAAGAAGAACAGCCATCACGCGGAAGAATCAGTTTTCTAAATGTGAAATTTCACATTTCCCATTGCTTGTCACTCATCAAATTGCAGCCACAAGCCACTGGTCCTGCTTCCCCTTCCTACTCTTGCCGTATAAATGGAAAACTCAAGGAAGCCATAAGTAGTTCTAACAGACTTCTACCTTTAGCCTGCAAGCTGACCTGTGCTCCCAGCTTCTTCCATCTGGCTGCTGGTAGAGGGACCGGAGGCTACAGAAGAAGCTGACAGCTCCATGACAGCCTCAACTGAGTGGCAGCAGAGGCAGAAGCAACTAGAACAGAGCAGGCTAGAGCCCAGAGCCTAAGAAAAGCCTAAAAGTGAGGGCAAGAGAAGGACCTGGGCCAGGAGGCAGAGGTTTGGTGGCTCATGGGAGCATCAAGGACCAGGAATCCAAAAGTGGACCTGAAACCAGGAGATAATTCAGCCATGGGAAAAGGCATATCCTATGAACAGCCATGATCTATCAAGGGCCAACTGTGCACTACACGCATGTGGTCCAAGTGAGAGGCATTACAGAGTCCAGATCCAGAGCCTGCATTCAAGTTTTGAATGTGCCACTTTCTAGCTGTGGGTCTTTGGGCAAGTCACTTCACTCTTCTGTGACTCAGCTGTGCCCTCTGTAAACTGAGAATAGTCAACGGGACCTCTCCTAAGAGACCATGAGAATAATATGAGGTCATCCTTCGAAGGGTCTGGTACTAGGCACAGCACACGACCTATACTCAGTAAATGTGGACTATTAGTACGAATCTTCCCAACCCAAGAGGCAGGAGGTGATAGTCCCATTTTACAGACAAATAGATTAATAATCCTATTTTACAAAAAAAAAAGGGGGAGGGAATTGGGAATTTCTGGAGGTTGGGATACACCCTAGGTCACACACCTGTGAGTGGCAGAGACATGTTGGAATCTAAGTCTTTGTGTGACTGGATTCCCCTACTCTCTCTGTATGCTGCCTACCTATCAGCCTCAGTGAGCAAAACTACACAGCCCCTGCCCTCGTGGGGTTTATGTTCTAGTGAGTGGGCAGAAAGGGACAATAAAACAAATAAACCCACATGATGAGTCTGGTGGCGATAAATGACACTGGGAGAAATGGAGTTGGGTTGGAAGATGGAGAGGGATGGGCCATGGCTATCTGATGACGGTGGGCAGGGAAGGCCTCTCTGGCCAGCTGAAACCTAAGCAAAGACCTGAGCATTGGAAAAAGGAAGCCTTGTGACTGTCTGGGAGGAAGAGCATTCCCAGGAGCAGGAACAGCAAGTGCAAAGCCCCTCGTGGGAGCAGGTGGCTGGGCAGGAAGGAAGGACCCTGAAAGCGCAGGCAGCAAGGCCCCATGAAGGAGGGAGGGAGTGGGAGGAGAGCCAGGTCCCTCAGTGGGAGAAAGGCACCTCAGCAAGGAGCCCATGCAGAGCTGGAGGATCAAAGTTTTGGGGGGGCCCAGTCACCTACAGGATAAGTGACAGGTGAGGACCCTGAGGAGCTGGGATAGCAGGGAAGCAGTCCAGGGGTACATGAGGCTGGGCCCTGAGTGTGACAGGGACAGCAGTGAGATGGGGCCCCACCACAGCCACCTTCTAGCCCCTGATCAGGCACAGGGGCCTCAAAGCTGCTAAGTGGGCCCAGCTGGAAGGGAAGGAAGTACAGGGATGGGGAGCATGGCCATCGTATACAATGTAAAACATGGAAGAGCAAACACCCTTAGACACCCTGAAAATCATAGCCCATCCCTGGAATGTTGGAGCAAAGGAAGCCTGGACTTAAATTCTCAGCTTCGCACTAAGTGGCCTTGAAAAGTCCTGGCCAGGCACAGTGGCTCACACTTGTAAGTAATCCCAGCACTCTGGGAGGCCGAGGCAGGAGAATCACCTGAGGTCAGGAGTTCAAGACCGGCCTGGCTAACATGGTGAAACCCCGTCTCTACTAAAAATACAAAATTAGCTGGGCACGGTGGTGGGCACCTATAGTCCCAGCTACTCTGGACGCTGAGGCAGAAGAATCACTTGAACCTGGGAGGCAGAGGTTGCAGTGAGCCCAGACAGAGCCATTGCACTCCAACCCAAGCAAAAGAGTGAGACTCTGTCTCCAAAAAACAAAAAAAGAAAAGTCCTGTGACCCCGTGGAGTCCCCCTTTCCCCATCATTAATAAGACCATGCTGCAGGGGCACTTGAGGGCTGGACAGGGCCAAACACCCAGAACGTGCTGGCACACAGTAGGTCCTCTACCATCGGTTGCCTTTCCCACTACTATTATGGCATATGGATGAGCTAAAGCTAAGGGATAAACCACGGCCACAGCTGATGCTAGCTGACTGAACTGCATATGCCCAGTGCAATGGACTGAATGTGTATGAACCCATAAAGTTCACATATTGAAATCCTAACCCCTGAGGTGGTGGTACTAGGAGGTGGGGGAGTGATTAGGTCATGAGGGCAGAGCCCTCATGAATGAGATTAGCGCCCTTATGAAAGAGATCCCAGAGAGCTCTCTTGTCCCTTCAGCCATATGAGGACACAGTGAGAAGATGCCTGCCTATGAACCAGGAAGAGGACCCTCACCAGACACTGAACCTGTTGGGGCCTTGATCTTGGACTTCCCAGCCTCCAGAACCATAAAAAACAAATTTCTTTTGTTTATAAGCCACCTAGTCTATCGTGTCTTATTTATAGCAGCCTAAACAGATTAAAACACCCAGATAAGGTCAGCTGTGTAAAACAGGCCAGGTGGACATCATTATACTGCAAAAGCAATTAGACAGCTCAAGTGAGATCTGAGATTCAGTCTCCACCCACCCAAACCCACTGGGATTCTGAACCCTGTTAGGACTAAAATATCTTTTGATTGCTATATGTACAAATACTTCTTTCCTCCTGGGAAAAAAGAGGATGCATAGGAATACATACATCCACATATGCACATATATGGACTTATTTTAATCAATTGAAATGAATATCTGTGGTGTTTTAGTTATTCCCAGAAAACTAAAGAGACCCTCACATTTAGCCCTGGCATCCCTGCTCTGGGGCTATACAGATCTGACCTGTTGTAAACAATATTTAAAAACAAGTGATTACTCCCCTCTTTATCCCCATGTGAGACTAGCTACCTAGATGAGGCTGCAGAAACAGGGCTCCTGCCACAACTCTCAGCCACAGTGGCCTGTCCTTGTTGAGCCATCTAGGACCATCTCTTCTCACCCCTGTGGTCCCTGCCCCAGCCCCCAAGCTTCAAAGCCTACTCAGAAGAAGGCTGGACAAACTGTCCTAATGAAGGTAAGAACACTGATAACCCAGGCAACATGGTGCTCCTAAGAAAAGAAATTGGCAATTTCCCATTATTACCAGCGTCAGCTAAAGGAATGAAGCAATAATGGTGCATTGTAAGGCATCCTGGGAAAAGTAGGCTTTCCCTATGCCTCAGTGCCTACCCTGGCCTGGTTAAAGGGCTCTGCCCTAAAGGCAGGGCTGTCTTCCTCCAGCAGTCTCCAAGGTGGCAGAGCCCTAAAGGTGCCAGCAGAAGAGTGTCATCCTCAAACACAAAACCAGCCTTCACAGGACACCAGGCTGACTTTGGGCTTGGCTGCACAAGACCTGCCTGTTCCTAAGCTGAGTTCCCTCTCAGCAGCCAGCTGAAAGCCCTTTCTCTGCTGTGAGCCCAACACAGATACAAACTGCATTTCATGGCTGAAAAAGCCAGTGACGGGATAAGTAGTGTTTGTTATCTAACTAAATTGTAGAGGAAATGATGTGTGAATGAGAAAATTCTAACACAACCGCAGATCACTTCTGACAAGCTCGATTATGGTTTTGTTTAGTTAAGCACTTGTGCATTCTAATAAATTGTCTTATGGAATTATTAATCGAATCTGGTATTTCTCGGGCTTTCCCACTGCTCTGAATCCTTCCTAGTAGAGATGATGTACCTTTAGGTGTCTTGGTTACCAGGGTTGGTTTTCCACTAAAAAATCTAAGGGTGGAGCCCAGGGCATGCCAGACCCTGGCATCTACACAAAAGCAGTGAGAGTTCCTCTTGGTCTTCCCAAAAGTTAGAGAGACACGGAGATGCAAATTCTTGAAAACACAGGGACACAGCAGAAAACAGATTGTGGGCCCCCGTGGTCTGTGGCTTTTCATTAGGAAAGGATTCTAGTTGAGAAGTAAGTCAGAACCAGTAGATCAATTATCCAGGAGCAAAGTGTTAGTCACAGAAGATGGGGAGGGACACTGGACCCACCAGCTTCTCTAAGTACAGAACAGAAAAAATAGGAAGAGGCCTGGAGCCATAGTCCTCAGAACATCCTGGTGCCTGCTCCCTTGGCTGTGGCTATGCCAGCACTGCCAGGCTTCTTCTGTCCCCTTTCACACATAAGAAACAAAGATCTCTCGGTCTCCCCAGTAGTACTAGGTGCAATCGCATAGACTGTGCCCTGCGCCTGGGCACCTGGGGATGAGGGAGGCTGCAATCCAGCTCATACCCAACTCACCAGGCCATAAGCCCAGGGGCTGCATCAGCCCACAGGGGTGTGGGTCGGTCAGGGCCCCCATAGGAAATTTCCATCAGAGTTTAACTGGAAAACTATTTACATATAAAACCATCAGATTTCGTGGGGGAGAAAAAGAAGAAAAAGTTATTTATAAAGGCAGACAGGGTTAAGGAAAGTCAACAGGGTAGAGGCACCCTGGGCTAGCAAGCGGGGGAAGCCATTACATTAGGCCTGAAGGGGCCAAGAGAGGGACCCCTTACAGGAGCCTAACAAGAGCTGTGGCTGGGAGCATTGTTCACAGAACACGACCACAGCCAAATGCTTCCACTGCTGCGCCTACCTGTAAGCCAGAGGCATGGAAGCCTGTTTGATGCATCCATAGAGATCAGCCTCCTGGAACCAAAAGCAGTCTCAGGAAAGGTGAGGAGTGGATGTGGAGGGCAAAGGAACCCTCCCAGGCCAGGAACCCATTCTCTGTCTGGGCCAGCCAGGGAAAGCCTGATTTGCATCTTTCTTTCACTCCCCATCAACTGCCTCATCTCCCCTTGGAGATCTCTCATGCTCCCATGGCTGCCACCACCTTCCAGGCACTCTCCCATTTCCCTGTCTCAGCCCCACCTCTCCCTGACTGCAGGAGCAACCCAGGGAAGGAGGGACTTGCCCATCCACAAGTCAGCAAGCAGGAAAACCTGGAGGCCTGCTCTGGGAACCTACCCACTGCTACTCCTGCTCCCAGCAGGCATATAAAGTCTGTGGGTAAGGATGGGCCATGCCCACAGTGCCAGCAGCCAGTGACTATTCCCAGTGCCTGCCAGAGGCGGGTTTTTATGGCACTGGATCAGGTCTGCCAGCCAAAGACCCGGCAGAAGTCAACAAAGGAGAGGTCCAAGAGCTGGAGACAGCCAGGGTGCAAGCAGCTGGCACTGGGGAGCAGGAGCACAACCCCCTTCCTCCTGTGGGTAGACTCCTGGAGAGGGTCCCTGGCCAGTGCCCGTGGGTGATGTTTTTAACCCACAAGCCTGTAGTGCTCACTGCATGCCCTGCAGGCACTGTTCTGAAGGTTTTACAGATTTCCCCATTTAATCCTCACAAGAGCACCATGAGGGAGGTCCAGTTATTATCTCCATTTTAAATATGGGAAACCTGAGCCACCGAGGGCTTAAATAACCTGCATCAGATCACCCAGGGAGCGAATGGGAGAGCAAGATTCAAGCGCAAGCAGCCTGGTGCCTGGGTATGTTCTCGGGCCTGCTGAGCTAGTGTGAGCATGCCCACTGCACCCCTGCCAACACAGACACCAGCAGCCCTGGGAAGCAGTCTGCTTCCCATTCCCCTGCCCCGGCATGTCAGGCGTCTCTGGAAAGATGTTCCGTGCCACTCACCAAGCAGATCTGAACAGTCCCAGAGATGACCCAGGGCCTGTGTGGCACGCAAGGGGATGTTTTGGGCTGGCTTCCTGTGACGTGGCCTCTGAAATAGAGAAGGGCAGCAGGAGGCTCAGTGGGGAGAGCTCTGGGGACCCACACCTCCGAAAGCAGGAGGAAGCCAGATGGGGCAGAGGGAGAGCCAGGCTGCAGGGCAGTGCAGACCCCAAGGGGAGTGTAAAGATGGGGAGGCCCTGCACAGCCGTCGTGGGCTGGAGTGAAGGAACCCCTTCGTGGTCGGGCATCTCCTGCAGATCCGTCCAGGGAGGGGGCATGGGCCAGGCAAGGCAGTGCCCTCAGCAGCAGCACCCCATGGGCGGCTGAGGCTTTTGCAGGCTCTCTACGCCAGCACGTGGGGAAACGAGTCCTGCATTTTTGGAGGGGATCTGGGAAGCACATAGCAGGGAGCACATCCCTGTAGGGAGCATCGGAGCCCCTGACTGGCCTTCCACGGCCGTCTAGGAAGGCTCCCCGTGCCCTCGTTCCTGGCTATCTGGCTGTATCCTCCAGGACCCAACACCTCTCATCAGGGCTGACAGCAGCCATGGGCTGGCAATTCCTCAAGGAGGGAAGCTTTGGGAATCTTGTATCCTCTTCCTTTCCACATAAGGCCCACCATCTCCTGGCTCTCTTTTGTGCCCCATAATGAGCCCTGAATTAGTTGACACCCCCATCCCGCTAGAGCGCTAGAAGTTTTCTAAGAATCTTAAAGATCACAACTATCTGGATACAAACAGGGGTACAAACTAGCAAGGATTTTTAAATTACAAGAAAGGGAAAAACTTGGAAAGTCTGCCCTGAGCTCTGGCGACTTGCAGTCTAAGCCCCGCCTGCCAGAACACTCAGCCCACTCTCTGGCCACCAGCTGGACTCACTCCTCATCCCTCGTTCTTTAATCCAAGTCAGTGACTCTCAGTCCCTTCATGGTGACTTGCTCTCCAGTTTTCGGGACTCTGCCGGCCTTGTCAAGAGCAAAACAGATGCTCAGGAGGCCAGAGAGAGCTCTGATTACACCGCGGAAGAAACTCGAGGCCGGGTAGCCACTTTCCTGAGCTCCAACTTCATTCCTGAACTGCCCAGGCCTCTTAATCACAATCAGAAAGTGGCAGAGAAGATTACAGTGGCAGGAGTACAAAAAATTGCTCAAAGCCACCTTCTTTCTAAACATAATTTACACTACAATGACAGTCGCTTCCGACAGCAGCTTATGTGAAGGGAACGGAAGTGATTCAGGGAGCCCACTCAGAGGCCCGGCCCACACACCCTTAGCCAGGAAAGGAAGCCAACAGACACTTCCCCATGGAGTCCCAGGGCAGCCAGAGCCAAGTGGATGGCTGCACCTGTCCCTGCAGTAACGCAGGCCCTACGGGAACTTTCTGACTTTAACCCCATAGAGGAGGCACAGGGACCAGCTGATCCCAGAGAGGCCACTGTCAAGAACACTTTCCTGAGGCCCAAGACAAGGCAAGAATCAAATAGCAGGGACAGCAAGTGGCTTACAAATGGAGAAGACCCTGGAGCCATGTCAGCCACCCGGGGGCAGGACGGCTGCTATCTCGCAGGATGGCTGCTATCTTGCTGTTGTGGGAATGGAGGCCTTTTGCGCTCCATAATGAGCTCTGAATTAGTTGATACTTCCACCCCACCAGAGAGCTAGAAGTTCCCTAAGGATCTTAAGGCATTTTCTCTCCCAAGAGTCCTCCCCGTGAGGTGTTTCTCTCCTCCTACCTCTCCTTGACCTCTCCTCATTCTGGGGAATAACTATCAGATCAGACACACACGGGTCCCTTCCCTACAAGCTCTATGCCCCACCTCCAAGAGAGGGCTGCCCATCCTGGAAGCCCTTAAGCTTCCCTGCATCCCGTCCCTCTTTCCACACACCTTCCAGCGGCCAATAGGACTTAAGGCTAAGAACAGGGATGGGACCAGCCTTCAGGGTCCTCCCATCAGAGGGGAGGAGGAAATGAGAGTGTCCCTTGATTTTTTATAGTTGTGTCTGACCCAAAGCCCTGGCACATGGCATAGACAAGAGGCAAAGAATCATGCCCACAGAAACACACAGCCCTGCACCAGCTGTCCCACCACCATTCAGCTCAACAAGCAGGGGGAGGACCTCTGACTGGCCCATGCCACATGCCACACTCCTTGGGACTGCCACAGAAGAGCTCAGAGCCTGCTAGAATCCTGATACAAGCCGCTGTGACTGGATTTTTTTCTGGATGTTGAAACACAGAAGCAAAACAGACAGTCCACTGTATCCACAGAACTCAAGATATCTAACAGTCTCAGTGTGGCAGCTCCTCCTCCACCAACAAGGACACTTGTCACGCAGCTAGCTGTGCACAATCTGTGCCACTTGTTTCAGAAGTCTGGAGCACACGTTTGCCACATGGGCAGCATGGGTTAGACTAGCTTCCTATTCAAATCTGGGTTTGCAGTCTCCCCACCCTTACTCTGAAATGAAATTTCTTTCCCTGTCCTCAGATTAGGCAGATGAAAGTAAAGAGACGGCGCAGTGCAGTCCACTAACAATGCAGGCAGAGGCTCTGCTCTCCCTTACAAGCTGCTTGCCAAGAAAGTAGCAATTTACATGCTTTTTCTTATCACAAGCCCTTTCATTATGTCCACAAGATAAATTCCATCTTAGTGGACGTCCACAGTGCTATTTTGAGCCAGGAGGTCTGCCTTCCAGACTGTTTTGCCACCCACAGACATCATGAACTTGAGAAAGTCATTTCTCTTTCTTTCAAAGAACAGCAATCATAGTAAGTCCTGTATCCCCTCCATGTACATTATCTCTTTTAATACAACAACTGTTTGAGGCAAATCTTATCAGCACTTTCACATTACAGGTGAGAAAACAGAGGCTTATGGAAGTTAAGTAGCTTGCTTGTTCCCAGTACAGAGGTAGCAGAGAGCTACCGCTAGAGGTCTTCAAACTTGAAAAGTCTGGTTTCAAAGCTAATGCTCTTAAAAATCTTATACCCTGCCTCCCTGAGAAAGGAGGACACACAGCTGTAAGCAACAGCAACCACACTGGCTAGTACGGATCAGAAGTGAATTAATTAAAGGACATTGGGGGCCAGGTGTGATGGCTCATGCCTGTAATCCCAGCACTTTGGGAGGCTGAAGGGGGCAGATCACCTGAGGTCAGGAGTTCGAGACCAGCTGACCAACATGGAGAAACTCCATCTATACTAAAAATACAAAATTAGCCAGGAGTGATGGTGGGTGCCTGTAATCCCAGCTACTCGGGAGGCTGAGGCAGGATAATCGCTTGAACCCAGGAAGTGGAGGTTTTGGTGAACCTAGATCATGCCATTGTACTCCAGCCTGGGCAACAAGAGCAAAACTCTGTCTCAAAAAAAAAAAAAGGACATTGGGAAGCTCATGGAATTACCAAGAGAGGTAGCAAACCAGGCTCTCAGTTAGGTCACCAAGAACATCACCCCAAATCTTACTTCACAAGAGGACCCTCTGGGCACTGCCAATACTGCGGATACAGGGCACTGCTACCACATTGCAGCTACTAGGGCCTCAAGAACTCAAGGCTCCTGGCACTTTCACTAGTGCGAGGTACCAGCTCTTGATTCAAAGCCTTAAATCAAAGGCTTTGAATTGATGTAGCCAAATCATAGACCAGGTCCTAAATCCGAGAAAGGCTGGAAATCACTTATCTAGGAGAAGCCCGTTCTGATCAGGCTCTGTTCCTACCAAGACTCAAAAAGTGAGGAATTCCCCAAACATGAGAAGTGGGCTCAGATGCCAGGTGGCCCAAAATGACAAACATCCAACAAATGAGGAAACTGGAGTTCTTCAAGGTCCTTTTCAGCAGCCTGAGTCTACTTAATTTAACAGATTGCAGTAGAGTACATTATAATACCCATTTGTCTGCCCCCCTTCTCTGTGAAATGTTACACATGGTTATTTATTACCATTGCCTTGCAGTATCCCTCCAGCCTATGGGAGAATGGTTCCTCAATGACATTGAGCTTGAGCCAGTAACTTGCTGTGATCAATGGGATATGATATAAACTGGATCCTAGCAGAGGCTTTAGGAGCCATTGCATATGGAGGCTCTCACTTTCATTTTCTCTTCCAAGAAAATGGTGTGTTCCAAATAGGGATTGGTCCTTCAGCCTGTGCCTCAGAATGGGAAGACACGTGGAACAGAACCTAGCAGTGCTGTGGCAGCCACAACTGACTCACACAGTCTCCAACTTTCATGTGAGCACAGAAATAATTGTTTCTTATTCTAAGTCACTGATTTGGGGGCAGGAGGCTGTTTATTACAATAAAACAGACTGATACACATTTATGGAGAACCACTCCACACCACTGTCTAGTGAACAAAGAAAATACATAAGTAGCTAGGACTCAGTCTCTGCCTTCACGACATTCTTGAATCATAGCTGGCAGAGAATGGAAGTGTTTTAAGGAAAGCATAAACACAAGCCCTGAGAAGCAATGGGGAAGGAGACAGATTCTGCCTGGGGTTTCCAGGAGGCTTCCCAGAGGATGCGAAACTCGGATGGATCTTGAAGACTAAGTCCAGGGTTATCAGAGAAGGTTGAAGAGAAAGGAGGGGATTTCATGAAGAAAAACCAATAAAGAAATTCAGAGAGGTGCAAGAAAAAAAATACAAACACACACACACACACACACACACACACACACACACAAATATATTCTAGTTTTGCTGGAATATAGACAGGTGGGGAGGAGAAGTGGTAGGAAAAACAAAAATAAAATAGAGATTTCGAAAGGCCCAGAACACCGTCCCAGCAATTTCAACATCACTCTCAAGGAAACAGGAATGACTGAAAGTTTCCACCGGATCCTTATTTTAGAACTATTACCCTAGAAGTGGTAGAATGGAGGTGAACAAGAAGCGGGGAGCACACTGAAGAAGAAAGATGGTCAGATGAAAACCAGTGCCGGACGATAAGGTCCTTACCTGAAACGGCGATAGTAAGAGCAAAACAGTTCACGAGACATTTTAGCAGTGAGATCAGTAAGACCTGACTGGATGAGGATGAGACAGGGAAGAATGAGCGATGCACAGAATGCCGGGCTACTGATTTTCTCTAAGCGGACGGTGGAGTTAGTTGTGGATGTGAGGGAGGCAGAAAGGGGAACAGGCCTGGAGAAAGCTGATGATCTGGTGTTGCGCGTATCACCTTTGAGGTGTCTCTGCAACATGCTAATGGGAGTGACCAGTGGGCAATTGGAAGGTATGAAAGAAACTCCCACTTGCCTGGAGTGGGGGAAAGGCATGAGAAAGGCTCCAGAGGCAGTGTAGACATTTGCTGTAAGTGTGCCAGGCATTCTCAGGGACAGGATGTTGGAAGAGAAGAGAGCAATGGCATTTTAGGCAGGCAGTCAAGGATGTATAAAGCCATAAAGGCAGATGTCGTCAAGGAAGAGCAGGAAGTTGGACGTGGGGAGAGGGAGGGAAGCCAGTATCGGCTTTTCCATGTAACAATTTTTCACAAGCCATGGGCCTGGCCGTGGATCAAACACGTCTGTGGGTGACAGTGTTTGTGTAACAGTGGAATAATACAACTTTGTGAATAAATTCATAGACTGTTACAAGTAGACTCCTGGGGTCTTTGATATTCCTTTAAAAATGTGGCTGCTGGTCCCTTTCTGGTCTGTATGCTTACTTCTTTCATGGTCTTTCTGCTACAAACATCAGAATATATGTAGTTATTCATGGAAGTAATAAATACTCACTTCATTCTTTCTTTTAAAAAATATAGTGTATTTGTCAGGAGAGATCTGGTTGTACTGCAGGAACAAAAACACCTCAAGTACCAGTGGCTTAAATAACAAAGGTGCACTTCTCACTCATGCTACACGTCCATCAGGGTCGCCCAGGATCCCCGCTCCTGTGTCACTGTTGTCATCCTTACACTGGGAAAAGAGCTGCTAGAATACCTGTACCATTGACCAGGGAGCATATGTTGGCTCCTAAAGCTTCCACCTGAAAGTGACACTTTTGCTCACATTTCTTTAGCCAAAATAAGTCACATGGCCAACTGTGAAATCCAGGGACAGTGGGGAATATTACCCTCCCACAGGGGCATAGCAGCTCTCAGTGAACAGCAATCCAGTCGAGTCCATGCCACACCCTAAGATGGTCAGTTTCTTCAACATCTGTGGGAGTCCTGCACCTAGAGTATGACAACTCTCACCTGATGTGGATACCCTCCCCTGAAGAAGTCCAGCAGAGGGATTATGCTTTCTCATTTACAAATGCATTTCTCCAGGCCTTGACACCAGATTCCCAATGACTGGCATTCCCAGCCAGGAATGATTCATGTCTAGGCCTGTACTCCCTGCATGGCGATATTTCCAAAAGTCTTCATTGTCTTGAAGGCACCCCCAAAACCCTGACCCCTTCCAACTCTGGACTAAGGATGGAGCAGAGGAGCATCTGCCTCTGCTTCCACAGTAGCTTTTCTCTGCACGAAGAACAAGAAAATCTGGCACAGAGCCTATATTTCACTATCTGAGACACTTTTTGATCAAATGTCCCTATGGTCTGCTGCTGGATTGGGGTGTTTCTTTCCACCCCTGCAGATACTTGTTTGCCTTTCAAGTCTCTGGGCTGATGCAGCCAACTCATTCCAGTACCAAAAAACAGGGACAGTGATTATTATTCCTGCATGGTTCTGCAATTAACAGACTTTTCCTAAGTAAATGTCCACATGAGTTTCATTCTACAAAAGTGTAAACAGATGCCACAAAGCAGTGTCTCTGCCACCAAGGTTCACCAATTACAGCTACCAAGCCATGAGCAATGGTCCATGAAATATTAAAACTTCTTCAAGATTAAACATATATTTATACATTTTTAAAACCCTAAGTCTAAATGGATTTATAAAGCCAGATTTTATTTTCTGTGTTCTGCTTTCTAGAACAGAGCTCTCTGGGCATAACAAATTCCTCCCCTCAGTCTTGAAGAGCTCATCAAAGCCAGGCATCTGCAATGAGCTGTTTTCTACTCATTGCCTGATGGACATCAATTATTCTCTATTTTCTCAAACTGTGAATAGTAACAGCCTGTCACACTCAGCCACCCTGGCAGGAGGCAAACAGCAGAGGCCCTGCCACTGCCCAAACCACCAACACCCTTAGGTGCCAGGCAGGCTGGCAGCTGGATATTTGCTGAGCATTTCTGATATACCAGATACTGTGCTAAGTACTTAGCATGGGTTATCTTACTTAATCCTCATAACAACTCCACCACATAGGTCCTACGATTACCACCATTTTACAAAGGAGGAAACTGAGTCCTAGAGAATGATACGGAAAGAGAGCAGAGAGTAGGTGGCATATGAATGGAGTCTTAGAGGATAATTAGAAATTATGCAGGAGTTCAAAAGAGGAAGGACACCCAAGCAAACTTGAGTGGCATGAATAAAGTGGCATGCATGGAAACGCAGAATATTGTGTGTTTGCAGAATGGTATAGACTAGGAAGGCTAAAGCACTGAGTACTTAGGTAGAATTGCCTAAACATCCAGCTAGGAAGGTCAGCTAAGGCCAAATTGTGATGAAACGCAAATGTGGTGTGGAATAGTTTGGGCCTCTGACTTCAGAGACTAGGCAAGCAACCAAGGAGAGAAGTGGGCAGGTGTAAGACAGTAAGGAGTTGTGAGGACCGGCAAACCAGAAGGTACACAGCTTCGGCTATAAAGGCAATCAAATTCTTTAAGTGTGAGCCGAATTTGGCCTTTAGGGAATCAGCTTGCAAATTCTACAAGGCAATGCGAAGCTGATAAGGGGAATGAATCAGAGACTAATACTGTCAGATCATTTTGTTCAAAAATCTCCCTCTGACAATCATGTGGAAGATGGGCTACGCAGGGCAAGACTGGAGACAAGGGAGCCACCGAGGAGGTGGATGCAGGAAAGTAGAAAGACATGATGGGAGCGAGGACCTGGGTGATACCAATGGGTAAAGAGAGAAAAGTGATAGATTTGAGAATGAAATATTAAAAAAGAAGAAGCTGGCAAGACTTCATACAAAAAGGACATGGGGAAGATGGCATGGGAGTTTCAAAGATAATACCCAAGCTTTTGGTGCAAACCATAGGGTGAAAATTGCTGTTAAACCCAGGGCAGTGGAGGAGTGAAAGACAATAAGGGTCATTTCAGACAAGCTGATGGGCAGAGCTTTGACATTCTGCTACCACGAGAGACCCTCAGCGCTAGCATGGGTCTCGGCCAAGACTCCTTGCTAGCTCCATGGTTGAATAACTGAAGAGCCCATCCAAGAGAACAGCCTCTTCTGTATTCCAGGGGTTGACCAAAAGTTCCAGGGGGTACTACTAGTGCCTGCCCTGTGTTGCACCAGGGTACCTACTGATGCATGAGGCCACCAGGTACCAGATGTGATTTCATGTGTCAACTTGTCTGGGCCGTGGGGTACCCAGATATTTGGTCAAATATTATTCTGAATATGCCTGAGGATGTTTTTGAATGAGATGAACATTTGAATCAGTAGACCTACTATAGCAGATTGTCCTTCCTAATGTGGGTGGCCTTCATTCAATCTGTTGAAGACCTACCTGAATAGAACAAAAGGCTGACTCTTCTGGTGTTTTTTTGAGACGGAGTTTCGCTCTTGTTACCCAGGCTAGAGTGCAATGGCGCGATCTCAGCTCACCGCAACCTCCGCCTCCTGGGTTCAGGCAATTCTCCTGCCTCAGCCTCCTGAGTAGCTGGAATTACAGGCACGCGCCACCATGCCCAGCTAATTTTTTGTATTTTTAGTAGAGACGGGGTTTCACCATGTTGACCAGGATGGTCTCGATCTCTTGACCTCGTGATCCACCCGCCTCGGCCTCCCAAAGTGCTGGGATTACAGGCGTGAGCCACTGCGCCCACCCCCAAGGCTGACTCTTCTATGAATAAGAGTGAACCCTGCCTGCCTGACTCTTTGAGCTGGAACACTGGTCTCTTCCTGTCTTCAGACTTGAACTGAACATTTGCTCTTCTTGGGTCTCAAGCCTGCCAGCTTTTGGACTGGAACTTACACCATCTGCTCTCCTTATTCTCAGGCCTTCAGACTCAGAACCACACCATGGCCTCTCATAGACCTCCGGCTCGCCAACTGCAAATCTTGTGGCTTCTCTTCCTCAATAATAGGGTAAATCAATTCTTTTTTTTTTTTCTTTTTTTTTTTGGACAGAGTCTCGCTCTGTCACCAGGCTGGAGTACAGTGACTCGATCTCAGCTCACTGCAACCTCCACCTCCCAGGTTCAAGTAATTCTCCTGCCTCAGCTTCCCAAGTTGCTGGAACTACAGGCACACACTGCTATGCCCAGCTAATCTTTTGTATTTTTAGTAGAGACAGCTTTCACCATGTTGGCCAAGATGGTCTCGATCTCTTGACCTTGTGATCTGACCTCCTCAGCTTCCCAAAGTGCTGGGATTACAGGTGTGAGCCACTGCGCTCAGCCAAGTCAATTCTTTATAATAATCTCTTTATATATATATATACACACACACACACACACACACATACATATATGTATACACACACACTGACATATGCAGATCATGTTTGCTGCATGTGTGCATGTGCATGTTAGAGGGGGAAGGAGGGAGGCTCTATATGGGTGTGTGCCTATGTATGCGTGAGTACCTATGTGTGAATGTGTGTGAGTAGGCATGTCTGTGTCTGAGTGACTACATGAGTGTGTATGTGTTAGTGTGTACATGTGTGAGTGTGTACATGACTGTATATGTCTTTACCCAGGTTTAACTCTCCTTGGCTTTCCTCAGTATGAATTCTTCTACAGAAACATTCTGGCATCTTCCTAAAGCTTTTCGGAGTCCAGTCTTCAGCACTGAAGGGTGCCTGAGCAAGGCAGCCAGGAGACAGCTCACGTGTCAGAGACATACTGAAATCTCACCTGAGCAGCTTTTCTTGAAGTCAAGGCTTTAATCATGCCCCAGGGCCAGGTCCTCCCATCCTCCCACCCCCGACACAGGCTCGTTCGCATGCACGGGCTTGTGATGCCTCTCATCAGGAGGCCAGGCCAGCCACAGAGGAGGGAGGCTGGAGCTAGCAAATCCCAGCCCTAAAGCAACTCAGAGCGGGAAGGGGCCCCTGGGTTCCTACCATCTTCAGCATGCACTTAATAACAAGGCAATTTTTTAAAAAGTGGACAGATGCCCTCTGTCCACAGCAAACAGGAAGGCAGTCCTCCTTCCTGGGGCTGCTGACAGGGCCCTGTCTCTGCCTCCAGGAGACACTCTCAAGCCATAGGTTCTGTCAGCAGCGATCAGGGCAACATCAACTGGACCTGAATCCACACAGCACTCTGGGCAGACCCCGCTCAACATGCCAGTGGGCAGGACAGGCCCACGAGCTTTGTGATCTGGAGTGCGTTTTTCAGTTAACCCTTCTGGAAGTCCATCTGCTCCCAACAGGCAAGCCACAGGCATCCTCCAGAGGAAAAGGAGGGGCAGGCAACAGAGTAGGGAGTTCTCCAGATCTCTCAGAACTCAGAGCTGGGACTGGAGGCCAAGCTCCCCACCACCATTCTACCTGCCCAGCGCTTGGACAAAGTCAGCTGTGGAGCCCTTCAGTGTTCATAACCCACAGCCACTCCAGTCAGCTGTGCTGCTGGGTGCAGAGCAGAGTTCTCTTGCCAACCAGCACCACAGATGCACTGTCCACTGGGTACTCTGTAGAAGCTCAGCCTGGAGCCACCGGCTCCCACTTCCTGGCAGAAGTCCCATTGAGACTAGCAGCACTGGAAAAGGGCAGAGCCAGGGAGGTAGGGCCAAGTGGGAGAGAGCCCACCGGAGCCTCTGGGGGCCTCGAGGAGACAAGGGCAGGAACAAGGAACTCACTGAGGACAACACTGTGACGCCACGCCCGCGCCCCAGACTGGGGCCTGCTCTGAGGACAAGCCCCCTGCCCACTACAGGCCTTTGCCTGCTGCCTTCACTGTACCTCCCACTCTTGCTGAGTGTGCTGCTGGAGTAAAAAGAGAAAGACACTACACGGGGATTTATTCTGCTTATGTGTAAACCCATAGCTGCCTTCAGCAACAACCAGGCAGGGTAGAAGCCAATCGTGGTTTCTCATAAGCAACTGAGGCAGCACAGTATACAGGCTTTGAGAAAGCTCTGCAGGAAGCCCCCTCCACTGCACAGGGCTAGGAATCCTGCCAGCACTGCAGACACGTGGGAAGGGTGAGGAAGTCATGTCAGTTGCACCACCCCTGCCTGTTCCCCTCATCCCTCCCCAGTCCTGAGTGCCCTGGAGGAAGAAGCTCAGACACCCTGTGCTTGCCTATACATGAGTGGATGCAAGTGCATATGCATCGGGTTGGTTACTCTCCCCCTTTCTTTGCCAGGCTCTGGGCCTGGGAAGGAGGCCCTTGCCTATGCAGCACCCAGCCTCCTCAGTAAGGCTCAGCCAAGGGAAGCCATCCACAGGGGATCAGAGGGTAGCAGAGTGGTCAGGATATTTCTCCCACTCCTGCAGTGCTTCAGGCCCACATCTCCACTGTGACTGTATCTCACACCAGGCAGCATCGCTTCCAAAGCTCTGGTTCCTACCCTAGCCTGGTAACACTATTTCTCCCCTTGTCCAGCCAGCCCTGGGTGTGCCAAGAGCTCCCTCCTACTGTGAGTCTCTGGGTCCCTCATCCTCTCTTATTTGCTCCCTTAACTCTTCATTGTGATCTCTTCATTGTGATCCTTTCATGTAAACAACTGGTGTATATTCTGCTTCGGGCCAGGTCACTTCTGATAGGTATGGATGTGGATGTGTTTTATGTATGGATGTGTATGTGTGTGCCGGTATATACACCTGCAGTCTCTATATACCTGCAGCTGTGTATGTGCGTGTGTCATGAACACATGCATAGGACACACCTTTTCTCTGAACTTCCAAGACTGACAGCAAGAAAGCCATCTTTGGACGTCCATCTCTGAATCCCAGAGTGCCCCACTTACTCCCATTTTGACACCATTTTGAAATGATTAGCCTAGGTTTCTACCTGGCCCAACAGCTCAACACTAAGCTCATGGAGGGCAAGGGAAAAAAAAAGAAGTGGGAGAAAGCAGGGGAAGAGGAAGGGCAGAGAGAGGAGCAACAGAAAAGATGACTATCATGAGGCCGGGCGCGATGGCTCATGCCTGTAATCCCAGCATTTTGGGAGGTTGAGGCAGGCGGATCACCTGAGGTCAGGAGTTCAAGACCAGCCTGGTCAACATGGTAAAACTCTGTCTCTACTAAAAATACAAAAATTAGCCAGGCATGGTGGCATGTGCCTGTAATCCCAGCTGCTCGGGAGGCTGAGGCAGGAGAATCGCTTGAACCTGGGGAGTGGAGGTTGCAGTGAGCAGAGATCGTGCCACTGCACACCAGCCTGGGCAACAGATCAAGACTCCATCTCAAAAAAAAAACAAGATGACTATCATTCATTGAGTACCTGAGCTAAAGCACGAGCATTACAACCACTTCTCCATTCTAAAAACATGCAGATCACCATTCATCTCTTTACAAGTAGGAAACCGGGGCTCAGAGGCTTTGAGTAACTATCCCAAAGGCACACAGCTAATGACAGTGAGAGGCGTTCAGCCACAGGTGAGTCTAAGCCCTGGCCCTTTCCACTCCACCGTGCTATTTCTCTGTCTCCCTTACCCAAAACATAATCATGGCCTCATGGTGGGCACTCAATCAATGCTCATAAAACCGAGCTGAAGCTAAGAAGAAAATCCAATGGCATACAAAGACAAAGCTCACCAGTCATGAAGACAGCCAAGCTGGCCAATGCCTGAGCTCAGGTCTCTTGAACAACATAATGGAATATGTCTGCGGCTTCAGTCCTGCAAAAACACAGAGGGCTTCCGACTGAGCTACTTCAAGGCTGGCCCTTGGTCAAAGCCATGCATGACATTAGATTCCAGGACAAGGGCTTTCTGATTGAAGCATGGTTGAGAATTGGAGCCTCAGAAAGACTGAGTTGCTAGCACATCCCTCAGCCTACCCTCTCAGCAAGGCCAGGGCAAGAACTCAACAGCAGATCATTTGCAGACAGTCTATGTTGCTGATGGAAACTAAAATGCCAGGTAATTAACTGGATGGCAATAAGAGTGCTAAATAATTGCCATAACAATAATTACTGGCCTAATTCTCTGGAAGGTCAAGTGGCTCAAAGTTTGAGACCTGTTCAGAGGTCAAAGTGGGGTCTGGGCACATCTGCCCCTCATAGTGACCAGTGCATTGCCCTGCTGCCCCTCCCAGCCATGTTACTCCCCAGCCTTTAGGTAATCTCCAGAACCCAGAAAATGTTACAGCTGTCTGGCCTCAGAAATACCTGCCTATCGTGCCAAAGCTGGCAATGAACTGTTCTGTTGAGCTTGTTTCATCCTCAGGGCACCCTATTAGTGATCTGCCATCACCTGCAGGGTACAGAGAAGAAGCTGAGCTCAGCCAGCTTGCCAGCAGTCTCACAGCTGGTTGGTGAGGAAGCCAGGATCCAAACCCAGGTACCCAGGTCCACCTTGTTCCAAATCCTACTGTCGTTGCCATACCTAATGATGCCAACGCCCTCCAAGCCTGTTCCAATGCTACAGCACTTTTTTTTTTTTTTTTTTTTTTTAGATGGAGTCTTGCTCTGTCACCAGGCTGGAGTGCAGTGGTGTGATCTCGGCTCGCTTAAACCTCTGCCTCCTGGGTTCAAGCAATTCTTCCGCCTCAGCCTCCCAAGTAGCTGGGTCTACAGGCTCGTGCCACCACGCCCAGCTAATTTTTGTATTTTTAGTAGAGACAGGGTTTCACCATATTGGCCAGGATGCGCTACAGTACTTTTTATCCACATAGGTCTCCCTAAGGAGCCACCAGGAGTGAGGCCACATTTGCTCAGAGACAGACACATGGACTGCCTCGAGATCACAGGAGCCGGGGCCCCCACCGAGCCGAGTCAGGTCTCACCGTGGCACCCCAATCTCTCCACGCTGCCTCCTACTCTACCTCCTCTCCACAACAGCTATTTATAATCCTTATTTGTACAAACAAAACAGTGTATTCTGGCTTTTTTTTCCCTGTACTTTAAATAACTAAGTTATGGATAAAAGAAACAGAATGAAAATGTTATCCAATCACGGGCCTGCCCTGGCGCACGTCTGTGTATCTGATAGTTTCTCCCGGTGCCATTCCTAATAGATGCTGCTTCTCTCTGCCTCATTATCTCCTGCTCTCCTTTGTGCTTCTAAACAAAGGCAGCGTGGCATAGGGCCATGGCTTGCTTACTGCCTGGCTGGCAGACGGAGCAGGGAGGGGTCTGTCATGTACCCCAGTCCCTCGGAGAATTACAGTACAAGACCTAACATGGATTGAGCTGTGTTGCTATGTACCAGCACTATGCGTCATCTCATGCGGCCTCTTCACACTCCATGCTAGCACCCCTATTACATAGATCAGGAAACTGAGGCTTATAGAGGCCAAGTGGCTTGCCCAAGGTCATGGAAAGTGATGAAGCCAAGACTTGAACTAGGGCAACCAGACTCTGGCATCCAGGCCTTTGACCACAGCTGGTCAGAACTAACAAACTCCAATGGTGACTCCTATCACCAAACCGATGGCTCCTAAGGGAGGCTGATAGAGACAGACAATGACCAGGAGATCTGCCAGAACCCTATAAATGAGGAAGTTTTAGCCCACAGTAGGCATAATATGAAAGGAGAAAAGAGCTACTCAACAGCCATTTTGCCTCACTCTTGAGTAATGGATTTCAATTATTCGGTCAGTCAACAAACATTTGCTCAATACCAACTCCATGCCAGACCCTGCACTGAAAGCTGCTGATGCAAAAGTGAATAACACAGTCTTGTCCTCAAGATGCTTAGTCAGCCAGGGAGACAGATGAGGAAGCAATAGCTGAGCCAGAGCCACATACATACACACTGAGATACAGGCCTGTCCTCCCCAAGACATCAGATGACCACCCCCACTGCCATTCTACGTGACTTGAAAACTTCCACCTTTTCCTCAATCCATTTTCCACTGGCATTTACTTCATTGTCATTAGCAGACAAGTAGCGCCTGTGCAGTCCTTGCTGGCTTCTTGATATATTCTCCATGCTGTGTTTACAAACACAGCTGCAGACACAAATGACTCCTGCCACCTATCCTGCGAGATACGCTGGTGGCCTTTACATGCTGGATTCTGTTGATGTTCCTCATGCAGCAGCAGCAGCAGCACATGCAGCATGCAGCCATCTGCCCACGTCCTCTGCAGCACGGGAGGAAGATGGCACAATGCCACGGGGACGTCCTGGGGCAGGGAGCCAGCAGACCTCGTTTGGGTCCCGGCTCCACTACTGTCTTGATGAGTGACCACAGCCAAAGCTGTTAACCTCTCTAAACCACCATCTCCTTATCTTTAAATTGAGGAAATTGAATAAGGAGCTTCATCAGATCACAAAGTCCCATGGAGTATCTGCATGGCTCTTGGCCCACAGTGCGGTGCTTTTTACATAATGCAAAATGAATGAGTGTGAACAGCTGCTGGTGAGGCAGACCCTGGCCCCTAGCCAGCTGGAGACCAGGGCACTCTGGCACCATGGGTAAGAGCATACTGCCCTGGTTCTGCCACTGGGCAGCTCTGCAACCAAGGCAAGTCTGTTAACTTAGATGAGCCTCAGTTTACACAGTAACATGCTGATAATAATATTTTCTGCATTGAGTTGATGTGAAGATTATTTGAAATAATGTGATTTGAAGCACGTACCAAAGCCTTAGATGCCGCCGCCAGTGTTACGCTTTTCTGTGCTGCCCTTGTCCACTGAGGCCAAGTTCTGATGTCCTAGGGCTAACTCCTGGTTCTCATGGGCTCCATTTTCCACAGATGGGCTACCAAGCTCATGCCAGCTCCTTCCCTGTCCTGCCCTGTCCCCAGCCCACAGGCTGGGCTCAGATACCGTTGACCAGACCTTCTGACCACTCAGCCAGCCGAGCACAGCCAAACCTTGCTAAGTTTGCCTGCCTGCCTGGATCCTGTGACTTCCTCCAGGAGTGCTGGTGCTTTCAGCTCCAGCCTGCCCCGTAAATACACTTCCTGCCAGGCTCCCACCCTCCTCTTGCATCTCCCCTGGGGACAGCTGCATGCCACGCTCTGTCCTGCTCCCTGGGCCCTCACAGTGGCCTGCTGGCTTAGACGTGCTTTCCTGCCTGTTCCTCACTTCCTGCAACTGCCTCTGGAGCACCCAGAGGAGCTGTGTGAAACCACAAGGAGGGCCTTTCCCATGTGGGGGGTGGTCCCTATCCACAGAGGTCCACGTCTTCCACCCATTTCCCATCCAGGCATATACACAGCAATTCATGGCTTAGTCTAAGCAAGCAGATCTTTCAACCTAGGTTCTCTCACCAGCTATCCCTGACTATACTTTTAAGGAGACTGTACTGAACATGACATGAAATTATCAAGACCTTGGGTTAGATTGGACACATCGAAAAGACCACTCAGCAATGCTAATAATAAAAGCTTTCATTTATTGAGCTCCAGGCACTTTCCATACATTGCCTCGCTGAACTCAATCCAACAGCTTGGAGACATAGGTACTATCATTTTCTGTATTTTACAGAGCAGGACTGGACTGGTTAGCAAACAAAGTTCCCAAGATCACATAACTGGTAGGTGCAGGGCCAGGTGGTTCAACTAGGTCTGTCTCCTCCAAAGCCTAAGTGCTAAGCCAGGTTCCTATCCTGCCTCCCAAGAGACTCAAGGTGGCTCGGGCCCCACAGAGGAAGGCAGGAGGGCAAGATTTTATAAGGCATTTCTTTTTGTAAGCAGAAAAAGTGTCACATTTACCTCTCACTATTTTTTTTTAAAGGATCCTTAATTTATTTTATATTGGTTGAAATCTATGAACATAGATACAATTTAAAGCAAAAAAAAAAAAAAAAAAATCAGGGTTTCCCATCCTTACCCCTGACCAGGATCTGATCAGATGCTGCTGTTCTGGCCTCTGATAACTTCTCCCTTCCTGACATCAGCTTCTTCCTCTACAACTCTGTAGTCGAGGAAACCTGCCAAGACCTTCAGTAATTCCATATCTTAGAAATGAAAACTGAAACAAAGAAAAAGTCTCTGGTCCGTGCATGCCGCTTACATGGATCACAGCTAGTCTCTAAAGGGAAGGCTAATTGGGTTTAGCAAAATGACGCTGGGCTTCACATGTGGTAGGTGCACAGCACTGTTATGCCTTGTGTATTCCTGCTTTGCAAAAACAATGACCAGAGCTTCACAAAGTGGTGCCTCGAGGCAGAACGTTAAGGCAAAAAAGAACAGGGCTTGGCCAAAGCCAGGCAGCACCACTACCTAAGTTTCTTATTTAATTTCTTCAAGTGTGGGTGGTGCTGGTGCTCCCTGGATTTGTCAGGCCATCTCACGCGGTTTCATTTTTACTCTCTACAGTGAGCAGAATCTGTTTTTTTGTTTTACATAAACATGAATATACTGCTCGCTCTGGATCAATACCATAGCATACACTGTTGCAAGTGCTTTATCCAGATCCATCGACTCTGCTGACCTTCTAGATATTTCTATGGGCTAGGCACTGCTGTTAGTCCTGTTACAAACGTGAGAAAACCCAGGCACTGAGAGAAGAGGTCACACAACTTGACTAAGGGCAAACAGCTAATGAGGGCTGGAGCCGTGAGTCGCTCTGCATTGTTAACCACTGTGCTACCCTACTCTGCATTTCCTAGGAATCTGTTCAATAGGCAAATAAAGATAAACATATTGCTTTACCTTTGTAAGCCTTTTAAGATGAATTCACAAGTCAGGGAAAAAAAATCCTTTAACGGTAATTCTTTGGAGAATTTAGAAAATGTGGTCACCAGGATACAGGCAATCATGCTTTAGAAGGAGAAAAGATTTTTTAGCTCTGCATGGTATCTAGACAGAGCTGAAAAGAAAGGACGTGTCCGTGTGTCTCCAGGGCTGCCCAGGGAAAAGGAGCTTCACTGAAGTCTACAGCCCCCAGTGATTAGACAGAAATAGCCCAGCCATGGAGAAAGTCATCCCTACGCTGACTGGGTCTGGAGGAAGCAGGTTATAAAACACTGTTTCCCAAAACCCAGTCCTTGGACTTCCCACAACAGAACCATCTCGGGATTTTATTAAAAATGTTGATTTAGGACCTCACCCCAAACGCATGATCAGAATCTCTCAGAAAAGAATAGAAGGGGGCATAACCCAAAATGCTGAATTTTTAACAAGCTTCTCAGATGTTCTGATTACAATGAAGTTTGGAATTCTCGGCCATAAAAATCTGACAGGTCTATTTGCTGTGAGAATCTGTGCACTATGCAACCTTGGGAAACAGCACTCGGCCACCGAATAAAGGATGAGTTACAGCCCAGCCCAGTTCCATGACCAATTTTAATCTGATACTACTATAACTTAATAATGGCAATAATGACAACTACCAATTACTGAGCATTTACTACATGCCAGACACTGCTGAGTGTTTTACTAATCTTATTTATGGTAACTCTCACATACCCCTGTGCTGGAGTTATCATCGACCTTGTTTTGCAGAGGGTAAAATTCAGGCTGGAAGATGGGTGACTATATCAGGGTTACACAGAAAACAAGCAGCAGAGGCAGAATTCAAACCCAATCTAACACCTTGACCCCTCTGGCTCTGAGCTCAAGGTCAGTGCTGCAGGCAGCCCGCCCTGCCATCACCATCCCCAGGGCTATGATGGGGCTGGGAAGGCCACTCCCTGAGGAAGGCCAGGGTGTCCTTTCCTTGGCAGGGAGCAGCGGCTGGAGCAGGGCTGCTCTTTCTGCTGCACGTTGATTGCAGCTGATCACCAGGGGTGTCTGTCCCAAATGTGGACAACAGCCAACATGCTGGCGCTGACTCCAGCTCCCAGAGACCTGGGCCTCAGGGTGGGAGAGACCAGCACACCGATAAGCACCTTGTGGCCTCAGCAACTGGGGCAAACTTTTCCTTGCCTGCACCAACAACCTGATAGCGCTGGTGCCCACGGATCCCTCTCAGGGGCCTCATCATCAGCTCCCTTCTGGGGATGAAGCACAGCCTGACGTGAGAGTGAGTCTTTCCTTCCTAGGGGTACCTCCCGGAGCTCTGGGTACCCAGTCCGTAAATGGGGACCGTAACGGGGCCTCACTGGGTCTTTGGAAGGATTAAGTGAGGCGCCATCTGGGAACACCTGACCCGGGAGCCAGCACACTGCAGGCCCGCTCATCTCCCTCCTTACTCCTGTGGCTGCCGACTTTAATTTCATGGCTGTGGTTCCATCTGCACAGCACTGCCTGGCCTCCTGCCCCAGCCCTCAGAGATCCCAGTAGAAGATGCTTTGCCAACAGGGGTGCCTCCCAGATTCCTGGGGGCTGTGGGCCTCCCTGAACACTCAGTCCCAGGATGTAGGCATCTCCAGAGCAGGGCCCTAACTGTCTTGTTCTCTGTGACATCTTTGGGCTAGAGGAATGCCTGGCAGGGAGCAGGCACTAATGTCTGCTGAATGAGCTAATCTAGTCACTGAACAAATGGGAATTGTGCACTTGCTTTGTGCAGCTCCAGTGCAGAGGACAAACGCATCTGGAGCACAGGGCTCTGACCTCAGATCTGACATCCATCCAAGCCTCCCTCTCAAGGGCCTGATGCCAGTAAGGCCCCCTTCCCAGCCCCCACCCCTCTACTGCCCCAAAGCATGGCTAGTAGCCTTGAAGCCACACTGCCTCCTCCACATTCCTCCCTTCAGCCAAGCCTCCCAGAGAAAGATGCTCAGACCACCCTCTCCTTCTGGAACTTTTCATGTGAGCCTAGAGCACAAGCCAAGCCCAGAGGCCTCTCCTGTAGAGTGAGCAGGTTGCTGTCCCTCAGCCTGGCCACCCTTCCAGAGAGCTGTCCTGATACACTTCACTGTCCACAACCTCCAGCAGGAGAACCACAGGCAAAGCAAGAATAGACACGAGCCGAACCCAGCAGGAGCTTCACGCCCACCCCTCAGAAGGCCCCAGAGACCCTGCTGCAAATGTGAAAGAGCCAACTAACCGCGATGTTGAATTGCTGGGAACGCAGAAGGAAGCTGCCCACTGGGGAGGCTGCGGAGGGTTCCATGCACCTGCTCCCCTCTCACGAATTAATGCGTCATCCTAACCACTTTAAGCTTACTTACTGACCATTAAAGACTTTGCCCAAAGGCTGGAAAAAAGGCTGTGGCTGGGCCTTGGAAAGCAAAGCAAAACAAAGCAAACCCTTAGCTCCAAAGTGTTGGAAAGTGCTGTCAAAAGCAGATGGATCAGAAATAAAGAAGAAAGGGCTCTTAAACAATAAAGGAAGTCAAAGGCAAACTGGGATTTGCTTTACACAAATGCAATATATGGTTTCCAGACGCAGTGCCTTGCAGGGGTAAAGGGCACCTGGATTTCCAGTACCAAAGGGAGAGAGAGAGAGAAGGAGCACCACATGGGACCCCGATGCCAGTCTGGCACTTGCAACCTGGTCTCTGGGCTGGCTCCCCACCCCAACCCACTACCACCTCTCTGGGCCTCAGTTTCCTTTTTTAAAAACTGAAAGCATTGGAATGGATTATTTTAAACATATTTTGTGGTTCTAAAAACTCTTCTCACCTCCATGTCAATATTTTCAAAACAGGGACAGTCAATTCTGTCTCCTTAGCAAGCCATCTTCTCAAAGGCTTAGATGGTGTCCTTGTAACCCTGGTGAAGAGCCCTGGAAGGTACAGGATAATTGTTTCTCTTCCTTGTTGCCATGGAAACTTTGACTCCTACATCCCTGATGCTAGGACAATAGCCTGCCTGGGTGGTTTGGGTTTGTTTTGTCCATACCCACACTGTGCTTACTGAAGGGCTGGCAGAGCTGCAGGTGATAACTTGCCAATAGGAGACACTGCTGTTCCTCATTCCATTATCAAGTTTCATTAGAAACTTTGGAATCACGGCAATCATATGAGTGGTTCTGAGGCTGTACTGAGGGGCTCCCAGTATTAGAGCACCCTTTGACCCTGAAAACTGATCCCTGATCTTGCCTCTGTGAGTTTCCCTTGGCCTGCCCTGCAATTTGGGTGTGATGCTTTGTGATTTTTCCTGTCACTTCTAGTAAGATACGCACTTCAAAAAGGCAGCCTCAACAAGCGCTGAATGATACAACGTCATCCCCGTGTCACTCTCTGATCGCGGCAACACATTAGACTCAGTGGAAATGTGTGTCAGACACCAGGTCTTCAAGGACCCAGACAGAAACTGGTAATTGGCAGGAAGGCAGAGGGTGGTGGTGCTGTCTACTCAGAAACTGGGTTGTCAGAGGGAAATGGGTTAGAAAATGCCCCCAGTATATATTAACCCTGTAAAATGCATCCAAATTGCTAAAAGACTTGTGCAATGTTATGATTCTCTTTTCTTTGATTGTGAGTACTTTGGTAAACAGAAATGGAATCACTTAAAGCGATGCTCCCTTGCTCCTGTTAAAACAGTAGCAAACAATACACTTCCCTGCTTGTCCCACATCCACTTCTTGAACCACAGTGTTCCCCACTGACTGAGATTAATGGGATGCCACTGTGGCTAATGGTTCTCACCGTCCAACTCTGCACCTACGAGTTCTTTCACCCTCCCTCACCAATCAGGGCCAGCCCAGTACCATCTGAATAATTGCCTGTATTTTTATGTACACTTTAGACCCAGAATCATCCCAACTCCTTCACCTCTCTCCCTTCCCACACACAACTAGCCACCAGGGCTTCCTCAAACTCTGCTCCCATCACAACCGTTGTCATCATGGCCTCCGCCTTCAGCATCTCTCCCCTGTTCTTCAAGTGGTCTCCCAGCCGGGCTCCCAACCTTCAGCGTCATCCCTCCCATCCACCTTCCACCTGCAGCTGGGGTGATCTTTCCAGATCACAAAAGTCATGATGCCACTTTCTACTTAAAATTCTTCCACGGCTCTCCAACGCTTGCAGGATCCAGCCTTAATCCATTCGTCCGACATATAAAGCCTTCCTGGGCTGGCACCCCAGCCCCACCCACAAATACTTCTGGAACACAGGGTTCTGTCCTCAGATCTGATATCTGATCTCCCTCTCAAGGGCCTGATGCCAGTAAGGCCCCCTTCTCACCCCCACATCTCAGCTGTCCCAAAGCATGGCTAGTAGGCTTGGGGATTCCTCCCTTCAGCCAAGCCTTCCAGAGAAAGATGCTCAGACTACCCTCTCCTTCTGGAACTTTTCATGTGAGCCTAGAGCACAAGCCAAGCCCAGAGACCTCTCCTGAAGAGTGAGCAGGTTGCTGTCCCTCGGCCTGGCCACCCTCCCAGAGAGCTGTCCTGATACACCTCACTGCCCACAACCTCCAGCGGGGGAACCACAGGCAAGGCAAGAATAGACACGAGTGGAACCCAGGAGGAGCTTCACCCGCACCCCTCAGAAGATCCCAGAGACCCCACTACAAACGTGAAAGAGCCAACAAGCCACGATGTTGAATTGCTGGGAACTCAGAGGGAAGCTGCCCACTGGGGAGGCTGCGGAGGGTTCCATGCACCCGCTCCCCACCCACGAACTAATGCATCCATCTCAACCACTTTAAACTTACTTACTGACCATTAAAGACTTTGCCCAAAGGCTGAAAAAAAGGCTGTGGCTGGGTCTTAGAAAGCAAAGCAAAACAAAACTGTGGGAACAGCCCTTCATCTCACTTGTAGACCTACCCTTTCCCTCAGCCTCTCTCCCTACCAGATAGAGCCAGCCATGGACTGATGCCTCTGGGCTCCCATAGCAACCTGGACCCTTCTCCAGATCACTCCTTCTTCCATGTTATCTGCATGTTTCTTTATACATCTGTCTTCACCCTGTATCGGTCATCCCAACAAAGGGCACAGCACTGGCACATGCAATCTTCAATGAATGAATGAAGAAATCATCACATGCTTCTCACTTTTCACATGGAAAGAATAATGCCTGCCACATCCTTGTTCCAGAAAACAGTCATGCCAACCTCAAAGAAGAAAAACCTAAGTGTCAAAAAGGGAATGCAGAGTAAAGAGGTCAAGAGCATTGATTCTGGAGTCAGGCAGTGTGGGTTCAAATCTCTACTACTTTCTAGCTGTGTAACCTTGGTCACCTCTCTGCATGTATCACATTTGTGTAAAGCAAATCCCAGTTTGCCTTTGAGTTCCTTTATACTAAGAGCCCCTTTCTTCGTTATTTCTGATTGATTTGCTTTTGACAGCACTTTCCAACACTTTGGTGCCAAGGTTTTATTTTGCTTTGCTTTCTAAGCCCCAGCCACAGCCTTTCTTCCAGCCTTTGGGCAAAGTCTTTAATGGTCAGAAAATAAGCTTCAGTGGTTGAGAAGGATCCATTAGTTCATGGGTGAGGAGCGGGGTACACAGAACCCTCTGCAGCCTTTTCCACTGTGTGGAGAAAGAGTAAATATGACCTTCGCCATAAGGTTGTTGCAGGCACCAATGCACCAGTGTGTCTAAAGTACTTGGGAAGGATCTGGTACATGGAAAGTGCTTGGTCAGTGTTAGTTACTATTATTAAGGAGGCACCAGCTTCCTGGGTCTTTTTGCTTCTACCACTTAGGGAATAGAGCCTGCCAAATGGCTATAATGTCTTGGATGTTTCTAGAGTCTCATTTCAGGAAGTTGTTAATTCCAGCCAGGCTGATCTGTGATCATTGCAAGTTGTTGGGTGCAGACCCCTCCAAAGGGATCCTTGGGGGTAAATAAAATTTACTTACCAGGTGTCCACTGTCTTAGCTTCCTTCCCTCTCAGCAGGAATCATTAGCAGGCCACCTTGGCTGAAGTGACAGGAGCATGATGAGGACAAAGTGGCCTCGATGGAGACCCACTCTGGAACTGGGCCTGCCACCCATTTTAGGTCAGGGATGTCCCCTGCTACCCTGTCCCCACCGTCCTTACCACCCACCAAGGGCCTGGCTTCTGCACAGGGCACCACTCACCAAGTCCTGCTGGAGTCTTTCCCACTGTGGGGAAATGGTGCACAGCATGCCAGGGGTCGGGGGTGTGGGGAAGGGCAGGGAAGCATGGAACGGCGGAAAGCGCCTGGCTTCAGCGCCCAGCACATCAGAGCCTCTGCTCCTCCCCTCACCACCCACTGACCTGATGCAAATCCCATCTATCCCTAGGACCTAGGCTTTTTCATCTGCAAAGTGAGGGGCCAGCTGAGATCACTGACTCCTACCTATATCTCATGCCTGTGTGACATGACTTAGGCCCTGAATATGCCACGGTGGGTGGCTGGGTGGGTGTGGTATTGTTCCCATTTCTCTTCTGGTGCTCTGGGCTCCGGTGGCTTCTGGTAATACTTGTTCTTCCTCACAAAGCAAAGGCCTTTCCTAAATGACTTCCTTGCTCCAGGCCCAAGCCAAGAAACCCGAACAATAAGCCAGCCCAGTCCTCTGTCACAATTGCCTACAAACTTCATAAAAATGGATTCCTTGTGGCCCGCAATAGTGTGTACAAGTCTTCCTTATCAGCACAGAGGGTCCCCACGCTGTGCCAGCTCCTCCAGAGGCAAGAAATCAGTAGCAGATGGGTCCAGTCAGGACTCCACAGGTGTGAGAGATCTTGTCCCCTTTGTTCAAGAGGGTATAAATTAGGCCTGGCTCTTGATGGTCTGCCTCAGTGGAAACCAAGCACATTGCAATGAACACTGAGGGGACCCAACCTCCAGTACACACAAGTGGGAGTAAATGTACTCTGGGAGCCAGGAGTGCTAGATTCTGCTGACTTAGATTCAGAAACAGACCGTCTCTATTATTAACAACGAAACACTCTGATACCTGCTAAGGTCCTTCTGTGCTAGTCACTATGCTAAGCATTTAGGGTATATTAAGTCATATAATTTGTTTATTCAATCAAAAATTTAGTGAGCACTTGGCAGATGCAGGAAGCCATGCTGTATACTGGGCACAGTGGGAAGCACCCAGACACGGCACCTGCTCTTAGAAAGTCAACGGTCAAGCACCACGATTCTTTTTTTTTTAACTTTAAGTTCTGGGATACATGTATAGAAAGTGCAGGTTTGTTACATAGGTATACATGTGCCATAGTGGTTTGCTGCACCCATCAACCCGTCATCTAGGTTTTAAGCCTCACATGCATTAGGTATTTGTCCTTAAGGCATCACAATTCTTGAACTTGGGTGTGCATGCTATGAAAATCACCTGGCCACACCCTCCAACCAGAATCTTCACTTTCCTCATGTGCCTCATCCCTAATTCACACTCTGAAGCACTGGGCTGGTGCTATGGAAGAAATCTATTACTTTGGTCAGATGAGAAAACTGAAGTCCAGAGAGGCAAAGTAACTTGCACTAGACCACACAACTTATAAGGGGCACAGTTGGGATAGGATCCCTGCTCTACCTGGTTTCAGAGGCAAAGCTCGTAATTACTACACTATCCTGCCTTCCTGAACCTCATCCAAATAATCAGAGCAATATTTACAGGGTGTCAGATCATTCCATTGCTGTGCTATCTTTACAACTACCTAACCATGTGAGGTAGAAAGCATGACTCTCATCCCATTTTACAGATGATAAAAGGGAGCTCAGAGAGTTAAAGTAACTTGCTCAAGTTCACATGAATAGCAGGCCCCAGTGCCAACATTCAAAGTCAGACTTGACCAATTGCACAGCTTCTGCTTTTTCCAGCGTTCCATGCTGCTTCTTTGAAGGCTCTTTCATAAAGGTAAAGAGCAATGAGATAAAAAAGCAACAACTGAAACCAGCCTTATCCTAAAGGGAAGAACAAAAATGCAGATATTCTGCTAGCAGGCAAGGACTCAGGAAAGAGAAATTCCTTTTCCCATCGCCTCTGAGTCACCTGTGCCCCCAGGAGCCAAACCCAGTGATGGGAAATTCCAAGCTGTGTGTCTGTGTGCAGCCATGTGAGTATACGCCTACCATAACCTTACATGCGGCATGTGTGCAGGCCACATTCAGATAAGCATGTACACAGTGTATCCATGCCACACTCCCTGAAATCCTGGCTCATCCCTCAGAAAAAGTCACCTTGTTGGCAGGTGGTCCTCCACCATCCCAAGTAGCAGTTGCCACAGGACTAAAAAACCACCAGAAAGGGTTTTGCAATCAAAAGAGGCTTTAGTAGATAGAGTGCATGTGTAAAGGTCAGTCTTTCACTCAGGGGACAGCCAAGCCAGGGGAAGGAACAGAAGGGGAGGCTGGAGAAGCTCCCTGGGGGATGGTATTTGAAATTCTGCATTGCCCTGAGCCACCTGCAGAGATGCAGTAACTAAGGGAAGGCCTGAATCCCAGGGGGAATGTGGTCATTTTGTGCGTATCAAAATGACAAGCACTTCTGTGCAAAGCATCAACTAGCTGCAAGGAAAAAGGTGAGGTGGGGAGCACATCACAGCACCCAGAAAAGAACAGAGCTAACCTCTCCAAGAACCGAGACACCCTGGGGAAGTCCCCAGCTTTCGAACATTAGCAAACAAGCAGGATTAGGCCTATCTTCTCCCCTAGCCCTCAGCCAAGCTGCCAGTGTGAACTCCTTTCCCAGGCATCCGTGACACAGCCTGAGCCCTGGTATCCCTGAGAAGGCTTACAGGCCCAAAGTGAGCCAGTTGTTTGAGCCACCCTTGAGCCACATCCTATCTGGAAGATGGGGTAGACCAGGAGGAGACCCAGCCAGCCCATCTGCCTTCGTGGACACTCGCTCCACCTCCACACCCCTGTCAACCCAGCCAGGACCTAAGGCCATCGACTCACTGTGGCATTCTCCCCATGCACTAGATCCTGCTGCTGCCTCTTCATTCTCTCCGCTTCTGTCCTCCACTCTCTGTGCCAACCACGCCCACCTGCTGCCTGAGGCTCTGTCGCATCATCTCTCGCCTGCATTTGAGGACATCCCGGTGCTCACCGTCTCAGAACCTACAATCCCTTCATTCTAGTCCCCTACAAATCAAATTCTGCCACTGCAATGCTGTAAACGGTATGATGGCTCCCACTGCTCACTGGATAAACCCAAAACCTTGACTGCACCTTCAAAGCCCTTCCCGACCTAGGTCCAGCCAACCCACCTGGTATTATCTACTGTCCACATACGCTGACCTGTAGCCATACAAATACACCTATTCCCCAAACAGGCCTTGGCATCTACTGCAGTAGGTACCCTGAATGCTAACGATGTCTTCCAGGTTTCTCATCCCTCCATCTTATAAATTCTCCAGGACCTGGCACAGAGCAGGCACTCAGATAAATTTTTGGTCAGATGGATGGATGGGTGGGTGGGTGTGTGGGTGGGCAGATGAGTAAGTGGATGGGAGGATGTGAAAGGATGAATGGATAGGTGGGTAGGTGGATGGATAGGGAGTTTTTTTGTTTTGTTTTTTTTTTCACTCTTGTCATTTTCATCTGATGCCTCTCTGGGAGGCGGACAGCCTGACCAGACATTTTCAAACACAAAGGCAGCTTGGCTGCTACTTTTAAACTGATTAATATGAAGGATGAGACTAACAATGCCTATGTTGAAGAGCTGTTGTGAGGATTAAATGAGAAAGTATTTAGCCTTGTGCATATACATAGCAGGTACACAATAAATGACAGCCACTGCTGTTGGAACAAGGTCCTAACAACATGTGCGTTCCTTTGCCTTCCAATGTGCAGGACCCAGGTCCTCCGGCTTCTCCTGGTTCTGGGTGAGACAGAGCTTTCCTGAAGGCTGGAGTGAAGGGTGGGGGTGGAGGCGGCCACAGAGGAGTTCCTGACCTACTTTGTGCAATTTCAGGCTCAGGCAAGGCCCCTAGACAGTGAGTGATGCAAAGAGCATTCAAAGCCGGTTGCAAATAATAAGGCCCGGGGGACCAGGCACTCGGGGTGGCTCTCTTCAGCATGGCCTGTTCAGCCTGATGCCCAGGGCTCTTCCCCAGCCTCTGGCAATGCCCATGGCCTGGGCCTCTACAAAGTTGCCAAGCATGCCTCCCTCCCCGCAAACAAAGGAAGGCAGCCCCCGTCATCTAGGCAGCAGGAAGCCCCTCAATACCCATTCAGAAAGGCACCGAGAATTAAGACGAGCCTTCCCCACAGGACGTGCTTGCCCAAGCAATCCCCTGCCGAGACCCTGCTACCATGAATCTTAGAGTTCCAAGCAGTCTCCCTGAATCCATACATTCCCTTCTGTCCCATCCTCTACAGCACAATTGGAGTGAGCAGTATTAACATAGAACTGATTCTATCCCTCCCCAGCCTAAAATCCATCAAATTCTTCCTTAGGAAGTCCAAATCCCTTAGCCTGGCATTCAAGGCAGCCCTTCCAGCCTCTCAGCCTGCTCTGTCTACCGTTTCTGGAACACAGCATGCTCCTTCACACTGACAGGCCCTTGCACGTGCCATTCCCGCTGCCTGGAACTCCCAAGATGCTCGGAGAGTAAATGACGAGCCAGGACTCCAGACCCTATCTTCTGACCCTGGGTTCCACACTTATTTGGTGGAAAGGGATTGAGGATTCCAGAATAGCCCTACCTCATGACGCAGAGATGCCAGGACAGACCTTTACCATCTCTCACTTCCCAGAGTTTCTAAATTTGCCATCATTTCAAATCACTGTGTGACACTGTGAATGGCCACTGGTTGAATGAATAAAGCCAACACAGGCTGCAACCCACATCTCCAAAAGTTTGAATGGCTCAGCTGCAAAAGAAAGCACAAGCTGACATTTCTAACCAATCTCATCCTTGCCCTCAGTTCCTGTGCACTGCATGGAACACCCTAGTGGGGCTGCAGTAGGCAGAAGAAAGAGAGAGAGGCAGCCTCTGTCATCCCAAGCCACAAGGAAACATCTTTCCAACACCCATTCAGAAGGCATCAAGCACTAAGACAAAACTGCTCCAATCAACACAAAGACCTACTTCTCCCAGCCACCCTCTGACCCCTGCCACTGTGCTCACAGGAACTTCTCCACAGCCTCCACTCCCTCTGACATCTGAACATCCTAGGGTCCCTGGGCCAGAGCCTCCCCATTTGCCAGAGGGAAGGCCTCTGTAGGCCTCCCGCCCATCTGCAAGAATCAACCACTCCTCTCCATCAATAATGACTTTGCACATCTAAACAAGTTCTGAATGCAGTAAGCCTTCGGCACACAAGAATAAACACATGCACAATTTATCACTTCTCCCAGCTTGACCACTCCACTTTGGCTAAAAGTTTCTTATCCAAGGCAGTACATGTAAATTCAATGACTAGATCTCTATGCTGATGGCAGAATATTCAACACAAATTCAGATCTTCTTTGCTAATCACAATAGATGCTTTCCTGGTGAACAACAGATGCTTCATCCACACTTTCACTCATACCAATGTACTTCATATTAGCTGTCATGGCAGAGACTGCTAGTTAGAAAACCCGAATGATGGCTGGACACATGGCTTCCCAGAAAGAAGACTACATTTCCCAGCTTCCCTTAAATCTAGGCATGCCTATGTAATATAGTATGGACAATAGGACATAAGAGAAAGTGGTATTTGTAACTTCTTAGAATTGTCCTTAAAGAGAAGGGCTATCTGCTTCTCCATCCTCCTTCCTGCTGGCTAGAATGCACACATAATGACTGGAGCTGTAGCAGCTGTTTCAGACCACAAATCAGAAAGCCCACGTTGAGAACGACAGCAACAAGCTAAAAAGGGCCCAGGCCTGTGATCCTGGAGCTGGACCAGTCCCAGACTGCTTAACTCCAGACTTCTTGAATTTGAGAGAGAAATGCACTTCTATCTGGTGTAAGCCACCATTATACTGTCCCTGCTGCTAAACCTAATTCTAATTGATATGGCAGATGACCTAAAAAGGCTTGGTATGCACTTCCAGGCATCTTCATCTGTATCAGTGCCAAACACTGCTTATGAGACCATTCTGTCCCACATGCGTGGGCCTTTTTAAGGGGCTGCTTCCAACCAAATGGAATGGTTGGCCACAGTCCTTCATGAGAAGTTGGCACTGGCACAGGCTACCTCGGTCCTTGAGTCCTTCTCCACCCTTCTATCTGGCCTGACCTTCCAGTCTGATTTCCACTGGCTAGCTTTTCTGGCCTACAACTCTTTCCCATTATCCCCATTTCCTCCCCGACATTACATACAGGGAGTGTTTATTTCAAGTGGTGGTTTCCAAGTAACCTTCTTTGAATTGTTCTAGCTACAACCCTACTGGCTGGGCTGGGACCCTAAGCATTGCCCTTCCCTGCGCTGACACTCTGGAGGAGAGCTTCACCCACACAAATATCCTTGTAGACTTGCCCCCTTCCTTATTCAGCCTACGCCTGAAGAAGGGTGGAGGAGGGGAGGAAGGCGTGCTAGGAAAACAAAGTCAAGGGTCTCTCCTGGTTGATTTGCTTTCTCAAAAAGTCCAGCTGCCAGCCACCAGATCTGGCCACTGGAGCCCACTGGAGCTGAGGAAGGCTCACATTATACAGTCACAGATGCCATTGAAAAGGCAGCCTGTGCCTGCAGGATAGGACTCTGATGGCAGCCCTAGAGAGTGGAGAATCAAGCAGCATTACAGGGTGTTACAAACCAATGCATCCAGCAGGCAAGACACAGGGGCAGGGATTGCCCAATTCTGAGCCCCTGCAGAGAACAGGCACCAGTTGTCCCAGTCCAGGTGGAAACACAGCGTACAGGTTCTAGACCACAATGATAGCTTCCATCCCTCTCTGGGATCCAATCTCCTGGATGAGCAGGTTGATAACGCCTCTTCCCCAAAGGCTTCCATGCTTCAGACCTCTCAAGGGATGTCAAGGCAGTCCCACTCCCACAGTGTTCCAACTGGACACGTTGATTTTTAGCACTCTGCAACGGGGGAAGCTGGGCCAACCCCTGTGCCATGTGAGGCCCAGAACTGTGTAACCCCCATCCCTATCCATCATCACACAGGGCTCTTCTGAAAGCCTTTCTTTTCTCTCCTCACCACCTGCCTCTTTCTCTCTAACTGGCCATCATTTAGAAATAAAGCATTTCCGAAGTTTCCCTAGATCCTCAGATTACAATCGCATAGGATACTCACTGACACAAGAAAGGTGAGGACCACAGGAGTCCCATGCCATGGGAAGGTGCCCTCTGGAGCACCGTCCAACAGAACTTTCTGCAATGGAAATGGTGTAGATCTGCGCTGTTCAAGATGGTAGCCACCCAACCTTATGTGGCTATTGAGCTCTTGAAATACGGCTAGTACAGCAGAGGAGCTGAGTGTTAATTTTCTTTAATTTCACTTAATTTAAACATGAGTGGCTACCATCTTGAATACTGTAGTTCCAGGGGAGTTACACAAATAAGCCAAAGTTGTCCTAATAGAGATTTGTTATTGCAACAAGCAGCATGGAGGGGAGGGGCAATACACAGTGAGGATGTGCAGTGGGGGAATCTCACCTTTCCTGGGGGAGCGGGAACATCACTCTGAAGCAGTCACATTTTTGCGGGTGACCCAACTTTGGATATAAAACTGAAACTCTAGACAGGACAAAAAAAAATCCAAAAGGAAATAACCGAAAACATTTCTCAGATACTCTATAACAAGTTCATCTTATTTATATAAAGAATAAACTTCTTTTAAGTGGGTCAACCTGATACTCTATATTTCTCTCTGAGGAAAAGTAAACTAAATAAAGTTGCTATCTACTTATATGTGGGCCAAACCTGATTTTTTTTCTTATGCAACAGAGGTCTGTCATTGAACAAAGTGTTCCTCACCCTCCCCTGAAGGAAAAAGGACAAGTTGGCGTTAAGACCACTGCCTTAGCCTGCCCTCTTCAAACCCATGACTTCTTTTCCACCATCAGGACCCCTAGGGCTTGAGGTCATCTCTGAAGTCATGGAGCAGAAACAGATTCCCAAAGCCCAGAAATTTCCAAGAACTTTGGCATCTTTGAGCTTTCTTGAAATTAAGGGTTCAGTGGCCTTAATTTCAGACTGGGTGGCTGTTACGGCTTACTCCCATGGAGAGAACAAAGCAGGGTGAAGGCTTTGGGAAAGTCGGTGAGAGCCAACCGGGAGTGCCACCAGGTAACTGCCCATTTCCTGGGCTGCAACAAGAACTTTTAAAAAGGAAAATGATAAGTGTACTCACTGAGAAGAAGGAAAGGAGAAAGCAGCCATAGGCCCTCTGCAGACACACACCTTCACCAAGAGGCAGGGTTTCCAGGCAGTGAGTCATACACGTGAGAATTATGGTCACCCAGCCCTCCCACCTGCCAGGGCCAAAATGTGGAAAGGAGCCCAGGACCCCAAGAAAGCTAGAAACTCCCCCAGCTGTCCCTCACTTCTTTCAGACATCCACATTAGCACACATCATGTTGTATCAAAGTTATGTTTATGCCTTTACCTTCTCAAAAAGACCAAGAGTTTGTGGAAGACAGGCCCTGGTTTGATTCCTCCCAACACAGGCCCTGGGGGACAACAGATGTGCCAATTGGCTGTTGAGTAAATGCAAAGAGTATACAGGCAGCATGCTGTTCAAACCACAGCCCAGCTTCCTAGTGGCCATGAAACCTTGGGCAAGTTACTTAACGTCAGTGGGCCTCAGAGTTGGAATTAAATATGAGAAAGCATTTCAGGGTCAGCCTAGCACCTAGTCCCTTGTCAGTGCTCAATAGCAGGGGGGTACTACAGACCAAGCTAGTGGGAGATGTGACCCTACTAAGAGCAGAGTGATTCCCACAGACCCAGCACCTTATGCAAAGGACTTGTCTTTGACCAGAGGCTGGATCCAGCATTCTAACTTCTGCATGATTCCATCAGCCTTTCTCAAGAAAGATAAGAGCCTCCTTTATTAAATAACCAGGTCCCAGCCTCACCTCACCTCCAGGTCTCTGCCCCACATCCAGCCCCTGACACCCCACCCACAATCCTGAGCCACTCCACACTCAGATCAGCAGTTTGCCAGGAGCCACGGCTTCCCATCCAAGGGTCGCAGCCCTGTGCTTTGCTTACTTGGGTGGGTTTAATCTAGATTAGTAGTTTTCAAGCTATTCACCCAGGACCAACAGAATTAGCATCCCCTGGGAAGCTGCGAGGTATGCATTCTGGGGCCCAAATGCTACACCCACTGAAGCAGAAACTCTGGGCTGTGGGGCCCAATAGTCCACATTTCAACAAGCCTCCAGGTGACTCCGACGTACTCTCAAGTTGGAGAACCACTCTGAAGTTTGGTCTAGGTCCTCTTTCTTTATCCCGCCGCTTCCTGTTTCCAGGTTAGTATCTTCCCACGCCCCCAGGGCTGGACACTGAGGTCCTAAGTAAACCTTCCCACCTGCTGCAGGATTTCAGAAGACCCATCTATGTATACTTTGCCTTCCCAATCAAGCGCCTGGGGCCAACCACAACTGCAAGCAAGACGCTGCCAGCCAGCAAGGCTGCCCTTCCAAAGCCCACCTCCACAGCTCCCGCCTTGTCCCAAGCCACAGATGGAATCCAGGCCTCTGTCACCCGCTCCCTGCCTGCCTCTCCCAGAGTTGCACAGCCCAGAGGGAGTCCAAGATCTGGGTCCTGCCTCCATGGAGGGGACAGGAGGAGCAGTCAGGGGAGCGAAAATGCCTTCAAAACACACTGAAGGAGAAATGGGAGAGCCCCTAAGAAGGCCCTTTATGGAAAGGAGAAGTGTGGAGAGGACTGAGAAACACCAAGCCCCTCACCACCACCCCCATGGCTCCCACCCGATGGCAGACACTGCTAACCAGCTGCCCCCAGGAGCCCTTCTAAGTGCTCCTCTTTTTAGGTTTCACTTCCCACTGAGTCGAGTCACCTGTAGCTGGGTGTCAAGGTCACCTGCCATGTCCCTGATTGCAAGTCCACAGCATGGCTGAGAAAGCCATTTAACTCCTAGAAAATGCATGGGCACATCCCTAAGGCAGCGCTGGAGAATTTGCCACACAGGACACAAGCAGCCCGGGCTCTGCCTACCTGATACTTCCATAATTATACATTGATTACTGCTCCCCTTCTGCACTGCTGGCCCCCGTGTAGCGCTTCCTAACTACAAAAGGGTTTGCCAGCTACCGGCCAGTGGAATTGATCTTCTGCTGAGTGATGCATCCTCCCAGGCTGTCGCCACACCCTCCGCCGACACCGTAGCTTCTTCCTTACTCAGCTCAGTGGTCTCATTAGTACCAAGCACCCCAGCACCTGCAAGAACAGCAATACCTCTGGAACCATGGCTGTGACCTCCCAGTCCTGCCAACACCCTTCCTTACATCTCAGTGGGCTTGTTCCTCTTTGCCACAGCCTGGCCCTCTTTCCCAGGAGCCACTGGCTCTGGAGTTATCATTGTGTGGAGAGGGGCCACCATGAGGGGGAGGCATAGGTAGCCTCAGGGACACCTGTAATCCTTCTCCAGAGTGTCTTCCAGCATGTCTTTCATGAAAGACATTACCTGTGCTTATCAGCAAGTGTTACATGAAAAAAAAAAATGAGTGGGAGGGATGGGGAGCTAAACTTCTGAGATGAAATTCATTTAGGATGCCCGAAGTTAACCAGGCTTTCTTACCATAAGGTGTCTCCAAGCCTTTAGTGTGATTAATGTATTTAGGTCATTTCCGATTCAGATTTTCAAATGTGTCTGTTCACAGAACTCCATTCCCCAGAGCCCAGCATGGAACTGATGTGCCATGGAACATCCTTTGGGAACCGGTGCTGTCTTGACGGCTGCTGGAAGAAGTGCGGCTGATTCTTTCACATGGCTCACACACAGCCAGCTCTCCCCTAGACACTCTATTCATGGAAAGTGTCAGGGGAGAGGCAAGAGAATCCCGGTTCCAGGACTGCAGGGCCTGGTTCCAACAGTGTTTGTCCAAGCCCAGAGTCCCCTAGCAGCGGGTGAGGGTCCTGGAGGGAGCAGACAGGGAGAGCGGGGCAACAGGGCTAACCCTGCACAGAATCTCTGAACCTACTCTTGTGGATGCCTTCCTTGGACTTTGAAATCATGGCCTCATTAAATCCTACCAACAACCCAATAAAGTGTCTATCATTACTGCCATTCTACAGACGTAGAAATTGACAGTCAAAGAGGGTAAGAAACTCGGAGTCATGGGGACTTGAACTAAGGACTCTGAATAATGAGTCCTGCTCAGGATCCCTGATGGGCTGCCCAGGGCAGGGGTGCCTCCCCCAACCCCACCGTTCATGCCAGCCAAGTTGCCAAGGACCCAGCCCCTCTCTGGCAGTCAACAGGCTGCAGAGTTTTTTGTTTTTTGTTTTTTTTGTAGGAGATCTAGCTCAAGAGCATTTTTCCGACACAGAGTAAACGTTTGCCAGGAACAGGCTTCTTATCTTCCCCAACCCTGGCTTAATCCATGCTCCAGCGCTTAGGAGCTCAGACTGCGACAGCATCAGCCCAAGAGTGGGCACGTGTCCACGGGCATGCAGCTTAAAACACAAGTCTGGTGTGAGTCTCTTGTGACAAAGCTCTCCTGGGCCCTGGCTACTGACTTTAACTTGACTTTGAACGCCCTGGTTTTAGACTTCTAACCCCCAGAACTATGAGAGAATAAATTCCTGTTGTTTTAAGCCACCTACTCTACAGTACTTTATTACAGGGCCCTAGGAAATTAAAACACCCACTAAAGACACGTCCTGCCAGACTTTCCTCATTTCCTTAACAGAATTACCAGGGAAGCAAGCAATGGCCAAGCCTTCCTGCAAGGGTTCACCTCCTCAGCCAGAACCTCCTGAGATCAGGGGCCTCCTCAGGTAAGCCCGCAGCCAGGTGGAACAGACTGGCTGGGGATGCGTCTCTATCAGACCAAGTAGACTCTGTCTCAAGGACATGGAATTTTCTGCAAAGGCCTCCAGCATATATCAGAAAAGAGGCTGGGGTCTGACGAGAAGGCAGAGCAGGACCATCTGGACATTGCTTTCCCTTATTTCCTCTCGGTCCTCTAACCTAGACCAGACTTAGGCCAATACCAGAAATCAACAGACCATCAGCACCAAGTTCATGGATAAAGCAAAACAATCGCATGGAATTGGTGGGACCTTGTATAAACAATTCAGGTTTCATGGAGGAAACTAAGACCCAGAGAAGGGAGGCATTAGTTGCCCAAGTGCACACCATGAGGTGGAAGCAGAAATGGGCCCAGGGTTCCCACTACATGAAGTTGGGGTAAACATAAGGAGTAAAGGTCAAACTCTATTGCTTACAGAGTCAGCCATCAGGGCTGTGCAGGTTGGTGCCATTCACATTGTAGCGCACCCTAGAATTGTGCGGAATGCACCCTGCACCCTATACCAGGCAGCCCTGACAGTAGCCTGAAGTGCCACCTCTAGGGATTGCAAAAACGTCACTGGGGTAAAGTCGCCAACATGGCACCGGTAACTCAGGTTTCCATGGGTAATTATGCAATAGAAAAAAATTGTAAAAAGTGAGTTAGTCTCACTTCTGTGCAAGAGTGCCCTTGAGTAGAAGTAAAACTAAATAGAAAAATCCAACTTCTCACTGGCTCCAGTTTACTACCTCTGTTGAGTATTTTTGCAGTTTGCAAATGAAATTGTGCCATGCAACTACAGACCACGCAACTGCAAACCCAACTTGCATGACACCAGCTGCTGGCTAAAATTCTGAAAACAGGAAAGCAGGATACAGTGCTATTTGTAGGGAACAAACATTTCATAATGTGTCCATGTAAGCTACCATTATCTTTCGCTAATAGGAGTGGCTAATGCTATCCAATTATGAGTGACAGAAAAATGTACAGTAAACTACGATCCCAAACAAATCCAAATGTTATGCTCGGTGCATATGATAGCCTAAAGCACACTTTTTTAAAAAGGGTATAGATATTATTACTAGAAAATCCATTTTTCTCTGTCCTCAACAAATAAATGTTGAAAATGTTGAACAAACATCTCAAGAATATTAGATAGAAGTGGTGCCACATTACTCTCCCCAGGAGGCCCACTGGTCTCAGTGAGGCCCCCATGCCAGGCCTTGGGTCTTTCCCAGACAGTCTCAGGACACAGGACACTGGACAGTCTGTGAGGTTGTTCAGTCTAGCTGTCTTTATGCCGTTTTAAGGAGCTCCAGGATGTCACAGAGGTGCCTCCAAGTCCCTGCAAGTAGGACAGTCTCTGAGCCTCATTCCTAACAGAAAGATCATCATTTAATGTTTTAGTATTGGAGTTCTATGTTATATTCATCTTTAAATTGTCATGGTGGGTTTTTTAAATGCAATAATTATTGCTCTAACGTAGTACCCTTTTTTTAAAGCATAAACCCTACAACCAAAGAGCTTGGATTCAACTTTCGTCTCAGCCACTTATTGGCTGTGTGACCTTGGGCAAATTACTTAATTTCTTAAATTACTTAATTTCTCTGGGTCCTGCCTATGGAAGAAGCCTCCTTCAGAAGGGAGTTCAACTGGAAAGGCCCTGTCCCCACAAAGCTCTGGGCCCAACCCTGTGCCTCAGTTTCCTCATCTGAAAAATAGGGATAAATATATCTCCCTCATAGGGTTGTTGTGAAGATTAGATGAGGTGTACTGTAAAGACACAGAACGCTCCATGGCACAGGCTGAGCACTCGATAACTGTCAGCTGCTATGGCTATCATTTTGCATCCCTACAATACGAAGCGGAATTTGGGACCCACAGAAGCAAAGCAATGGCATCTGAGGTTGCCAGGATTATAGCCCAGCTCCCTTGACTCTGAGCAAGGTGCTCTCATGCCACATGGCTGGCAGTAATTACCATCTAGCCACCAGGAAGACGCTCCAGCATACCTGGTGATCACAGCTGGTCCACGTCTGTCCACTGAGTTGACATTTCCCAGCTTGAAGTGGAAGCTGATTATTTGTCAAACTCAACTGAAGAATGAATGCAGCTACGAGTGTTTTTGAGCTACTAGAAATGTCCCCAAAGAGGAACTGTATGATGGAAACTGAAGGCAGTGAGGCAGGGGTGGATGGGGCGGGGGTGGATGGGCACGCACCGCCACCACCTGCCCTCACCAGTGTCAGCCATGGCCAACCTTCCTGGATAAGCTCCCCAAACATGTCTCCTCCCTCTGCCACAAAATGTTTAGAAAATACCATCGGCCCTGGATTCTCAGATGCCCATTTCATTTTTACATTGTAATGTTTGTGAAACGGTGATTGATGGTGAATCTTACAATCAATGTGTACCCTTAATATGGTATTGTTTTTTTCCCTCTGTAAAATGATTATTAAATTGATGACAAGTCTTACAATAGAGAAAAGACAATACCTTGTAACAGATGCAGTGGGATCCTTGATTTTCTCCAGAAAAAGACAAGTGAGGAAAAAATGGCTAAAGTCCTACTGCTGAATGCTTGCCAATGCCTCAGTGTGTGTACTTCACAAATGCACAAGGTGTCAGGAAGGGTGAGGCTGGGCTCTGCAGGGGGCACAGCACTTGTCCCTGCAGGTGGAGCCTGGGTGTGCCCCAGGCCTGAGGCAAGCTGCATAGGAATGACCCTGCTTCATGCTTGGAGTCAGGCAGCATTTCCACCCTTCTTTAGAGGCATCAGGAATGGAAAGTCCAGCCCAGGCTCAGAGTTTCCTGGCTGGGAGCCCCTGCAGCCAGACGGATGGGATGAAGCTCCCCTCTTCTGACACGCTGCTGATTTTCCCCAGCTTCCCTGGCCAGGAAAGCACTTTGGAGGTGGAAGAAGGCAACCCTTCCTGCCTCTTCACCTTGGGTCTCAGAGGGTAAGAGCTTGGCTCAAGGGGACTTTGTTCATAGAGAAAATAATATCTGCACTCCAGGAGGAGTGGTTACTGGAGCCCCCACTTACTGCCCGATGATCAAGGAGCATCAGTTCTCACCGCTAGTTTGGAACGTCTTCCCACCTTGCCAGAGAGGCTGCATGGCACGGGAGTGAGCACCACAGCCACAGGAAATGTTTCACCCTGCATCGGCTTCCTCATTTGGAAAATGGAGGTGATAACAACAGCACCTACTTCACAGGCTGTTAAGAGGGAAGTAGATGAGTAGATGTGAAATTCTAGGAATGTGACCCAGCACCTATCAAGTTGTATGTAAGTGCTAGTTTAGAGATTTGTTGTTTGCCTGGCAAACTACTATCTACTCATTGAAAATTCAACCCAATAGTCACCCCTAAAAGCCTCCTCCAACCACCCCCTCCACTCTCACTTTCTCCTCTAGCCACCTTTCTTCCCCAGATAAATATGTGGGGGTAAGTTTGGGGGTAAGGGGAGATGAGTGCCTAGTCTCTCCATCTATTGTTTGCATCACACCCCAAATGTCTTCTTCTTTGTCTTGTTAGATAGGAAGCTTTATAATAGCAGGCCTGAGTCTTGGTCATCTCTGTTTTCCCAGTACTTAGAACAGGACCTGACACCATGCACAGCCTCATGGGTGTTTAAAGCATAGAGAGGGATGGGATAGGATGGGATGGAATAGGATGGGATGGGATGGGATGGGATGGGATGAAATAGAATGGGATATGATGGGATGGAATGGGATGGGATAGAATGGGATGGGATGGGATGGGATAGAATGAGATATGATGGGATGGGATGGGATGGGATGGGATGGGATGGGATGGGATAGAATGGGATGGGATGGGATAGAATGAGATATGATGGGATGGGATGGGATAGGATGGGATGGGATGGGATGGGATAGAATGAGATATGATGGGATGGGATGGGATGGGATAGAATGGGATGGGATGGGATAGAATGAGATATGATGGGATGGGATGGGATAGGATGGGATGGGATGGGATGGGATAGAATGAGATATGATGGGATGGGATGGGATGGGATGGGATGGGATAGAATGGGATGGGATGGGATAGAATGAGATATGATGGGATGGGATGGGATAGAAAGAGATATGATTGGATGGGATGGAATAGAATGGCATATGATGGGATTGGTTGGGATGGAATAGAATGGTATATGATGGGATGGGGTAGGATGAGATAGAAGGCAATGGAATGAAACAGAACAGTTGTGACCAGATCTCTTCAAATCACAATAGAAACACTTGCTAAAAGCAGATTCAGAAAGACAAAAATATCCTTCATGTGGAAGGCAATTCACCCACTGCTGCCCAATGTCTGTAAGGCTGGGAACGCGCACATCTCCCAGGGACATCAGACCAGTGCAAGCTCTCTGGGTCCTGTCTATGGAAAAAGCCTCCTTCAGAGCTGGTAGGGGCTCAGCTGGAAGGGCTCTGTCCCCACACAGCTCTAGATGCAGCCCCTCTGGCTACAGGCATCATGGCAGGTGTGGCTGTGCAGGATAAGGAGGGCAGCTCACCACACTGATCTCAGCCCAGAGGTCATGGGCAGCTCTGTGTGCCTACCCACCTTACCAGGGCTGAAACAGACAATCTTCTTGGGCCCTCAGACCTCACCAGGCCTCCAGCGAGCAGAACTACTGAGATTCCTGACAGACCCTTTTAGGGGAATTGCTCTTCTAGCCCTCTTGCTGGGAGAAAGGTGTCACTGGCAGAATATGCCACAACTCTGCCACTGGGGAGTCGCAAGGCCTACTGCTCAGATGCCCAGGGTCTTGTCCCGCAGAGGTCCCTTGGTTGACACTTCTGCCATGGAAAACTCATTTCATTTAACCTTTTCTTTCTTTGACGGCATTTTAACGAAAAAGTCACTTAAGACCTGCAGTGGAAAAATACATTTTACTAGAACAATGAATAACCCAAATACCATTTGCCTCTTCTTATCAATTCTTGGTTCATTCATCATCTTTATTAAAAATCCATGAAAAACAGCAGCCGCAGAAACTGTGAGGTGCCTTTTTCAGGGAGCTGAGAAGGGAGGGGAGGGAAAAGGGAAGTAAACTCCCTGTAAGCATAGCCATCTTCTCTTAATAGAAGCCCAGGAGAAGGTTTTTCTCCACCTTCCACTCACAACGCCACCCAGGCAAATCCATATTCTGGAACAGAAAACCAACACTTCTCCAAATGAAGCACTATGTTGTAGGGAAAGGAAGGAATGTGAAATCATATAATTTTGGATTCAAATGCTGAAGTACCATGTATAAGCGAGGTGACCTGAGACAAGTTACTTAAGCATGGTGACACTCAGTTTCCCAGTCGGCAAAATGGGTATAATAATGCCCACTTCACAGGATTCTAGCAAGGATTAAGTGAGAAAGCAAATGTGAAAATGCCTAGCAGAGTCACCTAAAAAATAGATGTCCAGGAGAGGCTGGTTAACTTCATTAATTCATCCCAAAAGTATACAGCTGAGGAAACCCTTTCTGGTCCAGCCTTAGTGCAGAACTGTGCCCAGCAATCTTCCCCAAAGTCTTCCAGTGTCATGAATATGGTTTCTCAGGGAAACAGATGCTGCCCCCAGAAATCCTGGGTTCCCAAGCAGTGAGCCAGCAGGAGGGTGACTGTCTACTTGGAAAGCGAAAACAAGAACCCGGTAGAGAATGAATAGTAATGACCACCACCGACCCTCCCATTTCACCTCACCACAGATCCACAGGAGGACAGGTATTGTTACCTCTGTGCCCTGACCAGGAAGCCGTGGCTCACAGGTCCCTTTGTGGGGACCTGCCCGTGGTCATACAGTGAGTGAGTGCAGGGCAGAGCTCTAACCAGGCCTTCCAAGCACCTCCATAATCCACACTCCTAACCCCTTCTCTTTACTAAAGGTGTGGGATCACTCCCTGCATTAGTTTGCTAGTGCTGTCCCAACTAAGTGGCACAGACTGGGTGCCTTCAACAACAGATACTCATTCTCTGCCAGTTCTGGGAGCTAGACGTCCACAATCAAGATGCCAGCAAGATTGGGTCCTCACGTGGGCTGTGAGTAGGGGTCTGTTCCGGGCCTCTCTCCTTGGCTTCCGGCTGGCTGTCTTCTTGTGTCTCTTCCCTCCATCTGCCCTCAGTGCACGTCTGCCTGTGTGTCCAGGTTTCCCCCGTGATGTGCACACCAGTCATATGGGATTGGGGCCCACCCCAACGACCTCATTTTCACTTGATTTGTTCTATAAAGTTTCTATCTCCAAATAAGGTTACATTCTGAGGTATTAGGGGTGACAATTCAAAATTTCTTTTTAGAGGAGACAAAATTCAACCCATACTACTGCCCTAGACCCTGGGCCTTCAAGTACACAGAACTGGGGCTTCAGGAGTTGTCCTAGCAACACCCACCACCACCATCATCACCCATCACCGTCAAACCTGCCTCCTACCCCAGCAACCCTGTGGCATAGCACAATTTCAAAGCCCCATGTGGACTTCTGCAAATAGCAAAGCGGGTCAGCAGAGGAGCAAATGAAATATTATGTATTATGAAATTCCACAGGGAGAAAGACTCAATCACGTTAAGCTCCTCCAAACACAAAGTGCTCTGCCTTCAATCCCCACTTTAATGATGGTACCTTAAGGCTAAGAGAGGCTATGTAACCCAGATCACGTGGAGGAAAGTGGCAAAAAAAGACTTGAACTGGGGTCTGCCAAGCTGGAGGCCTGGGCTTTCCCTTCCCATCACCCTGCCTCAGGTTTCATTCAGGACCCCACAGCCCTCAAGTTCACCGACAGGAAGAGACTCCCAGGAACCACGTGCTTCCAACATGTGCTCTTTCTCTCTGTGCCTTCTACAGTTTGCCAACTTTGTCCTGATGTTTCGTGCTTCACAGTTTCCCTATACCTCCACCCCTACCCTACAAGCAAGACTCCTCCAGCCCAGGAAGTGACCCCCCTATCACACCCCACAGAGTGCCCTCGAGGAGTGGAGGAGCTGTTGGCAGTGGGCCCAGCTGCCTGGCTCAGTCTCAATATGTCCTGCCCAAGTCAGAGTGTGGCTGTTCACCCTGCGCCTCCCCAGGTCAAGGGACGTGGCTCTTTCTGACTTTGTTCTCAGAGGGCAACTTCAGCTCTGCCTACAGTCTTTTCATTCCGGAAGCTTTGCTCCAGTCATCTAAGTAAGGCCTGTTGGTAGAGGAACAGCCGAGATTTGGACAGTCAGGGTCTGTTGCCTTTAACTGCGTTACTCTGAAGACGCTCTGGATGCTTTCCAGCTGGGAGTCTCACCATGAAGGGCCCCAAGTAGTTTCCAACTTGTGAGTTTGAACACTTAAGCTGAAAAAGGATTTAAATGCTCACATTTAACTGATATTTACAGTGTCTTCTAGGGGCAGGCAGAGGGCTGTATCATCTCGTCTGACTATCACTCCATCTTCACGTCACAAGTGAGGAAACGAAGGCTCAAAGCCTAAGGCTAGCTCGTGGTCACTGGTGGGGCCACACGGCCGGCAAGCGGGATTCAAACCCAGGCTTCCCAACGCCAAGTCTAACACTCTCTTCTCCCAGCCCTGCCTCCCTAGCACCACACTTTTGTGGAAACTATTCTGAGAAATCAAAGCAGCTCTTTTCTATCCAGAACTATAAATATCCAGAGAGAAGGAGACGAGATGAGAAAACAGACATCCTTTCCCAGGATTTGGGAGCAAATTTTTGCAAAGCTCCCAAAAGCATTTTGAGTTCTGAAAGCCAGAAACTGTTGATGGAGGGAAAAAATGCAGAGAGCAGAAGATGAAGAGCTATGCTGATCTGACATGATGGCTTGTTCCAACGTCCTAAAAACCAGCAACAATCAACTAGATGCTGATTATGGGTGAGGCACTATGCTCCATGAATGTCAGCTTGTTTAACTCTTATGAGAGCCCTGTGAGTTAGGTACTGATCTTAACCCCATTTTACAGTTGAAGAAACTTGAGCACAGAGAGGCAGAACAACTTTCCCAAGGCCAGAGCCTTTATAAGCTTCCACACTAGAATATGTGACTGCAAGTGCCAGGTCCATAACCACTGCACTATACTGCCTTCAGCTGAATGCTCATCTTAAGAGGCACACACCTGGCTCTCTGTCAAGCCTCCACTTCAGGTCCTAGGAGGGTAGGTACATCCCTGGGAGTCTACATTCTGTTGGCAACTCCAGCTGGGAACCCAAATCCAGACCTGCATTCCCAAATCCCCAGAAGGATTCGAGGCAAGTGCCCGCTCAGAAGAGCAGAACTAGAATGCACACATAACAGCTCCATCACTTGAGACCCTCTGGGTCTTCTCTTCCATGCCTCCCTTCTTTTCTTTCCTGCAGCCCTATGCATCTCCTCTGCCTTATTTGAGGGCTGGAAGAGTCATTCGCCTCAAACGCAAACCTCAAAACTGTCAGAGCTCATCAGCGTGGTGGCAATGAAGGCAGTCCCCAATTCCAGAACAAATTGGTAGCTAATCAGAGTGGTTGGAATTTAATAGCAATTTTTCCATGAAAATCCTGCTAACTCAAGAAGTCTCCAGCCTGTCAACCCACACAGCACATTTACCTAGACTATACTTGGCCAGCCTTTAGTCTAGGTTGTGCCGTTGGTAAGCACTAGCCACACATGGCTATTTAAAGTACATATGTTAATTACAATTAAATAAGTCATACTAGCTACATTTCAAGTGTTCATAAGTGGCCTGTGGCTGCTGGATACCAAAGTGAACAGAGCAGACCTGGAACATCTCCCTCACCACAGAATGCTTGCTCTATGGACAGTCCCGATCAAGACCCTATCCCCAAACTCCAACACTGCAGAAGACAATACATTCCTTCAAAGGTTAAACTCGGGGCGCCAGGGATACAGCACTGCTCCCAAGGGAGATTAGAGAACACTGCAAGGGATGGGAAAGGGGCTTTGGAATCACCTGCTTCCAGTCTGTACACTGGCTCTGACACTTTCTAACCATAAGACCATCAGTGTGTGCCTCCATCGCCTAATCTGGAGCATGGGGACAGCGCCCTGTTCTCAGAGGTCTACGAGGGTCAAGTGAGATGACACTCAGCACACTCGGTGCTCCTTCTGTCACCTGCTAATGCTACCTGCCACGTAGTGGTGGCCGGGATCCACAACTCTAAGCAATCACCAAATGACTGCCACAGCCTGGAGCAGAGTGGTGAAGGTTTGAAACAGGACTGGCGGTGGCAGAGGGGCAGTGGTGGGGAGGAAGGGCTCTGGTATGCCTGTGGCTTCAGTAGTCCACCCTACTCTCCTCCATTTCTCATTTTGGTTTCTGCATTAGACTGATCTAAGACCTCTAAACATGAAGGTAAGTGCCCCAATTGCAAGCACTGGGAAAGGAAGCAGCAGAAGGAAGAGGAGGCTGGAAATCCCACAAGATCATCCTTAGAGTAGGAGAGAATCCCCCTGCATCATGGAGGAATCCATTTATTCATTCAGTAAACAATTGCTGAGCATTTTGGGATCTTATATTAGGCACCAAGGAGACAGAGATGAGTAAGACAAGGGCCCCGCTCTCAAGGCCTCCACAAACTAGTGGGTAAGACTAACAGAAATAGATTAATGCACTGGTGATCAGTGGTACAACATCAGAAAAACCAGTCGGTCTTGGGAGCTTAAATTACCAGATGGTGGGTAAAGGGGTCTTGAGAATAGGAAGTGAAAAAGGTTTTGGAGGTTTCCAAGAGATGTTGCTTGCACTAAATCTTTAAGACAGTGTAGAGAAGTGTTTTGGGCAAAGGAAGCTGCAGGAACAAAGACCAAGGATATGGCACCTAATACTCATGTCACTAGGTAGTCCCATAGAGCTGGGACCTTACAGGGAATTGATGAGAGATATGGATGGAGCAAGCAGAACATGAAGTCTTAGGGCATCAGGCCAGGAAACGTGTTGTCATTTGTAGGTAAAGAATGTTCATAAATTAGGGGTCACATATATATGTTTTTAATTAAAGATATATGCAATGTATGAGCCTTGACTAAATACTGGATTACACAAATGTTAATACACAGGTTGGGAAACTTTTTCTTAAAGAGTCAAATAGTAAAATATTTTAGACTTTGAGGAATATGCAATCTTTCCCCCAAATACTCAACCCTGCAGCTGTGGTTCAAAAGCCGCCAGAGATAATATGTAAATGAATGAGTGGGTTGCGCTCCAATAAAACTTTATTTATGAAAACAAGCAGTGAGCAGGATTTGACCCAAGTAGCCAAGCCCTGCTATGAAAAACATCCTTGGGACCAGCAGGCAAATCTAACTGAGGACTGTAAATAACACTATTGTACTGACATTAATTCCCCTGAGTGTGATAAATATATTGTGGTTCTGCAGGAGCATATCTCTGCTCTTGAGAGATGTCTGTTTTGAGCGGTGTCTTTGATCTGCAGAAGTACTTAGAGGGCATAATGGCTGTAACTAATTCTCAAATGTTCAGGGAGATAACAAGTATATATAGAAAGAGAGATAAGAGAAATATGGCAAAATGTTAACAATGGTGAGTCTAGGTCAAGGATATATGGATGTTCCTTGCAGAATTCTTGCAACTTTTTTTGTAAACTTGAAATCTTTCGAAATAAAAAGTTTGGAAAAAATTGAAACTTGAACAAATGCAGAGGAACGAAAGGTACTGATGAACAGACCACTCTGAATCCCGTCCATCCTTCAGACCCCTCTGATGTGACCTAGCACAAGCTTGTCTTTCTGCAGAGTAGATGTGGGTACACTTTTGATTACATTTCCCACCTTCTCTGATTGGTTGTGCACTACCAGAGGAGGTCATTTGAACGTGAAAACGAGTGCAGCTTCCTGGATCCTGCTTAGACCTCTTTTTGCCTGAATTCCTGCTCTCCTCACCCACCAGCCTGGAAGACAGCTTCCTTTTGACATTCAGGCCTCAGAAGCTATAAAAGAGCAAGCAGCCATCTGAGTCATGAGCACCTTCCAGTGGGGAATTTCCTGCAGACGGCAGACTCTGGAGCAGCCAGGAGTAAAAGCAGGTCCTTAAGTGGCATTCGTCTGATCAAAGGCCACCTGGAAGCCCACGGGTGATTTATGTGAAGCCTTCTGCTGAGCCAGGAGCTACTAGCAAAGGTTGGCAGCAGCACTTTTCCCAGTAACCTAGATCCAAATCTCCAATAATCCCACAGAGTGGGATTTCCTGATTCTTGACTTGTTAGTAATCAATACCATGAAAAATACTAACACCTCCATTAAAGCAGGCATCCATTGATTTCCATTGAGAAGGTGGAGGCATTTGGAGGCTTGGTATCTTAAAGAGATTCATTTTTGATTTTTCATCTATCAAAATAATACCATAGAGTACAAAACATACAATTCCTGGCAAGGGGTAAGGGGAGAGTAGTAGGAATGACCGTTGCGGCCCTCCCACCCTCCTGCTTCCGTGCAAAGCATAGCCTGAAAGCATTATTAGTCAGTGGTGCTTCCTGGGCCTCTCTGGGCCCCTAACCCAGTCAGCCCCGCTAGGGGATGCCCATCACTGCCTCTGCAATCCAGCTCACGCACATATCCTCTTATGGAAGAAATAAATGAAAATAGAAGTTACCCACAAGGGATAGATGGCATTGTTTGGGAATCAAAGATCTGACTTTCTCAAAGTCTCCAAGACTTAGGATCCGGAATTCTTAAAAAGTCTTTCTGTCTCCAAAGACTATGTTCTATGGAGATAAGCACCCTATATATCTTCCATCAATCACCCCAAAACACCCTTTCTGGTACAATGCATTCGTTAGCAGTTACCACTCGCACCCTGTCTTTAAGAGAACTGTACAACCCATCTCCCTTCCCTTGTGACTGACAAAGGCCCTGCTCCATTCCCAGGCATTGCCATGTGACTGATTTTGGCCAACAGAGTGTGAACAGACATGAAGGATGCCAGGTCTGAACAGAAGTTGTAAATGTGACTGTGCAATTTGCCTCAGCCTCTTGCTGTTCTCAGCCACAATAAAACAGGCAGGTCACAAAATGAGAAAGTATATGGAGCAGAACCACAGCCAACCCACAGCCCAAGCAACATAAGGAAGAAAGAAACTTTCGCTTCATAAGCCACTGGGAGTTGGGGTTGTCTGTTACGCAGCCAGACTTAGCAACAACTGACTAACCGCCCTCCGATACAGCTGGAGCAGGTAGCTCTGTGGAGTTGGCCAGCTCTTTGCACCCATATCCTATGGCTCCTATCCCCCACATAACAAAGTCCAGGCCTGGTCCTATTTTCATCATAACTCATTTTCCATCCATTTATACCCTAGGCTCCTTAAGGAGTAAATCTTCCCTGCAGCACCCTTAGTCAATGACTCATCCTGCCAGTGACTCTGGTTGAGGGAGGAATAAGGTAGGTTTAATGTTTCAGCAACAACACTGGAGATCTCAGAGTAAAAATCACTCCCTTTCCCTCTCCTAGGGAGGCTCTACACCAAGAGCCAATGGATATTCCCTGTCTGAGAGAGAGAGCAAGATGTACAGGAGAGAGCAGTGGACTAGGAGTCCGGAGTTCTGAATTTGAATTCAGGCTGTCACTGGACCATGTGATCCCCTTAAAACCATGAGTCTCTAAGGGCCTGGGTGACCTTGCACAACTCACCTGTCTGAACTGATCAGTGGTTTTCAAACCCAGTGTTGGTTTCCTTGGCGATGTCTCTGCAGATAGCTGCAATGAGAAGAAGACAACCTAGTTGCCAGTACAACCTCATCCCCTGCTCCTGCCAGATGGGCTCTGCTTTGACCTACTGTGCAAATTCAGTTTCTAGGTAAGATTTTGCTTAGCCAAGAATCCTACAGCTAAATGCATTTCAAAATCACTGATCAGGTGATCTCTGGGGGCCTTTCCAGATCTGACACGTGCTGATCCTCCCTGATGCCTGACTTCTTGTATATTCTGTGGCCACCCGCTCCCTTGCCGTTGTAGTCAAGGATTTACTAACACCCAGAGGGCAGCCAGTGGCGAATGACTGACAAGCAAGAATGTAACAAGGTAGATTCAGAACAACTGAACCAAGAGTTATAAAACAGCTGCCTCTATTTCTCCAAGGTGATTAGACTTGGGAAAAAAAACAGCAGTTCAGAGACACCACCATGGAAGTGAGCTCAAGGTTTTAGCTTTCTGCTTGTGGTTTACCTTCTGCCTAGAGTATCCGGGTAAGACCACCACTTGCCCCCACCCCAATACCCCAAGCTGGAAAAAGGTTATTTGGAGTTAGAGTCATACTTTTAGATAACTAAATATAGCCAACGTGTCCTGGAAACTATCTCAAGATTCTTACAGTCTCTGGGAATTCTTCTAAGAAATTCTGATCTCAGAGAGCTTGCAGGCCATGGAGCCTCTGCCCAAGGGGCTGAGGGCTTTTGGTTCCCCAAAATCCCGTTCGGGTGGACCCACATCTCTAGCACAGGAGAACAAGGCCGAGTTCACTAAACCAAGGACTCTGTCCCATCTACCCAACAAACTGTCCTTCCTGAAATGGCTGAACAATCCCCAATGTGACAGGAGTCCATTCTTCCACCCAGCACTAACCAGGGACCCCAGAGCAGGACCAGGGGTGACTGTGACCTGCGTCCAAGTTGCTGGTAAGTAGGCAAGCAGGGAAGAGATGAGACCTGGAGATCACAAAACAGGGCATGAGGTCTCTGGGGCAGCCATAGGAGAAAGGGAACTGAAACAGAGACACCAATCCATTGAGTTGGGAAAAGTTCAGGAAAGAGAAGAACTCTGGTTCCGGGGCGTTTATAAAGAGGGACAGAAGCAGACAGACCAATCAGGAAGTGAGGGAATGCCGCTTGGACTTTTCCTGGCTGGGAAAACACACAGCAAGAGCCTGTTTCCTCCGCAAGCAGAGACCTGAGGGAGCTCAGCCCCGCTGGGAGTGTCTGGAAGGCTGAGCCCCAGGCTGGCTGGAAAAGAGAACCCCATCTCGGGGACCATGGTTTATCCTAGAGAGCTTAGCACAGGGCTGAGCACACTGTGTGGGATTCAACGTGCTAAAGTGAGTCACCATGGCCCACCCCAAGAGCCTCCCAATTTGTCCCCTGCTTGCTTTCTTGCTTTCCACATGCTCTGTTCTCCATGCTGTGGCCAGAACAACCTGATAACACTGCAGACCTGTGTCTCCTCCCTTCTTAGATGCCCTGGCTGGGCTTGCACTGTGCACACCTGCTTCCCTCTGCCAACAGCTAGCCCACCAGCCCTTGCACGATCTAGCCTCTGCACATGACCCAAACCTCATCTGGCCATCTGGGCCCTGACCTGCCCTCAACCGGCCTCCCTAGGTTTCTTGAACACACCAGGACACACTTTCTTTTCCTCCTGGGGGGGGATCCTGCCCTCTGCCTAGAGAGCTTTTGTCCACAATTCACCTAACCAGCTCCTCTTTCCTTCAGATCACAGCCTCAAAGTTCACCCTGACCACCTCAGCCTAGGAAGGATTTTTCTATTAACACCTTGTTTCTCTCACACATTCCTTTTTTTTTTTTAACTTGACTGCACTTCTTGCGATGCGTGCTGACCCATTTAATATTAGGCTCCGGCCTAAGTGCTGTGAGAAGGCAATGATCTCAGGTCTCCATTGCAGTCCCAGCACTGGCACAGTGCCTGGCACACTCAGGGCTCAGCACACTGTTGAACAATGGAATGAATGGGTAATTTACTTACCTGTAAAGAGTTACTCTCCAAATTATCCCCACATCTTCCCTCTTACCAGCCAGTTAAACCTATGCTATACTAAAGACGTGAAGTATTAGTAACAGTTAACATCCACTGAGTGTTTTTCATGGGCCCCAACTCTCCTGGGTTGAGCACACTGTGTGTCATGCAACATGCTAAACCGAGTCACCGTGGACCACCCCAAGAGCCTCCTAATTTGTTGCCTGCTTCCTTTCTTGCCTTCATTTAACCCCCACAGCAACATAATGAGGTCAGTCTTATTCTTTCCATTTTACAGATGAAAAAAATCAAGGCTTAAGATTAACTTAGCAGTTTATCCAAGAGCTCCTGGCTAGTCAGTGTCAGGGCCAAGATTTCAACCCAGGCAGCCCGACCCTTGACCTGTGTGTGCAGTGACTTTCAGACACAAAAGGAAAAGGTCCTGAGGATATGTCTTTGGAGAATGCACCCGACACTGTGTGGTGGAAACAGAAAACCAATGAGTCTGCAATGAATGCCTCAGGAGGCTGGGAAACGAGGTTATTTGGTGATAAACCTAACTCTTCAAAATTAGCTCTGTTCTCTGAGTCTAGGTGCCTGTGCTTCCAGTACCCTCTCACCCGTCCCCTCAAGGCTCCAGTCCTCTAATGACTAGGTCAGATCAAAGTCAAAGAGTTCCCAGTGAACGCCAGTTTTCTGGTGAGAGGTGCCTCTGCCTGGGCAGTGAGACCTGATGTGCAGATCAACCCCATGCCCAGGAGCCCTTGCAATGGGCTGAGCTGGCTTTGGCCACCTCTTGTCAATTAGCTGTGTCCAGGCCAAACAGAATATCTCGACAAAGGATGTTCCAATCCCATTTCAATAGACTTTCTCCACAAAGCCCATCATACGTAATGAGGTTATTTAATCTAGCAAGATATCCAATGACCTGGAGAAAAAAATTGGTATGTGTTAGTGACCATTTTCTATGTCTGCATTTCCACAAGCTTCTCTAAAACCTAGTGACGACAGTATCTGCCTGGCTGCAGACTGTGAAGGTGTTTGTTCACTCCAGAGTCCCTTCCCTGTCCCTCTGACCTGGGAAAACACAATGATCTGTATGCCCAGTGCTGTAGACCACAGACCCCACACTAACTGGGCATAGGAATTCCCTGGGAAGCACTTCACAAATACAGATTTCCAGTCTCCCCCCCTGGAGAGCGTGATTCAGCAGATCTGAGGTGGGGCGCAGGACTCTGTATTTTCCTGGCTCTCCAGCTCTCCCTGTGCAAGCAGACCTGTGAGCAGGGTGTGGGCATTATCCAGCAGTGGCATGGATGCTGCTGTCATGCGGTGTCTTGCAGGGATCCAGGCCTAGCCACTCCTTTCTGTGGGATCCTCGACCATGTAAACACTCGGCCTGTTTCTTTATCTAGAAAGCGGTACACAAATACACGGCCAGCTTGCTCCTTGGGTGGCTTGCAGGGATCAAGGGAGGTGATATGAGTAAAATAATAAGAATAATTAACACGTATCGACCGTCAGCCAAATGAAGCACTTTGCCCGCATAACTTAGTCTTCATAAAAATTGTATGAGTGTGCTACTGTTGTTATGTCTGTTTTAAAGGTAAATAACTGAGACAGAGTGGTTAGGCAGCTAATTCAAAGACATCCAGCTTGGGTTGTGAACTTGGGCATCAGGCAGGGCCCCGACTCCAATACAGTCACTCCTGGCCAGGGCTGTGTCTGTGTGAGAAGCCATCTTGGATTCAGCTTTCCTGCCCTGTCCCTCTCTGGCAGCACTGGGATGTGAAGTTCCACACAGAGCCGTGGTGCAGGAGGACCCTTGAACATTCAACATGGCTGCCTGGTGCCCTTCTGAGGAGGACGAGGAACAGATGGCCTTCGCAACCCCCACCTTCCTGCCAGCTATCAGGGTGCAGAAGCATGCGCCAGCTTCAGCTTCTGCTCACAGGAAAGAAGGAAAACACAATGGCAGTAACAACTCCAATCGGGGTGCAAGTTGCCATTTTGAATTGCCAAGGCCAGAAGCCAAAAATAAAAAAGTCTTAAAACAATGGCCCCTCACATTTGTACATTTGACAGAGAGGAGAGGGTGCTACCATGTACTGAGCACCTACTCTGTGCAAAACCCTTTCAAGTTGTCACTTCTTTTAGCCCTCACAGTAGCCCCATGAAGAAGGGCATTAGCTTAGCCCATTTCACAGGTGAGAAACCTGAGTCTCAGAGATACTAATGAAGGTGTCCCGGGCCCAGCAAGGAGTGGACACGTGGTCTGAATTCACATTGAACTGGCTCCAAAACCCTGCCCTTCTGAGCCACAGCGCCCCTCCAGACAGCACGTTCGGGTTCATTATGGTAGGCAGCCTTGACATGCATGGCCCAGAGATTCCCGGCACACAGCTTTCAGTACTGAAGATGGAGCTCCCGGTCCCAGGGTGGGGCCACAGCATCCCAGTTCCTGCAGGGAGGCTGGGCAGACTGACATAAAAGGATTTCAGCCTTCTCCTTCTCTTATGCTAAGGTACATGTGCCCACCTAAGTGTCAGCCAAGCCAAGGGGAAAAGCCACAATTAACTGAGCACTTACTAGGTGCCAGGAACTTGCTCATAGAAGATATCATTAAAATTTTACAACAACTATGCCAGATTAGGTCTTATTTTCCTTATTTTACAGATGCAGAACCTGATGCTCAGCAAAGGGGAAAGGACAGTGGGAGCCTCAGTCTGCCCAGGAAGAGGTGCCCGTTGGATCAGCAAGAGGCTGGTGGAGAACAAGGAGCTGCTATGAACAAATCTTTCTAAACAGCAAAATCTGGGAGGAGAGAAAAAGTTTCTCTCCAGCCAAAAGCTTCGTGAGATGGAAGGGGATGTCCTGTCTCCTATATTGTATCCTCATCATGGTCTCAGTAAACCCACTTGGAAGACGCCCATGCATGAGCATCGATGGTGACTTCCCAAGGCTGGACCACGATCCCTCCCACGGCAGGAGGCCAAAGTGCTGAGCACTGTGCTGGGGCTCTCCATGCACCATCTTCATTTGGTGCTCACAACAATGTTGAGGGCTCATTCTTTCTATCAATATCTCATTATAGAAGTCAGGGTTCAGAGAAATTAGGATGGCTGCCAAACATCACCCAGCTACTCCCAGAAAGAGCTGACATTCAAACCCAGGCCCCTGCGCCTGAGCTTTCCCATGACACTGTAGCATCTTTCAACAAGCAGAGGACAATCTAAGCAAGTCAATTATCGTGGGTGTGTGGCTCCCCACACCCCGTGTGAGAGGAAGGGTACATACTGCCTTATAAGAAGCTCTACTGGTACACTGTGACAGAGAGGCTCCTTACCCCGTGGTTGCCTATAGGACAATTGCCAACTGGGTCAGACCCAAAAAAATGGAACCCCAACTTTATAGATGGCGCTGGAGAAAGTACATGGCTTCTGAAGGCTACAAATGAATCCCTGGCCCTGCCCTGACCAAAAATCTGGTCAAATCTGCTCTTTAGACTGGAGGAATAGAGAAACTGAGGGCTAGATAGGTACAGTGAATGAGCCATCCCCCTGGTCTGTTCTTAAAGACCTGATTTGGATATCAAAGCATGAGAACCTTCCTCAATTCTTAACCACATCCAAATTCTGGCTATGCCATGTGATCTCCCATCTTCCAGGAAGAATCATCAGACCTGGCTTCTAGCTCGGCCTTTCATCCATTTAAAGGAATCCACAGCATCATGGCTATCATGACATCACATGAGGTTTATTTAGGTTTGAGGCCTATCTCCTATCATGAAAGGCCATCCACCAGCACCTACCAGATGGCTAAAAGAAAGCAGAAGACACTCTGTGTGCAGGCACGAGCTGATGTCAAGGGGAATCCCTTCTGCTGGACAACTAAGAAATCCACACAAAACAGATGGAGCCAATTTAATATCTCCCCCAGCAAAGGAGTCATGTTAAGAAAGCAAGGACAGAGCAGAAGCATTAGTATAAATTACTCTGAGTGTTCATAAAGGCTCACTGCTTACCACTCCCAGGAGGCTAAAGAATTGTTTGCTCCAGCCTCTCAGACCCAAAGCATGCAAATTAATAGCCATGATTTATCAAGAGGTGTTTTTCATTGGCGTTCTTGGACCAGGTTTCTTTAAGTATTTGGGTTCATCTATCTAGCATGTGCCTGGCTGAGTACTGCTACTATTATGCAAAATGCATCATAAATCCGACATTTAAGAGAGGTTTATTTAAGCCAGTCTGGAGCATTCAGGGTCCAAGCTCATTACCATGAACACAATTAATTCCTGGCAGGGTATGGGGCAGTGGAAGCCAGTCCACTGTGTCTGTGGGCCACTGGACAGTCACAGTTTCCGTGGGTGGGGTATAGGGATGGGAGGAGGACCAAGGCAACTTTCTTCCACTCCAGAGCCTGCCATCCCTGGTTCAGCCTCTGCTTTGAGGCTGCTGTATCTTTGCTCAAGCTATTCCTTCCTCCTGGCATGCCCTTCCTACCCCCTACATCTTTCTCTTCCAAAACTAAACAGCTCCAGGCCCACTAAAGCTTTTCTTGATCATCCAAGGCAAGGTCCGCCCTCTGGCCCCTCCAGTCTATTGAAGTGAGTAGGCGAGAAGGCTGGATGTAAGCCCACAGACCCTGGGCCCAGGCCTTCCTCCCTTTGGAACCTCAGTTTCCCCATTTGGAGAAGATGACTTCAAGATTCCTTTCAGGCAAACGTTGAATTGAGTTCTCATGCCTTGGAACTCTTGCTCTGTTATCATTACATGAGGCCATGATTTCCTCGAGGATGAAGCTGCTTTCCCTCCCTCACATCCTCCCCAGCACCCAGCACAGTGTGTCTGGAAAACATCAAATGCTGTGGAAAGATGAAAGGGAGGAGAAGGAAGAAATGAAAAGAAGGGAAGAAGGAGGGAGGTGCCACTGAGCTAAGTGAGGGCCTCACTGGTATGTCATCAACCATTTCAGACAAAACAAAGTATCATGGCCACTCCTTTGAGGAGGAAATGTGATATCCGCCATAAATATTGAAAATAATAATCATATATATGGAAGACTTAACAATAGACACAACCTCACTGGGAGGGGGTGACCTGATCCCCAATTTCACATAAGAAGAAACTGGTTCAGAGGGGTGCAGCAACAAAGCTCACATAGAAAGAGACAGAGCCAGGGTTTCAGGCACTTGCATTGAACCACTGGGCTACCTACCGTTCATTCGTTTCCAGAAGCCAGAGGCAGCCTGGCATGTGTGAAATCCCCAGGGCAGAGGGGAGCCCAGGTTGTCCTTCTCCAGCCAGAGTCCTCCTCCTGCAGCAACTGCACCTGACCAGGTTCCCAGACCCTCATCACTGCTCACCAGGCTGTGGCTCCATGCACAGCCATCTGGTTTGGGGCTTCAGCTCAAAGATGTGACTGTCCCCAGGACCCTTCAAATCTTCCCTAAAGTGAAAGCACTCTGAATGCTTCATCCAGGGCTGCGGGAGGGAATGGTTTTCTTGCCAGCATTGACTTAGGGCAACACATGGCCCACAGGCACACAAGCCTCAGCCAGACACAGGGGAGACTGTGACATGTGCCCCAGAAGGTGCTGAGCTCCTGCGAAGGCTGATGATGTCCCATGGCAAAAGGGCAGGGAGGAGGTGAGTCAGGAGAACCCCAGCAGCCATTGGGTTTGTACAAGATCCAGGGCTGATGCTCCTGCAGGTCACCGGCTAGCAAAAGACAGCCAGCCATGAGAAGGAGCCGAAAAACATAAAAAGAATTAAAAAAAAAAAAATCAAACTCAATAAGCGAAATAATCCCCACACTTTCTCCTTTTAACTGCTCCCTAAAACACACCCTTTTCAAGTAAGAGAACGCTGGCCCAATGTTCAGCTTTCCTGCAGGTAAAAAGAATTTTAATTAAAAAGTAAATTGCAGTTTGAGTGCACCTGGTAATGTGTGCACTGGCCTTAAGCCAATTAAGAAGAGGTTTCCCTTTTATCCTTTCCTTCACAGGGATGAATGTATTGCTTGGCTTTTACAGAAAGAAGAAAGAGAAAAAGCACAAAGCAGCAAGGCATCTTCATAAGAGACCCCAGCTCCTGGGTCAGGAGATGAGGCGAGATGTCAAGACTGCTGTCGCGGTGGCCGGGCTTCCTGTGCATAGGACAAATGGGCACCATGGTCCCCTTGCAGGCTGCCACCTTCCTTCTGGACTCCTGCTGCATTAGCAAAGTCAACGAAGGGGAGAGGAAAGGGAGGCGCAATCCCAACCAACCTTCCCTAACAGCTGTTTCCTGAAAACCACCTCTGATGCCTTGTGCCTTGTTAGAAATGGAAAGGGCTACGTCAGCAGCAAAGAACTTGAGGCTTCGACCAGTTGGCTCCCTGGAAACGTAAAAGGGATAGGGTGGCCTCTCTTGGCCCCCGGCTTCAGGAAGGAAGGAATGAAGGAAGGAAAGAAGGGCAGCATCACAGGACAGCCAGAGAAAAAACAAAGCCAGCCAAGAGAGCAGCTTGAGTTTCCCGGCCAGCGGCATCCCAGCAGACACATAGGTTTGGCTGGGAACTGGCTGTGGGCAGACACAATCCCACTAGAAAAAAAATGTGAGTCTGGGCATTTGTTTGCCAAGTGGCAGTGATGGCAAAGGAAGGCTCCAGCCCTACAGCCGTGGCATGGGGCTGGCTCTCAGGCGCTTACTGGGCCACCCTGCTCTGCCTACAGCTGGGTCTAGGGAGCCCTAAGTCGAGGCCCACCTGTCACCATCTCTCCAGGTTTGACAGGACTAGAATATGACAGACAGCAAGCTACTTGACTGGGCTATACGGCTTGCTCACTGGCTTGCTCACTTCAAGTAGTGATTTTCAAATTCGGTCATTTAATGTGTGTCCAAATAAATTACTCTGCAAACCTCAATATATAATGCAGATGGAACAGAGCTACCCTGGATAAGGTGGGGGTTGAGGTGGGAGTTTCTGTCCTTGCCCTATCAGGCCCTTAGCCTCTGAAACCCTGCCAGGGTACCCCATGGGCATCGCAGGACATCATCAGAAACCATGAAGATTAGACCTGGGCTTTGGGACTGACACCTGGAGCTCCATGTGAGGAGGGGCAGTGAAAGAGCAGGCATGATTAAGATTAATTAATGACCTGTCTGTTTCTGAATAAACGATGAAGCCCATTCCTGTGTGCTCCCAGGCCCTGCCAATAGACAATTGTATAAATCAATGTGCTAAACCCTGGAATGCTCAAGAGCTAATTTCCACATTTTCACTCTATTTCAGTGAGGAGAGTCCTGGGAGCATTGGGAGCAAGGGTTGTGAAGAATGTGGCTTGAACATTCCACAGTCAACCTCTGAGTTGTGACTCAGTGAGTTTGCCTGTCAAATGGCTTCACAAAACCTGAACAGTCAACAAAAGATGTCCCCCAACCCCTCGGTGTGATGGCTTCCTATAGGATGAGAGGAAGCCCAGGTGGAGGGAGTCTAGACAGTGGAAAGTTCTGTATTTTTCAACTTTAGACAAAAAAGCACAACGGACATTAAGTTAAAGAGAGACACAGACAGATATCTCTGTGAAACAGATCTCTCTTTCACAATCGGATTGACCCTGGGGTTGCCACAGACTCACCTCTGTGACCTTTGGCCTGTCACATTCTACGTTTGGGTCCAGGCTTCCCAGTCTTCCTGAGATGCAAACCCCTTGGTGAAAGTACCTCAGCAGACCCAGGATAAACCTCACGTGTTCTCATTCCCATAGCAGGGAAGGTGCCACCTTGTCCCTTCTCTCTCCCGTCACTCCCAAAGCCTAGTCCTGGGTCTTCCTCATCAAACACTTTCACAAGACTGTCCCAAGATGCAGCCGTGAACATCCCAGGCTTCTCGTGTTTCCCAGCTTTTGCCCAGACTGTTCCCTCCACTTGGAATCCCTCCCTTCCACATCCTGCTACGGAACTCTTCCTCATTTTTCCAGTGCAAATGTCTACAGTTCTGTGGCCAGGTAGCTCAGACACTGGAGTTAGAAATTAATGAGACCTCCACACAGAAATACTATTCAAAATACCTAACAACTGGAACAGATGGGCACTGCCCAGGCAGAACACCCAACCAATCTGAACAGATGTTGGTCAAGACAGCCCATATGGCCGTGCCGGCATGTTCCAGAGATCATCGGCCCTGCCCACACCAAGGGTCATCACACCAGAGCAGGGCTTTCTCCATCCCTAACTCACTCCTGAGCCCAGCAGGGATTAGGGCAGACGCTGGACAGCTTTTTACCTGCTGTGAACATCTCCAGGGGCAGCTCTGTAGCCACAGGATCCGGGGTTATTTCTAACTTATCCTGGACTGGGCAATGGCATTGTGACTTCTGTCATCTCCACCCTCCTCCAGCACAAGGGCACCTTAGTGAAAGGATGCCAAGGACTGTGTCATCCTCCACCGTGCCACCCTGAAGCCTGCTCCACAGCTCCCTGCAGCCCTTGGAGAGAGGGAGACAGTGTGTGTCGATAAGAATAATGTATATGCTGCATGTGTTTTGTCTATTTGCTTGTGTCCCCAGAGAAGCTGGCTTGCTGAGCCAAGCCTGCAGCAGCTGGAGAGGCTTCCAAAGACACGGGACAAAAGTGCCCTGAGGCCTGAGAGTGGGGGCAGGGCTGGAGTGGGGGCCCAGGAAGCACTGTCCATGCTGGTGTTGGTGAGTATAAGCACAGAGCAGAAGAGGGGGCCAGTACCGGAGGCAGCACTCACAGAATCACCGAGAAGCCCTGGCTCTGGCCAATGTGACAGATTCATTTTCCTCCGGGTACAAAAAGACTCTAAACAGAGCCAGGTGCTGGTCGCGTGTGATTCCTGCCTTCCAGGAATGCCTGCCAGGATCTTCTGCTTTCCTCGCCCACCTGTAATAGCCGCTGACTTTCCTGCTATTTTGGAGCTAAACACTGATCCAAGCAAGGACAGGGGCAGCGAGACCCCAGCTGACCTCCCCTCCTCCCCCGCTGTCCCCTCCCTGTGACACCCTCAGCCCTAGATAGGACTCGGTCACCTGCCACACTCACAGAGCAGGCAGGGCTGCTGAAGGATGCAGCTTCTTATTAATTAAACAGGGGCTGCCGAGTGGGTACTTTATCCCACCTGGCTCCTGCTACCCACTCCTGGCTAGGCTCACAGACAGACCAAGAGAAATCCTCCATCCAGGGGCCTAGAAAGAATGCATGTGGTTGTTTCATCTTCAGCAGGACAGAAGCAGCCAGGCTGGGAGAGGTTGTGCGTATTCCTAAGAGGGTGGCTGCTCTCCACATGCTGGGAGCCTCTTTACTTTGAGACCCACAGGTGAGCAGCCATTCAGTCAACATCTGATTATTGAAAGGCTACCGGATGTCAGACATCTGGTATACCAGATAGGGAGCTAAAGAGGACAAAGTCCCTGCCTCCAGGATGTTTATAGTTTACTGGAAGAGAAAGACAACAAATGAGTAACCTAGTAATTTCCTAGTACACATGTGGTTCCGTGTATACTAGGAAAGACTAAGCAGAGGCATGGTCAACAGCTCCCCACAAGAGGAAAGCACAAGGTCACACTCAATGAAATAGAATCGAACCGAATTCTTGTGAGGACATAGGAATTCAAAAAGGAATAGCATCATGAGCTGGGCTGGCTGGAGACAGATTTAAGCTTTGAAAAGTGGCCAGGCAGAAAAGAGATACGGGGACACACAGGGAGAAGCAAAAAGGGGAAGCAGAAGAAGCAGCCCTTGAGATTCCAGGAGGCTCTGGAATCTCTGCAAAAGAGTAAAATGAGCTGCCTCTCCAAAGAGGTGACATCTGGTGAAGGGGGCTGAACAAAGTGAGGAGGGCATTCCCGACAGAGGAAAGAGCAGGCAAAGGCTCTGAAGCAGGGGCAAAGCTGGTGTGTTTGAGAACAGCACGAGCTGATGGGTCAGAGCAGAATGGGAGGCTTGAGAGAGTGGAGGGAGAAGAGGACAGGGAGCTGGGCATGACCAGGAGGCAAAGGGCCTTTGTTCCCAATCATTCACTGCCCCTCCCGTAAGAGGGCTATGCATGCCCATCCATTGCCCGGTGGCTTGCAGTGTGATCCAGTGGGAGAATTCTGTGTCCCATCCCACAGTGACAGTTAGTGACTATCTCACTTGCGTGGGCCACTGGAATATGAGCAGAAGTGATAAACATGCACCACTTTGAGAAGAAGCATTAAGAGTCATTATGACTTACAGCCATTGTTCTCTTTTCCTCTGCCACAAGATGGAAACAAGAGCTGCTCTCTCAGCTCAGATCCTGGATAGTAAAGGTCCTGTGAAGCAGGGCAGACATTCAGTGTGCACTAGAAATACACCTTGGGGACTGAAAGCCTTTGTGATGTTCCCCCAGCATAACCCAGCAGAAACTAACCAGCACAGCCTTGCAGGCCTCATCAAAGGTGATGCAACTTATTCTTCCCACAATTAATAACTATTACAGGGCTTTGGGAAGTTTGCATTTTTAAAAGACTACTCTAGTTGCTGAGTGAAGAATGGACCCACATCAGCTGCACCTCTTTCTCCACCTCCTCACCACAGCCACAGGGCACAGCCACTGCCACACACACCCTGCAGAAGTGGACATCATGGTCCTGCAGAGACGAAGATCTAAGATATCCCTGAACCATCCTGTTATCCCTCATGCTGTTTTTACATCCCAAACTCAGAGGCATGGGACTCTATTTAAGTCCTGCCAACACTCACCTCAGGAAGGATGTTCATGTGCTCTTCCATAAACACCATGAGGGCCAGCAAAGCCTGGTGCTTTCCAGCTCTTTCCTGAGAAGTTACATTCAATTTGTCCCTATAATGAGGTTTTTCACAGTCTCCTGCTGAGTTACCAGTCAGGGAGGACAAAGCCAGTTCCATCCCGGTCTCCCATATCTGGCAGGGCCATCCTGAGGTTCTTTCTCGTGGTAGCTGGTCCTTCTAGATACTAACCCTCTGTGTGCACACTTATATCTCATAATGGATGGTGACCTACCAGACGCCTTTGGGTCCTCCAGAGCGGTTCACCAGTGCTGAGTACATAGTAGGAGCTCAATTCATACATTTTGAATGAATGAATAAATGTAGACCATCTGAATCCATAGGTGAAAATAAAATCTACAGGGTAAAAAGGTTTCTAGCTCTGTTTCTGGCTGGAAAGTGCATGAAAGCTGAGTTTAATCAATAAATAAGAGTTGTAGCTATTAAATTCCTCTCCACCTGGCCCCAGGAAAGGATACATTTGCATCTCATTCCCCAAAGGTAGAACATCGAAAGACCAGAGATCCTATGAGATGTCACTTCTTCAAATGCAGACCCTTTGAAGAACACACACCAAGATACTTCCAAAGTCCTGACCACATATGGGGTCAGGGATAATGCTTAAAGCTTCAGCTCCTTTAGAAAAGCAAAAATCAAACCAGAGTCTTACAGCACTATCGGCCAGTGATGGTTAAGCACATACGATGTACAAGGCATTCACGGGGCTGGGAAGAAGAAATAAAGAAATAGCCCTGTCTGCAAGGAGCAGACAATCTCAATATCATTAAAAGACCCAAATAAGTGAATTATGGTCTTAGACTAGTCAACTGCTCCCCACAAGATGAAAGCATAAGGTCACACTCGATGAAATAGAGATGAACCAAATTCTTGTGAGGACATAGGAATTCAAAAAGGAATGGCATCATGAGCTGGGCTGGCTGGAGACAGATTTAAGCTTTGAAAAGTGGCCAGGCAGAAAAGAGATACGGGGACACACAGGGAGAAGCAAAAAGGGGAAGCAGAAGAAGCAGCCCTTGAGATTCCAGGGGACTTGGTTCCAAACAGTAAGGCGAGTGGGCCAGTGGCAATAAAATTGAAGCAAAGTGTCCTTCCAGCAGCTAGGGACAGGAAGCTCGAGGATAGATACTGACCCATGCCAGGAAAGGCCTGGAAGTTATGTCCAGGAAAGAAGAAAAATAAACAAATAACCAGCTTACAAACACAAGGGGACAGCTTGTATTTTAGAGTCTTGGAAAAATAAATCAAAGTAAACAGGAAACTCGGAGCCATCAGATGGAAAGCTGATGGGAGATGCCATGAGAGAAATGGGTTCCTGTTCTCCAGTGCATTTCAACTGGCCACATTCTCTGCAGCCAGTGATGTGGGCAGAGCTCAGAGGAGCACATCTGAACACGTAAGGACAGAGAGGCGAGTCTTCAGTGAAACACTCACAGAAAGCCAGTTGCCCTTGAGATTCCTGAGGAGTGTGGAGTGCAAAGAAGCAAACCCAATGAGCCACAGTGTAAATTATTCCTATTAGTCAGCACCATCTATAAGCACACACACACAGAAAGCACTTCTGCTGCAGACTGAAGTATGATGGTTGTCTCAAGAAAAAGAGTCTATACAATTGAGGTAGACACCGAACTAGGTACTTTTCTCATGGAACACTATTTTCATTTGAAAGAACAACAGACGAACAAATCATAATTATTCATACTTGAGAATTTGGTGAACTTAAAGTCTTGTCACTCCAAGGAAAATAACTGGTAATATTTTTCCTGAGTGATAAAATTCAAGTTCTTAAGCAAAAGTTATAATTTTGGAAAACTTGCCTCTAACACCATGAGCATCTCAGCTTCCCAATACCTAAAGACTTCTAATGATATCAATGGTAATATTAATGGAAGTGATTTTTGAAGCTGTATAGTAAAATGTGTCCACATTTAGAAGATCTGCATAACTCTGTGAGCTTATCTTTTCCAGATGAATAATGTGTAACATTACAAAATCATGCTTGGATAAAAGATACAAGCATCAAAGTACAAGGCAGACCATGGATTTTGATGTAACAGAATACAAAACATTTACTGATGTGGTATCATATTTCACTCTAACTTCTAGAAACCTATCACTTGTCCAGTTTGGATGTAGTATCAAATAATATCCGCAATTATCTGAAAATGCTATTAAAACACTCCTTCTTTTCCCATCTACATATCTCTGTGAAGAAAAATATTTTTCATACTTCAGCCAAAACAATATATCACAACAGGCTGAATCCAGAAGTAAATGTGAGACTCCATTTTTCTTCTATCAAGCCAGGTATCAAAAAGATTTGTGAAAACAGAAAACAAGGCCACTCTTCTCAATAAGTTTTTTTGCTGTTGTTTTGGAAACTGCGATAGACTGAATGTTTGTGCTGCCCACCCACCCCCCAAAAAGAATCCTAACCCAGGAAGGTGGGGCCTTTGGGAGGTGATGAGGTCATGAGAGTAGAGTTTTCATGGGTGGGATTTGTATCCTTATGAAAGAGAGCCCGGAGAGCTTTCTTGTCTCTTCCTCCATGTTAGGACAGAACAGGAAGATGGCAGTCTGAACCAGGCAGAAGGCCCTTATTAAACGCTGAATCTGCTGGTCCCTTGATCTTGGACTTTCCAACCTCCAGAACTGTGAAAAACAGATTTCTGTTGTTTATAAGCCATGCCATCTAGGGTATTTTGTTATAGCAGCCTGAATGGACTAAAACAAATTGTACCAGGAGCCTGTAGTTCTTTTTCACAAAAAGTATGTTACTTATGTTAATTTATGTAACTGGGTTTATTATTGCCATTGTTGAATAAAATAAATAATTATTTTGAAATTTTCTCAGTTTAAATTTCTATTATGGTAAATATTAACTGATGTAACCTATAGCAACAAAGCTCCTTTGGGATTTTCAATCATTTTCACAAGCATAAAGGAGTCCTAAGACCAAAAAAGTCTGAAAACTTCTGACTTAAACTATAGCTGAAAGATAGGAAATTCCACTTGTTCAGGGCCCAGCATCCACAACCAGACCCAGTTTCAGCCTCTATGAAATGAGATCTTCCCTGGTGACAGGCAGAAACCACCAGGAACCCTTTTGCTTAGGCTGTAAATAGTCAGGACTTAGTTGATTTTTTAAAAAAAATAAAATGTTTCAGCATTTATATTTAGCTGGTATGCACTGGTTCCACCATATCAGTTCTTAAAATACTGAAATAGGCTGGGCGTGGTGGCTTACACCTGTAATCCCAGCTCTTTGAGAGGCTGAGGTGAGCGGATCGCCTGAGGTCAGGAGCCTGGCCAACATGGTGAAACCTCGTCTGTATTAAAAATACAAAAGAATTAGCCAGGCATGGTGGTGTGCACCTGTAATCCCAGCTACTCAGAAGGCTGAGGCAGGAGAATTGCTTGAACCCAGGAGGCGGAGGTTGCAGTGAGCCAAGATCATGCTAGTGCACTCCAGCCTGGGAAACAAAAATGAAAACCCCAACTAAAAAAAAACAAAAACAAATAATTTCTTCCCATTTTAGAAAAAGCTGCTGCCTCAAGTTATTTGCAAGATGCTTCCAGCACCCACTATCCTGACCCCTCCCACGGTAACCAAGCATTCCCCAAGAACCAGCAACTAAACAGTTACTGCCTAGCATAGCAAGACGTCTCCAGCACTTTGCTCTAACACTATATGACTGATTCTGATTGGACACTGCCAAATGTCACGTTAGCTGTTTATATTTTTGAATACCAACCTTCACTGGCTCACTCCTCCTCAAAAATGAGAAAACTTGGAGGCAATTTGAGTTGAGACGGGCAGAAAGGGGCAGCATTCCAGGAAGTTGAACTCTGGCTGGAAACACCATGATTCCCACATCAATATGCCATGTAGGCTGACCCCATCAGCAAAGCAGGCTTGCCTCCAAGGAATGAGTTACACACCAACTCAGTGAAGACTGCATCCCAGCTTTTCTGCAGGTTGCTGATGAGCAGCAAGCATATCCAAAGCCCTGATCTAGAAAGAAGCACCCTAGAGCTAGCTCAGCCTAGGATTTTAATACAGGAGCTTTGCAGGATCATTAATAGTCAAGCAGGGAAACTACCCTACAACAGGAGAAGCTGAAGTTGATGTGAATTTTTTTTGGGGGGAGGGGTTGTTTGTTTTATTGTACTTTAAGTTCTGGGGTACCTGTGCAGATCTTGCAGGATTGTTGCATAGGTACACACATGCCACGGTGGTTTGCTGTCTCTATCCCCCCTGTCACCTACATTAGGCATTTCTCCCAGTGTTATCCCTCCCCAACCTCCCTACTCCCCACTGTCCCTCCCCTAGCCCCCCACCCCCCAACAGACCCCAGTGCATGATGTTCCTCTCCCTGTGCCTGTGTGTTCTCATTGTTCAACACCCACCTATGAGTGAGAACATGCGGCATGTGGTTTTCTGTTCTTCTATCAGTTTGCTGAGAATGATGGTTTCCAGATTCATCCATGTCCCTACAAAGGACACAAACTCATCGTGCTGCATAGTATTCCATGGTGTATATGTGCCACATTTTCTTTATGTCCAGTCTATCATTGATGGGCATTTGGGTTGGTTCCAGGTCTTTGCTATGGTGAACAGTGCCACAATGAACATGTGTGCATGTGATGTTTTATGTGGAATGCCCTCACCAATGCTGTTTCAAAAGTTAAATCCTAGTGAAGTAAGACCGGACATTAACATCAAAACCAACCTGTAACAAGGAAAATTAATGGGCAATGTTTCCCCTTGACTTTCCCTAGTAGATGCTCAAACTTAAAGAGGGAAAAGTCAATGGCTGATAAAGACCACCCTATCTCTAGCCCCTGCCCTTTCATTTCATGAACCTCTTCTATGGTCCAAAGAATAATAAGAACCCAAAATATAGAAATCTGAGAGGAAAGAGAGAGGCAGGGGGAGAAAGGAAGCCTTTCCACTAATTCACTACGAGTGGCATGTCTCTACAGATAAATTACAAGATAGGCATGGTGTTTCCAACTTTCACACTTTTATACACACAGGTCCTTCTGCTTGAGGCTCCGAACTCTTCCCCCAACTTTCTGTAGTTGAAATCCACCCCGTCTTTCAGTGCTCAGTTCCAACACTTCTTTCTCCATGAAAACTTCCCCAAACCTACACACCCATCTGCTCAGCTGGAAGTGAGCCATACCCCCGTCCTGCTTTCATCCCCACCAACCTCCCATCACACTTTCTCGTCCCTTCCTTATGGCACTGGTCACTTTCCACCTTGGAGATGGATTACTTCTGTCCATTTCTTCACTCCCCTATTGGACTGTGAGCCTTTTGTAGGCGGGAACTACATCTCCCACTTTGCATCCCTCTAGTCACCTAGCAAAGAATTCTGGCATTCGGTGAGTACTAAGTGTCTATTGACTAAACCAACTAATGGATGCATCGATGAACGGAAGAAAGAAAGGAAGACTAGGAGGTAAGGAAAGAATAATGTTACACCTTGATTTCTGTGAAGTAAGTCACTTCTTGCTCTATCTAGTAGTCATGAATTCTCTCCCTAGATCAGACAGATGCTGGGCTCCACAATATCCTTTTCTTCCTTATCATTCAGCATCCTAACCATCCCCATCCTCTTCCCCAAATCTGGATGAAGATTCACGGATGCTTGAAGAGCCTTATCCAGGTCAGCACCGGCTCAGAGGAAATGTTTAGCTCTTTATCCTCTACCCATAAAGGAGAATTGCAAACAGGTAATCTGGCTCTGCTGTGGATCTCAATCGCCAGCTCCTGCATTTATTGAGAGTGACTTGTGATTTGTACTTTGCCACTCTACCTTTTGATGAGAACAGATGTTATTTGTTTCTAACTCCCAGACATCTGGAACTGAGGAAATTCCCAATACCCAGTTAATTACCATCGAACAAGCAGTGCCCATTAGAACTCTACTAAAAAGGCCTGTTTTTGCCCAGGCCTGATGAAACAGGATCAGTTGCAACAGCAAGCAGAGTGACTGAAGTCAAAGCTGGTGCGGTACACTAATCCTTATCTTGGGAAAGACTGCACGCAAGGAATCCCTATGCGTGGAATCACCTTCCCAACTGATAGAAGAAATTGAACTGACTCTGAAACCCAGACAAAAGGGATAATGGGTTTGGATCATGCTGGTTAGCTGTCTGCCCCTCCCTCTGATGGTCCCTATAGGAGCGGAGGGAGAAGCTGGGAAGGAAAGGGGGCTGCATTACTTTGCAATTTGAGTATCCTGACACAGACCACTGAGTAAGGAGGGGAAGAAGTGGCTAACTCTAGCATTTTTTCAATAATAAAGGCACATTTATGAAACCAACAGATCCTTCTTGCTTCTCTAAATAAATGAGATCAAGAGCTGTAAAGAAAAAAACAAACAAACAAACAAAAATACAAGCAATCTCCTTTGCCAAAAGTGACACATGCCCACATTCCAAGAGCATCTTCACAGTTAGCCATATTGCTAAAAATGACTCTCAAATATGCATCAAAAGGAAAACACTACACCATGGCTCCCCTTTGCTGTTCAGCAGGCGTGGGAAACTGTTAGCTCCACACTCATAAGAGCTTCAACCAAGAGAGGCATTCAGCAGTTTTAGGGGTTTTTTTAAGGCCTTTAAACAGCTGATTTGTACAAGGCTCACAGACTTGCTGAATGCTAATGACAGCCCAGCCCTCCTGGGGACAGTGACACAGTTTGTCTATCGCCCGTCACTCCCAGGAGAGCCACTGAGCACCACATAAGCCAGGAGTTTCACAGGCCTGGTCCTGAGTTGGCTGCTCACAAAAATTCCCGACAACCTACTCTCAAATTTGTAGCCCAAATAGTCCATGGCAGGACAAGGGAGAACAGCCACATGTTTTATAGAATTGTTGGTGCCTGGGAAGAGAGTCCACATAGGCAATCACAACACCCACTGTGTCCAGAGGTGCAGAACCTGATCCAGCCATTAGAGGAGTATAAGAGGCCCTGCAAAGAATCCAGATCTGAGGTTACACAGACCTAGGTCCTACTCCGGTCTCTGCCCGTTGCTAGCTTTATGACTTCACCTAGGAGTGATATTCAAATATGTAATAACCAGTGCAGTGTGGTGATGTGGCAGACACTGCTGTGTGTTCGCTAAAACTCACTTCCCTTTCTTCCAGGGAAACCAGCTAGACTCCATTTCCCGGCTTCCCTTGCAGTCAGGGGCTGCTGCATGACTAAGTCTGTGAATAAAATATGGCAGAAATTATGTGCTCCATATCTAGCCCTGGCCCATGGGCCCCTCCATGCTCTCTCCGTATTCTCTTTCTCTACGTGTCTGCCGATTGCATGCAAGGGTCTCACAGAAGGGGACAGGGCCCAAGCCTGTGTCCTTGGATGGAAGGAGCACTGTGAGCTCACAAGGAACTTCCATGTTGCTTGTTGGGTAAATGAAGAATATGTTCATTGTACTGGTTAAAGCCACTGGTTTGGAAGTTGACACTAAAGTTAACCTTCCTTACTCTACCGAAAATAAGCACAAACCCATCAGAAAGACTCTGGCCATTCTGCTGGATCAGTACAACAGGGATATACTAGTGAGATATCACCCCCAAGTTGGTTTTGAATCTGTTTCCTCATTGATAAAGTGAGCATATTACTGTCTGCTCAACAAGGATGCTGTGAAGATTGACTAGAATCTTGTACAGTCACTCATTGCATAATGACGTTCAGTCAATGATGGACCACATGTACAATGGTGGTCCCATAGAATTACAATGGAGCCCAAAAATTTCTATTGCCAAGTGATGTCACAGCCATCCTTATGTCACAGCACAATGCGTTCCTCAGGTGTTTGTGGTGATGCTGATGTAGACAAACCTACTGCACTGCCAGTCATATAAAAGTACAGAACATACAATCATGTCTAGTACATCATGATTGATAATGATAATAGTCATGTTACTGGTTTATGTATTTACTATATTGTACTTTTACTGTAATTTTAGAATGTATTGCTTCTAATCATATTTTTTAAGTTAACTGTTAAACACGCTCATGTAGGTCCTTCCCAAGATATTCCAGAAGAAGGCATTATTATCATAGGAAATCACAGCTGTATGCATGTTATTGCCCACTGGGACAAGATGCGGAGGTGGAAAACAGTGATATTGATGATCCTGACTCTGTAGGCCTAGGCGCACGTGTGTGTGTGTGTGTGTGTGTGTGTATGTGTATCTTAGTTTTTAAGCCTTTTTAAGGCCTTTTTAAGCCTTTGTAAGGCTTAAAAACTAAGACACATACACACATTATTAGGCAATATTATCATTGTGGAAACTTTATGATGTTTACACAATGATGATACCATGTGACAACGCATTTCTCAGAACATATCCCTGTCATTATCTGATATATGACTGTACAGATAGAGCATCTAGCACAATCCTTGGCTCTTGGTTGACTGAACTGGATGAGCCTCACTGAGTTTCTTCTCATCCATGTTTCTCAGGCTCCTCATTTGTAAATGCAAATTATTCCAATCAAACCCTTCCAACTTTATAGGCAAGTGGGGAGGGAGACCATAACTGCCTCAATTTCTCTTCCTACTTTACATCTCTAGGCACAGTCATTCTGCCCACAGAGAAAGCAGCCCCCCCAGTGAGTCCTGCTGTCATTTTAAAACAACTTTACTATGGAAATGCTCCCTTTTGGGTGAATGTATGTGGTTGAAGGAGGCTGAGATAGTAATAGAAGTGCATTCTCTTCAGTGGCAAATGGAAATACAATGAGCCCATCCATACAGATGGGCCCCTATACGCTTGGAAGGGACCAAAATACACACATTACCAGGTTTGGGTCCTGAGAACACACGTATAATCTTGAAAGTCAACACCTAGCTGTGATTAGATGTTACAAAGATTTACGGGTTTTGAGTTTGATGTAACACAGTCCTCAAGATCAGACCACATAGAGTCAATTCCTATCCCAACACATGCTGACTGTGTGACCCAGGATACATGATTTAATGTTTCTGTGTCTCAATTTTATATTAGAAAAGGGGGATAATAATAGCCTATCTCAGTCTGTTGCTGTGAAGATAAAGTGAGATCATTTGTCATAGCATTTAGCATGGTACCTGGCACATAATAAAACTCAATAAATGCTAACCATTAATGTCTATTTGGCACAAACCAGAACAAACTTTTCAGCAAGTTAAGGAGATTCCTATTTCTCTAAGCAAGTCCCTAGAAACATCGTCAATCTGTCTCTGCAGACATTTTTCTGTTTAATGACTCTAAAGAGACAGAAAAGCTTTAATCAATGCCCGGAAGTGAAATGCTAAGAAATTATATGCACAGTTACGAAAAAAAAAAATCAAAGATGTTTCCCACACATTGTCCAGCAGACAAAAACATATTGACATGCTGTTCCTGTGAGGAAATGGACTGAGTTTTCTAGATAATGTTTGAGCAATTCATCCTTCCCGCAACTGTCCTCCACTTTCCAGGCAAATCATACCCCCAGCCAAGTAAAAGGCTCACTCCCTCAAGTTCCTAGCGTGGCTCCCTGGCAGAACCATGCTCCCTCACCTTACCTGCACACAGCACACGCCCTGGATCTGGCTCAAGCTCAAAACAACTTTAAGTTACAAAAAAGGGTTTAAACCACAGTTCCTTCTTAGAAAAGCAGAAAGATGATGAGAATGAGTGAGAATATCCTTCATGTAAAAATCCTACCACTCCCCAAGGCATTTTTGGGAGTTCCAACTCTTCGAAAGGCCAAAAACAGGAAAGGGGCTGATTTACTAGGCAGTCTGGGGCCCATGGTGAACATTTTTTGACATAATTTCAAAGTATAAAGAGAAGGGAGGCAAGCTGTTCTGTGAATTTAACCAAGTCATTTCCTTCTTAAGGCCTCTGATTACCTTTCTTGTAGATAAAATGCTAAGAGTCAGACCAGAACAGGGGACACCATGCTTTGTTGTAAGTCTGTCCACTGCAGCTCCCTTTAGGCAAGGCATACGTTCTCTACTTCTCTACAGGTTACAACTGTGCCCTGTTCTACCATAACAAACCCATACCACCCATTTACGTTGCCTGCCTGGCATTGGAGTTTGTGGCCCCTGGAATAGAGGGTCTCAGGGGATTCTTCCTACTTTGTCATTTCACGAGTCTAAAAACATCTATGACATGGGAAGTCTACACCAAATCCTTTCCTCGGTTTTTCCAGTTTCTGAAAGGTACTATGAAGCTTGCCCTTCCTTCTCTGCAAACAGACACTGATGTCAACAAAGGAGCTATAAGATGTGTGAGCGATTTTGTTCCTTTTTGTCCACATGTAACATCTCAAAATGTTAGCAAGATGCTTTACAGCCAGACCACATCTATTTTTTTTCTACCATTCCCAGAGGCTTCCTGTAAGTGATTCTTGCCCTTTAAAAATTTCCATGCTTGAGCTCAACATGGTGGCTCATGCCCGTAATACCAATACTTTGTAAGGCAGAGTCAGGAGAACAGCTTGAGGCCAGGAGTTTGAGACCAGCCTGGGTAACAAAGCAAGACTCCATTTCTACAAAAAATAAAATAAAAATTTACAGGCTTTCTCAATTGCACTGTCAAGTTCCATGGATAAAATTTCCAAGATGAGCCTCATGCTCATTGGAACCAGACTCCCCTGTTTTGCATTTGGCTTTTCAAAGAATTTGTCTTCATGTTTGTACTTTGTGGATTCGTAGCTATTTAGATGACTTCTCTTGCTTTTACACGGTAAATTCTCCGTTTCAGAAATGAAAAGAGTTTTCACTCTATGCTAGGCTCTGTGTATGTGCATTTGTGTTTCTGTATGTGAGAGGGAAGAGAAAGCACAGTATTTTTCCAGAAGAATATCAGGTCCAGGTAACCACAGTTCATAGGTATTTGTGCTTCCTATCCAGGTGGACTTCATTCCAGAATAAGTCTTAAATGCAGAAATGCTCTCCTCCATCTACTAAAGTTGGAAAAGCACTCACATGAGTCAGTTCTTAACATTAACAAGCACACATTACTTTTTAAGCTTTATTGATATATAATTTTCATACCATACTGGCAACCCACTTAAAAGGTACAATCCCATGGTTTTTAGTTAATTCAGAGTTGTACACTCATTACCACAATCTAATTGTAAAACATTTTCATCACCCCCAAAAGAAACCCTGTACTCACTAGCAGTCATTCCCTATTTCCCATGCCCACACTCAGACCCAGCCCTAGGCAACCTCTAATCTACTTTCTGTCTCTATAGACTTCTCTATTCATACAAATCAAATGATACAATATTTTGTATCTGACTTCTTTCACTTAGTACAATGTTTTCAAGATTTATCCATGTTGTAGCATGTGTATTTTGTTCCTTTTTATGGCTGAATAAATATATCATTCCATAGATATACCATATTTTATTTATCCATTCATCAGTTGATAGACATTTGGATTCTTTTCACTTTTTGCCTATTATAAATAATATTGCTATAACCATTTGTGTACAAGTCTTTGTGTAGATATGTGTTTTCAATTATCTTGGGCATATATATATACACACACATGTATATAAAATCTATATACATACACATATATATAAAATCTATATATATACACATATACAAAATATACATATATATGTATGTGTATGTGTGTGCATATGTGTGTGTGTGTGTGTGTATATATATATATATAAAATCTCCAAGAATGTGTGTGTGTGTGTGTGTGTGTGTGTGTGTGTATTCCTAGAATTGAAATTACTTGGTCACATGGTAACTTTATGCTTAAAATTTTAAGGAACTCCCAAAATGTTTTCCAAAATGATTTTATATTTTGCTATGATCTGAATGTTTGTTTTGCCCCAAAATTCATATGTTGAAATCTAATTACCAAGGTGATATCTTTAGATGGTGGGGCCCTAGGGAGGTGGATAGGTCATGAGGCCTTTGTCCTCATAAATGGAATTAGAGACTTTTTTCATAACAGAGGGCCCAGAGAGCTAGTTAGCCCCTTCTATCACATGAGGACCCAACAAGAAGTCAGGAGTCTGCAATCCAGAAGACAGACTTCACCAGACACAACCCCACCAAGCTGGCACCCTGATCTTTGACTTCCCAGCCTCCAAAATGGTGAGAAATTTCTGTTGTTTAAAGCTGCTCAGTTTTGTGTATTTTGTTATAGCAGCCAAGATGAATTAAGACACATTCCCTTCAGCAGTGTGCAAAGATTCCAACTTCTCCACATCCTCACCAGCACTCATTATCCTAGTGAGTATGAAGCCATATTTCATTGTGATTCTGATTTACATTTCCCAAATGACTAATTATGTTCAGTATCTTTTCATGTGGTTATTGAACATTTGTATATCTTCTTCAGAGAATTTGTCTAGTGAGATCTTTTGCCTACTTTTTAATTGGGTTATCACCTTTACTATTGAATTATGAGTTTTTATAAAATCTGGATATTAATCCCTTACCAGATAAATGACTCCCAAATATTTTCCCCAATTCATTGGGTTATCATTTTAAGAGAATATCTTTTAATTAGTATTCTTTGATATACAAAGTTTTAAATTTTGGTCAAATTCAATTTATCCTTTTTTTTTTTTTGTCACTGTGCTTTTGGTGTCATATCTAAGAGGCCCTTGCCTAACCTAAAGTCACAAAGATTTAGGTTTGTCTTCTTCTAAGAGTTTTATGATTTTAACTTTTCTATTTAGTTCTATGATCCATTTTGAGTTAGTTTTTGTGGATGGAGTGAGACGGGGCACAACTTTTTGCTTTAGCATGTAGATATCTAGTTGTTCCAGCACCATATGTTAAAAGACTATTCTTTTCCCCCTTTAAATTGTTTTAGCATCCTTATCAAAATAAAATTGACGTAAGGAGTTAATTCTGGACTCTCAGTTCTATTCCATTGATCAGTGTGTCTATCCTTATGCCTGTATCACACTGCCTTAATTTCTGTAGCTTCATAGTAAATATTCAGATCAAAAAATGTGAGTTGTTCATTTTGTTTTTGTTTTTCAACATTATTTGGCTAGCCTGTATACCTTAAATTCCCATATGAATTTTAAGATAAGTTTGTCAATTTCTGTGTAAAAGCCAGCTGGGATTTTGATAAAGATTTCCTAAGTATTGTCATCTTAACAATATTGTCTTGTAGTCCATGAACATAGGATGTCTTCCCATTTATTTAGGTTGTCTTTAACTTTTTCAACAATGTTTTGTAGTTTTTAGAATACAAGTTCAGCACTTTTTTTTCTTAATTTCTTCCTAAGCATTTTATTCTTTTTGATTCTATTATACATGATTTTTTATAGTTTGTTTTCAGATTGCTCACTGATAGTGACAGAAATACAATTTGTTTTTGTATATTGATCTTGTATCCTGTTACCACACTAACTACTGAACTTTCTTATTAGTTCTGATTGATTTTTAGTGGATTCCCTAGGATACATGATTATGTCATCTGCAAACAAAGATAGCTTTACTTTCTTTAAAACTTCTGGTATAATACTGAATAGGAGTAGATACACTTCTATTGTTACTGATCTTAGAGAATTATCTTAATGGTCATTCAGTCTTTGATCATTAAGTACAATGTTAGCTGTGAGTTTCTTTTATAGATGTTTTTCATCAAGTTGTTGAAGTTCTCTTTGATTCCCAGTTTATTGAGTGCTTTTATGAGTCTCACTCTGTCATCCAGGCTGGAATACAGTAGCACAATCTCAACTCACTGCAACCTCCGCTCCTGGGTTCAAGCAATTCCCTGCCTCGGCCACCTGAGTAGCTGGGATTACAGGCATGTGCCACTACACCCAGCTAATGTTTTATTTTTAGTAGTGACGGGGTTTCACCGTATTGGCCAGGCTGATCTTGAACTCTTGACCTTGTGATCCACCCACCTCAACCTCCCAAAGTGCTGGGATTACAAGCATGAGCCACCATGCCTGGCAAGTGCTTTTATCTTCAAAGGGTAGATTTTGTCAAATGCTTTTTCTGCATATTTTGAGATGATCATGTGGTTTTTATACCTCATCAATATTTTAAGTGTAACATTAATTTTTAAATGTTAAACTAACCACATATTCTTGGAATAAATCCCACTTGTTATGGTGCATGGTCCTGATTATATGTTGCTCAATTCAGGTTGCTACTGCTTTGTTGTGGATTCTTATTTCTATATTCATAAGAGATATTGGTCTGAGGTTTTCTTTCATTATAATATTTTTGTTTGGTTTTAATATCAGGGTAACACTGGCTTCATAAAGTGAGTTGACAAGTATTCCTTTTTCTTCTATCTTTCAGAAGAGTGTATGAAGAACTGGTATTGATTCTTCCTTAAATGTTTGGTAGCAGTTACCCAGTAAAGCCATTTGGACCTGGGCTTTTCTTTGGGAGAAGTTTTTAAATCATTAATCAATCTCCTTACTTGTTAGAGGCCTATTTATAAGTTCTATTTCTTCTGTTGTTCACTTTGGTAGTTTGCATCAAAGAATTGGTCCATTTTATCTAAGTTGCCTAATAATTTTTTGGTATATCATTTTATTATAATCCTTTTTTTATTTCTAAGGTTGGTTGCAATGTCCTCTCTTTCATCCCTAATTTTAATAATTTGAGTCTTCTTTTTGCCTTTGTCAGTCTATCTAAAGGTCTGTCAACTTTATTGACATTTTCAAAGAACCAACTTTTGGTTTTGTTGATCTTCTATATTGGCTTTCTATTCTCTATTTATTTCAGTGCTAATCCTTACTGTTCTTCTGCTTGCTTTTAGTTTGCTCTTCTTTTTGCAGTTTCTTAAGGTTGAAGTCTCCTGTAATTACTACAAACCCAGTGGCTTAAAACAATAGAAACTTATTCTCTAATAATTCTGGAGACCAGAAGTCCAAAATCAGTTTTACTAAAGGCAAAATCGAGAGAGTGTCAGCAGGGCTACACTTCTTTGGAGGCTCTAGAGCAGAATCTGTTTCTTGCTTCTTCCAGCTCCTGGTAGCTGCCAGCATTCCATGACTTATGTCTGCATAACTCCAAAATCAGCCTTCATCTTCATGTGTGTGTAACTGTCCTCTGCCTCTCTCTTAGGAGGTTACTGATGGTCAAATAGGGCCCATCTGAATAAACCAGGATAAACCCATCATCTCAAAACCTTAACTAATTCACATTTGCAAAGAGTCTTTTTTCAAATAAAATAATATTTACTAGTTCCAGGGATTAGGACACGGATATCTTTTGGAGAGACTTTTGTCAACCTATCACAGCTAGGTTATTAAGATTTTTTTGTCACTATAGACATTTATAGTTATACATTTCCCTTTAAGTACCACTTTAGCTGCATAAGTTTTGTATGTTGTGTTTTCATTTTCATTCACTTCAAGATATTTTGTAATTTCCCTTTCAATTTCTTCTTCTATCCCTTGTTATTTAGGGGTATATTATCTAATATCCATGTATTTTTTAATTTTCTAGATTTCCTTCTATTATTGGTTCTAATTACATTTCTTGTGGCCAGATAATGTACTTTGTTCATTTCAAAGGATGAGTTCAGTTGTTTGAAATTTATTGAGACTTGTTTTATGGCCTAGCATATGGTCTATTCTGGAGAATTTTCCATATATGCTTGAAAAAAAATGTATATTCTGCTGTTAGTAAATGTAGTGAATTCTAAATATCTATTAGGTCTAATTTGTTTATACTTTTGTTCATGTCCTCTATGTCTTCATTAGTACATCTAATTCTTCTACCCGTTATTTAAAGAAAGTATTGAAGTCTCCAACTATTAATGTTGAATTGTCTATTTCTCCCTTCAGTTCTTCCATTTTTGCTTCATGGATTTTAGGACTCTGTCGTTAAGGTACATATGTGTTTATAATTTTTATGTCCTCCTTATGGATTGATCCTTTTATCATTATAAAATTTCCCTCTTTATCTCTAGTACTTTTTTTGTATTTTAATGTCAATTTTGTCTGATCTTAAATATAGCCACTCCAGCTGTCTTAAAATTACTGTTTGCATAGTATATCTCTCTTCATCCTTTCTCTTTCAAATTATTTATGTCTTTCAATCAAAAGTGTAGATATACACCTGTTGACAGTGTGTAGTTCATCCAATTTTCAATCCAATCTGACAATCTCTACATTCTAATTAGATAGTTTAATTTCATCCAATCTGACAATTGGATAGTTTCATTTCATCCAGTCTGACAATCTCTACATTCTAATTGGATAGTTTAATTCATTCATATTTAATGTTAATATTAAGATAGTTGGGTTTGTATCTGAAATTTTACTTTTTATTTTCTATATCTCATGCATTTTTTTGTTCCTTCTTTTCTCCTTTACTGCTTTCTTGTGCATTAAGTCAATGTTTTCTTGTACAACATTTTAATTTCCTTAATAATTTTTAATATTTCTTTTTTCCCAGCTTTACTAACATATAATTTACCAGTAAAATTTATATATATTTACAGTGTACAATGTGATGCTTTAATATATGAATACATTGTAAAGTAATTCAATCAAGTTAACATATTCATCACCTCACATACTTATCTTTTTTGTGATGAGAACATTTAGAGTATCTTTAACTCGCCAGGTGAGGTGGCACGTGCCTGTAATCCCAGCTACTCAGGAGGCTGAGGTCAGAGGATCACTTGAGCCCAGGAGTTCTGGGCTGTAGTGTACTATGCTAATCAGGTGTCTGCACTAAGTTCAGCATCAATATGGTGACCTCCCAGGAGCAGGGGACCACCAGGTTGCCTAAGGAGGGGTGAACTGGCCCAGCTCAGAAAAGAAGCAGGTCAAAACTCTTGTGCTGATCAGTAACAGGATCATGCCTGTGAATAGGCACTGCACTCCAGCCTGGGCAACACAGCAAGGCCCCATCTCTTAAAAAAATTAAAAAAAATTTAAAAATAGAATATCTTTAATTCTATTTCTTATTTTCTTAGTCTGAAGCTTACAATATACCTCTTCACCCATCCAAGTCCATTAACTTAATTCTAGGGAGATATAGAAAATTTAGTCCTATATAATTCTGTTCCCTCCTCCATATTTTTGTGGCTCCTGTTAATATATATTACATATCTATATGTCATAAGCTCAGCAATACAATCATTTGCATATTGTTTTATGCAATTCCTTTCTAAATCAGTTAAGAGAAGAAAGGAGGAGAAATATACAAATATATCATTTTTTATAATGGCCTATATAATTACCTTTAGTGTTGTTCTTTGTCTCTTCTGTGAATTAGAACTACTGTCCTGTGTGACTCACGTTCAGCCTGAAGAGCATTCTGTAGTATTTCTTGTAAGGTGAACCTAATAACAAATTCTTTGTTTTTGTTTACCTGGTAATGACTTTATTTTATATTCATTTTGCCTTCAATTATTCTTTTGAAGAACAATTCTGCTGTGTAATGCTTCCTGAGTTAACTTTTTTTTTCTTTCAGCACTTTAAATATATCATCCCACTGCCTTCTGTCTTCCATTGTTTCTGATGAGAGTTCAGCTGCTAATCTTATCAGTATTCTCTTGTAGATGGTAAGTGGTCTTTCTGTTATTGCCTCCAAGATTATCTCTGACTTTAGCTTTCAAAATTTCAACTATAACGTGTCTGGGTGTAGATTTCTTTGTGCTTATCCTATATGAACCTTGTTGAGCTTCTTGGATGTAAAGATTAATATTCTTCCTCAAATTTGGGGAGCATTTGGCTACTATTTCTTCACATATTTTTTGGCTTCTTTCTTTCTTTTGTTCAAGTATTCCCATTAAACACAACATTGCTATATTTAATGGTGTTCCATAATTCTCCAACTCATTCTTTTTTCAGATGTTGTAATCTCTATTGATCTATCTTAAAATTTGCTGATACTTTCTTTTGCCAACTTAAATATATTCTTAAGTGCCCCCAGTGTTTTTTCTTTTCATTTCTTATACTTTTGAAGTCCAGAATTTCCACTTAATTATTTTTATAACTTCTATCTTTTTATTGATATTACCTATTTATAAGACATTTTCATGATGCCTTTAATTTTTTCAACATAGTTTCCTTTAGTTCTTTGAACAAATACCTAATAGCTACTTTGCTGTCTTTTTCTGGTAGGTCTAACATCCCAGTCCCCGAATGACAATTTCTATGATCTGCTTTGATGCCTCTTCAATTTTTGTTGAAAACCAGACATTTTAGATACTATATTTTAGCCACTTTAGATTCTGATTTATCCCCCACTCGCAGACTTGTTGTTGTACTGTATACTTGTTTACTGCATTGGATAGACTACTTCAGTGAAGTCCTTCCCCCCTACACCCCAGTGTGTAGTCTCTAATGTTACTTCTTAAAGGGTGAAACCCTGGGCATGCACACAATGTCCATGATTCTACCTATCAAACCTCCTAGGATGGCAGTGACTTTAGCAGAGCTCTCTTTGACAGTCTCTACTGCTCATCTCCCTGTTACACTTCCAGTTGGACTGCCCTATTGGTTTCACCTCCCATGTTCACCTCCACTGGTCACTACCTGATTGCTCTATTATTTTCAAAAGTACTTTTAGGCATAAACTGTGCCACAGTCTGGTCCAATTAAATTTGGGGGGTTGTTTTTGCAGGGGTTGTTTTTACAGGCATTGTCTTTGAGGCCAGTTTTTGAGGCTTTCTTTGACCATAGGAAATGTTTCTTTCTCTGATGATTTCTGTTAAACTACAGTAAGTCCTCCGTTAACATCATCAATAGATTCTTGAAAATTGTGACTTTAACCAAAACGACATATAACAAAACCTATTTTTTTCTCATCAATGTTATAACAAAACAACATTGAAGGAAACGACATTATTTGAGGACCTGCCTGATTTGCTTAAAGCCACAGTTTCCAAGGACCTATCAACAGCATTAAGGGAGAACTTACTGTGCTAGGTTGTCTAGCTGGCCTACTCTGTTTCTTTTGTTGCTATTATGGAGCTACTAGCCTCCTCTTAAATGCTAAAAAATTGCTTTATGCTTGGACTTCCTCATACTCCATTCCAGATAAAGTCAAAAGCTACAGATCTCTGTGTTCTTACAGACTGCCTCTATCCCTGGGCAGAATATCTACACCACTGCTCTGGAATTATCACTGGGAATAGCAGCCTACGTCTCTCAGAGTGACATCCCTGCTTTATGAGTAGGGTACTGGGTGGAGATGGTAGTCCCTGATCTTCTTGAATTGTCTCTTCACCCTATATGTGAGCTGGGGATCGGGGCAATCAGGGCCCGGTATTCTCAGCCTAGAGTAAAGCTTCCACCCTGTAAGTAGGGGCAGCTCCAACCACTCAACCATGCTCTACAACAGAGAGCTGGGAGACATGAGAAATCCTGGTGGCCTGGTCCTTCTGGGGAGAAAAACATAGCCCTAGATGGAAGCTATGGGAAAGGGGCACTCCATCTTCTTGTCAGTATCTGTCCAGAGGACAGCTTCTGTTTTATTGAGCTGGAACTGAGGAAGGTAGGGGGGATCATGGCTCAAATGCCCCATATTCTTGCCGTTATTACTAAAATTTAATAGATTTTCTTGAACAAGTATTTCTTCATTTGATGTATATCCTCAGGGCAATTTCCAGGGACTTTAGATGGGTGTTTTTTAATAATTTTCACCAGTTATGTTGTTTCACTGGACAGAGGACCCACAGAGCTCCTCACACTGCCATTCCAGTTCTTCCCTAATCCCCTATGATTTACACTGCAAAAAAAGAGAGAATCATCTAGAGAACAGCTGGCTCTATTTATCAATGCTCTGTTTACTTCACTTTGACCATATTTTCTGAATTAAAAATAAGGAGTATGTGGTCTGGTAAGAGCTTTGTGCTGCTTCCATGTACAGGAGTCAAAATGGGTGGTAAACTTTGGAAATACTAGAATTTACAATTCATTTACGTGGTTTCTAGGGAAAATAGATCAGAATAATTAAAATTGAGTCGTCCCATATAACCTGGGAATATAAAATTGTTAAAAACTCTGGTTGTCTTGAAAAGCTAAAAGGGACTATTGGCTGGTACAAAGTCTTCCTTGAAGGGGGGCAGTTCTGTCTTACCAAAAACTGTTTCAATTTGTGTTTGGTTCTTCTCCCAAGACAATCAATTTAATTCTAATGAGAATTCAACATGGAGAAAACTGGGCTTTAAACAAGTAATACCCAACAGCCAAGACTGAGTCTTGCCACATAAGAACCATCCTCCAAGGCTGTAAACAGACTGTTTTGCTTCAACACTGGCTCAGTTACCACCTCAGCATTCGGAATCTAGAGAGGTTTCTGGATCTGAGCAGACTTCTCAGCTAAAGCCTAATTTTATGGATGTGGCCAAGGGCAGTGCGGCCTGCCAAAGGTTGGGGAATGTATCGGGCTGCCTCTGAGACTTCATTCCCATATTTTCCTAAAATCAAACTTTGACATCTCCAAGGAAATCCAGTTTTGAAATGATACACAGCCCCCATCCCCTCAGCCATCAGAGCAACATACCCTCCCTGGAAATATGCATCTGCCTAATTGCTCGAGATTGTGTCCAAACTGAATATTCATAATCTTCATGTTGTCACAAAGGCTTTATTTTTAAATGTTTCTACTCCATATTTAAAACTCATTTTCTCTCCTTAAAAAGATCTATGGATTTTATTGGATCCAGTGTTATTTGAGACATCTGACTAGCTGGGGACTGCATGGACTAAGGTCTCCAGAGAGGGGAAAAAGGGGACAGAAATTACTGAAATCAGAGTTATTGTAAAGTATAACTTTTGTTATCATAAATTAAATAAGTATGTCTTACTCATATATGTGTAACCACTTGCCATGATCTAAATGCTTGTATCCCTTCCCCAAATCCATATGTTGAAATCCTAACCCCTAAGGTGATGGTATTAGGAGGCAGGGCCTTTGGGAGGTGACGAGGTCATGAGGGTGGAGCCTGTTCCTATAAAAGGACCCTCAGAAAGCTGCCTTGTCTATTCCACCATGTGAAACACAAAGGTGCCATCTATGAGCAAGAAATGGGGCCCTCACCAAACATAGAATCTGCTATGCCTTAATTTTGGACTTCCCAGCCTCCAGAACTGTGAGAAATAAGTGTCTGTTATTAATAGACCACACAGTTTATGGTATTTTGTTACAGCAGCCCAAATAGACTAAAATGCCACTTTACAAAGATTGTGTTGGTTTGGTTAATAAGTTAAAAATCCATTAAGAGCATTATTGAATGTCTGATTCTCCTTCGTTGTGCATGTCTCCATCAGTGGCACTGTGCTGACCATGCCATCCACACAGCTGGGTCTCAGTTTCAGAATCAGCAAAGTGAGGCAGGCTTACTCTTCAGGTAGCCCATTCTGGATCCCACACTGCGGGGGAGTGAGGAGGGACAGGGAGGACCAGCAATCTGCATCCAGCCCTAGACACCCAGGCAGCCTCTGGCAACACCAGTAAGAGGCAGCACCAGGATTTGAGCCAAGTCCAAGTGACTCTAGACCCCGCCTGGCACCAAGTCTGCATGGTGGAGGGAAGGCTGATGTGGATCAAAATGCAGCCTTAGCAACCAGAATCCAGAGCACCATTTCAGAGCTTTGAGAAGCTTCCTAAGTTTTGCTCCTGTTTTCTGAAACTGGCAAAAACCAAAAGGCAAAGAGTGAGAGATAAGGAATTTGGGAAGCTTTTCTGCCCCCAGGGAAGAATCAGCCTCAATGACAGTTTGGTATTAACTAGCTCAGCCATGCAGGGAGGCATAATTAGTTTCCCAGCCCATAGCTTCATTCCACTGGTCCCCTACACCCCAAGGGCTACACAATCTGTTTGAAATGAAAAGGAAAATAAAATCCCTGCTCTCCTCGGTTGACCCACCGGCTACTGCTCCTGGCGGTGAGAAAAAAAGGTGAGACAGCCATCTGTCTGCCGAGGTTAAAAAAAAAAAAGAATGGAATACTCCTTTTTAAATGACATTTTCAATTTTTCTCCTATGTCCACTATGCCCTTATCCACCCTACTGCCTAAATGACTCTTTTCAAATTGAAAATATCAGAGAATAATAGGAAAAGAAAAATCATAGTTGTCTGAGGCTCCTGCTAATGGGCTATGCTGTCCTGACAGGCAGAGTCTGCAGATGAACTTCTGCTGTGTCCATTTCCTGCCTGGGGAGGGTGGAGAAGGGCCTGTAGTGCCAAACTCGGACCGACACCCATGCTTGGGCGATTCCCCAGGTGGCCACCAGATAACTCAGAGGTCCCAGCTGCCCAGCTTGACACCTGGGCCATTTCAAGGAATTTCCACAGGGCAGGCAAGAAATGTCCTCTCCTGACCCCGGGGTTGCCCTTGCTCAGCTCCTCCTCCTCCCCGCTGCAGACCTGTCCTGTCACCTCTCGCCTGAATGTGAAACAGCAAGTCCTAACTTGCCAGGCTGCCAGCCACCCACCCTGAAGACAACTGGAGGTGGTGGAATCCATTCTGAGGTTCTCAGAGGCCTCGGGTGAACAGGAGGCCTTCCGTTTCCACTTTAGAGGGAATGCCAGAGGCCAACTTCCTCTTACTTCTGGGGTCCCCAAGCACTCTGTATCCTTTCTTGGAAATGAAGCTATGCTTTCTCCTTTCTAATGACTCTTCAGGTGTCAGTGAAAATGACTTCCACGCTGTCTCTCTCCTCTTGAACCAGAAACACCCTGTTTGTCTGCATCTCTTCTTGCATTATTCTCTGCTTTTTGTGCAGTTTACTATTTTCCTTCTGTACCCACTAGATTGTTTTAGTTTGAGAGTGACCACAAGTGACAGCTTTATTAAAATGAAGACATCAAGGGTCCCCTGAAGGCTTCAGGCTTTTCTTACCAGCTGATCCGTGGGGGATCTCAGTGAGGAAAGCACACTGCACACACACACGCACGTGCACGCACACGCGCGCACACACACACCGAGCTTCAGCTTCCCTTTGATTAAATCTTGACACAGCAGTGTGAGCTACGAGGTGCTATGAGAGAGACCCCAGAAGTATGGGCGTTCTGTCCCTGGCCCAAAAGACAGACACAGCATAGACCAGTCTCTCAGAAGCCACACCCAAGCCAAAATGAGAACCAGCTCTTTTGTCCCTGGGCTTCTCTTCCAGACAGCTGTAAAGCCAGAGACCTGGATGTGAATCCTAGCACTACCCCTTACTGAGATGTTTTAGGCAGGCTGGTATATTTATTAATGTATTCACTCAACACACTCCAACCTACCCCCCACTGAATACCTGGCACTTTGTGACAAACTGGAAAACAGGAAAAACAGGGCCCAGTCTCCACCTTTAACCCCCAGTCTAATGAGAAAAGCAGACTAATAATTACAGAACAGCATGATTTTCTCATCTGTAAAATGGGGCTAATGATCTCACAGCCTTATTTTAAGGATTAAATAACACGAAGTGGATTAAACAGTGCTAAATGTCTGGTACATGGCTGATGAATGTGAATTTTCTCTCTTTTTTCCTCTCCTTGATCTAAAATCTCTGCCCCTCCACTATCCGAATTATCACTCTGGTTTGAGGGGCTGGGAAGAAGCTCTGTTCCCAGATACAGAGGCAGCATCACCAGGAGCTGTCATGCATGGCCTGGATCTGAAGTCAGACCCTGGTCAGCAGGCCAGGAAGGGAAGACCCCATCCAAGGGAAACCCTGAAAGGCTGTCCACCTCTTTGTCCTATAAGCACCTGAAAACAAGTAAGGAGTTTTCTTTCTGCCATACAAGTTTCTCCTGAGGTTGAGGGAAGTAACTGGATGTAGAGGGAAATTGTCTAGACTTCAAATCAGGATCCCTAGACTCTACCCTGGGCCTGCAGGACCCAGTAGAAGGTCCTCAGGGTAGTCACCAAGTTGCACACTGGGTCTTCGATCCTTCAGCAAACAGTTTGAGGGTGAGGATGCTGATATCATTTGCAACTGTACTATCTGCTGATAACTAGAGATCCTTCAGACTAGAGCCTTCACAAGTGGGATATGATATGAGAACCACAAAAGTAGGAAGGTGTGCCCTTCTTTGCTGATACATGAGGAAAGAGAAAGTGTCTGCACTGAGCTGCACAACATAATACTAAAAGTTTCCACTATTGGCCAGAGTGAAATAAGACATTTAATTTTCTACTTACAAAAATCAATGCATACTTTCTGTGTTTCTAAAGTAATTACAAACTCGAAAATAGTTATGCCTAAATTTTGCTAAAAACAGCTGGCTCTTGTTGAAAAATAAGCAAAACACAATTGCTCCATTTTGGTAAATAAAATAATTACTTTTGTTGTTTCGTTAGGACAAGTATCTTAACAAGTGAACAAAATAATCCCTGTTAATCAAGAAATAGTTTATTGCCTGGGAAATTTGAGGATGATTTGCTACAATTCTCTCTAGTAAAGAAGCAAAATCATCCCTCAGTTTTCTGCTATCACTAGAAAGAAATCTTTTTTAAAAGCACTTTAAATAGATAAGTGCTATAAAAATAGTGTAAAGTGTACCTTCCCAATGTGAACTACATCTATCTCTGAATTGTAAAGAATGTATATCAAAATTATATCATGCAACAAAATGCACGTTTTGTAGAGGGAGAAGAAAGAAAAGATTAAATTGAATCTTCCTGACAATTGTCTTAAATCACACCTTCCTGCCTGCCATTGAAATTATAAGTCACATTGCTTTGAGTTAAATCAAATTCATCCTGGCAGGAAGATAGGCTGATGTGGCTTCAATTTGGTTTGAAAGTTGAGATAGAAGAAAGGGAAAAATCTTTCCTCAAGAAGACACTCTCCACCAAGGAGCTGGGAAATGAGACTCGCCCACCAGGTAACTGAACACCCTGCATGACTCCGCCACCAGCCAAGGTTTCAACCAACACAGACATTCCTGGCATTGTCTGATGCCCACTGCAATGCCAAGTGGGTTTTACAAAACAAATATTTCTCCACAAACAAGGGAAGGCCCCTGGTCTGGAGGGCTCAGAACTTCAGAGCAGGGGTCAGTGACATCAAGACACCCTAGAGCAGGTCTTCCAACACGTCTCAGCTGAGAAGATGTGACCAGCATTAGTCTGGGCTCCCCTTGAGCCTAACTTACAACCATCTCAGGCTTGACTTACCTGGGAAAGTCCTAATTAGCTGCAATGAATTAGGGCTAAATCTGATATATGAGGTGTTACAACCAGAAAATACATTCCTGATCATATTTTCTTTGTGAGCTCCAACAAGCAAAAATAGAATGGAAAGAGGGAAAGAAGGAAGACTGAAAAAGGGAACATGTCCCCAGTAGCTCCCACCTGATACTCAGGGTGGGGGTGCTTGCCTGTACATCACTTCATTTGATCAGCACAGCAATCCTATAATGGTTAAGGAGCGATTGTCTTCATTTCTATGGCTGGAGAAACTGAGGCACTGCAAGTGAAGGGACTTGCCCAAGGTCACCCAAACTGTAAGTGGCAGCACTGATTCTCATGACTGCCTGCACCCTCTTTTCCACCACACTGGCTGAGAGGCTCAGGCTTCCCTCATCAAGGTAATTGTTGGTTTTATTTCATAACTAAACTTGCCCTCTCTAAATCTTTCTTACTCCACTCCCTTAAATCCTCCTCATTCTTCAAAGATGTGTCATCAGTCCCTATTCCTCCGTGAAGTCTATTCTGACAACTCGTTCTACTGGAATTCAATTTCAACCCTCATTTCATGAGTTAGCTTGCAAAACATCCTGAAGTGTTTCTTGTTTTGTCTTCTCAGCCTGATTATGAGCTCTTCGAAGAAAAGGAGTGTGTCGCATGTATTTTATCATCTCCCACAGTGCCTGGCACAGTACCATGCCCACGAGAGGTGCCTAGGAAGCAGCCATAAGACAGCTTGCATTGAGCCTCTCTGCTCGCCCCCTCTGCTGACTCCCAAGTCCTCAGAGCATTCCTTCTGCAGTGGCCTTTGAGGCTGCACAACCAACTCCCCAACCAGCCCCTCTTGGCTTCCTCCCCTACCCCCTTTTCCCACCATCACCCCGCTCTAGCCACACTGGCCACTGTTTCTCAAACACATCAGACACACTCCTGCCACAGCCACAGGGGCTTAGCACTGGCTTTTCCCTCCACCTGGCACTCTCTTCCTCTAAACATACACATGGTGCACACCTCACCTTCTTCAAGTCTTTGCTTATAGCAAAGCCCCTAACTGCCTCATTTAATTGCAGTCCTTCATATTTTTGTACTGATTCCACTGATATATCCCCAGCACAGGTGCTCAATAAATGCTTGTTCAGTGAAGGAAGGGAAGAATCTGAGCTCATACCAAAAGAAGGCAGGAGTACATCCCAGGCCACTGTCAAACTTCTAGCCAACATTGAGGAGAGTGGGAACTTGGAAGCACATCTGCGATTTCTCCCAACTGTTCATGGTGGTTTTACTTCGCCTCATCCTCATACCGCAAGAAACAACGCTAGCCTTGGTGTCTACCTCCTACAACTGCCCACGTAGCTAGGGGCCCACCATTTTATACATTTAACTCCAAATATTCCATTCCCTCAATTAAATGGGAGGTTCCTGGAAGGCCTGGCCATGTCTGCCATTGCCTTTGTGTAGATCTGTCCCTCTTTTATGGTCCCCTACCCCACCCCATGCCCTGAGCCTAGAGGACCCCCAAAATAAAGCTATGGCCTCAGTGAGTGGAGGAGATGATCTTGTTCATGCTAAGTCTGCTCCTGGGGTAAAAAATAGATGCAGCTGGCTGCAAAATGCCACACCTAGATTCTGCCGGAGAACTGAGCCCAGGTCAGCTCCTGTCACTGTCATCTTCCTGCCTCTCCAGGAAAGGAGGCTGCCAAAATGGTCACTTGGTAACCCACCTCAGGGCTTCACTACTTTCAGAAAGTCATCTTCCAGTCTCATCTCAATGTTTCTGCTAAGAGAAAGGAATGAGCCTGTTTTCTCTTGATCAACATCACCGGAGCAAAAAAACAAGAGGGCCCTTAGCCTCTTCTAAGGAGTTTAAGAGTGGTAATGGGCTTTTGTCTGATACTAGCTGCTGCACCTGGGATAAGTTCATTACAGTCACTGAGCCTCAATGTCTTCATCTGTAAAATGGGGGTAATCACACCATCCCACAGCCCTGCTTACGCAGTTCAGATGAGGTGACAGGTGTAAAGTATTTAGCACATCACAGGTGCTCAACAAACATTAATTCTCTTCCTCCTCCCACTTCTTCTCCAGATGAATTCAGACCTATTTTTCTATAGTCCTTCCTCTCTGGTTTCCCCCCCCCCCACTTTTGAGTGATTGATCTCTTCTATACAATTTCCATTAGATTCCTCTTCTAATATAAATCCCCAGGTTCTCATAAAATAAAAGGCCTGGCCCAATTATCGAGTTGGACATTTTATGTAAAATTCCCATGTGTTATACCTTCCTCCATTTACTCTTAGAAACTAATGCAAATCAGAGGATCTGTTTATTATTAAAATGAGATTTGGAAGTGGGAGAAACGAAAATATGAAAAGGCTCACTTCTCCAAGCCCACGAACTGACAGGTCTGAAGACTTCTCAAGACCCTCCCTGCCTCTGCAGCTCCTTCTCTCCCATCAGGGAAATACGATGATTAATTAGACAAAGCCCGTCCTGCTTGTTTAAATCCTTTGAGGCAAGAACCATATAAACACAAAACATTATAACTGCAATAAAGAGAAACCAGAAATCCCCTCTGCCTTGGGATGCTAACCAAGGCATAGCTAAATAAATCTGTAACAGAAGATCAAAAAGGATCTTCCACATGGATAATAGAAAATGTCACCAGCATAAACAGAAGAGAGATTAGTTCAATAAAGAAATAAAGTTACAATTGTGGGTCTCGAGTAAGATTTTTGCTTACTTTTAACTTCCCAGCATATAACTCACAAGGTTATTAATACGGACTCCTACTGTTTTGGGCAAATAAACAGCTGCTGATGTTTTGTGCCCAAACCACTTTATTAGAGCTTTCCTTTATAGTAACTGTTTCTTCCTTTCCAAATCCTGAGAGGCTCAGACAGCTGAAAACCAGAGAATGCCAAAGCAGAAGGAATAACGAAGAAGAGAGGAGGCAGCCTGTGTGGGTAGGGGCTGTGGACCCCCTCACCATCTTCTTTGTAACCTTCAAGCAAGTCAACGTTCAAGAGCAGAGAGCAAAGACCGGATGCGGCACAATCACAGAGGCTATTTTCATCCCAGTGCTAGGAGTTAGCACCAAACAGAATTCACCACTGAGAGAAGCCTTGGGTGACCAACCATCCAGGTTTGCCCAGGGAATGGGGGACTTCCCTGGACCTGGGACTTTTGGTTTCAAAACGGGGAACGTGTGAGGCACATCAGGCTGAACTGGTCACCCTGAAAGACACGTGACTATGACAGGGCACAGGAAAGCACTCGGCCTCATGCCTGGGACACTGTGGGTGCTCAAAAGTCACAATGAATCTGAAAGAGCTCTAGCCTGCAGCTGGAACACTCGGCTTTTTTGACAAGGACCAGTTCCTGGAGGCCCCACAGTGACCTAGGAGAAAAGGCCGTCCACGGCTTTGTGGCTGCTGCTCCCTCGCCCTTCCAGAGCAGGGCCTTCTACTGCTGCCCACCCTAACCTCCAGGTTCCTTGTGGACACAAATGCAAATCAAGCCCCTGCCTGGCTCCCTCTCTCCCCAGCCTCCCACTTGACTGAGGCCTCTAAGCTTATACTCAAACACCATCTTTGATAAGATGATCTCCCATTCCTCTCTACGGGAAACGTTTCTCCTCCTTTCTCTTCTGTAGACAGCACTGGTTTTCTAGCCAGTTTCCTTTCTCGGCTCTACCACCCCTCAGCCCCGTGACCTACCTTGGACAAACTCTCTAAGTCTTCATTTTCTCACCTCTATACGCTCTACCTTACTATGTTGTGAAGATGAAAAGGAATCACTAATTTTTAAAATTACAATTTTATTTATTCATTAAAATCAATCAATCAATCAAGTGATCATGCCTGGGCAGCACCTGGGCAGTCCCTGACACACTGAAGTACAGTAGCTCTCTTCCTCCTTTCCCTTGATACAATCAATCTTTAATTCTCTATATGCCTGTTGCTCTTAAAATAAATCACGGGTTTGGCTAGGATTCTCATTTGTCACTTCAAATCTCTCCTTACCTTTCTAACTCTCATATCCATTGGCCTAAGCAAGGTTAGTACTGTTCTCCTAAATCCCCAGATGCCATTAGTACATTTATTAAGCCAAGCTTCAAGCCCTGTCTTGCCAGAGTCCCTGAATTACCTTCCTGCTCTTCTGGGATCTCAATGGCCTTGAACTCTAAGTTCCCAGGGGACAGAGATGGATGCACAAGTCAGGCTGGGGAAGCCCAACAACGCACCAGAGCTTGTTAAGACGCAGCACTCAACAATCTTAATCAGAGAACTCTGCTCCAAGACTTAGGCTCAGTGCATTGGTAGAAAGAACCTATTCATGCCAAAGAACTGGCCACAAGCCTCCGTTGTAGGCATCGTTTTTCATTGTTCTCACCTGTCCCAACGTGACGGGTGTAGATGCCACTTCTCTGGCTCTTCCCCAACACTGTATTTCTGTGAGCTCTTAAAGGACAGTGGCAATAGAAGTAGCCCAGCAAAGTGTGCCTGTTGGCTCTAAAACCGTTTTAGCAGTGGCTGCATACAGGAAGCCACTCAATGTTTATTGGGGCTGGACACTGAGGGGTTTCCACTAGCGTCATCAAGGACAGCTTCATCTCCCAAAAACAAACCTTCACAAAACTGAAATTGAATATGAGGCAGCAAAAGAGAACTGCATCTCCGAACTGCATGCCCACTGGGATGATCTGTCTAGCAATATATTTTAAACCATAATCATGTAGTCAGAAAAACCACCAAAGCTTAAGTGTTCATATAACCAAGAATCCTTTTGCTTAAAGTTCCAGTTGGCTACACTGGAACAACAGGGGTCTATAAAAGGTGTACAGATCCACAGAGAAGATTCCAGAACAGCAGTCATTCCCAATCCCTGCCACAACATACTGTGCTGTGGAACAGTTGTGAGGTAATTAGTGAGTAACAATAATTTAAGTACCAAAGCTTATGAATGATTAGCTTTAACTCTAATAAATTAAAGGGATTTCAAGGTTGTTACATTCTCTTGCATACCAATGTGCTTTCTCAAGTAGGAAAAGAAAGGGTGGCATGAGAAGGAATGCAATGTGTTAGGAGGTGCATCCTCCTAGCCCTGACCTAGGGCACAGGCCCTGCATGTAGGCAAGTGTGTGAGGAAGGGGGAAACATCAAAGATCCCTGGACTCAAGCATTGCATTACAGATGGAGCTGACTCTAACCCCAAACACAAGTGACATTCAATAAGCTAATAATTGTAGGAACCATGAAATAACCAAATCCCTGCTAAATCCAAGGCAGAAGCTCCAGCCTTCAAGAGACATTCCAGGCCAGCATAAACATCATGGACCACCATTCAGTGAAGGTGGATTAGTCACCAGTGGACCTCAGGCACTCTGCTTCTTGCTCCTGACTTGAGTGCCTAGCCAACCTGTATGGCCTCTGCCTTTGAGCTTCATGCATAATTCCATCTCTGGTTACATTTATCACTCACATTCAGCTGGGTGTTTCCTCCAGGAACTTTCTGTGTAACATCACCTCCAGCTGGGCTGCTTGGCAATATGCTTCTCTATAGGGCAACCTGTCTGTCCGTCTCCTAGATAACAAACCCAGATAACAAAAAAGCCAAACTTGACTGTTACAGACCAAAGGAGACCCTCAAGCCCCAAATCAAGACAATAGCCTCGTATTAGTCCATTTTGAATTGCTATAAAGAAGTACCTGAGGCTGAGTAATTTATAAAATTATAAATTTATAATTTGACTCATAGTTCTGCAAGTGTTCAAATTCCAGCATCTGCTAGGCTCCTGGGGAGGCCTCAGGAAGCTTATAATCATGGCGGAAGGTAACAGGGAAGCAGGTATGTCACATAGTGAGAGAGGAGAGAGGGAGAGAGAGAGAGAGAAGGAGGAGGAGGAGAAGAGGAAGAGGAGGAGAAGAGAAAAAGGAAGAGGAGGAGGAGCAGCAGCAGCAGCTAGGCTCTTTAAACCAGCTCTTGAATGAACAAAACAGAAAGAACTCATTACCAGGAAGACAGCACCAAGTCATTCACACAAACACCTCCCACTAGGATCCATCTCAAATACTGGGGACCACATTTCAACATGACATTTGGAGGGGACAAACATTCAAACCATATCAAGCTCATGCAGCTACTCAAGTGAAGTGAGGTCAGAAACGGTAATGAAGGCGCTCCAGTAGACTTGTATGTGGCTCCGAATCCCACGAATACTTTTGGGAAAACACAGACCAGCCTAACCCAAGTGACTAAAGCTGAACTTCAAGGCCCTCATAAATGACAAAACCAGACTGTGGCTCTCTGATATTTTTCATTCTGAATTCTCCTTGAGATTCTCCACCAACCTACTTATCAAGGGCAAATAACAATTTATGTCAAGTGAGTGGGAAAGAATGTGGAATTCATTTATTTTACAGCCTACACACTTCTGGCTAAAAATGAAGATTCTTTGGTCATGGAGAAAAGTTGTGTTCTTTGGCAAGGCTTTTCTTCTTCATAAAGCTGTGGTTCTGAACTATTAACAAAGGTAATTAGGCTCAACTCCTAAATCCTGCTATTGAATTCTCTCAAAATATCTATCACTGTTACAAATATAATTTCACATGCAACAGTTCATTCCAGAGGACAAATAGCTTTACTATTTAAATGACACTCTTTCCTCAAATAAACTCCAAGCACTCAGCAAATATCATATCCTCTTCTTCACAAACGCTGCCAAGTCAAAGATCAGATGAGAAGGACATCAGCCAATTCTAAGTGACATCCAAAAGCTATAGGAGACAGAAAAACATCCAAGCCCAGGACATTTACTGATTCTTAGGAACCATAAATGATTTGTAGTCATGGAGAACAACCTGCTATTACAGACCTGGTGTACATTAATATGTACATAATATGACTAATAAACTTTCAGGAAACGAAACGCAGTTAATAACCCATTTCTCCAATGTTGGGATGATCTTGACTCAATGAAGTAAGATAATGGACTTAGAAATTAGTCATATAATGTAATACATTATTAATCATGATATTCCAAAGGGTAAATAGATGTTACAAGAACACCACCCAGGAATTCAGTTTCCTTTTAGATATATTTACTCTCCTAAATTCTTTATACCACCATCATCCCTCACAAAAATGTAACAGTCTGATCTTTCCTCTTTTCCCAAAACAGTTATTTTCAACTTTTTTTTTAAAGAAGCAGACCCTTTTTCTTAAATGAAATATTTTACAGAATGCCAAACAGAAAACAGAAGACAGAGGAGCTGCGTTATTTGCAGGGAGGGGAGGGAGTACCTACAGGCAGAGTCTTGGAGGCCCCACTTAACCCTTTTAATTCTCAGGCCCCACATCAAACCTTCTAGAAATTTAGGGCTCCTGGAAACACAGTTTGAAAACCATTGCCTAAGGCATCTAAGTACAACTAAAATTATGTATGTAACATATAATACAGGCAAAATATTTACTTATCAAAAAAGTGTAAAATACACAAATCACAAACACCGACAGTTTTTTTTTCCTTTTTTTTTTTTGTAGAGATGGGGGATCTCACCATGTTGTCCAGGTTGGTCTTGAACTCCTGGGCTCAAGTGATCCTCCCACCTCAGCCTCCCAAAGTGCTGGAATTACAGGCATGAGCCACCACACCTGACTAAACACCGATAGTCTTAGAGAACAATGATCAAGGACACAAACAGTCCCACAAGATAAAAACAATCATCAGGGGCGGGGAGGATATTAAGTTCTAGAGTAATCAAAAGAGTACAAATCAAAAGAATAGAGCATTTGACAGGGATTACATTTGCTCAGAAAAAAATGAGTGATAACACCCGATGCTGGCCAGGCTCCATGACACTGGTACAATCATACACTGTTGGTGGCTATCAAGAAAAGCCTTCCTTTTGATAAAACAATCTTTCATAAAAATGTTCAGACTCTTTGAGTCAGTAGTAATCCCACTTCTGGAAAGACATCCTTAAAAATAATTCAAAAAAACAGTGAGATGAAGATGTTCATTTCTGCCCTAATTATAATAGCAAGACAAATGTCCAATAACAGGGAAGTGGTTGAATCAATAATGGTATATTGATGACAGAATACTATTCAGTCATTAAAAATACAGTAAAAGTTCTCTCTAGAAACTCTCTATTTAATCAATTCTCCAGATTAACTACGCTTTCCACTCCCTCTGTAAACAAAGTCTATTTGTCTCTAGTACCACTGCCCACAGCTCCTGCAAACAGTTGAGTTGTACACTTACCAGCCATCCACTGGGTTCTCAAACGTGTTTACACTATTTGTACTTGTCACTGTAACAGCATAACCTAATCACATATTATATAAACCAATGAAATATGACTGCTAAAAAGATCAGAGTTGTTTCTAAGACAATTAAGTTCTAAGTGCTTGGCAAAGACTTTATAAAGGGTAGTCAGTTAAAGAATAGCAATCAAATTATATGTGAGCAAAACCATTGCAAAAGATCAGACAAAAATCATCACAGTTTAGGCTACTACACTTAAACTGCTTCATAAGCACCTTTAAGTTTCCAATGAATTTCAAAGAAAACAGAACTAGAAATCAAACGTTGTAAACAGGACACTACGGGAGTGGTTTGTGCAAGGAAGATAAACAGAAGGCCAATCAGCAGACCCATCCCAAAGACAAAACTGTGGCCTGATATCAAAAGTCTGGCAAGCGAATGTACATTTTGAATAACATTAAAATAAAAATATGTAATGCGTGTATGTAATATTTTGTTGCACTCTCCTCTTTGACCAATTTTTCTATTAACTAGCTCAAGCCCTGACCATGTTGACTCAGAGGGATTCTTTGTCCTTTGAAAACAAGTCCACTGTGACGGGGACCAAGAGTGCCTGTACTGCCGCACCGCGTCTTGAGTGTTCAGTTCACCACTGAAATCCCCAATCGCTTTCCCAGCGCAGTGCCTGGCACACATTAGGTCTCCAACAGATAAATGTTGAGCCAGTAAACTATGTAGTAATTCCGGAAAAAAACAGTGCTTCTTTAACAAAAAGCAAAGTGAACAAAGCAGAATATAAAATTGCACGTAAATCATGACACACCTTCATTTTGAAATATGGAGGTAAATGAACAAAGCTAGAAGGAAATGCTCCAAATGTAGACCGATTTTTAGGGTAGAATGATTTATGGGCAATTTTATGCATTTTTAAATATTTTCTTAAACACTGGCACATTCTTTTACATATTCAGAAAGCTACTAAGAAAAGAAGAAAGCTATTTTTATTTTTACTGAACTTCCAAAATAAGAACTGAATCAACATTTCCATTTCCTGCACTCTCCAACATCGAGGCCTCCTTTAGCAAACTCTGCTTCACCCGCCTCAGCATGTCAAGCCATCAGATCTTTCTACTCCTAAGATGGAATGAAACTGACCCTTACTGATACTTACCTGGTGTTTCCAAACCCCCAGGATGCCTTTTTAAAAAATAATCATAAGTTATCCACCCTCTCATTTAACATCTATTTGGTCAAAAAAAATCTCAAAACTGCAATTTACATTCCCAAGAGATTCCCAAACACCACCTAATTAAATCATTCAATCAGAAAACAAATTAAAATGAAATATCACTGCAACCCCCAAGAGGAAAATAAACTTTTCAGTCATGACTAGAACAGATCTCTGGGGTGATACTCCAAAGCCTCTTCTAATTGCAAGTCCTATGGAACATCCTGCAGAACATTTTGTGACATTTGCAGCTTCCAGGAGACTTTCCTTCTAAAGAAAAGAGGAGCCTGAACAAGACTCCAAAGCAAAACATCTTTTTTGGAGAACGATATCACTTTCATTAATGACTAAGGCAGCCCTGGGCATCAGCACTCATTCATTCATCCACACTTCACCCCACAACTACTTTCTGTAGAATGTGCCCGGAACTGTCCTGCGTGTTCAGCAAACATTAGTTAAGGGCATGGAACTTCTGCCTCTTGACATGAAACAAAGCAAAACCCAGAGCAGCCTGAGTTTATGGAGTTTCCTCCCTCACCCCTCGGCCATCCTCTGAGGTCTCTCCCTCTGATACCCACTTCTGCCATTGTCAACGGACTCCAAGGAACCCCGGGGCCCTTCTGGAGACAGTTTAGTACATGGGTAAGAACTTAGACTTCTGAAGCCACACTAGCTGAGCTTACATCCCTGTACTACCAAGTACCAGTGTGTAATCCTGGACAAATCATATACCCTCTCCCTGCCTCAGTTTCCATATCTGTAAAATGGAGCAAATATTACCTACTTCATAAGGTTGTGAAGATTAAATAAGTCAATATATGTAAAGCGTTAAGAGTAGGGCCTGACACATCCTAGGTGCTATGTAATTTTAGCTCTTATTAGTGTTACCTCTTATTCCCTCCAGCTCAGCAAAGTAAACCGGATTGTTCAAAAGGCTCTGGTAACTAGAGAGAACTTGATAGTGGGGTACACATAAACAGCCTTACCATCAAGCACAAGAGCTTGATCTTACTGTCCTTTACCACCCTCTGCCTTCAGAGACCTGCACTTAACCAGCCCCAAATTTGATAGGCCCTTTACCTCTGTTCCCTAAATGCCAGCTAAGGATGGCTCCAGTACCACAAAGGGAGCTGCTGGTCATCACTACACCATCATGGCACAGCCAACCTGGTAACCTCTGCCCCTGCCTGCCTCATTTCCAGTCTTTCCAAGTCACTGACCCTTCCCTACCTTCCTATAGGTTGCAGCTTTGGCCCTCTGTCTCGAGACTGTGGTTATTTCTGAATACCCACAGGAATCATTGTAAGTGTACAAGTGGAACAACGCATGTTTTAAGGACCTTGCCTCCCTTTTTTTTTTTTTTTTTGAGACGGAGTTTCGCTCTTGTTACCCAGGCTGGAGTGCAATGGCGCGATCTTGGTTGCCTCCTTTTTTTAATCTACCTTCTCAAATTTTTCAGCTATAGATTTGAAAGTGCTGAACAACAATAAAGTTTCTGGGGAGAAAAATCACAATGCTTCCTTTCAACTTCAACATCATGCTTGTTTCCATGTTGAAGCTTAGAAATCATGTGACATGGTCCACATTCCACATGACAGGCACCCACTCCATGCCAGGCTCAGGGGTTAATGGCATCCCCTGAATGCTTCCCAAAGCAGTACTTGCTCACCTCCTGCCTGACCAGATAGAAAAGCACAAGAGAATCATTTTCCAGGAACACACACACACACACAATCTGTGAATGAAAATCTCTCAAAATCTGTCGTCAAACTAGAAATGTCAAAGTAAGGCAGAGCTTTGTGTCTCCCGGGGAACATTCTGAATCACCCTGGGGGAAACACAGCACTTCTATTGCTGATTAATTGTCAATCCAGACCTATGGGATAGAAAAGGACTGCTAAGAAACAACAGCAGCAGGCACCCACAGATAGGTAAATTCCTTTCCAAGTTCAGTGCCAGGTTGAGAGGCAGAGGTTGGTCTGAAGCAGCAGCTGTCAATGTCCCTTTTTTCTGGGGAGGAGCCGAAGCCATGGGCTTGTTTTGAAGTCATTAGCGAGGACGCACTATGGGTGTGGACGCCCCTCTTGCACTCAGCTGAACCTCCCTTGATCTTCCCCTCCTGGGAAGGAACTATTCTGGACACCTGGGGAAACACTAAATTCAGACGAAGTCGCCATCTCTAACTACCCTGGCAAGGGCAGCAGGTGAAAGCGTTGGAATTCAGACATCCACGTGTAAACAAAAGGGCGTGCTGGGGGAAGGGGGAGGGGGAGGAGAAGCCTTCAGGTCAACTTGATTTTGCCAAGGTCTGCCCTGCGCTGGCCCCAGAGCCTGGTGGGCTTGCTGGGTTTCCAGGCGAACTAGGCTCGGCCCTGCCCTTAAGAAGCTCACACGCCTGGTAGAAAGCAGAGGGCGCGGGGAGGCGAAGAAGTGTGGACGTGAGCGCGCATGTGTGTGCACACCCGGCACCAGTGCTCCTGGCGCCCGGAACTCCATCCCCTTCCTCTGACAGCTCATTGACCAGGTCGCCTTGGGAGAGCGCCCTGCAACCCCCACCCTCCCTTTGGACCCCCGCCCTGGTCTGGAGCGCACCCAACCAGCGTAGCCTTACACTTCAGACCCAACCGAGCTAGGTCTGTCTGCTCCGCCCCGGCTGCTCCCAGGGCCTGAGAGTGGAGCTACCGGCGGCATCGGCGGGCACCTGGTCCCGGGCGGCTCCGCGCGGAAGGCGCAGCCCAGGGCGTGTTCTTCCAGTCTTGGGCGGAGGCACCATCACAGTGGACAGAGCTCAGGCTCCAGCGCTACTTTCCAGCGTTGACACCTGCTCCTGGCGAGGGTCCTGGACCCGCGGGTTGTGGTGGGGGTAGGGACTGCTATAGGTTCAAACGGCCCTCCAACCACAGAGAGCCCCCTGCATTCCCCATCGCCTACTGACGGAGCACAGCAAAGCTGGGGCTGAGACAACGCAATTTTCCTAGCCTTGCTTGTCCGGCAGCTTGCTGGTCTCAACTGCCAACATTTAGGGCCGCCGCGCGGGCATCTAGCCTAACGCCTACAGTGGCTAAAAAAGCTCGTTTGCCCGAGTGTTCTCTAGTGTACACACACAAACATTCACACGCACACACACTCTGAGCCAGACTTGTGTGCTATCCCGAGAGCCCGCGAGCAAGCAGCCCAGAGTCACACGCACATTTGGACACGTGCGCAGCGCGCCCCCATACCACCAGCTAGCTGCACACACCCGCGCGCGCAGCCCTGCGCACACACGTGTGCCCCGGGGAAGCGCGCACGGCCGCAGACACGAAGGGTCCCCCCGCGCCGGCAGGAGCTCAGACGCAGGCCCCACCACTACGGCGCGTCTGCGGCCCCCGAGCCCCGCCGTGGCTGAGTTGATGCGCACCCTGAGCCGCGCGGGGCACTCCTGGGCCTCATGCGCGACCCAAGTTTCTGGGGCTCCCGTACCTTGAATGTGCTGCTTGATGACATTCTCCAGGTGGTCCAGCCGCTCAATAATCTTCAGAGTGTCCCCTTTGTCTTCCTCCAGCTTCTTGTCGGGCGCCGGCTCCTGCCCCCGCACATACACGCTGGCGATGTAGTTGGTGACCCAGCCCACGTAGAGCAGGCAGATGATGTTAGTCATGCCGCTCAGGATCACGCAAGTGGACACCAAAGTTTTGGTCTTCCTGGTGCACACCATTCTGAGCTCCTTCCTCCATATAGAGCTCCCGGGGTCCCTTCCTTGTCGCGCGTCCCGGATTCCCCCGCGCTCACACCCCGTAGCACGTCCGGAGCCGCTGGGCGTCCCAGCACCTGAGTCCCGAGGTTCTCCAAAGCCCAGTCCGCTGCCGGTGAAGCCGCCGTGCCCAAGTTTGCAGCTCCTGCCGCTGGCCACCCGGAGAGAGCTTGACAAAGGAAACCAGGTGGATTTTTTTCCAAATTAAAAATTCCTGAGCCCTTCCTAGAGGGGTCACGGATAGCCGGTAGCCGCGCGCCCAGATGTGCACGTCTGGGAAACTTTGCCACTGCCTGTGTCGGCGGCCACGCTGCTTCCCATCGCCTGCTCCAGCTGCCTTGGCGGTCCGACCGGCCCGCGCTGCTAGGAGGACCGCGGCAGCGGCAGCGGCGGCGGGTAGAGCCGCGAAGCAAAGCGGCCCGGCCCCCTTCGAGCGACAGGCGCCGCCACCAATCGCGCTCCGGCTCGGGAGAGGGGCCGGTGCTGGGCGGTCGCGGACCAACGGGGCGGGAGCGGGGGGCGGAGTCCAGCCCCCGGGCCCCACCTGCTGGCCGCCCCTGGCTCCCGCCCCCAGGGACGCGCCTGGGTCTCCACCCGCCCCCGCACAGGCTGCCCCAGACCTGAAGCTCCCAGAGAGGGCGCGCTGCCAGTCCCAGCACTTAAGTCGGCAGCTTCCTCCGTTAGGGGAATTCCATCTCTTGCTTTTGAGCAGGAATCTCCGGTTTTGGTGGGGTTGCACGGGTCAGCGTCTTTCATCCCTCGGGGCTCCTCCAGTGTGCCACTAGTCAACTCCTGGAATCTTTTCTTGGTTGCCAGGACGCAGTTCACAAGCCAAGCAAGTGCCGGCCCCAAGGGCGTTCACTCCTTTCTTGGCCTCACTTGGGCCTCCACCCTGCCCTCTGCCCTTCAGCCACTGGCATCCTGAGTGTGTCCAGACCTGGCCCTAAACCTGGCTCGAGAATCTCCCAGATGCCACATTGGTGACCTATTAGATGACTCTCTACCACTTCCCCCCCACCCCCGCCTGCCCCACTTTTTGCCCCATCTAGGTTTTTCTTTAAGTCTACACAGGTCCCAGGACATGGATGTGTCCTGTAAGCCCAGCTGTCATTCATGTGGGACCAGGGTTATCCAGTGCATAAGGAAACCCTGCAAGGAAATGCCCTTGGGGGAAATTAAGGTCTCTCTGAACTGTAAAGCCCTTATACATGTTGTTGGTGATTTCCATCGGAGAGCGCGCCGAGACAGAACTGTGACTAAGCACAGGGGTAGGCCAGACGCCGAGGCTGATACTGCTGTGTTTGTTCTTAGTGCCAATGTTTACTCATATTCTCCTCTTCTGCTGAACACCCCATTCTCAGCACCTGAACAGAATTCCTTTAAACAAAGACGTTTTACAACACAGATTTCCCGCCTCTTCTCCATCTCTGAGTTGCTTTATTTTTTTGGCCTAAGAGCCTGGCAGGCAGCCTGCTGCATGCCCACCTTGTTGTGTACCAGCCTTCCAAGCAGCCACAGAAATACCCAGGGCAGCTCCCTCCTGGAATGTCTTCTGGATCAAACAACTGGCCCCACAAAAGAGGGAGGGCACAAAACCAAAGAAGGGCACCTTATGGCCCCATCAGCCAAGGGCCCATCTACCAGTGTTTTGCTTACAAAACCTCCCCAAAGATGCTATGAAAACAGATACCAACTAAGGACCCTGGAAGATGTCCCTTGATCTACAGCTGGGAGAGAGAACAGTGGGTGTGTGTTGGGTTGGGGTGGGATATAGGAGGGGGAGAAGAATAGTGTGGTTGGTATGTAGGAGACACATACATGAGAGGAGAGAATGTACAAAATTTCTGAAAAAATCGAGGTAGAGAAATCTGCCTCCAGCAGAGAGTAAAACTTGTCTCTCCCTTTTTTCTGTTAGTATAATCCAGCTCACAGTAAAGGATCTGAACTTTCTTCCGGTTGGACAGACTTATGAGCAACACCCTGGAGTACAGGCTAAGGTGTAATCTTTCCTTCTGTTCTGCCCCCTCTCCCAGGAGGAGCCCTGGAAGATCAGCCCTTCTCGAGATCTTCCTAAACCACCACAGGGCTAGACAGAGGAGCCAATACTCATTCTTTTCACTTTCTTCATGGGAAAAAATAAAACCCCAAGTTTAAAAAGTGAGTGTCAAGAAAAAAAAGAAAGTGAACTGTGTGATCTTAACTTCTGGACAGCTGATCCTCTAAGACAATGTGTAACTGTAGAGGGGATGAACACAACAAAAGAAGAATGCAGAACAGGTTCTCCTCTCTGAAAAGTCGCAGAGTTGAGTTGACCAGTTCGAAGAATTTTCTCTGGAGGTGCAGGCGGACTCCAGGGTTCTAATCCCACATCCACCATGTATTAGTTATGAGAGCCTGGACAAATTTCAAAAAGTCAGTAGGGCTCAATTTCTCCCATGTATCAAATGTAGGTAGACAGTACCTTACTGAGGATGGGTTGTGAACATTACCTGAGAGAATGTTCCAGAAAGGGTTTTAATTAGAGCAGGACACAATGTGGGTGCTTAGGATCATGTGAGTTTCTTTCCAGTTATGGTCACTCCTTTTCCAGGCCAGAGCTCAGCTCCGTGATCTCCATCCTGCTGTTCAGCAATACTTGGTTTCTCTACCTACCAGTATTAGCCCTGTCTCCCCTAATGGAAGCTAACAGGAACTAAAGCTATGGGCACCAAGGGGCTCATTTCATCTTGGTTAGCTGGGCCCTGGTACATTGGCTTTCTATTCATAATGTCTGTCTTCACCATCAGTAGTGCAGTGATCTGCATAGGTTGATAAGATATTCAAAATGAAAGGCTGGTTTCTTCCAGGTACTGGTTGCCCACAGTACCCTTACCTTTCCACTTAAGACCCCTAATTCCTTGGTTACAAACAAAGGAAGTGGGAGGGAGCACAAAGACTTTGCTCACAAAGATTTTGTAGTCTCAGGTCTGAAAAATGTTAGTCCCTTTGCAAGTTCCCTTGTAAACAATACCTGGGTAGAAATTCATGCCTTTAGTCCTGAATTCAGTTCCCAACATGTAATCGTTGTGCTTCTGAGGTTTTGTGTAAATAACCAGTTGTCCTAGACTCTGCGCACTTTGCTCTAGACATGTAGATACAATCCGACTTTCACTGTGTCAATACGGGCCTCTTTTTCTGAGCATGGGAAGCTGCTAAACATCATCCTTGGACTGTACGGATGTTTCTGATTCTCAAGTCCCTTCATTTATCTAACTCCTAAGTGTTTCCTCGCCTTTACTTTAAATAAATCCTGCCTCCTGCAGGGGATCATTGTGAGGAGTTAATCAGATACAGGTGTGACCAGGCCTAGCTGAGACTCCAGTACAAAGTAGTTCTTTAAACTCATCCTAAGAGTTGGAATCTAGGGTCTCCTTCAACTCCTGCCCCAGGAGGAGAGTAAGTGCCTTGAGGCATATACAGTGGGGCTGAAGATTCTCGATGGGGCTTGTCTACTACAGCCTCTGGATTTCACCCGTCTTCTACATTGGGTAGGCAGCTGTTCTCTTGATGTGACTCAGGGTGAGCTAAGTAGGACTTCTTGCCCACAAGTACTACCACACTGTCACTCCCGCAACACTAAGCCTTCATTCAAAATACCTTTGATACTAGAGTTAGAAAAAGCCAGTCACTAATAGAGTTCAGCCACCAACTGATTACATTCTGCAAGGGTACCCGACCTGAGGATTAAAGAACAGTGAACCCGTCTTGGCCAATGACCATTCACTCTTCAGAGAGGGTTGTCAGTGGTCATCTGTACCCACCAGATGGCAGCACCATGCAAAGCCTTGGGGCAAGAGTGTCAGTTAGGATTTGCGGGGCTAAAGGGTAAAAACAGGCCTCAATCCCTGTGCTGGCTGCATGGGAAGTGGGGTTGTCAGATTCCTAGGAGAACAGGGATTGTTGAAACTTCCAGCAAGGATGGACGTGTGGTTCAGAAACAAAAGCTACAGAGGAAAAGTAGGGCCAACTGAAAAGTAGGATTCTGCCAAGCTACAGGTCTCAGATACGATTAACAAAGAAGGTGCACTTCTCGAGGAGAGAGATGGTAAATGAAGAGAGAAACGTTTGCTTATTGCCTGCTTTGTACCTGGCCTAGTGTTTTTCATGTTCTCTCTTGAGCACAGATCACGGAGCCAGACAGCTGGGTTCATATCTCAGTTCTGCCATTTACTAGCTATATGATCTTGGAAAACTTTTTAACCACACTGTGCCTCATTTTCTTCATCTGTAAATTGAGATAATATTGATAAGGCTTACCTCATGGAGAAGTTGTGAGAATTTGATGAATTAATGTACACAAAGCACACTAAAGGTGTTACATAAGCATTGGCTATTGTCATCATTGCTGTCTTCAGCACCAGAGTATCTAATATGCAGATGAAGACAGGCCACCCAGAGGGCACTTTAGGAGCAAAGGGTCCTTTTGCTCCTCTTCTGTCACCCTGTTTACGGATCCAAAACAACTCCTAGCTGAGTCACAGGGCAAATCCTGGCCAGAATCCATCAACAAGACCCATCTAACCCTCCGTCCATTGATTCATCCACTGAATATTTTCTGAGTGCCTGTTCTGTGCTAGACCCAAAGCTGGGTACTGGCAGTACAGAGATGACTCCCAGACCCTCACCCCTGCCCTCAGAGAGATCACTGTTGAATGGACGAGGTCAACAAATAAACAACCATAATACAGTAGGATAAGCTCTTATCTGAGATATTGTATTAATATAAAAAAGAAGGTGCAAGAAGTCCAGGGAGGCACCAGATTCCTCCCTAGCAAGTGCTCCTGCAACTTCTGAACAGCTTCACTTCCATTCAGTCACTGGAATCTGCTGGGTAAAAATTTCTTTAGACCCAGAGGAAAATATTTGCAATATAGTTAACAGACCAAGGATTGATACCCAAAATACATAAAGAATTCATAGAAGCCACTAAAATTCAGGGGCAAGAATATCCAATTAAAATGCACATTGCCCTATGACCTTGTACTCAAAGCACAGTCCATGGACCAGTTGCATCAGCATCACCTGAGTGCTTATTAGAAATTCAGTAGATCAGGCCCATCACACACCTACTGAGTCAGAAGCTGCATTTTAACAAAATCTCCAGGTGATTGAAATATACATTATAATCTGAGAAGCAATACATATGAAATTGTTAACCACGGGTTTTCCTTGGAAAATGAACCAGGATTAGGGGTAGTGACCAACTTGAACTTTTATCAGGTTCCACTGAATTTTTACAACAAACATTTCTTAATGTAATACTTTTGAAATGAGAATTTTTTTTTTAATCTCAAAAGTTGTTCTTCTGGCTGTGGTGAAAACTGCTTTGCATGGGTTGCAATCCTACTTTGTGACTTGAGCTAGTCTTGTAACTATGTTAAGCCTGGTTCTTCACCTGCAAAATAGGGATAATCCACACCTAGCAAACAAATAAGCTGCCCAGGCTTACACACCAATGGATTTTGAGCACATTACACCAAGCGCAACTCAACCTTTGACATTCATAATGACAATTCTGATTGTCAGGAAAATGTCCATTGTTAATGTTTTATGGCCACAGAGAAGAGAAAAGTACTGTGGGAAGATTTCACCAAAGGGAACAGATATACTTGCACACACACATACACAACATGCTAGATTCTTGAGCTACTTATGCTGCCCAGAAGAGTGCTTCCCGTTGAAACAGAAATCAAGGTATATAACCGTTTTCACCATGTAGTGAGAGCAGGGATGTTATCAGCCACCACTCTGTTGCTCATTCAGAGCCACTGCTTGGTTTCATGTGTTTGTACATAACTATTGTTTTTCTAGACAGGATTTCAATCTGTCGCCCAGGTTGGAGTGCAATGGTGCAATCATATCTCACTGCAGCCTTAATAAGGTGATCCTCCTGCCTCAGCCTCCCAAATAGCTGGGATTACAGGCACATACTACCATGCCCTGCTAATTTTTTAAAATCTTTTGTAGAGATGAAATCTCGCTATATTGCCCAGGTTGGTCATGAACTCCTGGGCTTGAGTGATCCTCCCACCTCGGCCTCCCAAAGTACTGGCATGACAGGCATGAGCCACCATGCCTGGCCTTACATAACATTTTTATAGCGGTATCTGCTTATTCAGATGCAGTGAAACGTAAGAGTTTGGCTTCCTTTTCTTTAAAAGGATGTTGTGTAGGAGATAAGATATTTTGATGAGAAAAGCAGTAGAGCCCTGTGGTTGCACACATGTAACCAAGCAGACTTGGGTACAAATTCTGAATCTGCTATTTCCTAATTCTGTAAATCTGGGCAAGTTACTCGAGTTCTTGTATCTCTGTAAAATGTGATATCTTCCTTACAGGGTTGTAGTGATGATTATGAAATGAAATTTGTAGAGCTTGGCACTGAGTTGTGGTAAGCATTCAACAAATGTTAGTTCTCATAGGACTTAACATATAGCATTTTTTATTCTCAGTCCATAATTATACATATTATACAACATACATATGTGGCCTAGAGGCTATATATGTATTTTTTTTTTTTTTTTTTTTTTTTTTTGAGACGGAGTTTCGCTCTTGTTACCCAGGCTGGAGTTCAATGGTGCGATCTTGGCTCATCGCAACCTCCGCCTCCTGGGTTCAGGCAATTCTCCTGCCTCAGCCTCCTGAGTAGCTGGGATTACAGGCACGCGCCACCATGCCCAGCTAATTTTTTGTATTAGTAGAGACGGGGTTTCACCATGTTGACCAGGATGGTCTCAATCTCTTGACCTCGTGATCCACCCGCCTCAGCCTCCCAAAGTGTATATATGTATTTTTAAATGTTTTATTACCGAAACGGTTGAGTACCAGTTTCCTATACAATTTATACAAATAGAAACTAGGCATGCCAGCACACATGTAATCCATGCAGCACTGTTCACTGTTCACACGTCTTGATTTTCAAAATAACCTCACCAGGTAAATTAGTATTATGCCCAATTGACAGATGAGCAAACTGTATCTAAGGACAAGCATTAATGAGTAAAAGGAATAGAGAACTCTCAACTCCAAGTCCAGTACGCTTTCCATTTACTGCCTAGCTCCCGAGTAGCTGTTAAGGGGCGTCTATCTTCAATGAGGGAATTAAGATGCAAAAAGGGAGCGAACTCTTGCAATTATTTGCACCTGCAAAGGAGATTGTTGAAAACAGAAGAACTTTCAAGCTCTAATTGGATATTGTCCTCTGAACAAGGAAAAGAGCTATTAAATTCCTCCTTTTCAATAGAGAAAAAAACTCAGAGATCCGTCTCTGCTTGGTGAAGTAGGAGCAACGGAATGGCGATTTCTTTAGCCGCTAATGATGGCAGAAGTAGAGTCACAGATTTCCTCAGACTCAAGGAAGGTGCTTCCCTGAGAATTCTTATGTGAGCTTCAGGAAGGCAAGAAAGGGAACTGGATGCTGAAATGCCCCTCTTCTTAGGAAAATACCTGGTGATCACCTTGATGCCTGGGAAAAAAGGGCAGAAAGTGCCCTCTACTGCCTCATGTCTCACATTCCTAGAGCCTCAATGAAATAGCAAGGGCCCTGTGTGAGGGACTGCGGTGGCTGCCAAGCATGGGGAAAAGCAAGTGACCTTTTCAGGGTTAGTATACGATGGTCTGGGGCATTATTGGCCCATTAGTATGTTCTCCGTGCATCACCACCAGCCAGATGGTAAATAAAATATTCAGCAGACACATGAACTTCTCACAATAGTGAGGTGACTGTCTGGTTCAGAACAGAGTGATTTCTGTATAAAGCACAAATTGCAAGTGGCAAGAAGCAGCTGGGAGATGGCTGACAATCTGTTTCTTCTGACAGAGCCAGAGACCAAAGCTTGGGACAGCTTGCATTTGCAACGGGCCCAGAGCCCCTCCTCAGAGTGCAGTGGAATTTGTCATCAAAGGACTTGTATAAACTTAGTTTCAAACAGCAGATGCACAAAAGTACAAAGTACTGAAATGATTCCAGATAAAACAGCTTCAGCAGGTGCCAACGGATAGGCTGATTTCGCACCATGTATTTCCAGAGACCAATATAATCACTCTCCTAACAGAGCCCAAACCCACTGTGTCTAGGTATTTGCTAATAATTCTCCACTGTGCATAGGCTGTCTTATCTAGGCATTTGCAAGCATGATGAGAGAGGTGACAGTCTCCAGAATAGAGGGTTTAAGACTCCACATCCCCAAGTAATTTAACAGACATGGCAAATCTTCGGCATCCCACCCTACCTTCATTGCAGGCTCTCCAGCAACTACTAAATAGGTTGGTCTAGCATTTTAAGGTTGTGCTCAATAAAACTTACCTCTATAAGCCTTAGTAACATTCTTATTTATGATGTGTATTCTAAAACCAAAATACAATACAGATTCATTTATTTGCTAATGCATTTTCAAAACATTTCTCACTTCCCACTTACTCCTCAACCGTGATAATCATCTCCAAAATAGCTCTCAATAATGTTGCCAATTACCACAATGTAGTTGAATCCGGTGACATTTCTCAGTCCTCACCTTATGCAACCTTTCAGCAGCTTTGAACATTAACTTTCTCTTCTTTCTTAAGACATTCAGTGATTTTACCTTCTAGGACAACATGCATCTCCTGGATCCTTCCTCCTGTCTCTTCCCACTACCAACGTGTCCTTTTCTACTTGGCCAATAAGGGTTGAAGCTCAAGATTCCATCCAAGTGTCTCTCCTCTTCTTAATCTGTTCTCCCCAGGCCTAGCCAATTTTATCTACAGCCAAACCATCAATTACCTGTATAAACAGATGATTCCAATCAGGTTTCTCCTCCAAAATCCAGAGCAGTATATCCAATTGCCTGCTACCATCCCTGCTTATATGACTCAAGAGCATCTCAAAATTGAAATAGCAAAACCAGTCAGGAACTTCCTCTCCTCCCTACCCCTCCACATCTGATCCTTTTTCTATGTTCCCATCTCAATACATGACAACATCTCCCTTCAGTTGTGCAAACCAGAAATCCAGAAGTTATTCTTGACAGTTTCTTCTCCCATGTGCCTAATTTCCAATCCATAACCAGGTTGTACTGGTTTTAACTACTAATTATATCACAACTATATCCACATCTCTTCATGTTTTCTACTACGACACTGTCTTCATCTCTCACCTGACTACTAAGTGGAAAACAACCTTAGTCTATTGACTCTAGAAGGGCAGAGATAGATCTCTGAGTTTTACTGACAATAACAACCTCAGGGCCTACTCTGGTACTAAATAAGTATTTAATACATTAATGAATAATGTATTTTGCTTAAGAATTGGGAGACCAAGGCAAGAAGATCACTTGAAGCCTGAAGTTGGAGAACAGCCTTGGCAACATAGTAAGACCCTATCTCTACACACAAGTTTTAAAAACTAACGGGCATGGAGGCATATAGCTACTCTGGAGGCTGAAGTGGAAGGATCTCTTGTTCCCAGGAGTTAAAGGCTGCAGTGAGCTATGATCGGACCACTGCACTCCAGCTTCGGTGAAAGAATGAGACACTTTCTCTCAAAAATAACAACGATCACTTATTTTATTTAAATTACAATAAATCCCACATTTAAGAAGAATTTCCAGATAATTTAAACTCGATTTCTTTTTCTGCTCCCTTTTATTTCAGTTTGGATAACAATCTTCCTTAAAGATACTTTAAAAAAAAAAGATAAAATCAAACTGTCGTTATTATCAGACAATATTTAGAGAACTCCAAATAAGTATCAATTTATTATAATTGATAAGGTAGTTTAACAAGTTGCTGGATATATTATTAATCATATATAATCATAAATGAAAAGTCAATTGCTTATTTACACTCCAACCAACAATTTGAAAACAATGAAAAAATTATATTTATCATAGCAACAAAAAACATACTTAAAACTCAAGTTAGCAAAAGTTGTGTAAGAAACATTACAGCTTTATCAGTTATCCTTCCAATGGTCTTAGTTCCCAACTGGAACGTCATGACTGGGTGGCAAGCCTCGCAGACCTTCCCAGCTGTCTTCTGCTGAAGATTTTCATCTTAATTGGCTTCCCAGATGGAATTCTAATGTCTCGGGTAAATCAGCGGGGACTGATATTCCAGGATGGTTGGAGGAGGCACTAAATGGCTCTAAATCTGTACAGAATTGAGGCCCAAGAAGCCTCCCCACTCTTCAGATAGTATTTTGTTTTCCTACTTCAGCTTCCTAGGTCTTAACCAAATAACACAAAAACTTCACTTTTCAGTCTGTTTACTATACTAACAAAAACAGCAAAATAAGGCCCCTGAAACAGGAGAAGTTGCACAGGAGTCTTCCATTGGCCCACTTCCTGGTCACCCTTGTAACCATCCCAGCCAGATAACTGAGGAAAACCGATGCAGCCTGGGGCTGGAGTCCGACACCCCCAGCTGTGAAGGATCCAGGATCTCTCTGGGGCGGGGCTAGTTTGTGCCTGCATGTTTGATTACATGGGCGCTGAGGGTGTCAGGCTGGGAGTTCAGTACGCTCCAGACTATTAGAGCCTCTGCAGATATTTTGACAGAAAATTGACATTCATTCATTTATTCATTCAGCAGGAAGGAGCTGGGGGAGCTGGCAGGTGAAGTCTGCAGTGGCAGGTCAGGGTCAGGTGGTTCCCAGAGCCCGAACTCCTGCCCTGGGCTGGCTGCAGGCAGGTACTGCTAGACCTCTCCCTGCTCACAAGAGCAAGCTCCTCCACAGGAAATAAGTGAACCAATAAATGCGTTAACCTCTTGAATACTTTATTCATAAGAGGGTCCCTCAGCCCCTTGCTCAAAGCCATTTTTCCCTCATTTTCATCCAATTCTAATAATTCAGGTGCTTGCTTTCCCAATTTATAGCAGATTAAGAGTAACAATTTAGAAAAGAATTTGGGAATGCAGTCAGTGTTCAAGAAGGAAAGACACTGGCAATTGTGAAAAGTGACAGTTTTGATTTTAGGGAAAGACACACACGAAAAACAACAGCAAGGAAGGAGGCCTGGGGAGGGGACAGGGCCACACCCAGGATGGAGAGATCCAGAGTCCACCACAGAGAGATTTACTCTCCTGCATTTCCCAACCTTTTTGGGACTGGTTTGGCGAGAGAGGGGAGGGACGGTTTGGGGATGAAATTGTTCCACCTCAGATCATTAGGCATTAGATTCTCATAAGGAGTCCACAACCTAGATCCCTGGCATGTGCAGTTCACAATAGGGTTCACTCCTACGAGAATCTAACGCTGGGGCTGATCTGAGAGGAGGCGGAGCTCAGGTGGTCATGCTCATGGCAGCTCACCTGCTCTGCAGCTCAGGTCCTGGTAGGCACTGGGTTAGAGACCCCTGGTTTACTCCCTATGCTTCTTTTTGGAAGCTCTCTAGCAGCAGGGACCTTTGTAAATCCCTAAAGGCCTGCAGCGGCCTACAAAATATTCCAGCCCAGCTTCTGAAGGAGGCCCAGAGCCACCATGGTTGCTATGGTGGTTTTGCCTCAGATCCTGTTCCGGGCTGACTGATGAGGGGCTGGAGACTTTGACCAAGCTCCATTCCCCCACTTCAGCAACCCTGGCATAGCCCACCTCACACAGCAGGAGACAGCCGGCCTTGGAGACCAAAAGGGGAACGCAGGGCTCCAGGCCTCACCGTCATCTTGAGATCATTCCCACCCACACCCTGAAGTGCTGCTGGAAATGTGGAGTCGCTCTTTTTTCCGACCTGTCTTTTTAAACAGAGGTTATTGAACATCACACTTCGTCGCTGTTGACTCTTCTTATTGTTGCTGTCTCAATCACTGAAGATATCAAATACTAGCCTGAAATGGGAGGATGACATTGGACAGGGTCATTTCCCTTTCCAGTGAATAGTCCTGCCCTGCTGTGCTGTTTGTTTGTTTTAATATTTTAAATGTTTTTCATGTGTGTTTTTCCTTAAAATGAAACTGTCACTTTTCATAATTGCCAGTGTCTTTCCCCCTTGAACACTCACTGCATTCCCAAACTTTTTCCTAAATTATAACTCTTCATCTGCTATAAATTGGGAAAACGAACACCTGAATTACTAGAATTAGATGTAAATGAGGGAAAGAAAAGGCTTTGAGCGAGGGGCTGAGGGACCCTCTTATGAATAAAGTATTCAAGAGGTTGATGCATTTATTGGTTTATTTCCTGCTCCTCAACTCCCTCACTGTTCCAGCAGCTTGCACTTCCAGCCCCACCATTCAATTCCCCACAAAGCAGCCAGAGCAATCTTTTAAAAATGCAAAATTGACTCTGTCACACATACTCTCTTCATCCTTCCCTCTTAGAACCCTTCGGTGGCTTCTCATTGCTGTTGGGATGAAGTCTAGCCTCCTTGACAGAACTCCAAAGACCTGCCAGATCTCTCTTCTGCCATCTTCCTCCCATTTCCAGGACCTTGGACAAGCCACTCTTATAGGACCACATCATCCCAGCTCATCAGGTTTCATCTTAACCCCTTTCTCTAGAAAATTTCCCTGCCCCCTGAACAGTCATGTGTCCAACACTGGCCCACAGCCTCATATACCTCCCCATCCAAACATTTAGCCCAAATTATAATTGCGTAATTGCACGATAGAGTTCTAGCTTCACCATTTACTAGTTGGATTGCCTTGGGAAAATTACTTACCTCTTTAAGCCCCAGTTTCTTCATCTGTAAAATGGAGATAATTATTTCACCTACTTTCTAACCTTGTGGCAAAGAATAAGATGCAAGTCAAACACATAGGACAACAAACGTGATGGCTGTTTTTTGGTCATCTGTCTCCCTCACCAGAATACAAGTCCTTTGAGGCCAGAGACCTCTGTGCAGCACGAGCACAGAATCTGAAACATAGCTACTCAATTATATGCTGAACACTTGCTGAACGAATGTCAATTTCCTGTCAAAAGATCTGCAGGAGCTTTCATTTCAACTTCAACAAATTCCCATTCTTCTGCATAATGTTCTTCAACCTGCACCCACCACCAGCCTTCTCAACTTCTCTCTTGCTACCCCTTACTAGCACATCTAATGAAATTCTCACCACCTCATCTCCCTTTATCAAATCTTCCCTTCCGGGCCTGGGTCCTCCCTTCTCCAGGAAGCTTTCTTGGGCCCACTGGTCAGGTCTTCTTGATACTCCTACTTAACAGCTCTCACTTCTTTCTTGACTTTCCCCAACTCCTTTCTGGCCTCACCTCTCCTCCAGCTAAGACAGTGCAGCTCCAAGGCAAGCTCTGCTCTGCTTCTCCTTTTGTGCCCCCTCCTCACCCCCCGCCTCCTGGTCAGACTCAGCCCACACCCAGCCAGGGTCTCTCTGCCTCCTGCTCCTTCCAAAGAGCCACTGGTTTTGATAACGTTCTCTCCAATATTACATCCTCACAGTGTTTACTTCTGAGTTCTGAAGCTTCACCATGCCTCACTTAAGGTATTGACATTTCAATTCATGATAAATTATTCAGCAGCTCATTTTCAGCCAAATTCCTCTTTTCTTCAGGGCCTGTTCTCCTCCAGCCACTATCTCAGGGCAGCCTTTAAGTCTAATGACGTGTTTACAATTCACGCTATGCCAGATATCAAAGCAACGCAGTGCACTTGGGGATGATAAAGCGTTACTTGGAATTGTTGGCAGAGGGACAGGCCCAACAAGAGTGCCCGTCTGTTTTTATACAGAACAAAGATCTCTGTCTCCACTATAAAGGATCCATGTGCAGACATTGGCAGAATGATTCTGGTTCAAAGGCAGGGCTTTTGCTAGAACTTTCCAAGACTTGCTAAAGAGCAGCCTGACAGCTGATGGGCACAGCCAACCCTGCTTCCAGTCAGCCCTAGGTGGAATGAGAGGCGTGAGGATTTTCAGCCTCTGTGACGGCATCAGGTTGTCTGTAGAAGAAAAAAGGAAAAATGAAAGCAAAAATATTTTGTGATTGGAGCATCTGAGAAAGTGAGCAAACAAGAAGCAGCAGAGAATGCTTGCCCTTCACGTTGACACTTTTAGATGGTACCATCTCATCCTCCTCAAAGGACCACCACAAGTCCCTGTCCCTGCCCTTTCTGGCTAATGATCCTGCATCCCCACACAAGCTCCTCTTCCTTCTTGATGTTCCTGCTCACAGCACTTCAGCTCCTCTCCTCCACATTTACCCTGCGCTTCCCAGGCCCACAGTGGAGATCCCATTTCTGCTACAGCCTCCTAAACAAACTGCCTGTGTCAGATCAGAGGCCCTCCTGACATGACCGTCAATTCAGGACCATCAGACACATTAAGCTGTGATTTATATGGTCAGGAATGGGGGCAAGAAGAGTTAGGGGACTCCAATATTGAGAGTCATCGGAGGGAAAGGAGGGTCCTCCTTGTCTTAGATGTTACTGACATCTATAACTTCACACCTTCTTCAAGTATTTTTGATAAACTAAGCCCTGCTTTGAGGTTTATTCTGACTACCCTCAAAGGATTGACCCTGAGAAGACCAGAGTTGAGGGGGTGTACATACACGATGGGGCAAGTGACGGGACTTCCCTGGATCTCATCAAAACCGAGATAATGCTCCTGGAGGCACCACAGAAGGAGTTAAAAATAGTCAAAACAGTAACAAAACCAAAAAACAAGGAAGGCAGCAGTGCAGTGGCCAGAAAATAAAGTAAGCGAGTCAGCACGATAGCCACTTTTGTTCTACCACCAAATCCTGTCTTTCTGTCTTTGTTCATCTGTCTTTCCCTAAACATGGAAATAATGCAAAGCCTGAAGGACAGGACACTGTCCTGGAGACATTTACTATCCCTTTCCTACCCACACTCTCCTCTTAGAGAAACTGTCAGCCCTGGTAGGGGCAGCGCTCTGCATTTTGCCACCTGCTTCTCCCACCAACCTGAGTCTCAGTCCTGGCACAGCTGATTGGACAGGAAATGGGAGCCACTTGGCCAGAAGCTAGCCCAGGAATTTGTGACTGAGACACAGATGCCTAAATCTGTTAGCAATAGAGAGAAAAGGAAGTCAGTGATACAGAGCAGGGAGATAAAACCACCATTTTAGGGCAGCCATGGTGGGCCAAATGCAAGTCGATGGGTAAACAGAGAAGCCAAGAAACCAGTTGCAGAGACAAGAAAAAAGGAGAAATGATGAGGGAAGGCAGAAACAGAAAGTCATGTGAGAGAAAGAAAGAGAGACACACAGGGAGACAGAGAGTTCTCTACAATCCAACAGTTGCATTTCATGAGATTCCCCTACCGCAGTTGAGTTCCAGTGAATGGGCATCCTTGCCATCAAAAGATCCAACTTACATAGACTTTGAATCCCTACCTCCAAGTTACTCACAAGCTCACTAAAGAAATAATTCACCTGGTAGTGCAAGGTAAAATAACTAACAGCTAATGAGCAGCTCCTAAGTGCCAGAGTGCTGGCAAGCTAGGGATCAGAACATACCAGTTCTAAACACGCTTGGTGCTGTCCTTGCAATAGTGAGTTCTCAAGAGATCCATTTGTTTAAAAGCATGTGGCACCTCTCCCCTACTGGCTCTCTCTTGCTCCCGCTCTTGCCATGTGCTGTATCTGCTCCCATTTTGCCTTCCGCCATGAGTAAAAGCTCCCTGAGGCCTCTCCAGAAGCCAAGCAGACATCAGCACCATGCTTGCACAGCCTGCTCAACTGTGAGTCAATTAAACCTCTTTTCTTTATAAATTAACCAGTCTCAGGCATTTTCTTACAGCAATACAAGAACTACCTAACACAAAAGCCCTGTAACTAGAAAGTAGCAGAGCTTGGGTGGGAACCTAGTGAGGGTGACTGCAAAGCCATGTTCCTCCCAGCCCCCATACTGCCCCTCCAGGGACATATAGAGGGGTGTGTGTGTGTGTGTGTGTGTGTGTTCACAGTGAATGACAGAAAATGGATATATGGGATAGACCTGCCCAATAAATTGTCTTGCCCTGAATGCCCACTGAGAAACCCTAGAAGAAGAGAAACTTAGAAGTCATTCTAGAAACTCTTCTTCCATCATGACTCACCCTTCAACACACAAATAGTCTCAAAGTCCTATGGCTTCCTCCCTAGCGCTAAGTTCAGGTCTGACCATTTTTTCTTTTGACCATGTGCTGTTTGTCTTCGGCTTCCTGGCACCTAACGCTGTGCTTGGAACACAGTGGGTGATCGCTAATGTTTGTTGAACCCAATGGAACGGCTTAATCCTGTGAGATAAATGGTCCCTGTACAATGCCCTTGCCTTGAATGAAAGGAATTGATGCCTTCCTCACTTGAGATCTCAACATGAACATTTCCCCCAGGTCCCTGCAAAGTTGGTGATTGCTGCCTGGTTTCCTCACCCCATTAGAGCAACACGCTTCATCATCAGTTGCTGTTCTCTTCAAAAACTCTTTATGTTGCCCAGCATCCCTTGGGTAATCAGAACAAATATAATGTCTTTACTGCATCCATTTGTCACTTGGAATGCATGGCGAGCCTTCATGGAAAATTTCCTCAGGTTCACATTTCCTTTCAGAACTGGTCTGTTCTTCATCTACATTTAACTCTTGAGTCACCACTCTCTCTTTCTCTCTCTCTCTCTCTCTCTCTCAATCTCTCTCTCACATACGCACACACACACATACACACACCCCACATCCAGAGCAAAAATGGGAGGAGCCTTGGACTAAGAGCAAAGAAAACCTCCATTCTGGCCTAGGTTTTGATATTATCTTACCTTAAATAAGTAAACTGATCTCAGTTTTCTTCATTTATAAATTAAGGGAGCTAATTCAGTAGTTTCTAAATCAGTTTTCACGGAGCCTAAGAGTTCCTTGCAGGTACCTACGTATAACACCGGGGATGAGTGAGAGCTTACATACAGACACACACACACTCACAATGGTAGTCAATAGTGGTGTTCACTAAATATTTTCAGTAGGAAATAGCTCCTGGGCATATGGTAGGATTGTGCTTCTTGGCCTCTTTGTGGTTATGTAGGGCCTTGTGGCTGATTTTGACCATGGCAACCTTGGTAGAATTACTCTGCGTCACTTTTAAACTGGAGCATTTAATTGCCAATGCAATATTTGTCAGAGTTGTACATGTCTTCTGTCACTTGATCATCAGTGATCAAGACGGGGCTGCTCCATCAGCTTGGGATCTGAAGCAAGGAAGTTGACCTGAGGCCATCCATCATAGACATATAGCATGAACCTGTTATAACAACAAAAGCCTTTGTTGTTATAACAGCTGATAAAATGCTTGGATTGTTTGTTACTGCACATAACCTAGCCTATCCTAATTAACATATTCTCTCTGTCTCTCTTTCTCCCCAACCAGAGCAACTCTGTTTTATTTGTTTTAATACAGCCCTCTGCATAAGATTCGGTTTGATAGAAGAGTCCAAGATCTTGTAAGAATTTGAAAACCCCAAACTATGCGATGTTGGAGGCCCCTTTCAGTCAGAAATGTATGATTCTATACAGATCCTTCCAGCACTCCAGCTATCTTCCCTACCATCTTTACATATTTTTACTTTATTTCAGCTCCATAAGCTTCTCTTAATTTGATAATTATCTCTCACAGAGATTAACTTTCACATACAATTTTATGCCAATTTTTGGATCTCAAAATGATGACCCACTTTTTCTTCACCACATGTACTTTCACTTATCACAGCCATCAGAACAGACTTACCTGCCAGAGTTGACAGCTTCACTCTGACAAGGCGGAGATTTGTTGCAAGCTGTCCCCACACTGTCTCTGTTTCCCAAGATGCAAATGAAAATATGCATCTTTAGTGTTATAGCTAGTCTGAATGTTTTAGTCAACTAGTAGCCCCCACTGTGCCTAGTCAGAGGTCTATGTAAGAAAGGTTTCTAATAAACTTACTGATTTTTTAATACAGTGAATACACATAATATTAATGTTTCTTTAATAGTCTGGTGACTTCTGAAATCTCCCTTCTTTGAGAACCACCTAGACCAGAAGGGTTGCTATGGATAGCTTAAATGAGATATCAACAGAAACCTGGAAGATAAATTAAATCAGTAGTTATCAAATTTTCTTGTATCTAACAATCAATCTAATAATCTCCCCTCCCCCCCACCAAGTTTCTAATTCATTTGATCTAAGGTGATGGCCTGAAAGCTGTATTTTTAATAAGGAACTCTGATGCAGACGGTCACAGGACCCGAATCTGGGAAATGTTTAGGCTTGATCTTTCAGCTGTTTTTAACCATAGGAGTCTGTGGTTAATTTCAAATTCCAGCATATACAAGAGATTCAAAACATTCAGCTAAAAGTACCGCAGGAAAAACACCAGTCATTTCTAAATATCTCTTCCTTGGCAGTGGAAGCAAGGCATGGGAATGAAGGAGCTGAGATTTCACCCAGTCAGTGAGGTATCTACAGGAGACGAAGAGGAAGTCTCTTACCTAATGGCACCAGGGATGCCAAATCAGAGCCCAGAGCTGGTAAGCTGCTAAGGTGGGAGAACCAAGATGAGGAATACAGCCAAAGCAGGTTCTGAGAGTGAAGCATAAAGACAGGAAGATGAGGAGGTGAACGTAAGAGTGGCAGATGCAGGCAGTTTCTGGAGTAGAGCTCTCAGTGAGTCCTAGAGACAGACACAATGGCTTAGATGTAGAGAACTAAGGCAAGCCAATAGGAACAAGCCCATTAGAGTGATTCAGTCCCTGGGGAAGGAAAAGGAGTTTCTGGGGACTAGAGTCCATAAAAATTGTGTTGGGTTTTAACCCAAAGTAACCAGGAGTGGAATGAGCTGAAAGATAAGTATAATCCATCACTCAGGGAAGACCCAAGAGTTAAGCCAAATAAATCTGGTGGATAAGTTAAAGGATTAACTTGATGGAACTAGAAAAAGGAGACAAGCTTTTAGATGCTAAAAATCTGGGGAGCTGGTAGAAACCAGAATGGAGTGGAGAGTGAAACACGAGAGCAGGAGTGAAGAGAGAGGTCAAAGGCAATTGCCCTGTTGCTGCTATGAAGCTGGTTTCTCATTTTGGCCCCACGTGATGTGGAGTGGGTTGGCCCGGTTTGAAGAAAAATAAGGCAGGCAGTGACCTGTCCCCACTGGATCACAAAAAGGATGAGGCCCTTGTACCCAAGGCCTCTTTTCATAGCCAGTACTTGGCTGAGGTCTATTCATCCAGTTTGGCAATGAAACAGGCTGAGTTATCAGCTGCCAAGCTCAGCACTGAGGAGTCGGGGTAGATGGTCGGAATTACATGGGGCATGCGATTTACCAGGCTCATGTTCGGCAAACAAACACAGCCTAATAGAGAGACAAAAGGTTTGAGAACAAAGAATGTCTGCATTCTCTCCTTCCTCATCTTCTTTTTCCTTCCATTATAAAATGCCTTTGCTGAAACAATGGGCCATGGCCCAGTAATTCCACTGAGGCTGTGTTCATTGTTTCTCATCACAAATTTGGGCATATTCTTCCCCAATTAAAAATTATTTGTGCTCAAGGAGAAAATAATTTAGGGCTCATTATAGTTTTGTTTTCAAAGCAGTTAATAGAATATGGGAGATAATGGGGGGAGAAGAGAGAACTGGCCTGCAAAACTGGAAAATTGACTCCAGTCCAAGTTCTGACATTCCCAGTGCAGCCATGTGATTTTAAGCAAATCACTTCATCTCTTTAGGCTTTTGTTTTCTTGTTTGTGAAAGGAAGGCTATTGAATCATGGTTTCTAAATGTCCTTCCAACTCAGACATTCTCTGACGTCCATGATTTGAAAAGCCTGGATTGCACTTCCTTCCTACCTAACAGGAAAGCAGAGAAAGATGAACTGCCTCACCTTGCACAAATAGGTGCTTAATTGTTGGATGAATGGATGGAAGAGTCAGTGAATAAGTGACATCCAATGACATACATTGGGGCATCTTCATGAAAGGGTTGCCAAACCAAGATAAGAAAGACACCCAAACAGGTAATGAATATGAGGCATAAAGTAAGTCAGGGAAATGGGGAGGTGGACACAGGAGTGGTAGATGTAGGTCCACCTTTGACCTCCACAAGTAAGAGCTCCATTGATGCTGAGTCATAGAATCGTAACTACAGATGCTCAGAACTCAAATGACCCTGAAGACCACTGTCATGTCAGCCAACCCATTTAACAAGTAGAGAAATAAGACTAGGAAAAATGACTTGCCTGTGGTCCCAGAGCTGGCTTGCAACAGAGAGCTAGGAGCCAGCTCTTCTTCTCTTCCCTGTGCTTTTCCTCTGTGCTGTGCTGCCTCACATTTAATGAAAGAGCAGCAAAAAAAAAAAAAGGAACTGAAACTTTAGGCAAGGGCCCAGAGTTGATAACCCAATGTGACTTTAATGGCAATGCTGGAGAAAAAGACTTCCCAAAATGTTTCAAGAAAATACCTTTAATCCCATCCCTCAATAACAACTGAATAGGGACATAGAGCAGTGGGTTCTGCAAAATGCATACCCCATAAGAGAAGATGACCAGCAGTAAAGACAGAAAAAACTAATTTTAGTAGTATTCTGGGAATAATTCCAAACAGATTTTGGTTTATTGAGAATAGTCATGAGCAGTGGCAAAAGTTAGAGCCTCCTTCTCTCTCCAGAACTGTGAAAAACCCCCTTACCATCTGGCCAGTGGCTTTGTCAGCTGCCTCACTCATGAGACATCCATATTCCCTAGACTTCAGGTTTTCCTTCTATGAAACAGAGAGGGACAGGGCTAGTAATATTCTAATGAGGTTCATATATAACCAAGCACCAACCAGATTCATCCACTCAAAACTGCCTTTCTTACGTTCTCTCTGCTTAAAAAATCCCCTGTGACTCCCTGTGGCTATGTTCATTCTTACTCCAGAAACTTTGCTTATTCAGTGTCCTTGCTAAGTCCATTTTCTGTTGCTATAACAGAATATCCAAGACTGGATAATTTGTAAAGAAGAAAATATTATTTCTTACAGTTCTGGAAGCTGAGAAGTCCAAGGTTGAGGAGCTGCCTCTGGTCAGCTTCTGGTGAGGAACTCATGCTGCATCATAACACGGCAAAAGCATCACAGAACAAGAAGGGTGCACTGAGAGTCAAACCGGCTTTTGTAACAGACCCACTATCCTTATAACTGACCCACTATCCTGATAACTAGCCCACTCCTACGATAGCCCATCAGTCCATTACCCATTAATCCATGCATGAATTGATCCAGTCACGATCGCAGAGCCCTCATGACCCAGTCACTTCTTAGAGGCCCCACCTCATAACACTGTTACATTGGAGATTAAGTTTCAGCATAAGTCTCAGAGGGAACAAATATTTTAAACAAATATTTTAAAAAAATATTATCTAATATGAAGAGTTTCTTGATCACTTAGAAGAGGACATTCCTGGGCCGGGCGCGGTGGCTCAAGCCTGTAATCCCAGCACTTTGGGAGGCCGAGGCGGGTGGATCACGAGGTCAAGAGATCGAGACCATCCTGGTCAACATGGTGAAACCCCGTCTCTACTAATACAAAAAATTAGCTGGGCACGGTGGCGCGTGCCTGTAATCCCAGCTACTCAGGAGGCCGAGGCAGGAGAATTGCCTGAACCCAGGAGGCGGAGATTGCGGTGAGCCGAGATCGCGCCATTGCGCTCCAGCCTGGGTATCAAGAGCGAAACTCCGTCTCAAAAAAAAAAAAAAAAAAAAAAAAAAAAAAAAAAAGAAGAGGACATTCCTTCTTGCTTTCTGCATCTGTGATCTATAATACTCACTTGGCACCAAGTACACGATGCCTGGAATTACAATCTTATTGTTATTTCCAGATGAGATCACTTACTATCTGTGGTAGACAGAATAATGAGCCCCCAAAGATGTCTACATTCTAATCCCTAGACCTTGAAAATATATTATGTCACATGGTGAGGGGGAATTACAGTTGCAGAGGAAATTAAGGTTGCTAGCCAGCTAACTTTATGATAGGGAGATTATCCTGGGTTATCCAGGATAGCCCAATATAATCAAAGGAGTCCTTAAAAGAAGAAGAGTGAGGGCAGAAGAACCATAATTAGAAATATGGCATTGTCGTAAGGACTCAACCAGGTATTACTGGGTTCGAAGATGAAAGAGATCACAAGCTATGGAAGGCAGGAAGCCCCTAGAAGCTGGGAAGGGGGAAGAAGACAGATTCTTCCCTAGAGCCTCCAGAAAGAAGACAGCCCTGCCAACATCTCGCTTTTAGCCTAATGAGACTCTTCAAACTTCTGACTTCTAGAATTATAAGATAATAAATTTGAGATGTTCTAAGCTACTATATTTATGGCAATTTGTTACAGTAACAATAGGAAATTCATATGCTGCCTGTTACATCCTACACTTTTATGCCAAACTGTTGGATATCATGGACTATAGTCAATATTTTTTTTCTAGCTACCGAATAGTACTGGATACAAATTAAGCAACGAGTGGCTGTTTTTCTAAGTAAGGGAATAAGTGAATGAATGAATTAATGATTTGGAGTGAAAACAAATTGAATATTAATCAATCAATCAAACAATAGATGGACCCCAAAGTATAAAAATCCCTTGAGAACAGACTCAGGTGTCTGGGTATGATATGCTATTATTTTATGGATATTTCTTATGTGGGTGATTCAAAAGTTTCATTATTGTTATTGTTTTTCCAAAACCATATGCTACATTGAGAATAACTTTGGTCTTAAAGTCAGAAGACCTGGGACAGAGACCTTCTGTTGACACATATTAGCTGTATGATCTTGAACAAGCCATGTAATTTACCAAGGCCTCAATCACACCATCTGAAAAAGAAAGAACCCCCCAGGGTTGTAGTGAGGACAAATGAGACAATGCAGAATAAAAGGACTGTGAAAACTGTAAAATGCTATGCAAATGGTGGAGTTGTCATCTGTCACACTCCTCTTTAGACTAATTTTTTAGGTAACAGGGGTTTTTATTAGTGCCTCTTCTGTGCTCACATTGTTACATGAGTCCTTGTTGGAGAAATGTAAGAAATAAAAGTTTGGAAGAGTTCATGGTTCAAATGAGAGACTAGGAGGGAATAAGTTAATTCATTCAGTTTGTACTCTGGTCTATAAGCCCAGCTGTGCCTGGCTTGGCCCCTGGCATTGAGGGACCAGGTAGTGCTGAGAATGGACAATGAGCCTCCTGGGACAGATCACAGTTCAGTGAGTTGAGGCCCAGAGTCCAAAGTTAACCAAGTAAAGAGAAAGACCTTTCTTCTGGGGAAAGCTTTATCAGGTACCTGGTTCCATTCCTGATATAGAGTATTGTAGTTCATTTTCTGTTGCTACAGCAGAATACCACAGACTGGATAATTTATGAAGAAAATGAACTTATTTGGCTTACAGTTCTGGAAACTGAGAAGTCCAAGAGTGTGGCAACAACATCTGGTGAGGGCCTTCTTGCTGCATCATAGCATGGCGGAGGAGATCACATGGCAAGAGGGTAAGAGGAAGAGAGCAAGAGAGAACTCATTTTCATAAGACACCCACTACCTAACCAACAAACCCACGCTTGTGTTAGTGACATTAATCCACTGATGAGAGAAGAGCCCTCATTAATCTATTAATCTATTCTCAAGGGCATAGGGATTAAATTACCAACACATGAACTTTTGGGAAACACATTCAAACCATAGCACAGAGCTCTTGTGGAGTAAATTCTACCTGCTAGAAAAGCATTGCAAGCTTTTTCTTTATTGTCTGGGATCTCCACATACCCATAACTCAATAGGGCTGGAATATGGAAGGAGCAGAGGACTTGAGCACATCCAGACACAATCCCTGGAAGATATCTGGTCCTCAGGACTAATGCTTTACATTTCCCAGGGAAAATTTTATTTCTTTGAGAAGTTAAGTGGTTTAGGCTGACAACAGGGACTGCCTCAGGCAAAAAGCTGAGGTCAGGAAGTTGTTCTTGTATAAAACCTTACTTCTCAAAGAAAAGTGCTCTAGACACCCTCTCCATCTCCCATTTGCTTAAAGAGTCAAAAGCATTTATAATCCCATCACTCTACAAATAATCTCATTCAAAAAATAAAAACATATGACACAAAGCTCTTCATCTCCATTCCCATTAGCCTTGAATTCTCCTTACAACTCTTCCCAGTTTCAGAAATGTGGGATAAGGTCTCCTTCTAACTATTTAAATCTAATTTCTTACTTGTTCTTTTGATCCTATACTAATCCATAAATGCAAAAGGAAAAAAATGCTACAGGCACAAAAAAGTGTTCATTATAGCAATATCAATAAAAATTACATAACCTAGAATTCTGATTAAAGATGGCAGTTTGCTAGCACACTCTCATTGCTTCTTCATTCTGTGCTCCCACTAATATGATAAAAAGAATAATTTAAAACATGCACACACACATAGAGAATGAGAAAGGAGACATCAGCATATGACAGATTTCAACAAATTTTAGAAGATTTAAAGTTGTTGGAGGAACAGTTACTGATTTGGCAAGATGGAAAAAGCTAGAAGAACATGAAAAAGAACTAGTTTGCCCCATATAATCATGGAAAGGCTAAGCATGCAGACAAATCAGAACACCAGAATCAAAAAGCATTTGGTACTCAACCCACTCACCTCTTCTCCAGGCAGGAAATCTGCGCTTTCTTCTCTAGCAAAATTAACTGGAACAGGGTTCAGAGGCAACAAAAGAAGTGGAGGGCAGAAGTAATGACAAAGAGATTAATTCAAAGTCTGTAAATTAAGTGATGAAACCAAGTTCCCTTTTGTCCCCACCTTCTAAATCCCTCCAGGCAGAATGCTATGGCCAAGCATTTCCTTAAGTGAATATTGGAATGTCTTCTGCGGAATTTGGGGAAGTAACAATAAAATGACCAACAACTTTTCCAGTTTCCTTGAGGTGAAGCCATCAGTTGAAAAATACCACCCCCTCCACCCACACCCACACATATTTTTACTCAGACACACACACACACACATACACACGTTTGAGCATCTTAAATATGAACAGACAACTAATATTAAACAAATAATTGAGAAAACCTCTAACGTTAAAGGTTATCATGTAAGAAATCAAAACAGACAGAAAAAAAAGATCTTTATTTATCAGAGATAATGCAAGACAGAAGGAAATAGTTCCCCCTAATTATTATCCTCAGTTGCATATGAAAAAGAATGCATACATTAAACAGGAGGAAATTAAGAAAGAAAAAAACTCAGAGTCCAAGAAAGAACTTTTGGAAACTGACATGCCTTAAAAACTTGAACAGGATGCCTGAAAAAGCAAGTCAAAAGGATATAAAGTCAAAAAAAAATCTGAAGAAAAAGAGAATAAAAAGACGACCAACGGGAAGGGAAAAAATATTTAAATAGAAGGTGAACCCAAGAACTCTATCATATAAATTATAATGGCTATAGAAAGAACAGAGAAAGTTGTGGGGATGGGACCAGAAGGAGGGTATTGTTACTTTCTCAAGGTAAGTTTTCATATTGAAAGGATGCACAGGTTGTCCAGCACAATAAGTGAAAAAAGAGCCACGTTAAAAGTTCATAAACATTAAATGTCAGAGAACAAGGGATCAAGAAAGGATTATAAGATATTCTAGGAAAAAATTAAAAGTCACAAAGGTAGAGTAAGAATTAAAATGACTTCAGGTTTTTTTCTTAGTAACACTGGATGATAGAGGCCTATGGACCATGGTCTTCAAAATTCTAATTGAAAACTTTTTTAACTTAAAATTTTACACATCATCAAACTATCCATTAAATGTAACAGAAGAACTAAAATATTTGAGGCATTTCAAATTTGAGGAATGACTCAAAAAAATTACCTCTGTTTGTTAGGAAGCTACTTGAAAATATACTCCAGCAAAAAGAGAGCCTAAGTCAAGAAAGATGAAGCCATGGGAAAGAGGAGGTAATGGATACAGCTTAGGAAAGTGGTGTCGGGAGAATCCAGGGTAACAATTGTGTAACTTTCCAGCATCACAGAGGACCCCAGAAGGATCACCTCTAATAAGAAGAAAGAGATGGGGTCTCAATAGAATCTCTTAAAAAAATGAAGTATTCGGAAAATATTAAGAACACATGAATGGCAAAGTATGCATTTTTAAAAATTAAGCAATTACAAATTCCAATAATAATAAAAAATGAAATGAGAATAAAATGGAATCATAGCATTTTATTACGCTCTGAAATAAACAATATTTTCATAATCATAATGACATAATGATTATCATAAAATAATATATGATATTTATCTGATTATTTATCATATAAAAATGCTGGTACAATTATGTTAGGAGGGTGAAGGATGGAAAATTGGAAAAGTGATGTAAAAGACCTAAATCCTTTTCTACCATAACAAGAAATCAATAGATAATGTCAAAAATAAATAAATAGAAATTACCAGTAGAGGCATATTACACTTGACCCTTGAACAAGACGGGTTTAAGTCACATGGGTTCATTTATACATGGATTTTTTTCAATAAAACTTACACCAAGTGTGCCTGCCTCTCCTGCCTCCCCCTCCACCTCCTTTACCCCTTCTGCCTCTGCCACCCCTGAGACAGCAAGACCATCTCCTTGACTTCTTCTTCCTCCTCAGCCTACTCAACATGAAGACAACCAAGATGAAGACCTTTATGATGATCCACTTCCACTTAATGAATAGGAAATATGTGTTTATTCCTTATGATTCTCATAACATTTTCTTTTCTCTAGCTTACTTTATTTGTAAGACTACAGGATACAATACATATAACATACATAATATGTGTTAATTGACTCTTTATGTTTCTGGTAAAGCTTCCAGCCAAACAGTAGTTTGGGGAGAGTCGAAAGCTGTACACAGATTTGTACTCCACAGGGGTCAGCACCCCTAATCTCTATGTTGTTTGAAGATCAACTGTATTAGAAAACTTGGAATTAGCTACCAAAAAAGCTAATTAATTAAAAAGGGGTTATTTCTACATAGTGGGACTGAGGTGGAGAGGCATAGAGTAAGGGAAAGTTTTTTCTTTTATCTTAAATCTCTTAGATACATTTAATATTTCAAATTATACACATATATTATTTACTGGTAAATTGTTTTTAATTAAAAATGATTATATAGAAAATTCACTTCCAGGTATGATTGAGTCCCAGAGATTGAATTCACCATCTAACCTTGAACAACTATAAAACCAAACAAAATATATGAAATAGCAGTTTTCAGACATGGGACAAAAGGCAGCACAAGGCCATGACCTCTGTGAGAAGAGAAACAAATGTGCTGAGCCCTACAATTGCCCTAGCACACTGCCAAAGTCTGCTTCCAGGCTGCAGTGCAAAGACAAGGATCTCAAACAGAGCCTGGTGGCCTTGATTAGTGCAGAAGACAAAAATCAGAGTTCAGAAAGGCCACTTGGTCTAGAATTTGCCCGAGACAGTACCAGAGCGAAGGAAGGAAACCCCGCTTAGACCAAGTTTTCCAGAGATCTGCAGTGAAGGTCCCTTGTGTGTTTGGCTGGGTACTAAACTGCACATGAATAAGATGAAACTGCCTGATGCTGGTGAAAGAGCCACTAGAAAGCAGCAGGCTTAACAACTCTCTAAGCTCATCCTGGGCTGAGAATAGTTCAGGTTGCTACCAGCCATAGTAGAAAGACCTCATTAAGCAAAAGGCATCAGCTAAAGTCTTCAGAAGGCTATTGCCTAAATTAACCCTATTCTAAAGGCTGCCCTGAATCCACCTTAACAGAACTTAATATCAGACCTCAGAAGGATCTACTTCCAAGAAATATAACTGCATGCCAGAAAAAAGTAAGCCCAACATCATTTTTTAAAAATACAATGAAATCCCATACTTAATGATGTAAAAGTCACAATGTCTGTCATTCAATCAAAAATTACCAGATGTGAAGAGAAGTAGGGTAATATGGCCCATTACCAGAGAAAAATCAATGCCAATAAACCCAAGAATTACTGACATGATAGAACTCACAAGCAAGGATAAAATGACTATTCCAAACTACTTTATATGTTCAGGAAGGTAGAAGAAAATATGACCATGACAGAGAGAGAACTAACAAATATATAAAAGATCCAAATGGAATTTCTGAATATAGAAAAAGATTTAATTTTTTAAAAATATCATTGGATGAGACTGAGAACAGATTAGATAGTGCAGAAGAAAAAGACATAGCAATAGAAACTATCCACACTGAAGCACAGAGAGTAAAAATATTGGGGAAAAAAATGAGCAGTGTCTCTGTGAACTGTGGAACCATTTCTATCCATTCTATTGTGGTTTAACAATGTGTAATTGGCATTCTGGAAAAGGAAGAGGGATAGAAAAATATTTAAAGAAATAATGGCCAAAAACTTTTCAAATTTAATAACTATAAACTATAAGCAGGTCCTAAATGACATCAAGGAGAATAAACTTTAAAAAAATTCAACAGGCCACTTTCTAATCAAATTGCTAAAAACAACTGATAAAAAATTCTTACAAATAGAGAAAAAAGATACCTTATATACACAAAAACAAATACATGAATGAAAGGAGACTTTATGTCAGAAAGTGTATGAACCAGAAGATAATAAAATTCAAATAAATTTTTATGCCCAGCAAAAGTATATTTCAAAAATGAAAGATGAAATAAATACTTCCTCTGACAAACAACATATGAAAAAAATGTGTTACCAGCAGAGCTTTACTATAAGAAATTGTAAAGAAAATTCGCTGGGCAGAAGGAACATGATACCAAACAGAAATTTGTGTCTAAATTTGGAATTAATGAGAAATATGTGGGCTAATATAAAAACATTTTTTCATCATTGAATCTCTTCAAAAGAATATTGACTATTTAAAACAAAAATAATACTAGCATGTCATGCAATTTATATCATATATAGAAGTAAAACATGACAATAGTATAAAATATGGTAGAAGGTTCTTGCAATAAACATGAAGTGGTATAATATTATTTGAAGGTAGACTGTGATAAGTAAAGATATATGTTATAAACTTTAGTGTAATGAATAGCAAAATAAAGTAGAGGTATCGCTAATAAGTCAACAATAAAAATCAAATGGAATCATGAAAATAATGTAAGAAAAGTGAAAAAGAAGGAATAAAAATGGGTAGGAAATAGGAAAATAACACAGTAGATTTGAACCCAGTCATATCAATAATTACATTAAATGTAAATTATTTAAACATTGCAATTAAAAGCAGAGATTGTCAGATTGAATAAAACGGCAAGATGTATTAGGCAGGCTTCTTTGATTGCAAGTAACAGAAACCTTATTCAAACGTTGATACTGACATAGTTGAGAAGTCCAGTTCCAAGAAAATACAAGCACTCAATCAATGTAATTGTATCCTTTCTCTATCTCTTGAGTCTGCTTTTATTTGCTTGTTGGCTTCATTCTTCCAGAATAAAGAAGGCTTCTCCAGGAACTGAAGACAATGGCCACAAATGGGTATGGTTTATAGCTCCCAAACTCAGGCAAGAGAAAGAACCTTTCATTAATAAGAAGCTTATCTCAAAACTTAGAAAAGAATCTGTTTGTCCTGCTTGCTCATGTTTCATCCAATCATGACCTTCATGGGTAGAATAATCTAGCCAGCATGTGGTCAGGGAAACTGGACACCATGATGAACACTCTGGACATGGTGAGCACCAAAGGTAAAATGCAATTCACCGCAAGTCAAAAACAGAAGGAATGTTTGATTGGCAAATGCAACAGGCGCTCAACACACCTCTCCTCTGTTCTATTACCTCATCAAGTTTCCATCCCATCTCTCCCTTCTCCTCTTTGTTAAACATCTTCCAAAGCATGGATGCAACAGGACTGTCCAACATCAGGCATGCATCTCCTTCAATTCATTGTAAGTATATGTTGTAAAATAAATGTTCCACAGAGCCTTCCTTATCTACAGCTTCATATACATATCCCCTTCTAACCAACCTCCACCCAAAGAAACGTCCACACACACAGCTAGAGATGAATGGAAGTAATGAGGACCACCTGACCCAAAAGTAGCCAGTATTTCAGCTGGGTAGAAATCTGATTTTGTGTGACCTTGTACCAAGAGATGAGCAAGGCTGAACGGATTCTATCTTGAGAACTTGATTTAAGACATGAGCTTGCTGACAGTTGGTGGTGAGAAATTCCTGTAAATTGAAAGTAATGGCAGTCATTTTCAAGCTGATGAGTAAAGCGAGGAAGCTGTTCTTCAGAAAAAGGAAAATGAAGCTGACAATAAGTAAAGGAGAGAGACAAGGAGGTGGCCCAGGAGAGGCAAATAGAGGTAGTAGCCAGCTGCTTCTGTTTCTCTCGTCTCCCCTGGTGTTCAGCTGCCCTGATTTCTTGTCCTTTGATTCTGTGAAAGCTGTGTATCCTTGCAATAAGCACACTTCTTTACTTGAGTAACTTTGAATGACTTCTGTTTTCTTGCAACCAAAGGAGCCATAACTTAAACAATTCCAAGTGTCTTTTTAATTGTCCCTCAATATTGCACAGTAACTTCTTTAAGGGTACGCAGTGTGTTTCATTTCATCTGTATAACTCAGATTTATATAATTCATCTGTGAATTATATAAATGTTGATAAAGATAATAATGAATTAGTTAATTATTCTGGTTACTTACACCTCTACCACTACCAGAATAGCAAATAGTGTGTTTTGCCTTCTCTACATTTCCTTTGTGAAATGGCTTTTTCTCTACTCACTACGGCTCTGGTGGGATTATGAATTCCAGGCTTTCAACCCCCAGCCCAATGAAATAGGAATACAACCCATAATATAGGTCAGTCAATCTCTCCCATGCAGGGATTTTTAATATGTCATTAGATGGTAGTTCCTTAAAAAAAAGGTTGATAAGTTTCTGTAGCTGAGATCCTTGGAGCTCCCCTGGTTTCTAGCTTTCCAGGGGTCTGATTTCTAGCTCTTTCTTCAATCCTAGAATTGTTGACTATCCTTTCAATAATTCTCCATTTCTTCTTTAAGTAATCAAAATCAATTTCTATTACTTCCAGACAGAATTTTCCCTGATGTAACTTGGTTCCCAGGGAGGCCAGTTTCTCCCCTGTCCATTTAGAAAAACTAGAAGAAATCTTTCTTTTTGGAAAGAACAGAAACATACTATCTTTGAAACAAATAAAATATTCCTTTATCGATCAGTTGCTCTACTCCTGATCCAACCTTCTGGGCTGCCTTTTATGCAATAAGAACCATGGGTCCTGTCTTGTTTTTATATTCAACCTCATTCTCACCTTCTTAGGCTATCTCTGAGAGAAAGAGTCAGGAACACGATTCCTTAAGGAATGTATATGTATTTGGGAACCCAGGCAAACAGAAGCTACCTTCACTTAGCCAAATAACCCTTTTAACAGCAATATAATACAGACTTCATTCCATGTGTATGAAGGGCCTGTAATCAACTTAACAGGGTATCTCCCAGGCTCATGCCTGGTTGTCCCAGTTTCTCATGATGGACTCACTCTGTCCCCTTGGACCAGCACCCCTCTTCATAGAGAAGCGTTACTGAGGATGTTGTTCTTGATTCTCGCAAGACCTTGAGTTTCAAGGCATTAGTCTCCTCTCAACACTCTGACTCATTATTCTATTTTACTGAAGTACTTAGAATGAGAGCTTTCGGGAAGAGCTCTGTACAATTATATAAATGAATAGGCACATTTATTTGAAATGTTTTCAGATTTCTTAGAATGAAACTTCATGTTCTTTCCTTGGCACTAATTTCTTAAGGTGGGTAACAGTCTTGGAGGGTATCCTGATATCTATTGGTGTTTACAAGGCAATCTGAAGTCCAGCCAATAGATATCAGTTCATTTTGCTAATAGTTGTTGAACACCTGCTCCACACCAGGCTCTGTGCTGAGAGCTGGGTACACAGTAGTGAGGAAAACAGACACAGCCCTACCTTCAAAGATGACACAATCTAGTAGAGAAAAGAAAATAAGTCAATGAACTCAAAAATAATCACAAATAAGTGATTAGTGCTATGAAAGAAATGAACAGGAAACAATGATAGGCAATAATAGGAGGAAACCTTCTTAAATGAGAGAAGGCAGAGGAGGCTCTCTGAGACCAGAAGGATAAGGAGTGAGTGGTACAGGAACCAGCTGGATGGAATAGTATAGATGAGCCCTGGAGGTAGGAAAGAGATTCATGTGTTTAAAATACTAAGTGGAACAGGGAAGGGAGAGGAGAGTTGAGGGGGGAAATTAAGAATGGGGGCCATGAACAGAGTTTGGATTTTACATTAAACATAGTGAAAATATAGTCACTTTGGAAAACAATGTGACAGTTTCTTTAAAAGTTAAATATAAATTTACTATAGCTCAGCAATTCTACTACTATTTACCCAAGAGAAATGAAAACATGTGTTTACACAAAGCCTTATACATGAACATTCATAGTAGCATTATTTATAATAGTCCAAGATTGGATAAGAGAATGGACAAATAAATAGTGGTGTGTCCATAAAATGGATTACTGCTAGGCAAATAAAAAAGGAACAGACTACTGTTACAAGACAGACTTGTGTTGACTAGTGCCTACTTAGGTGTATATAATTATGAAAAGTCATTGAATAGACCAAATAAGATTTGCACATTTTATTGTATATAAATTATATATTTTTTTATTATTATACTTTAAGTTCTGGGGTACATGTGCAGAACGTGCAGGTTTGTTAGATAGGTATACACATGCCATGGTGGTTTGCTGCATCCATCCCCCCATCATCTACATTAGGTATTTCTCCTAATGTTAGCCCTCCCCAAACTGGATCCCTTCCTTACAGCTTATACACAAATTAACTCCAGATTGATTAAAGATTTAAACATAAGACCTAACACCATAAAAACCCCAGAATAAAACCTACACAATACCATTCAGGACATAGGCATGGGCAAGGACTTCATGACTAAAACACCAAAAGCAGTGTCAACAAAAGCCAAAATAGACAAATGGGATCTAATTAAACTTAAGAGTTTCTGCACAGCAAAAGAAACTATCATCTTTAGAGTGAACTGGCAACCAACAGAATGAGAAAAAATTTTTGCAATGTACCCAACTGACAAGGGGCTAATAACCAGAATCTACAAAGAACTTAAACAAGTTTACAGGAAAAAACAAACAACCCCATCAAAACATGGGTGAAGGACCTGAACTGACACTTCTTAAAAGAAGACATTTATGCAGCCAACAAACAAATGAAAAAAAGCTCATCATCACTGGTAATAAGAGAAATGCAAATCAAAACCACATTGAGATACTATTTCACGCCAGTTAGAATGGTGATCATTAAAAAATCAGGAGACAACATATGCTGGAGAGGATCTGGAGAAATAGGGATGCTTTTACACTGTTGGTGGGGGTGTAAATTAGTTCAACCATTGTGGAGGACACTGTGGCGATTCCTCAAGGATCTAGAACTAGAAATAACATTTGACCCAGCAATCCCATTACTGAGTATATACCCAAAGGATTATAAAACATTCAATTATAAAGACACATGCACACATATATTCATTGTGGCACTGTTTACGATAGCAAAGACTTGGAACCAACCCAAATGCCCATCAATGATAGATTGGATAAAGAAAATGTGGCACATATACACCATGGAATACTATGCAGCCATAAAAAGGATGAGTTCATGTCCTTTGCAGGAACATGGATGAAGCTGAAAACCATCATTCTTAGCAAACTGACACAAGAACAGAAAACCAAACACTGCACGTTCTCACTCAAAAGTGAGTGTTGAACAACGAGAACACATGGACACAGGGAGGGGAACATCACACACTGGGGTCTGTCAGGGGTAGGGGGGCTAAGGGAGGGATAAGTTATATTTTAATACTAAAAGTATAATGAGAGGTTGCTGAAGAGTTTTCAAAGCAAGAGGAAAATGTAATTTGATTTGTTTTTTACAGATTCCTCAGATCACTTTGTGAAAACAGATTTGAAGGGAGCTTAGAACAGGTAGGGTTACCAGTAAAGGGGTTAATGCTGTAGTCCAAGAAAAAGATTCTGAAGCCTTAGACTAGTGAGGAATAACAGAAGCCAATAGATAGACTTAAGATATACTTAAGAGGTAGAAATGACAGGATTTATTGATTTTTTTAAAAGGATGAGGTGGAAGGAAGAATTGCTTGAACTCAGGAGTTTGAGACCAGCCTAGGCAATATAGTGAGACTCCCCCCTACAAAAAATAATAATAATGAAAGTAATAATTATCCATGGTGGTGTGCACCTGTAGTCCAAACTACTCAGCAGACTGAAGCGGGAGGATCTCTTGCGCCCAGGAGGTCAAGGTTGCAGTGAGTTATGATAGCACCACTGCACTCCAGCCTGGAGAACAGAGAGAGATTCTGTTTCAAAAGAAAAAAAAAAACCAACAACAACAAAATGAAGAAATGAAGGATAACACCTACATTTTTGGCTTGAGCAAATGGGTGGATAGTTTTGCCATTTACTAAAATGAGTGGGTAAACTACGAGAGGAGTTGGTTGAAGATACAGGGGAAAGAAAATCAAGAGTTCTGTTCTGGCATTGGAAACACATTCACATAAACATATGAACAATAGACACCGAAGACCATAAGAAGGAGGAGGGAGGGAGGGCAGCAAGGGCTGAAAAATACTGATTAGGTGCCATGCTCACTACCTGGGTGGTTAGCTCAATCATACCTCCAAACTTCAGCATCATGCAATATACCCTTGTAACAAACCTGCACTTGTACTCCCTGAATCTAAAACAAAAGTTGAAGAAAAAGATTGAAAAAACAAAACATTTTTAAAGATTTGTGTTTGGGGCATATTCAGGCTTAGATGCCTATGACATATCCAAGCAGAAAACTCAAGCAGGCATTTGGATATGTGTGTCTAAAGATTGAAGGAGAGATTGATCTGGAGATATACATTTAGACATCATCAACATGCAGATGATGTTTTGGGCCATGAAAATAAATCATTTAGGAAGAGAATGTAGAAAGAACAAGTACTGTAGAAAAAAAATCAATATGTAGATATTGGTACAGGAAAATTACCAATAAAAGAACCTGGGATGAATTGTCAGAGATATAGAGATAGGAAGAAAACAAAAGGTGAAATGTCAAATAAAGGAGTGGCCATTGGGATCCAACTCCACTGAGAAATGGAGTAAAATGAGAGTATAAATTGTCCATTGGACTTGCCAGCCTGGAGATTGTTGGTAACCTTGACACAAGTAGTTTGGGTGAAGTGTTAAAGTCAGAGACCCAACTTGAGAGTCTGAAAACTGATTAAAGGCTTAAACCGCGGAACAAGTACAGCTATTTTGAGATGTTAAACTGTGAAGAGATGCAGAGAAATGGGCAGTAGCTGAAAAGGGATGAAGGAATCAAAGGACTTTTAGGCTTAAGGGAAAGTCAATCACATTCGTGAACTGAAGAGAATAGCCCTAGAGAAAAGGGTAGGATTGGTAAGTTAGGATGAGTAAGAAATAGCCAGAGGAGTAAGACCTTGAGAAGGCAAGAAAGGACAGGATCTAGAACTCCAGGCATTTCCAGCTCCAAGACTGGGGGTGAGAACAGCATATTTTCACCTTTACACCAGAAGGTAAAAGGCAGAAGACCCACATGAATACAGATATAGGCTAGGGGAGTTCATGGCTGATGGTTCTAATTGTTTTTAATTAAATACAACTGAAACAGGATAATTAGATCAGAGTGAAGGGTGCAGGAATGGAGTAGGGAATTTGAGAAGATAGGCAAAGGTAGGAAATGGCATCCTAAATGATGGAAAAGCAAATTTATTAATTACAAGTTGAATGCCAAGCGGTGGATTGAGGTTATGCATTTAAAAAGAAGCTTCTCAGCTTGTGTGATTTTCTCCAGCAACATACAGTTGCTCAAATTCTTGCATGTAATGGGTTGAGTACATTCAGCCTTGGAATTTTGCCAAGTGAGTATGACAGCTATAGAGAGAGACACAGAATGACTGAGCAAGTGATGAAAACTGTGGACCATGTAAAGAATGCTTGACAGAAGGGGCATGTTGACAAAAGGCAGCTTCTCGCTCGATTTCCAGTCTCCAGGTCTGTGCTTCCCTTCCCTTCCATCTCCCCACAACCACATACTGCATCTGGACAGATCTATGCATCTCTCTATTCTGACCGGAGGCTGGAAGAGAGATTAATCAGCTCCCAGCCCAGCTTCTGGAGTTAAGCCTTGGTCTCCTCTGACTTCCAGATGCAGATTCAGCATACAATACTGAACACCTCTGAACCCATCCCTGTGCCCAGATTGAACCTTTATGTGGTACCCTGGTTCAAAGAATGGGGCTATCATCACCTAGAACCCCTTTCTCAGACCTATGTTTCCATAAAATGCAGATCTCAAACTAGTGGCTAGAGTTCTTCTGCCTGCCCTCAGCCTTCTCGTATCAGGGCCTCCCCAACATGGGCCTTTCTCTGCCTCTCATGTTACCAGCTCTCTCTAAGGGAGAAAACACTGTAACATGATTGGACAGAACCCAAACAATCAACAAACATGTTTTCCTAATAGACTTGATCAGTTTTTTAGGTGGTGTTTCGTTTCTCATCTCACCATTGTTTCTTGTGGGTAATTCCCTTAGAGAAGAATCTAGTGGGAAGAAGGTTGACATCCAGGCAGGCCTGTGTTCCTGGCCATCATGTCATTATAATAGATCCCAACAAAAACAAAAAGAACCCAACGCTCACTTTGACTCCTAAACCACCCAACAACCTACCAAGATTCCTGATTAAATGCACCCTAAATTCCTCATGAGTTAGCCCTACCCACTTAATGATATCCCCAAACCTTCATTTTAATACCCACTACAACATTACTTGTTATATATTGAATTGTGTCCCCAAAAAAGATACGTGGAAGTCTAACCCCCCATATCTCAGAATGTGACCTTTTTTGGAAATCCAATCACTGGAGATGTAATTACTTAAAACAAGTTCATACTTGAGTGGGGTACGCCCTCAATCCAATATGGCTGGTGTCCCTGTAAGAAAGGAAGAGCTGCAGAGACTCAGGTGCACAAGGGAAGAATACCATGTGGCAACAGAGGCAGAGAATGAGGTATGCAGCTTCAAGCCAAGGAATGCCACGGATTGCTGGCAAAGCACCAGAAGCTAGGAAGAGGCAAAGAAAGATTCTCTTTTACAGGTTTCAGAAGGAACATGATCCTGCTGTCACCTCAATTTTGGATTTCTGCCTCCAGAACTGTGAGACAGTAAATTTCTGTTGTTTTAAGTCACCGAGTTTGTGTTATATTCCAGGAAGGGTCTGCGTGACATGTGGCCATGGCAGCTATCCAGCTCAGGAAACACAGAGTGCTCCAGCCAGCCCGAGAGGAAAACACCGCTTTCCTTACCGGTAGCGCAAGAAAGAATTCTGAAAGGGAGCAGGAAGGGCTCACATTGAGCCATCTGCATAGTGACCCAGAGAAGCCAGGGCCCCTGGGTGCCATGGTGTTTGCACACTGGAGCAGAGACCACACCCTCAGGCCACCCAGCATGTCGAGATGTGTGAGGGTGAGATGCCAGGACCTTAGAGGGACTAAACTGTCAGCAAAATGAAAGAAAGTCTGTTTAACTTCCTCTCAAAAATGAAGACTAATCCAGGTACAGTGGTGCACACCTGTAATCTCAGCTACTCAGGGGCTGAGGCAGGAAGATCTGGAGCCGAAGAGTTCAAGGCGGCAGTGAGCCATGATCACACCACTGCACTCCAGCCTGGGCAACAAAGTGAGACCCTGTCTCTAAAAAAATAGAAATAAATAAAAAGAAAAATCAAAATTATCTTCTTTAAAAAATTATTTACCATCAGAGACAGAATAAATTTTTAGAAACCTGCTTGATGTTTGCATATCATGAAAGATTCTTGGTCTCTGTAAGGTAGGCTAAAAGAATCACAAATTAACACTCAGCTGAGTTAAAAACTGGAAAGCAAAGGGAACTGGATGAAATTTAAAATATATAAAGTTACAATGGAATAAAAATAAAGTAGCAAGACATTTTAAATCTCCCTAAAGGATAATAAATGACAATGATTAACAAAATTGACCCTCCAAAAAATATCATCTGCAATATAGAGAACAAATTTAGGAAAATCTCCAAGATTAGTGATGAAAGAAAACAGGAGATGAGAAGGATAAGAGAAGAGGCGATAACCATGGAAACAGATACTGAACATCAAATCACAAAAAGTTCTCAGAGCAAGAAGCTCATACTGATCTAGTATCTAAGGGATTAGTCCAATGTACAAGGCTACTCTTAGGCCAGAGGGGTTCCTGCCCTGGCCCCCACATTGTAGAGAGTTCTTTGGCCCTCTCAGACTATGCCACTCCCCATGAAGCAGAGTCATGGAGCCAACAGGATGAGCCTACCCTACTTGTCCCTTCCCCCATACCCCCAATCCAAACTACACTCTGGGTATCCTGGATTAAATTCTTTGCCCAAACAGGGTGAGTCTGCTTCCCAGACTTGTGATGGCCTCTTCCCTGGACTTACCCTCCAGAAGTTAGACTACTCCAATAGGGTGTGCCTGTCTAGGCTTAAGGTGGGCAAGAAGCAGCTGCTTGCAGGACCTACAGACAGAACTTCGACCTGCAAGCTGAGACGTCTACCTGTGTGCATGCACTGGCCCCTTGCAAAGCTTCCATGGGTTGGAGCCAGGAGCGGGAAGAGAAAGCGAGGCAATCTGGAGTTTGGGGACCATGCGTTGCCTCTCTCTGCAATGTGTATTCTCAGAACTCAAAGGAGAATGAGGATTCTAAATGCAAACCAGCCTTCCAGGTGCTTCTGCAGGTATATATGTCCAGGTAGAAGGACAGAATATGTTTTATTTAACAGTATGTTTGCATGACTTATGATGCTTAAATATTTAAACATATGGTATGTGGTTTCCCATTTGTGCTATTATCTTGGACCCCACAATTGTGGGGACAAGCAGGGTTTGCCAGTTATATTGTCGTTTGTGACAATTTTTCCCTTCAGGTCACCTATATTAAGAAATGTGACATTTTACCACTGCCTGTGCAGAGAGCAGCAGCCAGCTTCTTTCATAGAAGAGAGGATAAAGACTTTCTGGAAGGGCACCTTGCTACAGTTAGAACCAGGAGCTGGAGCATCAAAACCCAACAGCGCTCTCCCTTTACAGTTGAGCCCATGAGAGTAGAACCCCATAGTGGAACCCAGTGTCATGCATTGCTGACAGCTGGCAACCAGGTTAGAGGTCCTCACTGCCACTGCTGCATTCTGGGTGTCACCTCAGGATTGTTGGCGGGCCTTCTGCTGATGAGGCTCAGTTGTTTAATTCCTGAATGACATTGTGCACAGCCAGTGACATTTTGCTTCTAGTTGCACAGGTCTGCCATGGCAAAATTCATCTCCTCATGCCTGAGAATTTTAAGGTCTTTAATCCAGACAGCCAGGATTTGACCAGGTACCCTCACCTAAGCATGTTTGGGGAGAACCACTACTGCTATTTATAGTGACATCTGTGTGTGGCCACTGAGGGAGTTTTGTGCTAGGCCATCCCTAATGCATCTCAAGGAGCTTCGGAGGGAACAGACTGGACTTCCAGACCAGCTGCTGCTGGTCACAGATGGGTACCTGTGACAGTTAATTTTACATGGCAGCATGACTAGGCTATGGTAACTAGTTGTTTGGTCAAATACCAGTCTAGATGTTGAAGTGAAGGATATTTTTTTTTTTCCAATGTGATTAACATTTAAATCATAGACTTAGAGTGCAGCAGATTACCCTCCTTAATATGAATGGGCCTCATCCAATGAGGATGAAAGACTGAGAAAAGACTGAGGCTTCTCAAAGAAGGGATTCTTTTCAAGATTGCAACAGAGAAACCCTATCTGGGTTTCCAGCCTGCTGTCCTGTGGAATTCAGACTCATGACTCCAGTATCTACTCTGATCTGAGTCTCCAGGCTTCCAACCTGCCCTACAGGCCTATAGATCTCTGATCTGCCAGCTCTTAAAATCACGTGAGCCAATTCCTTCAAATAAATCAAACTCTCTCTTTCTGTGTGTGTGTGTGTATATATATATACACACACAGACACACACACAGTATACACACACACACACACACACACACACACACACACACACACACACATATACTTCTATCTATCCATCTCCTGGAGAAGCCTAACTAATACAGTATTGAAGCCCTGCATTCTGGAATGCAATGGGAATGGGTGGGCTAGGGATTTTGTTTGTACCCAACCTGTATAGACAGGTACTTTGCTTAACTAAGATATATTCAAATTCGATCAAAGCTCCTGATCAAAGGCAGAGGCAGAGGCAGTCTCCAGGCCCACTAAGTCCTAGTAATGTAGGAATTGGATTGCACTGGTGTCCTGGCATCAGGCCAGGCTGACGGGGGAGTCAGGGAGGGAGGCTGCAGCTCAGTGCTCCTGTAGCCACCTCCTGCTCTGCTCACTGGTTCTGGACAACCTGGTCCCATGGGCCAGCAGGCCAGCCCCAGAAGTCACTCTCTGATGGGGAAGGAATTTACACTGTGACGGACCAGTCTCCCATGGGTGCAGAGCCTAGGCAGGACTGAGCCCAATAGTGGCCAGTTCTGAAAGCTGCCAGCTGGGAAGGCCTGGAGACCACGAGCCAGCACAACTAGATGGGGCTCCCACTAACATCCACACGTGGCGGGCGAGCCTGGGGTCAGCTTAACCCAGAGTGGCTGCCCTGTAGGTGACGACAAGCAGGAGAGCCGCGGCCAGAATCAGGACATGACTTCTGATGATTCTCTCTTTAAGACTTGGTTTTCTCATCTGGAAAATGGGGCTAAGAATACCTGGGAGCTGTGCAGTGAGAATTAGAAAGGGGTAATGTCATGTAGAACCACCAGGCCCATAGCTTATGCCCAATAAATGTTCAATTCCTTCTTCTTTTCTTAGGAAGAAATCAGAGAGCCTTTCATGAGGAATGACTTGAGCAGATACTGGAGCCCTTGGTTAACTCTGTGACCTTGGACAAGTGACTTCACCTCTGTGGCTGCCTCTTCGTCTGTGAAATGAAATCTCTACTCATAGAATGATCATGCAGACTGGTGGAGACAGCCCATGCAGGTAGAGCACTTAGTGGAGTAAGCTCTCAGTAAATGTTAGAAAAAGAAAGCTCTCAACCCCCTGCTCTTCAGGAGGAAACAGCAACAACCGGGGCAGATTTAATCTGCGCTTGTAATATTGCAGAGCAGAGGAGAAGCAAATGGCAGTGCTGTGATTTTCAGGGTGGTGCCGGCTCTTCCCCTGCCTGGTCAGCGTGAGCGTTGACCTCCTGCTGAAGCCTTCAGCCTAGAATATTGCACTTCACCACCTGTCGCCCAGGCTCATTAGTCCAAGGCAGCGAGTGGGTGTGCCTAATGACAGACGCAGCCCTGTGTGCAGAATGTGAGGGCCCGAGGCTGGTTCCAAACACATGGTCCACTCAGAGGATGGAGCCAGCCTGGCCAGTCTATTCTCCAGGCTGGAAAGGGAGGCCTGGGGCTCTGGACAGATGGCTCTTCCCTCTTTTGTCTTGCTCAGCTTGTGAGGAAGCATCTTCTGTGAACGGTGCACATTTTCTTACCCTTCTTCCACAAATGGGTTAAGGTTAAGAAAAGCTCCTGGTTTTGAATATGTAGGGAGGGGAGCTGCAATTTATAAGCACATTGCCTCCTGAGGGGGATGGGTCCTTTTAGATGAAAATCCCTTCTGAATAATCAAAGGTATGCAAAGGTGGTCAGGAGGAACTCAATTGAGAGGAGAGGCCAGCCACTAAATAAAGTAGAGAGGGGAGAAAAAAGTTGAGAAGCAATACTCCCAGTTGATGAAAGAATTAATAAACATTCTAGGATCAAGACATCTAATATTCAGTTTTAAGTTATATACTTTTTTATTTCAAGTCTTTGGTAGAGTCTGCTCTATACGCAAATCTATATGTGAATTTGTGTGTGTGTAAATTTAGAAAAGGGGTGAGTTCTACCTCTGAGTAAACATGGTGCAGACGTCAGGCCATAAGGGGTCACAGAAACCTGAGAGAGGAACTGGACCTTCCACAAGTACGGAATCGAGTCTTTCTAATTCCAAGCTTAAGAGATAAGGAGATTCCAGCTGACACCTGGTCCACCAAATATGTACCAGGTTTAGTCTGATGATCACTTAACAGAGCCCTGGCTCTGCAAACTCTGCTCCATCTATTAGAGTGATGAAGTTTTTTAGCAGCCACTTCCTTTGCTCAGCCTTGCCTCCTTCTGCTCTTGCTTTCCAAGGCAAACAGCTATGTCTAGAAATGAAACCATTTGTGGGGAATGCCCTGTACCCTATATTTGCAGATGAAAATCAGACTTGTCCCCTGCAACACTCCCAGGATTCCAAGGACAGAATGCCTGGAGTCAGTCATATTAGGCTTTCTGTACCCTCCAGCCGCCTTCCTCTTGCAACAAAAAAGCATCATTTGGAATTGATCTACACTATCGCCTTGCAAAGTAACTAGCAGCCCACAATGTTTTTTTAATTATCTCTTTGCGGCCCTTGCTTCATCCATCCCCACCACCTCCACAAGTAACACCCTCCTGCCTGCCGTGATGCGGAGGGCTGAATCATGAGAATTTCCTTAGCAGGTAGTCATATCTTACTTCCTGGTTTTAAATTAACCACGTTGTAAAAATCCCAAAGCCTGGAAAGCTAATAATTATAATAATAAAATAGTAACAATAACAGCAAACAGATATGGAATACCCAGTCTATGACAGGCACTTGGCCAAGCTCTTTGCACAAATTGTTGCACCTCTTTCTAACAGCAACCCTATGCAGTAGGTGCTATTTTCCTATTCCTATTTTCCAGAGGAGGAAACTGATGAATTTCAGAATTTAGTAATATATTTTGACCACCTACTTGACATCAGCTTTCCCTTTAATTATTCTTTCTTTTTTTTTTTCAAAAATCATTTATTGAATACCCACTGTGTGCCAATATGGTAAATCATATTATTCCCATGAGGAAACTGAGCTGGAGGTGGTGAACTGAAATCAGGCAAGAGTGTTCAGCTAGTCCATGGCCAATCCCCATGACTGTGCCTCAAGACCGAATCTATGAGGAACTCTGAGTTATAAGCCTGCCCGTGGTCCACTTCCATTAGAATTTCAACCCTAGAAAAGACTTCCAGAATGTGGTATAAGCAACATTGGCAGGAAAAAAGGGTGGAAATAGACCAGGCAGTAAGAAAGCCAGGGGCTTCCCAAGTTTCGCATCTCCAGTTCAAGAGAATAAGGGAATCATTCAATTTCAAGGTGTAATTAAGTTTCCTTTTTTAGCGGATCATTAGGACCATACCAAACCCCAGGCCGGATTTCACTCTTCCTATCACCAATTGCCCTGGAGGCCCATTCTTAATAGCTAGAAACACAGTTTCTCCTTGTTTGCATTTGATCTTTCCCCCAGGGCAGAAGATCAAGGGCACCCTGGGGCTGGTGCAATAAGTCAGCAGCCCACCTGGGCCAAGTAGGAGGAGAGGGAGCAGGACTGGGCATCTCACTCTGCCCCTGAGGTTGGCCAAAAAACGGTGGCAAAGGGAGCTGAACAGTATTTCAAAGCTCAGCTATCTGAGGCTCTGCAATGCTTTCCAGATACAACAAAGACCAGCTCTCTGCCTCTAATACAGGTGGGGTGGGGCAGCCATCCCCTTGTACTTCAGGACCACTCAAAGGTGCTAAAGGATTTGTGGTGAGATAAAGCCAGGAGGCTTTACTGCAGCCTCCCTCTCTGTGCCAACCCACAGCAATGTGAGCTCAAAAGTCCCACCAACAAGATCCATGACTGAGCTCGTACCACACAGCCAGCCCCTGTGCTGCATGCTTCATACATGGTCCCTCATTAAAACCCTGCCACGGCCCAAAGAAGATGGCCCTGTCACCAGGAAAGCCCCAGCCCCATCTAAGCAATTGGAGAAACTTTTAACAGATCTTCTTTAGTGTCTTTATCTACAGACACAGCTGCTTAAAGAAATCAGATGGCCTGGATGCCCAAAGAGTCTCATGACCCCTTGCAGAATACCAGGAGTTCAGACCCAAGAGAAACCAGTGAAGATCAGAACAGGTGACCCCCCAGTTACCTTTAGGTCATGAATATATCATTACAACTCTAAAATGCCCTCCCCAAAAGAAGACTGCCACCATTTGGTGTACACGTGCTAGGTGAAGAAGCACGTTCAGGGACGGTGCCTGTGCATCTGGAGTTCTACCCTGTGCATTCCAACTTGCCCTGCCCCTTCTAACTCTTCAAACTCCCTGGCTTCCCATCGCTCAGGGGGAGGTGCCTTTAGAGAACTAAGCTCTGCTTCTCCATTCTTTGGCCATTGAATGAAACTTGATTGCCTCCCCAGTTGGATGTTCTTTCTTTGCTGCTAATATAAAGTAGGGAAAGAATGCAGTTTATCGGTGACAGTATTACCAGCCTCTTGTTACAAGTGAGAAAATAGAAATTCAGAGTGCAGAGCTTCATGGGCAAGGTCATGGACATTGAAAGCAGCAGAGCCAGGATTGGAAGCGTGGTCCATCTGCTGGTAATTGTTTACCCAGAAGTGGCTTAGCCTCCCTCTGGGCTCTAGTTCCACACTGCCACCCTCCAAATCACCATAGACACAGGAATGCTTCCCCTCAACACCTCAGAGACCAGCTCTCCCATGTGTACCAAGGAAACTATAGCTTACTCACCCTCCAGCCAGGATCTGCCTCTGTGTGTGAGACCCATGGACTCAAGAGACCCCTGGCAAATGGTCCTCCTGACCTTTCTCAGGAGTGAGAAGTGATGCATTTCCAAGGTGAGCTCCTGGATGATGAATGCATAACAAGGTGACAGGAAAAACTTCCTAGCTGTGGAAAATAAAAATAATGCCTGGGACCTGAGGAATGGGGAGGCAGTGATAGAAGCTGCCAGAATGCTGTTCTCACTGGGTAGACTTTTGCTTTAAGTGCTCCTTCAGTACGAAGGTGACACAGGAGGCAGGATTCTACTCTGAAGGCAGGGCTTAGACATGGAACCAAATTGAGGACTAGTTAAAACAGGACCAGGGTGAAAGCCGTTTTCCATAAGACACACTGGTGGTGCCATGTCAGATTACTATTGCCATGGCAACATCCATAAGTTACTGCCCCTTTCCACAGTGATAACCCAACAACATGGAAGTGATCACCCTTATCCTAGAAATTTCCACAAAAACTACCCCTTGGTCTGCATATAATTAAAAGTGGGTATAAATATGACTGCAAAACTGCCTCTGAGCTGCTATTCTTGGCACACTGCCTATGAAGTAGTCCCACTCCACAAGGAGCAGTACCTCTGCTGCTGCTGCACATTGCTGCTTCAATAACAGTAGCTGTTTAACACCACGTGCTGGCCCTTGAATTCTTTCCTGGGTGAAGCCAAGAACCCTCCCAGGCTAAGCCCCAATTTTGGGGCTTGCCTGTCCTGCCTCAAACGGATTTAGTTTGCACTGCCAGAGATCAGGTGGTCATGAGTTCCTTCTTCTAGCAGGTGGGCTACATTGGGATTTTAAGTATTTCCATTAAAATGTTACATCCACTAACAAATACTTCTCAAAATGTGTCACTTGCAACCATGTGAGCTCAGGAGACACAGCTTAGAAACCTGGAGCTTTAGAGATGCCTGACTTAGTATAGCCACCAATTATCAGCCCAGGGCCAGACCCAAGCATCTCAGAGTGGCCAGCAGAAATTCAAGAGCAAAAGAACACACACAAAAATTCTGAGATCTTTTTGGAGAAATGATTCTTCAGAATATAGGACTACCCAAAACTGGATAAAGAAGGAAGGTACTAAAGGAAGTTCCATCGTTGGGACAAAGAGGAAATCTCTGATGCACAAATAATGCTGCTGACATTTGTGTCCTAAACCAGTGGAGAGCTACATTTTTATTTTTTGCAAAGACTAACATAGGTGGTTGGGGTTGGGAGGGTTATTATATGTTTATGAATTGTTTTTTTCACATTCACAATGAAAATAGCTCTCTTGAATCCTATGGGAAAGAATATGTATCTTCTCATTGTTGTGGAGAAATATGTTAAGTGTGAAAACTGTGATTTTGACCATTCAAAAAATGTAATACCTGGGCATATTTGAAAGCGAACAACAGAAACAGCCTTCAAATTTGCTATGCCTTAGAATTGTTTAGGGCTCTAGAGTTCATGTGGTGCATTCACTGCTCTTTCTCTGCTTGGGCACCTGCGAGCCTAGGGAAAGCACAAGATTAAAGACTGAATTTTGCAGAGATGTGGAGGTGGGATCTTTTAAAATGCAAAGATCCTTGAGAAGGAACAAATGAACAAGTTCAACAAGCTCTTCTCATATCCCATAGGTGAAGCCTCCAGCCTTTAATGCCTTGAGCATGGAGGTATGGAGACAGGAAATTTAAGGGAATGGTAGGAAAACACTGCTGCCAAAACAATCGGTTTGAATTTTGAGTTACACGCCTACACTTATCCTACCCCTAAGCATTGTAAATAAGGGGTTCAAGAGCTTTTAAATGGTGGTAAATATGTACTGGTGATGCTCATGTATTCCGTGTGTGTGTGTGTGGTTGTTGAAATAAATTACCACAAACTCGGTGGCCTAAAAGAACAGAAATTTATTCTCTCACAGTTCTGGAAGTCTCAAGTTCATAATCACCATCACTGGGCCAGAATCGGGATGTTAGCAGAGCTCGCTTCAGAGGTCTAGGAGAAAATCTACTCCTTAGCTCTTCCCACCATTTCCTTGGCTGCTATCATTACTTGGCTGATGACCACATCCTTCTATCTTGGGTTAACATCCACAAATCTCTTTCTGTTCCATCTTCCCATCTCCTTCTCCTCTTCTCCACCTTTAACACCAGAGGATGTCAAATCTCCCTCTGCCTTCCTCTTATAAGGATACATGTGATTGCATTTCAGGTCCACCCAGATAATCTAGGATGATCTTCCATCGCCAAACCCTTAACTTAATCATACCTGCAAAGACACCCCACCCCTTGTTTTTGCCATATAATATAACATTCTTAGTTCCCGGGGATTAGATATCTTCTGGGAGAGCTATTTTCAGCTAACTACACCCCAATTGGTTGTGATGGAAAACATTACTTTAAAAAGGGAGTTAAGATCCCTTTTCTACCCATGTTATGGAAGGGAGGAAGGAGAGAGAGAAACTGGGGAACAGGTGTGTGCTGGCAGTACAGTCAGAGGCCAGACCCTGAGAATAAGAGAACAGGAGAGCTGGATCCAGGAAGAAGATGTTCCCACTCAGATCCTCTAAGAGTATTGCCATTCAGGAACCAGTATGTAATGGAGGTAGACAGGAGAAGTTTGGATCCTTGGAGCTGGGGAAGCTTGAAGAGGAGGGTCAGTGGCCTCTGTGTAGTCAGGAAACAGGCCTGGGACACAGATAGAAAATGGGTCCATTGCCATGACAGCTTGGGCCTGGATGAAAGATATATAAGAAAGAATGATATTCAACCCTTCTGAGCATTTGACACGAGTCATCCTCACCCTTGAATCACTCCCTTCTGGCTCTCCCACTTCTCTGACTGTCCCCTCTAAGTCTCTGCTTTAGCTCCAGCTGTCCACAGCAATGACCTGCTCCTAAGGTGCCCACTGTGGGCTGTTTTTTCATCCCTGATTCACTTCCTGCACAATAAATAGAGTGAGACAGTAGGTGTTAAAAGCACAGGTGCTGAAGTCCCACTGCCTGGCTTTCGATTCTGGCTGTACCCACTCCTGTGGGTGTGGTCTCAGACAATTTACTTATAGGCTGCTCTGCTGAGCTTTAGAATCTTCTCGTGTGAAATGGGGACACTTGGATTGAGGAGCTAATGAGATAAAGCATGCAGTTAGCTGGCAGCTAGTGGATGGCGTCCGCGGCTGTTCTTGTTGGTTTCGTGTGCTGGCTTGCTTGTTTCAGCTCTCCAGCTTGTCTCCCCTGTACATCCGAGCCCACAGAGGGTGCTGGCTAGCGACAGTCAGTGTGGAGATGGGCAGAACTGGAAGCAAGAGGAAGGGGAGAAAACCTGGGTGCCAAGTCTGTCATGGGGTGGAAAAAACATCTTTCTTCTTTTCACCTGTGGGCAGAAGACTAAGGAGAAATGCTAGGGCTGTGCTTGGTGTTGGTCAAGGGCAACAAAAAGCTTACTTGGGCAGCCCCCAGGCTGACTTTGCCCCGATCCTGCAGCCAGCAGCAGCCTCTATAACTGCCTGACCCCTCAGCTTCCAAGTTCCCTGGGCCCATAGGGAAGATGAAGGGGCTTCGACCGAGGCTGCATAGTGGAAAACAGAACCCGGGGAGAAAAGCAGGAGCAAGAATTATTTAGCAGGAGAAGAGGCAGCTGAGGAGCAATTTAATAACAGCTTTTGACGCTCCAAAGAGTTATTAGATAGAAATTGGTGACCAGCTGGTCTCTGCTCAGAGGACAGGGCCAAAGGAAATGAGTTTACATTCTGTGAAAGGAGATGCTCAGGTTAGATAAAAAGGAAAAAATCTTCCTGTCAAGGTAAAAATGGGCTGTTATAGGAACTGTGGCAAATACTTTGGGTGCATGAAGGCTGGTGCCAGGAAGACGGGACTTCTGAGCTCTCAGGGATGCCTTGATCCAGGGCTCCTAATAGTAGGTTCCCAGTCCCCCTAAATGAGAAAGTGCTCTTTCCCTTTTCCTATGGCCAGAACGTGCTTTTTCCCAACCAGGGAAGTGACCGCTCCTTCCTCCCCACTCCTGACCCCATCCCACCTCCTACCCCCAGGAACACAATCCTAGGAACTGTGTTGAGAATAATGGGCTGTCCTATTGAGAGTGTGATGGATGCTGAGCCACATACATGCATCCTCTTTTCTTTAATAACCAAAAGCAGAATGCCCCCAAACACCACATGAATGCACAAAAGACTTATGAGTAGCCCTATGCCTTCTCTCAGAGATGAGCTTTCTCTGTGTATGAGAAAATGTGTTTTCTCTCCTGGAATACAGAATGACAAAATCAGCTGCAAGTGGCTGGACCTGGTCCCCTTGTCTCATTCATTCAACAGACATTTATGGAGCGCCTGGTCTATGTTAGGCTCTGCTCTGTGCACAGGCTCAGCATGGGAGCAGAAGGCAGAGGGACCAGCAGCTTGTAAAACAAATCAGCTCCATGTAGCAGTGAAAAGCAGAGAGGAGGATCGTCTCTTCTCACAAACAGAAGATGCTGGCCTTGTGCATTTTTCCCAGACGTGCAGTCAACCACACGACCTGATATTTAGCTCTTACTCTGTGCCAGGCCACATACTTACATAAATGTAAGTTTTTTCTTACTATTTAGTGTCTCATTTAATCTTCATGAGCTCATATTGAGATCACTGTTATTAATTCTCTCACAAAATAATATCAGCCTCATAGGGTTGTAGCAAGTTAAACAAATTAATATAGTAAAGCTTGCCTGGCTCCTAGCAAGTCCCATATAACTATCAGCTATTATAATTACCACTGCTGCTGTTATTATTCAGAGACTAAATGATCTCTCCAAGTTTGCACAGCTTGTAAGGCAGAGCCAAGCTTTGAACCCATGTTTATCTGACACCAAAGTCCGTGACCTTTCTGTCCATCTACCACACATGGAGGTACCACACGTAGCAGGCAAAAACACAGGCTCTGAGGGTCAGAGAGACAGATCTAGATTTGAACCAGCTTTGTCATTTACTAGCTGTGTGACCTTGGGCAAATCACTTTACCTCTCTGAACTTCAGTTCTTGAATCTGTAAATGAGAATAATAATAGTACCTACCCTCAAGGTTAATTTTAAGAATTAAGTGATATAAGACATGAAAGCTCTCATAAGTGCTAAATGCATGTAATTATTATTGCTATCATCAGCCATTGAAGGGTGAGGCAAAGACATAATTCATCAAACAAAACCTCTACACTGGGAAAAAGGAGGCAGGCTGCTTTGACCTTCAGGTCATCTAGAGACCTCTTCCAAACACATGTGGATATACTATCAAGGAACAGCTTTTTTGGTAGTTGAGAATTTTACCAAAGAGTGTATGTTTCTCTCTCTCTAAATCCACAAATGCTGGCCAGAAATCCCTGAGTGTCCTGGACACTTTAAGAACTCTGGGTAGATCAACAACAATATCAGAGGCTTCGGCTCTAACGTGGCAGAGCAGCCAACACAGCTCTACAGTGGCAGCGTTTCTATCTTTGAAGGCCAGAGGTGGACTTTAATGCTGCCGCCTGCACACAGAGAGCAGAGGAAACTGTCTGGCGCTTCCGAGAGAGCCCCACTCCCGCGATATGTGCTTGACACCTATCTCCAGAGACCGCATGAGAGAAAGACAAGGTTGAGAGTCAGAGTGCAAGCGGGTGGGTTCAAAGACTTCGGCTGCTGCTGCAAGATGGCTCCTGTGTCTTTCAGCTGGGTTGCTGTGCTAAGACCCTTTCTTTGAGTAAGATGTTATTTTAAAATATTTTTTAGTTGTTTTGGGGAGTAAATTCAACAACCCACTAACTGAGTCCCTTGCAATAACCATCATCTTTTATTGAAAATGGCAGATCCCTTGCTCAAAATGCAGGTGAGAATCAAAGTGCAAAGCAGAGACCCCTTTAGTGCAGGATGGTTCTACCTGGGCTAGGAAGCCAGTGACCACCTGGAGCCTCCTAACAGCAAATGCTCACATAGCGCTTACCATGTTCTGGTATTATTTTAAGTGCTTTATGTATATTAACTCATTGAATTCTCACAACTCTACGAGGTTGGTATAATAATGTTATCCTCCTCATGCTATAGATGGGGAAACTGAGGCACAGAGAGGGTAATAACTAGCCCAAGGTCAAACAGCTAATAATCTGCTGAGCCACGATTTAAACACAACCATTCCAGCCCCAGAATGTCTTCTGTTGACCTATGAGCTGTACTCAGACCTCTCCTTCCATGCATGAGCATAGGGGTACACCTGAGACCTTGGAACCTCTAAAGGAAACTGAAGCAGCACTTGGGTGGGAGGATGCGAGATGATGGCTGTCAGTGCTGCATTTGGAACCGACTCTGGAATCGGCTATTTTCCTTTCTTGTTCTTTTTTGAGTGACGGGAGTGGGGGTGTCAGTTGATTGGTCAATTATGACGTACTAGTTTCATCCTTCAAAGAGGGGATTTATTCCTGGATGCAAATCTAAGTGTGGTGTCAGATCCATGTTTTCAGCCACAGAGCAATGTGGCTAGCAAGTATCCCACAGGGCCAGGGTCAGAAGCTGCAGTGGGGGGACAAGTCCCTTGCTACAAACGGGGTGTATGAAGGCTCACAAACTGTGATGTGAGGGTCTGTGTGATCCCGTAGGGGCAAGAGGCCACATCATCCAGCCAAAGGTGACCAACATCAAGCCTTGAGTAGGGGAAGAGCCTCAGTGGCAACTCTTACCCTCCACTGTAGCATGGCAACTTTAGGGCTCACACAGATGAAATGTTTTCAGAGATGGATTTACAAAGATAGATAGTGCAGAAAAGCAAAGGGAATGACCCACTCTAGGTGTGTGTGGAGTAGGGGCATCCCTGGGGGAGACTCCAAACTACCCTGACAGACATCCCCAAGGCTGTGGTCTTGGCTCAGTCCATCTAGAACCTGGCTACCCTGGCGAATTGACCCTCGGCCACTTTCAAGGACTCGAGTTCAATCCCAAGACTATTTTGGGCATCTGTAGAAGTTCCTGAAAGCCTCACTTAGGCCTATGGAAATGACGGTAGCTATAGTCTAAGGCATCTGCCTTGCATTCACTGGTGACCTCACTTCTACCACCTACAAAGCCCAGCACCTACCCTCCATTTCTCTGCTCCCCATGCACCTCCGCCTTGCTCAGTCAAGCTCCCTTCACTCTCACTTCACCAGAGGAAGGACAGCAGGTTCTGTTGCTTCCAGGAAGAGCCCACCACAGGCCTCTCCACAGGACCATCTCCAGCAAGGCCACTGAGTCACAGAGGTCCAGGGAACGACAGCATCCTCGAGGTGGAGTGGTTACACGCAGGCCCTGGCCAATCAGATCGACACTGACCATAAGAACCAGGCCATCCGTGCTGGCACATACCAGCCCAGACCCGGAGCAGGGAGCCTTGGCAGTCACATCATTTCCAGCTTTCTTTTCTGATTGCTCTGTGCATGCGTGTTATCTTTCCCTACCACCCCCAACACATCCTTGAGCTTTTAGAGAACCTTGTCATAGGAGATGATATTTTAAACATTTATCTCAAAAAGTAACAATTAGCTGCATTGACTGACGGCTTGGTTAATGAATTGGGAGAACTAGCTTGAGGGTGTCAGTGAACTCTGTGACTCATCCTCTCCACGGATCAGCTACCCCGATCCAGAGCAAAAGCGCTGCGAGGGAGGAAGACAAGATGAGATTTCCAGGCACCAAGTCTGAGCCAGGCCTGTTGCCACGTCATCTCTAATCTTCACAACACCCTTAAGAGGGAGCTTTTGCTTTCGAAAGAAATGGAGTGCATGGAGCTTTCATGTTCCTGAGGAAGTCTTCTGGGGGTAGGTGGCTCATCTGGGCAAATGCACCATGCCTCAGGTCTTGGCATCCTTAGCCTTACAGGTTCAGAAAACTGCAGGTCAGAACAAAGAGTAGACCTATTTCTCAGGGATAGACTCATGTGAACCAAGCTCAAGACCAGATCTTGCCATGGCCATGGCAATGAGAAGTGCACCATCACATGAACCTGAACAGCCAGTATCTCTCTCTTTGGATGCTGGAGGCCAAATTGTTCAAAAACAGCCGCAGCTGAATATGGAGTCAGAAGAGTTCAGTCAAAGGAGAATCCACACTAGAGCTCAGAGGACTCTAATTCCAGTCCATTGATTGAGCCCCAGCTCCAGAGTCACCTGTGGTTCCCACCCTCATCTCTGCTACCAAGATTATGCCCCACACACCCCTTCTGTGCTCCAAAACACAGTCCCACACAGCACTGATCACACTGCCTCAACAGTCCACAGTCACACTGAGGAGTCCACCTGCCCTGCTAGACACTGCACTCCTTTGAGATATGAAGGTGCCTTGTTCCTGGAACATCCCCTTGGCCTGCCATAGAGCAGGTGCTCAGAAACTGTTTACTTAAGATGTAAAAAAATGTAAATTGTGGGCCTGGGCTCCATTCTCCCTGGGCAGTGCTGGGGTGGGCCTGTCAACTCAGGTTCTTTCTTTCACAGGCTGTGTGCTGACATCAACCTTCTATTGATTCTTTAAGCAGTGTAGATACTGCTGTGAGTTAGTTTCCTACTACCAAATTGTGATAACACACCAGCGTTACCTTCCCAAGATTATACCCAGGCACCTTGACTGAAGGTTTGCGTATTCCCAGTCACACAGTCACAGTCCCACGGGATCCCTTGGGTCGCTCCATTTATAACTTCTTTTGTGCAGAGGTTAAGATTTAGCTCTCAGAGGGCAACCAGAATGTCTAATTGGGAGTGGTTAAATAAACTATGCCTATTTCCACTGGAATACTGTGCAACCAAACACAGTGATATGTACAAGACAGTTTTAGTACACCAGAGGAATGCTTATTCTATATGATGAGGAAAATCAATCAGTGAAAAATTTGTGTATATCATATGATTTTAACTATGCAAATAAAGAGCAAAGATAAAATGCTGGAAAAAAAATCTGTGACGTTGCTAGAAGCAGCTACTTCTATATGGTGAGATACTAAGTGGTTCCTCCTTTATTTTCATGCTTTTCTCTTCTTCTCAATCTATAAGTATTGTGTTACTCTTATCATTAAGTAAAGCAATAAACTTTAAGGAAAAAAGTTATGAGCAGAACATTTCCCATTTCTGTAAACATATATTGCTATTTAATTATGCATCCTCTGATTGATTTTTGGTTGGGGGAGGTACAGGTCACAGAAAACCTGAATAAAAAAATAAAAAAATAGGTCTTCTCCTTGCTCCCGTATCCCAGGTGGAAGATCTGGATGTTGAGGCTGACTCTCCTGCCTGGGCTCTTCTCCTTCCCCAGCACCTCTTCTCATCCACATCATTTTCCCAGCAGCCTTCCCAGAGGCTGCCTTCCCTCCTGCCAGCATGGGAAATATGTATTTAGATGGAAAAATACGTATACTGCTTTCAGTGAAGGGCAATGTCATTGCTGGAAAGGCTTTAAGTGCTTTACAACTATTTAATGCTTTAAACAAATCTCTCCTTGTAGTGCTTTTTAAAATTTGGCCTCACTTGAGATTCATATATGAAATTTCCCTTTTTGAAGTGAATGGTTCAGTGGCATTTAGTACTCTCACAATGTCATGCAGCCACAACCTCTATCTGGTTCTAAAATATTTTCAAATATGCAATCAGCTGTTCCCATTCCCTTCTACCCCAAGACCCTGGCAACCACCAATCTGCATTCTGTCTCGGTGGATTTACCGGTTCAGGCTGTTTCATATAAATGGAATCATATGATATGTGATTTTTTGGTCTAGCTTCTTTCACTTAGCATATTTTCGGGGTACATCCACCTTGCAGCATGCGTCAGTACATCATTTCTCCTTATGATAGAATATCATTCTATTGTATGTATACACCACAGTGTATGTATCCATTCATTCACTGATGGACATTTGGGTTGTTTCCACCTTTTTGCTATTGTGAATAATGCTGTTGTGGACATGGGTCTATGTGTCTGACTCCTATGTAATATTAATGAGCTGCATTTGAATATCTGTGCTCACTCTCTCCAGGCTTCCATCTGTGGACCCCACTTTCAGGAGCCAACTTTCTGTGCTTCGGAACAAGGCAAAGTCTCAGCAATTTAGCAAGAGGAAATGATTGCAGATTTGAAAATAACCAGTAATGACAGGGCTTGGGTCGTAGGTGGGTTCCAGGATCAAAATTACCAGGAGAAAAAGGGCACATGACAGAGGAGTACCGACTGCTACTCATCCCCGTGCAAATTGGTATTTAATTAAGCAAAATGATGGCAATAAAACCAGCTGCATCATATTTTCTCATGCTATTCATTATTTTTACCTGAGAGTAAATTTCACTTGTGTCTCTAGCTCCTTGTGGGGTACAGCTCTGGCTGGGTCCCCAGACATCTCCAGAGTCAGAGCGTCACACAGCTCAGCTGACAATGGGCTCCCAGGTGCCTTAAGGCTCATGAACTAGCTTCTCCAAACCGTCAAAGAATAGTAAAGGCAGTGAGCAAGACATCATCGAAATAGAATGATCCACCCCTACCTGTGTTCCAGTCACACTGGCCAGACGAGCATAAATTAGGAAAAACAAGTCAGAGAAAGAGTTGAATATACTTGTTCAGAGCCAGACTCTGGAACTAGAGAGCTTCTGGCTTGGAGTTGAACTCTGGCTCCACTTCTTACTAGCTGTGTGATTTTGTGCAAGTCACTTAACCACTCTGAGCCTCAATTTCTCAAATGTTAAACTGGGGAAAGTAAAAAGTATCAACCTCACATAACTGCTGTGAAAATTAAGAAAGGAAGGTAAGACATTTCAGTGTAAATGCTGAGTAAGGGTTGACTAGGATGCTATTAACAAAGAATAGTTCCAGGACTGCAGTCACTGCCAGCAAAATTGCAAGATCCCAGTCTTCTATCCCTTCTCTTTGATCAGGAAGTCCCCAAGGAAACAGATTTAAGTCTCATTGTTTCCCTCAAGGAAGAACTCCCTAGCTCGAGTCACGCACAGCCCAAAGACCCTGCCTGGCAGAGGCTGATGTCAACAAAGCGAGGAGCTCTCCATTCTGCAGGGGCGTGGATTATCTCAGACACCACCTGGCCGCCCGCAGCATCTAGAAGGCAGCCTTAGCACCCAAGCGGAGCCTGGAGGCCAACGTCTGGATGACTCCTGCAGGGAGACTGGGGTCAGGTGGGGGCAATACCTGTCTATGTTTTTGGCTTCCTTTCTTCTTTTTAAGAATTGTATCTCCGTCTCTTGAACCCAGGAGGTGGAGGTTGTAGTGAGCTGAGATCGTGCCACTGCACTCCAGCCTGGGTGAAAGATCAAGACTCCATCTCAAGTAAGTAAGTAAGTAAATAAATAAATAAATAAAAATTATATCTCCATTTCTTTAACAGATGAGTTGATTTAAAAATATTGAGCTAATAACAGGTAATACATGAATGTGGCAAAAATAAATACAGAAATGAATAAACTCTAGAAAACGTGGAGTCAAGTGTACCTTTTAGGCCTATGATTGTGTGACTTGCATGACAATCCCTCAAGCTCATCTGATTTCTTTGGCTCGACCCCATACCCACCAAATAGCCTTTTCCTTATTTATACTCACTCTGAGCCAGCCTCTACTGTATGTGCTGGGAGATACAAGGTGAGAACGACATGCTCCGTGTTGTCACCCGAGTGGAGGAGCAGGCCTGCCTACCGACAGCACAAGAGAGGGAGCTAGCAAAGGGAATTCCTTTCTATGTGTCTGTCTATGGCGTTTCTGGGCTGAGCTTTAAGTCCCTGAAACATCTGGTCTCCGAGCCAATCAGATTCAATCAAGGAATTTGATCAAAACAGAGGCTACGGGGCTAGGACTTGGTAATATGCTGGTATATTCTCATGGCAATATTGTCATACCCAAGTGATGACATCATGATAAGGTGCAGTGGGGATACTGCACTGCGCTGTCATATTCTAATCTTACTGTTACGGTTTGGTGGTGTCATGCGGTAGTGTCCTTTGTAGCACCGGGTTGTAACCTCACAGGTGGAGTTGTGTTGGTGTTCAGGCCCATTTTGCGGTGGTGAAGGTTCTGGTCATGTGCTATTGCAGAACTCTGGTTTCTTGATCTTAGTATTCTGATGCCCACTTGCATGGTGGCTTAGGGCCATGGTAGCTTTGCTGTGTTCTGGCTTTGTGATCTTGCAATGTGACGTCGTAGTGAGGTATGTGTGGCATTGTCTTTCTTGAGACACTGCGACCTTGCCGTTTCCTCCTAAAACCCCAAAGAGGGCACCAAACACATTACGCGTTTCTCCTGGGGCATAAAAGCATGTAGTGACAGTTACCTGGGAAGTCTAACAACACAATCTCAGCTTTGTCTCAGATGTCTGCCTCCTGAAGCTTACACCTAAAAGTCAGCTGTTAGCCCACCACAGAGGAGGCAGGCTGGGAGCAGAGGCACAGCTCAACCCCTCAGCTAGGATTCACCTTTGTCTGGCATCAGCAGAGAAGGCCTGGTCCATCACCAGGGTGGGGGGTGGTTTCACAGCATGGCTAGGATACCAGGGCTTTTGTACTTTGAGAGATCTTGAGAGTTGACTGTAGAAAGTGAAAAACTGTCACCATCCCTCCTTTTCAACACTGTAAAGGAGAGATGATAACAGTGCCACCATGTAGGGGCTTAAGGCTTAACTGAGAAAAGTTCACGTCAAAGACTTCACAGAGCACCTTGCAAAAGAAAGAGCTCAATGAGACACAGATAATTTTTCTTTCCACCTTTATTTCACAAGTATTAATTTCAGTGTGTGGAGCCCACCACCATCCATTTTAAAGGTTCTTTGTGGTTTCTCACAGGAGTCCTAACACTGTCACATTTGAATAGGACTGTTGGTGGTCTGCATATAATGCCTAAGCAACCATGGCAGGCATAGAATTTGACGTCTTCCCCTCACCTCCAACTTCAAATTTCCAAAGATGTTTGGTGGTTCTAGAAAAATGGTAGTAATGATGTCATTTTTCATCTTTTTGAATCGCTCCACAAAATAGAGATTAAGACAGCAAAACCAACATCTTGCAGACAATATCTATGGCAAAACAAAGAATTCACCAGCCCTCAAATATGAGCAAATGAGAAAAAAATATCACCATATCATGAAGACCACATGGCATCAGCAAGTGTGCAGGAGGAAGCAAAAGGAGAGACAGCAGGATTTATGTTGAACTTGAGAGCCAGTGCAAAATTGCCAGTGGATGCTCCCAAGGGAAAAGAACACAAACTGGGGAAAATAGCCATAATTAGCAGGGCCTTGTAGACTTCAGTTTGTGAGTTCAGGATCAGAGAGAGCTATAGCAATCTAAGTTCTATAAATCCTTAGAACTAAGCAGCTCTCCCTTCCGGGATGAAGGTCCACACTGAATAGAAATTACTAGGAGTAAAATCAAATTTAAGCAGGACAGGACATGAAGGGCAAAGGAAAGAAAAATTTCTGATAAAAATAAGGAAAGGTAACCCAGCCTGCAAATCTTAGGATACATAAGATACATTTTTGTACATTTTGTAATAATAACAGAATAGTTCTATGAACGGTTCTGGATAGTTCTAGAACAGGATTCTATATAACAGAATTCCAGAACAGTTCTAGAACAGAATTCTAGTGCTTTGAAGCCAGGGAAGAAACCCTGGCCTACTCTCTTCTTCAAAGGGAATAGGAGAACTCATGCCCTTTAAGCAACAACAAGAAAGGATTGTGATTGGATCCTACACTAAGATACCTTAAGAAAAAAAGAGGGCCGGGAGCAGTGGCTCACACCTGTAATCCTAGCACTTCGGGAGGCCAAGGCAGGTGGATCACCAGACAGGAGTTTGAGACCCCAACCTGGCCAACATGGTGAAACCTCGTCTCTACTAAAGATACAAAAATTAGCTAGGAGACGTGGCGTACAACTGTAATCTCAGCTACTCAGGAGGCTGAGGCAACAGAATCACTTGAACTCAGGAGAAAGTTGAAGTGAGCTGAAGAAAAAAAGAGAATTGTGAGCAGATTAATGTTCCCACAGAGAATAAACTATGCCAGATATGAAAAATAAAAATGCAGAGAAGAAAAAAATAGAAAATTCCAGGCCCAAAGGGTTTCCTGAGTGAATTCTATCCAAAAAATATTAAAATAAATAATGCCAATCTTTCAAAAACTGTTTTAGAAAATAAAAGATAGAGAACACTTTCAAACTTATGCATAGACCAGAACAACATTGGTACCAAAACTCTACAAAGGCATTAGCCATTACAGATTAATATCTTCCATAACTACAGATATAAGGTCTTTAAAATATTAGCAAATAACATACAAAAAATATTGAAAAGATAAAACATCATGGCCAAATAGGGTTTATCTGAAGAAGACAAGGTTATCATAATTTTTTTCTCTTTTTGGATACAGGGTCTCACTCTGTTTCCCAGGCTGAAGTGCAGTGGTGAGATCATGGCTCACTACAGCAACCTCTTGGACTCAAGTGATTCTCCCACCTCAGCCTCGCCAGTAGCTGGGACCACAGGTGCATGCCACCATGCCTGGTTAGTTTTTGTATTTTTTGCAGAGATGGGATTTCACCATGTTGCTTAGGCTGGTCTTGAACTCCTGGGCTCAAACAATCTGCCACTTTATCTTCCCAAAGTGCTGGACTTATAGGCATGAGCCACAGCGCCCAGCATAATGTAGTTTTTGAAAAGCAATCAATGTAACTACTAACACAAAAACCATATGACCATTTCAGTAAATGCAGAAAAAATCCTCTCATAAAATTGAATACCTGTTCATTAAAATAAAGACACTTCTCAACAACAACAAAAATTCCTCAATCTTCTTGTTAGTATGAGTCCTCTAAAAAGTAGACACCAAGATAGGAATAGGCTTGCAGAAGATTTATTAAAGGAGAGGCTATGGAAAAGAAAAAAAGAAGAAGGCTTGAGGGAACATGAGTTGTTGGATCATGATACAGATCTGAGCCCAGGTGAAAGAGAGAGAAGAAGGTAGTTGGTTCAGATGCATCTGAACATCCAGTGCAGCTCCCAAAGAGTTAGTCAAGACCATCAGGGCATCCTGAAGCCAAAATCACCTACCAGAGAGAGGAATCCCAAGTCTCCTAGGCATTGGCTGGGAGAAGCCTTTGGGATGCATGGCTGCAGCACAAATACAGTGATGGATTTCAGAATGCAGCTGCTAGGGCTGTCACCATTATGCCCCCAGAGTTGGAAATCTGAAAGGTGCATTTACATAGCCACCAAGTTCTGTTACAGGGTGTTCACAAAAATTTGAGAAAAAAAAAATACCATTTACAACAGTCTCACAAAACAGAAAGCATTTAGGAATACACTTAACAAAGTATATATAAGTCATCTACATTGAAAACTATAAAATATTTGGAAAATTAAAGAGGACTCAGATATGTGAAGAGGCAGACCATGCTCTTGGAATGGAAGGTTCTAGTTGTTAAGCTATCAATTGTCTTAAAATTGACATAGATTCGGTACAATCCTGTTATGGTGTGAATTAAGTCCTACTAAAATTTACATATTGAAGCCCTAACCCTCAGTACCTCAGAAAGTGACTGTTTTTTGGAGATGGGGTGATTAAACTAAAATGAAGCCTGAACTAAAAGTTCGGGTTGCGGAGGGGAGGGGGTTCCTAATCCAGTCTGACTGTTGTCCTTACAGGAAGAAGAAATTTAAACACAGAAACACCAGAGATTGACATTTACCAAGGAAAGACCATGGAGGACACAGTGAAAAGACAGCCAACTGCAAGCCAATGAGGCCTCAGAAGAAACACTACCTGCCAATACCTTGATTTTGGACTTTAAGCTACAGAACTGTGAGAATGTAAATTTCCATTGTTGAAACCACTCAGTCTGTGGTATTTTGTTATGGCCACTATAGCAAATTAATATAAATCCCAATCAAAATTACAGAAGGCATTTTTTTTAGAAGCTGACAACCTGTTTCTAAAATTTAAATAAAATGCACAAAGGTGCCAAGATCACACAGTGGGGAAAGGACAATCTCTTCAATAAGTGATTGGGAAAGTCAGATATCCACATGCAGAAGACTAGAATCAGACCGTATCTCACACCATACACAAAAGCCAACTCAAAATGGATTAAAGACGTAAGCCTAAGACCTGGAACTGTAAAACTACTGGGAGAAAATATAGAGGATGAGCCCTAAAACACTGAACTGGGCAATGATGATTTTGAATATGGCCCCAAAAGTACAAGCAACAACAGCGAAAATAGACAAATGGGATTATACCAAGCTGAAAAGCTTCTGCACAGCAAAGGAAACAATCAATAGACTAAAGAGACAATGGGAGAAAATACTTGCAAATCATATATTTGTTTAGGGGTTCATATTCAAAATATGTAAAGAACTCAATAGCAAAAAAAAACAAATTACTTGATTTTAAAATGGGCAAAGTTGTCCCTGTTCTCTGATGACTACCATCATGAAATTCAATTCTGGTTTTTAAAATTATATATTCCAAGATCTCTGAAAGATAATATCTGGAAGAGAGATTAAGTCATCTTTCACTTAGTATATAACCATCTGATATGGTTTGGCTGTGTCCCCACCCAAATCTCATCTTGAATTGTAGTTCCCATAATCCCCACATGTTGTGGAAGGAACCCAGCGGGAGGTAACTGAATCATGGGAGTGGTTACCTCCAGGCTGTTCTCGTGACAACAAGTAAGTTCTCACATGATCTGATGGTTTTATAAAGGGCAGTTCTCCTGCACATGTTCTTTGGCCTTGCCACCATGGAAGACGTGACTTTGCTTCTCCTTTGCCTTCCACTATGATTGTGAGCCCTCCCCAGCCTGAACACTTATTTCAGGCTAAAGATTTAAATAAATAATAAAAATGGGCAAAGGACATCAATAGTTATTTCCCAAAAAATGACACACAAATGGCCAACAGTCGTATGAAAAAATGCTCAATATCACTTATCACCATAGAAATGCAAATTAAGACTGCAATGAGATGTTATCTTATACTTGTTAGAATGGCTATTATAAAAAAGACAAACTACAGTAAGTGTTGAATAGGATATGGAGAAAAGGGATCTCATACACCGTTGGTATGTATATAAATTGTTGCAGCCATTATGGAAAACAGTGTGGAAATACAGAACTACCTATGACCCAGCAATCCCACTACCGGGTATACATCCAAAGGAAATAAAATCAATATGTCAAAGAGATATCTGCACTCTTATGTTCACTGCAGCATTATTCACAATAATCAAGATAAGAAATCATCCTACGTGCCCATCAATGGATGAATTAATAAAGAAAATATGGATGGAAAACTATTCGGCCATTTAAAAAAGTAATGAAATCCTGTTATTGTGACAATAATCATCAATCAGGAAGACATTATGTTAAGTAAAATAAGCCAGGCACAGAAAGACAAATATCACATGATCTTACTTATAATGGAATCTTAAAAAGGCAAATTCACAGAAGAGGGTAGAATGGTAGTTACCAGAGGCTGGACGATTAGAGAGATATTGGTCAAAGGATACAAAAATTTTAGTTAGATAGGAGAAATAAATTCAAGAGCTCTACTATATATCGTGGTGATTATGGTTAATAAAAATATATTTGATTCTAAAAAATTGCTAAGAGAGTAGATTTTAAATGTTCTCATCACAAAAATGATAAATATATCAGGCAATGCATGTGTTAATTAACTTGGTTTAGCCATTCTACATGTATACATATATCAAAATATATTGTACAACATAAATATATACAATTTTTTATCAACTACATAAAAAATGGAAAGGCAAATGGTATAGAATAGCCACAACAGTCCTATCAAAAAATGTTTTAAATAATAAGGCTTAAATTATCTGATTTCAAGACTTATTATAAAGTTACAGTAATCAAGATGGTATGCTACCAATGTAGGGACAGACAAATAGATCAATGGTACTGTCTAAAAAAGATAGAAATAAACCTACATGGGCCAGGTATAGTGGCTCATGCCTGTCATCCCAGCACTTTGGGAGGCTGAGGCAGGTAGATCACTTGAGTCCAGGAATTTGAGACAAGCCTGGGCAACATTGCAAAACCCTGTCTCTACAAAAAATACAAAAAGAAAAATCTAGCCAGGCATAGTAGCACGTGCCTCTAGTCCCAGCTACTTGGGAGGCTGAACTAGGAGAATCACTTAAGCCCTGGAGGTCAAGGCTGTAGTGAGTCATGATCACACCAGTGCACTCCAAGCTGGGTAATAGTAAAATCCTGTGAAAGAAAGAAAAGAAAGAAAGAAAAGGAAAGGAAGAAAGAAGAGAGAGAGAGAAAGAGAAAGAAAGAGGAAGAGGAAGAGGAAGGAAGGAAGGAGGGAGGAAGGGAGGGAGGGAGAAGGGAAAGGAAGGGAAAGAAGGAGGGAAGGAAGAGAAGGAGGGAGGGAGGGAGGGAGGGAGTAAGGAAGGAATAAAAGACCCACATGTATATAGTCAGTTGATTTTCAACACAGTATGAAAGCAGTTCAATGAGGAAAGAAAAGACTTTTCAATAAATGAAACAACTGTATATCAATTTATAAAAACTATGCCATATACAATGATTAATTCAAGATAGAAACTAGACTTAAATGTAAAAGCTAAAATAATAAAACTACTAGAAGAAAACTTAATATCTTTATGAGCTTGAGACAGGCAAACTTTTCCTAGAAAGAACATATACTTTTAAAAATCGACAAGTTAGACTTTGCCAAAACTGCTCATCATCGAAAGACACAATTAAGAAAACAAAAGGCAACTTACACACTCAGAGAAAATATTTGCAAAACATATCTGACAAAGCAATTGTATCCAAATTACATAAAGAACTTCTACAAATCAATAACAAAAAAAATCAAAAAAGAGGAGTAAAATGCTTCAAAATAAACACTACAAAAGAACATATATAATTGGCTAACAAGCATATGAAAAGATGATCAACATCATTAGTCATTAGATAAATTAAAATTAAAATCATAATGATATATTACCCCACAGCCATTAGAATGACTAAAATTAAAAAGACATAATAACAATTGCCAGTGAGGATACAGAGCAACTGGACACAATTAAGGAGCAACTAATACATTGTTGGTGGATTCTTAATCATACAACACTTTGAAAAAACAGTTGCTGATTTATTATATTGTGAGCCAACTATTCTAATTCTAGGTATTCACCCAAGTAAAATGAAACCATTGTACAACAATGTTTACAGCAGCCTTGTGCAACAATAAACATTGTAAAACAATATAGATAGCCGCTTTGTTCTTTATAGCTCCATGCTAGTATAATCCAAATCCATCGACAGATAAATAAGCTATGGTATATCTATTATGGAATACAACTCAGAAACTAAAAGAAATTATACACTCAAGAACATTTATGAATCTCAAAATATATGCTAAATATAGGAAGTCAGACACAAAAGAGTACATTCCGTATGATCCCAATGATACGGTCTGGCTCTGTGTCCCCACCCAAATCTCCTTTTGAATTACACTCCCATAATTCCCATATGTTGTAGGAGGGACCCGTTGGAAGATAATTTGAATCCTGGGGGTGGTTTCCCCTATACTATTCTGGTGGTAGTGAATAATCCTCATGAAATCTGATGGTTTTATGAGCGGTTTCTGCTTTTGCATCTTTCTCATTTTCTCTTGCTATCACCATGTAAGAAGTGCCTTTTGCCTCCCACCGTGATTCTGAGGCCTCCCCAGCTGTGTGGAACTGTAAGTCCAATTAAATCTCTTTTTCTTCCCAGTCTTGGGTATGTCTTTATCAGCAGCATGAAAATGGACTAATACAGTAAATTGGTACTGGGACTAGGATGTTGCTGAAAAGATACCCTAAAATGTGGAAGCGACTTTGCAACTGGGTAACAGGCAGAGGCTGGAACCGTTTGGAGGGCTCAGAAGAAGACAGGAAAATTTGGGAAAGTTTTGAACTTCCAAGAGATTTGTTGAATGGCTTTAACACAAATGCTGAAAGTGATATGAACAATAAGGTCCAGGCTGAGGTGTTTCAAATGGAGATGAGGAACTTCTTGGGAACTGAAGCAAAGATGACTCTTGATATGTTTTAGCAAAGAGACTGGCAGCATGTTGCCCCTGCCCTAGAGATTTGTGGAACTTCAAACTTAAGAGATATTATTTAGGGTATCCGGCAGAAAAAAATTCTAAGCAGCAAAGCATTCAAGATGTGACTTGGGTGCTGTTAAAATCATTCAGTTTTAAAAGGGAAACAGCATAAAAGTTTAGAAAATTTGCAGCTTGACAATTCGATAGAAAAAAGAAAACATTTTCTGAGGAGAAATTCAAGCTGGCTGCAGGAATTTGCATAAGTATTGAGGAGCCCAATGTTAATCCCCAAGACAGTGGGGAAAATGTCTCCAGGGCACTTCAGAGGCCTTCATGGCAGCCCCTCCCATCACAGGCCTGGAGGCCTGGGAGAAAATGGTTTCGTGGGCTGGGCCCAGGGTCCCCGTGCTATGTACACTCTAGGGACTTGGTGCCCTGCATCCCAGCCACATCAGCTGTGGCTGAAGGGGTCCAATGCAGAGCTCAAGCTGTGGCTTTAGAAGGTGTAAGCCTCAAGCCTTGGCAGCTTCCATGTGGTGTTAAGCCTGCAAGTGCAGAGAAGTCAAGAATTGAGGTTTAGGAACCTCCGCCTAGCTTTCAGAAGATGTATTGAAATGCCTGGATGCCCAGGCAGAAGTTTACTGCAGAGGCGGGGTGCTCATGGAGAACCGCTAGGGCTGTGCAGAAAGGAAATGTGCAGTCAGAGCCCCTACACAGAGTCCTTACTAGGGCACCACCTAGTGGAGCTGTGAGAAGAGAACCACCATCCTTCAGACCCTAAAGTGGTAGATTGACCTACAGGTTGCACTGTCTGACTGGAAAAGCTTCAGACACTCAATGACAGTTCATGAAAGCAGCTGGGAGAGAGACTGTACCCTGCAAAGCCAAGAGGCGGAGCTGCCCAAGACCATGAGAACTCACCTCTTACATCAGCATGATATGGATGTGAGATCTAGAGTCAAAAGAGATCATTTCTGACATTTCTTATTTTATTTTATTTTATTTTATTTAGATATTTAAAGTCTGACTGCCCTGCTGGATTTCAGACTCGCATGGGCCCTGTAACACCTTTGTTCTAGCCAATTTCTCCCACTTGGAATGGCAGTATTTACCCACTACCTGTACCCGCATTGTATTTAGGAAGTTGCTAGCTTGCTTTTGATTTTACAGGCTCATAGGCAGAAGGGACTTGCCTTGTCTTAGATGAGACTTTGGACTGTGGACTTTTGAGTTAATGCTGGAATGAGTTAAGACTTTAGTGGACTGTTGGGAAGACATGCTTGGTTTTGAAATGTGAGGACGTGAGATTTGGAGGGGCCAGGGCTGGAATGATATGGTTTGGCTGTGTCCCCACCCAAATCTCATCTTGAATTATACTACCATAATTCCCATATGTTGTGGGAGGGACCTGCTGGGAGATAATTTGAATCATGGGGGCGGTTTTCCCCATACTATTCTGGTGGTAGTGAATAAGTCTCACGTGATCTGATGGTTTTATCAGGGATTTCCGCTTTTGCATCTTCCTCATTCCCTCTTGCCGCCTTTTGCCTGTACGAACTGCATTTTGCCTCCCACCATGATCCTGAGGCCTCCCCAGCAATGTGGAACTGTAAGTCCAATTAAGCCTTTCTTCATCCCAGTCTCAGGTATGTCTCTATCAGCAGCATGAAAACGAACTAATACACCCATCTACATGATATTTGAAACTGGCAAAATTAAGCTATGGTGATAGATGTTAGAATGCTGTTTACCTCTGGAGTAGAGTAGGCATTTGTCTGGAAAGGAGGATGAAAGAACTTTCTAGAGTGATAGAATCATTTTCTAATCTTGATTAGTGTTTTGTTGCACAGTATGAATTTGTCAAAATCTTCAAACTGTACACATAATATGTTTTAGAGTCAGTAAGTTATGCCTCAAGAAAGATACTGCATTAGAAACAAAAAAATAAACTAATAAATCTAAAAATTAATTATTTCAAATATGAACATAATAAACAGTGTACTAGCTAACATATTAATAATTGAAGAAAAATGGGGGAGCCATGCACATAAACTTAAAAATGACAAGAAGGAAATAATCATCAAAACTTAGCAATTTTTTAAAAATCATGAGTCTACTTCATAAAATTCTTTGCAAATAAATTTGAAAAAGTAGGTGAAGTTAATAATTTCCATAACTTATCAAATTCAATCCCAGTAGAAACTGAGTCTAACATGTAAAATACCACAGAAAAAAATAGAGGAAGTTGTATAGAACCTTCCCACAAAAATGCACAAGGCTCAGATTATTTCTTGGGAAAATTTTATTTCTAAAAATCATTTTATAGTATGGCCAGGCACAGTAGCTCACACCCGTATTCCCAGTGCTTTGGGAGACTGAGGTGGTAGGATCACTTGAGCCCAGGAGTTTGAGACAAGCCTGGGCAACATGGTGAAACCATCTCCACAGAAAAAACAAAAATTAGCCAGATGGGGTGGCACACACCTATAGTACCAGCTACTTGGGAAGCTGAGGTGGGAGGATCACTTGAACCTTAGAGGTCAAGCCTGCAGTGAGCAGTGAATGTGCCACTGCACTGCAGCCTAAGTGACAGAGTGAGACCCCATCTGAAAAAAAAAAAAAAAGACTATTAAAAATATAAAAGAGGCCGGGTGTGGTGGCCCACACCTGTCATCCCAATACTTTGGGAGGCCAAGGCAGGTGGATCATGAGGTCAGGAGATCAAGACCATCCTGGCCAACATGGTGAAACCCCATCTCTACTAAAAATACAAAAATTAGCTGGGCGTGGTGGCGCATGCCTGTAGTCCCAGCCACTCGGGAAGCTGAAGCAGGAGAATTGCTTGAACCAGGGAGTCGGAGGTTGCAGTGAGCTGAGATTGCACCATTGCATTCCAGCTTGGCAACAGAGCGAGACTCCATCTAAAATACATATATATATATATATGTGTGTGTGTATATATACATATACATATATATATATATATAAAATAACAGTAACATGAATCTCAATATGAAAATGATTGTATCAACAGAATGAAACTACAGATTAATATCACTTATAAATATCATAATAAAAATACCAATTAATCAGAATCCAATAGCATATTAGAAAATTCAACATGAGCAAGTAGTGTTTATTCCAAATAAAGGAAAAGTAATTCAATATACTAAAATCCACTACTATTATTCACCATAGTAATAGAGCAAAGAATTAATATAAGTATGTAACTAGAAGCTCCAAAAGAGTCAAGGGAAAACTACAAACAAAAGAATTTAGTAAAGTAGGTTACAAAACCAATACACAAGAACCAGGAGTCTTCATATATACAAATAAATTTTTTTTTCTCAGAATAACATGACTGTAACAAAAATTTGTCTATGTTGGAAGAGGAGAACCCCTTTGTGAAAGCCAAAAAAAATGAAATATCTAGGCATAAATTTAACAAGACATGCCCAAAACTTATATGAAGAAAAGCTATAAAACAATTTTAAAACACAATGACTGCCATGGTCAGGGTCATGTCAGGACTCAAGAAGCAACTCAGGAAGCAACTCAGGAAAAATGCTCCCACTGGCCAGACATGGGAAAATCTGGGCATCAAAAAGGATAATAACTGCAATTGAAACACATCAAATATGTTCACATTCATGAGTTCTTAACGATACCATGAAACAGAAAAATCTCAATTAGCACTTCTAGAGGGTGGAAGGGAACCAACCCACTAATCCAAATACTGGTAAATGCAGGGAAAGAAGCATTTAACCTGTGTTTCCTGATTAAGTTATATCATAAAGTAGCAGATGGTTGGTGAGAAAAAAATCCTTTCTATAGAACTATTCTGTATAATGAATGAAGAAGGGATGACAGAATTAGAACACTACCATTTTGCAAACTCCTAAATGAAATGATGGCTCTTGGCAATGATTATCAATGGCTGGCTGTTCCATCACAAAAAGAAACAACCAGTCATTATAGGCTGGTGGTTGGAAGCACATGACAATACCTGTAATGTAGACTTACAAACAAATAAATACAACTGAGTCAGACCAAGTCACTAGTTCTAGCTACCATTATACAGGAAATACAGAGAACAAAGGAGCATGGTAAAGGCCACCACAGGGATGCAATCCTATCTAGAAAATAAAAAATGACCTGCTCTCTTCAACAAATAAATTACAAGAGGACAAAAGCATAGCTGGGGAACCTATAAATTGAAGAGACTAAGAAATATCGACCAATTGTAGTGCATGAATCTTATGTAAACCCTGATTCAAAGAAGCCAACTGAAAAAAATATGAGATATTGTGGAAATTAGAACACTGGATATTTAATATTAAGACATTATTGTCCATTTTTTCATTGTGATAATGGTATTATGATTTTTTTAACATCCTTTTCTTTTAGAAATGCACACAAATATTCAAAGGTGAAGTGATATGGCATTATGGGGGCATTTCAATTAATCTGGTGGGGAGTGTAGATAAAATAGCTGTGAGTTTATTGTTTTGACTGGGTTATGGGCACATGGGGGTTCATTATACTATTTTCTTAAAATTTTGTAAATTTTTGAATTTATCTTTAAAATTTCTAATGCAAGAGATTCATAGAGTTAGTAATCATGATGCTTCAGGTATAAATAATGGCAGACCTCTGAAAGCAGAGAATTGAGCAGGAAAATACACTAAGCACCGGTAACTCATCACAAAATGTATCTTTTTCTTTCATCACTTTGGGCAGCCTTACTTTTGCTGAAGCCAATTAGCTGTTAAACAAATGCCCCCTCAGAGTGTGGCACAATAAACTCTCCTTCTAGAGAGGATGCTGCACCTTTCCACTGGACACTGATAGCCCAAGCTAAAGCTAGTCGAGGGTATTCTGCTAACTCCCAGTCATGATGGCTCAACTGAGGGTAGTTAGCACCCTGCCGACGTGTTCAATAACATCCCTCAAACACTCAGGCAGCTCAATCACCTTTCCTGCCTCTTACCTGCCCCCTCTGACCTGGCCTATCTAGTCCATGGAGAGCTCTCCTTCTCTAGGTTTTAATAGTTACACTTTTTCACTGAAAGTTCCCTGCCTGTATTACCTGTATCATCTCTGTTCTCCAGGCCTGCTTTTATCAAAGTCTCACACAGACACACACACACACAAACACACCACACACACAGAGTACCTAGTGGTATCTTATAAGAATAGCCATCACATAATACTAATAATCCAGTATGTGTCAGGCACTATTAAGCCTTTGCATTCAAACCTCACAATAACCCTAAGAGGCTGTATTATTATACCATTTCTTACAGATAAGGAAACTGAGGCATATTTAACTTAACTGAAGCCACCAGTTCATAAATGGAAGAGCTGGGATTTGAATCCAGGCCCATCTGCTTGCAAAACATGTTTATTTAACTGCTACACTGAATCACTTCTTTAGCAACAAAGTGGCTATTCAATCAGTGTTCACTGGGAGATATATGCACTTAACAGATATTTGGGTATCCTGCCTCATGCCTTCCCTTCCATATCTTCACTATGTCCCAGTGCCTACCATCCCCTCTTTTCCATGTAATGCAGGGGCAGAAGGATGCATTCCACTGGGCCAGGAAGAAAATAAACACATCTGGAAGGAGGCCACTGCCAAGCAAACCATACTCCCCCCAGAGTGTGGACAGGATGAGGTGTCTATAAATAATCATAAGAGTGTGAAGAGATTCTCTCCCCTGGGGCTCCCTTTGCAAAAGGTTGATGGTAACTGATGAGGCTACAGGGACATGCCAATCCTTCTGCTCTTAGAACCAGGTGTGGTTATTTACAAAAAAATGTCACTTTCCTAACCCTCTTCTGTCTGTGCCAGAGGCTTGGAGACCAGCAAATATCAATTTGCTGCTGCCAGGGGCATAAGGCAAGGAGCCACCTGTACACTCCACTGTCTACAAACCAGACTCAAGCTCCTACTCCAGCTGAGTCACTTCTTCTTTGGAAAGTTGGAGAGAGCAAGAGACTGACAACAGATTTGCTCTTTTCCTGGTGGAGGGAGGTCAAGTGGCCTCTCTGGAACCATATCACAAACTATTAAATCAATAAAATCTGGAATTCCCACATTGCCCAGCTCACAGTGGAGAAAAAAATAGACTATTGGATCAGAAGGCAAAAGATGTGGATTCTGACCCAAAATGGACAATCTGTTAGCCAATCAATGTCTGGGTCCCAGTGTCCACATTTGTAAAATGAGGCCCATGACAGACACGAAATGTTTTTGAAAAGAAGACATTAAGCGATGGAGTCAAGTGATCTGTATTACATGAGAGAATATCATTCTTATAGTCATTACTACAACTCAGCCCTAACAGTCCCATTACAATTAATCCTGTAAGAACCATTAGGAGTACCCATCACAAGCCTCAGAAAATACCTTATTCACGGCCTTGCTGGTCAGTGGCAACAGCAAAATCGAAATGCAGCATACAGGTGTGATTTCTTGGGCATGTGAATTGCGCGTGAAGATCATTTCGTTATAACAAGGTTTACACCAAAAAATCAATTTCACAAATAAATAAAACATTTTTGAGAATCGGAAGGCAGAACTACATTTCAAGGTTGCTCTAGTGAGCCTGAGACTCTACCCAGAGTTACTGGATCTTGGCCTGTAATGAATGAAAAATTGTGCTGCTCCTTCCTCGCTGAAGATGACACTGAAAGACCACACTGAAGGATGCATGAGTGGATTCATGAAGAGCCAGAGGGAGGAATAAACTATCCAGAAACAGACGCTGCAGCCTGGTGTGCCAGTCTTCCTTGGGGCTTCGCATAGGCACTTCTGCCCACAGTTGCTCAAACAGTGGCTCTCCTCTGTGCTACCCACTCCTCTGCAGCTCCCACAGCTCAGCTTTCTCAGCTCTATAAAAAATGGGAAGCTCGATCTGTAAATGGCAGAGCCAGGACTGGAATCCAGGTCCATCTACTTCCAAAGGATCATAACACCCTCCCAGTCTATAATTGGTTCGCACTACAAGGGCCCAGACCCTCAGGGATCCAGTTTGAGTCAACAGGACTTCCTGTGCAAAAGGAGCTATTTCTTATTCTCTTTAATCAGTCCTTGCCTTCAGCCACCTGACCTTTCTGTGTTTCCGGAATGTGGGCTTATACTTGGAAGGGAAAGCCCTAAAGCTGCCCCCAGTCTAAAAAGGGTATCAGGCTAGACCAGCCTGGGTAGTTTCTCTCTAGTCAGGAGAAGAACATTTTTCCTTTCCTCAGAAGTTCCAACTCCAAGAAAAAAGCATCAATTGAAAACACATGCAAAAAAGAAACTTAGTTTGTTTTTATTTCGTAGGAGGAGCTGTTTTAGAAAAAGTTCTACTTGTCTGATTTTGTATTAGAAAGTAAAAGCATAAACAATGATTTTTACAAGCCATAATCATAGGTAACATTTATAAGCACTATTTTAGTTTAGGTGCCATAATTTATGCTAAGTGATTTCCAGAAATTATCTCAAATAAACAAACAATCTGCACAACATTCTTTATCCTTATTTTGCAGATAACAGACTGAGGCTTAGAGTAAGTTACCCAAGATCGCACAGTAGGGGGTGCAGCTGGAATTCCGAAGCCCTCATAGCACTCATGGCCCCACACTGGCTATAAGGCTCCAGGCTTCCTTCTCCAGAACCTACTAAATAGCTTTTTAAAAATTTCTTTACTGAGATAAAAAAAGAAGTGTGGTATATACATACAATGGAATGTTATTCAGTGATTGAAAGGAATGAAGTTTTGATACATGCTATAACGTAGATAAACCTTGAAGACATTATGCTAAGTGAAGTAAGCCAGACACAAAAGAACAAATGTATAATTCCACTTATATAAAATATATGCAATAAGCAAATTCATACAAAAAGTAGAATATAGGTTACCGGGGATGAGGGTATGGAGCAGGGGGAATTACTTTTTTAATGGGTACAGAGTTTCTGTTGGAGTAATAAAACATTTTTTGGAAATAAACAGTGTTGATGGTTGTACAACATTGTAAATATAATTAATGCCAATGAATGGTACATTTAGAAATGGTTACATTGCAAATTATACGTTATATATATTTTACCACAGTAAACAATAGTTTTAAATCCCTTTTCTGCTTATATTAACCAAAATTTATTTCTGTTGCTTGCAACTAAGAGCCTGACTGAGGTACTATCTAAGATGGAAGCTATGCTCTAGGCCATGACAGTAGTGACCAGCCCAAATCACCCTGAAAAACATAAAAACCAAACAGATGAGTAGAAGCTAGAATAACAGTCTGCCCACACAGAGATTAGATTTGGAGATTCTTTCGCATGGATTATAAAGGTACCTTTGCAGGATGAGAGGTTGAGTTTTAGAAGCATCCAGGAAGAATATTTTAACAATGCGGCTTTCAATTTTAAATAGAAAAATATAAGCCAGGGCAGTGGCTCATGTCTGTCATCCCAGCATTTTGGGAGGCCAAAGTAGGTGGACCACTTGAGCCAAGGAATTTGAGACCAGCCGGGGCAGCATAGCAAAACCCCATTTTTACAAAAAAATACAAAAATTAGCCAGAATGGTGGCATATGCTTGTGGTCCCAGCCATGCAAGAGGCTGATGTGGGAGGATCACTTGAGCCCAGAAGGTTGAGGTTGCAGTGAGCTGTGATTGCGCCACTGCACTCCAGCCTAAGTGACGGAGTGAGACCCTGTCTGAAATAAAAATTAATAATAATAACAATAAATATGTCAGGGAGAGACATTCTGAATGTAGCTCTTCTAGCCTGTACTATAGCAAATTTAATAATTTCATCAGGTGGCTGCACCAGGGAGCCATAGTGCACCAGAGCTCCCCAAGGGCAGGGTGGTACTCAAGCCAGATTTCCTGGAAAGGATGCTCATCATGGAGCCAACAACCCCCTGGGCTAGGAGCCTGAACCCCCAGTGTGGAAAATAAAGAATCCTAAGTCACCCAACAGTCCTGACCTCTGTACCTGGCTGCTGAGTTCTCTGTCCTTGGTACTGGGCTGAAGGAGTAAACCAATGATATTTCAGCTATGCTCCTCCATCCCAAATCCTTCCTCCAAATTGTCTGAATATTGCTAACTCGTCTCTATCTCGAGGCCACTGACCAAGTCAAAGCGTCATCTCTCATCTGTTTCACGGCAAGACTGTCTTGACTTGTCTTACCCATTTGTCAAAAATGTACTGGATACTAACCATGTGTTAGGCACTGTTCTAGACCCTGGGAATAAAATAGTGAAGAAAAGAGACGATCCCCTGGCCCTCAGGACACCAATGTTCCTATAAACTCCAGGATTTAATATCCCTTTTTTATACTCTATCCTCCATGTTGGCCAAAAATAAAATCTTTCAAAAACACAGATCTGATCATGGCTCACCCATACCAGAAGTCCTTCCCTAGCTCCTCATCTTGCAAGGATGAAGTTCAAGTTCCTAAGAATGGTCTACAAGACCCTTCTAAACCTAGCCTCACCAACATATAGAGACTCATCTTCACTTTCTCCTCTGTCCCGCTGTCCCATTTGGGAATGAGAAGAGAAAGACAAAGCAAGCATCACTTGATGCCTCTGAAACTCATAGGAAAAAGAATCAACAGGTGTATCTGGCCTCTGGTTCTCTTGGCAACCTGCAGAGAGAGATGATGTTTGGGCTGCAGCACAGCTGTGTCTATGTATGTATGCCATCAGAGGGCTCTACCCACCCCCTTTTTTTTTGAGATGGAGTCTTGCTCTGTCATCAGGCTGGAGTGCTATGGCATGATCTTGACTCATTGCAACCTCTGATTCCCTAGTTCAAGCTATTCTCCTGCCTCAGCCTCCCAAGTAGCTGGGATCACAGGCACATGTCACCATGACCAGCTAATTTTTGTATTTTTAGTAGAGACAAGGTTTCATCAAGTTGGCCAGAATGGTCTCAATCTCCTAACCTCGTGATCCACCTGCCTCAGCCTCCCAAAGTGCTGGGATTACAGGCATGAGCCACCGCACCTGGCCTTGTTCTTTATTATATGGAGCAAATGTAAAAGTGGCTTCACCCCAGGAAGGGAGGAAATAATCAATATTTAGAACTCAGGCAGCAAGAGCTCTAGGCTGAAGTGCCGGGTATATAGGGGATTGCTGAGAAGTGCCAGCTGCCTAGCACCTAAAGACCCTGGGAGCTGCTACTTCTTGAAAAATTAAATTCAGGCACAGTTAACTCTGACTAAGGAAGGACTGGATGCTATCTAGGTCCCATGGGAATTGCAGCCTCTTTGGGGATCAGAGAATCATTCATCCAAGCTACTCTATTGCCAGGCAACCCAAAGAGAGCCCCGAGTGTCATTCATTTGTCAGTTCCACACTATCTCCAGCTACAGCCCCATCATAGTACATGCCCCCATGTGAGGCCCCAGATACATGGTGTTCTCTATTCCCCAGGCATGCCAAGCACTCTGATGCTCCACACCTTTACATATGTGGCTCCTGGCAACTGTGGCACCTTCTCCACTGTCCACTTCCAGATGTCAAAGAGAGCATCTGTCATCATTCAAATTCTGAATCTCTCTGCAGAGGTCTCTCATCACCCCATACATATATACCCTTTTATACATTGGACAGAATGAAATTTGCTCCCCTGGGGGTCCTGCTAAACTTTGTTTGTTGCAATCTATTTCTTTGTACACTATTTTCCACTGAGCTATGAGACTCTTAAATCTAGAGACCATGCCTTGTTCATCTCTCTTCTTATCCCCTAGCACACAGCCTGCCACAGAGTAGGCAGTCAGAGAATGTCTATGGAAGATGTTGAATTGGAGTGGAAACATCAAGCATTTTCCTGTCATGGAGCCTTAGCACATGCTGTTCCCTCAGCCTAGGAATGTTCTTGCCATTCCTAGGCTGAACATTCCAAATGACTGGCTCCTTCTTATTCTATAGGTATCAGCTTTTATGTCCTCATAAACCCAATATAAAACATGTTATTTTTTCATATGGCACCCTGTTCTTTTTCTCTATAGAACTTTTCATAATTTATAATATCATTTTTATGGTCTATCTCCCCTACAAGACTATCAACTCCATAATACATGGAATTGTGTCTATTTCGTTCACACTGTATGGTCTACTCAGTGCATTGAACAGCACCTAGCACATAGTGTATGCTCAGTAAGTATGGAAGGAAGGAAGGAGGGGGGGAGGGAGAGGGATGGGAGGGAGGGAGGGGGGAGGGAGGAAAGCGGGGAGGGAAGGGGTTCTAATGGACAGCTGGGGCTGGGAGTGACTGCCCTAGAGTAGGACTTGCTCATCCAGGTTTTTAATCAGGATAAAGCTGTCAGCTCTGTCACCTGAGATCATTGTCACCTGACAGGAAGAAGAAGCCCACAGCTTCTCTGTCCACCTGAGCACCAGTGCCTGAGCTACTAAGATCAGGTAACACCCGAGCTATAATAAGTTCTGAGGTGTCTCCAGGAGGCTCCCCACCAGCAAATGGGATTGAGTGGGCAATGCTGACTCTTCTCAGGGAGGAGCAAAGGCAGTCATTCCATCGGGAAGTGAGCGATCAAAGCAGGATGGCCATCCAGCTCGGTCTTTGCTTCCCCTTCCTCTTAGTTTCTTTTTTCCCTCTGGTAACACTATCTTAGGCCACCTGGGTCAAAGCCTTCTCAGAGACAGCTCTCTAGCCTGGTTCCCCCTGGTCCTGCAAGTAAGAAATGAACTGCAAGTCTTGTGGTTTATTCTGACTATAATCTTCATTGTTTCAGAATAAATATTTTTGAGTAGGGAAAAGTTGTCATCAGATCCACGTTTAGAAAGATAGCTCTGATGGTGGGGTTTTTATTAGTACTACAATATCTTCCAGTCCACAAATTTTTACTGTCTTTCCTCTAAATACCAGTCACTGAGCTTGGGGCAGGATATTTTTTTAAATGAATAAAATGCAAGCTCTCCTCTTCATAAGCTAAGTAAGGAAAATAGGCCAGTCAATAGATCATTGTCCACAGAGGTGAAAATGTGAGGCCGAGCATGTTCCCAAGGTGTCGTGGGAGGCTGGAAAGGGGTTTCTGGACTAAGCATCAGAGGTTAGCTGGGAGCTGGCCAGATAGAGACAGGGAGGACTTGTGGGGCAGAGGAGTCAATATGAACAGAGGCTGGTTTAACGAACAGGAGGGATGGCCTGACTGCAGGAGGAAACTGCATTGAGAGAAAAAACACAAGCTAGTGTAGGGGAAAGGGCCAGCACAGCAAATGCTTATACAGGGTTTACTCTATGGCTGGCACTGTTCTGAGTATCTTCATTCATTCATTCATTCATTCACTCATTCATTCACTTAGTTCTCATAGTAACCTAATGGGATAAGATGGTCAGCCCCATGTTACAGATGAGACAGCTAAGTCATAGGGAGAGTGACTGCCCAAAATTAGACAGCAAGTGGCAAAGCCAGGATTCATACCAAGGCAGGATGGCTCGAGAGAGTATAAACTCTTTTTTTTTTTTGAGATGGAGTCTCACTCTGTTACCTAGGCTAGAGTGCAGTGATGTGATCTCAGCTCACTGCAACCTCCGCCTCCTGGGTTCAAGCGATTATCCTGCCTCAGCTTCCCTAGTAGCTGGGACTACAGGTGCACGCCACCACGCCCAGCTAATTATTGTATTTTTAGTAGAGACAGGATTTCCCCATGTTGTTGGCCAGGCTGGTCTTGAACTCCTGACCTCAGGTAATACACCTGCCTCGGCCTCCCAAAGTGCTGGGATTACAGGCATGAACCACCGTGCCCAGCTAAGTGTACACTTTTAACTACCATGTTCCACTACTTTTATGGATTACTGGAGGAAGACATACTTTAAAAGATTGGATGTTATCAGGGAACCACTGAAGGATCTTATATCAGAGATTGTTCCATCACATGCATATAAAGGAGGAATTGAGGTGAAAAATTTGTGGGGGCAGGAATATCCATCGTAAGACCAGTAGCAGGACGAGAAGGAAAATCTGAACCAAGGTCATCGTAGTGAAGGTGGAAAGGAAAAATAAAATGAACTTGAGAAAAATTCTGGCATTTGAATTAGTAGGACTTGGTGCTTAGTTAGAATTGGGATCATGAGGTCAAAAATGCTCCCCACCCTAGAGTTTAATCTGGTTGGAAAACAGTCTGGGAGGAGTAATGATAAAGTGAATTTTGAACATGCTGAGTTTGGGGTATCTGTGAGGCCCCCAGCAGGGATGCAGGACAGGCTATTGGACAGGTGGGCTTCCTCGATGGCAGTTTGGGCAACAGTTTTATGTGAGCATTATGGGGTAGAAGAGGAAGAATGAGGCTATAATAGGCCCCATTGCCTATCTCTCCCCATACTTCTGAACACCTCTCCATAAAATGGGTTATCAGTATCTACCATTTATCAAACTCTCCAAGGTACTGCAACATTCATTTTCACCCAGCATTCAGCTATTTCTCTACAGATGGGCAGAGTTAAATTTCCACTTATCAAACTCTATTTGTTATTCTAATTTAATTTCTCTGCAACCAGGGTTAGAAGCTTTTTCAAGATGTAAAGTTATTTTGATCTGAAAGACACAATTGCTTCATACCCTCATGACAGGTCAACTTAAGAATGCAAGAGGCCAAAAGCATGACTTCCAGGCTCATTTTTAGAGCTGCAACTCATTCTAGCAGATCGAGGCCTCTCAGGCAGGTTGCTGAAGAAGCAAAACTCCTTTTACTGCTGCTATAGATTCAGGTCAGGACATCTTAGCCAAAATAATAGCCCCAGAATACCAACTACTTTCTGGTGTTCTTTATGGCTTTCCCCATGTCAGTTAAAGACAGGAAAAACAGCTTTTCTGAATGTAGGAAATGCAAGGGTCCATTGACTGCATGCCCAAAGCCTGCCCTAAGGAAGCCACTCCCTTCTACATCGGCCTCCAAGTCAGTGCCACCATTCCATTTCATCTTCATCCTCTACCCTCTTAGTCCCTGCTCGTCCCACCAGGAACACAAATCAACATTAAGCATGTCATTGAATGTGCATGGTATCCCACCTTGGACCGCAAAATTTCATTATTCACTCAGCCTGACATCTTCCTCATTCATTTATTTTTAAAGAGATGTCAGCAATCTCAAGGTGGTAGAACAAGCGCAAGTTCTATTGAGCAGATGTTGCAATGACCCCTAGTTTTCTATTCAGTAACCACCCTCCCTTCCAATTTTGTAGAGGCAGCAAAGCACCCAGCTAACAGACATGAGGAGTCTCCACAAGAGTTAAGTGGTCAGGGCTTCCAGGAAAACACTTTAAAGAGGTCTGATTCAACTGAGAGTGGACACCTTTCATTCCTGTTCGCATGTTGACATGACAGCTCGAGCTTCTCCGGCCTAGACTGCTGACCTCTAGGCTTCTCTTTTTTCTTTTGAGACAGAGTCTTGCTCTGCTGCTTAGGCTGGAGTGCAGTGGCATGGTCTCGGTTCACTGCAAACCCTGCCTCCTGGGCTCAAGCAATTCTCCCGCTTCAGCCTCCACGGATTACAGGTGCGTGCTTGATAATGTGTTTAAGTTACTGTATTCAAGTTTCAGTCCTAGCAGCTGTGCCACTGTGACTCTCCACTGACAGAGTAGAAAATAAGAGACCTAGAACAGTTTTCCCCAGCCTTGGAAGATGTTTCTCTGGGAACAGTCACCAGAGTGCTGCATTAAAATTACCTTTGTGTGTATCTGCCTTCTGCCCTGAATGGTGAGTTTTCTGAAGGTGAATTGACTCATTGACAGATGTAGCAGCACCTAGCACAGAGTCTGCTGTGGGTGAGAACTCTGCAAATGTTTGTTGAATGAACAAGCAGAAGCTGCACTGGGATCTGGTGCTAATGTCTGAGTCTCTGGAACTGGCTGATTTTGTATGTCCTAGCAGTTTTAGAACTGACACTGTGATATTCTGAATTCCAAAAGAGAAAATGTGATGTGTTGAAGGAGGCCCATGCTTCTCACCCAGGATCTCTAGGCTTCTCCAATCCCAGGTAGAGAGCTGGGACTGAGGAGGAGAAGGATCATGAGCCATTAGCAGTCCGAAGCCATAGAATGCCTCCAAAGACCTGCAAACCTGTGCAATTGCCTAAATTAAAATCAATATGCTGCTTGGCTGGAAGACTGCACAATTGTTTTTGAAGCCGGGTGTATTATGTTCTAAATGTTTAATCTGGCAGAGGCCATAAAAGACGAGTTCCAGGCCATTTAGAGCTTATATTGCGAACAAGATGGTCTGGGAGGCAGCTAAAACTGCTAAAACTGAAAAAAAACAAAATGACGGCAATCCCAACAGAGTGGCCCAGACAAATTGATCTGATTCTGACGTGGATGCAAGGCAGCAATTCAGGGTGAAAGGGGCTTCTTTGTTGACAGGAGAAAGGCAGTGATAAAAGCAAAATGGTTAGCCATCAGCTCTTGCTTTCTAATATTTGGGAGGTTTCCCTGAGATCTCAGGCAAAATCAATATGTCTAAAGCAGACGTGTTGAATCGTGGCGCCAGATGGCCAAGGAAGGCAATGCTCTGCTCTAGATGTTAAGAGATGACCACTGAGCATGTACCACAGCCCAAGTCTAATACACTGTGTGCCCAAGGGGGCAAGATCCTCCCTCCCTGAAGCTGGAAGCTGGAAATAAGCACATCACTAGCCCCAGCAAGGAATCCTCCTATTGAAAGCTTCCCGACTGAAGGACAAAGCATAGCACAGTAACCACTTGATGTTCAGGTTTAAGCGTGTAAAACGGTATGGATTCAAATCATAGGTTTTCTACCTACTGAGTACATGCTTCTTTCTAACCTCTCAAGGTCTGCATTTCTTCACCTATTCTATGCCACATAGGAGTAGAAGGAGTACTGGTCAAGCAGTATTCTGGTGAGAATTCAATGAGATAATGTTTCACGGTCTCTGGTATGGAGTAAGTGTTCAACAACTGTTAGCTGATACTATTAAGGTTCTCAGCATGCAAAAGAGTATGGACCCGGTATAGCAATATTGAAATGCCAAGACAGGTCATAACCTGCCCTCTCATTTCTGTATACCACAGGCATTAGGTGCATTCCTGGCAATGGATGGTCCTGACATATCTTGGTTACTATCAGGCCAAGAGAGTGGCATTAGATGTGGCAAGAGCAGGGCAGAGCAAGGCAGAACTTCAGCCTTGAAGCAAACTCACTGAAGTGTACCCAGCATTTATCAGATTGAACACTCCTTCTGGAAATATCCTCAGAGATAAGGACCATTACAGGTTGCAACTTTACTACATACCAGGCACTGGGTCAAGTACCTCATGGTCATTTACACTAATTTCTCACAACTCTTGTGAACAAACTAGAGCACAGAGAAGGTAGGAAACTTGCCCACAGTCACACAGCAACCTTCCAAGAGGCAGAAACCATGTGTTTCTTTTTCCCCAAATTTGGATTTCTAAATCCAGTATTCTTTCTACTACATCACAGCTGTGCCTTTATTTATAGAAACATAAATAAGATTGCAAAAGAAATGTTTAACTTGCTTAAGAAAGCCAACAGTTTTAAGTCTATAAAATTACTTTAATCTAACTCATCTGTCTACAGAAACTTAGTGCATTAATTACGAATGTTGTTACCTGTCCATTTAACAGAGAACAAATACGCATAATTGCTACTTGCAAAGCTATGGAATGCCAATTGTTTGCATCACCTAGTTTTTCACTGAGAGACAACACTGTGTAGTAGAAAATATAGGGGCTTCAAAGTCAGAGAAATGGGTTCAAATCCTGGCTCTCCCATGCACCAGCTCTGTTGTTTTGGACAAGCCATTTAACTTCACTGAACCTCAAATTCCTCACATAAAGATCAGTTATTAACATAAATTTCTGGCTTATTGGGAAGAGTAAATGAGAGACTACATGTCAGACACCTAGTACAGTGTCTGGTACCTAGCAGGTACTAAATAATAGAAAGCTATCACTATTCCTAGGAAATAACTACGCTTCTTAAAAATATCCTCCAGTTCAAGTATTGCTGATTTCTGATAAGCCAACAAATCCACTTTCAGAAATCCAGCCCACAGAAACACTCACTTCTACAGACAACGTTATGAGTGTGTACAATGATATTAATTACAGAATTGTTCATAATACAGGAGAATGGAAAACAACTTACATTTTCATCAAAGGAGGAATGGCTAAAGAAATTATGATTTATCTACATCAGTGAAAACTTTTTCTCTAAAGAGCCAGAGAGTAAATATTAAAAGGTTTTGTGGGCCATATGGTCTATGTCATAGCTACTCAGCTCTGCTGTTGTAGCACTAAATCAGCCATACACAACATACCAAAAAACTGGATATGACTGCATCTCATTTAAAAAAAAAACTTTTTTTTTTGGAGAAACAGATGGAGGATCAGATCTGACCTCAGGGTTTGACATATATGGCTGAATACTATGCAAACATTTAAAAAGTCAAGTACACCTATACATATCTAGACAGATATCCATAAGCACTCCTACAAATAATAACAAAAAGACAAACAATGCAGTAAAAATTGGGGAAAGAATATGAACAAGCCATTCATAAAAGAGGAAATTCAAATAACCAGTTTGAAAGGTTGCTCATCCATCTAATTGATAAACTTTCCAAATTCAAACTAAAACAAAAAGATCCTATTTTCATTCCTCATATCGGCAAAAATTAAAACACTGACAGAATCAAGAGTTGAGGATAGTGTAGAGGAGAGAATACCCTTATACACTGTTGGAAGAAATATACATGAAGACAACCACTTCAGAAGATTCTTTGGCAGAGTCTATTAAAGCTGCAAATGTGCTTATCCTGTGACTCAGCATTTCCTCGTCTAGAGCCGTACCCAGGGAACCACTTTCACATTCATGCAAGAAGACTGGATAAGAAAGCTATCTGAAGCATTTGAATAGCAAGAAATTGAAAATGACCTAAAGGGCCATCAATAATGGAATGGAAAAAATATAACGTGGCAGAATGCAATTCAGTGATTAAGAGGACTAAACCGAATCTATGTTCATAAATGTAGCTAGGCCTTAGAAATACAATGCCAAGTTTTAGAACAATCCTTATAGTATGATACCATTTACATAAGAACACAGACATAAACAATAAACAATGCTATCCATTTATTATGGGTACACGTGTGCAAAGTAAGGTCTGGAAGGATATGTACTACATTCAAAGAGTAGTTACCTCAAAGCATAGGGAAGAAGACCAGGATTAGAGGTGGTGGTCAAAGGGGACATTAGCTTTACCTACAATATTCTAACTTTTAAAAAATAATTCATCTATGTATTACTCTATAATTAAAATAAGTTTAACAAAAAAGATGTTCCTGATATATTATGTAAGTTGCAAAATGACACAATTATATATTATTTTATTTTAAAAATTATCAAATATTATTTAAGGGCACATGTGTGTGTGAGCACATGTACATGTACATGTGTGTCTGGAAGGGTAAATACCAAATAGTTAATAGGATTGGTCACAGATTCAAATTGAGGGCTAGGAAAGGATAATTTGCCTTTGTATGATGACGATGTATGGTATGGGAGCCATGCTGGAGCTGAACCAGCTAGGTTCCAGCCCCCATTGTGTCACTGAAGAGCTGCATAGCCATGGGAAAGTCAACCTCAGTTTTCTCATCTGAAAAATTGGAATTATATAATATGATACTTACTAAGTGCCAGGCACTCTAATAAGTATTTTAGATATATTACCTCATTTCATCCTCACTTCAACCCTATGAGGTAAGATCATATTCCTATTTTAGAAATAAGGAAACTGAGACACAGAGAGATTAAGTGGCTTGCCAAGGTCACCATACTGGCAAGGGGCAGAGCTGGCTCCAGAAACCACAGTCTTACATCATTAAGTTCTACTGCTCTAAGTTCTTGCTATTTCACTTTATGTAATATGTTCAAATATATGTAAGTTTTAAAATCTTTGAACTGTATAACTTTGAATATATATTACATATGTGTATATGTAGCATTAGTTTCCTATAGCTGCTATAATAAATTGCCACAAATTTAGTGCTTGAAATAATAAAAAATTTATTTTCCACAGTTATGGAGGTCTAAAGGAGTCTAAAACCAAAGTGTTGTCAGGGCTGCATACCTTCTGGAAGTTTTAAGAGAGCATTCATTTCCTTGCTCTTCCCAGCTTCTAGAAGCTACTTGCATTCCTTGGCTCCTGGTCCCTTCCTCTATCTTCAAAGCACAGTTTTCAACATCTAGTTCAGTCATTATTTTTTCTCCCTCCGACTCAGTCTGCTCCCATTTCTCTCTTGTAAGGGCCTTGTATTACATTGGGCCTACCCAGATACTCCAGGATAATCTCCCTGTCTCAGTATCCTTAAATTAATCACATCTGCAAATTTCCTTTTTCCATATAGGGTGACATAGTCACAGGTTCCAGGGATTAGGATATGCACATCTTTGGGGGCCATTGTTCTGTTTACTATGCATACATGTGTGTGTATGCATATGTAAGTATATGTATATAAATATGCACCATGTGTTTGTATATACATGTATATACATACATACACATATCTACAAACACATAGTTCAAACATTTTTTTTTTTTTTTGACTGGAGTGCAGTGGCAAGTTCTTAGCCCATTGCATCCTCCACCTCCGGGGTTCAAGTGATTCTCCTACCTCAACCTCCCAAGTAGCTGGGCCTATAGGCGCCCATGAACACACCTGGCTAATTTTTGTATTTTTAGTAGAGACAGGGTTTCACCATGTTAGCCAGGCTGGTCTTGAACTATTGACCTCAGGTGATCTGCCTGCCTCAGCCTCCCAAAGTACAAGGACTATAGCCATGAGCCACTGGGCCTGACCTATCTTAAACATTTAATGAAGAAAGTTAGATACTGTCCTCTTCCATTTTCTGCTGCTATGACAGAAAATCACAGATTGGGGAATTTATAAAGAAAGGTGATTTATTTGGTTCACGGTTCTGGAGGCTGAGAAGTTCAAAGGCATAACAACAGCATCTGCTCAGCCATCTGGTGAGGACCTTCTTGCTGCCTCATAACATGGTGGAAGGTCATCACATGGCAAGAAAATGTGCACATGGGACAGAGAGGGGAAATTGATCTAAACTCACTCTTTCTTCAGGGCACACTTCTGAGATAAGTAACCCACTCCTGTAATAACAGCATTAATCCATTTATGAGGAAAGAGACCTCATGACCTAATCACCTTTAAAAGGTCCCACCTTTTAATACTGTCACAATAGCAATTAAATTTCAACATAAGTTTTGAAGGGGACATTCAAGTCATAGCAGATATAGTAACCATGATACACATACAAAATGCATACTGATCAGCAGTGCATTAGTTGAAACTATATATCTATATATGTATATATATTTTTTTAGCCAGGGTATTACTCTGTCACCCAGCCTAGAGTACAGTGGCTCAATCACATCTCACTGTAGTCTTGATCTTCTGGTCTCAACCTCCCATCTGAGTCTTCCAACTAGCTGGGACTACAGGCATGTGCCACTGTACCCAGCTAATTTTTGTATTTTTAGTAGAGACAGGGTCTACCATTTTGCCCAGGCTGGTCTCAAACTCCTGGGTTCAAGTGATGCCCCTCCTCAGCCTCCCATTATGCTGGGATTATGGGCGTGAGCCACCCACCCAGCCTACATATACTTTTTTTAATGGCAGGAATCTGAGCTTAAGAAAAAGGAATTGACTGAGCCTCCTGCCCTGAAGACAAGGGGTTCAGGAAGCAGGAGCTTCAGGTCTCCTGTCTGTCCATATGCTTGGGAATTACTGATCTAGCCCAGTATAGCAGGGTTAGAAAATAAGCGGTGACTCACTAGACCTGCAGGTCTCGTGGGCCTCCCAGCATAGCACAGCAAATACTTGACTTGGAACAGCAGAATGACTTAAAGAGCCCCCTCTCCCATACCCTACTGGGTCAGATAAATAGATCCAGAGAGAATCAATGGACTGCTTATCCAAACTGGTCCCAAGGCTAGGTTTGCATCAATTATAACATGGCTCTCTGATACCTCCTTGCTCAGGCTTTGGCAATGTCTCCTGAAATAGCTGTATTCTAACCAACTAAGCACTAAACGTCTGCTTCAAGAAAGAAGAGAGGCTTGCGATTTTCTTTAAAAAAAATCCTTGCATCTGGTGTTCAGCTGTAAGAGCCTCAATGGTGCCACTAAGTTGATTCCGTTTCTTCTTGAAAATACTCCCCACACGATTCCATGCATTTTAATTTCCAATCAGCCATGCTTTGTCAAGGTAACCGCAGTGCTTTGAGTGACAAGTCTCAGTGGCTGCTATACTGTATGGACCTTCAATTGCCTTCCAGCTGAGCCTGTTTCAAGAGACCATCTATAGTTTCCTCCCTTGCTGTGTTGCCTGGCCTGACCTAGTCCCTGTCACATGTGAGCCCCACCAGGATAGTCCTCTTCTCACACTTTCCTTCTCTGCCAGACCCTTTTCCACTAATTAAAGAGGTAGATATGATCTTGTGGTAGATATGATCGACTCAATCTATCACTTTAGCTGCACTGGGGGAGGTGAATCTAGGTTACGACCAGAGGGCACAGTAGAAAGGTCAGGGGCCAGAGAAGCCAAATTCCCTCTATACCCTGCTCTGCCAATTGGTCAAGAGAGGTGGGTAACCCCCCAGTGCCATGTGAAGGGGGGCCTTGAGCAGACCAATACAATGTGCCTGTCACTAACTCTGTTGCCACATCTTAAGCAAGCTACTCTGATCAAGGCCCATGGCACTGTCATATATATTTATGACAGATGATTCTTAAGATGTCTATAGCTGGCGTGGTGATGCATGTCTGTGGTCCCAGCTGCTTGGGAAACTAAGGCAGGAGGATCACTTGAGCCCAGGAGTTTGGGGTTGCAGTGATTCATGATCATGCCACTGTGCTCACAACCTGGGTGTCAGAGGGAGACCCCAACTTAAAAAAAGAAATAGTTATTCTAGCTTAAAGAGCCTACAACACTTCATTGAGGTGGTTTTGAACTGTGTATGGAAAACTTGTATCTATACCATGATTTTTTTAATCAAAATTATTCAAAATGAGATGTTTGCATAACTGAACATTTTCAGGGTTGGTCAGTAATGTGACTGTTTAAACATGTCTCCCATTCCTACATTCCTACACAAATCTTTAACAGGAAATGCATTTTTAAAACGGACAAAAAGTACCTTCTATCTGAAGTCAATTTAGAATTCCTGTCTCGTGAGATACAGCATACCTCCTGATACTATAAGCTATGTGACTAAGGGTTTTTCTTCTTCATTTTAAGTATGATTTAGATTCGTCAAGTGTAATAGATATTCATGAGACCTAAGACATTGCAGCATAGAAAAAAAAAAGAAGAAGAGCTATGCATTAGGAAAAGGGAAATGGGAGTGGGGAATAGGAAAAAACAGGGAAACGTAGGGCAACGGTGCACAGTAGCAGTTATGTAGACAACGAGTCGAGATCTAATGTGCAACATGAGAATGATAGTTAATATTGTATTGGATTTTGGATTTTTCTGAAAGATTGGATATTAGGTGGTTTTATCACAAAAAAGGGTAATTATGTAGAATGTCAATTTGCTTGATTATAGTAATTATCTGTCTCTAGTCTCTATTCTCTATCTATCTAAACATCATGTTGTTTGCCTTAAATATATACAATAAAATTTAAAGATGGAAACAAACATCCATTGAGCACCTATTATGTGTTAGGCATCGTACCTGGGATTTTCTATGAGATAGATGTTGTCCTAAATTTCAAATGAGGAAACACACTCAGATATATTCTGCAAGTGACCTCAGTCACACAGCTAATTAAGTGGGCATTGGGATTCATAATCTGTCTTTAAAATCCATGCTGATTTTTGTGCCTCATGCTTTCTCCCCAGCATGTTGAAGCAGATACATTTTAAACAACTGCAAAGAAGAGGGTTTTGGATGTGACCATAAAATCTGAATATAAAAGATTATGATGAATAAAGTTAGGCTTGGTTAATCCTAAAACTTAGCTTCAGTTCTCTTAACATTTAACTGAACAACAACAAAAAATGGGTATATTACCCCAAAGACAGAGTCCAAACTTGTAAGCATAGTCCTGGCATTTGGCTGTGGAAACCAGGGTAAGATTCCATTTTTCCCCCAGAATGCCCAGAGGTGTTTAATGCCTCCCATAAATGTTTCTCATTCTCCACCCTCTTCCTACTTAAATTGCACAGGCTCAGCCTATGGCTTTCAGAATCCTGACAGCCTGGAGGAACAGGGGGGATCACAGGGTGTCCAGGTGAGCTGGAGCTTTGTCTTGACTCATGACCAGGCAGCGTCACCACCACCAGAAGGTGGGTGAGGTAGCGTGTCTGTGGTTTATTGTTCATGGATATGTTTCATCACATCACCCACACTTCCCCAGCTGCCTCTCCAGGACTTACAGTATTACAAAGAATTCAGTATTACAAAGAAGGGCCCTGCTCCCTTTTCTACATCACTACGGTCTTAAGCCCTGTCAAAAATTGTAACATTTGATGGATCTAAATCACATTTAAAATGAGAAAGCAAAAAACTTCAGTCAAATCGCTTCGAGTATCAAGAGACATGCCATCTCTCACAAGACAGGAAATCCAAATTGACTCTAGGTCAAGATTTCTGAACATCAGCACTGCTGATGTTTGGAGTCAGATAATTCCTTTTTTTTTTTTAATGGAGTCTCACTCTGTCACCCATGCTGGAGTGCAGTGGCGAGATCACAGCTCACTGCAACCTCCGCCTCCAGAGTTCAAGTGATTCTCCTGCCTCAGCCTCCCGAGTAGCTAGGACTACCACCACCACCAGGTGGCTAATTTTTGTATTTTTAGTAGAAACAGGGCTTTACCAAGCTGGCCAGGCTGGTCTTGAACTCCTGACCTCATGATCAGCCTACCTTGGCCTCCCAAAGTGCTGGGATTACAGGCGTGAGCCACTGCATCCGGCCCTAGATAATTATTTGTAAGAATCACAAAGCAGAATGGTCTGTATCCCTCAATCCCAACCCATTCCCCTGGCTAAATCCCAGTCATTCTTCGGGTTTTGCTGAATCATCATTTTTTCTGTGTAGTCTTCCTAGCTGTCCTGAAGTCTGGAGTCCATGTCCTCTGGTGTGCTCCCCATGAACCCTGAATGTCCCCCACGGAGCACTGTATTGTAATCATCTGTTTACTTAGATGGTGAGGCAGAGAAGTTAGATTTAAATGCCCTGACTCATGGTCTGTTCTATCTGTTGTTGTCACAGTCTAATCCCTCACTCAGTGCTGTTGTCTCCCTACATCATTCTCACCAAACTGTGACCCAGCCTCTATCTTCATACCTTAGACAATAAAGAACCTACTACCTTTCAAGACTGCCATCTTATTGCTGAATAGTAAAAAGTGTATCCTAATAGTAATTCCCAATCTTTCTTCCTGTAATCCTTTCTTGGCCCTGGTTCTACCTTTGGGGGTCACCACTTTCAGAATGATGGGTAGATGCAAGCAACTCACATCCCAGGCTGATGTCTCCCAACCACTCAGTTTCTTTTGGGTTCATATCGTCTTGGCCAATCAGATGTGCATGTTCATAGAATACTGACCTCTTGCTTTCTGAATGAGAAATGTGTGCCGAGAAAGGCAAACCCACGAGGGAAGAACAAATCTCTTCCAAGCCCAGTCTAGGAGGTTGGGTCTGGGTCTGGGACCCTGCCCCAACTCTGCAGGAATTAGGGTATTAATTGTGCATAGATATCTGGAATCAGAAGACTTCTGCTCCTGTCTAGGTTTTATGAAAGCTCCCAGGATACTACATGGAAGCAAACTGCATATACCTTTAAGAAGTCTAAATGCTTGTACCAAGCCTCAAACGTAGCCATTTGCCCAAGGCAGGCAACCCAGAAAGAGGTTCTTGCACAGGAAGTAAAGCAGCAAAGCCACTTGAGCAAATACATCTCTCTCTCCGAAAGATGGTGCCCCTTGGCTTGGTACCGTGCCAGACTCTTTTGTCTCCCTGAGACCAACTTCAGAACTTCTAGCACCCTGTACCCCAAACATTCAACCGCTTCTCAGAAAGGAGCAGTTCCATTTACCTCTGGCCAGCAGCACCTTTACTACTTGATATAGGACTTCAGGGTCTCTCACCCTCACCAAAGAAAAGTTTGTCTCCTTGAGGGACTCTCTATCTCCATCCTTATTCTCCCTAAATCATTCTTCATACTGCCATTAAAGGGGTCTTTCTAGAACACAGATCTGATCCTGTTATTCCTCTACTTAAATCCAGAGCATAACTGCTCACTACCCTCAGGGTAAAATCCAGCTCCTTGATTGTTCACTACCTTCAGGGTAAAATCCAACTCCTTAAACAAGCTCCCTTCTACCGTCTCTGCCCTCTTCCTGGTGTCGTGGCTGAGTCCTGGAAGAGAGCTTGTGGAAAGTTAGTACAGGGCACACATGGAAGGGTACATGTGGAGAGCATGCCTTTCTATGTGTACCCTGTACTACACACCCCACACATCTGGAAGTTCCCCGAAAGGCCCATGCTGTCTAGGACCATCATGCCCTTGCCTGTGCCAGTCCCTCTATGTGGAGCAATGCCCATCTTCATCACCTGAGAGAATCTTTGCTGGCCATTTAAGAAAGAACTCCACCTTGTCTGGGAAGTGTCTGCGTGACCTACCAACCTGACTCCATACACCTCCCGGCTGAATAAGTTGCCCCATGTTCATATTCCCACTGTTCATATGCTTACCCCAATATAAACAACGCTTGTCACAAACTGTTACATCTACCTGTTAATCTGCTTTTTCCTCCACTCATCTCTAAACCAGGACAATGACTAGCCTTTATTTGTATCTCTTGGCTGGGTACAGAGCCATTTTGTAGATGTTCAATATGTTTTTTGAATGAATGAATGAATGAAAGACTGGTGATAATTGAGATCATGAATAATATTCTCATTATGACAATTGCTGCACCCTAGTTAACAATATATTAACAGCTCTTATATATCCTCTTGCAATTTACAATAAGTTTTCAAATTGATGGACCATAATCTAAGATTGCCATGTCCAATATCATGACCACTAGCCACATGTTCTATTTAATTTAAATTAAATTAATTAAAATTTTATTTCCTCGGTCATACAAGCCATTAGTGGCTTACATATTGGATGGTGCTAATACAGAATATGCCCCTCTTCACAGAAAGTTCTATTAGACAGTTCTGGTCAAGGACAAGGCATCTGAATTGTGAATGCGAAGTAGAGAATGCATATACTTTTGCCCTCCGGGAGGTTGACTTAGCATTCCAAGAAATCATGTCCCCAGTATTCCCTGGATCAACTGTCCTTTTGAAGGACAGCTGAAAATGGCTCATCAGATATTAGCCAAACATGTCTGTCTTACCTATGGTTCTAAATATTCATTTCTGCATATCTGTAAATGATCTCTCCGTTATGATAAAGTAAACAATCATTTTTAAGTTTCTTGCTCCTTAAAATTATTCTTTTTTAAAAAAATAATTGCCATATGGCTCACTGATTTACAAGAATGTTAAGAGACTTAATTAATGCTTGTTTGGAGCTTTGCCTGTCAGGGTTGTTATTAGAGAATCCATTGAGATTCTGCTCATAACAAAAAGTTTGCTGGAAAACCTTACTTAGTTCAAATAGAGGCACACAGACAATGCAAAGAACTCCCTAGTCTATTTTAATTTATCATTTAACTGTACTGGCTATTTATTGAGCATGTGCCATGTGTTTGCAGTGAATGGCAGAAGGAAAATGTGCTTCTCGAGCTTCCTGCAGGAGACTTGCTGTTACTTCCCAGTATGGAAGCCCTGGCATCCATCAAAATTGCTATCACTGGAGGTGAAGCTATAAGGAAATGAAATGGAGATGTGGATGGTATTGGCTGGTGGCTCAGACTGTTCTTGCTTTGGTGGGGTCAACTTAATCCTGGCCTTTAGCTGTGTGGGTCCAGAACTGAATTAAGCCCATATACCCAAAGAAGTTGAATCATCATCATCATCACTACCATAATGATAATCATATTTTTAACACTTAGTATTACTATGTGCCAAGCATTGCTCTAAGCTCTTAATATGTATTATCCCCATTAATTAATTTATTGGGACTGATTCTTGCCAAATCAAAATTCCTAAGTATTCTCAAGTGTGATAGCATGTTCCCGTGACTGGTATTTGAATATGTTCTGGAATCAGATTACTTTGTGAACCTCATTTAGAAGTCCAGTGGTTGCTCAGTGGGCACTGCTGTAGTGGATATCCATGGAATATACTGATTGGTTCTTTGTGGACAATTAACCTAAATGGGCCAATAAGCCTCCTCTCCAGGATGTTTGACCTGGGACAGGAGAAAGGACAGTGAAACCTTCTCTGGTGGTGGAGGTAACTCAGAAGCTATAGGTGTCCGTTTTCTCTACCATGGAGAAACTGTAGGAAGAGAGACAGAAGCTAGATATGGGGAGAAGCAGGGAAAGTCCTAAACCATGTCTGAGCTGCTAATTCCCTAGTATCCTGAGCCCAACCTCATCTCTGGCCTCCTATCAATGTGTGGTGTTCATTCCTTCCTTGGATTCCAGACAAATTTCCCTTTTGACCTCAAGTTATTCAAGCTGAGTTTCTTCCACGTGCAACCAAAAACATTCTGATTAAAACAGTTGCCTTCAGGATAGGTTGCAAACCCCTTAGCATAGCATAAAGGCCCTGGGCCCACCTTCTTAATCAGTTTCATTTCCTGCCACTCTCCCTCCCTCAATTCCAATAACACAGCACGCTCTCTCTCCTAGGGACTTTCTAGTATAACTCCATTTTCTGCTCAACTAAAAGCTTAATGAGAACAGGGTTGAATTTTGTTCATTGCTCTATTCCTAGTGACTAGCTAAGTGTCTATTATACAGTTGGTGCCCAATAAATATTTATGGAATGAATTTAATGAGTCAGTACATCAAAGGAAGGTGCAGAGTCCTGAAGAAGGTTTCACCCAACCATTGTGAGCCCCTATGAAACATCCTTGCCTACAACAGGAGGATTTCTCTATGTCAAAAACACTCTGCCTAATTTTCAAGCCCTCTTCCCTGGACAATGCTGGGTACTCACTGACAAATCTGGCCATCAGGATCCACCTTGCAGGCCAGCTATCTCTATTAGCAAATCTCCCTTAGGCATAGACCATGGTTAGCTTTCAGCTGCAGCCAAGTAAATGTGTATAAAGATGTGAGATTCTCCAGCTTGACTGAGGCTTGATAGACTTGGAACTCCTAAACTCCTTTTTACCGACTGCCTTTTACTAACTGCCCATTTTATTAACTCTTGAGACATTTCTATGGAGAGCTGATCTCATTCAATGACATTTTTATTCTTTCTAATTTCACTTGTAGAAGGTAATCTAGACTTAAAGTTGTAGGGTTTCAATGTCTGCTATCACTCATCATTGAAATCCCCATCTTTGAATTAACTACAGCAGCAGGAACAACTGTACCCACCGCAGTGGGGCTAAAACCCATAATAGCCCTATGCTCATACCAGCAGTAGCAGCAGCAAACTCACAGTGGGATGGAAAAGGTAAGTTCATTGCAATCTTTGTTTTGTCTTCATTATTTAAACCTGTGCAGATTCCTCTTATCAACTCCCTTCCTCTGTATTCCCTTTTCTGCCCTCCTTTCACTTTCCTGTGCTCTCAAGATCACTGCTATAATGGGTAATTTTTCATGTCCACTTAACTGGGCCATGGGATGCCCAGATAGCTAGTTAAACCTTAACTCTGACTCTTTTTGTGAGTCTTTCTGAAAGAGATTAACATTTGAATTGGTGGATTAAGTAAAGCAAATGTCCCTCCCCAACGTGAGTGGGCATTATCCAGTCCACTGAGGGCCTAGGTAGAATGAAAATGCAGAGGAAGCCTGAATTTGCTCTCTGCCTGACTGCTTGAGCTGGGACAAACATCTTCTCCTGCCCTCAGTGATCCTAGTTCTTTTCAGGCCTTCAAACTACACCACCAGCTTTTCTGGGTCTCCAGCTTACAGATGGGAGACTGGGACTTTTCTGTCTCTCTGATGTGTGTGTGTGCATGTGTGTGTAATATATAGATTCTCCTATTGGTTCTGTTTCTCTGGAGAACCCTGACTAATACATCAGTTAGGGTGGTTCTGGAGGCTGTTGAGGATCAGAAGAGTAGAGGATAAGAAGAGGGAGAAATGAGAAGTTACAAAGAAGAAAAAGTACCTGAATCTCTCCTCTTCTCTCCTTCACTCAACTGCTCTTTCACTGTTACTCCCTCCCAGAATCCCAGCCCACCTTCGCAGAACAGTTTGGCACGTGTCTTCTGGATTCCCTAACCCAAGTCCACCTCCAGTGTCTTGCTTTGATGGCAGATTCCTGGGCTTTGCAGCTGACAGTTTCAAGGCCCTGGCTGACTGCCAGGGTGCTCCACTTCTCATTACTTTTCTCACTGCAATTCATTTCCCTGTGATTGGAGACAATTAGGATGCCAACAAATAGCTGGCCCAGCCCCGTTTGGCAGTTACATAACCACAGACATGTGTGCACTGCCCATCAGAAGCAAGTGAGCTGCTAATGAGGAGGGTTAATTACAAAGCGAAGGTCACCCTAGGAACAACCCCTCACCACATTTCATCCACTGTTGGAGAGAAGCCAGGCACCAAAGGCTTTGCTGTAAGGTTCAAAATAATTTGCAGTGGCCCTTTTGGAGAAAGAACTGCTGAGTGCTGCAATTCTCAGCAGGGTTGGGGACAGAGCTCTCTAACATGCCCTGTCCCTGCGGACCTTGTAAAACAATTCCCCAAAGTTACCCCAGAAGAATCACAGGCTTTCCAGTACTTGACCTGCTTGCTGTACTCTTATTCCTTAGAGCCTCCTGAGTGACTCATGGCTTTGAGTCACTACTTCTGTTTCTTGCTTCAAGATACTTCAGTGCATCCTAGGATATCTTAGATGTTACTCAGTTCTCCCACACCTCTGAGAGGATCGTGCCCTGATGAACCACCAACCAGCCATACTTATGTCCTAGGAAAAAACAGTGTAGGGGAAGAGGCTCCATCCAAATACAATCTGTTGACTCCAGGCTAGATCTGTTTCAAGAAGCTGTATCTGTGCTAACAATGTTTTCTGTTTCACACTTTTCTGTAAGAATCTAGGCAAAAGCAGCTTCTGTGATACCTTACTTTCTCCTCTCCAACATGCCACAGTTGTGCCAGGCATCACTTTGATATCATAAATGGGAAGACAAGTCCCAACATCAGAAACTGAAAGAGAGAAAATATGTACTCTGAGCATGAGATGACCTGGGCATGTGGCTCAGCGTTAAGGCTGTAAACAGTGAGTCAACTGGAGGTCCACTTTGTGGTGTAAAAGCAATTCTGATTGTCTGAATCCATCCCACCTAGATTCCTCTGGCATTTCTTGAGGATTTTCTCACGTATAGATAGTAAACGTCTGTTCCTTCAGTTCATTTTTGTCCATTTCTTTCTCACACATGGACAAAATGAGACTAATACCTATATAAAGTTTTACTTCTTTCTTATCTTCCAAAGCTATACCATCCTCCAAAGTGTTTGATATGTACTTTTGAATGAATAACAATATACCAATACATGTTTTCTTATTTATCATATGACTGCCTATTTTCATCAAATGCCAAGAAACCTATTTTTCTAAAATACTATAAATGCAACTTATTAGTAGTATTCTAATGGTCCCATCAAATTTCCCTCTCACTACTTATTTTCAGTTTACAAGATGAACTTAGTGTCTTCTCCCACAAGGATAGGACCTCTGGCCTTGGAAGAAGTGATTTATACATTTCAGTTGTCTTTAACCAAAACCCTTATCTGTGAGAAGTTAAACCACTATGAAACATTTTTGAGAAGAAAGGATCAGAGAGTATAAGGTACAAGGCCAGGAGTGGCAGAGAATGGAGCTGATGGGGTAAGCAGATGCCAGACAATGAAAGCTAACGGGTTTGTATCATATCTCACAGACAAGTGGCAATATTTAACATTTTTTCTTCAGACAAATGACCATATTGTTCATATGCACACTGCCAAAGGAATATAATGATTGATGCAAAATTCCCCTACTGCTGGCTATAAATCCCCTTTTCTGTCCCCTATCAAGAAGCAGCTCACCATACAAGTGATTTAGGATAATTTTATTATAGAAATAAAATGCATCCACCATAAGAGTCAAACAAATTATTCACAATCTTTAGGGCTTTGATTCTTATTACTAACAAGTTTCTGGCAACATGCAAAGATTTTTGTTTGTTTATTTGTTTACTGGTCTACTCCCAAACACTTACAATAATAACTGACACAGAGTAGATGCTCAATAAATATTTGTTGAATGGGTGGATGGATGAATCTGCCTTAGAATGGATATGACAAACAAGCGTGTCATGACACCAGAGGCGGAGAACCACTGCGGTGAGAAAGCACATTGACACTGAAGGCTTTTCAGCGAAGGCTTGACAGGATCATATGCATGTTTCTGAAAGATCACTCTGCCTGCTGTGTGAAGGATGGAGCAGAGAGGAAGAGCTCAGCAGTGGGGAGACCCGTTAGGGGCCGACACAGTGATGCATGCAGGGGATGATGAGCCCCTGAACCATGACAGTGGTGACAGGGCTGGAGAGAAAGGAAGAGATTCAAGAAATGTTTAATAGAACTGAACAGAACTTAATCAAAGAATGTCTTTCCTATTAAGGCTTTGAACAGGATCAATTGTCAGTTCAGGACAGAACCAAGGACCAGGAATGCTCATTACAGAAATCATAGTGGCAAAGCCCAGCTGCCATTATATGGAGGCAGAGTAGAAAGTCACCTCCATGTTATTATGTCAGGAGCACATGGAGGAGCCAAAATCCAAAAATATCTATGCCACCCACTGCCTCAAATTACACCATTAAAGTAGCATTTCTTGGTTTTAATCCTCACTCCTCCAGATGATTTTAAAACATGTTAATATGCTTGAGAAGGGGGAAAAAAGAATGTTTATTGAGTTCAAAAGACACTCTGCATACATTTATTGAATCTTCACAATGACCTTGCAATTTTATTGCTAAGAGAAAAAATAAACCTCAGAGAGATACACAAGTAATAAGTGGGAGAGCTGGGATCTGAACCCAGATCTTTGTGATTTCTTTTTTCCTGGGTGAATCCTGACTGATACCTCCATTATTATTGTTACTATCACTTATTTTTTTTTATTCCTTTTATAAATATAAGAGTAGTAGGCCTAAGGGAAGAGGAACTGGTGGAGGTTCTGAGAGTTGTGAATGTTGCAGACAAGATAGAATAAGTTCATAGATAAGAAACGTGTTCAACTTCATAACTTTACCTAAGATTATGCTTACACTGCAAGGATTAGGGGGTGACCAGCAACAATTCAAGCTACAGACTCTTGTGATCCAGGGTTCTGAGCACTCTTATTCTCATGAGCCACAAGTTATCAGACCTCGGCAAACTCTCGCGGTAGAAGGTTCCTGTGGTGTTGGAATAATGGCTGAACCCAGACCAGAGAGCCTAAAATAGAGACCAGAGAGAGTAACTTTCTCCATATTTTCTCAGAATAATGGAAGAAAACTAGCTGGCCCTGACCCTAACAGGAAAACTCCCCACATTTAGAAGTTTATTTCCCTTCTACAGATTTCTCATTGTGTTAATTGTATCTTGTCCCTCTCTTCAAGAGCTTAGTGTTCTTCCACATCTGGGCAGTTCTAAGTTCCAAGTCACAGGGCCCAGAATTGTGCTTCCTTCCTTTATTTCCTGGACCCTTATAGCACCCAGTAGAACTGGATTAGAATATCACACTTCACCAGTAGGAGCCAGCCACCAATCAGCCCGTAATCATGCCAAACCTAAACATCAGTTAATTTCTGTTTATTAATATAAAGATGTGCCCTGGCTTACTGGTTCTTAGGTTTGAAATCAATGCACTGAGTTTACTATCTCCGGGTTTTCAATAGAGAGAAGGGAGATGGTAGAAGTTAAGCTAAGGGGAAGAAGATCCAAGGTCAGAAGGTAGTTAGGAGGGTAGACAAGACTAGAGCTGAGTATTTTAAGGGAGAGGACAATGAGAGCTATGTCAGAGGCCAACAGTTGGTCAACCACCAGGCTGAGCAACAGTGGGAGACAATGGTACATCAGACCCTCAGCTGATTCTATTTGTCAGCTTTCTCAAAACTGATTTGGTTCAAGGGCTCTAACTCATCCTAACCAAACTCAGAAGACACTGACTGATGAATCAAATGCTGAGCCTTTAATATCCAGAGAAAAATGTATGCTTTAACTTGTCTGGAACCCAGGTCCTCCCCTGACTGACAATATCTTGGCCTTGGCTCTCAATTTTTCTAGGCCCCCTGAAACACTTCTCTTTGTGAGTAATATCAAAAACATACTACATGCCAACAGAGCTGGTTAAGTTAAAGCTCCTTCTAGCTGTCAGAGGGTAAGTAAACCTTCCTAAGACTACCCCGAATTTTCCCACAGCAGTTACATCCATCTATTCCTTCTTTTCATCAATAAATACTTATTACCTACTATATTACCTACTGTGATGGTAACTGGTAAATGAGAGAAGTGTGGCCTCAGGTCTTGTAAAACTTAGCTAGAACAGGGAGACAACCTACCAACAAGGAAACAAACAAAATCACCACAGAGTGAAGCCTGATTCCATGTGAATGAAACCTGGTTGTCATGTGAGTGAAGCCCAATTACCATGTGAGTGAAGCCTGGTCCTCCAGGGTGTGTGGGGGAAGGTGTGAAGGCATAGGACGAGCGAGAAAGGGTAGAGGACCTCCTTAGACAGGGTGGAAACATGACATTTAAACTCAGACCCGAAGAAGCCAGCCTTACAAAGAGAGAAGGACCGTGGAGTCGAGGCAGGGATTCAGGCTGAGGCGAGGCATATGCAGGGCCTACGGGTTGGGAAAGAATTTGGTATGAAAATAATCAGTGTTGCTGGAGTACAATGTGCAAGAGGGAGCGTTGTGTGAGATGAAGGTGAAGAGGAGGTAGGGGCAGATCACGCAGAGCCTTATGTACTATGACAAGCAGTCTGAATTGTATTTGAAGTGAAATGAAAGTTGTAGCAGAATTTTAAGAAGCAGAATTGTATGATACAAGTTGAGTTTTTTGAAGACCACCCTGGCTGCTGTGTGGAGAATGCATTGAGGCTCAGGCCTGGAAGGTGTCAGTCTAGATAGAGAGAAGTAGATTGACTTGAGAGATAGTTAGGAAGAAGAATTATTTACAGACTTACTCACAGAAATATTACAGACTTTCTGAAGGATTAGACGTGGGAGAGAATTTCCTGTAGTTTTGAATCTACGTACTACTAGAGATGCTCTCCAAAGAATGTCTGGATCTGCTAACGACTGAAAAAAGCCAAACATCAGTTCAACCAACAATGTTAAGGACCAACTGTCTGCCATCTTAATGTTCTTTATATGGTTGAGCAATGTAGCACATTTTAATTTATACTCTCAAATCATAATATTAAGGTCATTCTTTAGACACTCAGGCACAACACTATTAAATCCTATCCACTTATGATTATTATTGTTGCTCTTATTAAGACTGTATAGGTGTCTCTTGAGAGTATTTGAATGAATGGCAAATTTAGAGGAAATTAAATCTTACTTTCATGAAAATAAATTTTGCCATCCAAGAACTATAATTAAATAAATTGACCATAAAGAACAATTTTCAATATTTTTTTTACTTAGCTATAATTTATTGATGGCCTACTGTGTGCCAAACACTGTTACATCTATATTCACCCCATGAAGTGGGTGTTGCTGTTCTTACTTGAAGCCTAGGAAAATCCAAGGCTCACAGAAGACATGACCAGGCTAAAGTCATGAGAAGTGATCGCCACTAGGGTACACTGGTCACATAGTTGTGCTCTTTTTCACCATGCTTTTCTGAATGTGCTTGTATTTATTATTTCCTGGGGGTTATCACAACCTCATGCATAAATGACTTCTCTATAGGTATCAGGAAAAAAGCAGCTATATGCCAGGAATGGCAAACTCAAATGCCTGCTGGGCCCAGGCAGATGCTGTAAATTAATGTATAGTCCTGACAGAAGAAAATTAGGAGTCATAGCAACTGTGGGAAACTGAAGGAGGTCAGCCCCTACTCAGAACCACATGACTGCCACTGCTGGGAACGTGGCCCATGTGGCCAGATCTTCTGCTTTATCAAGGAAGCAAGAAATCCAGATAGATTTCCAAGTAAGTTTTAAAGTCTGCAACAGAACTCAAATATTGTTTAAAATTCTGAGTGCCAACACCACACAAGCTTAGCTAAATGGGTGTGTGGGCAGAATCCAGCCTACAAGCTGCCAATTGTTGACCTATACTGTATAGATCATTGAAGGATTATTTATGATTTGGAAGAATTTTAACCAACCTTAATGTCCAATGATGTGGGTTGGCTCTGTTATCTGTGCTGCAGCCATCTGATTAAATTTTTAAAGCCTTTAATAGTGAGCAGTATGAAAACCATGTAGCACAAGAAAAAATTCTTAGGATACACAGCAGGGTAACATGCTGCTGAGATGACATTAAATTTAAAAAGCAAACGACCAAAATGATACCCAGGCAAATGTTTTCTATCTTGAACTATAGGGTGGTTACAAGAGTGAACAAGTGAAAAATCATCAAGCTGTATAGATTTGGGTACTTCCCAGCATGGAATGTCATAAGCCAGTAAACAAAAAATATTATTATTATTCCTAGGCTGTGATTACCATTCTGTACACTTTTACATGAATATGAACTAGAATATCAGGAAGCATGGGCAAAGAAAATAATTTGATTGTGTTGACTGTGGGGTAATAGAAGATTCTCTTTTTTCCCCTTTCTTATATGTTGATTTCTATCACTGTTACTGCAGTACAGTATTTCTGTGGGAGAAAAAATATTCCTCAAAATACATTATCTAAGAAGAACAAGAGTAAAATTTACGCTGAATTAAAAAAAAAATCAGTACTAATTACCTTCTGATATTAATACAAATTGAAAGCTCAAAAGAAGAATTCACTATTTAATGTTTGTGTCATTTTCTGCCTTTTCCCAACTGAGGCCCCCACCTGCTGCCTCAGCTCCATCCTGGGCAGGTCAGAAGGGAACCTGGGAGCCCCAGTGCCCTACACGGTCACTGAGAGACAGGATGCTGCCTGCCCATGGTCTCTGTGACTGGAGAGCCTCCTGCAAGCCAGAGGCACTCCTGTGCCTACTGAGCTACCTCTGTCCCTCTTACATTAGTCAAGATGATCTCTGCTGCAAGTGATAGAAAATCCAACAAAATGGCTTAAAATACTGGAAAAACTTCATCTCACATATTTAGAATTCAAGGTATGGGGGATTCCAGAGCCCACTATAACCAGCAACTCAATGATGTCAGCGAAGGCTCAGGTTCTTTCCACATCTCTACCCTGATGTCCTTTCTGGGGTTATCCCCCTCAAGCCTTCAGTAGTCATCAGAGATACAGTAGTCAGAGTGCTATTTCCTTATTCACATCCAGCAATGGAGTGATACTGTTTCCCTCCATGGTTCTCTATGTGAGGGGGATTTTTCCCCCAAAAACCCCTATTAGAATTCTTCTCATATCTCAGATTAGAACAGAATTGAGTCACATGTGATCATTTAAAATTAATCCCTAGAAAATAGTATGATGAAGTTACCATGAGGAACTTCGACTAATCATCTGGAATGAGACTGATGTGGGATACCAAACCCGATGTCCTTAACATCCTTATCAACTTTAACTCTTAAAAAATGTCTTTAAATGTGTCCACCTCACTGGTTGCCAGGTTATAATAATCTCTTACCTGAACCATAGCAAGAGTCTCCTACCTAATCTACCTAAAAGTTTCTGGTAGTTAGGGGTCATTTTACCCTATCTCAATCAAACAGCCAGAGTTAAGTCAATCCACCAAATAAAATGTTGGGAGTAAGGGGGCAGGATGAGAGAGAAAATGAGCTAAAAATGGAAGGGAACTTTCCTTTGGGTGTTGAACTATGCTTCTTTGCATGTGATATTGCACCAAGACTAGATCATGTGGTACCTGGACTTACATATGGGTTATAATGTGATCCTCAGAATTAAATGTACTTAGTGATCAGCAAGTTTATACTGGAAATGTCATTTAAAATCTCAGAAAGAATGATGTTCACTCATCCCATACACTTTTTGAGGACTTATATCCCAGGCAATGTGCTCGTCACTGGATATACAACAACGAAGAAGGCTGATGCAGTCTCTGCCCTATCAGAGCCAATAGTATAATGGGAAAGGCTGTCATGTTGCAACTAATTACAGACTATTTAATTACAATTTTGACGAATGCTGTTAACCAAAAAATACAGGAGGTTGAGCCCAGGTAATGATGCAAAGTGGAAGGTGTGAAATCAGAAGATGCTTCCCTAAGGAAGTGACATTTAAACTAAGCGGAGTTTAGGCCAAAGTGTATTCCAGGCAGAAGGAACTGTATATGCAAAGACTGAGGTAGCAGAAACAAGAAAGGACTTAAGGAAGGTCGCCATGCCTGCAATGTAGAGAATGAAGGGAAGAGCAGTATAAGATGAGCTGGAGAGAGGCATGGTGGGGGCATGGAGAGCACGTGTAGGCAAGGTTAGACTCCTAGGACCTTTTGCACTAAAGGGATTTAAGCAAGTGATATTGATCAAAAGCCAGAAGATGACACCACAAGCAATTTGGAAGAGGCAGTCAGGAACAGAGGAAAAGTAAACCCTTCTCAGAGACAAGGGGTGCCCTTCCCTGTGAATGGACCTCTGATTAATCTGGCTTCTTTGTGTCTAATTTACCCTTTCCCTAATGTTAAACCACAGCCACCACAGAGTCACAGATCTCAGTGAGTGACATAAACTTCCTTTTCCAGAGCCTTCAGGGCTGACGTGCCCCATGTGCAGTCTAGTGGTGTTCCCAGATACCTGGGACATTGGGCCTCCCCCTTGCTCTGATGCTGTCACCAGCCTCCTTCCTACCTGGAGGGTTTGCATGACACGAAGGAGGCCTGTCTAGTCCTCCAGCCCAGGCTGTGCGCAGGGTTAATTTGCCTGTTAATTTTCCACATGAAGGGATATGCACAATGAAGCACAAATAAGAAGCAGGACATCAACACTGCCTCCAGCTGAGAAATCAATTTATACTTTAAATTACTCTAGGTGACCCCAGTCACCACTGGGTTCCTATTGCCATCTATCCTGATTTGTAGAAAGTTGTCCTCCTGGAGCGTGAAGCCTGTAAGAATGCCCTGGGAGGTTTTGCTGCTGCACTTCAGTGACACACTAATGGCCTGGTGAGGAGGAGCACCAGGATTGGAGGCAGAGCGTCTCCAGGGCAGGCAGGCAGCGCTGCATGGGTGGTGAGACCTGCTGGGCCCAATGTTACTACTCTGTGTCAGAACCGCGTGGGCCAGCCTGAGGGCTGGCAGGCTAATACCTGGGGTTCAGGGCCACTCCTCTCCCTGTCACCACTGATAGTTCAGCTGATTCATTACCTGGACAATTCATCCATTTCACAACATATGCATGAGCGTCAGATACTCTGCTTGGTTCAGAGAAGAAAAGACGTTGAAAAAGTTAGAAGATTTTTTCAAACACTGGAGTTTTTTAGAAAATGAAGCAGCATGGGCTTACGTCCCAGTTCTTTGACTTAATGGATATGTGGCCTTAGACCAGCTCTATGACCCCTCTGTGCTTTAGGTTCCTCACCTGTGAAATGGTTACAATATCCATTTCCTGAAGTGGTCATCAGGGTTATGTGGACATAAATAAAATTAAGTTTCCATGTGCTTGTTTGTGCCTGCATCACACAAAATTGGCTGACTGGATCCTCACCAGATGTGGAGATTATAATTGGGCTAGACTCTCATAAAATACAAGTCACGTGAAAAAGCCACACATTGTATGATTCTATTCCTATGAAATGTTCAGAATAGGCAATTCACAGAAACGAAAAATAGATCCATCATTGCCAGAGGTTGGGGGAGGGGAGAACGGGTACAGGATTTCTTTTTGGAGTGATAAAAGCGTTCTGAAATTAGATGGTGGTGATAGTTGAACAACTTTCTCAACATACTAAAAAACCACTGAATTGTACACTTTAAAGAGATGAATTTTATGGTATGTAAATTATATCTCAATAAAACTATCATCCTAAATATATATGTGAATATGTACATATATCTGTGTGGCTGTGTGTCTGTATATACACCATATGGCATATCGAAATCACTATAGGGGTATCTCAGGAATAGAGACATATACTATGAATCAAGATGATGGAGATGGAGAAAACAAATGGGGGATGACCCTAGAGCAAGACTTCACAAAGCAAATAATGAGGCTTGCAGGTGTTCATGTGCAATCATGATGCCTGGCACATAGTGTTAATAGCTACATGTGGCTAATGGCTAGCAGATTGGACAGCACAGTTCTAGAAGGAAAACTGAAAAAAAAAAAAGAAAAAAGAAAGAAAGGCAGGAAAGGCACACACTACCTAATCAAAACCCTGTGAGCAGGCCGCACTCTCCAATAGTACCTTATTTATCCCACCTCACCAATACTCAGCAAAGTAGTTGACACTGTCCTGGTTCTGACATCTGAGCAAACCGAAGCTCAAAGAGGTCAAGCAAGTTAAAGAAAAGAGAGTTTTATTCATAAATTGAGAAAGAAGACACCTGAAGAGAGAGGACAGCTAAAATATAAAAGAGAAAAAACACGATGGGTGAAAGAGGGCCCAGAGGAGGAACATGGAAGGTCATTTAAGAGAGGTAACAGGCCGGGCGCAGTGGCTCACGCCTGTAATCCCAGCACTTTGGGAGGCCGAGGGTGGCAGGTCACGAGGTCAAGAGATTGAGACCATCCTGGTCAACATGGTGAAACCCCGTCTCTACTAAAAATACAAAAAAATTAGCCAGGCCTGGTGGCATGCACCTGTGGTACCAGCTACTTGGAAGGCTGAGGTGGAAGAATCGCTTGCACCCAGGAGGTGGAGGTTGCAGTGAGCCAAGATTGCACCACTGCACTCCAGCCTGGTGACAGAGCAAGATTCCGTCTCAAAAAAAAAAAAGAGGGGTAACATTGGCTGGGTGCAGTGGCTCACGCCTGTAATCCCAGCACTTTGGGAGGCCAAAGTGGGCAGATCACTAGGTCAGGAGTTGGAGACCAGCACCAATATGGTGAAACTCTGTCTCTACTAAAAATACAAAAATTAGCCAGGCATGGTGGCTTGCACCTGTAGTCCCAGCTACTCAGGAGGCTGAGGCAGAAGAATCGCTTGAACCCAGGAGGCGGAGGTTGCAGTGAGCTGAGATCTCGCCACTGCACTCCAGCCTGAGTGACAGAGTGAGATTCTGTCTCAAAATAAAAGAGGGTGGGGGGTAGATAACATCCACAGGGTAAAAGGTGTCTTTTACACATCATGGCTGACAGTGTCAGGTTAGGTTCACCTTGTAGGATTCTCCTCTGCCGGAACTACAAGGGTATGCAGAAGGCCATTCCATTTTCCAGCTGGGGACAACTTGAACATGAGCATCAATAAAAGTGGGTGTCAGTTCAGCAGAAGCTGATCCAAGTCCAGGGTTTGTAACCATGACGGACAGCAGCCTCCATCATTCACTCGGCATCTCCCAGGCTGCCTTCTCCCCCGACCTTACCAATGACCCCATCCATACCCCAACAGTAACAATAGCCCTAGCCTCTTTCTCTCCTCCCTCTCCCAAGTCCCTTTCTCTCTTCTTTCCTTTTGCATCATCAGGTTTCTTTTCTCTACAGGTCTTTATTTGGAAGTCTCTTTCCTCTCCATCTTCATAAATAATCCAAAAGAGGCACTATCAGCAGCTCCTCTTTCATGCATGTAATTGAAGTGGGCCTCTCTGAGATAAGACATCTCTCTAAATCATTCATCAGATAAGGAAACACAGAGAGGGGCACCTCTCCTCCTACAACATTCTGCCTTTAGACTCAGTACAAGCTCGTGTGTCCTGCAGATGTGGCAGGACTCCACTCAGGCGCTCCACTGGGCTCTGTCCCAGTGACGGACTCAGCCAGATTCCCCGACTTACAGGGAGGTACTGCCCTCCCCACCTTCTTAAGATGTTTTTGACAATCTGAGGAATAAGAAGGATGGAATAAAATCCAATGCTAGTTTAGCTTCCAGGTCACAATACGTGCCAACCAGAATAAATTTGGCAACAAGGTCCTGGGCTTCAGATATTCAGGCTTGGGTTTGAGTCCTGGCTCTGCCACTTCTTAGCTGTATGACCTTGATGAAGTTACTTAACACTTTCTTCCCCCAACCTTGCCAAAGTCTGTTGCCTCATATTTTAAAGGTAGAATTGTTTTAAGAATAAGGGCATAAAAGAAACTGCCTGTCCACTTCCAGTAAGGATTAAAAGGCTGCCAGGCATGGTGGCTTACGCCTGTAATCCCAGCACTTTGGAAGCCCAAAGATCACGAGGTCAAGACAAGATCATCCTGGCCAACATGGTGAAACCCCATCTCTACTAAAAATACAAAAAATTAGCCGGGCTTGGTGGCACACACCTGTAGTCCCATCTACTCGGGAGGCTGAGTCAGGAGAATCGCTTGAACCCGGAAGGCAGAGGTTGCAGTGAGCCAAGACCGCACCACTACACTCCAGCCTGGCAACAGGGCGAGACTCCGTCTCAAAAAAAAAAAAGGCATAGGTGCAAAACAAGGACCAGCTGTTCAGCTTCTTGTGGCTATTACTTTCCTCCATTCCTTTCTCCAGTTATAGTGTCAGGCTAACTCTGCAGGCCAGGGCCAACATGGGGTTACGTGTTTGCAGGACTTGCCACCCTGTGCACCACCCCATGCACACCCCATGGGTCAAAGTCTCACTCACCTGTTTAGGGTAACAACCAAGCTGGACCAGTGTGATCCTAGCCTTTTCCCTGATCTTTCACCTGCTATCCACAAGGCCAAAAGGCCAACCTCAATCCTGAGCATGCAGACAGGGTGGCCTCTGTGATTTGCTCTGTCTATTCATGAAGTCTTGGTTCTTTTTGCAGCCCCAGCATTAAAACTCTGATTAGTCACACATGAGAATCCTCCTGGGGACAGCTATAAGGAAGGGGATGGAGAGAAGAAAGCGAGGGATGCAATTTGTAGTTCAGCCAACTTAGACACTTGTCTCTCTCTATGCTCAGTACCTAAAACAGTGGCCAAAACATAGCTTGCTCTAAAAAAAGGGGGGGAAAACCATTAAATAAATAAGTAAATGGTATTCTAGACAAATGAGATCTGAGATAGTCAAATGCAGAAAGATGTAAAGCAATACAGAATGTTCAGGAAGCCGCACACAATTTGGTTTTACAGAAATGCAAAGTATGAGAGAGACAGTGAGGAATGAGGAGATGAGAAAGCAGAACCTGGTTAGGAAGGGTCTTGATTGCCTTGCTGACTTTAAATTTCCTTCTCTAAACAATAGGGAACCTGCACACTGATTTTTAAGCAGGGAAGGCAAAGGGTCTGATTGGCATTTTAGAAATACCATTATGTGAAAAAAAATATAAATCCAAGGTATGAAATGTTCAGAGATTGACTTTGATCAGAAGTAATGACAACAGAGCAAAAATAAAAATAAAAAGACAAGAGAAACCAAACAGGTTGAACCAGCCTAGTGTATACAGAGCAGGAGGGAGCGGGGAGGATCTGGGATAACTCTCAGGTCAGCGGTTCTGGAGACTGAGCATATGGTACCAAGAAGCAGGTCTAAGGAGAAAGATAGTTGTGCCTTCAGAAAGAATAATACTGTGACTGTCACCAAGAGGAGAAACAGGCTCAGAGTGCATGACTGCCATTTCCAACAGCAAGAGCATGTGAAAGCTTGACCATCAACTGTCCTAATTGTCATACGGTGTCCAAAGAATTACTCTTCTTTCTGTGGTTCATTTTTATTAGCATCAAAATGAATGTAAAAAATAAATCTGATGAGCAAAAGATTTGAACAGCCACTTCACAAAAGAAGTTATATAAATGGCCATAAGCACATGTTTAAAAATATATTTAACATCATTAGTCATCAGGGAAATACAAATTAAAACCATAACAAGAAACACTTTATGGCCACTATGATGGTTGTAATTTTTAAAAAACAGATAAAATGTAATTTTTAAAAAACAGATAATAACACGATACTAAGAGGATGTGAAGAAATTGGAATCCTCAAACACTAATGATTGAAAAGGTAATGACTGATTATATTAGAATGTGTTAGAGTGAATAAAATTTAAAAGATTGACAAAACCAAGGGTTGACAAGAGTGCGGACCAACTGGAACTCACACATGTGCTGGTGAGAGTACAAAATGGTACAACCACTTGGAGCATAGTTTGGTAGTTCTTATAACACTCAACATACTCTACCACACAAGGCATCGATTCATTCCTAGGCATTTATACAAAAGAAGTGAAAACATATGCCGTTACCAGATTTGTGCAGCTTTATTACTAATAGTCAAAAGCTAGAAACACCCCAATTGTTCGTAAATGGATAAAATGGATATCAAACTATGGTACATTCGTACAATGAGATATTACTCAAAAATAAAAATAAACAACTAATATACATAAAAACATAGATGAATCTCAAAAACATCATGCTGAGCAATGGAAGTTACAGGATAATGAAATGCTTCTTTAAAGTACTGAAATAAAATAATTGCCAGCTTAGATTCTATAAGCAGCAAAAATAACTTCTAAAATTATAAGCAAAATTAATACATTTTTAAATTAATAAAAACTGATTAGTCAGAAATCACAATGAAAAGTTTAAACACTTTAAATGAATGCATCTGACATAACAAAACCAGTGGGATGTAGCTAAAACTGTAGAAAGAAATTATAGCCTTATAATGCATATGTTAGAAAAATAAATTTGAATAATCTAAACATTTATTTCAAGAGTTGGTGGTTGGGGAGAACAATGAAAAAGTAAGTACCAAAAGTAAAGGAGAAGGAAGAAAATTATTTAAGGATGATAACTAAAGAAATAAACATATAATAGACAGGATCAATAAAGCAAAAGTTGATTCTTTCAAAAGACTAACAAAATTGATAAATCCCTATCAAACTGATCAAAAAATAAGAAAAGACCAGGTGCAGTGGCTCATGCCTTTAATCCCAGCACTTTGGGAGGCTGAGGCAGGCAGATTGCTTAAGTCCAGGAGTTTGAGACCAGCCTGGGCAACATGGTGACACCACATCTCAAAAAATACAAAAATTAGCCAGGCATGGTGGCACACGCCTGTGGTTTCAGCCACTCAGGAGGCTGAGGTGGGAGGATCACCTGAGCTCAGGAGGTCAAACCTGCAGTGAGCCGAGAACACACCACTGCACTTCAGCTTGGATGACAGAGTGAGACCCTGTCTCCAAAAAATAAAAAACCAAAAAGAAGATGAGAAAACACTAGTAACTGAGAGCAGAAATAAATAAGGGAGTATCACTACAAATTATATAACCATTAAAAGCATTATAACTACTACAATTCATCTAATATGAAATAGACAATTTGAATAACCCTATAACTATTAAAGCATTTATAATTTTACAATGCCCTCAAGAGAAACCTACAGGTCCAAATGGTTTCACTGGATAATTCTTTTGAAAAAATTTGAATATTTGAAGAAAATTTAACAAATTCTACACAATCTTTGTAGAAAACAGAAGAGAAGGGACTGCTTCTAAACTCTTTTTAAGAGGTCAGGATTACCCTGATGCCAAAACTAGACAAAAACAACACAAAAAATAAAACTAAAAAACAATATTCCTTATAAAAGACATCAAAATTTTTAATATCTAATATTTTAAAAACATTAGAAAATAAAACTCAACAATTTTTTTATTATATACCATGATCAAGAAAAATTCATTCTAGGGATACAAAACTAGTTCAATATTCTTAAGAGTCAGAATCAGTCAGTGTAATCCATCATATTAGCAGCCAAAGGAGGGGGAAAAAATCACATAATCATAGTAACGGATTCAGAAAAATCATGTGACAAAATTTAACATGCATGCATGATTGTAAAAAACCTCTTACAATACTAGGAATAGAAGGGAATTTCCACAGGCTAATTAAAAAACAGCTACAAAAAACCTGTGATAGTATGTATACTAAATGGTGAAAGACTGAATGCTTTCTCCCTAAAACTAGGAAGAAAGCAAGGATGTCCCCTCTCATCATTCTTAGCACAGTACTGGAAATCCTACCCAGAATAAGAAGGCAAGAAAAATAGCTAAAAGGAAAAATAAATAAAAATATACAGAATGGAAAGGAAAAAATGTGTCCCTGTTTTCAAATAACATGATGGTTTACATAGAAAATCTCAAGAAGCTTAAACACAAAGAAAATTCTAGAACAATAAGAGTTCAACAAGATCACAGGCTATAAGATCAACATACAAAAGTCAATTATATTTCTACATACTAACAGTAAAAATGCAGAAAATGAAATTTAAAATAAAATGTCACTTACAATCACTAAAAAGTACAATAAAATACTTAGGTATAAAACATGTAAAGGACTTTTATGCTGAAGACTTAGAACTCTGAAAAGACAGTCTAAATAAATGGGGAGACATACTGTACACATGGATTAGAAAACTCACCATAGTAAAGAAGTCAATTTCCCCAAAATGATACATAGGATTAATACAGTTTAAAATCCTAGTAAGGATTTTGATGATATAAACAAGCTCATTCTAAAAAGTGTATGGAAAGTCAAAGGAACTAGAATGGCTAGAAAGATTTTGAAAAAGATGAATAAGGAAGAAATCACTCTACCCAATTTTAATACTTATTATATAGCAACAGTAATCAGGACTGTATGGTATTAGCAAAGGAACAGTCATATAGATCAATGGAACAGAATATAGAACCCAGAAACAGACCCACAGAAATAAATATACACAGTTGATTTTGAAAAGGGTATTTTCAACAAATCGTTCTTGAGCAATTGGACAGTCATAGGCAAAGAAAGGAAAGAAGGAAGGAAGAAAGGGAGGGACAGAGGGAAGGAGGGAGGGAGGAAGAGAAAGGGAGGGACAGAGGGAAGGAGGGAGGGAAAGAGGGAAGGAGGGAGGGAGGGAGGGAGGAAGGAAGGGAGGAAGGGAGAGAAGGGAGAGAGGGAGGGAGGGGTCGGTCAGTCCACCTAAAACCTCACACTTTATATAAAAATTAACTTAAAATGAATCACAAATTTAAATGTAAAACTCTAAAACTTTCAGAAAAAACAGGAGGAAATTTTCAGGACCTATTTTCTTTCCTAAAACTTTTAGAGTTTTACATTTGATTGAATAACCGGGAAAATGTAACTAGAAAAATACTACAAAGTGGCCACTGCCTTCCTTCTGTGTCCCAGGTTTAATGAAGAATGTCCTTGGTAGTTCACTATATTTGGGACGATTCCACAAAGGAAATTCAGGAGAATTACAGTTCAACCAAGCCAAGTTCACACATTAAAAGCCATCACAAATACATATGTGGAAAAATTTGTGCTGACCACTATCTCACATTGTAGCCCCCCAAAATTAATTCTGAATGGATTGTACATCTAAAAGTAAAGGGTAAAGTAATAATTATTCTAAAAGAGAACATAGAGAAATATCTTTATGACCTTGAGGTTGCCAGTGAGTTCTTAAACAGGACACAAAAATTACTGCTAACAAAGAAAATGACTGACAAATTAGACTACATTAGAATTAGGAGATTTTATTTATGAAAAATTAGGGCACAGACTTAGAAGATTAAGGGCATGAAAGTCTAAGGGCTTTAGACTAATGAAATATGTTTGCAATGTGTACATATAACCCACAAAGAACTATATCAAAAATATAGAGAGAATGTCTAAAACACAGTAAGAAAGATAAATAATCTAATCAAAAGGAGAATTTCCAAATCGCTAACAAATATATGAAAAGACATTCTTCAAGGAAATGCCAATTAAAAACCACAGTTAAATACCACTGCCTACCCAACGTAATAGGTAAAATGAAAAACAAAAACAGTATCAATATTGGCACAGAGGTGGAGCAACTGGAACTTTCAGATCTTGCTGTGGGGAGTGTAAATTTGTACAATCACTGTAGAAAGCTGTTTGGCAGTATCTACTGAAGTTAACTGTAGTACTCATCACTTAGCAATTTTACTCATCATAATTCATCACTTAGCAATGTTATCAAAAAATAGAAACCATCTAAATGTCCTCTGCATTAGTCAGTGTTCCCCAGAGGGACAGAACTAATAGGATAGATGTATGTATGAAGGGGATTTTATTAAGGAGTACTGACTCACAAAATCACAAGGTGAAGTCCCACAACAGGCTGTGTGCAAGCTGAGGAGCACGGAAGCCAGTTTGAGCCCGAAAATCTCCAAAGTAGGGAAGCCGACAGTTGCAGCCTTCAGTCTGTGGCCAAAGGCCCAAGAACCCATGGCAAATCACTGGTGTAAGTCCAAGAGTCCAAAAGCTGAAAAACTTGGAGTCTGATGTTCCAGGACAGGAAGCATCCAGCACGGGAAGCATCCAGCACGGGAGAAAGATGACGGCCAGAAGACTCAGCAAGTCTGCTTTATTACAGCAGTGCTGGCAGTTGATTAGATGGTGTCCACCTGCATTGAGAGTGGGTCTGCCTCTCCCAGTCCAGACTCAAATGTTAATCTCGTTTGGCCACACCCTCACAAACACACTCAGGAACAATACTTTGCATCCTTAAATTCAGTCAAGTTAACACTTAATATTAACCATCACATCAACTAATAAATAAAAGAGAGAAACAAATTGCAACATACTGTATAATAGAATACAGCAATTAAAATGAGTGAACTATTGTTTTTAGGTTGGTGTAAAGGTAATTGCAGTTTTTGCCATTACTTTTAATGGCAAAAACTGCAATTACCTTTGCACCAGCCTAATATGTGCCGTATTGTGGTTTACTCCACAACATAACATTGAGTGAAAGAAGCAAGGCACCAAAAACACTGAGTGATTTTACTTACACAGTCATAAAGTTCAAAACGAGTTTTTAAAAATCTGTAATGCTAAGGTTATGTTTACCTTAGAGGAGAGTGGGGATAATGACTGAGGTGGGCACTGGGTATCTGCAGGGGTGTTGCTAATGTTCTATTTCTCTACCTGGTTAGTGGTTACATGGGTGTAACCTTTGGTGGAAATACACTGAGTGCATTTATAATTCATGTGCTTTTCTGTATGATGTTATTTTCCAACAAAAGCTCTATTTGAAAGCTAAATTTGAAAACTGATAATGATCAACAAATATGATACACAAAGAGGGCTGAAAATTTTAGATAGATATAGATTGCCTGAAGGAGAACACCAGAAAATACCAACCACCCAAGGGGCAAGATGCCCGGAACTGAGAAACTTATTGGGAGTGAGTACCAGGAACCAAGAGCAGGTAGAGCCAGGGAAGAAAGCCAAGAAACCAGACCAGGAAGAGATGAAGCCAGAAGGTGCCTAAAACACAGTGGCTGAAATACGAGATCAGAAGTTGAAATGCACTTAAAAATGAAGGAAGTGGTACCCATGTGTTCAAGGATACATATATCCAAGACAAGTATTACAGAGCCCTGAGATAATCTGAAATAGTGGCTTGTTTTAACCATTTATCCTAGTCATTTTTCAGTCATGCTGTGCAGTACTTGGTTCTCAACCAACTTGGGTCACCTTGCAATCTTAAACTATAGAACTTACCTTCCATTCAAGAATCCACAAAGGATTTCAGTGGAGGAGGTGGAAAGGAGTTGTCACTATGAATATACTAAATATTCAAAACCACCCTTTCTCTCTTCTCCTTGGTCTTTGAAAAACCAAGAATGTTTATAATACAATAATGAAATAAAAATAAAGTCATTCATCAAGAAGCCTGTATTTATTTTCTTTATGTCTGAAGATTGTTAAATCCTAATTATCCTGAACTATTTTCATGCTGCTGAGCAGCCTCCACTTATGAAGTCAGTAATTAATATTCAATTTGCCTAGAGCTTTCAGATTTGCATGTTAATTATTGATTTCTTAATCACCAGGATGGGTATTTGAGAGCTTTGGAAACACTCACATTTTGGTAAATGTTACAGAGTGATCATTTCTGTAGACTGGAGTTTTTAAGAAAATATTTTACAATCTTTTATCTTCAGATATTCTCTTCACCTGCAGCTCTGATTCTTTTCCTGAGGCATCTGCTCAGGTTTTGCACTGCTGTTATTGATAGAATTGTAAGTTTGAATATGGAAAGGGACAATGTCATCCTTTATGGTCTCAGCCTGAGCATCCCTCTTCCAGGGTCATTCCTCTGGCAGAGGAAGAGGAGGATGTGTAAGGAACACTGGCAGCACAGAGTAGAGAGAGAGAATGCTGAGACTAGTTTGGCTAGGCATTGGAGAAGTGACCTGGCTGTAGTGGTTAGTCTAGTTGAGATATCTCCATTACCCAAAACACAGAGCTCAAAGGGACGCTAGGTGGGGAAATAAGAAAATTTATAGGAGAAAGTTCTGATGGCAGGTGACACCTGAAGCCCAGGCAGGCAACAGCATATCAAAATCATGGTCAATTAAGTCTTTCACAACAAGACTCCAGCCAGTCATGGGAGGGCATAAGGAATGCATATCCAATTCCCAGGGAAAAGGAACAGACAAGAACTGACCATGTTAGGAATATAGCTGACTGGGGTGATGATCAGATCAGAGCCTTTGATTGAATTAGGAGCCTATGTGTCTTCTAACCATGGTCCTTCCGTGGATGGAGTCAGACAAGCAACACAGATTTGAGCGCCCCCACACACACGCACACACATGCCTTACCAAGGACTCATCCTCATGGAGCAGTCCATGGAGTGTTTCATGAGCGAGGGTCCTAGAACAAAGGCCAGGATGCCAAGTTCATCTAAGCCATGCTTAAGTCAATCAGGAGACCAGCTGAGAGCCAGGAGAAACTGGGCATGGCCACACTGGAAGAAATGGGATGGAAGGAAAAGATACTGCAGTGATGTGAGAGGTTGGAGAACAGGCAAGGATATGGAGTAGCGCAGCTTAAAAATAAGTTTTGAAAATGCAACTGCTAAATCCTTTTACTTGCTGTTTGACATCATGCTGCCAAGCTCATGAACAGGGTCTTGAAATGAAAGGCTCCCACTAGACAAGTATTAAGAGGGCCAGAGTGGGAAATGCTATGGCTCAGGTGCCCCCGTCAACCTATCACCCTGGAATAGCTGTTCTGCAACAACAGATTATTTATGAACTCCATCCAGAGTAGGGCCAGTGCACTTCCTGCTATCAGAATTGGCTACGAAATGCAGTGGCCTGAGCCCACAGAGAGTAGGAGCTAGAAGGAGTTGGAAATTAGAGGATGAAAAGAATGAGGCTTTACAGAAGGCTACGGTGAAATTCCAGGCTCTTAATTTATGCTGACCACTACATTGATTCTACTTAGTGAACTGATCCAAAGAGGACATATCTCAGCAAGAAATATAGCCAATAAAATAGCATCTAAATATAAATGGCTTATATATCTTTCAGTACCCAAAAGTACCTTAATGTGGCTTTCAATAGATTGGCTGACCATTCTGCCATACAAGAGAAATGAATTTAGAAAACTGAATTACAGCTAGTATCTTCTGAATTACCTAGGTTGGTAAACATGAATCCATTACTTAAACAACTTAACGTAAGATTTTCAAACTAGGGGAATCATGCCAGCAGTTATTCCAAGGTATTAAGAAATTTAAGAGAAAGCCAGATATCTGGCCATGTGTACATCTGCAATCCCCTCCAAATTCTGATCCACCCTTTTCCCAAAACATTTCTTCTCCATGCTGAGCTCTAAGCCTGGCATCCAAGTGGTACATCATAGCTTTAACATGGCTCCTGCAATACCCAGTTTTGACCATTTTCTCACTTACCTGCTGTGCTAGATGATATTAATAGCTCCAATTCTTTACCCTCCCTGGATCCATCCCCTTTTATTGTGACTTTGCTGTTCCTCCTGATGTAGGCATACCCAAAAATTAGGGCTTAGCCTTAGAGGATTCTTGGCTTCACTCAGCAAAGAATTCAAGAGAGAGCCAACAGTGAAATAAACCGTGTTCACCAGAGTGAAAGTGTACAGCAAAATGGCTGCTCCACAGACAGAGCAGGGCTATCCCATAAGCAGAGTTGCCCAGAGTGGAATTTTTGGATTGCTGGCTGGCTATGTTTATACCCAACCTAAATTATATGCTAATTAAGGGGCAGATTATTCATGAACTTTCTGGAAAAGGGGTGGGGTGTTTCCAGTATAATATAAGCTAACCTCTAGATGTTGCCATGCCAACATTTGTAAACAGTGGTGGGGCGGGGAGGAATGTCTTATAGCATGCAAATGCAAATGAGCAGTGAGGGTTACTAGAGGTCACTTTCATCACCACCTTCGTCCTAGCTGGTTTTGGCTGGTTTCTTTACTGCATCTTGCTTTGACCAGATCTTGTTTGGGGTCATAAACAAAAAAACACAAGTCCTGCTGATCTACTTCACTCCTACTAAAAAAGCAAAGAATATGCCTATGCAAAAACCTTATTCTGCCCCAACTTGGGTTCATACATGCGATTTGCTATGGCAAAATACATATGAATGGGCATGAGAGAATAAAGGTTTGCAAAGGGCTTTTTCTGTCTTAGCTAAGAGACACTTTCTGGGTCTCTGATACTCTCTCAGCTAACTCCCCCTTCAGTCTCAGGACCACAAGAAAACTCAAGTGCTCTCCCATACTCATCGGAGCAGCAGGAAACCCAGTAGGTTGTCTAAGGTCCCATCTGCCCCAATATTCATCCAGTGATTTTATCTTCCTGCTCCCATACCACAGCAGCAGGAGAATTGCCACCTCCCAGGATTCCATCGACTGGCAATCTCCTGTGTTTTCTGGAGGATACAGACACTCTGTAGCCAGTTTGGAGCTAACACTGGAGAGTCCCTTCTCAGTGACCCTTACCTGCAAACACTGTCTTCCTTTACTCTCACCTCTTTTGTCTCTTCAAATTCTCTTTTGGTAGAAATAGGGAGGAGAGAGCATTGGTAAACTAAGTGTTCTTCCAAACCAGTTTCTCACATCAGGATAATTACTTTTGTCTGTTTTTCTTTCCATTCCTGCCATTCCCTGAAGTGGTGAAGGTCAAGGTCTAGTTTGAATAGTAGGAAGGGCAACAGAACAAACAAGAGAACTGAGGCAGCAACAGCAACAACGGTGGACAGCAATTACTACCCCACTGGATATCAAGTGAATAAGTGCCCAGTTCTAGAAGGTTCAGGTAAATATACAAGTCACCTGAACAGGAGCTTGGAAGGAGTATTAAGTTACGGACACCAAAGTAGGAAAATGCCATTGGTAGAAACACCAAGCCATAGTGATGTCGAAAGAGCCAAGTGAGAGAAGAGACCATAGAAAGATCCATGCTGTGGCAGGCGTGCAGGATACAGGGAAAGGCAGATTAATACGGGGCTCATTGTGCATAGGCCAGGGCAGGGCATGGCATGGCTTGCTATTTTGACATGCTTATGCCTCAACTGTGCTGTAACCACACAATCCCCGTTTTAATGTAGCCACACTCAGGAACCACTGCCTAAAGACCCTGAGGAGTCTGGAGAGGATCTGCTTTTCCCTTCCAGATGGAACATGGACCGGTGCTCACTGCTTTTTTGAGTTCTGCCACACTCACATATCCTAGGGATGCTTTGGTCATATCATTGTAGATACAAACATTGCTACCCCACTACCCTCACCTGCTATAAGTCCCTTCCATGAGGTGACTTCAGTCTTTAACACAGCCTGATATTTGAGGGTTCAAATGATTCAAACCAAAACATTTGAGGTGTTCATGTACTGATTAGTCTTACATCAAGATGGTAAAAGATGGAAGCAAAGTGACATCTGATCTCATAAAGTCCAAAACATACAATCCCCTGCCCCTTCCAAGTCACCCTTCTGTAAGTAGTTGAGGTTCCTCCTTCTTTTTCGGCTGTCTCTGAATTGGTCCTTATCCGCTATTCCTAACTTGGGCCTAATGACCACCCCTCCCACTCAAGCCAGGCCAGGTGCCCCTTTCCAACGTTCCATGATGCATCAGGCATTTTTCTGTTACTATATTTCCAATTATTTCAAAGCTCCCTGTTTATAAACCTCAATGAATTGAGAACTCCTACAAAAAGGAACTAGTTCTTGAATTCCTTCCGTATCTCATTCATGTCTGTATTCCCATGATCAACCTAGCACAGGGGCTGGTATAGATTGTACTTCAGTAAACATATAATGATAGCCAAAGCACACTGGAAAGGACTTGAAACATCCCTAATTCCAGTCCAAAACCCAAGACCATGACTTTGGTCCTCCCTGGGCTGTACAGTGCATAGTTCCCTGTTAGAATTCTGGTGGTTTCCCGCTGTTGGCCTTTACCTATTTCCCACCATGAACTAAACCACCTATGTATACTCAGTTGGTTCTAGTATTGACCTGGGCTTGCCTCTACTCAGTCTGGAGTCTCCAATCCTAGAAGTATGTATAGAAGAGGCAAAGGGAAGTATTTGAGTAAATACAGCCTGAACACCAATCAGAGATGGGCTTTGGAAGAAAACATGTCCTCCATCTAAAAATGATGTGCATGCAGTCTGTGCTGTCTCAGCGGTAAGGCAAGTGTGAGCTGCTGTCTGGGGCAAGGACAATCATTATTTCTGCTGTCTGGACCACGGGAGACAGGATCCATGACCCCAGTGCCTCTTTTCCATCTTTGACATCTATTATTCCATGAATTTTTGATGTTTCAATCTGCGTCCTTTGAGGGGAATAGTGGTGATTACAAAAGAGTACTTCCTGTTCTCTCCTGGGCACGTGAGAAAGAGCTGGTTTTCGAGCATGTGTGCAGCAGGGAAAAGCTGGGAGGCTTTGTGCTAGTTGGAGCCGTTCTTATATACACCACTTTTCAAAGGCAGGCTAAATCCTTTCAAGATCGAAAGCAGTGGGTTTGCCTCTTTCCCATTTCAGCAATTATCCTTAGGCTGCTCTGTTTCATATGTTTATGGAGTGGTTATTTGGGATTAAAGGAGCAATTGAATCCATATCAAAAATAAGTTCGAGATTCCTCGCCTCCCCGACAAACGTGTTATTACTGCCTTTGCAAAGGGGCATTTACCTGTCTATGAGAAGTATACTTTGTTTTCATTTTATGTGAAATCCTCTTTTACTTCCAAAGACACATCTATGGAATAAAATGAATGCTTCTGACAGACACTTCCCAAAGGAAAGGACGAGCCTTTGCCCTGCCCATGGCGGGCCCTGGCCTGGAAGCAGCACCATTTTGTTGATGAAATGCAGTTATGGACCTGTGTGCTCTAAAAATAGAACCCCATGGACTTGCTTTATTTCCAAGGCCTACTGCTGTTGCCCTCATTCACATGCTATTTCAGAGATTCCCATTTTTATGAACATTCTCCCATTTTTTCCATAAATAAGTACTTTGCATCTAAAGGTGGACAGGGAGCGGACTAGCTCTGTGGCTACACAGTCCCTACCTAGTTAAGGCCCTGGGACGTGGGTTCCCTCCTGTTTCTCAAATGCATTCAGATTTGGCAGTCCATCACCCTCTAAGGTGAGTCGCACAATTTCCAGGCTATCATTTCTTACACTTAATGAAAACCTTGACAGTGTGTTGTCAAGAGTCAGCTCTAATATTAGGGGAAATACCTGTCTAGAGCTTTAGATTTGCAGAACACTTCCATATTCACTACCTCTGTTGAATCTTTTAATAATCCTAAGAGGCAGGTGTTTTCCCACTTAATAGATGTGAAAACGAAGTGGGAGTCTTGCCAAAGTCAAAAAGTTCTATGGGCAGCCTGACCCAGCTTTCCTAAGATCTCTTAGTTTCTTCTACTGGCAAATAAAAGCCATCACCAATTAACCCAAAAGTCCTGGACATGGGTGTACATTGGACATGCCCACAGCTTCCTAGGGGACTGTAATGTACATGCAGGATGGAGAGCAACTGTACTCCCAAGACAGCCCTCCTCTAGAGTCCAGACCTGTGTTCAGCAATCACAATGGCAATCAGGACTCTTCACTAGTAAGAGGCCAAGGCAGATGGGTGTGTCTGCGTATACGCCTCAGGAACTCTGAGAAGTCAGACTAGTCAGAGGCCTACTTCCTTAGATATCTTATGCTCTCAGGGAGAAATGGTGAAGGTGTTTTGGAGAAAGGTGGGAAGGGCATAGCCACAAATTTAAATCTATCTTTGCATGTTAAACATTCACTTTATTTTAGAGTTTCCAACCTCTAAACCATCCACATTTTGGGCCAGATAATTCCTTATTGTGGAAGTTGTCCTGTATATTATGGGATGTTCAGCAGCATCCCCAGCTTCAATCCACTAAATGTCAATCCACTAATGTAGCAATCCCCCGCCACACACACTACCTGTTGTGACAGCCAAAACTGTCTCCAGACATTTCTAAATGTCTCCAGAGGACAAAATGATCCACCCCCAGTTGAGAACTACTGCTTTATTTTATTGCATTTATCTGTCCCCCCACTTACCTGTGAGCTCCTTAAAGGCAAGGCCATGTTGTATTCTCCTCTCTAATCTCTAAGCCTAGCAGCACACCAAAAAAAACCTTCCAACTCACAATGGCCACTTAAATTCACCTGGTGTTCTCAGGAGTCATCATAGGCAGGTTTGTCTTTCATAGCCCTGGTCCTTTGACCATAGTTTGTTGGACAAGAGGTAGATAACTCATTCAAATTCAACCAATCAGATTCTCTCTCCTGTTGGAAGTGGGACTCTATGGCAGCCAGGCCTGCTCTTTGGAATGGATGAAATTGGCACTGGGAGCAGCCTCTTGTACTTATCACACGAACCAACAGCAAAGAAAACCAGTCTTCCAAGAAAAAGAATGAAGCGGATGTTCAAGCAGAGACTAGAGATCAGATGAGAGCACCTCTGGGTTTGTGATGGTTTTTCAGGGACTGTCTGGTGACTTTTCCAATCCCCTCCTGAGGTTTGGCTCCATTCCTGTCCTTGGATTCTATGAAACACCCCTGCATCCTTATGACAAACTCCCTTATAAGTAAAACAGTTTTAATTATATTTTGATAGGTACAATTAAAGAATACACACCAATGCATGGGACCTGGCACCGGGTAGATATTCAATAAATTTTGCTTAAATAATTGATTAATTAATGAGCCACCAGCCACAAACAAGAGGTTGTGAGAGCAGCAGGGCTCTGTGGATGCAGCAGCAGCAGCACTGCCAGCCACCTGGAGTCCACAGTGAACAAGAAACAGCTCCTCCTCCTATACAGTGCCTAGCCCTGCCTGGAGACAGAGGCAGATTCAGCCTCGGGGAGAGAAGGAATCTGGTGGTAGAGTGGGATGAGCAGCCATAAATCCCAAGGGGGTGTTGACAAGAATCCAATCCTCTAGGATTCTTATGAGTCTTTCCAAGCCAAGTCCAGCCTGGGGTAACTGGGCTCTCACCAGCCTGAAGAGAATCCAATTAGTCCCTCAGCCACAGCTAGTGCTCCTAAAAGCATCTCAAAGGAACTTCCATTTCTCAGTCGGCTACAGCATCATGCAGTTTTGGGGGAAGTAGGAGCTAAGAGTTTGTGTGAGGGGAAAAATGCCAACACGATGGCACTGCAGATAAAGTGAGGTGGGAGCTGGCAGGGGCAAATCCCCTAGCTTCCTGGCACCTTTGTTTTGGCTCCCTGAGAGCCTCCTAGGGTGAGCTGGATGCCTTTGGATGTGGGTCTGCAGGAGACTGGGCTTTGAGGGAAACTCTCCAGATTCTTCCCTGGGCACACCAGGATGGTGTTCTGTTCTAAAAGGCAAAGGGCTCATAGTGAGGGGACCGAGCTGAGGTCCCCATGGGGTGTCCTGAATGAGTAGGTACCACCTCTGGCCGGGCGTGGTGGCTCACGCCTATAATCCAAGCACTTTGGAGGCCAAGGCGGGTGGATCACCTGAGGTCGAGAGTTCAAGAGTAGGTACCACCTGTGTGCAGCCAAGCAGAAGTGGTGCAGAGGGTCCTTGGGCTTCGAAGAGATGAGCAGATGAGTCTGCGTAAACAGACTGCCTCCAGCTGCAACTAGGAGGCCTCTGTATTGTTAAGTCACAGCAGCAACTGACGTGGCATCAAATATGTCGAATCAAAACTACAATGGCCAAGAGTGGCACCAACATACAAAAGCTACAGAAAGCGACGACCTTGTGTGTTCACAGAGCAGAGAGCTCTGGGTGAACAGCTTGTAGCATGAGGTAAATAACCAACAACCCAGAGCTTCAAGCAAGAGACTTCTCTGCCTGAGTAGTTTCTCTTGGTTAATATCTCCTGTAAAACCTCCAAGGTATTGGCAGAGCCTATTACTGTGTCTAATCCTGCTAATCCACTGTACCATCTAGGGCTGTCTGGGGAAGCCATGATGCAAACATAACCCAAAAAGGATATGTAATCCCCTCTGTCAGCCTTGTAGGTGTGGGCTGTCTCTACACACCAAAGGGTCGGCAGGGTTGGGGTTGCAGAGCAGACAACAGATGAGTAAGAGAACTTGGACACTGTTGGTGCTGGAGACCACTGAGACACAGGGTACAGAAGGAGAGGCTACCATTGCTGTATATTGGAGAGAAACATTTTGGTTGTGAAAGCAACCTTTAGTGTCTTACAAGAGTAAGCTCTAGGGAAGTGCATGGTCAGAAAGAAAATGCCTCTTTGGTAAGGACTCTCATTCAGATGCAAGTGCAAGATGATGGACAGCTGGAGCATTGAGTCATCACACACAGCCCCAGTGAACACTAAGCAGAAAGCTCCCTCTGCAAATCTGTCAATTCCTCCACTGCTCTGCCTTGCAGGGACACTGCCACAAGAGCAAGGCCCTCCTTCCTAGGGATCCCAGCTCTTCCAAATGCTTTCTGAGTTCCACTGTGCCTGGCTGGGTCCTCAGGTGGCACTCTGGAGGGCAGCAGCAACAGGCTCGAGCACTGTACAAGTGTGCTGCAGGAACAATTCAGTGAGGAATGCAAGTCCTGACAGCAAGGGACAAGCCGTGGGGGTCTCTGTCCCCTTCTCCAGCCATGACAAAGGCAACTACTCCAACTCAAAGGCCTACGATGCAATTTTGAAAAAAGAATTTCTAGTGTGGTAAGTGATGTATAAAATGTAGCATCTCCAGGCACAGCATTGAAGCCTACAGAACCAACTGTTAAACTGTGCATGGCACAGGAGGTACCCACCTTCCAAAAGAACAGTGTCCCCCAAATCTTTCTTCATTGAATAATACATTCTACAATATTAAATAACTTTCAGGCAGACATTGTCCAAGATGCAAGGAAACCGAGGGTGAAAAGGTAGAGATGGTCTTTGATGTCAGGAAGCTTATCTTCTAAAGAGAGGAGGATGGAAAACGTTCACCTATGGGCACATCAGGACACGTTGTTCCACTAATATGTGACTGAATCTGGGACACAGATGCTCACTGTCCCCTCCATGACTTTGACTAATAAAACGGAACCTGGAAACCATAGCTTTCTGTAAAGAGGGCTATAGCAGGCCCACGTTCAAAGAATCAAGGGCTCCTGGTAAAAACATGAAGACTCTTCATACCCGTCCAGGGGTCTATCTTTCCAATACAGTATCCTATGAACCCTCCTGGGGAGAAAAGATGAGTCTCCCATCCAGATCCACAAAGAAGCTGATCCTCCCAATCACAACAAGGCCATACATCACATTGGCTCAAAGCAATGACTTTCAGAGTCAGACAGCTTGATTCCACTACTTACTGTATGCCTCAGTTTCCCCTTGTACAAAATGAGGATAATAATCCCAATCTCTTTGAGTTTCTGAGTACATTGAAAGAAGTCCTGTATTTAAAGCACTTGCCCCCAGCCTGGTATAAGAGACTCTCACTAAATTTCAGAGCCTTGCCCTTCTTCTCTGGGCTGACTTTCCTTCTCCCACCCCTGACCCATTCCCCACACATTCTTCTAGAGCGCCTGCACAGGGTTTCTTCTCCTACTAGGCTAGTACTTGTCTCATCCACACTCCTGTTTTCCCAGCTGCTGTCCTCCAGTAACAATCAGGACCTGAAGTTCCCTTCAGATCACAGATTTGTGAGTCCCTGTCACTCACATGTGGACCCCATATATAAGGAGGAATCACCTGAAGAGAAGTCATGTGGTGTGGAACTCAAGAAAATATTTGAGACAAGGAGATATTCAAGGGCCACCCCAACCATCACCGCCTCCCTCTCCACCCTCCAGGTGACCTCCAGGATGGTTACCTATTCTAGAAGCATGTCAGGACAGATTTTTTGCAATTAAGCAACAACTCAAATTTTCTTTTGCTTGCAGGGCAAAGTGATAAATTTTCCTTGAATCCTCCCTCCCTTCCTCCTTCTTCCGAGACAGCACTTGAGTTGCCTATTTGTATAGTAGTGCCTCTGGTTTTATTGCAAATTAAACATGCACACATTATAAACAAACAATAGACGTCTCTAGAGCAAATATACAGCTTTCAGACCTCTCATAAATTCTTCAAGAAGAGCTCTTTGCAGTTTATAGCCTTAACACAATTTTGAGTGAGTTACAGCCTCGTATGTCAAGAAGGAAGCTTCTCACTTAGGGAGTTTCGCAGCACGACTCTCCACTCTCCTATTTTTCTGCAAACTCACTCAAGGTTAGAGTTTGATAATGCTCTAGTCTCACACCAGCCTACCCTCTCCTTCCCTCAATGCTTTTAGATTTGTTATAATATTCTCTTTTTCTAACAAGCTCAGAACTTCCTACTGCTTAATCACGAATTCTGGGACAAGAGAGATTGTATCTACCCATTCACACGTTCTTCCTTAGTTTGATATGAAGAGACTAAGGCCTAGAGAAGTTAAGTGCCAGCAATGGGAAACCCATCATTTCCTACTCTCACGCACTCAACGTTCCACATACCACAGAGCACTCCTGTGCCCAGATGTGTGGGATTTGTTCTACACACACTGAGCAACTCTCCAGCAGACACTGGTGTCCCATAATTCAATTAAATTCTGATACCATCTACCTGGAGATCACATCAGACCTTACAGGTTAAGGGCTTAGTCTCACAAGACTGCTATTCACATCAGAGGCCAGTCACAAGTCCCAGGTTGTGACCTCTACTTCTGACCCACCAGCTATAAATTGTGCTTTCCTACGATCCCCCCTCCTCTGGTTTGATTAATTTGCTAAGACAACTTACAGAACTCAGGGAAGCCTTATGTATGTTTACCACTTGTTATACTAATAAAGTATATGATAAAGGAGGCAGATGAACAAACAGATGAAGAGAAAGCAGTAGGCAAGTTATGTGGGAAGACCTCAGAGTTTCCATGCCCTCTCTGGGCACCACCTTCCAGCACCTCCATGTGTTGTGATCTGGAAGCTCTCTCAAGTCTGTGCTTTAGGGATTTTTGTGGAGACAAGAAGATATTCAAGGGCCACCCCAATACCACCACCTCCCTCTCCACCCTCCAGGTGACCTGCAGGATGGTCACCTATTCTAGAAGCACATCAGGATAGCTTTTTTGCAATCCTGATGGAAGGAGAGGGTGAGCCAGTATGAGACTAGAGCATTTTCAAACTCCAACCCTGAGTGAGTTTGCAGAAAAACAGGAGAGTAGAGAGTCGTGCTATGAAGCCCTCTAAGTGAGAAGCCTCCTTCTTGATATACAAGGCTGTAACTCACTCAAAATTGTATCCCTTCATCATGTAGGCTTGACTGATTATCAGCTCAGTCTCCAGTCCTTCTCCCCTTTCCTGAGGATAGTAGGGTGTGGGGGCTGAAAGTTTTCCAAGCTTCTAATCATATCTTGATCTTTCTGGTGAGCAGCCCCCATCCAGAAGCCCATTGAGAGTCACCTCATTAGAACAAAAGATACTCCTATTACCCAAGACATTCTAAGAGATTAGGAACTCTATGTCAGGGTCCAGGGTTAAAGACCAAGTTGTTAGAACAAAAGATTTCCTTGGCACCCATCAGTCAGGAAATTACAAGAATTGTAGGAGCTCTGTGCCAGGAACCAGGAGCAGTGACCAAACATATATTTATTGTATCACAATATCACATTGAGAAGCTCACCAGTGAGTGCCACAAGAACACAGGTCTTCCAACCTCCAGCTCAGAGTTCTTCCTAACACACTTTGAGCCCCAGGAATCTGACTTAAATTAAGGGGCTTCTAAGTGCTTGGAATATTCCAAACTCCAGGTAAACAAGTGCTGTAAAGCACAGGACATCAGAGAAAGAAGCTAAAGGGTAGTTGTGGGAGACAAAGTCTAAAACCAAAATCAAGTGCCAAATGGAAGGAGCACTGTGGGGCCAGCGTGTGGCCAGACTCTCATGCCTGAGAAAGGACAGAGACACACAGACATGCGCGACGGGTAATAGCAGGGAAATGGATGAAAAATATGGAGATTTCCAGGACTGAATCTGGGAACAAGTTTGCCTTAGAGCATTCCTCTTTTCCATGGGGCAGGTTTAGTGAGTGCCTCTTTAAAAGATCTGCCTCACACTGATTCTTTGTTCTGTATCTTAGGGCAAGTCAACAGGGTAACAATGAGCAGGTCCTGGGCTCTACTGGGTAACTGGCATCTCAGGAGACACTAGGAAAATATCGCATCCTGCATAGCAAATGTCATCTCGGGGTCTCTCTACAGGCTCCCTGTGACCCTGGCAGGAGCTATCTCCAACAGAAATATGTGCTTGAATTTTAGCTCCTGCCCTGCCATATTCAGTTGAAAAACTGAGGCTCAGAGAGGCTGGCTTCCAAAAGCAACATGGATGGTAACCAGAAGACACTTTATTTAACTCTGGCCTTCACTCTCCCACTTCAGTGCTCCTGCTACCCCATCAAGCTCTCCCCTAAGCTACCTCATGCCTTTCTAAACGTAAGTATTATAGGTGATGATGTTTTGTTTTGTTGTTTTTTTTTTAAATAATTGAGATGGGGTCTTGCTATGTTGCTCAGGCTGATCTTGAACTCCTGGGTTCAAGCAGTCTTCCCACCTCAGCCTCCCAAAGTAATGGGATTACAGGTGTGAAACACCATGGCCAGTCAGGGATGATTTTTAAAAATCCTTTAAAAATTCTTATGTTTATTTTAATTTTTTAAATTTTTTATTTTATTGACGCATCATAGTTGTACATGTTTGGAGGGTACATGTGATATTTTGATACATGTATATAATGTGTAATGATCAGATCAGGGTAATTGAGTTGTCAAGGTGATAATTTTTTTTAATTAATTAAACTTTTTTTTTTTTTTTTTTGGAAATACTGTACATTTCATGCCATGATACCCCTTGAGATACCTGATATTTTCAAAACTCAAAGATCTCAAATCTAGAGTTGTGAATCAGAGTTAATTCAAATGGTTTGATCTTTGAAGCTTGACTAAATGCTTTCTAGGAAAAATATATATATATAAATCTGTTTTTATTTTTAGCTAGTATAAAAATTTCCAGATGATGGACTATATATGCATTGAACTCTAACCCACTGAAATAAAGTTCATCCTTCTTTGATCAAATTTTCACAGCTGGAACATAAATGACTTGTTACTAGGAGAGGAGGAATTCATCCTCACTTGAAAGGCAGGTGGGGAGGGGCTGTGGGTTCAGTCCATGATGATCCAGCTGCCAATCCTCACTCCTCCAAATGTGAGAGGACCCAACCAGCACCTGCCTCCACTGGGTATCCAGTCACTGACCCAGAGAGATGACCAACTGGTCTGTTCTGCAAACCCAAGAAAATGTGATATTCCTGAAATGGCCTTGAGCCTTTTGGAGATGAAAACCTCTCATCCCTAGGAAAGAGGAGGAGGAGAATCTTTTCCTGTAAATCCTCATATCTCCCTCTCTAAGCTTTGCACTCATAGAGCCTGGGGAGGAGTAAGAGAAAGCAGTGGTGGTAAAGAGCAGCCTGTCAAGATGTGGGAGTGAAGTTTCCATGCACAGTGGTGGCAAGGCTAAGTCCCTAGCCCTGCCCCCACTCCTCATGGGATTATTTCTTATGGAAAATAGGCAGTACCATGAAGATAACTCCTTTTTCTCTCCCTCTCTCCTTTTTGGGTATCTTCATTTAACTTAGAAAGCCAACATATCTTTCCTTAAAAAAAGTCTGAAATACTGAAAAAAAAAAGCAAGAAAGAAAAGCTTCTAAATGTCCATCAAGAGAGGAAGAAGATCATGTTGCATTTATTAGCTATGATAATAGGTAGCAGTTATAAGTGACATTTATAATGTTTCTAAAATGGAGAAATGCAATCTTCAAGGACTTCTCTAGATCCTATGAAATCCTATGAAAACTCTGTATGGAGAAAATGCTTCATAGAAATGTAACTGAATATTAACCACAGATTGTCTGAATAGTAAGACTATTTGGTGATAATTTTTCTCTACTCTCTATGTTACTTGAGTTTTCAATTTTTTTATAATACAAATTTTCCAAACAGAAAAAGTAAACTTTTTTTTTTTTTTAATATATCCAAACAGTCACAACGCTTTAGAGAAAACAGTGCAGTGTAGTAATGGTTGGACTCAGGCTCAAATAGACTTGAGTTTGAATCCCAGCTCTACTGTCTTACCAGCAGTCCAACAGGGTTGTTTTATGCCTCTGTGCATCCATTTCCTCTTTTGTACAGTATGAGTAATAACATCTACTTCACATTGTTATTGTGAGGACTCAGTGGGATCAAGTATAAAACGTACTTTTCCCAACACCTGCCACATAGTGGGTGCTTCATCAGTGTTAACTATTTCACTCTTGTCATTGTTGCTATTGTTGCTAAGTCACCTGAAGTCCACTGCATGAGCTGATGGTTAAGAGTGCATGCATATAGATTAATGACTTAAATGTGAGACTTGAAACTATAAACTACTAGAAGAAAATATAGGGGGAAGAGTCTTGACATTGGTCTTGGCAGAGACTTTTTTGATATCACTCCCAAAGTACAAACAGCAAAAGCAAAGATGGATGATGGGATTGCACTGAACTAAAAATCTTCTGCACAACAAAGAAAACAATCAGCAAGTGAAGAGAAAACCTACAGAATGGGAAAAAAATGTTTGCAAACCATGTATCTCATAAGGAGCTAAATCCAAAACATATAAAGAACTTGTACAATTCAATGGCTAGAAAACAAATAACCTAATTTCATGTATTTATTTATGCATTTATTTTGTGACAAGGTCTTACTCTGTCACCCGGGCTAGAGTGCTGTGGCGTTGATCACAGCACACTGTAGCCTCGACCTCCGAGCTCAAGCAATCCTCTTGCTTCAACCTCCCAAGTAGCTAGGACTACAGGCATGAGCCACCAAGCCTAGCTAAAAAAAAAAAATTTTTTTTTAATTTTTTTTAGAGACAGAGACTCACTGTGTTGCCCAGGCTGGTCTCTAACCCCTGGGTTCAAGCTATCAATTCTTCTGCCTCAGCCTCACAAAGTGCTGGGATTACAGGTGTGAGCCTCCGTGTTTGGCTGCCTGATTTTAAAACAGGCAAAAGACCTGAATAGACATTTATCAAAAGATGATATATAAAAGGCCAGCAGGTATATGAAATGGTGCTCAACATCACTGACCATCAAAGAAATGCAACTTAATACCACAATGGGATATCACCTGATACCAGTAAGAATGGCTTTTATCAAAAAGAAAAAAGATAACAAATATTGGCAAGAGAAAAGGAAACTCTTACATACTATTGGTGGGAATATAAATTAGTACAGCCAATATGGAAAAAAGTAGGATTCCTAAAAAACTAAAAATAGAATTACCACGTGATTCAGCAATCCCACTTCTGGGTATATACCCAAAGGAAGAGAAACTAGTATGTCGAAGAGGTACCTGGATATCCACATTCACTGTGGTATTATTCACAATCGCTAAAACATGGAATTAGCCTACATGTTCACCAATGGATGAATGGATCAAGAAAATGTGGTTTATCTACACAAGAAAACACTACTCAGCCTTAAAAAAGAAGGAAATTCTGTCATTGGTGACAACATGGATTAACCTAGAGGACATAATGTTAAGTAAAATAAGCCAGGCACAGAAAGACAAATACTGCATGATCTCACTTATATGTGAAATCTAAAAAAGTCGAATTCAGAGAAGCAGAGAATAGAATAATAGTTTCCACCGACTCAGGGGTGGGGGATTGGGGAGATGTTGGCCAAAAAGTACAAGTTTTAGTTAATTAGAAGGAGTATGTTCTGGAGATCTATTGTACAGCATGGTGATTACAGTTAATAATTATTACTTGAAAATTTCTAAGAGAGATTTTAAATGTTCTCATTACAAAAATGGTAAGGATGCCAGGTGATGGACATGTTAATTAGCTTGATTTAGCCATTTTGTAATAGATACCTATATCAAAATAGCATGTGGTATTTTGATATAGATATCTATTATATATATCACAAATATATATAATTTTTATTTGTCAATTTAAAAAAGTTATTTAATTTTACGTAGATGGAATCAAACAGCTGAAAAACAAAAACACAAGAGTGCATACAAGGTCAAGAACAGTCCAGGTCCTCCCCCTGGATTGGCTGGTCCATAAAGACACTAAATGAAGATGGTAGTGCTGGAGGGAGTCTTGGGCTTTTCAGTGGCTGAAGAGCTGCTGGCTGGTCAGCAGTGAAAGGAAGTTGCTATACAAAAGACCAGAAGAGGTCGCTCAGTTAGATGAGCCACCATTTGACTTCACTGTGAGATTTCCTGACTCTAGACCTTCCTGAGACAGATCTATATTTTCTGGGGTGCTCACTGTATATAAATTTTCCTGAGGAGAAAGACTCCCTAATTGGTTTCCAGGATCATACATATTCTTTTGAATGGAACCTAAATTCTTACATTAGAAGGAATGTTTCTGCTACCAAAAGCATTTATTAATAGATGAGATGAACTGAACAAGGTAACAATAGAATTCCTAATAGCAATCAAGTTTCTCTGAAAAACAAGACTATTTTATGTCCAAGAAGTTCGGTTAGCTCCTTGCCGTCAATGTGATTTGAAAAAATGTCACTAATTTTTTGGAAGTGACAGATTTCCTTAGACCAAATGAATGGATTCCCTTGATCCAGGTCCTTAGAATCCTATCTGAGCAGATTCCAGTCCATCCCTCTGGCCTGAAAATTGTGTTGTTCATTTACAGACAGTCTTGGACTGTCAGATGCAAAGAAAATACTCCATACAGAAGCCCCTCACTGCTGCTTATGGACCTTAAATATGAAACTGGTATCCAGAGTGAAAATGAAATCAGAGGACATCTACCAATAAAGCACCTTAGCAATGCCTGCAGAGACTTCTGGGACTGAAAGTTACTGTTTGCAAGCTCTGTTGATGATATACTTTTGGTTTAAAATAACCTTGAGTCCACTGAGCCCAGTGTTTGCTGCCATTTCTTAAACTTGATGGTAAAGGATCTGTTCAAATTAGCATGCCTTCCTTCAGAGGTGTCCAGAATACTTTGTGTCTATGTCAATCAGTGGCATCTCTAATGCATCATTAGGGTGGTCAATCCCTGCGGAGAAACTGAGTGATCTCAGTACAAAGAACAAGAACTGGATATATGAACACCTTATTTTGTGTCCATGTGGTAGCCTTTCCTGATACATACTCCCCATCACTTTCAACCATTCCCAGTGCCGGTGGAATACATGTTTATGAGGAGTAGAATCAGTTTTATGGGGTGTAGGTTTTAATGAATACAGGAATGTGTTTACCTCCCAATTTATCTTCTACATTTTGGCCATAAAATTTGACTGTATCTGAAGGAGAATTTCATAGTTCTATAAAGAAAGGCAGCTTATAGTATGAAAAGCTTATAGTTTTTCCAAGTAAGAGAAAAAATTTAAGCAGGAGGTGATTTTAAAAGTCTTTCTAATAACCCTTACAAGAAATACCATCCAATCCATGCCCAGGGTCTTTGAGATTTGTAGATGGGAAATACTCCTAGTATTTAACGATTCCATTTCCACAAGGACTGGCACATGTCAGAAGCACAATGAATGCCTTTTTTTTTTTTCATTTTCTTTCCAGCTTTATGATTATCATTGTCATCATTTTTAGGTTAGGCACTGATTTTGCCTAAAGCAACAAACCATCAAAAATTCACAGCCTTCGAGGCCCTCCCTAATCAGCACATGTAGAATGAATCTTACATCAGCATTTTAGCATTGTTGCATATTTCTATCATACTATGATCTTCCAGTGATCTGAACAACTCCCTCCACCTTTGTAAGCAGAAAAGCATTTTAAGCCTTCATCAATTTCCCCCAGACAAATGGAAATATTACTTGGAGAATTTCAACCCCAGTGTTGCTTCTGCCTGAACTAACAAGAAGATTTCATCCTACACTGCATTCAATCTTGCCTCCAGCTGTGAGAAATTCTGCCATGCTGGAAAACGGACTTAGATGTGATACACAGTGGGCCATGAGTGATGTGGGCCAGCCAGTAGAGGAACATTTTTCTATGCAATGCTGTGGACTCCTAGAGGTAGGAACTGAGGCATACTTGGCTGTTACCTAGCACATAACAAAAGATCCTTGAATACTTAAGGAATTTCAACTAGCTTAACTGAAGAGGCTGGTTCCTGCAAAGACAACTGGATGGTTCAAGACACAAGGTCTGACAGGTACACTTTGTTCTGCACTAATTTAGGCAAGGCAAGACTACTGGTAGAGTGCGGTGGGTGGGAGAGAGAGGACAGGGGATAATGGAGTACTGAAAAGGGAAGAGCTCGGGTATTGGGAGAGATGTTTATGCATACAGTCAGGTGATGGCAACTCTAGTAATGCATTTATTCTTAGCAGGACCTCAGCCAGCAACTTGGGAGGAATGAGTTCAGGTAGGAGATTTTACCACTTCTCCACCACCATCCCAGCTGACCTGAGTGTTAAGTCCCAACCACAGAGATAGAATTCAAGTCGGGACCCAGTCATAGAGAGAGAAAATATAATGCAAGGCATAATCAGCAGGCCACCACAGGGCAGAGATTGTAGCAAATGCCCAGTCTGGCAAAGTCTAATCCTGAGTCAGGAAGTCACAGGACTGTGGGGCACTCAAATAGGCAGAGTTCATTCTTGTCATTCGAACATCAAGTCTGGGAATGTGACTTCACTCCAGGCTGCCGAGATTATGGGCACCAAGCTGATGTCCTGATCAGGAATGGCTGGAGGCTTTATGAGCTCCTGGATCTGCGGTAAGAGAAGCTGAGTGAGGCCCAAACAGGCAATGAAGAGCCTACAGATTTTGCCCAGCCTGTTTCTACAGAGGATTCAGAAACACAGTCATTCAGGCTCCAATTGAACCAAGACAGTGTGGTCTGACAGAACAATTACTGAAAGATGATCTCAGCCCAATTTCATTTCTTTACTGTGATTTGAAGGAAAGTAACAAGTTATACAATGTCTTTTTCTTTCTTTTTTTCTACTTTACATAATGATTTAATGTTTTAATTTTTAAATCAAAATTTTTGTATTTTTTTTATTGTACTTTGAGCTCTGGGGTACATGTGCACTTCCTGCGTCCTGCAGGATTGTTGCATAGGTACATATATGCCATGGTGGTTTGCTGTCTCCATCAGGCATTTCTCCTGGTGTTATCCCTCCCCATCCTCCCCATTCGACCCCTGCTGTCCCTCCCCTCCCCTCCATCCCCCAACCTAGCCCTGTGAGTATTGTTCCCTTCCCTATGCCCAAGTGTTCTCACTGTTCATCCCCTGCCTATGAGTGAAAGCATGTGGTGTTTGGTTTTCTGCTTTTGCGTCAATTTGCTGAGAATGATGGTTTCTAGATTCATTCATGTCTCCACAAAGGACACGAACTTGTCATTTTTATGGCTGCATAGTATTCCATGGTGTATATGTGCCACATTTTCTTTGTCCAGTGTATCACTGATGGGCATTTGGGTTGGTTCCAGGTCTTTGCTACTGTAAACAGTGTAGCAACAAACATACGTGTGCATGTGTCTTTATAATAGAACAATTTATAATCCTTTGGGTATACACCCAGTAGTGGGATTGCTTGGTCAAACGGAATTTCTATTTCTAGATCATTGAGGAATTGCCACACTGTCTTCCATAATGGTTGAACTAATTTACACTCCCATCAACAGTGTAAAAGTGTTCCTTTTTATCCACATTCTCTCCAGCATCTGTTGTCTCCAGATTTTTTAATGATCGCCATTCTAACTGGCATGAGATGGTATCTCAATGTAGTTTTGATTTGCATTTCTCTAATGATCAACGATGATGAGCATTTTTTCCCATGTTTCTTGGCCGCATATATGTCATCTTTTGAAAAGTGTCTGTTTATATCCTTTGCCCATTTTTGAATGGATTTGTTCGTTTTTTTTCTTGCAAATCTGCTTTAGTTCTTTGTAGATTCTGAATATCAGCCCTTTGTTCAGATGGGTAGACTGCAAAAATTTTTTCCCATTCTGTTGGTTGCTGGTTCACTCTAATAATTGTTTCTTTTGCTGTGCAGGAGCTCTTAAGTTTAATTAGATTCCATCTGTCTATTTTGGCTTTTGCTGCCATTGCTTTTGGTATTTTAGTCATGAATTCCTTGCCTGTGCCTATGTCCTGAATAATGTTGCCTAGGTTTTCTTCTAGGGTTTTGATGGTGTTAGTTCTTATGTTTAAATCTTTAATCCATCTGGAGTTAATTTTTGTATAAGGTGTAAGGAAGGAATCCAGTTTCAGCTTCCTACTAGCCAGTTTATCCAACACCATTTATTAAATAGGGAATCCTTTCCCCATTGCTTGTTTTTGTACAGTTTTCAAAAAGCAGATGGTTGTAGATGTGTGGCATTGCCTCCAAGGCCTCTGTTCTGTTCCATTGGTCTATATCTCTGTTTTAGTATCAGTACCACGCTGTTTTGATTACTGTAGCCTTGTAGTATAGTTTGAAGTCGGGGAGCATGATGCGTCCAGCTTTGTTCTTTTTGCTTAGGATTGTCTTGGCTTTGTTAGCTCTCTTTTGGTTCCATATGAAGTTTACTGTGTTTTTTTCCAGTTCTGTGAAGAAGGTCAATGGTAGCTTGATGGGGATAGCATTGAATCTATAAATTACTTTGGGCAGTATGGCCATTTTCACAATATTGATTCTTCCTAACCATGAGGACAGAATGTTTTCTCATCTGTTTGTATCCTCTCTCATTTCCTTGAGCAGTGGTTTGTAGTTCTCCTTGAAGAGATCTTTTACATCCTTTGTTAGTTTTATTCCTAGGTATTTTATTCTCATTGTAGCAATTGTAAACGGGAGTTCGTTCATGATTTGGCTCTCTGTTTGTCTGTTGTTGATGTATGGGAATGCTTGTGATTTCTGCACATTGATTTTGTATCCTGAGATGTTGCCAAAGTTGCTTATCAGCTTAAGAAGGTTTTGGGCTGAGACAATGGGGTCTTCTAAATATACAATCATGTCGTCTGCAAATAGAGACAATTTGATTTCTTTTCCTAGTTGAATGCCCTTTATTTCTTTTTCTTGCCTGATTGTTCTGGCTAGAACTTATAGTACTATATTGAATAGGAGTGATGAGAGAGGGAATCCTTGTCTAGTGCCAGTTTTTAAAGGGAATGCTTCTAGTTTTTGCCTGTTCAGTATGATATTGGCTGTGGGTTTGTGGTAAAGAGCTTTTATTATTTTGAGATATATTCTGTCGATACCTAGTTTATTGAGAGTTTTTAGCATAAAGGGCTATTGAATTTTGTCAGAGGCCCTCTCTGCATCTATTGAGATAATCATGCAGTTTTTGTCTTTGGTTCTGTTTATGTGGTGAATTACGTTTATAGACTGTGTATGTTGAACCAGCCTTGCATTCCCCAGATGAAGCCTACTTGATCATGGTGGATAAGCTTTTTGATGTGCTGTTGCAATTGGCTTGCCAGTATTTTATTGAAGATTTTTCCATCTATGTTCATCATGGGTATTAGCCTGTAGTTTTCTTTTTTAGTTGTGTCTCTGCCAGATTTTGGTATCAGGATGATGTTGATCTCATAGAAAGAGTTAGGGAGGATTCCCTCTTTTTGTATTGTTTGGAATAGTTTCAAGAGGAATGGTACCAGCTCCTCTTTGTATGTCTGGTAAAATTCGACTGTGAACCCATCTGGACCTGGACTTTTTTTGGTTGGTAGGCTATTAATTGCTGCCTCGACTTCAGACCTTGTTATTGGTCTATTCAGTGTTTCAACTTCTTCCTGGCTTAGTCTTGGGAGTGTGCAAGTGTCCAGGAATTTATCCATTTCTTCCAGGCTTACTGGTTTTGTGCCTAGAGCTGTTTGTAGTAATCTCTGATGGTAGTTTGCATTTCTGTGGAATCTGTGGTGATCTCCCCTTTATCGTTTTTTATTGCATCTATTTGAGTCTTTCTTTTTTTTTTTTTTTTTAATTAGTCTAGCTAGCAGTCTATTTTGTTGATCTTTTCAAAACACCAGCTCCTGGATTTATTGATTTTTTGAAGGGTTTTTTGTGTCTCTATCTCCTTCAGTTCTGCTTTGATCTTAGTTATTTCTTGTCTTCTGCTTGCTTTTGAGGTTTTTTTGATCTTGCTCCTCTAGCTCTTTCCATTTTGATGATAGGGTGTCAATTTTAGATCTTCCCTTCTTTCTCATGTGGGCATTTATTGTTACATATTTCCCTCTAGACACTGCTTTAAATGTGTCCCATAGGATCTGGTACGTTATATCTTTATTCTCATTGGTTTCGAAGAGCATTTTTATTTCTGCCTTCATTTCATTGTTTATCCATTCATCATTCAGGAGCAAGTTGTTCAGTTTCCATGTGATTGTGCTATTTTGAGTGCTTTTCTTAATCCTGAGTTCTAATTTGATTGCGCTGTGGTCTAAGAGACTGTTATGATTTCCGTTCTTTTGCATTTGCTGAGGAGTGATTTACTTCCAATTATGTGGTCAATTTTAGAGTAACTGTGATGTGGTGCTGAGAAGAATGTGTATTCTGTGGATTTGGGGTGGATTGTTCTGTATCTGTCTATTAGGTCTGCTTGGTCCAGATCTGCATTCAAGTCCTGGATATCCTTGTTGATTTTCTGTCTCATTGATCTGTCCAATATTGTCAGTGGAGTGTTAAAGTCTCCTACTATTATTGTGCGAGAGTCTAAGTCTCTTTGTAGGTCATTAAGAACTTGCCTATGTATCTGGGTGCTCCTGCATTGGGTGCATATATATTTAGGATAGTTAGCTCTTCTTGTTGCATTGATCCTTTTACCATTATGTAATGTCCTTCTTTGTCTCTTTTGATATTTTTCAGTTTAAAGTCCACTTTATCAGAGACTAGGATTGCTACTCTTTTTTTTTTTCTCTCTCCATTTGCTTGGTAAATCTTCTTCCATCCGTTTATTTTGAGTTTATGTGAGTCTTTGCATGTGAGATGGGTCTCCTGAATACAGTACACTGATGGGTCTTGACTTTTTATCCAGTTTGCTAGTCTGTGTCTTTTGATAGGGGCATTTAGGCTATTTACATTCAACATTAATATTGTTATGTTTGAATTTGATCCTGCCATTTTGTTACTGGCTGGTTGGTTTGTCCATTAGTTGATGTGGTTTCTTCATTGCATCATTGTTCTTTACCATTTGGTACATTTTTGCAGTGGTTGGTACTGGTTGTTCCTTTCCATGTTTAGTGCTTCCTTCAGTAGCTCTTGTAAGGCAGGTCTTGTAGTGACAAAATCTCTCAGCAATTGCTTGTCCATAACGGATTTTATTTCTCCTTCACTTATGAAGCTTAGTTTGACTGTATATGAAATTCTAGGTTTAAAGTTCTTTTCTTTAAGGATGTTGAATATTGGCCCCCACTCCCTTCTAGCTTGTAGGGTTTCTGCTGAGAGATCCACTGTGAATCAGATTGTCTTTCCTTTGTGGGTGACTCGACTTTTCTCTCCGGCTGCCCTTAGGATTTTTTCCTTCATTTCAACCCTGGTGAATCTGACAATTATGTGCCTTGGGGTTGCTCTTCTTGAGGAATATCTTTGTGGCGTTCTCTGCATTTCCTGGATTTGAATGTTGGCCTGCCTTGTTAGGTTGGGAAAGTTCTCTTGGATAATATCTCGAAGAGTGTTTTCCAACTGGGATTCATTCTCCCCATCACATTCAGGTACGCTGATCAAGTATAGATTAGTTTTTTTCACATAATCCCATATTTCTTGGAGGCTTTGTTCATTTTTTTTTTCACTTTTTTCTCTAATCTTGCCTTCTGGTTTTATTTCATTGATGTGATCTTCTATCTCTGATATCCTTTCTTCTGCTTGATCGATTCAGCTGTTGAAACTTGTGTATGCCTCACAAAGTTCTCACGCTGTTTTTTTCAGCTCCATCAACTCATTTATGTTCTTCTCTAAGCTGGTCATTCTCTTTAGCATTTCATCTAACCTTTTTTCAAAGTTCTTAGTTTCTTTGCTTTGGGTTAGAACGTGGTCTTTTAACTCAGAAAAGTTTGTTATTACCCACCTTCTGAAGCCTGCTCTGTCAATTCGTCAATTTCATTCTCTGTCTTTTTTTGTTCCCTTGATGGTAACAAGTTGTGATCCCTGGGAGGAGAAGAGGTGTTCTGGTCTTTGATGGTTTTATCCTTTTTGCGCTGGTTTCTTCCCATCTTTGTGGATTTATCTCCCTTTGATCTTTGAAGTTGGTGGTTTCAGGAGGAATCTCTGAGTGGACATCCTGTTTATGTTGGAGCTATATCCTTTTTGGCCTGTAGAGGCGCTGCTGGGCTGTCTCAGATTCAGTCAGGTGCTGGGTGGGTGGTTCTTCCTTGGAGTTTGTTTGTAGGTGAGATTAGCCCTGCCTTCCCAATGGCGTCTCTTCTTCCCCGAGCTCAATCTTCCTGGTTGGGGTCAAACTGATGCATTTACTGCCAAGCTCTCTAGTACAGGCTTCAGTTTGAGTTTTGTGATGGTGGGGCCTGCTAGGCCTTATGGCCTGTTTCCCTGTTTTCAACTCTGCCTCTTTCTGTGGGACGGTCCGTCCCCCTGGTGTTAGTCCAAACTTCCACCGACAACTTGCAGCACCCAGCGGGAGCCGTTGCTCAGATTTGCATCAACAACCCACAGCACCCCTCAGTCTGGTGGGGCTCTTGTGGACCGTGGGTTGCAGGAGGGGTGAGGTAATCACAGGATCTGAATCAGAGCACCAAGGGGGTGAAGTCCCCAACCCTCCAAGCTGGCTGCATGTTCCAGGTGGGGACGCACCCCACCCTGTCTCAGTTCACCCTCCCTGGGCGGCTCTTGCCCTGCAGCTCCTTCCCTGGGCTATTTTCAGTGTCCTATCAGTCCCACCGAAGTGAACCCAGCACTTCACTTGGAATTGTGAAGTCCTCTAGCCCTCTGCGTCTCATTCGCTGGGAGCTGCATTCCAGCGTTGCCTCCTCTCAGCCATCTTGGCATGTCCCTGCTACAATGTCTTTTTCTAGGCAGCAAATCCAAGTACATGGCTCCATAACTGTCTGGCACAAGTTTTGGGAAGGTTGGTGAGCAAAGCTTGATGTGTCTTGCTTTGGAGAATTTTGCCCAGTGTCAGCTCTACTCCCTTGGTGTAACCGGGCAACCAGGTGATTTTATCAAGAATGAAAAAGCAGGAAAGATGGCCAAGTTCCATAAATCAGTGCTCTGGGAAAAGGTACACTGGAAGCTTCTGGAAGTTGCTGAAGACAAAATAAAGGAAAGAAACCACTCACAATGACCATGGCCCAGAGAGTAAGAGAAAGATATGACAGAAGTCATGATGGGAATAGGAAAAGAGGCTCATTCGCTCAAGATCCATGGTGTCCAGAAATTCATAGAGAATGTTCCTCTTGAGGCCAACTGAAGCCTAGAAAGGACACAAAAGAAGCTCTACCATTCCTTCTCCTCATCATCATTCAACCTTGAGTTTTTAAAAATTATACTCTATACCCGTTGTATTAGTTAGAGTTTAATCAGAAAAAGAGACCTCCTCCAGGTTTTCCAAGCAGGAAAGATTTTAATATAAGGAATTACACACTTATACAGCCATAACCATTGGAAAGATTTGGGTAGCAAAGATCAGGGTAACAGTTGATCTTCATGAAATTAATAAGTGACCAGAGCAGAGAAGCAGCAGCCAACAACCTCTGCTGCCCATGGCTCAAGGCAAGTGACTCCTAGGAGATGGGCCAGAGGTGCTGCAAACTTCAGAATTTACAGGAAACCTACAATCTTAGCTACCTGAAGCATTGAAGCAGGTGACAGCTCTGCAAACCTCACCTTTGTCCCACTTCCCATCTGCCCACAATTGCTGTCAGAGAATAATGGCCTCTGCTTTCACAAGCATTTACAGAATCTAACAGGAACCATCCAGTAAAGAAATTTGGGGAAATGTAATTGCAGCTTTCTCTATAATTATGATGTAATGATGAAGATGATGTAGAAGGAGGTAGAGAAAATGCTGAGTTAACAGCAAACAATCTGGCACCCATTGAGAATGGAGGGTTCGTGATTCCTTTCATGCTCAATGTGTGATTTTTGGATTTGAAGTTTGTTATTGATTCTGTATTGAGCATGTGTCTTTTCACAGGCTTACACTGAGGGTTTATAAAATGGCAAAAGACTGCTAGCTCATTTATTCAAGCATTCTCTGAATACATGCTGAGCTCTTCCTATGTGCCAGGTGCTGTTCTAGGTGGGGGGGATATATTGGTGAACAAGACAGATGAGATCCCTGCCATCATAGGCTTACACTCTAACCAGAATGTAAGACAGTAATAAAGAGGAAAATATACAGGGTAATTTCTTTTTTTAACACCTTTAGTAAGGTATGTTTTATATATCATAAAATTCACCCATTTTCAGTGTACAATTCAATGACTTTTAGTAAATTTACTGAGTGGTACAACAATCACTATAGTTTTAAAACATTTTCATCTCCCCAGTAAGATCCCTCAGTCCCATTTACAGTTAATCCCTTTTCCCACCCCCAGTCCCAGGCCACCACTAGTCTACTTTCTGTCTCTATAAATTTGCCTTTTCGGGGCACTTTGTGGAAATTCAGTCACTCCAGTAATTTCAATTTGAGATAAATATGATTTCAGTGAATCAGAGAGATGTGACAAAGCTACTGGAGCAAGAGAAGGATGCACCCTTATTTGAGATAGTGGGAGAAAACTTTCCAAGAAAGATCAACATTTGAACTGAGATATAGTTTGTCAGATATATGAAGCATATATTGTCAGGACCATGAGGTAGAGACTGGTGCATATAAAATGCACTAAAACATACCAATATACTCAATCGTGTTTTGGAGCTGATGGGAGGGTTCCTTCCTTCTCACCAGTCATTGTGTCATGGCAACAGTCATGTCCAAGAAAGGCATGCTCGGGAGACCTGTGGGTTCCTGGAGGAGCACAGTCTTGTGGATAGAACTCAAGAAGAGATGGGAGACTTGGAAGAAAGGGATAAAGGCCTCTGTCTTCCATGTAAAGAGCACAGTCCTCAGACTCCACTGACAAAGCCCAGTGCCCTGCCAGGATACCCAGCACAGGAAGAGATGGAAATGAACAAAAGCATCTACTTCAACTCCTCCCCTAGCCCAGAAGCTAGGCCAGAGCACAGCAAACTTTCAGCCCTCAGAGCAGTGTCAGGGAGGCAAGGGTTAAGACTTTGGAATCAGACAGTTTTTCAAACCCTGGTTTCTTCACTTCCTTGTTATGACCTGAGTTGCCATTTTCTCATCTGCAAAATGGGAATACAACTTCTTATCTTGCAGGGCTATTTTGAAGATGAAATGTGGTAATATGTGTAGGCAATTGATCCCATGCCTAACACACCATAAGCCCTCAATACATGACACTATTTGTTACTTTGAAGGAAGGAGCAGCAGACTCAAGAAGTAGATAGGTAAAGCAGAACATAAGGTTATACCCTACTTGGTGGCTCAACTACTCCAGCTGCAACATGTATGTAAAAAGAAGGCTATCAGGACTGCTACCAGGAAAGCTGAGTAAAATGACTTGTCTCTCAGAAGCAGCCAGGGACAGGTAAGATTGAAACGATTCTGCAAATGCAGGAGCTTAGAGTACAAGGTGACTATGAGGTTAAGAACCACCACCCCTCCCAGGGAATGCACTAAAATCTTGGGGAGTCTATTGGCTATCTACTGAGATGCAATGGGGCCAGGCCCAATCTTATATTAAGGGGTAAGAAACCCAAAAGAAATCAGAGTTAGGGCATGGTTATTATCATTATTATATGATTATTATCCCCGACACAGCCCAATTTGACAGATGAGAAAACTAGCCATTAAAGAGCTAAGCAGATAAGGAGGAGGAAGCCATGGGCCTTCAAAAGCTAAAGCATGAAGTGAGGGGGGGGGGAAACCATGAGCTGGGGACTCTGTGGTATTCTCATCACCATCTCTCCTAATTCCTCTTTCTGAAACCGAGATAAAAACCCTAAGAGGGTTGTCTTTCGCTAGTAAAACCCATTAACAGGATGAAAGTAGCACCTGCAGTGTCTGCCTGGGTCATTGCTTGCATAGAGTTTCATTTCAGAATTCAACTCAGTAAATAATTCAAATGAAATACATGGAAATATCCATCCCTTAGCCCTGGGGCTTTCAAAAGGTGATATTAATTAATACTGACTAAAGTCAGCCAGCAACCAACTATCTTTCTTTGCCATCTTCCAAGGGGACTGTTTGTACTTCTTTTGAAAATCTGGGAAAAAAAGACTGTTGAAGAGGCCTGCCATGTAACATTTATTCAACTGAGCCCAGCCCTAAATGAAGATAGCACTGGCTTTCTCTGAGAGAGGAGATAATTGAACAACACTCCATGATTAGAAGACAGAAAGGAGCATGTTACCACTTTCAAGAGCAAAGCCTCAGCAGTTATTAGAGCCAGATTAAATCCTGGCTCTGCCACTTAAGCAAGTCATTTAATCTCTCTGAGCCTCAGTTTCCTTCTCTGTAAGAAAATGGGGCAAATAATAGTTCCTACACCATAGGCTTGTTATGAGAATTAAAAGAGATAATTCATGCAATGCATTTTGTAGAGTACCTGTCCAGTTATTAGTGCAATAACAGATCATATATTCAAACATAAGTGGTTGCCATGGACCATGCTGGGAGCTGGGGCACAAGCATTCCTGGTGTAAAGGAACAGGTGTGGGGCTAGGAGAATGCACACCTGAGTTTCAGTCCTGGCTCTTCTTTTGACTAGTTGTTCAGACTTAGTCAAGTCCCCTAACCTCCTTGAGCTTCAGTTTCCTCACCCAGAAAATGGGACTGACAGTACATAGCCCGGGCTTATGGTGAGGAGCAAACCAAATCATGGTTTTTGTAAAGCACTTTGAAAGTACAAAAGATATTATTACTGACTTGTGGATTACTTGGGCTTTTTGCTTGTCTTCCTTTCCTCATTTGACCCACTCCTTTTGGGCCTATTTTCTCCATGGTACCAACCAGGAGTGACTGAAGGGAAGGAGGGCAAATTGCACATACCTCAGTCCATTTCATCAGGGGTTGTTAATCCTGTAATATTTTCAATGAGAGAAGAAGTTGAAGAGGTGATTGATTAATGGCAGAAATCCTGAAGAGGTAGTGCATGTCTACTGTTCAGGGTAAATTGAGGTTAGTATGAAGAGATCAGGTTTGGGAATGAGATCTATGTTTCAACTTTTAAAAAAATATTATTCTACTCCCTTTATATCTGTGTCACCATGGGCGAGTTACTTAACTTCTCTGAGTCTCAATTTCTTCATCTATAACACTGGCATAAATATACCTAATATGCAGAGTAGTCAGGTTTAAATATAAAGTAGGCAAAATACAGTGTCTAGACATATTGGGTGTTCAAAAAGTGGTAGTTATTCTAAATAGAAATCTTTACATCAAGTCTTTCAAATCCTAACTATGGTAATGACTTTTTAGCACTACTTTATGAAATACAATAAAGTTCCAGCCAGCAGACTCAAGTACCACTTCCTCGTTATCCTTCTTTTCCCTTCAGATCCCTGCTTCTTGCCTCAGAAATCACCTTATAATTCATCAAGTCACAAGATTACACATAGTTCTTTGTGGCATCTCTGGAGCTTCTTCCTTTCAAACCAGCATTTTTGTCTTTCACAGAGGTAAGAATCTATGGGATTAATCACTCTCCAGAACTGGTGTTCTATCCATAGAAGGATAATGAGCACTACCATGTGCAAGTGAGTATTCTGCAAAGCCCCAGGGATAGGTAAACATGCAATCCACAGTCCCTGAGCCTCTAGAGAGACAGGCCTGTCCAATCCACCATGGCAGTGGCATAGGGCCTGAGCTGTGATGGCACAAAACCCAAAGCTCTGAGAGAATCAACACTGCTGCCGGACAGCCAGAGATGACAACCCTTAGGCTGGGCCTCAGAGAATGGGCAAGAGTTTGACAGGTGGTCAACGGAGAGAAAAGACTCCAAGCAGAGGAACCGTCCATGCAAAGGCACAGAGACTTGGGAATGCTGAGAAGTTTGGGTCAGCTAGAATGTGGTAGGTTGGGAAAGTGGTAGGAGAAGACATTGGAGTAGCAACATTGGCAAAGTTACTAAGGATATGATGAACTAGAGCAGTGGCGCTGAGGGTAAGAGGGAAAAAAGATATAAAAGACATCTCTGAGGTTGCATCATCAGTTCTTGGCAACCAAAAGACATTGGCAAAGGAATGAAGAGGAGCATCCAAGATGACTCTCAGGTATGTGACTTGGAGGTGTGTGGAGTGGGTGGTGGTTCCATTGGCTAAGATGGGGTCCACGTAGGAAAAACAGGGGGGTGTGCATTTTGAGCTCTATCTAGTATTTGTTGAATTTCAGATGCATGTGGGTACCTTCCAGGTCAGGTGGGTTCCCAGTCAAAATGTGTCCAAAGGATAACTCTGTTTGAGCTCTGCAGACTGTGCTGATTGAAGCATACATCCTTCTCCCTAGCTGACCATGTCCATTTAAGGCAGATAGATCTGCAAAAATGTCTGGACTGGGTGTAAGGCTTGAGCAGTCATGTTCGTTAATGCAGTCACTGAAGTTGTGAGGTAGAAAAGGCGCTCCTTTGCACCCCAGATCATAGCTCCTGGAAGAGGAAGGAGCTCGTGAAAGGAGCTTGATGAATTATGGTACCAGGTTGATTCTCTCGACACAGCTCTCCCCCTCCCTACTTCATCTTTTCTGTAGTGTTCACCTCTTTCTTCTTTTCATCTCCTCCTGCTTCTCCTTTCCAGCTCCCGGTGAATGCTTGATGAATCCTGGCTTAGTGAATAGGCTAAACTCTCCACTTAAAAAACAAGCCCTAGCTTTTATCTTCCTCTGCGGGTTTGGGTTTGCCAGAATCAAAGTAACATTAGCACGATTTGTTTGGATTAGCATGAAGACTTCTAATCCGCTCCTTTGCAATATTCCATATTTTAATAACCTTAATAATTACTGCTTCCCTTTTCTAATTAAGGGTTTAGAGACAGAGACCTGGGAGAGGGACCAAAACAGTGGCGTTTGGTATGGCGGCAAATAGGAAGAAAAGTTTGCATAGCAGAGTCAATATTCGGAGCTGGCTATGAAGCACTTGGATTTTAATTCTGTGAGCATTTATCGTGTCCAGGCTGTGAACAAGGGCTTGAACGCCGGACATTACAGATTTGCAGAAGGTTCCTCTGCAAACCTGTTTGTTTGGGATCCAATTAGAATGCTACAGGTTGCATTCTGACAATAGCATAAATTCTATAACAATATTCTCCTGGTGATGTGGTCAGCAGGCCCTAGCGTTCATGGTAAAGTCCAGACCACCTCGACTCTATCTCACTGCTCTGACTTCAGAGATAGGCACTGATGGCTAAGCAGAAGTTCCCACTGGAGAGCTGCCTTCAAACCACAGAAGCTGCATCCTGTCCTCAGCTCCAAGAACAGCTATCACATTAGGACATGTTCTCTTCACCCAAAGCTAACCTAAAGGACCCAGCAAACCCTCAGGACCCTTGCTGTAGCTTTTTCCATTGCCCAGCACTGCATGGATGTGGAGTGAAGGCCACGTGAGGAAAGCACAGTCCTCTGGCGTGGGGTGAACCCAGAGGCTCAAGAGGGCAAAGTATTGTCCATGCTGGCAAAGCTGCCAGCCTGGAGCTCAGAGCGGGAGGCAGATCTTCCGCTCCTAATTGACAGCCCAGCCAGAGCATTTACACAGTGTGACTTTCTATTTGAAGCCCAGCTCAGGAATGAACTGTTCTGGGATCAGTTCTGGGATTTTCCACCTCACAGACCCAGAGTCACCATCCTCTTCCCTCCTGAACCCTGTCTTCAAGAGCTGAAAAGCTTTTATTTTGAACTCTCACATGAGGGATTGTGGATCCCCCTTTTGCGTCAATCATACTACACCTACTCTTTTAACAAAATCTATCTTTAGTGCCTTTCTAAGGAAGACTCACCAAAGGATTCCACTTCTCTCTTTCTAAGGAATGCCAGTCTTGGATTCAGAGGTAGCTTTCTGCATCTTCTCACTGAAGAGAGAAAAATGCACGAATTCAGTCTCAAGTGGGCCACCCTTATGGCAGAGACTCTAAACCCCAGAGATAAGTTTGGTGCCACTTCTGCCTCAGAGGAATCAGACAGACATGGACAATACACTCTTATAAGGCAGAACTGACTACATGTAAAATACAGGCTCAAAAAAGCCCGCATTACTTCTGACTTGGTGAGTTGGAAACAGTTTCACAGAGGAGGTGTTCCATCTGGGGCCCTGAGGATAAGAAAGATTTAAAAGATGAGTATTAAGGAAACAGCAGTCTGGGGTCAGAGAGCAGACTAGGCCAGTCAGGGGAGCTTGAAACTGCAAGTTCTATTTAGGAAATAATGATGGGTCAGGTATTGATAGAGAAGGATTCATGCAGGGCTGAATGGGACGTGAAGCTGAAAATGTCTAATGACACCCAACCAGAGGCCTTGAGTGCTGTGGTAAGAAGTTGGTTCTCTATGCTGTAGGGGATAGAAAATCACCTGGACAGGTTTCCAAAGAGAGGAGTGGTCCAGTCCGATCCTTTCTCAGTGAATGAGCTTTAGGAGAACCACATTCATGTGAGGAATGAATAAGCAACAGGCCAGCAGCTTGGAAGCTATTGCTACCAGCCAGAAAGTGAGAGGCAAAACCAGGGTAAGGGCAGTAGGAAGCAAAAGGAAAGATGGTACAGAGTATTAGTCAGTTTCTGTGACTGACTAGCCGAGGTGTCATTCTCTGGGTAAATGTCTGGTCTGCCTCACCCAAATATAAGTCCCTTGAAAGCAGGAACCATGTCTTACTCATCTTTGTGCCTTTGGTGCTTTACAGGATACTTGACAGACTGGTGGCTCTTATTATAATAGAAATCCTAATGCAGTAACCTGAGGTGGGCTTCAACGGGGTCGCAAATCCTCCCAAATCTATACACATTATTTCGTGTGTGTGTGTATATTGAGCATCTTTCTGTTGGAGAGGGTCTATAACTTCGATCAAGTCTTCAAAGAGCTCTGTGACCCAAAAAATGGTTGGGAGCAACTGCTCTAGAAATTTGTTGTCTTCATAAATGTTTCTGACTCTTGGTTTCTGTTTTTATCCCTTCTCTAAGTACATTAAATTAAAAAAAGGACAAGGTCAACAACATTAAATGGACACTTTGAGCATTATTCATTTTATTTGTAGTAAAAGCCCAACATATAAATTCAGCTATGAGTCTAAGTTATGCTGAAACGCTGAAAGACATTTTCCCTGCCCATAACTGACCTCATTCTCTGGTAACACATCCCATTTCAGAACTTACTCTCTAATAGCTGATGCTTCTATGAGAATGTAAATCAATTTTAATTTGGACTTTAGCTTCTGCAGCAAGTGCCTTTGAAGAAGCACCTTCCTAAGCATGCCAACTTGCACCTTTTACAGCCTGATAATTGGGACAGAGGCTTGACTGCCACCCATGTCCTTTCTATGGGGATGTGGGGGGTGGCATTTCTGGGAAACTAACACCTTCGCCAAACGTTAAAAGAGATTGTATTCCAACTTAGCCTAAAGAAGGAACTTGTGCCACTTCTGTATGCCAAAATAGTCTGGGGGATGTGGTTTGGATGCCAAACTATTGGATTTTCTGTGATATCCTAGTGGTGCTGTAGGGGGACTACATAAGAGATTATTGGCTGGGTGTGATGGCTCATGCCTGTAATCTCAGCACTTTGGGAGGCCAAGGTGGGTGGATCGCTTGAGATCAGGAGTCTGAGACCAGCCTGGCCAACGTGGCAAAATCCCGTCTTTACTAAAAATACAAAAATTAGCCAGGTGTGGTGGCAAGTGCCTCCCAGCTACTCAGGAGGCTGAAACAGGAGAATTGCTGAGGTGGAGTTTGCTGCAGCAAGCAAGGTTCACTCCACCGCACTCCAGCCTGAGTGACAGAGCAAGACTCTGCCTCAAAAAAAAAAAAAAAAAAAAAAAGAGTGTTTAAAAATGGGACCATCCTGGAAAATCTGGAACATATGTGCCCTGGAAGAAGAAAATACCTCCTGAACTCGAGAAAATATGCAGTCTATTTGGGGAGATAGTGTACACACACAAGAAAACAAAAACCTGCTTGACAAAGGAACAAGGCAGTGAGTGTTCAGTGCAAGGGAAATTATTTAGATAAAGGGAAGGGAAGGTGAAGGAATTCAGAGAAAAGAGCTGCCACCAGGCAGTAAAGTGCTCACAGAAAAATATGCATATATAAAGGGCAAAGACAAGGAATTAGCCTACTATAAACATAATGCTCTCACATTCAACTTCATTCTTATGCCTCCAACATTTAGGGAGTGCCTACTATGTGCCAGATACAACATCAGGTGAGTTTACATATATTATCTGTTAATCCTCACAACTATATATAAGGTTTACGTATATTATCTGTTAATCCTAACAGCTATATATGAGGTGGGGATTATTCTTCTTGTTTCATGAATGAGGGCTGAAGCTCAGAAGGGGTAAATAACTTTCCCACAACACACAACTAGTAAATGGCTGAGCCGGAATGAAAACCCAGGTCTATCTGACTCTGAAGACTAAATTCTTTCTATACCACATGAGTGTCCATAAAAAGCTACTAGGACAAAGTGGATGAACCTCAAAAACCTTATGCTACGTCAAAGAAGCCAGGCACAAAAGGCCATGTATGGTATGCTACTGTTTCTATGAAATATCCATAGCAGGTAAATCCATAGAGACAGAAAGCAGACCAGTGTTTGCCAGGGACCTGGAGGAGCAGGGAAAGGCAAATGAGAGCTTAATGGGTTCAGTTTCCTTTGGGGGTGATAAAAGTGACTTGGAACTAGACAGAGATGATGGTTGCACAACTACTGAATTACTAAATGCCACTGAATTGTACACTTTCAGTGGTTGACGGTTAACTTTATGTTATGTACATTTTACCTGTATTTTTAAAAGCTATTAGGAAAGAGAGTTTGAGGAGACAAAACCAGGTAAATGGAAAGACACTCAGCATATCTGGGGAGCAATGAGGGGACAGAGCCAAGCAGAGCAGCACGATGAGCCAACGTTTTCTTCTTGGCTCAAATGAAGAATTTGGGTAAAGGTGTGAGTAACTTTCCTTAGTTTTGAGTGAGAGAATTCCCAGGCACAGACACCTGCCTTCCTTAATCACAGAAAGAGCTGCCCTAGCTGGTCCAAAATGCCTCTGGTTGCATTTTGGTGTTGGGAGGGGTGAACACCACCTTTCCTGTGGGTCCCCTAAATTCAGAAGACACAGTATTCTGTTTGGGCACTCTCAAGTGATTCCTCGGGTCTATGAAATGTGCTTATTTCTTGGTTGCTGAGGGGCAACTCTGAATCTTTGTAAACCTGAAATATGTGGAATAATCTCTTCACTAATGAGGGAGTACAACTGGCTGCCCAGCATCTTATCTCCAGTGGGCTGGCTTTGATCTTGGCATTGAGGGTACAGCAACTCTCATGAAGGATCTCGGGAGCCACTTGAGGTATTTGATTGTCTTTACTGCCCCTTATGTGAGATGTAACAGGCACTAAAGCAACCCACGTGGACGGGGACTTCCCAAGGCTGAGGCACACCCCCAGGCAAGGGTCTGCCATTCAAGCTGCAGTGAGCCTGGCACAGACCTATCTCAGAGCTTCACTTTCCTTCCAAGGTCTTTAGGAAATGTTTGCCTTCACTCCACGCACTCCTCTCAGATGTACACGCACCATTGACAGTGGCTTCTGTTTACTTGGAGTTTCACTCTGCAAACAAACCTTTTCAAACCTGTGTAGCATTTCTGGCAGCAGGAAAGAGGCAGCAGATGTGAGTGGGCTCTACTGCTTTCCTCCCCTTCCCCGGTGCCTGGGACGTGGCTGCCCTAGTGGGCCTATAGCTCAGTTTCCTCCATAGAATAGGCTCTGCTCCTGGAAGGTATCCACTGAGTGAGTCTTGGATACAAGAACTAGGTTCTTCAGCTCCCTGCTCATGCCCCTTGTTGGGGTAATGGTAGTGCCCAGAAAGGGTGCTTCCTGCAGACCAGTTCAGAGTTTTGCATGGTATCAACTATGCTGCTGAAAGCCACATTCTGTGTAGGATTCAGTAGGAATTCTACAGGGTGTCCTGTGCAGTGGTGCACGCAGGATGCCGTCCAGCGCCTAATGCATCATCCAGTCAAGTGCTCTATGCAGTGAGCACCCTCAGCCCAGTGAGTTATAAGGTACTGCTGCCTGGGCAGTGACCAGTGAGATGACCTCAGCCATCCCAAACATACAATCTGGCCAAGAGTTCTATGCCATGCTCAACTCAATTCCCCACAAAGTGCTCCAAGCTATGCCAGTACGAGGTCTGACACTGTACTGAGTATAATACCTAGTGTCCAGTGAGTGCCCACTGGATGCCTGCAAGGTGCCCAATGAATGGACTTCACACCCTAGTGAGTGACACACCTGGCAAGTTCTCCCCTGCCCAAACTTCCCTGCTAGGGAGAAGTGGGACCGCCCCTCTAGTCTCCTGATAAATCTCAACCTCACTGCTAGCCTCTCCACAGGCCCTTGGTGTCTTTAAATAAGCCACATCATAGCATTTTATCAAAACAAGTAACTTGCTCTAAAACTGAAGCCAACCAAGAAAACATAAAACCCAAATACTAACATAACAAAGTTTTGTTTTATTTTGAGATTCTTTTTTACATCTTTTAAAAGCAAGGTGCAGTAAATGCTTATTATAAAACAAAACATGACAAGCAAATAGTACAGGAATCTATTACATAGAAAGTGAAATTCCCTGTTTCCTTTCTTCTCCCTCCCATCTCCCATCAATCTCTCTTTCTAGAATTAGTTACTGTTTATTTGGTTTGTGTCCTTTAGGGTATGTTCCATGCATTACTCACACATTTGTATTACATGTATTTAACTCTTTTTTATGCATATGGGATGATACTGATGCATTCTTCTGAGACCTGCTTTTTTCATTTAATATAATGTGATAATGTGGTCACCTTTCCATGTCCATATACACGTATTTACTTCCTCATCTTTAACTAATGCATATTATTCCTAGTACAGAGGTAATTCCAGTTTTTTAATCAATCCTCTGTTGATGGCATTTAGATCATTTCCACTTTTTCACTGCCACAAACAACACTGCAATTACCATCTTTAATGTTTTGATAATACTGTAAAATCACCCTCTGAAAAGGTTGTAACAATTTACTCTTCTTCATGATGAGCACCGTAGAAAGCTTTCCCTTGCTTCTGGAAAGCCATCAATTGACTCCACTTTAAGAGATGCAGGAGGCAGAAGGTTGCCAATGCAAGCTGCAGGTCCTTTCTATCAATTCAGAATGAACAGCCTATTCTCACTGGGCTTGGGTGTGGTCCCTCTGTCTTGCAATATGTAAGCTGGAGACCAGTCCTTGGCATGCTCTCTCAGCCCAAGTGCCCTCAACCTCTCCCAGCTGCCAGGTGTGAGGACCTACCCTCAGTCCACAGGAGGCAGGCTCAGCTTACATGATGATCAGGTCTCATTCACATGGAACCAGGCTTCACTCACGTGGGATCAGGCTTCACTCACATGGGATCAGGCTTGGCTCACATGGAATCAGGCTTCACTCACATGGTAATCAAGCTTCATTCACATGGGATTAACCTTCACTCACATGATGATCAGCCTTCACTTACATGATGATCAACCTTCACTCACATGGAATCAGACCTCCGTCGCATGGAATCAGGCTTCACTCACATAGTAATCAAGCTTCATTCACATGGGATCAACCTTCACTCACATGATGATCAACCTTCACTCACATGGAATCAGACCTGTCACATGCGATCAGGTTTCACCCACATGGGATCAGGTTTGGCTCACATGGCAGAGTTTGCAGTGCTTCTGCTGCCCCATGACTATCTCGAGAGATCCCTTGAGTGATGCGGGGATCCCTAAATGAGCACAGAGCCATTGGCCATCCCTAAGTTCCATAGGACAGTCTTTCTATCTGACAGGCTCTAGGTCCCTGGCTTTCTCTTTAGTTCCCCACTAAGACTGGAGCCCAACTAACCAGGGCTCTGACCTCTTCTCTTTGCTCCTTGCAGCTCAGCACCAGCCTTGGCCCCAGCACCCCCGCTGACAGTGATGGTGAGATTCTCGAGATGCATGCTGCTTTTTCACTCCTCTACCTTCTGTCCTGGACTGGGTCAGAACTACCTCATCCTCCAGAATTGGGGATTTGGACAACTGAGCACTCCTGCTTTTATCATAGCTGCCCAGGCATCTCTTTGCCAGCCTGTGCTCCCTACCTCCTGCAGTACTAGGAACCAGGATGCCTCATGGCTGGCCTCATCTCACATTTCATTCATTCATTCAACAAATCTTTATTATATACCACTATACATCATGCATATTTTCTACCAAACTATAAATGTCCTAAAATAATTTACATACACATCAGGTTCTGTGTTTCTATTGTAATATGGATGGCAAGTTATTGAAAGTTTATGAATTCATTACTATAAACCAGATATAGTCCTCTTTCCAGAATAAATGCACTTCTGGGCAGTTACCACTATGGCACTCTATCCGATCCCACTGATTGTATAATAAAAGCCAACATGTATTAAGTACTCTCCAAGTTTGGTCCAAGAGGCATACATGTGTTCATTTAAATCCCCACCAGAACAACCCTATGAGTACCATCACTATCGCCATTTTATAGGTGACAATCTGAGGTTAAATGAGTCACCTGAGTTTACACAGACTGGAAGGAACAGAGTCAGGATCCAAACCCAGATATCTGACATCAGGGCCTACACTCTAAATTATTATGGCATTCTGCACCTCCATAGTGGTTCTCTACATCAGTTCCTTGGGAAGAAACCCATCAGTGGCAGCTTTTTGGGAAAACCTGAAAGATAAAGGGCAAAGAACCCAAAATGAGAGCAACAGTTCTGAGCTGTGACCAGTGGGACACCTTGGTGGGCTCAGTGATCTACGGATGGGCGCAGGGGGACAGGTGCACATTGCATCCAGCATGTTCCAGTGATGCGATGTGGGAGATCCTCAAAGGCCACTGCTGAGGCATGGAGATTTCAGCTTCATCCTGCTGCCAAGAGTCCTACTGATGAGGGGTGGCCATTCAGACTTACTGTTCCTTCAACCTCAGCCATCTCTAAGCTTCTCTGCATGAGGGCTACTAAGAGCCCACTGTGAGAATCAAGGGTAAGGACTCTGGGGTCAAAGCATCTGGACCCATTCACCTCCCAGCTGTACCACTTCATAGATGTGTGATAAGCTACTAAACATATCTGTGCCTCAATTTTCTCAGGTATAAAATGGGAAAATAATAGTATCTTAGAGAGTTGTGAGGATTTATCTAATGAAATGTGTATAAAGTACCAAAAATATCAGTAAATCCTGTTGTTATGTCTTCCCAAAGGCCTGCTGACCACTCTAAAGCAGTTGAGGCAGTAAACATAGAGCCATGACCACAGGGTTCTCTTCTGTAGGGGTTACAAGACACATCTGGAACACGGGAAGATGGCAACAGAATAGCAATTTCATTGAAAATAACCATATTTGTTTTCTACAGTTGCTGTAATGAAGTACAAAAACTGAGTGGTTTAAACCAAGGGTTCCCAATCCCCAGGCTACGGACCAGTACCACCCTAGGTTGCCTGCTTCTTATGAGAATCTAATGCCTGATGATCTGTCCCTGTCTCCCATCACCCTCACATGGGACCATCTAGTTGCAGGAAAACAAGCTCAGGGCTCCCACTTATTCTACATTATGCTGAGTTGTATTAATTATTTCATTATATATTACAATGCAATAGTAACAGAAAGAAAGTACATAATAAATGTAAAGTGCTTGAATCATCTTGAAACCATTCCCCTGTACCGCCCTAACCCCACTGAAAAAATTGTTTTCCACGAAATTGGTCCCTGGTACCAAAAAGGTTGGGGACCGCTGATTTAAACAACAGAAATTCATTGTCTCACAGTTTGGAGGCTGAAAGTCTAAAACTGGGGTGTCAGTAGGTGAGTTCCTTCTTAGGGCTATGGGGAAGGATCTGTTCCAGACCTGTGTTCTTGGTGTGGATGATACCTTCTCCCTATGTCTCTCCACATTGTCTTCCCTTCACACATGTCTCTGTATCCAAATTTCCCCTTTGCATAAAAATGCTAGTCCTATTAGATTAGGCCCCACCAGAATGACCTCATTTTAACTTGATTACCTCTGTAAAGATCCTATCTCCAAATAAAGTCACTCTCTAAGTAGGGTACTGGGGGTGAGAACTTCAACATAGGAATTGTCAGGTGATGCAATTCAACCCACAACAATGATTAATGAGAATCGTTACCATTTATTGGGCAGCTAACACATGTCAAAGATATCACTGTGACTTTTTTAGCACCCACAGCAGATCTTCAGGTTATCTACTAAGAAAGTGGAGGTTCCAAGAGTTTAAGTGACTTTCGAAGATTATTATGCAGCCAGCAACCAGCAGAGCCAGGATCTGGATCAGAATTATCTGATCAGCCCATGTTCTCTAAATGTCATTTAACAATGTCCTTTTCATTGGTTCCAACTAGCCAGTGACAGGATCGTTGCTGAGAAGGCACCCATCTCTGTAGCTCTTCTGTTTACATGCAGATCCACTGAGGCTCCAGAAAATCAGAGACTCTTAGAGCAGACAGGAACCTTTGATGTCATCCTTTCCAGCCCCTACTTTACGGTGAGGAAACAGAGTCCCTAGGAAACTTGCAGGAAGTCACAAAGGAAGCAGGGATGCTCTGAATCTGCTCTCTACCCAACACTGCCTCTGCTGGAAGAAGATTTTCAACTTTGCTGGTGGATCTAATTTATTTGGCAAATTGTTTCACAGATTTAAGCCATTTATACATAATCATGGGAATTAATCATTTTAATCAAACACAATCTGACACCATATGAAATAGCCAAGGGGTAGGTCTGTTATGCAAGCATCCTGCAGCCTTAATTACAGAATGGCTGGAATGATGGTCGGCCCCTCACATTTATTACAAGAAACACTCCGCTTCTTAGATAACTCATTTTCTATGCCAATGCTTTGAACATAAGAAATAAAGGAAACAGCAATCTGTCCTTGTCACAGGAATTGTTATCTAGAAAAGGAGGAACACATCAAATGTCCACATCCACTCTCCAGACTGCACACATGGCATTCCTCTGTCATAGGATCCATCTTCTCTCAATTACCAGCTCTGGGGGACAGCCACCTTGTTGAGTGTCTGCAGCAAATGTCCCCTCCCATGTGACAGACATACTACTTTCTGCTTTCTCTGTCCCAGAACAGAGACCAAGTTTCTCAAGATCATAACTCAGGCAAATGTTAACAGAACTGAGACAGCCACAAAACCATGCAACCACAAGGCTTATAGCATCAGGTGTGATTCCGTGGAAAGACCAAAGAAGTACTTGCTGATTCAGCTCTGCTTCTCAGAAACTGTACTGCATCAGGTAGATTCCTTCAGCTTCTGAAACTCCATTTCCTCATCTTCACCATGGGGGAAAGGGTTGCCTACATCACAGGTTGTGAAGATTCAATAAGATGATGGCTGAGAAAGTGCACAGCGCAGTAGCCGGCACAGAGTAGGGGCTTAAGTATTTTTTAATTAAAAATGTATGGCAAATAATTTTCTTCCCTCTAAAGCTGATCCGCAGTAATCTATTCTTTCCTTATTCATATGCAAATAAGGAAGGCGTTGTGACTATCATGGGCCTAACTTGGCCCATCTCTGTTCTAATGCTGCCACCTGCTGGACAGCCAACATCCCACACTGCTCTTTCAAGGGATTGCGCTGATATGAATGGGAGACAACCTTGAATGCATCCAAGGTGAACCCTTCCCAGACACACTCCCCGGGCCTCCATCCAGCCTCCATCCTTCAGATCTGGACCTAGTGCACCCCTGACTTATCCGATCCTGGGGCTATCCCAATAACTCCCACAATGGAATTTACTTGGCAGGAGGTATTTTTCAGACAATATGACGTCTGCCTAATAGGTCACAACTCCCAGCAACGGGAACATGAGGAGAGCCATGGGCTGAGTTGCCCCAGGAGTCCAAAACGAGTATGCAGCCTGCAGACATGTTTTGTTCAGACTACATAATACTGGCCCACGCGGTGTTTAATACAATTCAAATTACCCACCAACACTTGAATATCGGATTTCACCTAAAAACGTGGATATTTTCAGCATGTTATAGAATCTAAAGATATGGAAACACATAATCCCCATTCCTTCATGACAACAATTAGCCAGGGCAAATGCTCCCGTTAGCCTGAGCATGGCGTCCCCAGTGTGACACAGTCCCTACCACTCCCTTTTAAATCTTTCACTTGACCTGCTTCACTTAGGTTACACTCTGCCCTGGCCCTGGCTCCACTAAAATTGTTGTCTCCCTAAACCAAAGCACAAGCGTCACATAGACTAGGATGGCTACATAGAGCAGTGTGAGTGAATAAAAGAAGGATTTACACCTTCAAGTAATAATGTTAATAATTAGTAATTACCAAGCACTTACTTGGCTTGTGCCAGGCACAGAGGAAAGTACTTTGACCCTAACTTTTTGACCCCAAAGATATTTTCAGTCCATGCTGCATTTAAATCTCACATTTCTGCTCTTCTCAATTGCTTTGTTCTCTGTGCCAAGGAATATAAAATCACTAATTCATTCAGTTCTTAACAAATCTTACTTGCAGAAAGAATCTGTTCAAAGTAAAACTAACAATGGCGAAAGCTTCAAACAGTAAAATGTGTTACTGACCAAAAAAAAAGACAAAAAGAATGTCATCTCTTAGGTAATATTGAATACAGAAAATTTGAACTAAAAACTTTCATATAAAAGAATAGAATTTTTAATCCCAGCACATTGGGAGGCCGAGGCAGGTGGGTCACTTGAGCCCAGAAGTTTGAGACAAGCCTGGGGAACATGATGCCACCCTATCTCTACTTAAAATACAAAAATTAGCCAGGTGTGGTAGCACACATCTGCAGTACCAGCTATTTGGGAGGCTGAGGCAGAATCATTTCAGCCCAGGAGGTAGAGACTGCAGTAAGCAGAGATAATACCATATTTTAAACCACATCTAAAAAATAAATAGTTTTCTTTACAAAATTTTCATTTGCCAATTTTACCCAGAGAACTGTACTTGCTAACAACGATGGCCCAGATGAAAACTTACAATAGTAAGAACAATAATTAAACAAGATGAGAAAATGCTAATTATTGACCCTCAAAAAAAGTTATGTGGAAAAAATTGACCTCAATAGAAACAACTTCAATAGAATAAAATTTTATTTTTATTTTCCCAATAAGAAATCCGTTCAAGAAGTCATATTGGGTTTATAATTCTTCCCTTCCCCCCATGTCATAGAAAATCCATGTCAATAGCCTAGCATGGATCCTTCCACATGTTTCTACATATTTATATGATCTCACATGCTAATATTCATATTGATGGAGGCTATTGTCTTATAAAAATCTAATCATATTATGCACATTTCCTGACATCTTGTTTTTCTCACTGAATAATACCTTACAGAAGTCTCTTTCAATCAGAATGGGTTTATGTATAGAAAATAAAGTCTATGAAAGGGATTGCTGGGTGGAATGAAAGATATATTAAAAAAAAAAAAAAAAAAGAAGTTGTCAGATTACTTTCCAAAACGACTGAAAGAATTTACATTTCCTTGGGCAAAATTATGCAAGAACCTTTTCCCTATACCTCACCAGCAGGCGGCATGACTGCTGCTTTCCACTAGTCTGACAGGGTAATAATCTCCATATCACTTCCCTCTGCCTTCTCTAACTTCTAATAAATCTGAGTAACTTTCCCTATGTTTGTTGACAACTGAATTTGCTTTTCCACAAATTGCCTATTTATAATACTTGGCCATTTTTTATTGGGATGTTTGTCTTTTGCTTGCCATTTGTAAGAGTTCATTGTATATTTTCAATACACATATTCTACCTGTCACCTGCAGTACAGTTCTTCTTTTCAAATCAATTGTTTGTCTATTGACTCTGCCTATGATATCTTTGAAATACAGGGATGTAAATTTATATATGGTTAAATGTGATCAACCTCTTGTTAAAAGAGTCTTCTCCATCATCTCGCATTCTTAAAAAATCTAGGAAACTAGTCCCCCATGTTATCCCGCAAGATATTAATGTTTAATTTTTTAATTTAGTTTATATGCTTCTATTTAACTCATTTTTAATATGCATAACATATGGGTCCAAATTTTTCCTCCAAATAGACAACCACTTGTGCCGATATCATTTATTATAAAAACATCCTTTCCCACTGAACTTAACTGCCAAGATGCTTCTGTATTCCAGAGCCTATTTCCAGAATCCTTATTTTATTCTACTGATCTAGTTACTTGTTCTTATGCCAATACAGTGTTTATTAGTATGCTCTGAAGCCTTGTAAACTCTCACTAGTCTTTTTATCGTATTTTGGGGGCCATCTTTGGGCATTTGTTCTTCTATATAAACTTCCAGATCATTTTATCAAATACCCCCACACCAAAGCCACTGGGATTCTAATAAAAACTACATAAATATATATATTTTGGGAAATTTTACCATTTTTAATAGTCTTCCTATCCAAAAATATAGTGTTTCTATTTGTTTATATCTTGTTTTATGTCCTTCTATAAGACATATAATTTCTAATGATTCTCTGCTTCAAGTTAGTCCTATGCCTTTCTTGTTAAATTTCTTTTTTTTTTTTCATGTGAGTACAACACATTTTTATTAAGCATAGTCATCCTACTCTGCTGTGGAATATTGAATTTATTCCTTTTATCTTACTGTATGTATTTTTTTATTGCATTTTAGGTTTTGGGGTACATGTGAAGAACATGCAAGACTGTTACATAGGTACACACATGGCAGTGTGATTTGCTGTCTTCCTCCCCATCACCTATATCTGGCATTTCTCCTCATGCTATGCCTCCCCAACTCCCCACCCCCCACTGTCCCTCCCCTATGTCTCCTCGACAGACCCCAGTGTGTGATGCTCCCCTCCCTGTGTCCATGTGTTCTCACTGTTCAACACCCACCTATGAGTGAGAACATGTGGTGTTTGATTTTCTGTTCTTGTGTCAATTTGCTGAGAATGATGGCTTCCAGGTTCATCCATGTCCCTACAAAGGACACAAACTCATCGTTTTTTATGGCTGCATAGTATTCCATGGTGTATATGTGCCACATTTTCCCCGTCCAGTCTATCATTGATGGGCTTTTGGGTTGGTTCCAGGTCTTTGCTATTGTAAACAGTGCTGCAATGAACATTCGTGTTCATGTGTCCTTATAGTAGAACAATTTATAATCCTTTGGATATATATCCAGTAATGGGATTGCTGGGTCAAATGGAATTTCTATTTCTAGGTCCTTGAGGAATTGCCACACTGTCTTCCACAATGGTTGAACTAATTTACACTCCCACCAACAGTGTAAAAGTGTTCCTATTTCTCCACATCCTCTCGGGCATCTGTTGTCTCCAGATTTTTTTTAATGATCACCATTCTAACTGGCGTGAGGTAGTATCTCAATGTAGTTTTTAATTGCATTTCTCTAATGACCAGTGATGATGAGCATTTTTTCATATGTTTTTTGGCCTCATGTATGTCTTTTGTAAAGTGTCTGTTCATATCCTTCACCCACTTTTGAATGGGCTTGTTTTTTTCTTGTAAATCTGTTTTAGTTCTTTGTAGATTCTGGATATTAGCCCTTTGTCAGATGGGCAGATTGCAAAAATTTGTTCCCATTCTGTTGGTTGCCAATTCACTCTAGTAACTGTTTCTTTTGCTGTGCAGAAGCTGTGGAGTTTGATTAGGTCCCATTTGTCTATTTTAGCTTTTGTTGCCAATGCTTTTGGTGTTTTGGTCATGAAGTCCTTGCCTACGCCTATGTCCTGAATAGTTTTGCCTAGATTTTCTTCTAGGGTTTTTATGGTGTTGGGTCTTATGTTTAAGTCTTTAATCCATCTAGAGTTAATTTTAGTGTAAGGTGTCAGGAAGGGGTCCAGTTTCTGCTTTCTGTACATGGCTAGCCAGTTTTCCCAACACCATTTATTAAACAGGGAATCCTTTCCCCATTGCTTTTGTCAGGTTTGTCAAAGATTAGATGGTTGTAGATGTGTGGTGTTGCCTCCGAGGCCTCTGTTCTGTTCCATTGGTCTATATCTCTGTTTTGGTACCAGTACCATCCTGTTTTGATTACTGTAGCCTTGTAGTATTGTTTGAAGTCCGGTAGTGGGATGCCTCCAGCTTCATTCTTTTGGCTTAGAATTGACTTGGCTATGCGGGCTCTCTTTTGGTTCCATATGAAGTTTAAGGTGGTTTTTTCCAGTTCTGTGATGAAGGTCATTGGTAGCTTGATGGGGATAGTGTTGACTCTGTAAATTACTTTGGGCAGTACGGCCATTTTCACGATATTGATTTTTCCTAACCATGAGCGTGGAATCTTTCTCCATCTGTTTATGTCCTCTCTTATTTCCTTGAGCAGTGGTTTGTAGTTCTCCTTGAAGAGGTCCTTTACATCTTTTGTCAGTTGTATTCCTAGGTGTTTTATTCTTTTTGTAGCAGTTGTGAATGGGAGTTTGCTCATGATTTGGCTCTCTGTTAGTCTGTTACTGATGTATAGAAATGCTTGTGATTTCTGCACATTCATTTTGTATCCTGAGACTTTGCTGAAGTTGCTTATCAGTTTAAGGAGATTTTGGGCTGAGATGACAGGGTCTTGTAAACATACAATCATGTTGTCTGCAAATAGAGACAATTTGACTTCCTCCTTTTCTAATTGAATACCCTTTATTCCTTTTTCTTGCCTGATTGCTCTGGCTAGAACTTCCAATACTACATTGAATAGGAGTGGTGAGAGACGGCATCATTTTCTAGTGCCAGATTTCAAAGGGAATGCTTCCAGTTTTTGCCCATTCAGTATGATAGTGTTTCTATTTGTTTATATCCTCTTTTTTTTATGTCCTTCTATAAGACATATAATTTCTAATGAATTATCTGCTTTAGGTTAGTCCTATGCCTTTCTTGTTAAATTTCTTTTTGTTCTACAATTTTGTTGTTATTAATTGAATACTTGTTAACATTTCCATTTGTGGCATTTTAAATGATAGATAAAAATTAGTGATTTTTATATATTTATGCTGCATCTATACATCTAGCTAAATTTTTTTAACTCTAGCAGGTTTTTATTATAGTGTTCTCGATTTTCTATATATATAACTATATGGTCAGAAAAAAAGATTATTTTTCTCTGCTTTTTCAGGATTTTGACCAGTTGGGTTTTTTGTTTATTATATTTGCAGGAACCTCTAAGGTAATGTTAACTAATAATGGCAAGAGTAGGCCTTCCTGTCAAGTTCTTGGTTTAACTTAGTTTTACTATTTCACCATTTAGGATATTTGCCTTTAATTTTTGGTAAATAATATGTTTTATTGAGAGTTTTTATTATTAATAATTGCTACATTTAAGCAAATATCTTTTTAACTTATACGTTGACTTTTCTCCTTTAACCTGTTTAACCTGTTGATTAATAAATTAGGCTGGTCAAGGCCAGACACGGTGGTTCACTCCCGTAATCCCAGCATTTGGGGAGGCCAAGGCGGGCAGATCACTTGAGGTCAGGAGTTCAAGACCAGCCTGGCCAACATGGTGAATCCCTGTCTCTGCTAAAAATACAAAAATTAGCCGGGTGTGGTGGCATGTGCCTGTAGTCCCAGCTACTCAGAAGACTGAGACACAAAAATCACTTGAACCTGAGAGGTCAAGGTTGCAGTAAGCCAAGATAATGCCACTGCACTCCAGTCTGGGCAATACAGAGAGACTCTGTCTCAAAACTAAATAAATAATATTGGTCAATTTCCTAATATTAAACTATATTTGCATTCTTGAAGTAAACTATTCTTGTTTTAATACTCATTAGATACAGTACTAGAACCTACTTGCTAATATTTAGTTTAGAAATTTTACATTTATAATCACATGTGATCATTGTCTATGATCTACATAGTGCATAAAACATTTGAATTACCTGTTCTTTAAAAATGAGATGAAACTCACTTGTGAATCTGTCTGGTCCTATTGTTTTCTTCAATCGTAGCTTTGTAATGACTTTTCTAACATCTTGTATGGTAATTCATAGCTATATTTTTCACTTTAGCTTATTCCTTTTGGAGATGTATTTTTTGCTGTAAAATCAACTATTGTATCTGTTTTCAAATGTATAGCCATAAAGATGCATGTAATACTCTTTACAATTATTTTAATCTCTATCATTTCTAAATTTATAGTTTGCTCTTTTTTCTTTAATCTTAGAACCAGAATTGAAGTCTAGTCTTTCTGCTTCTAGCTCTAGTCCTCACACCACTGCTCCATACCACATCCCTAGAGCCTAATTAACGCTGAATCTATAAATGGAAATCATTTTGACTGATTTGATATAAAAGACAGTCAGTTGAAGAAATCAGATTTTTATAAAGTTTAAATTATTCTTATTTTTACTCTTAATAAAACATGTCTTGGCATAAGCAGAATCAGCAATAAGACATAGCCATGCTTGACAAAATCTTGGGAAATTTGAGTTTTTATTTATCAAGCAGATTCATTGTTTTCTTGATCCTACAACTGGTTTTTGACCAGCACCAATAATTTCCATGGAGGAAACAAAATCTATCTGATTCTGTGAATGTTATTTAATTCTTGAAAATGGTATTCAAACTAACATAAGATTGTATTCAGTTTAATAAAATACTACCTAATTAGGAAGAAGTTTTACTGCTATCTCTAGGGATATATTAATATCATTAAGAAGAACATATGCTTGAAAGTTCTATGTACATTTATAATTTTGTTCCCTTCTGAATATAAAAGACTATTTAATTAAGATTATCACTATCTTTAAAGCTTTTTCTCAAGGGAAATGATCTTCATTCTAAGCTATATATCTTCTATGGAAAAAATTTTTAAAGAAACCCTGAAATTCTACAAGTACATATGCTCTGGTTGTATCCTAAGGAGAATCCCCTTCCTCCCCGCCTCATTATATTTCTATAGTACAATGTCAACCAGGGTTGCTTCCATGTGCTTGCTTACTTGCTCTGTGATGATTTTTAACAATATTTTTTCATGAGCAAAGAGGAGAGATAAACCAATTCTTCATAAACTTTATACCAAGAAAAAAAAGAAGACAAAAGAATGCAGAGCCTGACAGGAGGGTGCAGAAGAGTCCACCTGCTGCCATCCAGACAAGGACACAGATTACTGCTCCATCCATTTTGCTTTGTCCTCAATCTGAACATCTTCCCTTCCCCTATGGTGAGTGTATTTCCGTTTGTCCCATGCTCTTCTATTTCCCTTCTATTTCAGAGTTCCACTTTCTTACTTCACTTACCCTGTGTATAATCGGACCTCTGCTGATACTGTTCTCCCAAAGACCACCTTTCCTGTTATGGACTGAACTGTGTCACAGTTGAAAATTATATCTGCACAGTTAAAAATTATATCTGTCTTAACTAATTACATAAATATTTGTAATTACTATAGAACCAGCATTGAATGCTACTCTTTCTGCTTCCAGCCCTAGTCCTCATGCCACAACTCCCATACTATACCCCTGAAGTCTAATTAAGCCTGAATCTATAAATGGAAATTATTTTGACTGATTCGATTTAAAAGACTTAGTCCTGGAACTTAAAATTAATTTTTTAAGAAGACAAAATGACAGGGGAACTACATATCATATCAATCTTCAATCTCTTCTAAGTACATTTAAAGGCACTCCAGAAGTATCAGAATACACGTATCACAACATTCTTCATTCATTTTTGGGTCCAATTATTGTTGAATACTTTGCTTTTGCCAAATAGCTACCTTCAAGAAATTTACAACCTAGTAGCCACAAACTACAAATTTCCCTAGTTATAAATAATTCTGGTTATTGGATTTTTAATTATATAATACTGGGCATGTACAAAAGAAAGTTTGATATACATAAATTATGAAACATAACAATGAAATAAATATCCTATGAACCCACTACCTAGCCAAAGAACTAGAATATTCCCAATGTCCTTGAATTAACCTGCATGCCCCTTTATTACCCCCTCCTCTACCTCTTTCCACATCCCCAGAACTAATCACTCTCCTGAAATTTTGTGTTTATCTTTCCTTTGCTTTTCTTATAGTGTTATTCCATATATATGCATTCCTAAACACTAAATTAAGCTTTGCTTTTTTCAAACTTTTTTTTAATAGCATTGTGCTGTATGGAGTCTTTTGTGATCTGCATTTCTTCATTCAGTATGAAGTTTTAAGATTTACTCATTCTATAGCCATGTTGCTGTGATCTGTTCATCTTCACTACTGTATAATATTTCATTTTATTTATCTAGCCACATGATGATGGAATTTGGGATGTTGCCACTGTTTTTCTATTACAAATAGCACTGGTAGGAACATTTTTGCTCAAGTGTGGTGTTTATAAATAAGACTTTCTTTAGGATATACCTAAAAAGAGAAATGCTGGGTCCTGGAGTATATTCAAGTTTACAAGTACTAAGATCATTTCCAAAATGGCTGTATCAATTTATAGTTCCCTCAGGGAGGTATAGCTTTCTACTGATCTATATTCACTCCAACAGTTAGTCAGCAGATTTATGTTTTAAATTTTGTGGATCTAGTGAATATGTAATGTTATATCATTGCAATTTTAACTTATAATTCTTTATCAATACAATTGAGCACATTATCATAAAAAGTAAATAAAAATAAAAGACTTAGTCAATTAAAGAAATCAGATTTTTATAAAAATCTGTGTATAATCTGTCCACAGATCTGTGTATAATCTGACCCTAGGTATAATTTGACCACAGATTATAATTTGTGTATAATCTGGCCCTGGTCTGCAAAGATCCCAGCAAATCACCAGAAGCGAGGTGAGGGGTATGAAACAGATCCTTCCCACCCAGTCCTTGAAATGCTAACCTAATGCTGCAAAACTATAGTTCATTGATCCTTCTCTACTGTTTCTTCCTATTTTCTCTGACTTCTTTTCTTCCACTCCCCAAACATGTCAGTAGCCTCAATTTTCTATCTAAAATCATTTTATATCTAAAATTATAATAAATTATATAAGTATTATATAATTAATTAAGACAAGGTCATACTGGAGCTGGGAAGGCTCCTAATCCCAAATGACCAGTATCTTTATACAGAGGGGAAATTTAACAGAGATATCCACACAGGGAAAATGCCATGTGAACACGAGGACAGAGACTGAGATGACGCATCTATAAGCCAAAGATGCTAGCAAACCACCAGAAGTGAGGTGAGGGGCATGGAACAGATCCTTCCCTCACGGCCCTCACAAGGAACCAACCTTGGGATACCTGGATCTCAGAATGGAAGATGATAAATATCTGTTATTTAAGCTATCTAGTTTGTGCCACTTGGTTACAGCAGCCCTAGTGAACGAACGTATTTCCCTTCCAAATTTAACAGTATTTTCTCTATATTTATCCACATTACCTTCTCGCCTCAGTTATCATCGGTGGCTACCAAGTCCTTGAAATTCTTGCCCAATGCTGCAAAACTATAGTTCATTGCTCCTCTTTCACTGTTTCTATCTTCTCTGACTTTCTTTCCTCCAGCCCTCAAAAATGTCAGTGCCGTCAATCCTCTATCATTGTACTACTAATCATTTTCATTGTACTCTTATCCACTAATAATCATTGTCATTAGTGGTAATAATTTTTTAAATAACTAGCTCTTATCAAGCAGTCATATGCTGAGCATCCTTCTAAATATTTTGCATATATCATATGATTTAATCTTCATAACCCCCTCCAAAGAAAAGGCTATATCCTATCCCATCTCACTGATGAGAAAACCGAGGCTTAAAGAGGTTAAGTAACTTGCCCAAGGTCACACAAAGATTATGTGGCAGAGCTAGGATTCAAATTTAGGTCTGTCTGACTCTGAGCACAAAGCCACTTTCACATTGCCTCTCTTCTTTTCTGCACGGTTAAGAGATCTCCCCACCTCTTCTGAAATCTTACCAAATTCCATTGGTTTGTCTTCTTCTCAGTGGAACTGATCTCATATTCTATATCTCAAAGCCATTTCCCTTCTGTACTCCAAGTCTGAATTTCTACCTAAACACCCTACAGACTCCTCAAACTCCTCTTGTCCAAAATGGAACACCTCCCAATTCCTTTCAAACATGCTTTGTCTCTGTACCTGCTATGGGTTCCACAATCTTCCCAGCCATCAATGCTTGGAAATGTCATGGCACTTTTTAAATTCCTCTCTGTCCATTGCCCCTTTTTACAATCAGTTGCCAAGTCATGTTAATAGGTGACGAAACACTTATTTAGGTTGCCCTCTCCTCTCCATTCCACCTGCCCAAACTATCCTAATAGTCACCCAGTGTCTCTCCACATTTCATCCTTCTTTCCTCCCATCCATCCTATGTCCTATCACTGAATTCTCCTAAAACACTCATCAGGTTATGCTCATTGCCTAAGAAATGAGACCCAAACTCCTTGCACAGATGACGAGGACCCAGTAGGATGTAGCCTTTGTCTATCTTTCCAGTCTCCATACACCAAGCAAAACTTCTGACAGTTTCACATACACACAGGCTTTCCTGCCATCATTCCACCTGGCACGCCCTCTGCAATTCAAATTCTTTAATTTTAGTTCAAATGTCCCTTGCTCTAAAATGGTACTGTTGGGTATGTCTCCCTCTTCCGAACTCACTTTACATTTTACTTATACTTGAATCATTATCACTTTCTCCTCTCCAATTCAATTATTTGTCTATGAGTCTTATAATCCCCACCAGATTGTGAGTTCGTGGAAGGTGGAGGCCATGATTCATCTCAGAATTTGCCACGGCACTTAACACCTGGTACATGGTAGGTATTCATTGGCTTAATTTGTTAGGTCTCTAAGTAAATAAATGTATTAACGAAACTAACTATTGGACTACTTGAAATTCACAGAGTTCAGAGCAGCTAACCCTTGAAAGTAGATTAAATCATTAAAAACACCACGAGACCTGGCTCACCTGGGTCTCATTCTAATCCAGCCAAAGGTTGTCATTATGTACAGCAACCTTGCTTTTTGTTCCTGGGGAGCACTCCAGGCTAAACCATCCCACTGGCACCAAAGCCCTTTTCCCATCATCCCCACCACACCCTGGAAGGTTAGAACATGTCATTATCCTCCCTCAGATGTCAGTCCACAAGATGCCAGGTAGATGCCTAACCCTCCTTGCAGCAATACCAAGATAACCTAATGACAAAGAAAGTACTTTGAACTTCGCAGGTTCCATTCACCCTGTAGTTATGGCTATTCCCATGCCCAGAGGCCACCACCAGGAGGCTCCAGCATGTCTCTGAAACCTGGCTGTTCAGTAAGTCTGTGGGAAAAATTGGAGGAAAACTCCAAAGTCTTGATTTCCAATCCCAAGACACAGAAATGCTGGACAATCCCAAATGACGCCCTCACCCGAGAGCACAGCAAGGGAGGATCCCAGGGCCCAATGAGGAACAAGTGCTTGTCTTGTCCCCGCCGATCTGAGAATCGTCAGGTGAGAATTATGTGAATTTCAAGATTTCTAGGCAGGACAGTGAAGAGCTAATTCAGAGGACTGGAAAATCAGAGCTGGTTACTTTTAGTCAGCTCAGCTCTGATTACTTTCTCCCAAGGCAAACAACCCAAAAAAGTATCAGAAATCTTACACTAGCTCTACTATCTTATGGTTTAGCAGTATTAGTGTTAACGTTAACATTGTTAACATTGTTAATAAATACAAGCACAATTTGTTGAGCACATGCTATACAACAGGCATTGTACTTTATTCTCTGAACATGGTATCATTTGACCCTCACACTGCCCCTGTGAAGCATTATGATTATTAGGAAACTAAGGTTCAGAAGAATAAGTGATATCCCAAGGTCACATGGCTTCTAAATGCCAGACAATCCAAGGCAGAGTGGAGCACATGAACAAAAACACAGGGACAGGGAAAGCAGAGTATTCACAGGGCCCCACAAGCAGTTGAGTATTCTTGGAGAATACAACAAGAAGGACATCAAGAGAGAGACTGCCTATCACAACACAGAATATGCTGTTAGGCTAATGACTATCATGCAAAAGACTGAAAGCCTTTGAAGAGTTTTGAACAGGAGAGTGACATGCCAGACTTATGTTTTAGGAACTGTAACAGAGAATGGATTGGAGAAAATGAGACTGAAGGCAGGAGACAAGATGGAAACTGTAGAAGTAATAGAGAAATGGTGATAGCTTTGTGCCTTCTCCATCTGTTGTATATAAAGGGACAGCATTGGAACAGAAAAATGTGTAGTAGGTAATATCAGTGGGTCTTGGTAGTATTATATAAGGTTTCAACCGATGGCATCTCCAGCCTATTCTCCCATACCTTGGACTCACATATACAATCATCTTGTAAATGACCCATGAGTATTATGTCAAATTGTGCAGAGCATATATGAATGAACAAAACAAAGTTTCTGGTGGCCTTCTAGTTGGAACAGACAATTCCAAATAAACAAGAAAAATATCCAAAAGATAAATTTTATGCAGAAAATTAAAATAGGGTGATATGATAGGGTTGGGGCTTCTTTAGAATGAATGGTCAGGGAAATTTCTCTGAGGATATGTCATTTAGACCTTCTAAGGCCATATGAAAATCAGGGAAGGAAGTGGCTTATTGGGTAGGGAGAATCCAAAGCAAGCCAGTGAAGCTGGAATAGAATGGGCAAAGGAGAAAAGGGAATAAGGCAAGATCAGAGAGATCTGCCAGTGGCCAGATCACACAGGTCTTTGGAAGTAAGGTTTGGGAACCTAGATTTTATTTGAAGTATCATGGGAAGCTGGTGGAAGGTTTTAATCGAGAGAATAACCTTATCTAATGTAAGATGCTAAGTGATCTCCCGGCTTCTATATGGAAAATTAAGGCAGGGGAATAGTGAAAGCAGGGAGATTTTGAAGTTGTTCCATTGAGAAATGATGGTGGTCTGGAGCAAAGTAAATGGATTATGGACCTGTTCTGATAAAGTCGAAGGTAAGAGAGAGATGAATCAAGGGTGACTCTATATTTTGGCTTGGACAACAAGGATGGAGAAGTTATGGAGGAGCAATTTCACAGGGAGAAACCAAGAGCTTTGTTTTAGATGTGCTGAGTTTGAGACATCTACTAGAGACCCAAGGGAATAGGCCAAGTAGGCAGTTGGAAATACAAGTCTGGAATTCAGGAGAGACACTGCATATAGAAATGCACATTTCAGAATGATCAGCCTATAGTTGGCATTTAAAGTCAGAACATCAGCTGAGATTTCTTACTGAGTTAGAAAGAGCAGCAACGAGTCTGAGAAGTGAGCTCTGAGACATTCAAATATTTGGAAGTCAGAAACAAAGGAGAAACTGGGGAAGAAAAGATGGAACAGCCAATGGGTGAAAAGAAGTCAAAGACTTCTGCAATGTCCTCATAACCAAATGAAGAAAGTGGTCAAGAAAGAGAAAGGAACCAATTGTGTCAAATACCACTACAAGTTCAAGTTATAAGAGGACTAAGAACTAACCATCAGGTTTTACAAGATGCATGCTATTAACGCATATGGAAAGAGATCTCAGGGGATTGGCAAGGACAAAGTTCAGTAAGAGCAAATCAAAGGGAGAAATGAGGTAAGGAAACGGCCTCAATGTCCTTAGGAGGAAAAAGCACATGCCAGGGATGAGCACTCAGGATTGGTATAGGGCTTGAGAAAGGTGGTGAAGGCTAAGACAAGTAATGAACTCTTGAAGGAGCAGGTAGTCACGGGGGCACAGTGTGTGTAGTCTACATTCCTTCTAGCAGCAGCAGCAGCCCAGGAGAAGCTGAGAAGACAGAGGTCTCACAGACTCAGAGTTAGTTCTCTGATGGATGAGTCCAGCCAATGGAGAGAAAGTGAGGTAACCCAGAGTTTTGAGAAAGAAGTGACTCAGATAGTTAACCATGTGAGTGCACAAGGAAAAATGTGCAGGGCAGTACTTGTGGGCTGGGACAAAAAAAGGAGCCAAGGACTAGAGGACTCTGTGTAGAAGAAGAACAGGCAGGGGAGGAATGAGTCATAAGAGAGCTAAAGAAGAAGCTGGTCAGAAAGAGAGATTTAGGTGGTATCGGTAACAAGACCATGAAAAGGTCCTTAGCTAACTGGGAAATCAGTCCTAGAGCCACACTGGCAGCGGCTCCATCTTTGCCAAGAATAGGTTGGTACCAAGACTTGTCTCCAGAGCAGTTCTTCTCCATTTATTGCACTTCCAGAGACTGACAATGCAGAAAGACAATCACTTATGTGTGGAATCTAAAATAGCCAAACTCATAGAAGCAGAGAGTAGAATGGTGTCTGTCAGGGGCATGGTGGAAAGAGGGAAATGGGAAGTTGATGGCCAAAGGGTACAAAGTTTCAGTTATGCAAGATAAGTAAGTTCTGGAGATCTACTATATAGCATAGTGCATATAGTTAGTAATACTGTATTATATACTTAGAATTTTCTTTTTTCTTTTTTCAATTTTTTACAGAGTTGGGGGTACAAGTGCAGTTTTGTTTCATGGATATATTGTGTTGTCAAGTTTGAGCTTTTAGTGTATCCATCACCCACATAGCCTACCTTGTACTCACAAGGTCATTTTTGTCCCTCACCCCCTACATTCCACTCTATGGCCATGTGTACATATTGTTTAGTTGCTACTTATAAATGAAAATCCATGGTATTTTGCTTTCTGTTTCTATTCATGCTGCTGCAAAAGGCATGATTTCATTGTTTTTATGACAGTAGTATTCCATGGTGTGTGTGTGTATACTATATACATATGGAATAGTATGTATATACTACACACACACACACACACACATTTTTTAAATCCAATCCTCTACTGATGTACACTTTACGTTAATTCTGTGACTTTGCTATTACAAATAGTGCTGCAATAAACATACAATTGCAGGTGTCCTTTTATACAATGATTTCTTTTCCTTTGGGTAGACAACTCTGTAGTGGAATTGCTAGAGCTAATGGTAGTTCTATTTTTAGCTCTTTGCAAAATCTTCATATTGTTTTCCACAGAGGGTGTACTAATTTACATTCTCACCAACAGTGAATAAGTAGTATCTTTTCTCCACATCCTTGCCAAAATCTGTTGATTTTTTTGACTTTTTAATAATAGCCATTTTGATTGATGTAAGATGCTATCCCATTGTGGTTTCATTAAAATGACCTTAAAGCAATCTACAGATTCAATGTGATTCTTATCAAATTACCAATGTCATTTTTTGCAGAATTAGGAAAAAAAATTCTAAAATTCATATGGAACCAAAAAAGAGCCCAAATAGCCAAAGCAATTCTAAGCAAAAAGAACAAAGCAGAGGCACCACATTACCTGACTTAAAATTACATTCCAAGACTACAGTAACCAAAATAGCATGGTACTGGTATAAAAATAGACAGACCAATGGAACAGAATAAAGAACTCAGAAATAAAGACCATACCTACAATCAACTGATCTTTGACAAAGTCAACAAAAATATCCATGGGGGAAAGGACACCCTATTCAATAAATGGTGCTAAGAAAATTGAATAGCCACATGCAGAATAATGAAACTGGACCCATATCTTTTACCATATACAAAAATTAACTCAAGATGAATTAATGACTTAAATGTATTAAGACCTGAAATTATTAAAATCCTAGGAGAAAATGTAGAAAAAATCCTTCTGGACATTGGCCTAGGCAAAGAATTTATGACTAAGACCTCAAAAGCAAAGGCAATAAAAACAAATATAGGCAAATGGGACTTAATTAAACTAAAAAGCTTCTGCACAGCAAAAGAAATTAATCAACAGAGTAAAGATACAATCTACAGAATAGGAGAAAATATTGGCAGACTATGCTTCTGACAAGGGACTAATATCCAAACTCTAAAAGCAACTCAACCAACTCAACATGAAGAAAAGAATCCCATCAAAAAATGAGCAAAGGACATGAACAGGCAGTTTTCAAAAGAAGACAATCAAGTGGACACAAAAAAAAATTTAAAAAGTTCAACCTCACTAATTATTAGAGAAACGAAAATACATACATATAATTTTCTAAGAAGGTAGATCTTATGTTGTGTTCTTACCACAAAAATATAATAATAATAATAACAAACAGGGCTGGATAAAACTTTAGGAGGTAGATGAATATTTCTATGGCTTTGAAGGGTAATGGTTTCACAAGTGAATACTTATCTGCAAACTCTTCAAGTTATATACTTTAAGTATACACAGTTTTTTACATGACAATCATACCTCTACAAAGCAGTTTGAAAAAAATAATAAATTGCTGTTTCTCCATTTTCTCAGTTTATTTTCTAAATTTTATAACACAAATACATGCTAAAATTCAAAGTTATGTATGTATATATATGCTTGTGTGTTTATGTTGTGCTTTTTTTTTACATATTCTTAATACAAAATAATACAACTTTAAAAACTGAAACACTCTACTTTGAAATTTACATTAACTCATATTTCTGGGTAATTTCTACGATTAAACACTTTCTTTTTCCTTGGTTTTTATTTTCACTGAAGGCTCTTTAGGAATATTAGTATCATGTCCACTTCTGAGAAAAGGGATGAATTCAGTTTTGTCTGAATATTTTATCTCATTTGTTTTTTGCAATTTGATAAAAACATATTTTTCCTCTAGCTATTATCACAAGGATGGTAGTCATTATACCCGAGTCTTCATAATTGTCTTCTATAAGGCTCACAGTCTCCTACACATTTTTAGGAGTCACGTGAATTTCATCACCAGCATCCAGCATGTTACAAAATACACTCTAATCCCCTTTCAGCTGTGACCTACTTCTTCCAGGCAAACTCAAACCCAGAGGCTGTTCATCTAAATCTTCTCTTTCTGAAAAGCAAGGAGGTGGCTATGGCTGAAGAAATAAAGAATTCTTCTGCCTGACTGGCTTCCTCTTGGGTGCCCATATGGCTTCTGATTCTCTGAGAGGATCTTAAGTTGCTCTGAGGAAGATGGCTGCACCATCAAACTGCTTCTCCACTTACAATCTCTGCCCAACTTCTGCAGAATCACTGAAATGGTGACTTCCTTCTCCACTTCCAACCCTAACATATTTGGGAGTTGCTAAAGACAACTGCAGCGACTACTGTGACTATTGGGAACAAGCCCAGATGTTAGAGGGAAAGAAAGAGGGGCTTTTGAGTTAGAAAAATCTCTTCGATATGATCAAAACTGCTGCCCATTTTTTTCAGGGCTTATCATCCCTATTCGAGAAGCCCTCTTATCTTTCAGGCTCTCCACCCAAAATTCATCTTCTGAGTTACATGTTTTCAATTCAAGCACAGATGGGTTGGATGACAAAGGGGGCTCTATGTTATGAGGACAGCTGTTTATTTCAGGGAGGGCAACGCCTAATACAAGGCCTACAATGATTTCCTTGTGTGCCTGTTTTTGCTTTTGGAATTTGCTAGGATCCCATCATCAAAACAGTATGAAGCAATTTTAAGATCTTCATTGCAATTATCTCTGAAAATATTGGCTACCTGGTGTTCACTGTCTTTACTGCAGCAGACAAGCATATATAAATATGTATACAGCTCTTTTGGCCTCATCTTGATTTTAATTTTCTTGAGAGAAATAAGATTTCTGCAAAATTAAGTTAAGTCTGACAATGAGTCTTAACTAAGACTTTTTTAATGTGCTTTTCTCTTCTTCTTTTCTTTATTGTCAATAATGGACAAGAATGAACATGAAAGAGAAAAGGCTTGATGAATGTCTTTTTCAGTGGCTTTGATTTTGCCAAATTCTTTTTGTCATGTTTAGGATGTTTTTAGAAGTTTTATTATTTTTATAAAGCAAGGCATTGGAATGTTTGAGATTTTTTTCCAAACACTCATGTTTTCTAAATAGTGTCATGTCTTCATTTTTCTTATACAGCTGAAGCATATTTTAATGATCCATGTGATTTTCTAGCTTTATCTTTTTCTTAGTTTTTCTTTACAGACATCAGGATTTTCAGACTGGTGCTCATCTGGTTGCAACTGATGATACTTAAAATAAGACAGACCACAGCAAGCTCTATTCTTCCATATAATAAAGATTTAAATGGTCACTACATGCACACAGTCCTTCACTAGATGTCATCTATTATAATCTCTTACAGAGTTTCATTGGGGAGGGAAAGATATAGGTCCTTGGAAGAAAAAAATCAAGGCACTATATCAGCAATTACATAACAGGTGGTCAGATCAAAGATGGCTATAACTAAAAGTAAATCTATATTATTTTAGTAACATTACGCACAGTACAACAATTTGTAATATAAGTAGTATTGTATATGTCTAGTGAAATTGTAAGATGATTCAGCTGTAACTAGGAGTGATTAGATGTACTTTAGTTAGAAATTGTAACTTTCATAAGCAAATGCTCCCCAAACAAAGTACAGAATGTGATTTGATTTTTTTTCTTTTAAAAAGTGTGTCTCACTATATCGCTGGTTGGGCAATCCACCCACCTCAGCTTCCCGAGTAGCTGGGAAGTACAGGCATGTACCACAGTCAAATCGTAAACAGCTTACGATTTGACTTTTAAGCAGAAATTTTTTTTAAGTTTCTGTTGCCAAGTTGCCAACTTAGTGAATTTTAAAGAGAATGCTTATGTTTGATGGAGAGTATCATCGCATCAAAAAGGTATGTAATGTTTTGAGTAGGAAAGCAGAGAATAAATTATGAAACTTCATCTAGGGACCATATGTCTAGGAGAAAAACCATTTTAAAACTACAGACACAAGTCACAAAAAATAAAAGTTGCCAATTTACAATAACAGCTGTATCTATCTAATATATATCATAAAACCAACAAAGCCATGTTCTGCTGATAAGGGACAAGTAAATATCTATATAAACTTTTCCCTAAAAACTGCATATTATTCATAATAGCAATTTACATTTGTCTAGTGTGTTTCTGCTTTCAAAATGTTTTCACATTCCATATTAATAAATGAAAAAGAATGTTGTACAGTGTGCCAGATGTGGCTGTAATGTAAATTGAGGGGAAAAGTGTCTGGACTGTTAGGCAGTGGTTGCAGTTCAGGACAGCTCTGTCTTTGGCACACTGCGCTACGTGAAGATAAACCCCAGACTATGAAGCTGGGTTCCAATCAAAACAAAATCAAATAAGGCTGACAAAACCAATTAAAAGGCAAGGCAAGAGAAGCACATTCCAATATGATTTGAATCACACTTCTAAGCCCTGACCTACACAGTACCAGGGAAGAAATAAAAATAGAACATAAGGCTGGTTCCACTGGTTAATTTAAACTGCTTATAATTTCACCTTTAAATCGGCCACTCCAACTCATCGGGTTGGCAACAGATAAATAAAGTGTGATTTACAAAAAGAGCCTAGTAGGAAGAGAGAAAAGCTATGTACCAACATACTAAGCCAGGTGGAATCACTCCATACAAAGGTGACCAGAACTGATCCCAGAAAACACCACCAACAAAAAAAACCTGTGAAGTGAAGTGGGCTAAGGTGGAGTTCCTTTAGGAGTCATTCCTTTCTTAGGCTCTTTCTCACTTGTCTGTCCTCCTATTTTCTCTGGCCCTCCCCACCCCAACCCCAACCCCTCACACTCCCCACTTCCAGGCCTTGGAAACAGGAAAAGATCTTCAGCATGAATCAGTGGAAGTCAGATATTCCTAACCAGAACGTAATACATTGGATCAGATGTCTATAAAAGAACTTAGAATGTCTTTTTCCCCTTAATGTTTCACCCTCTGCATCTATTCTCTTAGAATAATTCCTAACACTTGGAGCCCAGACTCTGAGTAAACACCTTCCCTGACTGTAAATCGAGGCCTCCTGGGGCAGCCCATTCCATTGCTGGATTGTTCTAATCATTAAAATCTTCTTAGTTGTGCTAGCCAAAATTAGCCCCCTACTGTTTCTTCTCACTTGAAAAATATAAAACAAGTCCTTCTCCTCCTGGCAGGCTTTCACTTTGTTTGAAGGCAGCTGTCCTCCCACCAAGCACTGTGTCCCTGCAGTTTAAATATGCCCAACTGTCCCTCATAGGACAGGATTTATAAGCCCCAACCACCTTGGTCATCCTCTCTTGAATATGTTGCAGTTCAACAAAGTCCCTGTTCAAAAATGTCACCCAGAATAGAAAACAATATTGCAAGAATGGCCTATATATGGAATGAAAGCCTTTGTCCACTTTTGAAAGAACTGAGCCTTCAAGAATCAAGGATCACAAAAACAAGAGAAGGGTTTGTGGTGGTGGTGGTGGTGGTGGGTTATCAGGGCGTTTTTCCATATGGGATTAGGAAGGAGGGTTTCACCATGCTTTTCGTTCTGTGATTCCGGAATTAAATTTTTACAAAATAAAAATAAGTATTAGCTTTCAAGGTTCTCCACTAGAGATTTTTGGAGAAACAAATGAATAAGATCCAGCCTTGAAAGAGTCCTCACCCCATGCGCATCACAATCACATTGGCTTTTGGATGAGGCAGTCTTATATATGAGTCTCCTTTTAGAGTACATGGTTGGGCATAAAGTACCCACAAAAGATGAGCTTGACCTGGCCCCGGAGCCGTTGTTTATTCCCTGGAACGGCAGAATGACACAAGTGTTTCATACTCTGACCTTGCCCCACGTCCTCCAACCACATCAGCCTGGCTCTTGTACACTGGGCTCCCTCTTCCCAGTCCTCACTGCTCCTCATACCCAGCCACTACACATCTAGTATGCAGTCTCTTGGACCCTGAGGGCTTGGAAAGAAAATGTGGGCTTCTCCAGTCTCCCTGAGGACTGGGAGTGCCAGAACACACAGCAACTTCTCTCCTTTCCCAGAGAAACCTGAGCATCTTGCCTTCATTACCTTCGCCTTAATACCTGTTTGCTGCTGAAGGGCTGGGAGGTTTGCAGCCACGATCCTGTGATTAAGGATACAAGGGCTGAAGCTGGGCAGCTTCACCAGACTGTCCCTTAACAGACTTGCAGAACAGAAGTCTTGGGTAGTATTCCTTTTACGGGTGACAGAATGAAGGAAGCCCAGGAAGTTAACACTCATTCGAGATGACAGAGTGATAGAGGAAGGACTATCTGGATTCCCAGCTCAGCGCCCCTGCCGCTGGAGGGCTTTCTTATTAGTTAATATCATCTAAATACTTTCCGGGTACTTTAAGAAGTAGCTTTGGCACTATCTATTCCACTTATTATTTTAATAGACAATCCCTAAAAAGAAAACGCCCAACCCACTTAGTGCAGCAGATCTTCCCTTTGATGCCTACCTCACTGCATATGGAAAAGCTGGCCTCCACCACATTCTCTTCCTGCAAAGGGCGAGGACCCGCAGGACAGAACTTGGCTTCCTTCCATGCTCTGCTCCTCAGGAGGGCCTGGGCTCGCTAGGCGTAGAACAAGGAGAAAGGGGTAGAGGGGCAGAGTTGGGTCAAACCCCAGCAAAGGGAGCCGGCCTCTCTTGGGTTTACCCCACCAGGCCTTCCCTGGAGGAAAGGATCGCACTCGCGCCAGGGCGCGCTCGGGCGGAGAAGGAGCCTAGGCCTTCCGCAGGGGTGCCTAAAGTGGGCGCGCGGTGCCCAGAGGCCGGCATGCCACGCGCTCCTTTCAGGCCCCGCCCCGTGCCGCCGCTCCCCCTACTGTCCTCTCTTCCATCAGTTCCTGCCCTTTCCGCTTCCTCCCACGCTTCCGCACCCACACCCAAGCAGTCCCACCTGCTATGCCACGCCCCCTGTCCCCAGGTGCCTCGCGATTTCCCACCTCCCAGTCAACCGGCGCGGGGAGCCTCATCATTATTAGTGAGTGCGTGGACAATCACATGTAACAATATGAGCTAACATCTAGTACCCACCAGGTGCCAGGCTCTGTCCTAAGTGTTCTACACATAAATATTAAGTTACCAGTATTGTGCTTATTTTATAATTGGGAGACCGAGACACAGAGTGGTTAAAAAGTTTAAGACTTTTTAAAAATGAAATGTGGTATATCCATGCAATGGAATACTATTCAACAATAAAAAGAAATAAACTACTGATGCAGTCAGTAACATGGACCAATCTCAAAAACACCATGCTACGTGAAAGAAGCCAGACACAAAAGAGCACACACTAATTCCATTTGTATGAAAATCTAGGAAAGGAAAGGCTCTAGTGACAGAAAGCAGAGTTGTAGTTGCCTAGGGCCAGAGCTGGGGCAAAAAGGATCTTTTTGGAGCAATGGAACTGTTCCGAAACTTGATTGTGATGGAGGTCGTACACATCACCAGTGCACATTTCCCCAAACTCATTCAGCTGTACACTTAAAACGGGTGAGTTCTGTGGTAGGCTGCATATACCTCAATACACTGTGAATAATAATAATTATTCTAAGAGGGAAGAGGAACAAAAGGGAATCCTGGGAACCCCACGTATGAGTAGACATGAGGCAACAGGAAAGGAGGCGAGAAGGAGTCGGACAGATGGAAGAAGGAAGACAACCCAGAGGCTAAGTGAGACGCCCGTGCCTGGTACATTGTGGATGCCAGATAACGACTTGCTGAATGCATGGTGGAGTCGTGTCCTGAAGAAGGCAGCGGTCAACAGGCCACAGAGAAGTCATGAAGGATGAGAGCTCTAAAGAGCCCACTGGAGGCTGAGCATAGTGGCTCATGCCTGTAATCCTAGCACTTTGGGAGGCCGAGGCCGGTGGATCACCTGAGGTTGGGAATTCGAGACCACCCTGGCCAACGTGGTGAAATCCCGTCTCTACTAATAATACAATTAGCCAAGTGTGGTGAGGCACACCTGTAATCCCAGCTACTCGGGAGGCTGAGGCAGGAGAATCACTTGAACCCGGGAGGTGGAGGTTGCAGTGAGCCTAGATTGTGCCATTGCACTCCAGCCTGGGCGACAGAGCAAAACTCCGTCTCAAAAGAAAAACAGAAAAAAAAAGCTACTGCAGTTTGAGCTGGAACCAGGGGTAGCAGGCTTAAAAGTTGAAGTCCCCTGGTTTTCTCAGCTTTAGTATTCTGAAAATTTCCAGGGAGAGAAGTGGAGGAGCATAGTTGTTGCTCCAACAGATAAGCTGTCCTAGAGTTCAGTTCATCACAATACAGTTGCAAACAAAATGAAACAAACAGAAATGGGATATTGGGCTCATGTGTGATTTTCCTGTCTACAAAATCCATGATGGTTTTTCGATTATTAGGAAAGCTCTGCCGGGCGCAGTGGGTCACGTCTGTAATCCCGGCACTTTGGGAGACCAAGATGGGCGGATCACCTAAGGTCAGGAGTTTGACAACAGCCAGGCCAAAATGGCAAAAACCTGTCTCTACTAAAAATACAAAAATTAGCTGGGTGTGGTAGCGTACACCTGGAGTCCTAGCTATTGGGAGGCTGAGGCAGGAAAATTGCTTGAACCCAGGAGGTGGAGGTTGCAGTGAGCTGAGATCGTGCCACTGCACTCCAGCCTGGGCAGGCGACAGAGCAAGACTCCACCTCAAAAAAAAATTTTAATAAAAATGAAAAAGCTCATTTAATAGAGTTCATCTGTATGAAAATATTTTGAAATATTTGTAATAGTACTTGACCAATGGCTTCCAAAAGGGAGTTAATAATGATCTGACCAGGATTCTCATCTTTTGAGATACAGGCTCATGAGCTTGTAATGGTGGCAATCATAGAAGATATGTCCTCTGTAGTGTGAAGTTTCTGACACTGGTTTACATGGGTTTGATAGCAGTGTCCTGTGGTATTCAGTGAAGCTGGCCTACGGTGTAAGCATTCCAAAGCTCATGCTCTGGCCTGGAGGACCAGAGTCACAGTGACGCAAGAGGGTATTGCCCACAAGTTATGGGCTGGTGAGCTAATTAATGGTCTCAGCATGAAGCTTGGGTCTCTAACCCTGACAGACCATTAGCTCCCAACAGATGTCCAGCCTCTGGAGGTCATAGTTATTATTACAAACCACTAGATACATGAATTATGTAAAGCAAGGCAAATGGCCTTTTTATGTGCTGGGGATATTTAAAAACTAAGCTGTGTATTTCCATGAATACAGAGTCTGTTTATAGCATAAATCTTTGCTGAACTTTCACAAAGCAAAAGCAGAGACCATTAGAAGAACCTTACTTCACTGTTAATGTCACATTAAATTTTAACCACGGCTGTCATGGTTAAGGAGATATTTTTATTATAATCCAGCATTTTCAGGACCTTACAATCTAACCTAGTTTCACATTCTCTTTTGGTGAATTAATTTTTTTTATTGGTCTCTCACTCAAGAAATATGAATGAATGTTTGAAGTTCGATAAAACTTAATCAGTATGTAAGGTAATTTAAATGTTAGAAAACAGAAAATCCTCACATACAAAGTAATACATTATTATATGGGGAACCTATTAAGCCCCTGTTGGGACGAAACATTGTTCGGCCCATTTCTTTGTTGAGTACAATATGTTCCAGTGAAAAATACATATAGTACCACCGTAAACTGATAGTATGTGAGGCCGGGCACAGTGGCTTACACCTGTCATCCCAGCACCTTGGAACACTGAGGCAGGTGGATTGCTTGATCTCAGGAGTTCAAGACCAGCCTGTGTAACATGGTGAGACCCAATCTCTACCAGAAGTACAAATATTATCCAGGTGTGCTGGCACATGCCTGGGATCCCAGCTACTTGGGAGGCTGAGGTGGGAGGCAGGAGGATTGCTTGAGCACGGGAGGCGGAGGATGCAGTGAGCCAAGATCACGCCACTGCACTCCAGCCCGGGTGACAGAGTGAGATACCATCTCAAACAAACAAATAAACAAACATACAAAACCTTATAGAATGTGAAAAGGAAACCAAAAGCACTACTATCATTACATGATCTTTATAATTTTTAAGTCGTGATAATCAGAGAATGTCTTAACTTTTTACTTAATATTGTAAATATTGAGTCATCGTTGTCTATTTGTTTATTTCTACTTTACCTGGGGGCCAGGGAGGATGGGCTAACAAAAAGGGACAAATGAAAACAGGGCAGACTGCAGCAATTCCACTAATAAGGACCACATTAGTTACTGGGATGGGGCTGGGGATCTGAGCTCCCTGGTACTAAGACCCAGAGGGAAACTTCATAACTAGACGTAACTGTCATCAGAAAGTGGAAAATGTGGGAGGTCCTTCAGGAAAACAAGCTATTGAAGTTTGGAATCCTGTTAAAGATTAATTGTGTCCCATTCTCTTTGGCCATTAGACCGTGGTACCTTAGTGACACTTCGTTATAGACTGAATTGTGGCCCATCAAAATGAGTATGTTAAAGCCCTAACCACAGTGTGACTGTTTCTGGGATAGGGCCTTTGGGAGGAAAATAATGTTAAATGAGGTCACAAGCATGAGGCCCTAAGTTGAAAGGACTGTGGCCCTATAAGATGAGGAAGAGAGATGTCTCTCTTCCTTTCCTATCCCACACCCCAAATGGCCCCCTCATGTGAACACACAGCCAGAAGGGAGCCATCAGCAAGCCAGAAGACAGCTCTCACCAGAACTCGACCGTGCTGGCACCGTGATTCTATACTTCCAGCCTCCAGAACTGTGAGAAAATAAATTTTTGTTGTTTAAGCCGCCCAGACTGTGGTATTTTGTTATGGCAGCTGAGCAAACTAACGCACACTTAGACATAACCCATGCAGTCACCCTTGGGACATGAGTACACTGTACAGTCAGGTGTCAGGAAAACTGGGTCTGCTGCTGGCCCTCTATTTCTTTCTGTGGCTAGTCAATGTAGAGGACAGCAGGATCTGGTTAGGTGCTTTCACCTGTCGTGTAAACTGCAAGATAATAATAAACACAGAAATAAACAAGACTTTTCCTCTATGTCACACAGCAAAGTCATAGGTTCTCTTTAACAAGCTCTATGTTGAGTCTATTAATTCAGTTTGTTTTTAACAAATAAAAAAGATGGGGTGTCTTACACAGTTGCACAAGAATAGGAGGCCAATAAATTACCATGCTTTGACTACATCACTACAAACTTTGCTTTGGGAAAATTCAAATACACATGATATATATTAAGTAAAAAAGAAGACATTCTCTGATTACCATGACTTAAAAACTATAAAGATAATGTAAAAAGCAAAATAATTGTAACACATGGTTGAAATGTGAATCAATTTTTCCCTACATTTTGATTTTGTGAATGTTGCAAGTTGTTCTTTATTATTTACAAGTGTAAACAATAAATTCAAAAGCACCTGTGGGTATCTTCTGTAGAGAACTGTCTTTTACTATCAGATTGACTGCGTCTTTTATTAGTTATTAAAAATTCCCATTGTAGTTAAAGTTTCATTTGGTTGCTAGTACTGTCATTCTAAATACACAGAGTCAAAAGTGGCTAAATCAAGCCAACCAAATGTTTCAATTTTAATGAGATCTGAAAGCACTAATTTAGCCAAATACCTTCAAAAGACTTGCTCAGGATGAATATTGTGGCAATTAGATATATTCATCTCACTATAAACATCAAGAGTGTCCAATGCAAGATGAAAAGGAGATGATATTCTTTTTTTAAAAAAAGGGAAGCATTCAACCCTCACCAAAACGATATCTTGATTGCTAAGTATGAGTGGATAACAAAAGCCTCTTACCATTTATTCATTCATTTAGTCAATTCATTCATTTAGTCATTCATTTACTAATCACTTAAAGGACAGTGATTTAAGGCACAGGCTAGAGAGCTAGATTGTTTGGGTTTAAATCTCTACTGCATCACTTACTAGAGTTCTGATCCTGTGTGTTAGTCAGGATGAGTTAGGTTTGCTATCGTAACATATCAAAACCCAAATCTCAGTAGCTTAAAACATGGAGATTTATTTTCAACTCATGCTACATGTTCATGTGAAGGAGAGGGAGCTCTGCTCCATGGAATCGCTCAGGAATCGAGGATTATAGAGACTCCAGTGTCTTGCAACTATATATGCACTTCAACTCTTTTGATCACTGGAGGGTCTCATATCAGCAGTTAAATGCTTCAGCAGAAAAGTGGCCCATAGCACAGAAGTGACACATGTCAATTCCAATCATAGCTTATTGACCATTACTAGTCACAAGGCCACCTAACTGCAAGAGGGTAGGAAAGTGATCCTCCCACATGCCTGGAAAAACTGGAGACTCAGGAGAGGGTGAGCACTAAAAGCCTCTATGGCATCTCGGGCAAATTACTTAATCATTTTATGGCTCTATTTCTTCATTTGTAGAGTGAAGATAATAATACTGTCTATCTGATAATGTTATTGTAAGGACTAAGTTATTATGCATAGAGCACTGTGAACTAAGTGCTAAGCAGTTGGGAAAAAAAGAGGAATTAGATAGCTCTGTCCTCCTAGGAAGTTTACACATTGCTGGAGAATATAAACATACATAATAATTCAACAGGAAATCTGATTATTATCACTTGGGAAACTGCCTTAGTTCTGATTCTCCCGTAACACAGAAAGGCAGAGCAGCATGGGAATGTGGAACACATTAATTTGCAAACAATGGAGTTGGGCAATTGTTGATTTGACTCTTGGCTCTGACACTTACTGGCTGTGACTTAGGCAAGTAACTTAACCTCTCTAAGCCTCAGTATCATTCGCTCTAAAAAAAAAAAAAAAAAAATAGTGAACTTCAAAACATTCACCTGTGGTTAATCATGAGGATTAAATGTGAAACAGGTACAATATGAAACATGTAGTTCAACCAATAGGCACAACTGTTTTGAATGTATTATTAAACACTCTAGACAGAAACGTTTTCTGCTGTTCTATTTATTTCAAGTCAATTAACATGCATAGAGCTCCTCTATGTCTACCCAGACTTACTGGGGAATATTAATTTAGCTAGTTTTTCTTAACACAAAAAAACCTACATGATCCAGAACAATGTATTTTTTAATCAAACCCTAACCCTCTTCCTGCTTCTCTTTTCTCCAAAATCCTGCCATACCGAGACTCTTCACAATTATTTTGCAAGTCCTCGAAGAGCATCTCATGGTTTCCTCAAAAACTTGTTCTCTTTACTTCTCCCTTCATCTTCCCGTATTGAGCCATGCGAGAGGGCTCTCCAGCTCCCAGTAGCTCCACAGCCCCAGAAGGTATTACAGTTGCCACTCACAGAAATTGTGAGATGGACCAGGCATGGTGGCTCACACCTGTAATCCCAGCACTTTGGGAGGCCGAGGCAGATGGATCACTTGAGGCCAGGAGTTCGAGACCAGCCTGGCCAACACAGTGAAACTCCATTTCTACTAAAAAATACAAAAATGACCCAGGCATGGTGGTGTGTGCCTGTAGTCCCAGCTACTCGGGAGGCTGAGACAGGAGAATTGCTTGAACCCAGGAGGCAGAGGTTACAGATTGTGTCACTGCACTCCAGCCTGGGTGACAGAGCGAGACTCTGTTTCAGGAAAAAAAAAAAAAACAAAAAAAGAAAAAAAAGAAATGTGTGAGATGGCTCCTATGAGAAGATGGGATGCTCTGTTACAAATGTGCTGATATGGACATCTTTTAATTAAATTTATCAATCTTTTATTTTGTGTAATTGTGCAGATGTTAGCACAGTCAAAATGAGTATTCACTATTAGCCAAAAGTTAACTTGCAAATACCCAACCAGATGACCCCACTTGTATCACAAGTTTGAAAAAAAAATTAACTTCAAACACCAAAACAAGATAAACAGCTGGTATTTTCCTTTCATGTGAATTTCTAATAAATGGTTACTCATGTGCTGTTGCATGATACAATCCCAAATATCCTATGGCCAATCAGTAAACATATAACAATCATTTACAACATAGCTATAAATTAACAGTGATTAACTTTATTGAAGTAGAGAAATAGAGAAATAGAATAAAGCTTCATAAACCACCATCCTGGGTATGACACTTAAGAAGCCAAGAACACAAGAGGAGCTTGGGCCAAAGCGTTCTTCCTGTCTAGTTCATTTAACTTCTCATAACTATTAGGAGCTCAGGGATGGGTATTCATACCCTCCCCTTGCTCTATCCCTGGGCACTGAGAGCCACCAGAGGCCCATATGTGGCTTTGTTCTGAAACCCGGAGACACCTCCTCCACAGTACAGCACTGCTATAGGGAAGAGTTGTAGGCCTTTGGTTGAGACAGCTGCTTAAGTCACTACCCATGTACCTTGCCTCAGGCTTTCTCCCTGCTCCTGCCCCCAGAAGCCTGGAGTGTCTGCTTCTCTGCCTCTCCTGTCTCAGTCAAGTCCACAGTCTTTCTCCTTCCTCTCGCCCTGACAGGCAGCATGGAGGACTCCCCAGAGGAGGTGACCCCAGTGGGCCCCACTAGGGTGAGGCTGTGTCTTCTTCAGTTGGGGATCATGTCCTTCAACCATCCAAATTACCTGATCTAGTGCATTCTCTGCTTCCTTTCTGCTCTGGCAAGATGTGTCTAGTTAGAGCTGCACGTTTTTTCCCTTGATCTCTTTTCTGAGAGGTACGGAGTGAGTGTGTGTGTGGGGGGGGGGGGGGCGGTGTTTGTGTGTTATTTCAGAGCAATGTCTAGCCCTGTTTCTCAGTATATATTTATACTATATTCACTTATATGTTCAATTATTCATTTCTATAATTAAATCTTCCTCGTTGTGACACACAATCTTTCATTTTAAAAATTATTCTTGCCAGGCGCGGTGGCTCACGCCTGTAATCCCAGCACTTTGGGAGGCCGAGGCGGGTGGATCACGAGGTCAAGAGATCGAGACCATCCTGGTCAACACGGTGAAACCCCGTCTCTACTACAAATACAAAAAATTAGCTGGGCATAGTGGTGCGTGCCTGTAATCCCAGCTACTCAGGAGGCTGAGGCAGGAGAATTGCCTGAACCCAGGAGGCGGAGGTTGCGGTGAGCCGAGATCGCGCTATTGCACTCCAGCCTGGGTAACAAGAGCGAAACTCCATCTCAAAAAAAAAAAAAAAAAATTATTATTGTATTATTTATTCATTCAAACAGATATTTGTTCCTGCCAATGCTGTGACAGTGATAAATAAGGCACCTTAAAGAACTTACATTCTATTGTGATAGACAAATATTAAATAACCAATAACATCAGTATTGAATTACAGTTGTTTAAAGTGCTAAAAAAGAGAAAAATAGATTGTTAAGAGAGAATATGACAAGGCCTGACTACCTCCAGAAAGACTTCTTTGAAAAAGCGTGATTGAGCAGAACTCTGAGGGTAAGTAGAGAATAACGGGGCAGGTCAGGTGTGGTGGCTCACAACTGCAATCGCAGCACTTTGGGAGGAGCACTCTAGGCCAGGAGTTCGATACCAGCCTGGGCAACATAACAGGATCCTATCTCTTTTTTAAAAATAGCAAGGTATGATGACATGCACCTGTGCTGCTCAAGGGGCTGAGTGGGGAGGATCACTTGAGCCCAGAAGTTCAAGACTGCAATGAGCTATAATTGCAACACTGCACTCCAGTATGGATAACAGAATGAGACCCTCTCTCAAAAAAATTATTTTTAAAAGGAAAGTGCCATAGTAAAGAACATTCCATAAAACTGAAACAGTATGTGCCAAGGCCCTGGGGAAGGGAAAAGCCTACTGGCTCACATCTGTAATCCCAGCACTTTGAGAGGTCAAGGCAGGAGAATCACTTGAACCCAGGAGTTTGAGACAAGCCTGGGCAACATAGGGAGACCTCATTTCTTAAAAAAAAAAAAATTAATTATTCAGGTGTGGTGGTACATGACTGTAGGACCACCTACTCAGGAGGCTGAAGCTGGAGGATCACTTAAGCATGGAAGATCGAGTGCTCCACTGCACTGCCCTTTGGGTGACAGAGCAAGACCTGTCTTAAAGCAAAAAGACACAGTGCCCAAGAGAAAGCTAGTGAGCAGGCAGGAGCCATATCTTGAGGTGTTTTCTTGACCATGTTAAAGACTTTGGTCTTTACCTTATGAGCTATGGGAAGTATTGAGAGATGTTTTAGCAAAAAAGTTACATGAAATGTTTTTAAAAGATTATTCTTGCAACAAGATCATTTTGATGAGAAAAAAAGAAAAAAAAGATTATTCTAACTGCTCTGTGGGAAAGATATTAGAGAGAGTAGAGGTAAGAAGTTATTTCATTAGCCTTTTACAAAAATTTTTATTTAGAGACAGGGTCTCACTACATTGTTCAGGCTGGAGTTCAGCGACTATTCATAGACACAGTCATAGCTCAGTGCAGCCTTGAGCTCCCAGGCTCAAGCAGTCCTCCCACTTCAGCATCCCAAATAGCTGGGACTATAGGCACCCACCATCCCATTTGGCTATTTCATTCATCTTAATGAGAGATGATAGTGGATTGGCCTAGCTTGTGGCAGTGGAGATGGAAAAAGCTGGGCAGTTTTGATATATATTTAGGAGCTAGAATTGCCAAACAACTAAGTCCTAAAAATTCAAACTATTAGATATGAATTTCAGTTTTTTAAAATAACTAAGTCAGAATCATGAAATTCCCTACTTATTTCCCTATTTTAGAAAGGATGGCAGAGAAGTATTCTTTGAGATAATGACATTTATGTGGGACTTAGATGTGATATGGCAAGGTCAAATACATGCCTAAAACCTAAAGCAAAAATTCTAGGTTATTGGAGATACACACACAGACACACACACACACATTATATATTTTATATAAATCATAAGTTTATAAATTGCACATTCACTTCACATATATTTATATAAAATATAAATACATGTTCATATTATATTTATGAATATATTGGTATTCAAATTATATCCTTAAGAACAATCAAGACTATGAAATGTTCAGCTCATATTCCTGTTGAACATTTTGCTACACAGATTGGTCAATTATTAGGCTGGTTTATTTGCTTGGAAAATAATTGAAGTAGTTAGAGAATGTGTTTGTATTATATAATTTAAATTGTACCTACAGATATAATGCTACTTTTTTGTTCTTCTTCATTCTTGACAGAAGAGGGACTCGCCACAATAGAAACTATTGGTTTTAGGTGAAGCCAAACACAGAACACAGCAGCTGGACATAAAAATCTTTAGCTGTCTTAATTTCCTTCAACCTTCTGGAATCAGATTCATTTCTGGCTCTCAAGAAGGTCTAAACAGAAAACTATGAGTTGTGGCCATCTGGTACTTTTGAGGAGGTGCCATTAGATTATGAAGAAAAATCATGTGCTAGGAGTTAAGAAATATGAATTCTAACTCCAGTTCTATACCTGGCCTCTCAGATTGCCTTGAGTTGATGTCTTAGTCTATTTTTGCTGCTATAACACTACACCTGAGACTAGATAATTTATAAGGAACAGAAATGCATTGGCTCATGATTGTAAGGGCTGGGAAGTCCAAGATCAAGGAGCTGGTGTTTGGTGAGGGCCTTCTTGCTGCGCAATACTATGGCAGAAGGTCAAAGAGCAGGGGAGAGAGAGAGAGAAAATGGGATCAAATACATCCTTTTGTAAGAAACCCACTCCTGAAATAACAGCATTTATTAATTCATAAAGACAAAATCTTCATGGCCTAATTTGTGTCTTAAAGTTCTCACCTGTTAATATTGTTACAATGTCAATTAATTTCAACATGAGTTGAGGAGGGGACAAACATTCAAATTATAGCAATTGCTTCCTTGGTCTCTCTGTGCTTCAGTTTTTCAACTGTGGAATTTGAACTAGACTAAGTCTTGGGTCCCTGTAATGCTCATTCTGTGATTCAAAGAGAAAATATGAAGCCTCCTCCCTAACATTTCACATACACAGTTTCTTTAATCATTCACTATTGATGTTAACAAATGAGAACTTGCTATGTGTCCAGCATTATTGTAGGCATGAGGCACACAGTGGTGAACAAAAACAGACCAAAAAACCTCATAGAATTTATATTCTAGTGTCTATAGGTGGCTCTACACAAATCCTGGGTCACTAATAATAGCATTTTAATAAACAGTTAAAAGAAGATCTTTGTTTGCTTATTTAACATTTAATAAAGGAAAATTTGTTCTTGCAATACTTATCCCAGGTACCATCTCCTACTTCCCAGGAAATCTTTTCTCTGAAAACTTCTATGTGTTATAGCATTTTGGGCTATACTATTTATTCGTAAATTATATGTATATTTATATATTAACAGATATGAACAAATAATTCCTTTTGAAGCTATATGTTGGTGTGAGTCATCTCTATCAGAGACTATAAAATCACAGAATAAATGACTACATAACTTCAGCACCCTCATCACAGTGCTGATTCACAATAGATGCTCAGTCCATACTTGGCAAATGAATATATCTGAACTGTTGGCATATGATGTATCTGAAAATCCAAGGCCTCTCTTCCTATGCATAGGAAGAGACTTCAGAGCAAGATTATGTCTATAGCTAATCTGATTCATGGGCTTTTGCCAGGTTTCCTTTGCTCTACCTGCCCTTTCCTACCCTACATTTTTCTCCTATCCAAGGCTCAATCTTGCTCAGTTCCTGCTTCCATAGCTGTCAGCTGTCTATGACAGTCAGTATGTGTTCTCAGCAGTGGATCCTCTAGTATGGGGGCTTCCAAAGTGGTGTGTGCACATCACAGGGAATACCCTAGGAAGTGTACTGAGGTTCTAGAAGAAAATATTGGAATATATACATCTTCTAATATATATTTCTGCACATACATATATACACATATTTGCATATATACACACAGACATATATACACACACATACATATGCATACATGCATGTGTATATGTATGTATACACATGCATAAATACACATGCAAATGTATATACATATACATATCTACACATACATATCTACATGCATCTATATGTGCACACAGACATATTTGCATATAAACACATACATATACATATATACACTTACATGCATACACACATGTATTATATATACATATATACACACATGCATGCATATGCATGTACAGTCATGCACCACATAAAAACATTTCAGTCAACAATGAACTGCATATCTGATGGCGGTCCCATAAAATTACAATACCATATTTTTACCATATCTTTCTATGTTTAGACATGTTTAGATACAAATGTTTACCATGTGTTACAACTGCCAGTATCCAGTAAAGTAATATGCTGTATAGGTTTGTAGCCTAGAAGCAATGGGCTTGTATTAGTCCATTTTCATACTGCTGATAAAAACATACCTGAGACTGGGAAGAAAAACATGTTTAATTGGATTTACAGTTCCACATGGCTGGGGAGGCCTCAGAATCATGGTGGAAGGTGAAAGGCATGTCTTACATGGCAACAGCAAGAGAAAATGAGAAAGATGCAAAAGCAGAAACCCTTGATAAAACCATCAGATCTCCTGAAACTTAATCACTACCACAAGAACAGTATGGGGAAAATCACCCCATTATTCAAATTATCTCCCACCGGATCTCGCTCACAACACGTGTGAATTATGGGAATACAATTCAAGATGAGATTTGGATGGGGACACAGAGGCAAATGGTATCATTCCACCCTTGCCCCTCCAAAGCTCATGTCCTCACATTTCAAAACCAATCATGCCTTCCTAACTTTTGGATTAATACTGAAATGAGTTAAGAAGTCTTAACTCATTTCAGTATTAATCCAAAAGTTCACAGTCCAAAGTCTCATCTGAGACAAGGCAAGTCCCTTCCACCTGTGAGCCTGTAAAATCAAAAGCAAACTAGTTACTTCCTATATAAACTGGGGGTAAGTATTGGGTAAATACAGCCATTCCAAATGGAAGAAATTGGCCAAAACAAAGAGGGTACAGGGACCATGCAAGTCAGAAATCCAGCAGGGCAGTCAAATTTTAAAGCTCCAACATGATCTCCTTTGACTCCAGGTCTCACATCCAGGTCATGCTGAAGCAAGAAGTGGGTTCCCATGGTCTTGAGCAGCTCCACTCTGCGACTTTGCAGGGTACAGTCTCTCTCCCAGCTGCTTTCACAGGCTAGTGTTGAATGTCTGAAGCTTTTCCAGGCTCACAGTGCAAGCTGTACGTGGGTCTACCATTCTGCGGTTCAGAGGATGGTGGCCTTCTTCTCACAGCTCCACTAGGCAGTACCCCAGTAGGGACTCTGTATGGGGGCTCCAACCTACATTTCCTTTCTGCACTGCCCTAGCAGAAGTTCTCCATGAGAGCCCCACCACTGCAGCAAACTTCTGCCTGGACATCCAGGCGTTTCCATACATCTTCTGAAATCTATGCAGAGGTTACCAAACCCCAATTCTTGATTTCTGTGTACCTGCAGGCTCAACACCACATGGAAGCTGCCAAGGCTTGGGGTTTGCACTCTCTGAAGCCACAGCCCAAGCTCTATGTTGGCCCCTTTCGGCCACAGTTGGAGTGGCTGGGACACAGGGCACCAAGTCCCTATGCTGCATATAGCATGGGGACCCAGGGCCCTGCCATGAAACCATTTTTTCCTCCTAGACCTCCAGGTCTGTGATGGGAGAGGCTGCCACAAAGGTCTCTGACATGCCCAGGAGACATTTTCCCCATTGTCTTGGAGATTAACATTTGGCTCCTCATTACTTGTGCAAATATCTGCAGCAGCTTGAATTTCTCCTCAGAAAATAAGATTTTGTTTTCTATCGCATTATCAGCTTGCTAATTTTCCCAAATTTCATGCTCTGCTTTCCTTTTAAAACTGAATGACTTTAATAGTACCCATGTCACCTCCTCAATGCTTTGCTGCTTAGAAATTTCTTCCACCTATGCATAGGTGGAAGATACCCTAAATCATCTCTCCCAAGTTCAGGCTTCCACAAATCTCTAGGACAGGGACAAAATGCCACCAGTTTCTTTGCTAAAACAACAAGAATCACCTTTGCTCCTATTCCCAACAAGTTCTTCTCTATCTCAGATCACCTCAGCCTGGATTTCATTGCCCATATCATTATCAGTATTTTTATTAAAGTCGTTCAGCAAGTCTTTAGGAAGTTCCAAACTTCCCCACATTTTCTTTTTGCTTTCTGGGCCCTCCAAACTATCTCACTTCCACCCATAACTCAGTTTTAAAGTCACCTCCACGTTTTCGCGTATCTTTTCAGCAATGCCCTATTCCCAGTACCAATTTACTGTATTAGTCTGTTTTCACACTGCTGATAAAAACATACCCAAGACTGGAAAGAAAAAGAAGTTTAATTGGATTTACAGTTCCACATGGCTGGGGAGGCCTCAGAATCATGGTAGGAGGCAAAAGGCACTTCTTACATGGTGGTAGCAAGAGAAAATGAGGAAGATGCAAAAGCAGAAATCCCTGATAAAACCCTCAGATCTCATGAGACTTATTCACTACCATGAGAACAGTATAGGCAAAACTGCCCCCATGATTCAAATTACCTCCCACCAGGTCCCTCCCACAACACATGGGAACTATGGGAGTACAATTCAAGGTGAGATTTGGGTGGGGACACAGACCCAAAGCATATTGGGGCTATAGCGTGCAGCCTAGGTTTAATAGGTGTACCATCTAAATTCGTGTAAATACACTCCATGATGTTCATATAAGGATAAGATTATCTAATGATTTCTCAGAACATACAGCTATCATTAAACAAGGCATGACTGTATATATACTACACAAATATACATATATATATGTGCATATGTATACATACATACACATATTTACTTTTTATCAAAAAAAGAAAAAGAAAAAAGTACTGACATTTTATGTGTGGATTGACATTAATCCACTGTGCCCACACTGTACCCAGGCCACCTGAAAGGAAGTGGTGGAGGGGAGCTCTCACAGCAAAGAGGCAGGGTCACTAAAGTTTTGGTGAGGCAGAGTTACAGATTATGTTATCTGGTTTTAACTAATTTGCCCTCACCAAAATAGAAAAGTGACTTTAAAAGATTTTTACAAAAAAAAAAAAAACACTGTAGCTTAAATATAATGCCAACAACATCAAATGTAGTCGACACTTGAGCAACATGGATTTGAACCACGTGGATCCACTTACTGGTGGATTTTCTTCCGCTTCTGCCGCTCTGGAAACAGCAAGATCAACCCCATCTCTTCTCCTCCTTAACTTACTCAAGGTGAAGACCTTTATAATAATCCACTTCCACTTAGTGAACAGTAAATATATTTTCTCTTTTTTATAATTTTCCTAATAACATTTTCTTTTTTATAGCTCTAGTAATAAAGTAATATAATATGCATGCAGTATATAATACATACATACATACATAATATATGTTAATCAACTGTTTATGTTATACAGAAGGCTTCAGTCAACAGTAGGCGATTAGCAGTCACGTTTTGGGGTACTCAAAAGTTATACCCAAATTTTTGATTGGGGAAGGAAGGGGAGCTAAACTCCACCTTGTTCAAGGATCAATTATCTTTCTGTGGCATTTAGTACAAGCCAGACACTGGCCTAAGTGTTTCATCTCTATTAACTTAGTTAATCCATGCAAAAACCCTGTGAGAAAGGTACTGTTTTAATTCCTATTTTAAACATGAGGAAACTGGGGCCTAGACAGCTTAAGAATGTTGCTAGTCAATGGCAGGGCTGCAATGCAAAGCAGGAAGCTACCCTCTGGGGTTAGTGGCCTTAACCACAACATGATGCTGCTTGTAAACACAAGGAGATGAGAAAATGGCAGAGCAAACATTCCGCCTCCTCTTGGTACAACAGCTCAGCGGCCATCTTAGGAAGCTGAAGCAGTGACAGTGTTTTCAAGTCTGACAAGTACGTCAGCAAAACAGAGTGTTATGAAACTATCAAGAAGATATTGAAATATGGATTTGCAATCACTATCTTTATTTATTTATTGAGACAGGTTCTTGTTCTGTTGCCCAGGCTGGAGTGTAGTGTCATCACTGCTCACTGTAGCCTTGACCTCCCGAGTTCAAGCCACCCTCCAACCTCAACCTTCCAGGTAGCTGGGATCATAGGCACACACCACTATGCCCAGCTATTTATTTATTTATTTTGGAGATGGAAGTCTCCCTATATTGCCCAGGCTGATCTCAAATACCTGAGCTCAAGCAATCCTCCCACCTAAGCCTCCCAAAGTGCTGGGATTATAGGTGCGAGCCACCAATGTCTTTAATGATGAACTTTGCCACCAATGTCTTTAATGATGAACTTTGCTCTAAGTTCTTTATTAAGTCTCAGGATATTACCCAATACTAGTAAGACATATATTGAGTTTGTGAATAAACTAATCATTATATATTAGTGATTTATGAAATAAACATCTGGTCAAAAAAATTGGGAGACCACTGCCCTCAAAATTAACAGTTAAACAACTTTCTGTGACAGTCCAGAAGCTTACATTCCAAAATGTTTATTGTAGTTACTTTCTGGAAAATGAGATTGTGTGTTGAAAACAGTTTTAAGATTCAAATTCCACTTATTACATGTAGACTTAAATAATACTCGATTTTCCCAAATCACTATGAAACATTTTATGAAGACAAATTTATTTCTAATGTTTATTTCTCTACTAATAACCAAAAAATGCCTAACTTCTCAGTATGGGATTTGTAATTCTCTTCTCCAGGATTCCCACGTTGCTTTTGCCTGCCAGGAATGTCTTCACACTTGTGTGTCTATTGGGATGATCAGCATTCATTTCAGTCTTGGCCATTTCATGAGGCATATGACCCATACTGGGCCAATGATAGGTAAAGGGGATCTTTTTTCTCTCTGTAAAACATTTGACCAATCATCTTGAGGTTCAATTGCCATGTTCACACAGAACCCATTTTTCTATACTCAGGATTTTATGTAAACATCTATTATTATATCTTTCCATCATGTTTGTTTATCTTAGTTATAGCTAGGGCTGCTCTGTGTGATTGTGCGAGTTTTGCAATGTGCACAGATGCCTGGCTAAGGGTGAATGAAGGTTCAAGTCTAGCCCAAGCTGTGCTCATTCAGCTGTCAGCTCTGGAGTGCCTTCCCCAATTTTCACATTGGCTAGTGCTGTTCTAACTAGATTGTGAGCTTCCTGAGAGTAGGGAACATTCTTAGTCATCTATTTGACATAGTTCCTGGCAACATGCCTTGTCAGAAGACCCTTTTTCTTTCTTTTTTAAGACAGAGCCTTGTTCTGTTGCCAGGCTGGAGGGCAGTGGCACGATCTTGGCTGACTGCACCTCCGCCTCCCAGGTTCAAGCAATTCTCCTGCCTCCGCTTCCCCAGTAGCTGGGACTACAGGCGCACACCATCACGCCTGGCTAATTTTTGTATTTTTAGTATAGACAAGGTTTCACCATGTTGGCCAGGATGGTCTCAACCTCTTCACCTCGTGATCCTCCTGCCTCGGCCTCCCAAAGTTCTGGGGTTACAAGCTTGAGCCACTGCGCCCAGCCCGGAAGACTCTTTTAATAGATATCTGTTGCAGTGAATTTCAGAGTACATTTTCAGACGTAAAATTCTGACATGCTCCATCATTTTTAATCTCCCTTATTCAATTATGTAGGCAATAAGTCACCACACTGACTTTATGCTCTCTTAAGCATCTATCACAATGTCAAACACCTTGGGGGTATTTAGTGGAGATTAATTTATTATGATACATGACCCTTGCTCATTTTCTGTTCTTTCCAACATGTTTTCTGATCTATTTTTATGGTCTACCTTCTAAATTATATTTATTATATTTTATCTTCCAAAGAATCTTGTATGATTGCAGTGCTCACACACATAATAAATTTTAAGGTTTTTGTGGTTAAATCAAATGAGACTTTAAGTCTGGCTAGGAATGTATGATTCCTCATAAACGACAGTGCCATGTAAACCACAAGAATCTAGTAAGTGTTGATTTCGGGCAACAATGGTGATGATAATTGGGTTTAAAAGCCCATGCTCTGCCAACACATTAGAAAATGAGATAGCATTTCTGAAATATTTTTAAATAAAAAATGACCTAATTATCTGTGCCAGTAGAAAATTTTAACAGCTAACATCTAAGTATCATTTTCAATTTCTTCTATCAGAGGACTCATGTAAGAAGATAAGAAGATATTCCTTTACTTACATGTATTGGTCTGTGAAAGACTTTGACAAGTTTAGGTGGTATTATGCAAAAACACCTGCTCTATCAGATGAAGACAGAGAAAGAAGAAAGGGATAGCAACTGCCAACTACCTTCTTAAATAAAATGCTCAGCTGGGCGCAGTGACTCACACCTATAATCCCAGCACTTTGGAAGGTCAAGGTGGGTGGATCACTTGAGGTCGGGTGTTCAAGACCAGCCTGACCAACATGGAGAAACACCATCTCTACTAAAAATACAAAATTAGCCAGACATGGTGGTGTATGCCTGTAATCTCAGCCACTCAGGAGGCTGAGGCAGGAGAATTGCTTGAACCCAGAAGGCAGAGGTTGTGGTGAGCCGAAATCATGCCATTGCACTCCAGCCTGGGCAACAAGAGCAAAACTTGGTCTCAAAAAAAAATGATGAGAAAGTGGGATCATTTAGTCTAGTGAAAATCACCAAACAATTAGACCAGTAGGCACATTTAAAATTTAAAGAATCAAGCTACAAAATCCATTGGCTAAAAATTTTAAAGAAAGATTCAGAGATTTCAAATTATCCAACTCTGCTAAAGGGTGAAAATGATTAGCCATTGCTTTCTTCCACTATTGGTAGATTATACTTACCACACAACCATCCAGAATGTTTAAAGATTGTATCTGGAGAAGCAACTGAGGATTCACCTATGATGAAAGGCTATGGAGTTAGACTGCTTGGGTTTGAATCCCAGTTCCATTATTTATTTATTTGTCTTATGACTTTGGAATTACTTCTCTATTCCTGTTTCCTTGTCTGTAAAATTAGGATAATAATTGTTCCCAAATCATAAAGTTGTTGTGGGGAGTAGTAGGACAATGTGTGTAAAATACTCAATACAGAGCCTGGGCCATAGTAGAGTACTTACTCTACAAAACTTGTGATTATCAGTAGAGATACAATAAAAAGCTGTGAACCAAAGTGGACAGTAAAAAACATGAAAGTTTTTATATACTGAGCATCTATAACGTGTCAGTCATTATATTAACTAGTTTTCATACTTTATTTCTTTTAATTCGTTGTCTAAATTATTTTAAAAGAATTAAAAGAACATGGGATGATTTAATGTGAAAATGAAAAAGAGAAGATTCCAGCTGGGTATGGTGGCTCAGGCCTGTAATCCCAGTACTTTGGGAGACCGAGGCAGGAAGATCACTTGAGATCAGGAGTTCGAGACCAGCCTGGCCAACATGGTGAAACCCCATCTCTACTAAAAATGCAAAACATAGCCGGGCATAGTGGCACATGCCTGTAATCCCGGCTACTTGGGAGACTGAGGCAGGAGAATTGCTTGAACCTGGAAGGCAGAAGTTGCAGTGAGCTGAGATCACACCACTGCACTCCAGCCTGGGCAACAGAGTGAGACTCCATCAGAAAAAGAAAGAAAGAAGAAGGAAGGAAGGAAGGAAGGAAGGAAGGAAGGAAGGAAGGAAGGAAGAGATTCCAACTGACTCCTTACTTCTACCAACATTGAAAACTTTCATTACAGTACTCAGAGATAATTACTACAAACTTTTCTGAGGAGAGGAAGAAGGGGGAGGAGCATATTCTTTTAGCGATTTCTATGCTTATACTGGTATATATATTTATAACACCATGTTTTGTATACATATGCTATACATACTATCCTGCAAGTTTCTTTTTCTTATTTATGGTATCTTGATCTTCTATCTCACCTTTTTAAAAATAAACTTTTTATTTTTGTATAATTTTGGATTTACAGTAGAGTTGTATATTAACATTTTATATAATCAAGGTACTTTTGTCAAAAATAAGAAATTAACATTGGTACATTACTACTAACCAAACTCTGACTTTGAATTTCACTAATGTTCCTCTTGTTCCAGGAGCCAATATAACACATCATGTTGCATTTAGTCCATATCAGTTTTTATTTTTTTACCTCATCCTATTTTAATAACTGCATAGTATTATATAGCATGAGTGTACCATAATTTACATGATCCTACTGCCAAATATTTATATAATTTTTAGTTTTGGGATATTACAAACAATGCCATAATGAGCATAAATATATATATGACTTTGTACACTCATGATGTAGGATAACCTTAGAATTGCTGGGTCAAAGAATAGGCGCACTTGAAATTTTTTTATATATTGACATATTGCCTTTAAAATGTTTTCAATAACTCTTTTTCCACCAAATTCAAACAAGAGTTTTTATTTTCCCATAAGTTTTGCTAATCTTTCTGTTGTTTTCATTTGCAGATATTTAATTACAAGTACATTTGAGCATCTTTTCAGGTATTTATTGGCAATTTATATTTCATTTTTTATGAGGTGCTAACTTACCTCCTAAGCATTCTCTTGGGTTGTTCATCTTTTCCTTATCAATTTGTAAGCATTCTTTTATACTGAAGAAATCAGCCACTTGGCATATTTGTTGCAAATATTTTTCCAGATGATATTTTGTCTTTTAACTTTATTTGTATTAATATTTGCTATGCATGAGTTAAAATTTTTAAATTACCATCTTTCCCTTTAAGCTTCTGACTTTTGTTTCAAATCATATTATTATAAAATATTCACCTTTGTAGACATTATTTGTAATTTTCACAATGTTATCAAGTAATTATTACAACTCACCCTTCACATTCTCAGGAATATTGAGAACTCTTTGAATGACAAATTCATAAATATTACTCTATTTCAAAGAAATTACGAAACCATTTCAGAAAGTTAAACACTGTGACTCCAATTTTATTTTGCTAGATTCCTTCTTATTCTTGCACCTTAAAATTTGGGCACTTGGAGATCCCAAAGAAAGCTGAGTGAATCGTGGTCAACTTGTATTTGGTTGCCTTAAGTGCTGATGTTTGCCTCTCCTTCTTCAAGCTGTTTACCAAGGCATTTTTTGTGGATGTTAGCCTTTTTTTAATACTGTTGAACACACTGACCTGTTAACCTTTTCTTTATGAATTTCTTCAACTTAGAAAGAGGCAGGAAAGCACTTCTGTGGCAGGGACTCTCACCTTTATAAAATGTCAATAGAAAAATGCTACTTTAGGTCACAGAACCAATCTTTTTTTTGAGGTCACAGTGGGTTAAGAGCCCCACAAATGTCCTCACTCTCTTACCTCATGAAAATATTTATACATGTTCCTAGGTTTCTCTCAGATTACATTTTCTCGAGCATCACTTTTTCTATTCTCATCTTCACACCAAAAGTTAGTCATCTTTTTAATATTCAGTGGTTTTTAATTTAATTAATAAGCTTTTTTTTCTTAGTGGATACACTCATTTTAATAGTTTCCCAAATTACTTTTTCTTGCTTCCTTATTGACGATGTCTTTCCCATCATAAATATAAGCCATTGACTAATTTTACATCCCACTCTAACTTAGAAGGCTTATTTTGTGGCTAAGATTCATCACTTTAATAATTCCTTCAATCTTATTACTAATAATTGAATTTCTTTTCAGAGCCATTTTCCACAAAGAAAATTCATGGAAGAACTAAGTAAGTGAAGACGAGTGGGCAGCAATGAGACTATATCAAAGTGCAGTTGCCTTATGATTAACAAGACTTACTCACTAGCTAAGTGACTAGTTCACTTATTCATTTATTCAACATGAATTTAAAAGCACCTACTCTATGCCAGGCACTGTGAGGGCTGTGTATTCCATCATGGAACTCAGTCTACTGCTGGGATGATTATGGCCAGCACATACTGATTGTTTAGTATTTGCCAGGCAGTGTGTGTTGAGTGCCTTAAACAGTTTATATGCATTTCCTCACTTGTAAGATGAGGATATTAGAAGTACTTATGCATAAAGTTGCTGAGAGAACTGAATAAAAACCATGTGCAAAGGGGTCAGGCGCAGTGGTGTATGCCTGTAATCCCAGCACTTTGGAAGGCTGAGGCAGGTGGATCATGAGGTCAGGAGTTCGAGACCAGCCTGACCAACATGGTGAAATCCTGTCTCTACTAAATATACAAAAATTATCCGGGTGTGGTGGCATGCACCTGTAATCCCAGCTACTCAGGAGGCCAAGGCAGGAGTATCACTTGAACCCAGGAGGTGGAGGTTGCAGTGAGTGGAGATCACGCCACTGCACTCCAGCCTGGGCAACAGAATGATACTCTGTCATATATATATATATATGTGTGTGTGTGTGTGTGTGTATGTGTGTGTGTGTGTATGTGTGTGTGTGTATATATATGTTTGTATGTATATATCTCTCTCTATATATGCAAAGAATCTAAAACAGGACTCAATCTATATATTCAACCAACTTTTTTTTTTTCATGCAGGCTGAAGTCCAGTGGTGTGATCTTGGCTCACTTCAGCCTCAACCTCCCAGGCTCAAGGGATCCTCCCACCTCAGCCTCCAGTATAGCTGGGACTACAGGGGTGCACCACCACACCTGGCTAATTTTTTATTTTTTGTAGAGATGGTGTCTCCCAATGTTGCCTAAGCTTGTCTTAAACTCCTGGGCTCAAGTGATCCTTTTGTGGCAGCCTACCAAAGTGCTGGGATTACAGGCATGAGCCACCATGCCTGGCTATTCAAACAATCTTTTTTGAGATGGAGTTTTGCCCTTGTTGCCCAGGCTGGAGTGCAGTGGCACAATCTCGGCTCACTGCAAACTCCGTCCCCCTGGGTTCAAGCAATTTTTCTAATTCAGCCTCCTGAGTAGCTGGGATTATGCCCACCATGACATCTGGCTAATCTTTGTATTCTTTCTTTCTTTTTTTTTTTTTTTAGTAGAGATGAGGTTTCACCATGTTGGCCAAGCTGGTCTTGAACTCCTGACCTCAGGTGATCCACCCTTCTTGGCCTCTCAAAGTGCTAGGATAGGCATGAGCCACCATGCCCAGCCTCCATCAGTCTTAACTGTTCTAGTTTTGTGATTATTACTTTCTTTACTAGTTAATATAACAGCCTTATGAAGTGAGGCTATTTTCATCCCCATTTTACAGATAAGAAAACTGAAGCTTAGTGATTTTAAGAGATCTACCCAAGGCATGTTAATAATAACAGAGGTAGGATTCAAACTCAAATAATGTATTTTCAGCTTATTCTTTTAACCACTTAACTCCTTGGTCTTCTGTACTTTGGCTAATGCATAAAGTTCAAATTTCTTCTCTATCATAATTACGCTACCTGTCATAGACTTTTCCAGTCAACACAACAAATATTAAACTGAAAAATTCCAAGGATCTACTTTATTATCCCCATTTTATAGGTGAGAAAATGGAGGTTCAGAGAGGTCTATATGGAGGAAGTGGCAGAGCTTGGATTTCAAAACAGGCAAATCTGGCACCAAAGCCACATTACACTGACTAAAGATTTTCTTCTTAACCTTATTAAAACATAGTCATGGTGAAATTTTCTTTTCATTTTTATAATACGCATTTAACCTTTGATTACCACTGGTTCTTAAATTGTATAATATGACTTTGACTACACGCTTTTAAAGAATAGTTTTAAATATAGACTTGTGCAGTGAAGAGTCATAAAAGATAAAAGAAAGAAAAGAAATATCTTTTTTTTTTTTTTTTTTTGAGGCGGAGTTTCACCCGTTGACCAGGCTGGAGTGCAATGGCGCGATCTCGGCTCACCGCAACCTCCACCTCCTGGGTTCAGGCAATTCTCCTGCCTCGGCCTCCTGAGTAGCTGAGATTACAGGCACGCGCCACCATGCCCAGCTAATTTTTTGTATTAATAGAGACGGGGTTTTACCATGTTGACCAGGATGGTCTCGATCTCTTGACCTCGTGATCCACCCGCCTCGGCCTCCCAAAGTGCTGGGATTACAGGCTTGAGCCACCGCGCCCTGCCAAGAAATATCTTAAGTATTGCCATGAACATTAAAAATACACCTTTTATTTTGGAATAATTTTATGTTTTCAGGAAAGTTATGAAGATAGGACATAGAGCCTGCATATACCTCCTCCACTTTCCCCCATTGCTAATCTCTTACATTACCATATTACACTCATAAAAACTAAGAAAATATAAACAATGAACAAGTGAAGTTTGAAATTTAAAACACCTTACCATTTACATTAGAACCCCCAGTGTCAAATACTTACATATAAATCTAACAAAATATGTATAAGATATATATATGGAAAGTGAAAAAACTCTGATGAAAGATATCAAAGAACTAAATAAAGGAAGAGATATTCCATGTTCATGGATAGGAAGACTCAAAATTGTCATGATGTCAGTTTTTCCCAACTTGATCTACAGATTCAGTGCTATGTAAATCACAATTCTGGCAAGTTATTTTGAGGATATTGACAACTGATTCTGAAGTTTATATGGAGAGGCAAAAGACCCAAAATATTCAACTTAATATTCAAGAAGAAGAACAAAGTTAGAGGGCTGACTTCAAGACTTACTCTTAAGGTACAGTAGTCAAGACAGTGTGGCATTGGTGAAAGAATAGACAAATGTGTTAATGGAGCAGAATAGAGAGCCCAGAAATAGACCCACATAAACATAGTCAACTAAACTTTGACAAAGGAACAAAGGGAATATAATGGAGAAAAAAGTCTTTTGAACAAATTGTGAAACAATGGAACAACTGGATGTTCACATGCAAAGAAAAAAGTCTCTTCAACAAATGGTGAAAAAATGGAACACTTGGATGTTGACATGCAAATAAATGAATCTAGACATGAACGTTATACCCTTAACAAAAATGAACTCAAAATGAATCATAGACCTAAATATAAAATTTAAAACTATAAAACTCCTAGAAGATAACAAAGGAGAAAACCTAGACGGCTTTGGCTTTGGCGATAACTTTTCAGATACACTGTCACAGACAAGATCCATGAAATAAGTAATTGATAAGCTGGGCTTTGTTAAAATTAAAAATTTCTGCTCTGTGACAAACAATATCAAGAGAATGAGAAGATGAGTCACAGACAGGAAGAATATACTTGTAAATGAACCATCTGATAACGAACTGTTATCCAAAATATACAAAGAACTCTTAAAAGTCAATAATAAGAAAATGAACAACCCAATGTAAAAAATGGGCAAAAGACCTGAATTGACATCTCACCAAAGAAGATAAACAGATGGCAAGTAAGCATATGAAAAGATGTTCAACATCATATATCATTAGGGAATTGCAAATTAAAATGAGATACCACTATACATGTGTCAGAATGGTCAAAATAAAAACCCTGATGATGTCAAATACTGGCAAAGATGTGGTGGAGTAATGGGAACTCCCATTCATGGCTGGTGGGAATAAAAAATGGCATAGTCACTTTGGAAGACATCATGCAGGTTTTCTCAAAACTAAAATATACCCTTACTGTGCAATCTATCAGTCATGCTCTTTGGTACTTAACCAAATGAATTGAAAATTTATGCCCATACAAAAATGTGCATGTGGATAACCACCCGCATTTTGTTTACTTTATTGGTAATTGCCAAGACTTGGAAGCAACTAAGATGTCTTTCAGTAGGTGAATGAATAAATGGACTGTGGTACATCCAGATGATGAAATATTATTCAGTGTTAAAAAGAAATGAACTATCAAGCCATGAAAAGACACAGAGGAAACTTAAATGCATATTACTAGGCGAAAGAGCCAATTTGAAAAGGCTACCTACCATATGATTCCAACACTCTGGAAAAAGTAAAACTATGGAGACAGTAAAAAGATCAGCGATTGCCAGGAGTTAAGAGAGAGGGAGGGATTAATAGGTAGAACATAGTGTAACTGTTTAGAGCAGTGAAACTATTCTGTATGATATTGCAATGGTGGATATATATGATTGTACATTTATCAAAACAGATGGAATGCACATCACCAAGAATAAACCCTAATGTAAACTATGGACTTTGGATAATGATGTGTCAATGTAGGTTCATCAGTTGTAACAAATGTATCACTGTGGTGGGAGTTTTCAATAGTGGAGAGGGTGTGTTTGTGTAGGGACAGTGAGTGTATGAGAACTCTCTGTACTTTCAGCTCAATTTTGCTGTGAACATAAAATGGCTCTAAAAAAATAAAGTTTAATTACAATTTCTTCTCATTTACCATTTAAATATAGTCTTTGCTGTTAATAATAAAAATAAGGTATTTTGCTGTTAATAAAAATGAAGCATTAAATTTTTTAAAAAACATTTTAAAAACTAAGAAATTGGCATTAAACATAAACATCAACCAAATACAGATTTTATTTGAATTTTACCAGTTTTATTTCATTAATGGCTTCTTCATGTTTCAGGATCCAATTCAGAGTACCACATTGCATTTACTTGTCATATTTCCTCAGTCTCCTCTGGTCTACCACAGTATCTCAGTCTTCCATTGTTTTTTATGACCTTAACAGTCTTGAGGAATACTGACCAGGGATCCTGTAGAATGTCCTCCAAACTGGGTTTGTGTGGTTTTTTTTTTTTTTTTATGCTTTGACTGGTTATACTATGAACATTTTCATGTGAAAAGGAAAAGGAAAATATTCCCAAAGAAATTATTAGAATCTGACCTACACCAGTCTTGGCATTTGGTTTTTGTTTTTAATTCAACAATAATTTATTAATTGACCTACTATGTGTCAGGCATTGTTCTAGACACTGAGATAATACAAGTTGAGATTGGATTATCATGAAAGGCTTCTTTGAAGATTTAGCAATTGAGAAGCCCAAATGAAAAGGGTGAACCAGATAAGAGAAAAGATCTGGGAAAAAGAACATTTCAGGGAAAGAAAAAAAAAATGACTACAAAGGCTTTGGGGCAGAGATAAACTTTATGTATTTAAAAAGCTCAATAAAGGCAGAGTAGCTGGGTCACTGGGCCTAAGAGGAAGAGTTGCAGATGACTGCAGATAGACAGACAGGGGTTCGATTATGTTGAGTCTTACAGGCTACGGTAAAGAACATAAATTTTATTCTAAGAGAGATGAGACGTCTTTGGAAGATTTGGGAGGGATCTGACATATTTTTGAAAGATCACTCTGGTTGCTTGATAGAATACGGATTGTTGAGGGATAAGATTAGAAACAGGAACCCAGTTAGGAGGCAACTGCAGTAGTCCAGGCAAAAGAATAAAGTAATTGGAGTAGGATGTGCAGCAGTGGATACAAAGAAAAGTGGATGGATTTGAGATTGTTTCAGAGGTGGAAGTAACAGCCCATACAAAGAAGAGACTGAAAATAAGACGAAGAGTCTAGGTTTTTGGTTTGATAAACTGAATTGATGATGGTGTAATTTATCAAGGTCGGGGAGAACTGATAGAGGATCTGTTGCAGGAGGTAGGGGAGGCTTGGAAATCAAATGTTCTGTTCAGGTCAAGTTTAAATTTAGGAGGAATTGAGCCATTAAAAAGGTAGATGTATAAGTTTAGAGCCTATAGGAGAGGTGAGGACTGGAGACATAAAATTCACATATAAAGTAAATAAATAAACACATATCTATGTAATCGCAGTAATAATATATTAGGAAGAGTAGCCATATATTTGTATTTGTCCATTTATTCATTAATCGATTCCTAAATCCACATACTTATTCCACAAATATTAATTGTATACCTACCAACCTATCAGGCTCTCCTACAGTCAAGCCAGTGGCCTATAAAGAAAAGAGTGTGCAATCAGAAACAGGGGATTGTGGGAAGAAAATGTTAGACCTTCTTTTTATATTTATTTTAATCTAAAACACAAAATTAAATCTTACTTATATTGAATATACAAACACTGACATCTCACTACTCCTGAGTGAAAAGTGTGAGTTCTGCAATGTGGAAAATTCAGGGATTTTTTCATTTTATTTTCTTTTAGTATGTTGTGACTTATTCCAGTTCATGTGTGCTGGGTTAAGTAGATTTATCAGTTACATTCTTATTTCATTATATCAACCTTTACTAAAATGATAGTGGCTAAAAAGGATCTCTGGAAAGATAACATGAGTTGGAGATAATATTGCAAGTGTAAGCAAAAAAGATGATGACAGAGATGACATTTCTACTTCTAGTGTGAGCACTACAGCACTGGCCAGCACTACAGAAGACACTTTACTAAGTCATGGGGATGACATTTTGAAAATAGAAGTTTGGAAATATTTCCATCATGTGATTTTGATGCAAAAATGATATATGTGAGCCACCCAAGGCTGGGACTATGGTGAAGCAATGAAAACCATTCACCTTGGGCACAAAATTTCAGGGGGGGTGCCAAAAATTCAATAAACAAGATAACCAATTTTAATGCAATATTGTAAAAAGTCAAAATTCATTTTAATCAATCCATGATAATCAAAATAGCAAAATCTTAAAAGACAAGATCAATACCCTCCCCAAAACTCATACATAAATACTTAAAACTTGAAGACAGAAATTTTCGACCTCTTAAAAATTTTCTGAGCAATTTATTCCAAAGAGCTTTGAACCCATTTATAAAAATATAAAAATGCAATATCTTCTGGTTGACATCAGGGAAGATGGAACACTACTAGTTGACTTTCAACAAAAACCTTTACATGGTTGGCGGATGAAATGGATAAAAATGGGACTTTTTTTATATCTTATTTTTTTAAATCTTCCTAAACATGCATTAGGAAGAGTGGTCAAAAATGTACTTCTTCCTTTAGGATCTACATCTTTGTGAGTTGTCTTTTTTTCAGCTTATGACAGCCATTAAAACCCAGTACAGAAAGAACCTGACGTGAATTAGACATTTGAATAACTATTTCACAAAGTATTAAAGATTTTTAAAACTAATGCATACTAGTCAATCATAGTGACTTCACTAAATATTTTTAGTGGGAATAACAAAGATTTTATACCATTAATATGGAAAATAACTTATTTTAAATGTTAATTTCATCTTTGTCTCATCTTTCTTACATTTTACAATGTTTTATAATTCTGCACACAGCAGGACACATATAAAACTTATGTAAGTAAATGGATATCATTTTTCTTTTTTGTTAATGGGAGCACAATCAAAAAAAGTTTGGAAAACACAAGTGCAGGCAGTTAATGCTGTGGGTGTTAGGAACATGACAGGATTATATTATCTCAGCATGCTGTAAGATCACTGTATCCATAAAAGTCTTCATGAAGCAGTCCCGCCGAGTCACCATAATGGAAGTAGGATTTGGAAAAATGACTACTGCAAACTTTGTTTACTACAACACAAAGCACCATGCTTACTGCTAGAGAAGATTAAAGTTCTCTAAAAACATTGCTAACGGATATCTCAGGTTGAAGCATACTGCAGCTCTACTCTTGGAGGCCAGCTCAGTCTGACTTGGCCATCAGGAAGTCCCCTGGAAGCGGGCAGGGGAGCACCTCTCCAATGTAGTTGCGGCGGGCAGGCGTTGAGGACACTGCTTCACAACGGGAGGGGTGGTTGCCTCCCCCAGCGGGAGGTGGCCCGAGGTCCCTCCAGCTGGCGAGCCTTGAGAAGAAGGGTGGGGTGAGGGGAAAAGAACGTCTGCAGAGTGAACGGGAGCAAATAAAACGCCGTACATTCCGGCTGGAAGGGCCAGAGCCGTGTCTAAGGGTGGAGGCCGGGAGGTGGTCTGTGGTAGTGTCTCTACAAGGACGAGACCTGGGGTATCTGAAGAGGGGATGACGTCTGCGGTTTGCTAACGGGAAGCCAGAAGAGTACGAGTTACTAGGGCCAGAGAAGGGGCTTTCGGCTCGAGTCTTTCCCTGCTGAGCAGGGAGTCGTGAGAGCCGGAGAAGGCAAGGAGGATAGTGGGCTTGGTCTTTCCCCGGCCGGTAGAGGGAGTCCCGAGATGAAAAGTCGAGCTCTCCTCTAACGAAAAGCGTTTGCTTGGCTGTTCCGCCAATTCTGTACCTCCCGGGGCTGAGGAAGAGCCGAGATGACTAGAAGCGAACGACAAGTGCCGGCCGCCTCGGGCGGTAGGCGCCGGGCCCCGAGCCCGACGGGCCGAATTCTCGCGAGAGCGGCCGCCGCCATTTTTCCATTGATTGCAGCGGGCTGGGGGAGGGGCCGACGACGAAGGCGGCGGTAGCGGTAGCGGCGGCGGCGGCGACGACGACGGCGGCGGCGGAGGAGTCCTGGGTCCGTGTCTGCGTGCTGGTGTCTGAGGCCCAGCCTGAGGCCTCCGCGGTTGCTGGAGCGCAGGCGGCGGAGAGGATGACTGCCGCTTCGTTTCTTTCCTGAGCTAGCTAGCCGCTACCACCCTCCACTCTCCCCCGGCAGGGCGGAGAGGAGGCGGCAGGAGCCTGAGCGATGGTGCCCGGCGAGGAGAACCAACTGGTCCCGAAAGAGGTGAGGGGCCCCGGAGGAGGTTAGGCCTGAGGCCTGCAGCCGCTCAAGGCAGCACAGGCCCGGGCCGGGGGGCCGCCTGAGGGCCCAGCCGGGGTGCGGGCTCAGCTATGGGGGAAAGAGGAGGTGTGAAGCGGTGAGGGGTGGACGGTGGGTGCGGTGAGCAGTTGGGAGACCCGCTGGCTCTAGGGGCCGGAGAGCGGACCTCCCGCCTCGGGTTTGTGGGACTGGACGACTAAAGGAGCGGACAGAAAGGAATCAGGTTCAGGTTTAGGGGAGAAGGTGGCCTTTTAAGTTCTTGTTTAACATGTCCAGCCGAGAGAGGGAAATCATTTCAAAGAAAACATTCTGAAACAGTTGCCGATGGGCACGGCAGGGTGACGGTGCTGCTTCTGGGTTTGACAGTGGCAGCGTATGGCTTTCAGCGCTTGTGAAATCTACACCCAAGTGAGATCTGTGGGAGGGCAGACTTAACTGTTACGACTTTTTTTTCAACTTCTGTTACTTGGTAGTACTATTGGCCTAAATGGGGCCTACCGAAGATCGTGGAAAAGTAGTACTTGGGACATTCATGTAAAGGAAGGAGATAGGCGAACATTACCATATGGAGAGCTGAACTCTTTTTTATTTTTATTTTTATTTTTGAGGTTGGGTTGTGTATGCCAATTTGAGTGACTTCTTAAATTCTTAAAAGCAAGTGTTACGAGAAGCCTTGACTACTTGGCTTCTCCTGAATAGTAGTAGAAGAGTAAGGGTAGAATCCAGCACTGGCCAGCGAATTTCAGCATATTAATAGTATCTCTGTTGGCTTTATAAATATCTTCAGCGTATTCAAAAGTGTATTTTTAACTGGCTGATCATCAGGCTAAGGCTTTGGATTTTTATTTCTCATATACCTTAAATAGAGACAAGTGTTGGATTGAAATTAGCTATTTGGGATCTTGAAATTTATGAGTGATCATTACAGATTCTTAAATTTTTTTGTGTGTTTTACTTGTTTTGTAGCAATTCTTTGCTACTTAAGCAAGCTCTGACACTATGCAAAGGTGATACTATTGGAGTTACGTACCTGTATGATACAAATATTTTCCCAGGTTTGTCAGATGGACAGTGATAGTTTTACAAGGACGATTTTTGTAAAAGGCAGAGAGTTATGTGTCAGTATTTGTTCATCAAGCGTCACCAACTCTGTGCAAAGCAGATAAACAGATGAATTAATCAGAATTCTTGCCTTGGGAACTTTATGAGCTACTAAGAAAGGAACACTGGTGTTTGTTGTACTCCAATTAGGGACTAGGTGCTTTACCACGTAAGTAACAAGGAAGGAAGTGATAGGTGCTATAAGAAAGGTATAAATATGTATTTCCTTTTAGAGCTACATATTACTATTTTTTATAGAAAACAAAATTCTTTCTCAATTTTTGACCATTAGAAAAATATATAGGTAGAACTCTGCTTTAAGAAAACCCAATATTAGATTTATTTCCCTAATAACTTGATTTATAGAAGGCATGAGGTAGTAATAGATACAGAGCTTTGCAGAAACATCTGTTGTGTAAGAAGTGATAACTGCAATGGAAGTTTAAAGATTAAATATCTGTCCTATAAGATGAACTCCCTTCTCCGAGGCTTTAAATTCATCACAACTGTTTTTTTCTTTCTTTCTACTTTTTATGGACCATATGCCTTTATTGTCTATTCCTTAGTCTCATCTTCAGTCTTCTTTTTCTCTGGTTCCTTTCATGATTCCTGGAAGCATGATTTGTGGTCCTTGCCTTTTGTAGCTAGCCAGCTAGCTTTTTCTTCTTTGATGGCCACACTCATTCTTTATTAAAGTGGTTGTCTCCACTTCTGTATTTGCTTCTGGGTTACTGGAAACTGTTTGTGAAAGTCACTGTTTATCTCTTAAATAACCAAATTCATTGGCTTTTTCTTTTCTTGCCTCTTCTGCTTTGAATTCTCTGCAAGGTTTGATAGTTTTTTAAAAAAACAATTTCTTGATTTAGTGATAAACCACTTTTCTGGTCATTTTCCCACCTGTTTGTCCTATCTTCCCACTCATTTAGTCAAGACCTTACTCTTCTTTTTTTGTATTCTTAATTAGCACTTTTGTGTGATATTTGAAGCTCCCAGACAGGTTCTTTTAAGTAGTAGCAGAATCATACAGTGCTAGAGGTAAGAGAAAGCATAATCATCTAAGTTACCTCTCCACTTTACAGTTGAGGGAATTAGGCCCAGAAGATTGAAAGTGACTCGTTCAGGGTCAAATAATGAGTAAACAGCAGAGCTAGTGCTAGAACTCACATCCTCTGCTACTATTCCCTTGATTATACTCTATTTTACAGAGCTCTCAATGTAATTTAGAGGCTCTGTAAGAATAGTTTTTAACTCTCTAAGTACATATATCGTGTGAAAGTAAGTAGGAAAATAAAAAAATCTTGCATTTATTTTAATGACTTATCAATAATCTAAAGATTTTTTTTTTTTTGAGGACCTTTATATAGGGCACCTCTGACCCCTACTAGATTTAGATCTTGGTAAGATGTGAGCATGTGTGTGTGCATATGTTGGTGTGTATAGTTGTTTAGTTAATCATATATTATTCTGGTCCCTGAAATTCAAGGACAAATGTACCTCTAGAAGACGAAGAAGACGGCTTAGTGTAGTACAGGCATTAGCAAACCATGGCCTGTGGCCCCAATCAGTTCACAGCCTGTTTTTGTATGGCCCATGAGTTAAAAATGAGTTTTACATTTTCAAATTGTTGAAGAAAAAAATCAAAAGAATGATAATACTCTGTGACACATGAAAATGATATGCAATTCAAATTTTCGTCTTGGACCAGCTGTGCCATTTATTTAGTATTTTTTATGGCTACAGCAGCAGAGATGAATAGTTGCTGCAGAGGCTCTATGCAAGATAAATTTGAAATTACTTAGCTTAGTATTCAAGGCCCAGTACAATTGATTCTGGCCACAACCTGTTCTCCCAGCTTATCTCTTCTCCCATGAAACAGGTTTTTAATGTAGTCAAACAGGTTTCTCTCTAACTTGCATTTCACTTCTATTTGTGCTCTCCCCTTCTTCCTGTTCAAACCTTCATACACATTTTTCCATAAGCACCTCATATCTCATTTATTCTAAATAGCCTTTTCTTACCATTTTAACCTTAGAGATTACTCCCTCTTAGAAGACTTATGTATGAGTAGAACTCATTTGGCAATTAATAGATGGTGCTTAGCGACATCTATAATGATCTGAAACTGTAATCTACATTTTATATATTATTTGTTGTGAATTCCTTGACAGCAGAGATTTTGATTTTGTGTGTTTCTCTTTCTTTGCTTTTTGTTTTTGTGGGTTTTGTATTCTCGGTTTAGGACAGTGTCCTGGAACAGATATTCAGTAAAAATTCGTTTATGTGGTCACAGGGTTGTAAGCAAAACTGAGCATTCTAACTAATTATCTTGTCCTTGGAGACTTCCCACAGCATCATTGGCAAGCTGTTTTCCAACTTTTGCTTTAATACATACTTTCATGACTAATCTTTGGTAACATCTTTGTCTTAGAAGAGATGTTATTTTTAAGTTTTTGAGTTGAGAGAAGTCTAGCTCTCTATAGTTGCCATTTTTTGATAGCTGCCTTACAGAAATCTTAAAACTTTTCTTATCATTGAAGATGGGAGAGGGAAGCAAGAGAACTAACCTTTTCTGTTCTGAGTCTGAGCATCCTCAGTTCTTCAACTGTTTCTTAGTTGCTCTCTTTTGGACATAATCCAGGGTTTTTAATATTCCTCCTAAATTGTTGTACCCAGAAAGAGCAAAGAGAGTGGTATCTGTTATTATGGTGAAGAACAAAACTTTTTACTTGTTTCATTCTGCTCTTTGTCTTTGAATTGTAGTATATTGATTTTGGTTTTGAAGTCTCTTTCAATATCCCAATTTTAATTATTGTTCGGTTGTTGTTTTGTTATTCTGTTTTCTTATAAGGATTTATGTCATTAACAGTCATTGAGCACTCACTTTTTATATTACTGTATTCTGCCGAATAGAGAAAACTTAGAATAGAAAAATGTGTTCTTCTCTCAAGTATCTTATAGTATAATCAAGGATAAGGTACATATTTACTGATGCGTTAAAAGTAATACTTAAACTGCAGTACTTAAAGTATCGCTCATGGACTCTAAATCCAGAGGAAATGGAAAAAATGAAAGAAAAAGAGTAGAAATATAAATTCTTTGTCTCTGAGTTTTTTTTGTCCTCTCTTTCATGCAATTACTGCTTCTGTCTGGAACCACTTTTGGCATCTAATGATGATGATGATGATAGTAATAACCAGTATTTTTTGAGCATCTATGTATATACCAGATACTGTTGGTTGTGCTTTGTATTAACTCATTTGAACTCTACTGCAACCTCATGGTACATATAGGACACACTGATAGCAAAAACAACTTGCTTTTTACTTCTATTGTCTGACTTCTTATAAAATCCATTCATCAGTATCTATTATGGAACATATCAAATACATGTTCTTTTAATTTTATTTCTCCTAATTAAATTACTTGAGGAAATATGCTACAATTGTCATTCTTAATTTTAGTGATTCTTTTAAAATGAGCCTTTTTCTTAAATTTCAGATGTTGACTCTCTCTGACCAGTAAGAGACAAGTTTGCCAAGTTATACCCATCAGTGTTTTAAATAAATTGGAGTGTCTAATAAAACTCAGTATTTTAGATATTGGAAACATTCATTTAAGGAAGTGAAAGCAAAGGTGAATGCAGAGTTGTATAGAATTCTAATTTTGTCAAGGAAAAATGAACAATTTAGGGTTATATGCATTGAAAGATGAGCAGGAATACATTAAAATATTAAGAGTTGTTTCTGAATGTCTGGATTATTGGGATATGTTTAGATTTCTTTCACATTTAAGCAATGAGCATGCACATTATTTTTTTTTCTTGTTTTCATTATCAAATCAGTGGTATTGCAACATTATTTTCAAAAACAGAAATTTAGATGATCTGATTGTAGTTTTGGAGGTATTTCCATAGTGTTGTAATTTTTTTGTGCTCACAGTTTTTATATTTTTCCTCTCCTCTGGCTCTGTATATTTGCCTTGAGTAATCTGATCCACTGGTATAGCTTCAACCTTTGATTGTGATTTACACATTTATATCTCTAACCCTGACCTCTTCTAGATTCAGATTTCCACTTGCATGCTAGATATCTCTACTTGGTTGTAATATAGGACTCACAAATTAAAAATAGTAATATCAAGCTCATTTCTCCTTCCCTTCTTGCAACCCAATTCTTGGTGTTCTCCTGTTTCAGTTAGTGTTATCACCATCTATTTATTTGCTTAAGTTAGAACAGTTTTTGACTCCTCTCTTTTCCTTTTTCTCACATGGAGTTCACCATTTAGAAAACGTCTCTGTATCCTTATCTTTCTCTCCGTGGCCCTGCATTTGTCTGATTATTGTATTTTCTCCAGTATAACCCTTCTAATTGGTCACTCAGCTTCCGAGGCCTTTCCTTTCCTAACCATCCTTCCGACAACTGCCAGGGTTACTTTCCAAAACATATGAGATTAAGGTTTACTTGTTTTACAGTTTATAATTATTACCCTCTGATTGCAATTTGAATGATAGGTACTATTTGTAAACAGTATGTACCAGACATTATGCTAACCAGTTTACATACATTATGTCATTTGACAGTTTGATAGTATTAGCTATGATTCTTCATTATCCATTTTACACATGAAGACACTAGGCTTAAAGAAGTTGAGTAACTTGCTCAAAGTTACATATAGCTGTTTGATTCTAAATCAAGGTAGCTTTAACCAGTAGGAAAGTCTTTGATAATGGGGACTCAGTTGATTTTTTTTAATTTAATTTTTATCAGTTATATTTAATACATGCACATATTTATAAGATGTAAATATTAAGCTCTGCAGAACTACAGTCACATGTCACTTAACAGTGAGGATCTGTTCTGAGAAATGTATCATTAGACATCATTTGAACATGATACAGTGTGCTTGCACAAACCTAGATGGTTTAGCTTGCTACACACCTAGGCTATATGGCATAGCCTATTGCTCCTAGGCTAGAGACCTGTGTAGCATGTGTACTGAATACTGTAGGCAGTTGTAATACATCCTAAGTTTTTGTGTGTCCAAACATACAGAAAGTACAGTAAAACTATGGTATTATAATCTTACGGGACCACTGTCATATTTGTGATTCGTTGTTGACCAAAATGTCTTTATGTGGCACATGACTGTATTTACAAAAATAGTAGGTCTCTGCAAATTTCCTCTCATTTTGGGCTGCCTAGAGGCAGCTGCTTTCAACTCATTCTTTTGATACTTACTTCCATAATTGAAACTAGCATTTTTATGGTGTTCCTTCTTGCTATTTCAGTTTAAGGTATTTTTCATTTTAAATAAAAATAAAGGTTTACCACTGTCCCCAACCACACACAAACACACATTTTAACCCTGCCCGGTACTCCCAATATTTTCATACTCTAAGTTTGGATACATCAGTATTTCAGAGTTTATAATGACTCCATGTAGTTTACTTTGATTATTTACCTTCCCTATACAACATTGTGTTTTCTCAGAGTTGCTAATATATATATATTTTTTTTGAGAGGGAGTTTGGCTCTTGTTGTCCAAGCTGGAGTGCAGTGGCGTGATCTCAGCTCACTGCAACCTCTGCCTTCCAGGTTCAAGCGATTTTCCTGCCTCAGCCTCCTGAGTAGCTGGGATTACAGGCGCACGCCACCACGCACAGCTAATTTTTTGAATTTTTAGTAGAAATGGGGTTTCACCATGTTAGCCAGGCTAGAGTTAGTAATTTTTTTTTCTTTTGAGACGGACTCGCTCTGTTGCCCAGGCTGGAGTGCAGTGGCGCCATCTTGGCTCACTGAAACCTCCATCTTTCGGTTTCGATTCTCCTGCCTCAGTCTCCCGAGTAGCGGGCATTACACCCCGCTAGTAGACCTGCACCACCACGCCCAGCTAATTTTTTGTATTTTTAGTAGAAACGGGGTTTCACTGTGTTAGCCAGGTCAGAGTTAGTAATTTTTTTTTTCTTTTGAGACGGAATCTTGCTCTGTCGCCCAGGCTGGCGTGCAGTGGCGCCATCTCGGCTCACTGCAACCTCCCTCTTCCGGGTCGATTTTCCTGCCTCAGCCTCTGGAGTAGCGAGGATTACAGACACGCGCTACCGTGCCCAGCTAATTTTTTGTATTTTTAGTAGAAACGGGTTTCACCATTTTAGCCAGGCCAGAGTTAGTAATTTTTTTTTTCTTTTGAGACGGAGTCTCACTCTTTGGCCTAGGCCGGAGTGCAGTGGCGCGATCTCGGCTCACTGTAAACTCCGCCTCCCGGGTTCAAGCAGTTCTCCTGCTTCAGCCTCCCGAGGAGCTAGGGCTATAGGCGCCCGCCGCCACGCCCGGCTAATTTTTCGTATTTTCGTAGAGACGGGATTTCACCATGTTGCCCAGGCTGGTCACGAACTCCTGAGCTCAGGAAATCCGCCCGCCGCAGCCTTCCAAAGTACTGGGATTACAGGCAGAGTTAGTAATTTTTAACAATTTTGCTTTGCTTAGTTTTCTGTGTACTTATTAAATTGGCCAAGTGGTTACTAGTTGGGGGCCATTTTCTCACCAGAGGACATTTTGCAATGTTGGGGGAGTGGAGAAGAGTGCGAGTGTGTGCTACTGACATCTAGTGGGTAGAAGCCAGGTATGGACATCTAGTGGGTAGAAGCCAGGTATGCTGCCGAATACTCTACACTGCCCAAGACAGCCTCCCATAACAAAGAATTACAAAGCCCACAACGTCGATAGGGCTGTCGTTGAGAAACCCTGATTAAGTGTATAAATGGCTTTCTTCAAACCTACCAACTCTGACTTCGTAAGAAGCTCTTTTTCAGGGCCTTCTGACCTGCTCCAATTTGACCTTGTTAAACCTAGAAATTTTGTGCAGCTATTGTCTTGGACTTGCTGTACTGTCATCTTAATGATTCTCTCAGTTCTGTCTTGTTTTGGAGCCCCTCTTTCTGTGTGTGTCTGATGTCTTTGGCTGTCTTTGTTTACTTTCTGATTTCGAAGGGCCACTTTCAATAGTTTTCTGGATGGGATAGAACTTTTTCAGGGCTATACATGACTGTAAATGTTTTTTCTCCCCTCTTGTTTTATGGATAGTTTGGCTTGGCAGAGAGCTATGAGTCAGAAATAATTTTTTCTCAGAATTTTGAAGGCATTGCTCTACTTATTTTCTATTTTTCTGTGTTGATGTTGAGATCAGATGCTTAGAAGATCCTTTTCAACTATTTTGAAAGTTTCTTTTTTTCTTTTTGCAAGCTAGAGAGAGAATCTTTGTCCCCCGAGTTCTGAAATTCTTATATTATGTAGTTAGATATGTCTGGTTTTTTTTTTTTTTTTAATCCGTTCTTCTACTGCTGTTTAATCTGGAATTTATCTCATAAATTCTGGAAGTTTTCCTTAATTTCTTTGATTTCCTCTCTTTTATTTTTTCTCTCTTTTGAATTCGTATTGTTAGATGTTGGGCCTGCTGATGGATTTCTCTAATTTTCTTGTCCATTTTCATCTATATTCCATTTCTTTCCATTTTTTTCTTTGCTTTCTGGGAGATTTTTCTCAACTTTGTCTTCCAGTTCTTCTCCTAAGTCCTTATTGCTGCTTTAATATGTGTAGTTTCCACTCCTTTTTCTGAAAAGTAATATCCTGTGTTTGTTTTATGGATGCAGTCTTCTCTCAGGAAATATTGGTGGTTTTTTTAAATCTGCATATTCTTTCTTTCTTCCAAATTTCCTTTTTCTGTTTGTTTGCTTTGGTCTTTTCTCTTTCATATTTGTTGCCTTCCTTAGATGTCTCATGATCCTTGGAAGTCTGTGCTCACTTAAGAGACAGGCCTTAAGCTGAATGGAAGCTCTCCTTTTCGGTGATTATGGTTTTCTGGGTAAATCTGGATAATTCCCTTGCAGACTACCAGTCTTATTAGTCTGTTTGGGCTGCTATAACAAAATACCATAAACTGGGTGGCGTATAATCCACAGAAATTTATTTCTCACAGTTACTGTGAATGAGGCTGGGAAGTCCAGGGTAAAGGTGCTGGCAGGTTTGGTGTCTGGCGAAGGCCTGCTTCCTGGTTCACAGTGCGGCACCATCTTACTGTGTCCTCACATGGTGGAAGGAGACAAGGCAGCTCCCTGGGGCCTCTTTTATAAGGGCGCTAATCTCATTTATGAGGGCTCTGCCCTCTTGCTCCAGTCACCAGCCAAAGACCCTACTTCCTAATATCATCATATTGTAAGTAGGGTTCAACATGTGAATTTTGGGGTGGGGAAACATAGGTATTTAGACCAGGTCATCCAGTGACACATCTTTTCTCTTGTGCTGGATTGTTTTCCCAGAAAAAATTTCTCATCTTTTGCCAGGAGAGAACAAGCTTGAGAGCTGAGTAGGAAAAGGGGACATGGGTCTCATCTTTAAGCATGCAGATTAACCTAATTCCCCAGTTTTCATTATGGCACCCTTCAAATTCAATTGAGCATGTTGTCCTCTAGTCTAGATATATGCTGTTATATGCTCTCCAGAGATTGTTTACTCTTTTATCAGAAGGGGTTGAAGGGTAGAAGAGGAAGTCTAGTTTGGACTCCACTCTCACTCCCAGAGTGTCTGAGACTTCCAGTTCCTGAGCCCCTTAGTTTATTTTTTTGTTTGTTTATTTTAATGTATTTACACAAGAATTGCAGAAAGAGTATAAATTCTGTATACCCTTCACCCAGCTTCTTTTTATCTTAACATCTTATATAACCGTAGAACAATGATCAAAGGAAATTAAACTTAGTATAATATTATTTAACTACACTACAGAATTTATTCAGATTTTACCAGTTTTCTCACTCAAGGTTTTTATTTCAAGATCCAAATTGAGGATACCACATTGCATTTAGTTGTATCTCCTTAGTTTCTTTTTATCTGTGATAATTTTTCAGTCTTCTTTTTCATGATCTTGACACTTTTGAAGAGTATCGGTCAGTTATTTCATGGAATGGCTCTCCATTTGGGTTTGTGGATGCTCTCTCATGCATAGATTGAGGTTATGAATTTAAAAGAAGGATATCACTAGATGGGATGTGTTTCTCTCAGTGCATTATGTTGGGGGTGCCATGATGCTGACATGCACTACTGGTGATAACCTTGATCACTTGGGTAAGGGGCTGTCTGCTAGGTTTCTCCACTGTGAATTTACTGTTTTTCCCTTTAATAATTGTTAAATACTTTGATTTAAAGTCACTCAACGAGGCAGGTAAAACTTGAAAAATAAAGAAAATAGCTTTTAAAAATCAGAGTCTTTGAGACCATGGAGGTATCCTGTTCCCCCTAAATTTCTGCCCACTAATTTTATCATCCATCTGTGGTCTTGTCTGCAGCAATTATTACTGTGGCTTAATAGTAGTGATTTTCTATTTCTCTCATTATTTCTACATTTATTAATTGGAATTCTGTGAGAATTTGTCCCTCCCTCCCGTTTATTTACTTATTTATATGAGTATGGATTTATTGATATTTATTCTTTGGATTATAATTCAATTCTATATCATTTATTTTGTTGATCAAACTGTTCCAATTTTGGCCAGGGAGTGCTCGTTCTGGTTGGCTTCTGTGCTCATCCTTGCTTTTTGAGCACTCACTTCCTTACTTTCTGACACCACATAATGCTTCAGCCCATCTTGTGTTTTCCTTGCCCCAACCCTGGAATCAACTACTTCTCCAGGGAGTTTTGAAGTCTTTTGGTGTACTAAATGTCAATGTGATATAAACTAGGTGTTTGTGGTTTTCCTCTTGGCTAACGTGGAATTCAGCCTTCCCAGGTGTAATTGTCATTGCCACTTACTCTGTTTTCTAGCTTTTAAAATTGTGTTTCTGTTTCTTTGGGGTTAATAGTCTTTCAAAAATTTCTTTACTGGGGGGCATTAGAGCTAAATCCTTATATTCAGTCTATCTTCTTTAACCAGAGATTCTTAATGTTTTTGTCTCATGCCTCAAGCCAGTTTTGTTCAAACCACATTCCACTACATTAGTTGCCATTCCCCAAATGTGCTATTATATGTTCATGTGTCATTTCCGTGCCCTTGCCCTGAGTGAATGCTATGAAGTATTTCTTTTTGTCCTACAGTCTTTAAGGAGTTTTAAATGGGTGGACTTTGGTTTTACATGAAAATGACCGTTTGAGTAGTTAGGATTCCTGCAGATCTTCTATGTTCACTTTTATGGATTAGGCGTATAAATTTTTTGTGTCTTACTGCCCAGATACTGTAATTTTTTTTTTTTTCCAAATGGAAAAGAGGAGTTCCTGCATCTCCAGAATAGTAGGGTATGGTGGTAGCCCAAGTTAGAAAAGATTGTATCAAAAACAGGAGTTGTAAAAAACATAGCATTAAGTATATATTTAAATATCTATTGTAAATTCAATTTCCAAAAGACATCCACTTTTAAAACAAATTCCTTGGTGCTAAGGACTTTCTTGAGTTTAGGCACCATGTTTAGGTGGCATGATATGCAGAGGCATATTCTGTTATGAGGGTTATGACACAGATTTTTAAGGGTTCTTTCCAGGTATTGCTGGCTTAAAATCACAGACAGACATTCTCCGTTGTGAAAATGTCTTTGGCAAAATGATCACGCTTGGCAGTGATGGCAGATGATCGACAAAAAATGATGTGATCTTTCACATCAACATTCTTAAAGAATATGTTTTTTTCCTGAACCTAGTTTTTACTGGTATAGTGTAAGAAGGAATGGATGTAGGCGTAGTGTGAGTAAATCCATGTGTCCTCTCTACTCTACTGCATACTTCCATTTACTTTGTCCTTAGGTGTGTAAGTAATTGCCCTCTTTTTTCATTTAATGAAACTAAACTGAAACATGCATACATAAAGTATCCATGTATATGGATGTTTTAATTTATACAAAACTGTTATTGATATAACCTGCTGTTGAGAGATTGCAGTTTTTATCGACTGCATAGATGAGACTGACATAGATGTCTCAAGTTTTGATGTTCTTTAAAACATGCTCTTAAAATCCTATCCAACCAGCAAAATCCAGCCTGAAAAATCTCCTCTCTCAACCTGATTGCACATTCTTAACTCTAAAATCCTACAGCACCTTTGGCGTTTGAAAAATTCTCCTTCTTTATTATAGGTTATTTGTTATTTCAGTTAATACCTTCTATTAGATTGGAGGTTCCTCAGAGTCAGGACACCATAGCTGGAGTCCCTAGGTTCAAATACCAACTGTCTGACGTTGGGCAAATTCCTTAACCTGTCAGTACCTTAGTTAATTAAGGATAATTCTAACTACCTCCTGGCATTGTTGTGAAGATTAAATGAGTTAATACATGTAATGTGTCATGCATGTAATAAGCTGTCAATAGATGTTAGCTATTACCACCTTCTGTTACTACCATGATTACTACTATTACCTTCATTTTTATATCCTCCCCAGGGTCTATCACAACGTGCTGTGCATTTTTGTTGCTCAATAAATATTTGTGCATTAAGTTAAAACGAAATTATATTTTAGTTATGCAAGTCATTTGAAGTTATAGTTCTGATTACATCCTGTCAGCTACACACTTTAATGGGTATAGTACTAATCCTAAATGATTGTTAGATTTGATAGGTTCTCTTACATGATCAAGTAAGACCTATTGTTACAGCTTTGAAAATTGGAACACATAACAAAGTGAAAGTATTAAAAGAAATTTCGAGTTAAGCTAATGAGGTCCTGAGAAAAATTAGTTTGGTTTATATAGGTGGTTGTCAAAATAAGTCACTAGATGAATACATTTCTTGTTTATTAGGATGTGTGAAATGTTATTTTAAAGCAGGATCCATGTTAAGTCATGGTTTCTGAGAGATTTTGGTGTGTTTGACAATTCTGATGTTCTGTAGCTTTGGTGTGGAACTAGTTGACATGGATGGAAGAGACTTGCTGTCAGTGGTACTGTGATAATGCTTTAGATTTGACGCTGTGTAGTGAACTGCTTCTACACTAATAATTTTCAGATATTAGTGTAATATGCTTATATTAAATAAAGTGACTTTCTAGTAGAGAAAAATTAAAGGCTAAGTGACATAATTCAGAAAAAATAAACATGTTAATCTGATACCTTTGATAAGATTATAGGTTTAACTTAAGGAAAATCATGGACCTCATTTACAACCTCAGTAAAATTTTTTAGTATAACCAAAGCATTCTTGTTTACTATAAATACTTTTATTGTTTTAAATACTTACTTGTATTTAGTCATAAATACACTTTAGTTTTTTTTTTTTTTTTTTTTTTTAGTATAGATTTCCATGACTCCTGATTTTCTGGAATTCATTCAGTTAAACATTAAGTTAGTAGCTGTCAAGAACTACTACGAGGGATTCGAAGACGAATAAGGAATCTGGCCTAGTTCTAGATCCTAGTGTAGTCTAGTGGAAGAGACAAACAGGTGACCAGACAAATGTATAATGTGGAAATAAAGTGGGACCATAGAGGTGGAACAGCCAGCTTTCTCTAGGGGATTTGGTGAGAATGTAATCATAAAGGCTGACTTGATTATTATGTAGAGAAGGAGGAAGAGTGTTCAAAACAAGAGTGTTTGCAGTGCATTTTAGAAAGTGGCAAAAAATTTAGTGTAGATGCATGGGGCGCCTGGTTCTGGCAGGTTGTGTCTAAAAATTTCAAAGACTTTGTGTGCCTAGAAAGAGTTTAGATTTTTACTGTGTAGACATTAGGGGGCAAGAAATATTTTTTTTTTTCTCAGAAAAAGTCAACAGATTTTTTTTTTTTAATAATCGTTATAAAGTTTAGTTGCTGAAACCTGTTTATGGAAACGTTTTTTTACTTGCATGAATGTTTTTTGTCCCTAACATCAATACTAAAAATTTACATGCAAATCAAAATGGGCAAAAAACTTGCTAATACCTTATTGTCTCATCCATTTTTTTCCCCATTTTCAGTCATACAATTAGGTATTTTTTTGTTTTTTAAGAATAAAATGTTTCCTTTCATAATACATCTTAGCACGTTTTCTATTCATAGGGTCTTTTTGGCAGGATGTCCTTTGGCATAATTGTTACATGTTTGATACGAATAACACAAAGGTTGGTAGTGTCTTCAAATAGCCTAGCCAGATAGGCCTCATTTGTCTTTAGAAAAATGTCAGGGGCTGCACTCTGGGAGTGTAGATTTGTTTTGAAGTTCTCTTAACTGATGCTGGAAGGGAAGTTGCCAAGTGAGAAGTTCAATGTGTGTTTGATAACTTCTGATATTCACTGAGAGCCACAGTACAAGGCTTATAATGATGTAGTTTCTTAACTTTTCTAGTATACAACACATTCTTGTGAGTGGCTTTTGTAGCTAGTTGCTTCCTGCATGCTTTACCACTGGCTTTTCTGTGGGCATTTGGCTTGGTAGGAACTGCAGTGTAGAGAAGGTCCCTGTTTACTTCCCATCTTGACTGAAGCTCTGCAAGCTAAAGGTGGCACTGTGCTAGGCAGTGATGACTGTGGGTGGCAGTCACAGTGCGGTAACTGAGAACACCGTAAGGAATGTCTTTAATTTGAGAATTAATGGAATCTTCCTAAGGATATCCACAGTGCTCCAAATAACATTTATTTAATAAAACAAAATATTTAATCAAGAGAAGCTCTGGATTAAAAACCTAGTTCCAGGTTACATTAATAAGTAGAATTTTTGTATGATTCATCTCCTAAAAGATGCAACATGTTGCTTCAGTAAATATAAGCTATGAATGAATTTATATACATTTTTTTCATTTTACAGTATCTGTCCTATTATGTGATTAGGTATTTTACCTGTATTGCCTTTAAGTTTACACCAGTTTATATATTCTGTTATTTTATGTCTGTAGTACTTTGTGTTAACAAAAGAGAATTGGTGAAAAAATTATATATCTAATAACCACACCTTCTTAGAAGATATCTGAAAAATACTGCTTTAATTTTGACATTTTAAATTCCTATGACTTGAAATGCTTATTTAACTTTATTTACCATTAACACAACACAAATATAATTTTAAGAGTTCTAAGAAAAATAGACATGACACAAAAATGTTTCTACAATTGAGTAATATGATTTTAACACTGGAAGGGAGGTAGTAGTTATGAGGCAGGAGAATAGGGTCTGGAGTCAGGGAACCTAAGGCCGTTTCACAATGACTTCTTAGAACTAAACTGAAAGGAAACCCTTCACTTTCCATGCCTAAGTAACTAAAGAGCCAGAGACTACTTCCTTTGCAGACTCCTACCTTTTCTGCCTGGCAGATGGTAAGGTTGCAGAAAGCAACCAATCACACGTTTGCATAGGCGTGTAACTTTGTAACTTCACTTCAGCCTCTGGTTGGCTGTGGGCAAACAGACTGTGAGCCAAATCCTCCTTTGCATAGAAGGCAACTTTGTAACTTCACTTTAGCCTCTGATTGGTTGCTTTCCACAACCAATCAGATGTTTGCATAGGAGTGTGACCTTTGTAACTTCACTTCAGCCTCTGATTGGGCACAACTTTGTTTACATGAGGTGAATACCAAGTGGCCAATGGGAAACCTTTAGGGGATATTTGGACCCAAGAAGATTCTGTGTCCAGGAACTTGAGCTGCTGCTGGTGTACCTCCCACCCTGTAGAATGTAGTTTTGTTTTCAAAAAATCTCTGCTCTTGTTGCTTCGTTCTTTCCTTGCTTTGTTTGTTTGTTTTGTCCAATTCTTTGTTCAAAACACCAAAAACCTGGACACCTTTCAGTGGTAACGGTTAAATACTAATGTTATAGTCCCTCCATTTTTTAAGTGAGAAAAACTATTAAGGCCATAGAAACTCAGTAAATTACTTAGGGTTTCAGGTAATGAAAGGGCATAAGTGAGACCTTTTTTTTTTTTTAAATCAGTGTTACTGAGGTATTATTTACATATAGAAAAATTCATCCTTTTAAGGTATACAGTTTTATAAGTTTTGACATACAGTTGTACAGCCACTACCATAAGTCCTGATGTAGAATATATCTGTCATCTCAGAAAAGTTCTCAGTTGTCTCTTGTAATCAGTTCCCTTCCCCTACCTCCAGGCTCTGGCAACCACTGATCTGTTTTCTGTCCTCATGTTTTTCCTTTTCCAGAATGTCATGTACATGGAATCATATAGTATAGTAGCTTTTTGGATAGTAATTTTTTCACCTAGCATAAAGCATTTGAGATTCATTTATGTCGTTGCTTCTATCAGTAGTCTATTTCTTTTTGTTGCTGAATGCCACAATTTGTTTATCCGTTTACCAGCTGATAGACATTTGGATTATTTCCAGTTTTTGGTGATTCTGAATAAAGCTACTATAAATATTTGTATACTAGTTTTTGGGTGGACATATGTCTTCATATGGTAAGTGTATGTTTAACTTGGTAAAAAACTGTCAAACTCTTTTCTGAAATGGCTGTACCGTTGTGCATTCTAGATGACAATTCTGGTTGTTCTGCATCTTTGTTATTACTTAGCAATGTCAGGGTTTGTTTTTTTTTTTTAAGTTTAGTTTTGCTTTTTTAACCATTTTAATAAATATGTACTGGTGGTATCTGTTTGTGCTTTTAATTTGCGTTTTCCTAATGACTGATAATGTAGAGCATCTTTTCATGTGCTTAATACTGGATTTTATTAAGCTTAATTTAGCATCCTTTATGTATTATCTATTTAAGGTTTTCCTAGGTACTAATAGGAGGGAGATGAATAAAAAGAGTATTTATCCTCAAAGAATTTGTGATTTATATAGGGAATACTGGTAATAATGTTAACGTGATGCTAGTTATAATTTTGGTAGGCTCTTTGAGAAAGGGATTTGCATAGTAACTGGTCTGGTGGAAAGGACAGTAGTTTGGGAATCAGAAAACTCAGTTCTTTGACTTTATATTAGTTGTTTAACCTTCCTGGTCTTTCTTTTTCTTCTTCTTTCATTTGTTAAATGAAGGAATAATACCACATAAAGTATTAGGTATGTCTCTAAATTGTGTATCTACGTAAGTTTTTCTTTCCATGCAGGTTTTTAAACCTTACAAGAAGCCTAGGCAGTCAGAAAACAAAAGATCTTTTCAGATTTTCCTAATCTGATGAAATTCCTCAAAAGATAATCTTTTGAAAATTTAAATATTAAAATTTTTGTATATAAATTTCATTATATACAAGAATTACATATTTCTTAAATATATTTTAAGGATAGTAACTGATAGTTCTATGATAATACCTTACTTTTGTATAGTATGACTATATAGAGCATATAGTATGACTATATAGAGTTCTTCCCTTTGATAGAAAAACTATGTGGATGGCTGAGCATGGTGGCTCACGTCTGTAATCCCAGCACTTTGGGAGGCCAAGGCAGGCAACTCATTTGAGGTCAGGAGTTCGACACCAGCCTGGCCAACATGGCAAAATACCATCTCTACTAAAAATACAAAAATTAGCTGGGAGTGGTAGCATGCGCCTATAATTCCAGCTACTCGGGAGGCTGAGGCAGGAGAATTGCTCGAACACAGGAGGTGGAGGCTGCGGTGAGCCAAGATCACACCACTGCATTCCAGCCTGGGCGATAGAAAAAGAAAAACTGTGTGGAGGATATATTTTATATTTACTTTTAGGACCCAGAGAGTGAGAGATAAGTTAAGTGATTTGTGTAGGATTACACAGCTAGATGAAAAGTAGCCACTTTGACCTAAGGATTCACTATAGGCCACTCTAATAGGAAATAAACAATGTTTAAAAAGTGTTAAGTAACCTTGACATTTTTTTTCAGATGTATAATTTCATGTTCAGAGTATTAAAAGAATATATTCTTACTTAAGAATTATTATCCCTGCTTTTAAATAAAATGCATGGTAACATAATATAAACAAGCTCCCTTGATTTAGTAATAATGAGTAGAATGTTCATAGCCTATAAACAAGTCAGTTGTTTCATAAGCTGAGTCACTGCTTGTCAACAACAGCCTACTCACAGAGGAAATCTTAACTGTAATCAAAAGTAAAGATAACAGAAATAGTAAAGGACATATTATTTCTCCTCCTGAGAATAGTTTTGGTTTCTAAGTTTAGATACCTACAGTATATTATTAGTGGGTTACCCATTGCCAGTACTAGAATAGCTATTAAAAGAGCAAGGCAGAGTGGAAAGAGTATTAGGATGGAAGTGAGAGGAACAATAATACATTACAATTTTAATGCTACAAACATGTCAGCATTATATAGTCATCAGAAGGCCTCTGTTATTTAGAAGACCTGTGTTCAAATGTGACCTTGGGCAAGTCACTTAAGGTTTCTGAATTTCTTTTTCTTCATCTGTAAAATAAGGAGCCTTGCAAAGGTCCATCCAACTTTATTTTATGTTATTTTATTATTATGTTTTTGAAATAGAGTCCCACTTTGTCGCCTAGGCTGGAGTGTAATGACGGGATCTCAGCTCCTTACAGCCTCCACCTCCCAGCGTCAAGCGATTCTCCTGCCTCAGCCTTCTGAGTAGCTGGGATCACAGGCGTGCACCACCGCACCCTAATTTTTGTAATTTTTTTTTTTTTTTTTTTTTTTTTTTTAGTAGAGATGAGGTTTCACTGTGTTGGCCAGGCTGGTCTCGAACTCCTGACCTCATGTGATCTGCCTGTCTCGGCCTCCCAAAGTGCTGGGATTACAGGCTTGAGCCATTGCTCCTGACCCCATCCAACTTTGAATACAGTTCTATGTTGAGTGCCATTTCCCATCTGGTTGGTTGGTTTTTGATTGTCAAAATAGATCAATTATTGTTAAATGGATTGTGAACTATTCTTTTAAAGTCCTGAAACTTTGCATTTTTAGTTCCCTGTTAATTGAATGAGTGCTTCATGTTATTTGTTGTAACAACTAAAAATAAGTTATATAGGACCAAAAGAATTTTATTTATTTTCTAATTTTAATACTGTGGGGTTCTGGGAGCCTATTTCATGACTGTTTTGGAATGAAATGGAATGTAGTTACCTGAGAGAGACACCCTAATACTAGAGCACACAGGTATGAAAATAAGTATTTTTATAAAATTTTAAAAGCATACTTTATCCAAGTCAGCCTAGTTATGTTTTATTACTTGAGTGCTTTTATGGTATATAATTTAGAAACAAATGTCATATAATGACATGTAATTTATAACATGTTCATTAATTTAAATTCAGAAAATTTCTACTATGGTGATATTGAACAGCATGTGCTAAAACAAATTATCACAGAATTTGTATTTAACTAGAACGATAAAGTAAATCTACTTATAATTTATTTAGTGTTTTAGGCTTTTAGAACAGGTACAAAGTCTTTTGTTTAAAAGAAAAACACACATAGGAAGGTTTGAATTTAGAAAACAAATTAAAACAGAATAAGTATCATCAAACTTCATTTAAATGATAAAAGCCCTTATTGCACTAAAAAATTCACAATCTAAAATTAGATTACAAAATTTTCTGTTTCAAAATCAGTTTCTAGAAATTAAAAATTTTTAAAGCATCCTTTATGCTTCCAAAAGCATCAGCTGTAACATATTATGAAATTATTTTTCTGAATGAATACTTTTGCTTAGAGAGTTCTGTGTAGGGCTTCTACTTCTGTGGTTTGTTTTTAGTAGTAAAGATTGTAAAATAGCCATTTTCATTTCTTACTAAGCAGAATCATGCATAAGAATCTACTTACCTTCTTGTATACATTGTGATTTTTATTTATATTCTTATATCTTGAAGTATTTGTGTATTCCTGACAAGTCTCCTCACATCCTTTGACGAGTTTGTTTTCCTTGAGTATACAAGCAAGAGGAAATACATTTTGCATTTTTAGAAGAGCTGTTATAAATCCTAGAAATTTGAGCCTACAGCTAGCTATTCTGGATATAATTTGACGGTGGTACAAAAGCTAAGGGTAAGAAGACTTTTCTCTTTTTAATTTGTATATGCTGATGGGGTACAAATGTAATTTTTTTTTTTTAAGAGATAGGGTCTCACCGTGTTGCCCAGGCTTGTCTCTAACTCCTGGGCTCAAGTGATTCTCCCGCCTTGGCCTCCCAGATTACTGGGATTACAGGTGTGAGCCGCCACACCCAGTTTACAAGTGTAATTTTGTTACATGCATAGATTTTGTAGTAATGATATCAGGTCTTTTAGGGTATCCATTGCCCAATAACATATATTGAATCCTTTAAGTAATCTCTCCTCATCTATCCTCTTCCTACCACCTTAGGGCTACAAAGACTGAGCCATTTAGGGGACCTTGTAGAGGGATACTAGTGGGAATGGAGTTGAAGATAAAGTAGATGCTAAGAAAGTCTTCAATTTTTATGTTAGTGTAGTTTGCATTATTTTCTGATTATAATGATTTATAGAGAGGAAGGGAGAATCACTTGAGCCCAGGAGTTAGAAAGGCTTGACTATTTAGAAATGTTGTGATTTGATTTTTAAATTGACGAGTCATGGGAAATGTGGTATATTTTAATGATGTACTTTAACTTCAGTTTTCATCCACTTTAAGATGGAAGCATTCAAAACATGAAATCACAAAAATAGAAAAGCAATTTGATGCTCAAAAAATTAAAAAGTGAAAAATGGCTAAAAAATTATAACTTGATTAATGTCAAATTTGTTGATGTTTTTACTGTTAGTTTTATTTACGTTTATTCCTAAATTGAAATATACCGAGTAAAAAGTTGTCTGATTTTTTAAAAGTATGATCAAACTTGTCATATTTAAGAACACAGCTTTCTGCCACTTAACTTCTATAGCTAACATTTTAGATTTTAAGTAAACAAAGTAAATTTTAATACTGAAAATAAATTTTTTGAAGGGATCCTTGAGTATTAAGCCAATTGTAACTGTTCTTTAATCTTTACTGTCCGCTATCAATATCTTAGTATTATTTAGGAAATAGGACATGTTTATTTAAATTTTCGGAGTACCTACAGATACATTCTTAGTTACTTATTTCCCGTGGTATATAACTATCTTTTTAATGTTAACTTTTACATTGAATAAATCATTTATTTATTTTAATGTTTAAAAATTTCCAAATTTGGCCACTGAGAGCTCTTTCACCTGATTTTGATGTCCCCTTAACATACACACACCTTTCTTTTAGCCCTTACTTTCTGGCAGTACAAGATATCCCAAATTCTTCTAATTTCTCAGCCCTGATTCTAAGATTTGCCATTTCTACAAAGATCTCTAGGTCCTTTTTCCAGAGAATGATACTTAGAAATTGAGATCTGGGCTCTAATTGTACTTACTGTTACAGTGCTATCATTGCTTCTAGTCCTCTCTCACTGGAAGGAGCTAGAAAATATGCACACAAACACATATGTGAGTGAGAGCTATATTTATTTTATATTTATTTCTATGTATGTTTGTACATATATATCCACTCAAATTATATTAACTCCCTCAATAAACAGGTTTTAAAAAATGTTTTGGATTACAAGAAAAATGTAGGAAATTATTTTGTGCTTACATATTTATACGTATTTATAATATGACTGTATAGTGTGTTTTGTAATGTAGACATTTGTAATGTTGGAAACCTCGTGGCAGTTTTGCTTCTTTCACAGATTTATGGAGTTAAGCAATTTTGTTTTGAATTTTTTTTTAATTGTAAAATATACATAACAAAATTTACCATCTTAACTGTCTTTAAGTTTGTACAGTTCAGTGGTACTCAGTTGTACTTACCATCACCATCATCCATCCACAGAACTCTTTTCATCTTACAAAACTGAAACCATGTATCTATTAAACAACTGGCCATTCCTCCCTCCCCCTAATCTCTGGCAACCACCATTCTACTTTCTGTCTCTAGGAATTTGACTACTGTAGGTATCTCATATTGTATTTGTCCTTTTGTGACTGGCTTATTTCACTTAGCATAATGTCCTCAAGGTTTTTTCATGTTGTGGGATTATGTTGGGATTTCATTCCTTTTTAAAATTGAATAATTGAAGATATCTGAATAGGTATAGCACCAGAGTGCAGTTCCCAGCAAGAACAACACAGAGGGTGAGTGCTCACTGCATTTCCAAACAAGTTTTCACTACTCACAGACCAGGAGATTCCCAGGCCGAAAAGCACCACAAGTTTTCAGTGCAGCTGGTGCTGCAGGTTGGTGCACAGAAACACCAATCTGGGTGGCCATTTCAACTGATGCCTGGAATGCCTGAGAGACAGAGCTGCCCATCCAACTGAAAGGGAGGGGGCTGAGACAGGGAACGAGGTGATCTGGCTCGGCGGGTACCACCCCCACAAAACAAGCAATCTGAAACACTCTGGATTGAGAGTTTTGCAGCAAGTGCAACAGGACCCGGGACGATCCAGCTCAGTGAGGGGAAGGGCGTCCGCCACTACCAAGGCAGTCTGCCAATACCAAGGCAGTTCACACAGCAGCTGGGCAGAGCCTGCAGTAGCTCAGCAACACCTCTGCTGGCAGACTGTGACTAGACTACTCTGTGTAGGGTAGGGCATCTCTGAAAAAAGGCAACAGCACGTCAGGGACTTAAAAATAAAGCTGACTTTCCTAGGTCAGAGCACCTGGAAAAAGAGGCGGTTATGAGTTCTGTGGCAGCAGACTTAAAGGTACCTGCCCAGCAGCTCTGCACAGAACAGTGGAGCTCCCAGCACAGCACTTGAGCTGCTATAAGGGACAGACTGTCTCCTCAAGCAGCTCCCCAACCCCCGTATACCCAAAGAGACACCTCATAAAGGAGAGTTCAAGCCAGCCTTTGGTGGGTACCCTTTTGGGACAAAGATAACAGAAGAAACTCACAGCAACCCTTACTATTCTGCAGCCCCACTGGTGATCCCCAGGCAAGCAGGGTCTGGAGTGGACCTCCAGCACTCCTGCATCACAGGGACCTGACTGTTGGAAAACTAAGAAACAGAAAGAAATAGCTTCAACATCAACAAAAAGGACATCCACTCAGAGACCCCATCTGAAAGTCACCAACTACAAAGACCACAGGTAGATAAAGCCGTTAAGATGGGAAGAAACTAGCACAAAAAGGATGAAAACACCAAAACCAGAACGCTTCTACTCCAGGGGATCACAACTCCTCTCACCAGCTAAGGATCAAAGATTGATAGAAAATGAATCTGATGAATTGACAGAAACAGGCTTCAGAAGGTGAGTAATAACAAACTTCTCAGAGCTAAAAGAACATGTGCTAACCCAATGCAAAGAAACTAAGAACCTGGAAAAAAGGTTAGATGAGATGCTAACTAGAATAAACAGCTTAGAGAAGAATATAAACGAGTTGATGGAGCTGAAAAACACAGCACGAGAACTTCGTAAAGCATACACAAGTTTCTATAGCCAAATCAACCAAGCAGAAGAAAGAATATCAGAGATTGAAGATCAACTCAATGAAATAAAATGAGAAAGCAAGAATAGAGAAAAAAAGTGAAAAGAAATGAAAAAAGCCTCCAAGAAATATGGGATTATGTGAAAAGACCTAATCTACGTTTGATAGGTGTGCCTGAATGTGACAGAGAGAATGAATCCAAGCTGGAAAACACTCTTCAGGATATTATCCAGGAGAACTTCCCCAACCTATCAAGGCAGGCCAATATTCAAGTCCAGGAAATACAGAGAACACCACAAAGATATTCCTCAAGAAGAGCAACCTCAAGGCACATAATCGTCAGATTCACCAGGGTTGAAATGAAGGAAAAAATGCTAAGGGCAGCCAGAGAGAAAGGTCGGTTTACCCACAAAGGGAAGCCCATCAGACTCATAGCAGATCTCTCGGCAGAAGCCCTGCAAGCCAGAAGAAAGTGGGGGCCAATATTCAACATCCCTAAAGAAAAGAACTTTCAACCTAGAATTTCATATCCAGTCAAACTAAGCTTCATAAGCGAAGGGGAAATAAAATCCTTTACGGACAAGCAATTGCTGAGAGATTTCATCACCACCAGGCCTGCCTTACAAGAGCTCTGGAAAGAAGCACTAAACAAGGAAAGGAACAACCAGTACCAGCCACTCCAAAAACGTACCAAATGGTAAAGAGCATCAACACAGTGAAGAAAATGCGTCAACTAATGGGCAAAACATCTAGCTAGCATCAAAATGGCAGGATCAAATTCACATTTAAGGTTAATAACAATATTAACCTTAAATGTAAGTGGGCTAAATGCCCCAATCCAAAGACATAGACTGGCAAATTGGATAAAAAGTCAAGACCCATTGGTGTGCTGTATTCAGGAAACCCATCTCACGTGTAAGGACACACATAGGCTAAAAATAAAGAGGTGGAGGAAGATTTATCAAGCAAATGGAGAGCAAAAAAAAGCCAGAGTTGCAATCCTCGTCTCTGATAAAATGGACATTAAACCAACAAAGATCAAAAGAGACAAAGAAGGGCATTACATAACGGTAAAAAGATCAATACATCAAGAAGAGCTAACAGTACTAAACATATACGCACCCAATACAGGAGCACCTAGATACATAAAGCAAGTTCTTAACGACCTGCAAAGAGACTTAGACTACGACTTTAACACTCCACTGTCAATATTAGACAGATCAACAAGACAGAAAATTAACAAGGATATCCAGGACTTGAACTCAGAACTGGACCTAGCAGACCTAATACACATCTACAGAAATCTCCACCCCAAATTCACAGAATATACATTCTTCTCAGCACCGCATTGCACCTGCTTTAAAATTGACCACATAATTGGAAGTAAATCACTCCTCAGCAAATGAAAAAGAATGGAAATCATAACAAACAGTCTCTCAGACCACAGGACAATCAAATTAGAACTCAGAATTAAGAAACTAACTCAGAACTGCACGACTTCGTGGAAACTGAACAACCTGCTTCTGAAAGTTGACTAGATAAACACTGAAATGAATGCAGAAATAAAGATGTTCTTTGAAACAAATGAGAATGAAGACAAAATGTACCAGAATCTCTGGGTCACATTTAAAGCAGTGTCGAGAGGGAAATTTATAGCAATAAATGCCCACCAGAGAAGTGAGGAAAGATCTAAAATTGACACCCTATCATCAAAATTGAAAGAGCTAGAGGAGCAAGATAAAAAAAACTCAAAAGCTAGCAGAAGACAAGAAGTAGCTAAGATCAGAGCTGAACTGAAGGAGACAGAGACACAAAAAGCCCTTCAAAAAAAAAAAATTGATAAATCCAGGAGCTGGTTTTTTGAAAAGATCAACAAAATAGACATACCACTGGCCAGATTAATAAAAAAGTAAAGGGACAAGAATCAAATAGATGCAATAAAAAACAATAAAGGGATATCACCACCGATTCCACAGAATTACTAACAACCATCAGAGATTCCTGTAAACAACTCTATGCACATAAACCAGTAAACCTGGAAGAAATGGATAAATTCCTGGACACTTGCACCTCCCAAGCCTAAATCAGGAAGAAGTTGAAACCTTGAACAGACCAATAACAAGGGCTGAAGTTGAGGCAGCAATTAATAGCCTACCAGCCAAAAAAAGCCCAGGTCCAGATGGGTTCACAGCCGAATTCTACCAGACGTACAAAGAGGAGCTGGTACCATTCCTTCTGAAACTATTTCAAACAATTCAAAAAGAGGGAATCCTTCCCAAATGATTTTATGAGACCAACATCATCCTAATACCAAAACCCAGCAAGGACTCAACAAAAAAAGGAAACTTCAGGCCAATATCCATGATGAACATTGATGCAAAAATCTGCAATAAAATACTGGCAAACCTATTGCAACAGCACATTAAAAAGCTTATCCATCATAATCAAGTAGCCTTCATCCCAGGATGCAAGGCTGGTTCAACATTTGCAAGTTTATAAACATAACGCACCACCACACAAACAGAACCAAAGACAAAAACCACATGATTATCTCAATAGATGCAGAGGCCTTTGACAAAATTCAACAGCGCTTTATGATAAAAACTCTCAATAAACTGGGTATTGAAGGAACATATCTCAAAATAATAAAAGCTATTTATGACAAACCCACAGCCAATATCATACTGAATGGGCAAAAACTGGAAGCATTCCCTTTGAAATCTGGCACTAGACAAGGATGCCCTCTCTCACCACTCCTATTCAATATAGTATTGGAAGTCCTAGCCAGAGCAATCAGGTAAGGAAAAGAAATAAAGGGTATTTAATTCAGAAAGGAGGAAGTCAAATTGTCTCTATTTGCAGACGACATGATTGTATATTTAGAAGACCCCATCGTCTCAGCCCAAACTCTTGTTAAACTGATAAGCAACTTCAGCAGAGTCTCAGGATACAAAATCAGTGTGCTGAAATCACATGCATTTCTATACACCAATAACAGACTTAAAGAGAGCCAAACCAAGAATGAACTGCCACTCTCATTTGCTACAAAGACAATAAAATACCTAGGAATACAACTAACAAAGGATGTAAAGGACCTCTTCAAGGAGAACTACAAACCATTGCTCAAGGAAATAAGAGAGGGCAGAAACAGATAGAGAAACATTCCATGCTCATGGTTAGGAAGAATCAATATTGTGAAAATGGCCATACTGCCCAAAGTAATTTATAGATTCAATGCTATTCCCATCAAGCTACCAATGACCTTCTTCATAGAACTGGAAAAAACCGCCTTAAACTTCATATGGAAGAAAAAGAGAGCCTGCATAGCCAAGACAATCCTAAGCAAAAACAGAACAAGGCTCGAGGCATCACGCTACTTGATTTCAAATTATACTACAAGGCTACAGTAATCAAAATAGCATGGTACTGCTACCAAAACAGAGATATTGGCTAATGGAAAAGAACAGAGGCCTTGGAGACAATGCCACACATCTACAACCTTCTGATCTTTGACAACCCTGATAAAAACAAGCAATGGGGAAAGGATTCCCTGTTTAATAATGGTGTTGGGAAAACTGGCTAGCAGTTTGCAGAAGGCAGAAACTGGACTCCTTCCTGAAACCTTACACTAAAATTAACTCCAGATGGATAAAAGACTTAAACATAAAACCTAACACCATAAATATCCTAGAAGAAAACTTAGGCAAAACCATTCAGGACAGAGGTATAGGCAAGGCCTTCATGACTAAAACACCAAAAGCATTGGGCAGCAAAAGCCAAAATAGACAAATGGGACATAATTAAACTCCAGAGCTTCTGTACAGCCAAAGAAACAACCATTAGAGTGAACTGGCAACCAATAAAATGGGAAAAAATTTTTGCAATTTACCCATCTGACAAAGGGCTAATATCCAGAATCTACAAAGAACTAAAACAGATTTACAAGAAAAAAACAAAGCCATCCAAAAATGGACCAAGGATATGAACAGACACTTTTCAAAAGAAGATGTATATGAGGCCAAAAAACATATGAAAAAATGCTCATCATCACTGATTATTAGAGAAATGCAAATCAAACCATATTGAGATACCACCTCACGCCAGTTAGAACGGTAACCATTAAAAAATCTGGAGACAACAGATGCTGGAGAGGATGTAGAGAAATAGAAACACTTTTACACTGTTGGTGGGAGTGTAAATTAGTTCAACCATTGTGGAATTACTGGTGCTTCCTCAAGGATGTAGAAATAGAAATTGCATTTGACTCAGCAATCCTGTTACTTGGTATATACTCAAAGGATTATAAATTGTTCTATTATAAAGACATGTGCACATGTATGTTCATAGTGGCACTGTTTATAATAACAAAGATCTGGAACCAACCCAAATGCCCATTGACGATAGAATGGACAAGGAAAATGTGGCACATATATACCATGGAATACTATGCAGCCATAAAAAATGATGAGTTTGTGTCCTTTGTAGGGACATGGATGAATCTGGAAACCATCATTCTCAGCAAACTGACACAAGAACAGAAAATCAAACACTGCATGTTCTCACTCATAGGCGGGTGTTGAATAATGAGAACACAGGGACACGGGGAGGGGAGCATCACACATGGGGGTCTGTTCCGGGGTGAGGGCACCAAGGGAGGGACAGTGGGGGTTGGGGAGGTCGGAGAGGGATAACACAGAGGAGAAATGCCAGATGTAGGTGACTAGGGGATGGAGGCAGCAAACCACATTGCCATGTGTATACCTATGCAACAGTCCTGCATGATCTGCACATGTACCCCAGAATGTAAAGTACAATTAAAAAAAAAATTGAATAATGTCCCATTCTGTGTGTGTGTGTATATCATATTTATACATTATCATAGAATATAATATTTTTAATGTAAAGTAGATTTTTAGCATTCTTATTTCTATTTAGGAGAACTTTCTTTAGCCATTTTCTTTTAGATTAGTCTGCTGGCATCAAATCTGTTTTTCTTTATCTGAGAACATCTTGATTTCTCCATGATTCCTAAAGGATATTTTCACTGGATATGTAATTCTGGATTGGCAGCTCTTCTTTCAGCCCTTGGAAAGTGTTGTGCCACGTACTTCTGCCTCCATATGATGAGATCAGAGAATTCTGCTGTCACTTGAATTGTTTTGCCCTTATAGTTAAGATGGGTTTTCCCCTAAATACTTGAAAAAATCTTTCTCTTTGTCTTTAGTTCTTAAGGGATTTGATTATGATGTGTCCTGAGATGGATTTCTTTAGGTTTACCTTATTTGTGGTTTGCTCAGCTTCTTGAGTATGTAGGTTAATGTCTTTTGCCAAATTTGGGAAGTTTTCAGTTGTTATGTACTTTTTAAACTTGCTCTCTTTCTCCTTTTCTTCCAGGATTTGAATGACATGAATGTTAGATCTTTTGTTATAATCCTGCAGATGCTTGCCACTGATCACTGTTTTACGGTCTTTTTTTTCTTTATTGTTTAGATTAGGTAATTTTCATTATTTTTATCTTCAGAATTACTGATTCTTTTGTCATTTTCATTCTGCTGTTGAGCCCTCCTAATTAGTTTTAATTTGAGTTTTATCTGTTATTTATTTGCTGAGACTTTGTTTTTTCAGGCATTTCATGTAAGTAATTGCTTGTTGAAACATTTTTGTGATGACTGCTTTAAAATGTTTGTCACATAATTCAAAGATCTGTTGTCATCTTTTTGTTAGAATCTTTTGGTTGTCTTTCTCATTCCAGTTGAGATATTCCTGGTTCTTGGTATAAGTGAATTTTTTGTTATATCTTGGACATTTGGGTATTATGAGACTGGATCTTATTTATGTCTTCTGTTTTTGACAGATCTCCTCTGATACCATGCCAGCAGTGGAAAGGGGGCACTCTCTCATTACTACAAGGTGGGGGTAGAAGTCCAACTTCCTCATCTGGTTTTTTTTTTTCCTGTAACCTGGAGTGGGAAGGGTGCCTTGTTACTGCTCAGTGGGGGTGATGTTCAGGCTCCCCTTAAGCTTCTGCAGACACCTGCTTTGCTGGAAGGGGTAGGGGCACTTTGTTGTTATTCTCCACGTAGCCTTTATTAATGTAAAACTGAAAGCTGTTATCCTCACCTTTGGGCTGTGATGAAGTTTCCATCAGCCTACTCAGCCTTCTTCTACACCACCCTGATGGGGGCGAGGGGAAGGGAGTTTCTTGTTCAGGCCAGGCAGGTGTGGGAATCTTTCAGTTCCTTCGGGAATATACTCAGAAATGGAATTGCTGGATCCTATGGTAATTCTATGTTTAATTTTTTGAGTAACCACCAAACTTTTCCACAGGAGCTGTACCATTTTACATTCCTACCAGCAGTGCACAAGAGTTCCAGTTTCTCTACATCCTTATCAACATTTGTTTTCCTTCTTTCTCTCTTTCTTTCATTTCAGTAGCCATCCTATAATGGGCGTGAAGTGGTTACTCCTGGTTTTTTATTTGCATTTTCCTGATGATTGCTTATGTTGAGCATCTTTTTATGTGCTTATTGGCTATTTTTACATATTCTTTGGAGAAATGTTTAAGTTCTTTGTCCATTTTTTAATCAGCCTGTTTGGGTTTTCTTGTTGTTTATATATTCAGGGTATTAATCTCTTATATATGGTTTGCAAATATTTTCTCCCATTCTGTGGGTTGTCTTTTTACTCTGATAGTGCCCTTTGATGTACAAAAGTTTTAATTTTGATGAAATCCAAGTTACCTATTTTTATTTTGCTGCATGTATCTTGGTAACGTGTCCAAGAAATCATTGCCAAATTCAGTGTCATGAAACTTCTCCCCTTTGTTTTGTTCTAAGAGTTTTTATAGTTTTACCTCATTACATATAGGTCTTTATCTATTTTGAGTTAATCTTTGTAGCTATCCATTTCTCTCCTATCTCCTTTGTTAAAAAGAAAACAAAAGCTTCGTGACCAAAGATTGAACACTGAGTAACAATTTTACTATTAATTAAGGTGGGAACTAGATCCAATACAAAGGGGTGCTGGTCAGGATAAGACTCAAGGCTCAGGAGAGGGAAAGTTGTAGGTTTTTTAGAGCTGAAACCCATGAACAATCTGTTTCATATCAGATAAACAAAGTCTGTCTGTGCCTGATTAGATGGCATATATAAGCTAACTGTTTAGGCATTGTGTTCCCCTGAGTTGGTGGTGGTTTTTCTGGAAAGATGTCTTGGTGGTGAACGTGATTTGGTTAACAGATGATGATGGCATTATGGTAGTTTAATAAGAATGTTTTTAAACATACCTGTCATCAGGCTAGGTGGCTAGGTCAGGATTCATCGCCTTCCTTTTGGGGTCACTTTCTTTTTTCCTATAGTACCTTTTTTAAAGGAGTTTCTTTAATGATAATCTGTTGCTGACAGAAATCTCTGTTTTTCCATCTTTATAGATAGTTTTGCCGTTTATAGCATTCTGGCGTAACAGATACTTTCCCTCACAACAATGAAAGTATCATACTCCAGTCTTCTTGCCCACAGTTTTTTCTAATGACAAATCAGGTATTAGTCTAGTTATTTCTTTTAAGGCAATCTGTTTCTCTCTACTACATTTTTTTAATTTTTAATTTTATTTTTTGAGACTGTTTCAGTCTGTCGCTCAGGCTGGCGTATAATGGCGCAATCTTGGCTCACTGCAACCTCTGCCTCTCGGGTTCAAGAAATTCTCCTACCTCAGCCTCCCAAGTAGTTGGGATTACAGGTGTGCACCACCACACCCAGCTAATTTTGTGTTTTTGGTAGAGACCGGGTTTTGACATGTTGGCCATGCTGGTCTCGAACTCCTGACCTCAGGTGATCTGCTCACCTGGGCCTTTCAAAGTGCTGGGATTACAGGTGTGAGCCACTGTGCCCGGCTTGCTCTGACTACATTTAAATTCTTCTCTTTTTACTTTGCTTGAGATTTTTTGAGATTCTTGACTCTATGGATTGGTGTCTTTCATTGGGTCTTGAAGGTTTCTAAGCCATTATTTATTTAAATATTCCCTCTGCTTTCATTCTCCCTTCAGGATAGATATTAGGTCTTATTGCTATATCCTTCATATCTCTTAATGCTCTAATGTTTTATATCTTTGTTTCACTGGACGTTTAGAAAATGTCTTTAGTTCTGTTATAAAGAGTTCATTAATTATTCTTTCAAATATTTTAAATATGCTGTTAAATTTTATGTCTTTAATTTCTATTATTATTTTCTAGGAATTCTGCTCAGACTCAATTTTGAACCACTTTTTTATTTCTTGAAGCATGTTAAACATTTATAATGTTTAATAGTGTTTAATTTATAATGTTTATAACATTTAATAATGTTTAATATTAATTAACTAATAGTTTGAGTATTGAAGTTTTTGTAGATGTCATCTATTGTATTTTATTCTTAGCTGACTCTCTTTAATGGTATCATGTTTACATATGCACACAGTGATTTTTTTTAAAATGTGAGCTGTTCATTTTTCTTACAAGTGTGAAAATAATTTTTGTGGAAATTTGTTGCACTTTGGAGTATATGTGGTTCCTTCCAGGAAGAATTTGTGATTGTTTCTGTCAGGTGCCTGGGAATACCACTATTTTAGAAGCATTTTCAAAGCTACTCTTGGTTTGGAGTTTTTCTTAGCACCAGATGGTGTAAATTGGGCTGCAAATCAGCAGGAAGACCAGCAGTTGGTTGTGCATTCAGGATTACCCTTCTCCCATCATCTCCAAGGTTTTGAACAGGCAGTTCTCTTTCAGTTTCTAGGAAGGAGAAGTTGAAATGGAGTAGAATAGACAGACGGTTTTTTGGTTAACTAACTTTCCACTTGAGATAATTGTATATTTCCTTGTAGTTTTGAGAAATAAAAGAGAGATACCTCACGTACTCTTTACCCAGTTTACACTAATGGTAACACCTTATGGAACTATAATACAGTATCATAGTGAAGGTTTTGACAGTGATATAGTCAAGATATAGAGCATTGTATTCACCACAAGCATCCCTCATGTTGCCCTTTTGTAACCGCACTCGCTTGCCTTTCACTCCCTATTCCCCCTTTAACCCCTGGCAATCACTAATCTCTTCTCCATTTCTGTACCTGGTCATTTCAAGAGTGATGTAAAAATGGAATCACAGATTATACAGTCTTTCGGGGTTGGTTTTATAAAAATTAGTATAATTCTCTGGAAGTTTATTCAGGTTGTTACATGTATCAGTAGTTGGTTCTTATTTATTGCTTAGTAGTTTTCCATGGTATGGATGTACCATTTAGTTGTTTAACCATTTAGTTGTTGAGAGCCATCTGGGCTTGCAGTTTTGGGCTATAAACTTTATTGTGAATAAAGCTGCTATAAACATTCATGTATAGGTTTTTGTGTGAACATAAAAACCTGTGATCAGTGTTGTAAAGTGTTTCATCTGTGATCAGTGTTGTAAAGAGCAGTTTCGAAGTTGTATGGTAGTTGCATATATAGCTTTTTTTTTTTAATTACTAGACTGTTTTCCAGACTAGCTGTACCATTTTACAGGAAGGTATGAGAGATTCAGTTTCTCTGCATCTTTGCCAGCATTTTATGTTGCCACTATATTTTTTTACTTTAGCCATTCTGAAAACTGTGTGATGATATTTCATTATGGTTTTAATTTGCATTTCTCTAATGGTTAGTATGTTGTACATCTTTTTATGTGCTTATTTGCATCTGTTTATGTTCTTCATTGAAATGTCTTTTCATGATTTTTGTCTATGTTCTAATTGGAGTTTGCTTTTTTATTATAGGTTTTCAGAGTTCTTTATATATTCTAAATACTAGTCCTTTATTGATTATGTGGCTTGAAATATTTTCTCGCAGTCTGTAACTTTTAATCCTTAACAGAATCTTTGCAGAGTAGACATTTTAAATTTTAATGAAGTGTAATTTATCAATTTTTCCTTTTATGGATCATGATTTTGGTGTCAAGGCTGAGGATTCTGCCTAGCCTGAGTTCTGAGAACATTTTCTCCTCTGTGTTTTCCTAAAGATTCTATAGTTTTATGTTTTCCATTTATGCTTATGATGGACATTTAAGTTAATTTTAATATAAGTTGGAGAGTTAGGTTGAGGCGGTGTTTTGTTTTGTTGTTGTTGTTGTTGTTTTTGCCCCTAGATGTCTAAAAGAAATGTTCCAGCATCATTTTTTGGAAAAACTATTTTTCCTTCCATTGAGTTGCTTTCGTACCTAGTCAAAAATCAGTTGTGCATATTTGTATAGGTTTAATTTGTGACATTGATCTATTTTTCTGCCTACCAATACCATACAATCTTGATTACTGTTGCTATCTATTAAATCCTAAAATCAACTAAACTGAGACCTCTCACTTTATTTTTTTTCAAAATCCTTTTAGTTTTTCTGGTTCCTTTGCCTTTCCATATAAATTTCAGGATAATCATCCAAATTTTCAGAAACTCTTGCTGGGATTTTGATAGAATTTGCATCAAACTTTGCTCTCGTTTGAAAGTTTGTCATCTTCAAAATTCTTGTGGAAATTTAGTTTATACTATAATAGTACTGAGAATGTCAAATATCTTTAAGAGGTATTTAGATCGTGAGTGCTCTGCCCTCACGGATGGACTGTCATTATCACAAGAGTGGATTCATTATTGTGGGAGTGGGTTCACCCTCTTTTTGCTCTTGTACCATGTGATGTCTTCCACCATGTTATAATGTAGCAGGAAAGCACTTGCCAGATGCTGGCATCTTGATATTGGATTTCCTAGTCTCCAGAACTGTGAGCCAAAAAAATTTCTTTTCTGGTAATTGGTGTATTTAGATCATTTATATTTAATGTAATGATTAATGTGTTAGAGCTTAAGTGTGACATTTTATTTTATTTTTTATTTCTGTTAACTTTTTTTGTTTTCCTGTGGGTTATGTGAACATTTGTCTAATTCTATTTTGATTAACTTATAGTATTTTTATTGTTTCCCTTTGTATAGCTTTCTTGGTGGCTTGTGTAGGTATGACATAACATATACCAACTTATCACAGTCTACTGGTGTTATTTTACAAGTTCAAGTGAAATGTAGAAACCTTATCTCTCTTTACCTATTTTTACCCTACTCTGTTTATAATTGTGTTAAATATTTTCTTGACTTGTAACCACATCAGAAAATGTTTTAATTTTTTCTTCAACTGTCACGTCTTTAATTAAAACTCAAGAGGAGAAGGAAAATGTATTACATTTAGCCATATTTTTGCTTTCTGTATTCTTTTTTCCTGATGTTCTAAGGTTTCTTTGATGATTTCTCTTTTGTTTAAAGAACTTTTCTTTAGCTCTTTCTTCCTGTAGGTACTTCCACCGGATGCAGATTCTTTGAGTTTTCCTTCATTTGAGTATATCTTGACTTCTACTTGATTACTAAAGCAATTCCTGGGTCGTTCTTGAAGGGCATTTCTTATGGTTATTGGATTCTGGTTTGACAGTTATTTTCTGTAAGCACCTGAAAAATACTGTGCCACTTCCTTCTGGCCTCCATGGTTTTTGTAAGAAAATTATCCCACTTTTCTATTCTTTCTTTTTTCATTCTTTTTCCTCTTTTTTAATTTTGATAGCTTCTGGTGCTGTGTCTTAAGCATTCATTCGTTCATCTTCATCAGTGCTTAAATTTGTTAATCCCATCCATATTATTTTTTATCTTAAATACTGATTTTTTAAAATCTTCACATGGGTTATAGTTTCCTGCTTCTTTGCACGTCTGTTTATTTCCAGTGGGATGCCAAACATTGAGAATTTTACCTTGATAGATCCTGGATGTTTTTTATTCCCGCAAATATTCTTGTGGGAATAAAAACAAACTGTTTATAAATCAAAACTCAAAAGGATCAAACTGTTTATAAATAAACCATTTACATCTAAGAACAAAGACGTTAAAAGTGACACAAAAAAGTGAGAACAAAGATGTTCTTAGATGTAAATGGTTTATTTATAAACAGTTTGATCCTTTTGAGTTTTGATTTTAGGCTTTCTAAGGTTGGACCAGAATAGTCTTTAGATTTAGGTCTAATTTGGTCCCATTAGTAACACAGTACCCTTCTGAGTATCCTTATCTGATGACATGTGTATTATGAGATTTAAAAAATTCTGGTTGGTGGTTGGCTGGGTGCTGTGGCGCACACCTGTACTCCCAGCACTTTGGGAGATTGAAGTGGGCGGATCACGAGGTCAAGAGATCGAGACCCTCTGGCCAACATGGTGAAACCCTATTTCTACCAAAAATACAAAAATTAGGTGGACCTGGTTGCACATGTCTGTAGTCCCAGCTACTCGGGAGGCTGAGGCAGGAGAATCACTTGAACTCGGGAGTCAGAGGCTGCAGTGAGCTGAGATAGCAACACTGCACTCCAGCCTGGCAACAGAGTAAAACTCTTGTCTCCAAAAAAAAAAAAAACTTTGTTGGTGGGAACCTAAGTGAGCTCCAGGGATTCCTTTCCGGGGTTCTTTCCTTTGCCTTTGGCACACTCTTTACATACATATGCTGATGAGAACTCCAAGGAACACTTGAGGGGGTTGCATTGTAGGTCTTGGAGCTTGCTATTTGCACAGTGTCTAGCTTTCTTCTGCCCTGTATCCTGCTCTGTGAACTGTAGCTCTTTTCACTCCTTGAACTCCTTCATCTTTTAACTGAGGGAGATTGCTGGACTCTACCTGGTTCTCCTTCCTGCACTGCAGCCTAGAAGCTGGCTTACTGTTTTTGTTTCTGCTTTCACAGGGATAATTGCCTTGTGTTGCCAGTTGTTCAGTGTTTGAAAATCATTGTTTCATGCATTTCATATAGCTTTTTAGTTGTTTAAGGTGGGGAGAGTAAATCCAATCCACTACTTTATTTGACTTAGAGTTGAAGTTTTTTAGAGACAGACAATAAACAAGTAAAATAAAAACAAATATTTCAAGTGGCTATAAGTACTATTAAGAAACCTGAAGAAGCAAGGAAGGGAGATAAGGAGTACCAACAGGATTGGAATGTTAGATAAGATAGATGGTGAGAGAAGGACTTGATTGAGAAATAAACTATTCTGATTATCTTTTACTATGTAATGATCTGCCCCCGGATCTAGTGACTTTTCTCATAGATGTGCAGTTTGAGCAAGGTTAGGCTTAAACAGCTTGTTTCTGCTCTGCTAGGCATCAGCTGAGGGCAGTAGAAAGGCTAGGGACTGGAATCGTCTGAAAGATTCCTCACTCAACACGTAGGTGGTTGATGCTGGTTGTCTACTGAGATCTCATTTGGGATGTGGCTAGAACCCATACATAGTCTTTCCATTGGCTACTTGGCTTCCTTCCTCATAGCATGGAGGCTGGATTCTAAGAGTAAAGACCTGAGAAAGGGCCAGGAGGAAGTTAATATGCCTTTTCTAACCCAGCCTTAAAAATCATGCTGTGCTTTACAGGGAGTCACTAAGGCTGGTCTACATTAAAGGGGACTGGAATTCGATTCCTACTTTTGCCGGAGGCAAGTTAGACTCCTACTTTGTAGGGAGGCAAGTCAAAGAATTTATGGACATGTTTTGAAGTTCGATGGCAGTGATGTTTGAGCAAAAGAGGTGAGGACATCCAGGGAAAAGTGTTCCAGGTACATGGTACAGATACATAAAGACCCTAAAGGATGCTGGACGCCTGATAGTTTAGATTTGCTTATAGTTTAGTTACCACCGCACAGCATCACCTCCTTGAAGGCAGGGAGAACAGTGTTGAAAGATAGTTGCAGTTCAATAATTTTTTTGTAGAAGGCCCCATGTATTAAAATTTTTTTAAATGAGTACATAAACTTTGATCTAGCAATTCTTTCTTTGGGAAATTATCTTAAGGAAAAAAATTAAGCAATGCTGTAGTGAATATTTGGAAGTGCTTAAATGCCCATTAATAGCAGATTAATTAAATTATGCTTTGTCTATATAATGGAACACTGCAGTTTTTAAACTAAATATTTGACACAGAAAAGTGAGTGAGTATTGAGGGACAAGAAGTAGATTTAAAATACTGGTAAATAAAATTGTCCTATTTGGTTAAAAGCACTCTCTCTATATAATAAATAAATATATGCATAGAATAGAGAAGGTTCTGGTGAGATGTATATCAAATTATTAATAACTGCTATGATAGGCTGGGTGTGGTGGCTCATGCCTGTAATTCCAGCACTTTGGGAGGCTGAGGTGGGTGGATCACCTGAGGTCAGGAGTTCAAGACCAGATTGGCAATATGGTGAAACCCCTTCTCTATTAAAAATACAAAAAAATTAGCTGGGCATGGTGGTGGGCACCTGTAATTCCAGCTACTAGGGAGGCTGAGGCAGGAGAATCGCTTGAACCCAGGAGGCTGAGGTTGCAGTGAGCTGAGATTGTGCCATTGCACTCCAGCCTGGGCAACAGAGTAAGACTTCATCTCCAAAGATGAGTTGAGATAAGATAAGATAAGGTAAGATAAGATAAAGCAATGGTAACTATTTTAGAGTAGCTTTTCAGAAAACTGTTGCTGTTATATTTCTATTGTAAAAGCAAAAGCACCTTTTAAAAGAATATGTTGATACCTTTTTATTAACTAAAGAAGGGGGAATAAGATAAAATATGTACAGAAAAAGTGTAGAATGATGTAAAACCAAGATTTTCCAAGAGATTTTCTCTTGATTATATGTTACTTTTATTTCCTTGTATATGTTTTTGTATTAATTGTAATTTAACTGTTAAAAAACTAATAAGGAGATATATATTAAAATAGTTGTAGGCGATATTGTTAAGCAATCTTGTTTTAAGAGTAGCTATCATGTGAACAGTTCACTTAGAGACTAGCAAAATCAAGAGATCTCTTGGTTTTCATTAGTATAAAGAGCTGCAGAATTTCTTTACTGGACGCAAAATATGTGACTTAACGGCGTTCGATTTATACACAATTGTTAAGCTATCACTCTTTGTTAAAATGTGGCTGTTTTCCATATTTATCTTATTCTTTGTCACATCTTTATCATAGATTTTCAGTAACCTTGCACATTTATGAATAAAATTATAGTTGATATACTAATACTTTAATACATATTTTATTGCAAAAATGTTTTTAGGTTAATTGTTCTCATTTCACTGTCTTCTTCCTTTATTTTATATAAATAATTTGTAATTCATTTTGTTCTTATATACCATAGGATGTGTTTTGGAGATGCAGACAAAATATCTTTGATGAAATGAAGAAGAAATTTTTACAGGTAGACTGCTGATGTAATTGCTTTAGTGTGATAATCAGCAGAGCGAGTAACAGCATGTTAGTATTTTTATTTAATATCAAGGCATGTCTTATGTTTTATGCTTGTTTGACTATTTTATTTTACCCAGTTTTAATAATAAAGTCACCTTAAATGAATTTATGTCTGATAGTACATTGTTTTTAACTAGTGAATGAGGGAGAAAAAATTGACAGAAAAACTAAAGAACTCTTTGCTATGATGTTGGTTATTGTAGTTGCCTATTTTTCCAGATGTATTTATTTTCTGAAATATTAATAATGTAGGAAATTAAATCATTTAAAAATTTACAAAGTCGAAATCCAGAAATCCTATTAATATTAACTTCCTGAGAGCCTCTGTGTACTACAGACTTAAACTTCCATGTGATGTAGCATTCCAGTCTAACCTTTACTTAATACTTGATTTTCCTTTAGTCCCTTTGCTCTGTTTTTTGTCTCCCAGAGTTCCTCCTTTAATCTCTTCTATGCTTCCCAAGTGTAGCAAGAGACCACTTAGAAAAAGATCATGTAGATAACATCAGAGTTGGCTGGGGTTTTGAGGTGGGGTAAAGAGAGGATCTTAAAAATAAAATCTGTTTTTTTGTGTAAGTTAGGACCTTCATTAATAGCCCTAGAATTGTTACTTGTTAAAATGAAGATGCAGAGTCTGAATAAAACTGATACTTTTTTTTTTTTTTTTTTTTTTTTCGAGGCAGAGTTTTGCTTGTCGCCCAGGCTGGAGTGCAGTGGCATGATTTTGGCTAACTGCAACCTCCACCTCCTAGGTTCAAGCAATTCTCCTGCCTCGGCCTCCAGAGTAGCGGGGTTACAGGCATGCACCACAACGCCTAGCTAATTTTTTTATTTTTAGTAGAGATGAGGTTTAACCATGTTGGCCAGGCTGGTCTTGAACTCCTGACTTCAGGTAATCCAACCGCCTTGGCCTCCCACAGTGCTAGGATTACAGGCATGAGCTACCTCACCCAGCAGCTGATACATTTTATAAATTTCAATCAGCAAAAATATTCATACCATCAATTCTCTTTTAAAATCTGTGGCTATACATTAATCTTGAACTGTGGATACCCTGATGGGTAATGCTGTAAGGCCTAATTACTTAGCTTATAGCAGCACCTGTACCAAAAGGGAGAGAAAATGGGCTTATTTTGTGTGTGTGTGTAAAAGCTTGTAACCATAATATTAGCCTTTGCAGTAGCATTGAGAGGAAGAAAGTCTTTAGAGAGCATGTGTTGAATTTAGAGGTAAAGAAGTACTTTCATAATTTAAAAATACTTAAATTTTTTTCTCTTAGAAATATTTAAATCTTGATAATTTTGAATTTTGTTTGATATTAACTTATATTCTACTTGCTAATGCCATTCGGAACATATACTATCAATTTTAAACCTTAGTTTGTATTCTTTAATAAGAAACATATAGGAAGTATTTTTTTTGAAATAAAAATTATGATATTGTTATCAGATAACTCAGATTTGAACTTAAAACTATTAGAAATGTTAAGAAAAGGAGACAAGATGACTTAAGAGGCAAACATCCCTTCAGCGAGCTCTAAAATTTCTTACAACTATACCAACCACTTCTAGATGTTTCTAGCAGTTAAGTCTGTCTTTGAAAGAAAATTGTTTTTAGTGTTTTTTATCCCATGTGTTTCACCTTTTATAAACAAGACTATGGTTTTATTCTTTTCACTCTTTTTTTTTTTTTTTTTGAGTCTCACTGTCACCCAGGCTGGAGCGCAGTGGTACGATATCAGTTCACTGGAGCCTCTACCTTCCCGGTTTCAAGTGATTCTCTTGCCTCAGCCTTCTGAGTAGCTGAGGTTACAGGTATGTGTCACCATGCCCGGCAAGTTTTGTATTGTTAGTAGAGACAGGGTTTTGCTGGGTTGGCCAGGTTGTTCTCAAACTCCTGACTTGAAGTGATCCGCCCACCTTGGCCTCCCAAAGTGCAGTGATTACAGACATGAGCCACCTTGCCTGGCCTTTTTTACTTTTTTTAAAAGGATTTTTTCCTTCAAACTTTGCTAGGAAATCTAGCTTTGTTTCTGCAATGAACCTAAACACAGAACGCTCTGTTAGCATATACAGTAAATGTAACTGCTGTTGACTTTCTCTTAGTCTCACAAGTGTAGTATTGCTATGAGTTGTCTAAAATAAATTGTTTCAACTTTATGATTTATACCTTTTTTTGCACTTGGCTAGATTTTCTGTGTAGAAAACTTTGTGCCCTTCAGATAGCGCATCTATACTACATTAAATGTTTTTCTAAATGGAACCTGCTTTAGGCTTTTCTAAAACTTTGCACTTGTTTTCTGTTACCTCAGATTCATCAAAGAACCCTTTCGACTAAAAATTTTTGCCCCCTTCCCTAAATCATGATGTATCCTCAGATGCCTTTGCTTAATGTTGGGTGTAGTCTTAAATGAAAAGTAGTACCCTCCCATCCCTACCAACAGCACCATCATCATATCTTTCTCCACTTGAACTTGGATGTGCTTAAAGGTATTTAGGTATGTTTATTTTTTATCTATTACTATGTAACAGTGGACCCTAAAATGTAGGACTTAATAGAGTAATTAATTTATTTGTTCTGAATTCTGTGGGATGGGATTGGGGCCAGGGCTCACCAACTATTCAGTTCTGCTCCAGGTGGCATCATCTAGAATTACTTGGCTCCATCATCTAGAATTACTTGGCTCCATTAAGTTGGTGGCAGGCATTGGGTGGAATGTCCAAAAGGCTTTTCTCATAGATCAGGCACCCCAGTGTCTCCACCAAGTGACCACTTCCTCTCTGTGGATTGCTACTGCTTCCTCACAGCATGCTGATCCCAGGGTAACTGGATTTCTTACATGGTGGCTGCCTTAAAAGAGGGAATGTTCCAAGAAATACAAAAGCAGAAACTGCTGGTTTCTTAAGGTCCTGCCTTAAGTTACACAGTATCACTTCTGTCACATTCTGTTGGTCTTAGATAGTCACGTGGCCGGGTCAGATTCATGGGAAAAGAAAAAAGAAAAAAGAATGGCAAAGAACTTTTTTACCATCTTTAATCCACCTCAAGATGTAATTGTTTTTACCTTTGGACATAAGTAGGATCAGTCTGGGTTAGAGCCACAAAGAAATTAAGAAGATAGCTGCCCTAATTTCCCATTTCCAAGAAATACCTTTTTACATTTAAATATTTTGGAAATGTTTCCTCCATGTTTAGTTTATATTGTATAATTGTTTTTCATTCCTGAAAAGCTGTTAAAAAAAAAAAAAAAACTATTGCTACATCTTATTGGTGGTATCTTAAAATTGTAACAACAAAAGAATTGTTTTATTATCAGTTCCCAAATTGTAGAGGGGAAAGGAAGAGAGAAATTTTACTTTAGTGTGATTAATATTGGCAGTGGTGATTCTAAAATTCAGATGAAATCCACATATTAGACTAAAGTATAGGTGAAATAAGAATAGGCCCAGAAAGTTGAGTATAAAATAGAATTTAACGAGTGGCTAGCTTAGAGCTTTAAAGAACGACGGAACTTTTTATTTGTTTAAATCATCCTACAACAGAATTCGAGGGTAAAATGTAATTTGCCGAGAAATTCTATGTATAGGAATTTTAAGGAAACAAAATATATGAAGTTTTATGTAGGTGTTCGTTGCAGAATTATTTGTAAAAGTATAATAAAGTCTAGCCTAAGAGTCAGTAAAATAGAATTTATTAACTAAATTATTATTAATCCATGTACTAAAAAATACTACTTTGCTATTAAAATGATGAGTTAGGAAAAGCTTTATGGGGAAAGATTGCATGATATAAGAAAGGAGTTAAAAAACAGCATGTATATTGTAATCCAGTGTTTGTGATTATGAAGCATGCATGTATGCTTCTTTCTCTGTTTCTCTCTCTCTCTCTCTCTCTCTGTGTGTGTGTGTGTGTGTGTGTGTGTGTGTGTGTGTTTGCAGATAAAATATTTGGGAGGATATATGTGAGAATGTAAATAGTTACCTGTGGGTTATAGAGTTTCAGATTATTTCCATTTTTTCATTTATACTCTATTTTTTTAAAAAGCAAAATTATTTATATGTACAGAAAAGGAAAAGAAGGACTGTTACTAAAAAGAATATAAGCCACACATGAGATTAAATTTTGTTTTTTCTGTATAATACATTTAGTGTTTAGACAGGATTCCATTGAGGGATAATTTTCCCATATGGAAGGAGAAGCATTTGGAGTGCTTGTACCCTGCATTCACATATTTAGGGAAAGAACCAATAACTGCTAATGTCTGGCCATAGGATGTTGCCACATCTCCATTCTTATGTATGATTACTATTACAGCACTTTTGATTTCTAAATGCCTAGAGTTGTCTTCCTTTGACTATCAACTGCAGCCTGTTTGAAGCTTTAAAATCTGGCTACTACAGTATTTTATACCAAGAACACTGAATCATGCAGACCTGACCTATGCCTGAAGTAGACTATTGAATCCATGAAAGTGAACCTTTTGTAGTTGAAATATATTTTGAGTCGTTTACTCTTTTGTCATAAAGCATTCTTAAAAAGATCCATTTTATGTTTTTTAGTTTAGGATTAAAGTATGTAAAATAATCTATTATATGTGTTAATATAACATCTTAAATGTATAGGTGAAGGCTTTTTTCCTCTTTGAAATGTATATTAATAATATAATGTTCTTTTGTTTTTTATTTTACAGAAATGTATTTTCTTTTTATTTTTTAAATAAGTTATTGGTCATTAAATATTTTGATGTGTCTGAATTGTAGTACTATCCAATTTATTTTAAATATTATACTATCATGGCAACTTACTTTTTTTCTAAACTAATTGGAATAACTTTAAATGATCACTTGGAAACTCAAAATTGTATGTCACAGAAACAAATGATAATTGTATTACTTCAAACAAGAAACTTTGTGGCTATCCCATCTTCAGTACTAGCCAATTATAATTATTCTTATTTAAAAATGGATAATATAGAAGCAACAAAAGGTTGAGATTGATAGTGTCATAAAAAAGAAGGAAGAATTCAATTTTTGTGCACACCACCGGTTTGTAGAGATCATATTTCTGAATAGCCCATTATGGAGGTAGTGAGACATCTAGATCCATTTTAATGCCGCACCTGACTTTCAGGGAAAGCAAGAGATTTACATCATCAGATTTGTATATCAGAAATACTATTCTGGGTTGAAGGAATATAAGATCGGAAGTTAAACTTCTTAGGAAGCTGTTTCATAATTTTGTTGTAGGATATTCTTTTTGCTGCGAGCAGGAATAAAGTGAAGGAGGTAGTTCAAGAGATAATCAAAAGGTAGAATTGATAGGATTTGGAGACTATGTGAGGTAAAGAGGAAGATGCTCGGCTCAGCTGTTTGGTTTCAGCAGCAAGGCAGATGATGGTGCCGTTCATTGAGATGGCTATTATAGAAGGAGGGAAAGGAATTTCTTTCATTAAGTATCTTTGATGTAGTCTTTTACCCCTGTGGAAAGTGGAAAGGTGATGTCTTTGAACAGCTTGAGGGAGGGCATAGCTTATTTGAGAAAGTTTCCTTTTAAAAACTCTTTTTTATCTTGGTAATTACTGGGTTATGTACTAGATGAAAAAGCGGGAAGAAGAATTGGTGACCCTAATTCCTTTCTGTATTGGTAATTGAAACTGTTTCCTTGTTTTTCCCTCTCCCTCCTCCTGGCTCATCTGTTTGGATAAGCTTGTCAGCTCCCGAAACATTGATAAATGGAGCTTTTCGGACATCTGGGCTTATGGGTACAGCAGCATAAAGGTCAAGAGGTCTGGTAGCCTATATCCCTTAGTTACAGATTTTGTAATCTTTAGACAGTCCTTACTGCATTTTTGCACAATTTCCTTTTTTTTTTTTTTAGGAGACCCAGAAATACTTGATTAGACTGTGCTAGCATGATAATGATACATTTTTAAGGATCAGATTTTATAATTTTTAACTTAAAATTGCTTAAATATTACTATCTTCATGGCTTATTGACCACGGATTTATAATCTTAAAAGTGAAAGCACATATCACAGGAATGATTGTTGATTCTGAAATATGCCCTGGTTTTCTCAAAACAAACATATATGGTACTTATATGTTTGACATATCCATTAGAATGTGTTTCAGACTACAGTAAAATGGAGAAAATAGCACAGAGAAAATACTTAATATTTTGTGAAGTCTTTTACATTTAATCATAAAATTTTATGGCTAATTATACTTTTGCTTTAAAGATAAATAATATATGAAGTCATATTTTTCTTAAAATTTCAGATAGAAAATGCTGCTGAAGAACCTAGAGTCTTATGTATAATACAAGATACTACTAATTCAAAGACAGTGAATGAACGGATCACTTTAAATTTACCAGCATCTACTCCAGTCAGAAAGCTCTTTGAAGATGTGGCCAACAAAGTAGGCTACATAAATGGAACCTTTGATTTGGTGTGGGGAAATGGAATCAATACTGCTGATATGGTAAAATCCTAGACTTAAGCTTCTAAAATGTTATTATAGCCATTGTTGTTGTTGTTACTAATGATAATGTTAAATCCTGGAACTCTTTTTAATATCATAAACAAGAGTGTAACAACTAGGCCGGGTGCGGTGGCTCATGCCTATAATCCCAGCACTTTGGGAGGCCGAGGCAGGTGGATCATGAGGTCAAGAGATCAAGACCATCCAGGTCAACAAGGTGAAACCCCATCTCTACTAAAAATACAAAAATTAGCTGGGCATGGTGGTACGCGCCTGTAGTCCCAGCTACCCGGGAGGCTGAGGCAGGAGAATTGCTTGAACCCAGGAGGCGGAGGTTGCGGTGAGCCGAGATCGCGCCATTGCACTCCAGCCTGGGTAACAACAGCGAAACTCCGTCTCAAAAAATAAAATAATAAAAAAAAAAGAGTGTAACAACTACAGTAAGAGCCTGTGTGCTGCTAAGTAATTGGATCCTTCTTCCTTTTGCCTCCTTTCTGGATTTAATATTTGCTTGTCCTAAAGTTTACATAATGTCATTTCATCGTTTTTTCATTTGGAAATGTGACTGTATAATACTGTGTTTACTAAAGAAAAAATTCTGTAGTTACTGAACAGAATGATGACCATCTTATATTTGTCAATGAAAAAAGGTTGCAGAATCATGTGTATTTTATGATCTGATTTTTGGAAAAGAAGAAAAAATATTCATAGTAAGAGAAATGGAAGGATATGCACCTCATACATTTCAGTGTTAACCAAGATTATCTCTAGCTGACTTTTATTTCTTTTTATTTGTGTGTGTATATGTATTTCTGGGCAAGTTTTTAATATGTTTCTTTTTCTTTGTATGAACTTTGTATAGTTTCTATATATAGCTTTTGACTTTTAACTCTCAAGGTTAAAAACATTTTTAACTACTGTAACGTTTTAAGCTCAGATCTCTTTGAGGGTATACTTTCTTATTTCAGTCTTCTATTAACTATTTCCTTAATTATGTATCCTTTATCTATTTAGTTTCTCTCTTTCATGGTGTAGCATTTCTTTAAATACTTAGTGATTCTTGCTTTCTGCTCATCTTTGTATTCCAGAACCTCTGTTCACTTCTCTGTGGATGCTAATTAAACTTACCCTATTCAGTTCTTGGTGTTGTGGGAAAAGGGTGGGACATGCTGCTAGGTGTCATGTGTTTATAATTTGTTCTGGGATTGGCTGGTTCCTGACTCTTTAGGGTTAGGAGTTAATCAGTACCTAGATAGATAGTACTGCACTGCCTCTCTAGTCATGGTGCCCACCCTTTACCCTGACAGGAAATAGACACTACTGTCTGCTGCTTAGTCCAAGTAGAAAAAGAGGAGACGCCAAACCCATCAGAATGCCTTTTCCCACTTGCTCACTGTTAACTGTTTCCTGGCTTCTATGTCTTGACCTTAGTCTGAAGTTCTATACTACCTTTATCTCTACGGTAGTCTTCTCTTATAGGATCTTTGGGCTATAGTTCCCCCTAGTTTTATTTTTCCATAGATCTGATCCTACTGCTTTCTGTTTTTTAATTTCTCAGAATTTTTGGTTTGCCAAGCATGCTGTTTGTTTTCCTGCACTGTTGTAAGATTTTTTCATTAAAAAACTGTTTTTTGACATTTTATGGACTTTTGGGGAGGATTATTGGTAGACATGTACTTAGGTCATCATTTGACCTAATCCTATATTAATGTTTACTACCAAAATAAACAATTGCAATTACGAAAAAATTTTCTAGAAATCCATGATAGACGTCTGTCCTTAGGCCATTTTTGTAAGAGCACTGATCCCATTCATGAGGGCTCCACCCTCAAGATGTAATCAGCTTCTAAGGCCTCACCCCTTAATATCATTGCATTGGGGATTAGGTTTCAGCATATGAATTTTGGGGAAAAACAGACATTCAGAATGTAGCAGAGGCACTGATCACTTGCATGGAAGTGTGGTTAAGGAAGGAGACCATTGAATTGGATCTCATTTGCATTATTAGATTAGTATATTCTAGATAGTCTTTTTTGTTTCCATTCTCTCAGTCCAAATTCACCCTGCATAATAGTTAGAATTATTTTCAGTCATCTAAAATTGTAGCACTTACATCACCTTCTAGTTCAGTAACCTTCAATCACTGCTCATTGCCTACTGATGAAAAATCAGATTCCCTAAGATAGCATTTAAGACAAGCTACCATTGGTTCTTTAAGGTTTTATACTCTTAAATCCCAGATATTGGATTGATTTATTTTCTTAACATAAATTTCCATAATTTTCTGTCTCCATGTTTTTGTTTATATTACCTCTTTTATCCTATGCCATTACTGCTCTAATTTTTCCAAGAAAATACCTCTAACAGCCAATGAAATGGAATGTGTATACCTATGATATTTGGAGTACATATTTTAAGTTGGTTCCACAGGAGAATCAAAGATGTTTGATATTGCCTGATTCGCCCTTAAAAATGATATTACGCTTTTTATTCCACAATATTTTTTTAAAAATGTATAGAACTAATGTTTTAAACTGAAATTAACCAATAAAATTGGTAGTCAGACAAGACCTGAAAGATAAACAATATTTAATCTGAAACTTTGAATACTTTTTGGTACATCACCACGTAATTTCTAGTGCGGTCCCTTTTTCAATTTAAAGGATACTTCTGTACTGTCCTATGTGTCTTCCCAGGTCCTATTTATCTTTTACCCTTAAGAAGCCTTACTCGATGTTTCTTCATGCTGCTTTAAAAGTAATGTTTTTCTCATTGACCTCCCATGCCCTTTGGCTGGGCCACGTATCATATAGTTCCTTTTTGTTATAAGTATTATCAATCTGTGTCTTTCCGTTTCTAGTGTAAGCATTTTTATGGCAAGAACCTCATATAAATTTCATATCCTCCATAAACATTCCTTCTCAGCATTCAAAAAGCATTTGTTAAATTATCTTTCACAATAGCTTTAAATAGCTATATGTCAGAATTACCTGTTTCTCTCTCTCCAGCTATAACTGTACTCAAGAGCTCTATTTCTGTATTTTTATTTGCCACCTGTACATTTCTACAAATATGATTACTTTCACCTGCTTACTGCATAGTGCTGAATGGATACTCCTCAGAAAACCAAGCCCATTTAGCTGCCCATCACCTTGTATACAGACACTTACTGAGGTAAAACCCCTGTGTATTTCAGCTATATCACCTGATCATGTCCCATCAGTGATTTTAAGGAACCCAGCAGTCCCTTTTTTCCTTCCATGTGGCTTCTTTTAGCTTCAGGTTTTCTATGTCCTGTTTCTCTTGTGGATTGATAGATGTGAGCCAAAGTTAAGAGGTAGATCATATATTTGCTTTTTTATTTACTTAACACATCTTTTGCACTTACTGTGTTTGTAGTATTCTAAGCTCTGTACAAATACAGTCTTATTTAATCCTTATATTAATAACTACTCTGCAAGGTAGGTGCTATTAGAGACTCATAGTTGAGGAAACCGAGTCATGGGGAAGTGAAATAACTTTCCAAAGTCACACAGATAGTAAGTAGAAAATCTCTTAGTTAATTTTTTTCCTCAGTACCTGCACTTTTATACAGTGTTAATCAGTGTTAATTTCTTAAGAAATAAAGGCATTTTCATAAAATGAGTCTTTTTAAGGAGACTCTGCCCATGTCTTTGAAACATTGAAAACATTTCTTAATGCAACAAAAAAGTTTTAAAGATGTTTATTTCTACTGCCTCATTTTTCTCAACAGTGGTCTAGAGTGAGTGAGTAGGGCTTGGGGCATACAGAGTTTCCTCTCTTATCCACCAACTAGAGTATATTAGAATGACAGCTAGAGTTGAAATTGCCCTACCGTATAAGTTAGGTGAAGACTTGAATTTTAGATGTTTAATTTTCAAATGTCTGATCACAGTCACTTCCATACCCCCTGGGTCCTCTGAATCCTAGCAGTACGTTTGAAATAGGTATCATTTACTAGGACAGGTTTTTCCTTAAGGAGTCTTTCTGAAGGTTATATTATATACTACATTAGTTATATTTTTGTTATATATTGCATAATTATGTTACGTAATTATTTTGGTTGGGTTTTTTAGTATATTGCTTATCTGGTATTTTTCATCATATTTGTATATCAAAACATTTTAGTTTTTAGTTATGTAAAATTATCTTTAGTCAGTTTTCATGAAAATTCATTAAATATCATATTGCATATATTGTACAGAACATGGAAAGAGAAATGTTTATATATTCTTTATATGTGTATGCAGTACTTAACATTACTTCTTAACTTTTACCTTTTCTGTTTTTGGTTTTTTAGATGTTGGGGAATGTGAGTCTCTGGGATACCTATCAGTGTATGCACTGTTACTGGGCTTAGCTATCCCAGTTAGTGAATAAATGAGTTAATTCCAAGCCTACATGAACAGAGTTTTACCAGATCATTACTTAAAAAATAGTCTTTAAATGTAGATATGTGTCCATTTATAGATTACTTATTTCATTTTATGTTTCTCATAATCTGAAATATTATGCTTTATGTCCTTAGGCTCCACTGGATCATACCAGTGACAAGTCTCTTCTCGATGCTAATTTTGAGCCAGGAAAGAAGAACTTTCTGCATTTGACAGATAAAGATGGAGAACAACCTCAAATACTGTTGGTAAGCTACTTAGAAAGCCCTGTATTTATCATTTTTGTGCACTGTCACCTACTACTTGAGGATGCAATTTCCCAAAGAAAATAAGATATGTTTTGTAATTTGTGTAATAAATTATTATTTTTTCATTCTATGTTGACTTGTTATAAGCGTGTAGAATAACATAGTTAGAGTGGACATCCAAAGCACCATTATTTGTATATACAGTCTGTTGCCACCTTGGGTTTAACATGTACTGCTATCTTCAAGACCACTGCCACACCAGGGATGAAGGTGTGTCTAGGATAAGTTAAAGTGCCACAAAGATCTCCTGTAGTAACCCTCTTTCAGTAGTAACCTTTCCTTTGTTTAAGCATTTGCGTGGTTGCTGTAAATCTCTGGTGGTTTTTGTCAGATTTCTTCAGTATCTGCAAGATCATTTCCATTCTCATTGCTGCCCCCTTTTTTGGAATGACTGGTGTATACATTAAATGTTTCATTTATATTCTTTTAATGTTTATCCCAATTCACATTTCAGTAGACTTTCCTTTTCAGCCCAGTTGCCTTAGAGATTATCTAATGCAGTAACTCCCAATTTGAAGGCTATTCCACCAGAGATTTTTTTTCCCTCTCAATACATTGTAGAGGGAGGCCATGAGTTAAAGAGTAAAAGGGAGGGGCCAAGATGGCCTATTAGAAACAGCTGCAGTCTGCAGCACTCACAGAGAGGAATGAAGGTGGCAAGTGAATATAGCACATTCAACTAAAATATCCAGGTTCTCTCATTGAGACTGATGAGGCAAACAGCTCAACTCAAGCAGAAGGAAGAAAAGCAGGGTAAGGCAATGACCCACCCAGGAGTGTCATAGAGCCAAAGGAACCCCCATCCCCAGCCAAGGAAGCTGTAAGTGATTGTATGACTCTGCCCAGTAAACCATGCTATTCCTATGGATCTTTGCAACCTGAAGATCAAGAGATCTCCTCAGGAGCCCACACAACCAGGGCATTGGGTCCAGTACACAGAGCTGTGTGGAATCTCAGCAGAGCAGCCACTCAGGCACACGTAGAGACCCATTGAGTTTTATATACTCCTACCAGGATCCCCAGCAAGGTGGGAGGTCCATCCATCCATACCCCTAGGAAGGAGACTCAATCCAGGGAACCAAACAGCATTGTTCTGTGGGCCCCACTTCCACAGTACCTCACAAGGTAAGACCCACTGACATGAAATTCAAGCCAGCCAATGGCAACAGGCTGGAGTCTGCCTGAGATGGGGCAGAGTTCCTGGGGAGAGAGGTGGCTGCCATCTCTGCAGTTCAGTTGACTCAGTCATTCCAGCTGCTGGCTTTGGAGAGTTCAAATGGTCTGGATAAGGAGGGATCCCCCCAGTGCAGCACAGCTGCTTTGCCAGATTGTGGCCAGACTGCTTCTTTAAGTGGGACCCTGATCCATTCCTCCTCACTTGTCGGGGCTTCAGCCACTCTAGCCAGGGTTATACTGACAGAGCTCTGATCTCTCCCTGGGATGGAGCTCCGGGTTGCGGGGAGGGGAGGCCACTGTCTCTGTGGTTCGGCTGACTCAGCTGTTCCAGCCTGCCGGCTTTGGAAAGTTCAAACAGTTCAAATGAGGAAGGGTCCCCTGTAATGCAGCACACCTACTCTACCAAAAGGCAGCCAGACTGCTTCTTTAAGCATTTCTCTGATCCTGTTTGTCCTGACTGGGTGAGACCTCCCAAAAGGGGTTTCCAGCAACTTCCTACAGGTGCATTTGGGCCAGCAACAGGTCAAGACCCTTTGTGACAGAGTTTCCAGAAGAAGAGCAGGCTACCATCTTTCCTGTTTCACAGCTTTCACTGGTGATACCTCCAGATATAGGAAAAACTGAGGCAACTAGGGTCTGGAATGGACCCCCAGGAAACTGCAGCAGCCCTACAGAAGAGTGGCCTGATGTTAAAAGAAAAACAAACAGGCAGAAAACAATAACAACAATAACATCAACGGAAAAGACCCCACGTAATCCCCATTCAAAGGTCAACAACTTCAAAGATCAAAGATAGGTAAGTCCACAAAGACAAGAAAGAATCAACACAAAAATGTTGAAAACTCAAAAAACCAGAATATCTCTTCTCCAAATGACTGCAGTTCCTCTCCACCAAGGGCACAGAACTGGGGTGAGGCTGAGATGGCTGAATTGACAGTAGGTTTTAGAAGATGGGTAATAACGAACTTTGCTGAGCTAAAGGATTGTTGTAAACTAACGCAAAAAAACTAAGAATCATGATACAAGAGCTGACAGCCAGAATAGCCAGTTTAGAGAGGAACATAAGTGACCAGAAGGAGCTGAAAAATACACTACAAGAACTTCACAGTGCAATTACAAGTATCAATAGCAGAACAGACTGAGTGAAGGAAAGAATCTCAGAGCTTGAAGACTGTCTTTCTGAAATAAGACAGGCAGACAAGAATAGAGAAAAAAGAATGAAAAGGAATGAACAAAACCTCCCAAGAAATAGGGGATTATGTAAAGAGACCAGATGTACAACTGATTGGGGTACCTGAAGGAGGTAGGAAGAATGGAACCAAGTTGGAAAATATACTTCAGGATATCATCCAGGAGAACTTCTCTAACCTAGAAAGACAGGTCAACATTCAAGTTCAGGAAATGCAGAGAACCCCAGTAAGATACTTCATGAGAAGATTAAGCCCAAGATAATAATCATCAAACTCTCCAAGGTTGAAATTAAAGAAAATATGTTAAGGGCAACCAAAGAGAAAGACCAGGTCACCTACAAACAGACAAACAGTGAACCTCTCAGCGGGAATCCTGGAAGCCAGAAGAGATTAGGGATCAATATTCAACACTCTTAAAGAAAGGAATTGTCAACCTAGAATTTTGTATCTGGCCAAAACTAAGTTTCATAAGTGAAGGAGAAATAAGATCCTTTTCAGACAAGCAAATGCTTAGGGAATTCATCACCATCAGGCCTGCCTTGCAAGAACTCCTGAGGGAAGCACTAAATATGGGAAGGAAAAACTTACCAGCCACTACAAGAACACACTCAAGTAAACAGACCAGTGACACTATCAAGTAACCACATAAACAAGTCTGAAAAATAACCAGCTAGCATCATGATGACAGGATCAAATTAGCAGATAACATTATTAACCTTAAATGTAAATGGGCTAAATGCCTTTAATTAAAAGGCACAGAATGGCAAGCTGAATAAAGAGTCAAGACCCATTGATATGCTGTCGTCAAGAGACCTATCACATGTGCAAAGACACACATAGTCTCAAAGGGATGGAGGAAAATTTACCAAGCAAATGGAAAACAGAAAAAAGCAGGAGTTGCAATCTTAGTTTCTGACAAAACAGACTTTACACCAACAAAGCTGAAAAGAGACAAAGAAGGGCATCACATAATAGTAAAAGATTCAATTCAACAAGAAGACTTAACAATCCTAAATATATATGCACCCAATACAGGAGCACCCAGATTCATAAAGCAAGTTCTTAGAGACCAACAAAGAGACTTAAACTCCCACACAATAACAGTGGGAGACTTCTAACACCCCACTGACAGACAGATGATTGAAACAGAAAATTAACAAAGATATTCAGGACCTGAACTCAGCTCTGAATCAAGTGGACCTAATAGATATCTACAAAACAACAGAATATGCATTCTTCTCATCACCACATGGCACTTTAAAACTGATCACATAATCAGAAGTAAAACACTCCTCAGCAAATACAAAAGAACTTAAATCACAACAGACTATCTCTTAGACTACAGCACAATCAAACTAGAACTCAAGATTAAGAAATTCACTCAAAAACCACACAACTACATGGAAATTGAACAACCTCCTCCTGAATGACTCTTGAGTAAATAATGAAATTAAGGCAGAAATCAAGAAGTTCTTTGAAACTAGTGAGAACAAAGAGACAACAGACCAGAATTTCTGGGATGCAGCTAAAGCAGTGTTAAGAGAGAAATTTATAGCACTAAATGCCCACATCAAAAAGCTAGGAAGATCTCAAGTGAACAACCTAAAATTACAACTAAAAGAACTGGAGAACCAAGAGCAAACAAAACCCCAAAGCTGGCAGAAGACAAGAAATAACCAAGATCAGTGCAGAAGTGAAGGAGATAGAGACACAAAAAACCTTTCAAAAATCAACAAATCCACGAGTTGGTTTTGGAAAAAATTAATAAAATAGATAAACTGCCAGCTAGACTAATGAAGAAGAAAAGAGAAGAAACAAATAAGCACAATCAGAAATGATAAGAGGATATCACCACTGACCCCACAGAAATACAACTGTCAGAGAATATTAGAAACATCTCTATGCACATAAACTAGAAAATATGGATAAATTCCTGTACACATACACCTTCCAAGACTAGGAAGAAATTGAATCTCTAAATAGACCAATAACGAATTCAGAAATTGAGGCAGTAATAAATAGCATACCAACCAAAAAAAGCCCAGCACCAGATATATTTACAGCTGAATTCTACCAGACATACAAAGAAGAGCTAGTACCATTTCTACTGAAACTTCCAAAAAATTGAAAAAGATGGACTCCTCCCTAACTCTTTGTATGAGGCCAGCATCATCCTAATACCCAAACCTGGCAGAGATACACCAAAAAAGAAAACTTCAGGCCAATATCCCTGATGAACATCAATGCAAAAGTCCTCAATAAAATACTGGCAAACTGAATTCAGCAGCACATCAAAAAGCTTATCCACATGATCAAATTGGCTTCATTCCCAGGATGCAAGGTTGGTTCAACATATGCAAATCAATAAATGTGATTCATCCCATAAGCAGAACTAAAAACAAAAACCATATGATTATTTTAATCGATGCAGAAAAGGCCTTCAATAAAATTCATCATCCCTTCATGTTAAAAACTCTCAATGAACTAGGAATAGAAGGAACATACCTCAAAATAACAAAAGTCATATATGACAAACCCACAGCCAGTATCATCCTGAATGGGCAAAAGCTGGAAGCATTCCCCTTGAAAACTGGCACAAGATGAGGATGCCCTCTTTTACTACTTCTGTCTAACATCATATTGGAAGTTCTGACCTGGGCAATCAGGCAAGAAAATAAAGGGTATTCACATAGGAAGAGAAGAAGTCAAATTATCTTTGTTTGCAGATGACATGATTTTATATCTAGAAAACCCCATCATCTTAGCCCTAAAGCTTCCTAAGCTAATAAGCAATTTCAGCAAAGTCTCAGGATACAAATTCAGTGTGCAGAAATTGCTAGCATTCCTGTATACCAACAACAGGCAAGAAGAGAGCCAAATCACAAATGAACTCCCATTCACAATTGCTGCAGAAAGAAAATACCTAGGAATACAGCTAATGAGGAATGTGAAGGATACCTTCAAGGAGAACTGTAAACCACAGCTTAAATAAATCAGAGAAGACACAAACAAATGGAAAAACATTACATGCTTATGGATAGGAAGAATCAATATCATGTTAATGCCATACTGCCCAAAGTAATTTATAGATTCAATGCTATTCTCATTAAACTTCCATTGACATTCTTCACAGAATTAGAAAAATCTATTTTAAAATTCATATGGAACCAAAAAAAAAGAGCTCAAATAGCCAAGACAATCCTGAATAAAAAGAACAAAGCTGAAGGCATTATGCTACCCGACTTTAAACTTGCAGTATAGCAAGGCTACAGTAACAAAAACATCATACTACTGTTGCAAGAACAGATACATAGACCAGTGGAACAGAATAGGGCACTCAGAAATAAGACCACACACCTGCCACTATCTGAACTTCAACAACAAACCAGACAAAAACAATGAGGAAAGGATTCTATGTTTAATAAATGGTGCTGGGAGAACTGACTAGCTATATGCAGAAAATTGAAACTGGACCCCTTCCTTACACCATAAACAAAAATTAACCTAAGACAGATTCAAGACTTAAATGTAAAACCCAAAACTATAAGTAAACCCTAGAAGAAAATCTAGGCAATATTATTTAGGAACAGGTATGGGCACAGATTTCATGATGAAAACGCCAAAAGCAAATTGCAACAAAAGCAAAAATTGACAAATGGAATCTAATTAAAACTAAAGGGCTTCTGCACAGCAAAAGCAACTATCTTCAGAATGACCAGACAACCTACAGAATGGGAGAGAATTTTTAAAGTCTATCCATGTGACAAAGGTTTAATATCCAGAATCTGCCAGAAACTTAAACAAATTTACAAAAAAAAAAAAGCCCCATTAAAAAGTGGGCAAAGGGCATGAACAGACACTTCTCAAAAGAAGACATACATGCAGCCAACAAACATGAAAAAAAGCTTAACATACTGATCATTAGAAAAATGCAAATCAAAACTACAGTTAGATACCATTTCACACTTGTCAGAATGGCAGTTATTAAAAAGGCAAAAAAGATGCTGGTGAGGTTGTGGAGAAAAAGGAATGTTTTTACACCGTTGGTGGGAGAGCAAATTAGTTCAACCATTGTGGAAGATAGTGTGTCCTCAAAGACCTAGAGGCATAAATACCATTTGACCTAGCAGTCCCATTACTGGGGATATAGGCAAACGAGTAGAAGTCATTCTGTTACAAAGATACATGCGTATGTTCATTGCAGCACCCTTCACAATAATAAAGACATGGAATCAACCTAAATGCCCATCAATGATAGACTGGATAAATAAAATGTGGTACATATACACCATGGAATACTAGGCAGCCATAACAAGTAATGAGATCATGTTATTTGCAGGGACATGGATGGAGCTAGAAGTCATTATTCTCAGGATACTAACACAGGATCAGAAAACCAAACACTACATGTTCTCGCTTATAAGTGGGAGCTGAATGATGCGAACACATGTACCCATGGGAGGGAACAGCACACTCTGGGGCGTGCTGTGGGAGTTGGAGGGAGGGCATCAGAAAGAATATTTAAGGAATGCTGGCCTTAATACCTAGGTGATGGGATGATCTGTGCAGCAAACCACCATGGCACACATTACCTGTGTAACAAACTTGCACATCCTGCACAAGTACACCTAAACTTAAAAGTAGAAAAAATAGGCTGGGCACAGTGACTCAAACCTGTAATTCCAGCACTTTGGGAGGCCTTGGCGGGCAAATCACGAGATCAGGAGATCGAGACCATCCTGGCCAACGTGGCGAAACCCTGTCTCTACAAAAATACAAAGCATCAATCAGGCATGGTGGTATGCGCCTATAGACCCAGCTACTTGGGAGGCTGAGGCAGGGGAATTGCTTGAACCCAAGAGGTGGAGGTTGCAGTGAGCCGAGATAGTGCTACTGCACTGCAGTCTGGCGACAGAGCAAGACCCTGTCTCCAAAAAAAGTAATTGAAATGCTTAAAAAAAAAGGTGAAGAAAACCTGGTCTGATTTACTTCACTCTTTTACAAGCTGAGAAATCTAAGGCTTTATGGACTTTTTCAGAATCTTTCTCTTTAATGACACTTTGCTCAGAAAAGATTGTTCTGTTTGATGCTTTTCATTTAGACGTTTATTGTGAATAACAGTGCCTGTCTGGACAGTAGACAGAAATTAAACACAGTCCATCTTTATTCAGGCGGTAACAAAATATACTCTCTGATCTTCATTAATTGCATTATTTGTTTTTATGATAACGAGAAGATTTTGATTAGTCTGAGTGTCATTGAAATCTAAAATAACTATTAATTTAGGGAACTCTTGATTTACAATTCAGGGATTCATGTTTTTAAATGTATAAGAATTTTGCAGTTCTGTCCTAATTGCTTGTGCTGTTTTTATGTCCCTTAATCCTTTTCAGCATCTTCCTTATTAAAATGAAGTTTCTTGTTGGAGACTGTAGGAAGCTATCCATCTCATCCAACAATTATTGTGTGTCCCCAGTGTGCTAGGCCTACCTGGCAAAGATGATATAAAAATGAATCATAGACTGTCATCAAGGAGTACAATGGTACTTTTGATTTAGTAGTACCAAAAATGTTCTCTCATGTAATCAGAAAATTTGAAAGAAAATTTAGAGAGTAACACCTTGGAAGGGGACATGAGCACCTTTCCAAAGTGTTTTGTATCAGCCATCATTCAAACCTTCCTATAGGAAATGGTGAGTGCTGTTGTTTCAGCAACATTTGTATTTATTAACTTTCTGAATATGTTGCTTTTTTAGGAGGATTCCAGTGCTGGGGAAGACAGTGTTCATGACAGGTTTATAGGTCCACTTCCAAGAGAAGGTTCTGTGGGTTCTACCAGTGATTATGTCAGCCAAAGCTACTCCTACTCATCTATTTTGAATAAATCAGAAACGGGTAAGATTTGTTGTTGTTGTATTTTCGTAAAATCATAGGGCATTAGATCCAAAGTAATCTTAGCTATTTCAAGCCTAATCCTCGTATTTTATGGATGAGAAAACAGACCTAGAGCAAAATTACTAGCTAGCAGCCACAAAGTTAGAAAAAGTATGTGGTTTACTTTTCCTTCAACCCATTGTTGTTTCTACTATATTGCTACTGCCACTATTTAATAACTAATAAAAATTATTGAAGATTATGTTTTGAAGAAATCTTTTCTTCTTTTCTTTCTTTCTTTTTTTTTTTTTTTGAGACAGAGTCTTGCTCTGTTGCCCAGGCTGGAACACAGAAGCATGATAATGGCTCACTGCAGTCTCGAACTCCTGGACTCAGTCCTCCCACCTCAGTCTCCCAAGTAGCTGGATTACAGGTACACTGGGCACAGTGGCTCACACCTATAATCCCAGCACTTTGGGAGGCCAAGGCAGGAGGATCGCTTGAGCCTGGGAGTTGGAAACCAGCCTGGGCAACATAGCCAGATATCATCTCTACAAAAATTAAAAAAAAAAAAAAATTAGCTGGGTGTGGTCACTGTTGCTTGTAGTCCCAGCTACTCAGGAGGCTGAGGTGGAAGGATTGCTTGAGCCTGGGAGGTCTAGGTAGCAGTGAGCCATGATGGTACCATTGTACTCAGCTTGGGTGAGGATTTGACATCCTATCTCAAATTTAAAAAAAAGAAAAGTTCAAGAATTTTCTTTTTAATAATTTTCTATTTTGACTATAGTCTTAAATTTTTAAAGTGGACTTTCTCTAGAAAGGAAAGTCTCTGTTGTCTGCTTTTATAGTACTTCCATTTTGAAGCACATGGGCCATGCTTATTTTATTGGGTCTATTGTGTTATCTTTTAGTTTAATCATGTGCTTGAAATGAATCATGTCATTTTGAAATTTCTCCATTTTTCTGGATAGATTAAGCCTACTTTTTTAGTTTTTCACTTTACTGAGCAAGTCAAATGACTTTTTTATGCAAAGGTTTATTTACATATAAGATTGTTTAATCACCTAAGGAATAAATCTAGATACATTTACATGTCATTTCACCTTAAAACAAATCTTTGCAATAGATAGTATGTTTTATGTTGAAGGAAATTGAAACTAGTGTTCAGAGAAGCCTTTGATTGTATATCTCATTAATGATGTTTCGTGCTAAGTATGGCTTTAGAACCTTTATGCTTAGAACTTCAAAACAGAGGTGATTGTAAATATTACATTACAAATATCAGTGTAAAAAGAACACTATAGTGTTACATTGGAGATTTCTTATTTTTAATTTTATTATTATTTTATAGAGATAGAGTCTTACTTTGTCACCCAGGCTGGAGTGCAGTGGTAAGATAATAGCTCACTGCAGCCTTGAACTCCTGGGCTCAAGCGATCCTCTCACCCCAGCTTTCCAAGTAGCTATGACTACTGGTGTGCATCACAACACCTGGCTTTTAAATTCTTGTAGAGATGAGGTCTCACTACGTTGCCCAGGCTAGTCTCGAAGTGATCTTCCTGCCTCTGTTTCCCAAGTAGCTGAGATTACAGGTAGAAGCCATGGTACCCAACTCCAGATTTTGTTTTAATGTCACCTGTAATATTTCATTTGCTATATTTTGTAATTACAATTTAGAATATTTTCCTCATATCTAGATTTGTGTAGTTTTAATGGTTTATTTGTTCTGGAAATAACAGTAAAAACTGATTATGTTTGATATTTAGGATCATTTCTATCAGTATAACTTTTTCTAGCAAACAACACGATAAAAAAGAATACAAAATTATGTTCGATTTCAGATAATAGGAGATAATAAAACTGTTTCCCATTACACTATCTAGAGTAGTGATTCTCAGATTTTAATTTCTTTAAAAGTAATCTGAGGGGGTACTTATTAAAAATGCAGGTTCCGACTCGGCAGAGTGGCTCATCCCTGTAATCCCAGCACTTTGGGAGGCTGAGGTGGGCAGATCACCTGAGGTCAGGGTTCGAGACCAGCCTGGTTAACATAGTGAAAACCCGTCTCTACTAAAAATACAAAAATTAGCTGGACATGATAGCGGGTGCCCTAATCCCAGCTACTTGGGAGGCTGCAGTGGGAGAATTGTTTGAACCCACAAAGTGGAGGTTACAGTGAGCTGAAATTGTACCACTGAACTCCAGCCTGGGCAAGTGAGTGAGACTCTGTATCAAAAAAATAAAAAAGAAAAAAGGTAGGTTCCAAGGCATTACTTCCCAAAATGCTGATGTAGCTGCTCTGTAGTAGGCTGGAAGAAACTGCGTTTTGTTTTAAATAAGCACCCTAGATTGTTCTGAGATAGTTGAAACACTTTGAGAGAGTTCCAGATTTAACAAGTCAAGATTCTTTGTTTGCTTCATCTTCTGACAGTTGATTCAGTCTTTTTTGCAACATTTATAGAACTCCTACTTTGTGCTGTGTACTAACTTCAACTTCGTGTGGCTCTCTGAGGCCTTTGAATTCTTTGAGACTAAGACATGCTTTTAAAAAATGGTCTTTGATTATACAACTGTAATACATGTCATTGTCTTACTATAAAATTTAAAAATATGAAAATAATTTACAATACTACTAGCAGAAACCACTTCTAGTAATTTTGCTTATTTTTGTCTTCGCTTTCCTCTATATGTGTACTTTTCGGAAAATCGGAAATCATGAGTAGATTTTTAATCAATAATTTCGCTTAACACATATGAGAAGTGTTTTTTAATGTTATTAAATAGTATTTTCATATGGGTCTTTAAATGACTGAAAAAATTGTTTCATTCTATAGGTTTCGATATTTAAACTAATTATCAGTATTACTGATGTTATTATGAAAATTCTTATACATACATTTTTGTTTTTATCTCTGATGATTTCCTAAAATTTCTGGTAAATTTCCCAGAAATTATATTAGTAAGTTGAAGTTTATTTTTAAAAATATTTTTAGAAGTCTTTGCTATAATTGCCATGTAATTATAATCTTTGTTCCCATTTACTGTTCCTCACATACCTCTACTCCACTCCCTTTGCCTACTTGTCCATTTTCCTCCAGGATTCTAGGGGTCCTGCCTTTCTGAGTTACTCTATAAGTATCCAAAGGAGTTGTGTTCAGAAATTATTTTATCAGTCACTATTGAGTTTGCATTTTCTTTAAGAGATTATTATAAATTTTGGCAGCATGTATGAAGTGTTCTTATTAAAAAATACTTTCCTGATTTTAACTTAGGGCTCTAGAAACACATTTCTCAGTAACTAATGGGTTTGGGTACTCAACATATTCTTTCCTGTCTTTCTTTCCTACCACTTCCCACTGGTGGCCAACTGCTGTTGATAGGAGATGGTGGGTGGGGAGAAATAAGGAGTATATTAAAGGCTGATGTGGACTTACAAGTGATTAGAAACTCAATCCATGATACCTGTCTTTGGCCAGTTTCTTTAATAATGTTTTTATTTACTTCAGGAGTTGACCTGTTTGAGTCCACTTAACTGGGGCTGTTTGATTTCTCCTTCCTTAGCAGTTGGTTCTGTTTAGGATTTCTTTTTGCGTGTGCGCTCTACAGGATGGTATATGTTCTCATATTCTTCTCCCTTACTGACTTATACTAAAAATACTGATTCATAACTATTTCAGATATAGAATCCACTTGATAATAGCTTCCATTTGAAGTTTATTGATTTAGACAATGCATAATGAGAAAGGTTTCTGTTAATTCATTAGCACTTTTAATAGTGCTAATTTATGTGGCACAATGTTCATTCTGTTTAAATATGGTGCTAAATCATGTACAAAAGATAGTTATATGTGATTTTTATAGCTAATGGTAAAAAGCTATGGCAAAAATTAATTGCCATTACTCTCTTCTTCTCTCAAGCCTACCCCCAGAACATTTTTTTAAGCCCAGTAAAGGGAAACAAGGTCGCAAACAAGTGATACCTGATTGATGTGTATGTATGCAAAGGATGATAGTAGTATTCATTTACCCTGTAAGGCTCCAAGTAGGTTGGTTCTCCCCGAGACTGTTGAGGATTTGGGAGGAGACGGAAAAGAAAGGAAATCCCAGGGCAGCCTCAGCTCAGAAGAAGATATAGAAGAACCTGGTTTTCGCTGTTTGTGAGGAAGGGTCCGTTTTTATGAAATACTGAAATAATGTTTCTTCTTATTACTAATCAGGTTAGATATTATACAAACTTGTGTTACATGTACCTCCTATGCATTGCCCCTCATGTGCATCTGCTGCTGTGCAAAGCATAGGAGAGAGAGAAATCAGATTCAAGCCGTGATAAGCAAATAGGTTATTACAAAAAAGTGAGATAAAGGGTCTGATACAGATTAAGTACAGGATCGTATGAGAACAACTCAAGTGGGGAATAGTCTGCAGTAGAAGCAGTTTAAAATAATGTCATGATGTATAATATGATGTAAACCACCCATGCATACATGGTTCTTAAAGGTGAAACAAATAAGAAATAAAAGCTTGAACCTTAGTACAAAGTGAAAAGCAAATAGCTACTGTACTTGGTCTTTTCTTGGAATCATACAAGTACAGATCGTGTGGATCCATATTACCCTTTGAATAGCATGCTGATCTATAGAATTTCATTGACAACGGACAAAGTCACTCTGCATTACTTAGAGTCTCGTCTTTTATGAGTTTGCATGTAGTGAATTTATCTCATAATGTTATTCTTTCTTACAGAAATTGGTTTATAGGGCTTCATGACAGGGATAACTGGTTCTGTAGAGACTTTCTACATTGGATGTGTATGATGCTATTTAAAGTGAATAGTTTATACTTTTTCATTATAATCTAGTTTAATATGTTTAAAAGTTTACTATGCTTAAACTTTTAGATTTGGGGGAAAAAGATTATGTCTATGCCAGTAACACATACTTTACTAAACATATTAATCATAAAATGTTATTTAATGTCATATAATCTCCATGTGTATCTCTGGACATATCTATAACAAGGTATCCTGACATTTTCTGCAAAACAGAGCTTACTTAGAGCACATATTAGAAAAGAGATCTTTTTTTAGGTGCTATTGAAAAAAATTGAAATAATTTCCAAATGAGTAGTAACTTTAACTTCTGAATCTTCACTATGAATTAGTTATATTATGTTTTTGTTATTTTTAATGTAAATACTGATTAATGTATATTTGTATTTTCTCTTTAAAGGATATGTGGGACTAGTAAACCAAGCAATGACTTGCTATTTGAATAGTCTTTTGCAAACACTTTTTATGACTCCTGAATTTAGGAATGCATTATACAAGTGAGTATTCAAAAAAAATTTATAAATAAAATTGATTTAATAATGAAAACATAGTTTTTAATAAAATTTACCTTCTTGAAGTTATTTTAAAGTTTGGGGCATTTCTCACACCATAAGATACAACTTCTTTCCTTACATAATAACGAAGATCTTGTGAAAAACAGGCAAGTGAAAAATGTGTGCAGAGAGAGAGTCAGAAGTCTATAGACAGCAAAAGGATAAAATTGATAAGATTTACATATAGGGCAAAAAGCTTCCCTCTCTTAAAGCCTTAACACTCTTTATGAAGAAATAAATATCTGCTTTTGAGAGAATTTGAATATATAATCCATACTCTCCTTCTACATCTCAGTTTAAGAATCCAAAGTTGTTTTTTTTTAACATGCAAGCTTTGTTTCTAATTAAAATGCAATACTTAGTTTGTTTCGTGTGTGTGTGTGCGCGCGTGCGTGCACGCACACACAGGTTTCTAAATGACTCCATACACATCAGATAGTTTAAAATGCTGTATGGCGGAAGTCTATATTTAAGTAAACCCTGAAGTCAGACATTTATTTTTATAAATATCCTATTATGACATATTTAATGCACCTTTGCTTTGTATATTTCCTTTAAGATTAACTCAAAATTTTTTAATTTTTAAGGATACTTTTAAGTATGAGCAAACTGATATTTTTCTTTTTTGTTACTTTCTAGTACCATCTTTAAGTTACTGTAAATATGTATTTATGTTATTTTTGTAACTTTTAATATTGCTGATTATATTACTCAAGCAACATTATATCACCCACCATTAGATTCATCTATCACAGGCTGGGCATGGTGACTGACGTCTATAATCCCAGCACTTTGGGAGGCCAAGGCGGGTGGATCACGAGGTCAAGAGATTGAGACCATCCTGGTCAACATGGTGAAACCCTGTCTCTACTAAAAATACAAAAATTAGCTGGGCATGGTGGCGTACGCCTGTAATCCCAGCTACTTGGGAGGCTGAGGCAGGAGAATTGCTTGAACCCAGGAGGCAGAGGTTGTGGTGAGCCGAGGTTTTGCCATTGCACTCCAGCCTGGGTAACGAGCGAAACTCCGTCTCAAAAAAAAAAAAAAAAGATTCATCTATCACCTTGTCATCTGAACTTACTTGTAGAAGTGATGTATTTGTCATTCTGTATGCATGTATCACCCTGTACTGTTTACATGCTAGGCACTTGGTGGATAGGGAGGAAATTAGAAATAAGATCTTTGTTCTTGAGTAATTTATAGATCTTTCTACCATAGCAATATGTATATGTTTGAAATAGTTTAAATAACATTTAAGGACAGCTAAATTCCCTTAGAGCTTAAAGAGAAGTGAGGTTATTGAAACTTGGAGAAGAAAGTAAGCTTCAGGTAGGTCATGAAGCTAGGTGTGGTTTGGCCAGGTGAGAAGAAAGAGAATACACTGCAGACAGGAGGCCTGTCAAAAGTGAAAGTGAGTAATGGTAAGAGCTACCTGAGTGTTAGTTAGTGTTTGTATCAGGTAGTGTTCTGAGCACTTTATATATAGACTCACTTAATTCTCATAGTAACTGTATGAATTTTATGCTATTATTATGCACATTTTACAAAGAAGGTTACTGAAGGCACAGAGAAGTAGCTTTGCCTGAAGGCACACTACTAGAAGTTTCACCTAGTATATGTGAGGATTCACTACCCTATTCTGCTTGTACACTAGCTGATGCCAATAAGCACAGTGTGTTGTAGGGCGCTCCAGGGATTAGCATAACTAGAGGGTTTTTTGTTGTTGTTGTTGTTTCTTCTTTTCTTTCTTTGTTTTTTTCTTTGAGCAACACTTTACCTGGATTTTTTTTTTTTTTTTTTTAACAACACTAGTTTTGTCAGAGTACTGAAGGATGAGGTTAATAGAGTTCAGAGCCTGCTCTCAAAACTAGCATGGACTGGATAGTTGGACGATGTGCCTATTTTGGGGAGTATGCATAGGAACAGGGATCCTGGGCACTTGTTTAACCATCTGTTTTAATACTCTGAAAATGGACTGTAAATTTATAGCACTGTAGAGGAAATTAAGAGCATAGCCAGGGCTATTCATCAGCAAACATATATTACACGTTTATTGTGTGCTAGGCATTCTTTTAGGTATTAGGATTACAGTGATGAGTATGACAAAGTCCCTCATTTAGAGCTTCCTTAGTTTTGTAAGCTCACTTCATAGAATCATGTGTGCCAGGTAGAAAGTAAAGCAGGGTAATGTGGAAAGAGTAATTGTCAGAAGAGAAGGGGAAGATCACAGCTTCAGGTAGTAGACAGGAAGGGCCTCCCTGAGGGCATTCCGTAGGAATAGACTTCACAGGAGCAAGCCTTCTAAAGATCTGTAGTAAGAGCTTACAAGGCATAAGAAGCCGGAAGAGTAACGGGTTTCGAAAAATGAAAGAAATCTAGAAATTCATTGTGATGATCCCAGTGAGTAAGGAAGTGGGAGTCAGACTTAGGGTCAAACAGAAAAGAAGGCCTTGAGATTGCGAGAATAGAGTGAAGTTTATAGCAGGCAGGGAAACAAAGCCTGAGGGCATTGATGATGTTTCTTAATGTAGAACTGAGAACCTCATTGAACTATCCACAGAGTAGCTAGCATAGGATAAATGATCCACAGAGTAGCGCTAGCGTAAAAGGGTAAACTATCCAGAGTGATAGCATAGAAGGATAAACTACCCACAGAGTAGTGCTAGCTTAGCGCCAGCGTAAAAGGATAAACTTTCCAGAGTAGTGCTAGCATAAAAAGATAGGGTTTTATTTTCTTCACTTTTTGTGTAGTAGCCAACAGAGAACCTGCCACTTTGATTTGGAGGCATGTACATGATGTGTTCAGTACATTATTTTAGGAAAGTTTATATAGTGCAGTGTACAGGATTGATTTGAAAGAGAACTGTGGAAGAATCTGTTATTAAACCAGGCATGGATATATTAGAGTCAGAATGATGATGGTGGCAGTAGTTATATTTCAGATCGAAAACTTAACATGGCTTAGTGACAAATTTTACTTAAGAGTAAAGGAAAGGAAAGAATCACATAGGCACCAAAGTTTCTAACTTAGGTGACTAAAGTAACAGCAAGTACCAGCAAGGTTTAAAACTTTTTCAGATATTTCTACCAGAACTAAAGGACATGTGGAAATTCAGTTTTATATTGCAGTAATTCCTCCCTACTAGTGAATTTCCTGCACAAGAAATCTGAGCATTTTCTGTTTTAAACAATATTTTCTCACAGTTACTAAGAGAATTTTTGATCTCATAATGTCAGTTGTAAGTACCCACTAATGAAGATAACCAGAAAAAAAGGGAGCTGGGGATTGAGAATAGAACAGGAGAGGATTCAAGCAGAAGTCAGGTTTGCATAGAGGTGTTTACAGGGAAGCCTTGAGAAGGAAAAGGTGAAATATATATCACTGACATCTGTGAGACAGAAGGTGCATAAAAAAAGGAGGATGAGAACAGAGCTATGACCTCTCAGTCCTAATGTAAGAAAAATATTGAACACTCTATGAGAAAGCCATACCCAAAAGAAAAAGAAAAGCCTTTTAGTATGTCTGTAAACTGCGAGAAAAATTAATGCACAAACCTTTTGAAACTAAAAAGTGAGGAAATAACAATCTTACTGCTAACTTAAGATATAGAATATCATTAATATTGTTGTTACTTGATATTTTGTCTTAGGTGTATAATATATTATGAATATAGAATTATATTAAGGACTTCTGTGGGTATATTACCAACTTTAGTACCCTAGTCTTCCTTCCTTCCATGAGATCTTAAGTTCTTCAGTTGGGAATTCACTTGTTATTGAGACAGTTCCTGTAGCTAAGGCTAGACTGCTGTTATATCATAAGTTTATGAGGGTAAAAATCTTACCTAGATTATTATTTTGTTTACTTTCTTATATTCCTCTTTAAAAGCATTTTATTGTGGAAAATTTTAGACATTCAAAAAGAGGGAAGTAGGCTGAGCACAGTGGCTCACGCTTGTAATCCCAGCACTTTGGGAGGCCAAGGTGGGTGGATCTTTTAAGGTCAGAAGTTCGAGACCAGCCTGGGCACCATGGAGAAACCCCATCTCTACTAAAAATACAAAAATTAGCCTGGCATTGTGGCGCATGTGTATAATCCCAGCTACTCGGGAGGCTGAGGCAGGAGAATTGCTTGAACCCAGGAGGCAGAGATTGCAGTGACCCAGGATTGTGCCACTGCACTCCAGCCTGGGCGACAGAACAAGACTCCATCTCAAAAAAAAAAAAAAATAGTGTAATGAATCCCTCTGCACCAGCCATTCAGCTTTGAATATTGTTAATATCAATCTTTTTTGTCTATAACCTCCACCTTGATTATTTGGAAGCACACCTCCATCACATCAGGGCTACTATTTCCCTGATTGCCCCATTTAACAGTTTGTTTAAATCAGGATCCATATGAGCTGTATGTTGCAATTGATTAATAAGATTCTTAATCTATTTAATTTGTTTATAATCCTCTTTCATATTTTTTCACCCTTGCAGTTTATTTCCTGTAAAAAATAAAGAAAAGAAAACTAATGTCATCTATCCTATAGTTTCCACAGTTTGGGTTTTGATGATTGAATGCCATAGTGTCTCATGTAATAGTATTCTTCTCTTTCCTTTATTTTTGTGAATTAATAATTAGGACCGAGGTTATGGTCAGATTCAGGTTCCACAGTTAAATGAGCTTTGCCTTTTTTTCGTGAGAACTTTTGCCTTGTTATGCCTTTTCTTGTTAAAGTCTAAAGTTCTTCTGAATTTATGAATTAAGGAAAGACTAATGTTTCATTAGATATTATTTTCAGTTAGCATCCAAACTCTGTATAGCTTCCAGGATTAAAATCTATTATTATGATGTTGATATTAATTATGCTTTTAAAGGATAAAATTATAAATAATGTCTAAATATTTCATTTTAATAGGTGGGAATTTGAAGACTCTGAAGAAGATCCAGTGACAAGTATTCCATACCAACTTCAAAGGCTTTTTGTTTTGTTACAAACCAGCAAAAAGAGAGCAATTGAAACCACAGATGTTACAAGGAGCTTTGGATGGGATAGTAGTGAGGGTACTAATTGTCTTATAATGATAAGTATTCTAATATTCAAAGGAATTCTAGGAGACAATAATATTACAAACACATTACACATAATTATCTTTATCTTAAACTTTTCATTACAAGTTTTTGTCCTAGATTTTCTTACACATTTCATAACTCTACGACGGAAAATAGCAACCATGACAAATATTGTCGCACCATAAAGCATATACTATTTAGAGAATGCCGCAGTCTTTATTTTTTGGTGTGTGATTGCCTTTTCATGATTGTCATGTATATTCTTGTGTTTTTTTTTAAATTTAGCATTATTTAAAGTAGACTTTTTAATATTTCTGCCTGTTTGCTTTTAAACAACAGATTGTTTCATTACATTAAGTTTATTGCTATTTCTAATTGAATTTTATCTTAAAATAGCTTGGCAGCAACATGATGTACAAGAACTATGCAGAGTCATGTTTGATGCTTTGGAACAGAAATGGAAGCAAACAGAACAGGTAATTCATATCTCTAAATCAAGGGGACTGTTTCCTAATAAATCATTCATTACCTTAAATAACTTTTATTCTGTTGGAATGTTTTAAAACTTGGGCATTAGTCTCATGGTTAAAGTACTCAATGGGGAATTGAAAGTACTGAGTTCTCATTTAGCCATTACCTGAGTTTATTTATAACTCATTAAACCACCCTAGACCTCAGTTTCTCATCTTTAAGGAAATTGGGCTGTATAAACAAGAAGTTCTATTTTAGCTCTAAAAATTATACATTTAAAAACTGTATATATGTTTTTGGGGGATGATTTTTGAACAGTGTTTTCAGATAATTACTAAGTAAATTATATGTCTTATAATCTGTAATGCAAGTATAGTCATTAAGCATTACCTTTATTTTGACCAATGAAGTATAGTCATATGTATTTGATATTTAGGATCCTCATTAATCTGACCCTATTCTTACGTAATGGAAAGAAGAGCAGGTTAGGAGTGGAAAGAGCATTAGATATATCATTAGGATGAAGAGTAGGGCTAAATGGGATAAGGCTCAGTACATGGGAAGGTTTATACTAGATATAGTAATGGAAGGTCACAGGGATAAAAGAGGAAGAGTATATAAGGCAGCTAGGAGGGTCTGATTTCTGATTGGAACTAGTGTGATGGTTTGGACCAGAGTTTTTCAAAATGTAGATTATAATCCATTCATAGTTATGAAATCAGTTTATTGGGCCTACAACAGCACTTTCAAAAAATGGAATAGATTACAGCCTAAGAGCATCACAGAGCATCACATAAGAGTTATGCACTGGGTTGCAGTGTAAATTATTTTCTTATGGTGGTTGCTGTACAGTATTTGAAAAACACTGATTTGAACCACTTCAAAAGTCCCTCCTAGGTGAAGAAGACGTAATCACATATGGCACAGTGATGAATGAAGAAGGCTTTTTTAAATAAGTGGTATTAGTTTAAGAATTGGTGGTAAATCCAATTTGAAGACTTCTAAATCCTGTTTGAAGAAATGTAAATTTATGAAAGAGGCAAAATGTAGAACACTTATCCTCATGCCTTTTCTTACCTAAAAGATAATGAAAAATTTTTAAATTCATTTAGAGATCTAGTTTCTCTCCATAGTCATATGAGGCTGTATTTTAGTAAATATGTAGATGGTACTGGGGGCTGTTCCTTCTTCGTAGGTCTGAAGCTATCCTTCCTTGTTAAATCCCTTTCTGTGGGTCCATTAAGATTAGCAGGGGCATTCCTACTGAGTTCCCAAGTTTTGGTACAAGACTCTTAGAGGATCCTTACTTAGGGAGTTACCTGCCGCCTTTGAGCCAGAAAAGCCCTAGTTAACTAAGTTTGGGGACTAGGTGAAAGATCCATTCTTTCAGGTGAGGATATTTTGAGGGAGGAGGATTTTAAAATTTCTTTGGAATTTCCATACATTTCAAAAAATTATGGTGTAGTATTTCCCCTTAAAATTGTTTTATGTATATTACTGAAAGCTAAAAAGTTTGATTTGCATCTTGAGCTAGAGGATATGATTTATACATCAGAATGTATTATTGTGAGAAGTGATGATACACATATGTAAGTTATAAAAGCTCAACCATTTAGCTGTATAATTATTTCTTTTCTTTTTCTTTTTTTCCAAGAAAGAGATATTAAGAAATAGCTCTATAATTATTAACATGCCTAAAGTGATAGATTAGGATTTACACTCATCTTAATGTAAAGATAATTTGAGGCTTAATGGTATAAGAAATTGGTAACTAATTTCATCAAAACTTGTATTAGTAATTGAGTTTTCACTTGATGATCAATGAAATCATTTATTTTTGCACATTGACTCAAATTAGTGTTAATCTAATTTTACTGATTTTTAGGTGATTTGTGTTGTTTTGATTTTTTTAAATAAAATTTTAGATAAATCTTTTATTAAAGTTTTCTAAGATTTTAGCTGTAAGTAGCAATATTCTTTTGTAAACCATTCTGTAAATTGCTACATATTTTAAAAACTGTTTTTAAGGAACACTTAAAAATATAAATGTTCTTATTTTTAGGCTGATCTTATCAATGAACTATATCAAGGCAAGCTGAAGGACTACGTGAGATGTCTGGAATGTGGTTATGAGGGTTGGCGAATCGACACATATCTTGATATTCCGTTGGTCATCCGACCTTATGGGTCCAGCCAAGCATTTGCTAGTGTGGTGTGTACCTTTCACCTGACTGCTTGTGTATCCTTACACAGAATACATAATAGCACAGTGGTATAATCTCTTGTAAGGTAAGTATCATCCTAGATACACCTTCTTGGGTCGTTAGTCATTCCTGCATTTAAACTAGCAAGATCTAGAAGATTTTTGACCCTTCAGTGAGTCCTAATAGTGCATGTATAAGAGAGAAAGTGAATGCAAATGTACTGCCTCATGGTTCAGTGTTTTATTCTTTTGGATAGGTGATTAGATGATTTCACTTTTACCTATTTTTTTTTTCACCTCTAAACAGTCTATTTTATAAATGCGGTTATTGTGACCAGTTTTTGCATTGGAAAGTACTTTTTTGTTTTGGGGGAATTGTTTTGATCCATACACTTTTAAAATTGGTAAAATTACCTCCTCTGGTTTTTATGACAGACAGACCCTATATTTTTAAAAGAAGCATCCCTATTCTAAATATTTAGTTTAAAAAAAATACATTGTAATAGCACAGACAATTCAAAGAATCAAAACTGTAATCACCTTAATTATTCATATACTGAGTATCTAATTGGGGGATTTGCTAAGATTTTCTCATTCCTCCTCTTGTCATCCATTTCTTAGTTGCTTTTTTTTCTAATTTTTTAATTGTATTTTATCTATACGTGTGTGTTTACTTATACAACAGGAAAAATCATGGAAGAACTTAAGTTGATATTTAAAATGCTCAAAAACATTTATTTGAACCTACCATGTTCCAGGGGAAGCTTTCAAAGCTAAATAAGATATTGTTGAAAAGTAGAGTTTCATTATATTTTATGTTTTGGTCTTATTTATATTGTTTTTAAACTGATGGTAGATTATAGCTAAAAATCAGCTTTTTAAAAGCTTTTCCATACTTCTAAAATAGTGCTACAAGTATGATTTAGTCCTCTGGCCCCTAGGTTGATTGATTCCTTTTGATTTTTTTCTCCTACCTTTATATGACTATCAGGAAATAATCAGCAATAAATTATGGAATCAATCAGTGGGAATCCAAAGCAAGCATCTAAATAAAAGACCTTTTCTGGGTAGAGTAAGATCAAGTCTCCTTTCCACTACTGTTTTTCATAGTCAGCTTCCTGAGTCTATTTGAAAAATTTTGTTAAATGTTTAGTACTCTCTTTTTAAATGGCCATAAAGTATGTTAAATGAGCTTTGGTTTGGGTGGCTAATTTTGATTTTTATTTATTTTTTAAACCTTATTTTGGCAGTTCAAGGTAGAAATGACATACTGAAAAAATCATTGAAAATTAACAGTTGTCTTTCGATGACTGATTTCCTAACTAATTTTTAAATATGGGCATTTCTGTGACAAAATATATTAGGGAAATATTTGGTAGTCCCAATCGATACGGACTGTTTTTTCTACCTTATCTATTAAAGTATTTTTATGAAAAAATTTTATATAGCCATTAGTTTAATTTTTAACATATTAATTGAATATTGAGGAAGCTAATTTTTGCTTGTTAAATCTTCTAATTGTGTATTCAGCAAATATAATTGCTTAGCTAAATCTTTATGTCATTATTTATTCACCTGCTGATTTGCCACCACTCTCTTAAGTACATTAATAGACACAGTAATGGAGTGATTTGGAGGATACTTCTGGAGATGTGAACAATATCACATTTCTAAATAGAATTCTCCAAAGGTAGTATCCTCCACTGATGATACATGGGTGTTAGTAGTGGTGGTGGTTCAATGGGAATTGGAAGTTGCAGCTGTGAAGCAGTATGTTAGCAGGTTTATAACACACATGCGCTAATAGGGCTTGCGGAAGAGAACTTAAAACTTTCTAGACTTGGCTGGAATCTCTTGAGGGAAATTACAGCAGGTGAAACTACCCAAGATAGGGGTTCTAAGGAGGATACTACCTTCGGAGAACTTTAGTTAGAGGTAAGTGATTTCTCATTATTTTCTGAATTCAAATCTATAACCTACTTTTCTTAGTCCACAAATATCATCATACAGCATCTAAAATTGGTAATGTCATTGCTTGCCATTCTGTATTTTGTTAATTCTATATGTTTTAAAAAGAATTTGATATGTTTTAAAAAGAATTTGAATTATGGATTGCAAAAATCAAGTTAAAAGAGATATCATAAAATCACTCATTCAGATTATGTAAAATTGCCCTGAATTTTAACTGGACTCTCTTGAAATTATTATTCTACCTCTATTAGTGGACTCTGGTATTTTCATCTTATTTAATATTTTAGATATAGATGTAGGCTGGATGTGGTAGCTTATACCTGTAATCCCAGCACTTTAGGAGGCTGAGGCGGGCAGCTCACTGGAGACCAGGAATTTGAAACCAACCTGACCAACATGGTGAAACCCATCTCTTCTAAAAATACAAAAAATGATTGGGCGTGGTAGCACACACCTGTATTCCCAGCTACTCGGGAGGCTGAGGCAGGAGAATTTGCTTGAACCCAGGAGGCAAAGGCTGCAGTCAGCCGAGATCGCACCACTGCACTTCAGCCTGGGAGGCTGAGGGAGACTCCATCTCAAAAAAAAAAAAAAAAAAAAGATATAGTTGTAGACATATACACTAGCACACGTGCATACACATACGTACACATTAATGGTTATATATTCTGTTTATTGTATGTTTTGTTTAGTGTACCACAATATTACGGGTTTAATTTCAGATAATTAAAGGTGAGGTCTTTTAAAAATTGAAGAGTTTTTTTTTCTCTCTCTCTTTTTAAAAATTTATTTAATGTATGTTTCTTTTTAGAGCTGGGGTCTCACTCTGTTGACCAGGCTGGTGTCAAACTCCTGGCCTCTAGCAGTCCTTCCATCTTGGCCTCTCAAAGTGCTGGAATTTCAAGCATGCACTACCACACCCAGCCAGGGTTTTTCTTTTTTAAACCTTCATCTAAAGTGTCCAAGTTAATTTATGATCAAATAAATTAACTTGAAACTAATAGGGAAGATTGAAATAGGGATGAAATTAGCACTCATCTAATTTATTACAGTAACATCCATAATCAATTTTTATGGTTGTTTTTCAGCATGATAACAGATTATTTTTATGATGAGTGCTGGGTGTCTTCTGCAGTTTAAGGAAAAAAAAAAGCTCCCATAAAGTAGGGAGGCCAAAAAAAGCCTTTCATTATAATATTTTTCTTTATTCAATAGATTTTTAATTATTATAACTGATATTTGTTAGATTTCTGATCTTCATTTTCCTCATTCAAGTAGGGAATCAATATTTAAAGGTTCTTCTGCCATTCTGTAAATCTCAGATCGGGTCCTGTTCAATGCTAGTCTGTAAAAGGATTTAATAGATATTCTAGGGAAGGTGTCCTTGATTAAATAGGTTTGGGAAACTATAACAATAATCCGCTTTGGAAAGATCATAGTTGCATATTATATTTTAATTGGCCCAGTGATTCCTGTAGTAGAGAAATTTGTTTAAATGTGTTTAACCTAGCATTTTCTTTCTCTGTGGGATATCTGTTAATATCTCAAGAGACATTAGGATTCTGAGGAGCATAATATGGGAAGCTCTACATTAGATTAAGGTGATGTAAGAATATCACTACTTTATTTATATTTATGTCCTTGGGATGTTAAGAGGGAGTGAGAATACTAAAATATGTGTTACAAATTCCTGTTCTTTTGCATATTTTTTATTAATTCTGAAAAATTAATATCAGCTGAAGAATTACTTGTATTCATCCTTAAATAATTTTGTTCTTAATGACTTAATAGATAATTAGAACCTTCTGTGTTCACTGACTCACTGACTAGATCAAAGTAACTTTGAATATGCTTATTGCCAAGCATATGTGTGAATGTATTAAATGAGATAGTTCTAAGTACATTCTAGTAATACATAGAAATTACAAATATAACTTTTTGTTGGTTAATTATGAAAGCATAATGTATAAGTTAAAGAAAAACAATGTAGCCTCATGTTTGACATTATCTAGGGAAGTGCTTTTTTATTTAACAGTAAAATTTTAGGCACTGTCTTTTCATTGGTATATTTTGTCATAAAACATTTATTTAGTGCCTTCTCTGTGGCAGACACTGTTCTAGGCCATTTTCTTTTAGGATACTTTTATCCTATTATTGATTATGTACGTTTAAATACCTGTTTATTATGACAAAAAATGTGTTCAAAAGTTTGATCAAAGTTTAGCCGCCTAATTTCATATAGTGACTTTGGAGAGAGAAGATTATATAAAGGGCTTGTTCCATAAATAAACATAGTTTAATGATTGTTTTAACGTTTTGAATGGAAAATTGTTAAATTAGTGTTTATGAAATCAAAAGCATTTTGACTATTTAATTTACACAAGTTTATATTAGAAGTCCTACCCTGACATAGCACGTGATTTGGATATTCTTATATGGCTAAATCAGCTGCAGAACTCATTTGGATAAAGGAGTGGTCCAATTTGTCCAAATATGTAAGCATCAGATAAAGAAAAATTCTTCCACAGACTCTACCCTCATTTTTCCAGGAATTTGTGTGGTTGGACATAGTGGGAACCAGTTTAAAAAGTGGGGACTTCTGCTTTCAGGAAGATGGAGTAGATGTACATTGCCCTATTCCTCCCACTAAAACAACTGAAAACCTTGAGCATTATATATAAAATAAACATAAGAAGACTGAAAGGTGGAGAGAAGGCATACACACTAGGGACCTCAGCACCCAAGGAATGACACGGTGGTGAGTTCCATGGGTTTTCTTTTTGCCTAATATATCCCAAACCTGGAACTGAAGAAGCTGGCAGCCTGGAAAAAACAATAGGCACAGACTAAAAACGTCTGTTCTCTTTAACTAAAGGAGACAGCCTAGCAAGGCAGAAAACTTTTAGACCATAACTGCTGTGCTCTAACCAAACACCACAAAAAAAAAAAAAAAAAAATGACCTTACCTCAACTTGTGCCTGCCAGTGTTGAGTGGGGAGCCTAGAATTTCACCCTCATAATGTTGTAACAAAGTTTCCTGACCATCTCGGCTGCTGGGTGGTTTCACAGAAGTCTGAGTAGGGAGGTAGGAGGACTTTCATCTCTGCCAGGCAGTAACAAACCTCCCCACCACCATCCCCGTTCCCCTGATTTTTTGTTGTTAGAGGCCATGTGGGAAGCCTGGCCTTCTGCCCCCACGTGATAGTAAGGAGATTCTCTGTTCCTTCACCACCTCCCAGGGGCGAGCCCCTCCTGCTTGTGGTGTCAGTGTAGGGGTGCAGTACTGAGATACTCCTGCCCCTCATAGCCAAAGTTTTAATGGCAGAGGCCTACTGAGCAGCCAGAATTCCTTTCCCTGCCCAGCACTAACACGGAGCTTCCTCCATTCAGGTGTCATCATAGGCCAAATGGGAAACCTGGACTTCTAATGCCATCTGGCACTAATGTGGCAGAGCCCTTTCCCCAGATGGCACAATGTCAAAGGAAGCAATTTAAATTAGAAGGTTTAAACATGGTCCAGAATCTCATAACACCCCAAATGTCCATGTTTCAATTTTAAAAATCACAAATCTCAATTTGAATTAAAAAAGAAAACCAGCAGACATAAACACTGAAATGACAAAGATGTTAGGATTGTTTGCTAAATACTTTAAAGCAGTCATCATAGAAACACTTCAGTGAGCAATCCTAAGCACACTGAAAACAATGGGAACATAGAAAATTTTAGGGAATAAATTAGAGATATAAAGAAATGGAAATTTGGAACTGAAAACTGCAATAAACAAAATTAAAAACTCAGTGGATAGGCTTAACAGCAGAATAAGAGACAATAGATCCAATCTGTGAACATGAAGATAGAATGATAAACATTACCTAATCTAAACAGCAGAGAGAAGATAGACTGGAAAAAAAAATCCTCAAGGACCAATGGGACTATAACAAAAGGTTTAACATTTGTGTCATTGGAATTTTGTAAGGAGAGCAAAAGGTATAGCAAAAGGTATGATACTTGTGTCATTGAAGTCCTGGGAGGAGAGCCAAAAGGAAAAAGAAAGCAGGTACAAAAAAATAATGGATGAAAATGTTCCAAATTTAGCAAAAGGCATAAACCTTCAAATCCAAGAAGCTGAGCAAACCCCAAACACAATAAGCCAAAATAATTCTACATCAAGTTCAATTATAGCCAAACTTCTGAAAACCAAAGATGAAGATAGCTTGAAAGCAGCAAGAGAGAAAAGACACCTTTCTTATAAGGGCAAAGCACTCTGATTTCTCACCAAAAATAATGGAAGCCAGGAGAAAGTGGCACATTTTTTCAAGTGTTGAAAGAACAGAACTGTCAACCAAAGTCTTATACCTCGTGAACATAGTCTCTAGGAATGAAGGGAAAACCAAGATGTTTTCAGATGAGGGAACACTAAGAGAATCTGTCAGCAGCAGACTAATCCTTAAAAGAAAAAAAAAAAACGGCTAAAGCAAGTTCTCTAAACAGTTAATGATAAGAAAAAGGCATCTGAGAATGTCAGGAAGGAAGGAAGGAAGAATAAGGTAAATCAACATATGAGTAAATAGAATAGGCTTTCCTTCTCTTCCTGAGTTTTTCTAAAGTATGTTTGATGGTCGAAACAAAATGACAACACTGTCCAATGTGATTCTAAATGCATGTAGAAGAGATATTTAAGATCATTATATTATAAAGAGAGGAGGTGCCAAGACATAAAGTGAGGTAAGGTTTCTATACTGAACAGGCTAAAAGAATGGCACCAGTAGACTAAGTTTCTTATTATATATATAAAATACATCCCAAAGATCAGAAACAAGATAAAGATACCCATGTAGTGGAAGTCCTAGCCAGTGCAATAAGACCAGAAAATAATGTAATTAAAAAGGACTTATAACCAGAATATGTAAATAACTCCTGAATACCTAGGGTGACCACTGAAAAAGAGATATATCCAAAAACACCATAGATAAAATAGAATTCAAAAAATTTTTCAGGTAACCCATAGGAAGGCAGGAGAATGGAAAACGAAACTAAAAAAATGACAATGGCAGACCTAGTTCAATGTAAATGGCCTAAATATACCAACTAAAAGGTAGAGATTGACATAATAGATTAAAAAGAAATGACCCAATAGTATGCTGTCTACAAGATACTCACTCCAGATACAGTCATGCATCACTTAATGGTGGTTATATGTTCTGAGAAATGCATTGTTAGATGATTTCATCATATGAATGTCATAGAGTCACACAAATCTAGATGGAATAGCCCACTACACACTTAAGCTGGATGGGGTGGCCTGTTGTTCCTAGGCTATATACCTGTACAGCATGTTACTGTACTAAATAGACAGTTGTAACACAATGGTAGGTATTTATGTATCCAAATATAGACACACTAAAGTAGAAATACAGTATAAAAAATTAAAAAATGGTACACCTATATTGGCACTTCTCATAAATGGAACTTGCAAGATTGGAAGTTATTCTGGGTGAGTCAGTGAGTGAGTGGGTGCAAAGGCCTAGGACGTTACTGTATATACTATACTGTAGATTTATAAACACTGCACACTTAGGTGACACTAAATTTATTATAACATATTTTTGTTTCTTAAAAATAAATTAGCTTACTATAACTCTTTATATACTTTTTGAGTATTTTTAGACTTTTTGATTCTTTTGTAATAGCTTAAAACACATGTTGTACATTTGTAGAAAAATACCTCCTTATTGTATAAACTTTTTTCTATTTAAAATTTTGTTTTTTACTTTTTGACCATTTTTGTTAAATACTAAGACACACACACATAGAGACACATACTAGCCTAGGCTATACAGGGTCAGGATCATCCATTTCACTGTCTTCCACCTTCACATTTTGTCCCAGTGGAAGGTCTTCAAAGGCAATAACATACATGGAGCCTGTGTGTCTCCTGTGTTAACAGTGTCTTCTTTCTTCTGGAATACCTCCTGAAGGACCTATCTAAGGCTACTTTATAGTTAATTTTTTTAAAAAAATAGGTAGAAGGAGCACCTAAAATGACAAGGCTGAGGACACAGTGGCTCATGCCTGTATTCCTATCACTTTGGGAGGCCCAGGTGGGTGGATTGCTTGAACCAAAGAGTTTGAGGCAATATGGTGAAACTCGTCTCTATAAAGAAATGCAAAAATTAGCTAGGCATGGTGCCACATGCCTGTAGTTCCAGTTACTTGGGAGGCTGAGGTGAGAGGATTGCTTTAGCCCCAGAGGCGGGGGTTGCAGTGAGCCAAGATCGTGCCACTATACTCCAGCCTGGGCTACGGAGCAAGACCCTGTCTTAAATAAATAAAACGACGATAAAAAAAAGTACAGTATGGAAATACATAAACCAGCATAATCACTTATTATCATCAAGTATTACATGTTATACATAATTGTGTGTGCTGTACTTTTGTGTGATTAGCAGCACAGTAGGTTTATTACACCAGAATCACCACAGACACATGAATGATGCGTTGCACTACGTTATAATGGCTCTGATGTCACTAGGTGATAGGAGTTTTTCAGCTCCGTTATAATCTTACAGGATCACTGTTCTATATACAGTTCATGGTTGACCAAAACATTGTTATGTGGCACATGACAATATATTGATACAGGCAGGTTGAAAGTAAAAGGCTGAAAAATGGTATATCGTGTGAACTTTAATCAGAACAAATCAGGAATGGCCATATTAGTATCAGATAAAGAAGACTTTAGAGCAAAGAAAATTACCAGAGACAGAGAGGGGCATTATAATAAAAGTGTCAAACAACCAAGAAGACACCAATCCTAAATGTGTATGCAGAAAATAACACAGCTGTCAAAATATATGAAGCAAAAACTGTCAGAACTAAAAGGAAAAAGACAAAGTACAATTACAGTTGTAGACTTCAGTCCCTCTCCCTCTCTTACTAACTATAGATGGGACAACTAGACAGAAATAGCAAAGATGCAGAACTCAGCAACACCATCAACCAACATACCTAATGAACATTGCTAAAATGCTTTACCAAACAGCAGCAGAATACACATCCTTTTCAAGTGTCCATGAAATATATACAAGGATAGACCATATACTCTGGACCATAAAACCTCAAAAACTTTAAAATCATGGAGTATGTGATTTTTTTCAACTATAGTGGAATCAGATTAGAAGGCAGGAAAATCATAAAACACTTGGAAAATAACACGCTTCTAAATGATCCGTGGGTCAAAGAGGAAGTCTCAAGGGAAATTTTAAAAATATTTTGAACTTAATGAAAATTAAAACATAACATCAAATTTTTTGAGGTACAACTAAAGCAATATGGAAAGGGAAACTTACAGTATTAAATGCTTATACTAAAGGACAGGAAAAGTGCCAAATCAGTAATCTAAGCTCACACCTAACCTGAGAAAAGAGCAAAAGAAACCCAAAGCAAGTAACAGGAAGGACATATTAAAGAAAAGCGGAGAAATCAGTAACATTGAAAATGGGAAAACAGTAGAGGAAATCAACAAAACAAAGGACTGACTCTTTGAAAAGACAATAAAATTGACAGATAGCCAGACTGACAGAGAAAAAGGGAAGACAGAAGTGTCCAGTGTCAGGAATGAAAAGGATGTACCTATAAATCTTGCAGATATAAAAGGGATCACAACAAACAACTCTGTACACATAAATCTGACAACTGTGATAAAATGAACCAATCTTTGAAAAGAACTCAGTAGGAATTAGATAATTTGAATAGCCCTATACTGTTAAGGTAATTACATTTATAATTTAAAACCTCTTGAAAAGGAAATTTCCAAGTTTGGATTGTTTGGATGCTTGTATCAAATATTCGAAGAATGGTGAACACCAGGTCTATACAATTTCTTTTCAAAAAAAGAAAAAAGGAGAAACCCATAGTCCTGTGACACTATTCTTACCTGATATTAAACCAAGACAGTTTTTAAAAAACCAATATCTCTCATATATATAGTTAGGAAAGTTCTTTCCAAAATACTAGCAAATTGAATTAAGCAATATATAAAAAAGAATTATACATTGTGATTAAGTAGGATTGTTTCAGGGATTCGAGACTGGTCAATATTTTTAAAAAATCAATGAGTATAATCTTCCATATTAACAGGTTAAAAAAAGGAAATTCATATGATCATATCAGTTATCAAAATTCACTTATGTTTTCACTTATCAAGATTATGCAGTTAACATAAACTCTAGCAATTGCACTCTTGGTTATTTACCCCAGCAAAAATTGAAATTTATGTTCACTTATGATAATAATGCAGATTGCAAGGAATAGAGTAAAATTTCCTCAACTTCATTTAAAAACATATCTAAAATATCTATAGCTAACATCATACAACATGGTGAGAGACTGCTTTCTTCCTAGGGAATGTCAGGCTTGTCTAGGCAAGGATGTCTGCTCCTACCACTCCTTTTCAGCATAGCCCTAGAAGTCCTGGCCAACACAGTAAGGCAAGAAGAGGAGATGCAATACTAAAGAAATAAAATTATATTTTTAGGTGATATGATAATCTATGTAGAAAATCCCAAGACTTCTACCAAAAAAGCCCCCTGAAATATGTGAGTTTAGCAAGGTAGCAGGATAAAAATAAACATAATAAATCATATTTCAAGGCACTAACAATGAACATGTAGAAAGTGAAGTTTAAAATACAATACCATTTATAGTTTTGCAAAAGGAAAGGTAGAAATCCAACAAAAAATGCAGTGGACCTATGTGCTCAAAACTATAAAACTTTGAAAGATTCTGTTGAATAAGCAAGGACCAGAAAGACAAATATCACATGTTTCTCACTTACATGTGGGAACTTAAGAAAAGAAAAAAAAAGCTGATCTCATGAAGGTAGAGAATATAATGATAGTTACCAGAGGCTGGGAACAGTGTGTTTGAAAGAGGGGGGATGAAGAGAGGTTGGTTAGTAGGTAAAAACATACAGTTAGATAGAAGCAGCAAGTTCTAGTGTTTGACATCAGAATAGGGTGACTGTAGTTAACAACAACATATTGTGTATTTCAGAATAGCTGGAACAGAAGATTTGAAATGTTCCCAATACAAAGAAATGGTAAATGTTCAAGGTGATGGATATCCCAAATGCCTTGATTTGATTCTATGCATGTATCAAGTATACAATATTATGTGTCAAAATTTGAAAAGAATAAGTAAATGGAGAGACATACTGTACTTATTAATTGGAAGATTCAACATAGTAAAGATAATTACATAGTCTTAATACAGCTCCTATCAAAGTCCAGCAAGATTTTTTGAGGACATACACAAGCTTATTTCAAAATATATATGGAAGGTAAAGGAACTAGAATAGCTAAGAGTTTTCAAAATGAAAAATAAAATGCAAGTTATCAGTCTATGTGATTTGGAATGGAATAGTACTTAGCCAAAAAGACTTACTATATGGCTATAGTAATCAAGACTGTGTGACATTGGCAGGGGGACAGACAAATAGATCAGTGGAATAGAACAGAAAATCCAGAAATAGATCCACACAAGTAGGCCTAGCTGATTATTGACTAAGACACAAAAGCAAATCAATGGAGGAAAAATGGTATTTCCAACAAATGGTGAGAGAACAATTGGACATCCATATCACAAAAATGAACCTTGACTTAAATAACTTTATTTAACTCAAAATGGGTCATAGACTTAAATGTAAAATGTAAGACTGTATAACTTTTAGAAAAAACATAGGAGAAAATCTTCCAGATCTGGGCTAAGCAGAGTTTTTAGATTTGGCATCAAAAGACAGTCTACAAAAGGGACAGTTAACAAACATTAAAATTAAAAATATTTACTCTATGAAAGCCCATATGATAAAGAGAAGCTACAGACATTTGCAAGCCGTCTGACAGAGGACTCATATCTAGATATATAAAGGACTCTCGAAATATCAGTTTAGAAAAATCCATCTAGACAATTGGCAAAAGACATAAACATTTTATCAAAGAGGATAAACAAATGTCTAATAAATACAGAAAAGACATTCAACATTTCTGGCTATTAGGGAAATGCAAATTCAAACCATAATGAATGTATTATTCTATACCTATCATATGGCTACAAATAATGATAGCATGGAAAGGTGGTGACTATGTAGAGAAACTGTATCACTCATGCACTGCTGGTGGGAATGTGAAATGTTATGGGTAATTTCTTATAAAATGACACATACAATTACCACAAACTCCAGCAATTGCACTCTTGGTTATTTATCCGAGAAAAATAGAAATTTATGTTCACATGAAAACCTGTGCACAAATATTTATTCCATCTTGATTTTTAATATTCAGTAACTGGAATCAGCCTGTATCTGCTTCATTAAGTGAATGGACTAACAAACTGTAGTTCATACAAACCATTAAATAGTACTCTGCAATAAAAAGGAACAAACTATTAATAAACACAGAAACTTGAATGAATGTCCAGGGAATTATTCTGAGTGAAAAAAGCCAGTCCCAAAAGGTTATTATATATTTTATGATTCCATTTGTGTAATATTTTTGATATGACAACATTTTAGAACTGTGGGACAGATTAATCATTACCAGGTCTTATGGATTTGGAGGGAGCAGAGAGGAAACAAGTAGGTGGTTGTGGCTATAAAAGGGTGGCATGAGTTATCCTTGCATAGAAACTGTTCAGTCTCTTGACAGATGTTGGATACATTAACCTATACAGGTGATAAAATTGTATAGAACTTAATAGACACATTCACAGACAGATGAGTTCACTAAAAATGCGAAAATCTGAATTAGGTATATGAATGTCAATATCATGGTTATGATATGCTATAGTTTTGTAAAATGTTTCCAGTAGAGAAAACTGGAGAGAGTGTACAAGAGGTCTTTCTTTATTACTTCTTACAATTGCACATAAATTTACAATTATCTTAAAAATTTCAATAAAAAAAAGTAGACGGCTTAGGTAAAGGTATATAACCCTTTTCCTAGTTAAAAAAGTAGTAAGATTAAAGTATATATTCTGGGAAAGACAGTTGAAGCACCAGAATTGCTTAGTACGTCAAAATCAGGAAATAGTTCTCAATGGTGGATCCACTTTCTTTTATGTTTATATAAAAATTGAAGTATTGTATTTTAACACTCATTTCTCTATTCAAAATTAAACAGATTTTAATTAATAGAGTAAGAATTCATATATACATATCAATGGCTAAGAAAAGGATTTATAGGCAATACCATTCCTTACTATACCTTTTGGTTTCACTGTGCCTGCTTATCTGCATTAGCTCATAAATCGAGATAACCAATATTATTTTCGGTTGGAGAACTAAGGATGTAAGATTTCTTTATGTTCGATCCTGAATTCTGAAAATTATAATGTAAAAGGATGCCCAGGCTGGGCATGGTGGCTCACGTCTGTAATCACAGTGCTTTGGGAGGCCAAGGTGGAAGGATTGCCTGAGCCCAGGAGTTTGAGACCAGCCTGGGCAACATGGTGAGATCCTGTCTCAAACAAACAAACAAATAAATAGATGTGCAGAATTACATTTTGCATAATATATGGGGGACAGTAAGATCTAGAATATGAAACTGTTGTCACTGGAATTATCAACATGGTACTCTGATTAAATTAAATATTCTCAGATGAGCAAAATAAAACCTGGTGTCCAAAAACTCAAGTAGAGAAATAGATTTAAAAAACAAAAACAACACTGGAAGAAATGAAATGGGAGTTCATCACATTCAGGAAAGAAACGAAGAAAAAGACAAAGATAATCTTGGAAGTGAAGGATAAATTACCAAATGCTCAAGAGAAAATAGAAAGAATGAAAATCTAATGAAGGACATTAAATGGAAATGAGATTTTTTTGTAAAAATACAAAGGATCTTAGAAAAAGAATATATAGAAAGAGAAGACCAGCAAAGGATGTCCAACATAACTGGAGTCTGTGAAGAAGAAAAATGAAACAGTGGAAAAGAATTAATAAATTATAATTCAGATAAACTTTCTGGGAATAAGGGAAATGTTAAACCTACCTTTTGAAGGACTTGAAATGATAAACTCTGAGATGTATTTTAGTAAAATACTAAAGATGAATTGAGACTGGGCACGGTGGCTCACACCTGTAATCCCAGCACTTTGAGAGGCTGAGGCAGGCAGATCACGAGGTCAGGAGTTTGAGACCATCCTGGCCAACAACCTGTCTCTACTAAAAATACAAAAATTAGCCAGGCATGGTGGCATGCACCTGTAGTCCCAGTTGGGAGGCTGAAGCAGAAGAATCGCTTGAACCCAGGAGACGGAGGCTGCAGTGAGCGAAGACTGCACCATTGCACTCCCCAATCTGGGCAACGAAGCAAGGCTCTGTCTCTAAAAATATAATAAATAAATAAATATGAATTGAGGCTGGGTGCAGTGGCTCATGCCTGTAATTTTAGCACTTTGAGAGGTTGAGGCAGGAGGATCCCTTGAACCCAGGACTTTGAAACCAGTTTGGGCAACATATTGAGACCATGTCTCTACAAAATTAAAAAAACAATTACCGGTTGTGGTGGCATGTGCCTGTAGTCCTAGCTTTTCAGGAGGCTGAGGTAAGAGGATGGCTTGAGCTAGGGAGATCAAAGCTGCAGTAAGCCACCATGGCACTGCACTCCAGCCTAGGTGACAGAGCAAGACCCCATCTGGAAAAAAAAAAAAAAAAAAAGATGAATTGGACTGGCAACACATTTCAGAAGAACAACATGCAAATTATGCCAACAGAGTGGCAATTTCCAGAAATTCAAGAAAGTACCAGCCAAGAATTTGATAGCCAGCCAAGTTTTTCTTAATTATGACAGCTATAAAATGACATGTTTGAATATTCAAGAACTCATTGGATGTTGTATCCATGAGCCCTTGAGGAGTTCATTAGAGGATGAGCTTAACCCAACCAAGAGATAATTGGGGCAGCTTCAGTAAAAGAACTGTGAGCATTTGCTATATTAAATTAAGGACTAAATACAAGGGTGGGAACATGGGTAGAAGAACAGTATGAAATGTTACATGTTAGACAAAGTACAAATAATACCACTTTTCAAAAGGAGAAGGGGGAGAGAAACAGAAAGCCGAATAAGATAAAACTGACAGACCAGACACAAAAAGCTTAAGAAAAAATAAATGTGGGGGCAGGGGATAGGTGGAAATTAAAGGGGTGTAAAAACACTATAAATGCAAAAGTAACTAGAATAAAACTATAAACCTTGCTACATACCAAAAGAAAATGTGAAAATAGCAAAGCATGTAGAGAAAGGAACACAGTAAATATTACATAATATACACAGTAATTACACAGTAGTGACTGACATAGAACCAAGCATATCAGTCATATCAAATATGAGGGGTTTAAATTGCCTATTAAAAAGATTTTCAAGTTGGTTCAGAAAGCAAATGTTAAAATTTGGTTTAGGCAGGAATCTGTAAGTGGATGCTAAAATCAAGGGTGGAAGATTTGGTAAGGCTCAGGATTTTTGCATGATCTCCTTACAGATTCTCCTTACAGTATCTCCTTACAGATTCCTCATTAGCCATGAGGGTAAAAATAATAACTATATAGTAGAGAGACTGGACAGTACCTTCACCAGATAATTAAAATTAATATCACCAAAGAGAAAGTTAGGTACATCATGGCCTGTGACTATGTTACCCTTAGTAGGGCACATCTTATAGTAGCCTAGCAAGGAACGTGTAAAATCTAATAATGAAGAATAGCAGACAAACCCAAATTGCATAACATTTTATAAAATAAGTGACCTCTGTTCTTCAAAAAATACCAATGTTATAAAAGAAAGGCAAACTCCGGAACTCCTCTAGATGAAAGGAATCTCAAAAGACCAAACAAAATCTGTGGCCTTGGGTTAGATGGAGAGAAATACATTATTAGGGTGATTGACAGAATTGGAATATGGATGATTAAATTACTTTAGCGATATTAAATTTTCCAGAATTTGATTACTGTTTATGTAAGAATATCCTTATTCTTGAAAAGTCATATTGAAGTTATGAGGCAAAGCATGAGGTGTGAACCTACTCTCAAATGGCTAAAACAAAGAAACATAATGTTGGGTTGGGGGAGATAAAGCAAAGTTAGCAAAAATGCTTAAAAGTTGACGAATTTGAGTAAAGTATTTGTGAGTTCTCTGTTCTTTAAACTTTTCTCCAAGTTTAAAAAAAAATTTTTTTTTAAAGATCTCTAGGTTTGAACTATAAGCCAGAGATCAATACACATACACCAAAGTAGAATTTTAGTTACATAATTTTCTCACTCTCCCTCTCCCCTCCTCCTTTGAATATTGAATGTTTTACCAGTTCAAATTACCACTTTGGAAAGCCTGCCATTTAATATCAGTCTGTATTAAGCTATAGATGTTATTTCTTTTAAAGCTTGTTTTTCTGTTACGTTTTTATAGAACTTGCCTTTTTTTTTTCCTTAAAATATACTTGATAGGAAAAAAACATTTTCTAAATGTGTCCTTTGACCACCAATAAAATGCATGGTCATGTGGGGAAAAAACCCAGCTGTTTGGTTTCTTCCCCACTCATTTCCTTGTGTTCTGAGAACAAAATGGGGGATCAGATGGGTTTAGACACCTTTAAATATCAATGTCTTTTCTTATTTTTATCTTGTTCCAAAGTGAGATCTATCAAACAATATGTAGACAGTAGTTTTCTAAGCGTTGCCAGCTATTTTGCAACTACAACCATTAAGTTCCTTTATCTTTCAAGGAACAGTTTGTTCTATATCAAAAGAAAAATATTTGAAGAACTTTATCTTAATAATTTCATTTCTTGGCCGGGCGCGGTGGCTCAAGCCTGTAATCCCAGCACTTTGGGAGGCCGAGGCGGGTGGATCACGAGGTCAAGAGATCGAGACCATCCTGGTCAACATTGTGAAACCCCGTCTCTACTAATACAAAAAAAAAATTAGCTGGGCACGGTGGCGCGTGCCTGTAATCCCAGCTACTCAGGAGGCTGAGGCAGGAGAATTGCCTGAACCCAGGAGGCGGAGGTTGTGGTGAGCCGAGATCGCGCCATTGCACTCCAGCCTGGGTAACAAGAGCGAGACTCCGTCTCAAAAAAAAAAAAAAAAAAAAAAAAAAAAAAAAAAATTTCATTTCTTTTAGTTTATGTGTAATGTAAACTAATATAAGTAGTTCTGCCTAGCCCATGTGTGAAGAAAAGAGAGAACATCAGATGAAATTTGAGATTATGCATCCAATCTTAGATGTTACATTAATGAATTTTTTAATGTGAAAAACCAATTGTTAAAGTAAAAATTAACTTTATACCCACTGATTCTTCAGCAGTATTTATACGAAGTTTCTTACTTCTGTTGTAATGCTGTATGGAGAAAAGAGAACCACATGGTTTTACTAATTTAACAATCCAGGAGCCTTATTATACATTTCCAAATGGAGGAGCAGTATCTCACACACACTGAGAAGGTTGCACAGTGTTTTTCAATCTTTATAGCTAGTGCAGTGGTAGATTACTGACTGATCCTAACTATGGTGATTAAGGATGCTTACATGATTTTTAAGTGTATGAAAAGTGTGAATTCTTTAGAGAGCATTGATGTTTACTGTACAGTTTTAAAATGCCTCCTTATATAAGAAGATTGAAATGATACTTGCAACTGTTTTTCTTAGAAGTATTGAATTTTATTTGAGGACTGAGGATTTTTTTTGAAAGATTATTTAGCCAAAAACTGCCATGTAAAGTCAATGAAAATCAGGTGTGACTGTGATACTGCAATACTAAGAAAGGCAAATCTTGAATAGAATGAAAATTTTTTTTTTTTTTTGGCTTAATCTTTGTAGTGATAATGTTATTTAACTGTTGATAATTTTCCTTGGTACATTTTGAGTTCCTAAATTTCTAACCATTCTACTTATAACTGTTTTGGTAATTGCAGTCTTTTTTTTATTCAGGATTTTGTCATTAATATAATATTTTAAGTAATTTTTTTTTCTAACTAGGAAGAAGCATTGCATGCATTTATTCAGCCAGAGATTCTGGATGGCCCAAATCAATACTTTTGTGAACGTTGTAAGAAGAAGTGTGATGCACGGAAGGTAAGTGCCATGTAGAGATTAATACTTAGGCATCTGAGGTAATATTCCATATTCAATACGGTCTCCTCTTTTTGTTTTTTGTTTTTTGTTTTTTAGGGCCTTCGGTTTTTGCATTTCCCTTATCTACTGACCTTACAGCTGAAAAGATTTGATTTTGATTATACGACCATGCATAGGATTAAACTGAATGATCGAATGACATTTCCTGAGGAACTAGATATGAGTACATTTATTGATGTTGAAGATGAGGTAAATATTTGTTAGTATAAAGTAGTTTTCATTAATCCACATTAGTCAGTCATGTTTTTGAAAGAGCTGTTTGGTAACAACACTGATGTTATTTAGACTGTTATCTTAATGGAAACTTCTTATTTTCTAATGCAGAGTTCAGTAAAATGACTTAACTTTGTATAAGCTTTTCCTGACTGCATAAATTATATTTTAAATATTCTTGCTTGATCAGAGTAACTTATGGTACTGTTTGAAAAGACAATAAGAAATCTCAGCTTTGGAATTATTTCTTAAAGTTGAGTGATAATCTTATGTTCCATAATTGTGTTGTTACTGAAACTAGTCTGCCGGTAAGCCATACTCATGTTTCTGATCCATAACAAATGCAGACAAGTGCCTATGATGGAATGAATGAACCAGCTGAGTAACATGGGCTTAAATTCTTGTATTTACTTACTATTTTATATTTACTTACTATTTTGTCTGTTTTCCTTTTTTAATTTTTTAAATTTGAAACTTTGTTTAAATAATTTAAGCATGGAATATTGAATGACACATGTAATGCTTATCAATTTCTTCCTGCTCATTGGCCTCCCAGAATTCTCTGGTTCCTCTATCCTTTTTCAATGAAAGATTTACAATATTCCACTCTATTGTTACGGAAACTTCTGATTTTATTATGTGGAATATTTATAATCACTTAGGCTAATTATTTCAAAGTGATAAATATTAGTCTCAGAATTACCTTGAAGCTTTTTTTTAATTGGAACTGATTACTGTAGTTATAAAGATGCCTTTTCTTAGGAGTTCAAAACTAAACATTCATTAAGTTTTATTTAGTACTATTAAGTACTATGAGGCAGTGTGGTATAGAAGAGCACATGTTTTAGGCCTAGCTAGATGTGAGTTCAAATTCTTGTCCTACTGCTTGCTGGCCTCTTGACCTTGGATAAGTCATGAAACCTTTTGAGCCTCATTTCCAGATGCCTTAGATGAAGTAGCTGCTCATTGAATGGTAACCATGATCAGATTACGTTTTGAAAAGTTTAAAGTAATGTCTAAGACACTTGTGCTTAAGCTTGGAAATCTACCCAAAGTGTGCCAGACTTTCAAAGGAGACATAATCTTTGTAGGATTTCTACTCAGAGATCGGTATTAGATTGGTCTTCTGAATATGCCTAATATATTTCTTTTAAAGGGAAATCTTTTCCAAAGAAAGAAAACTTATATATGAAGCTTAGTAGAAACTTTCTAGAGAGTTCTAGGTCTAGTTCTTGGGACAAGAAATGTTTTGGCTCAGCTAAAGGAGTTTCAGGAATTATAGTATCTCTTTGGACTTAGTTCTATAGCTGGATTTCACCTCCATTTTTCCTTGAACCTAACCTTCTTGAGAGATGAAAACTGTATACTAGATGTAGTACCTACTACAGAGTTCCTGGCGAAAACTTTGTGCTGATTGTATATTGCTTCGTTGCACTCAAGAACTTCTGTGCAAAGCCTTACACATTTCAAAAATAGAAAATTCTCAAATTATTTAAATAACATTTTTAGGGATGTATATAAAACATTAAAAAGAGGAGAAAAGATTGTTTGGGGTTTTTTAACAAAGAGAATTCTTCAAATTACATTTGTGTGAATGTGGTTTAAAAACCATAAAGTGGAAAAGTATAATGTTCTATAACTATTTCTACTTCCTGTGAAAAGACTATAAAGTTCTTAAAGATAAATGCAATGTCTTGTTTTTCTTTCTAATTATAATACCTGATAATTATATCACTGATAAACTGAGTTGAACTTTTTATTTTTAAAGCTATGTGTTGCTAGTGTTCAACTTTTTGTTCAAGAAAAGAGATGATATTCTTGTATAATTTGAGAACATCAAAAGCTCCTTTTGAAGCTCAGCTTCTCTGATTTTGTGGATTTTGCTAAAAGAAACAATAATTTCAACATAGTTTCAACTGTTATGTTGTAACAGTACACATAAATAAAGTTTAATAGAATTCTGAATCACTAATTTGTTGTGTTTAAAGTTTAAGGACATAATAGAAATCCTTTTAAAATACATTTTGCCTGTTTAATTTTACTTAAGGTCTCACTTTTTAAGAGAAAATAAATTTACTTAAAGTAAAATAGTTTTACTAATAATATGTTAAATTGTGTGAAAATATTAGCACTATATAGGTACAAAGTTTTGTTGAACATATTTGCGCTGTATTTGGTTTGTAACTAAAATAATTATGTCTTATTAAGAAATCTCCTCAGACTGAAAGTTGCACTGACAGTGGAGCAGAAAATGAAGGTAGTTGTCACAGTGATCAGATGAGCAATGATTTCTCCAATGATGATGGTGTTGATGAAGGAATCTGCCTTGAAACCAATAGTGGGACTGAAAAGATCTCAAAATCTGGACTTGAAAAGGTACCTTTTGTAGGCTGCATTTTTTAGTTGAAAGTGAGAATAATCTCTGACTTGCTGTATAATTCTGTAGCTGTTGTGACAAAGTTCTCTTTAAAAGAAACTTAATTTTTTAAAGTTAAGACTTCTCAAATATAGTTTTTTTTTTTGGTGCATGTATATATGTATGTGTGTGTGTGTGTGTGTGTGTGTGTGTGTGTGTGTTTATATGCATATATATGATTATAATTAAACTTCAAGAGAAACTGCTTACAAGTTGGAACATTAATTTTTGGGAGACCATACTGTAACTGTCTAAGCAAGCTGGATGGTATAGAAAGGATGCCTGATAGTCAAGAAACCACGATTCTGTTACCACTTTTGCTTTTAAGGTTGCAGCCAGCCTCTGAGAAAAGCAAAGTGTTGGGTTAGAGTCATAGATTTTTAAAAGTTTGGCCATGGAACACTTTATGAGACAATTAATAATGGATCTGATCTTTCTGAGTAGGAAATGCCAAAACCCCCAGGCTTTCTCCCCTGTCCTGTAATAGTCCTCAAGACACTTTCAAAAATGATACAGTTCTGTGGATTATCATTTGAAAACCACAGAACTGGATCATCTCTAGGGTAGAATCTTGCCCCTGTGTCAGTGATTTTAACGTTTTTTCAGACCATTTTTTTTCACATATGTTCTGTTTTATTGAGGGAAGGACTGTAGATAAAATGTCTTGAGCATGGTGTGAATAATAAGCTACTGAGAAGACCGATAAGTAGCTCAAGTATTACAGAGTCATTAAATATAGGGATTTTTAAGACAATATTTAAAAATAGAGTTTTACTTTCATAATTCTGTTTTTAGACAGAGGCCGTTCTTCTCATTATCACCACAACCTTTTACCTTTTAAAATTATCTGTTTCATTCAGGGCAGACAGTTGAGTAGGGATTGCTATGTAATGAATAATGTAATAAGTACATTGTAACTTAGTATAAAAACATGGCATTCTAGCAAGAGTTGGCAAACTATGGCTCAAGAGCTAAACCTGGACCCTTGCCTGTGTTTTTACATACACAGTGATTTCATCTGCAAATAAAGACAGCATTCTTCCTTTCCCATCTGCATGCCTTTTTCTTTTCTTGTCTCACTGCACTAGGTGGGACTTCCAATGAAATGTTGAGTAGAGTGGTAAGGGAGAACATCCTTACCTTGTTCCCAGTCTTCAGAGAAAAGCTTTCAATTTCTTACCATTGAGTGTGATGTTGACTTTCAGTTTCTTCTGTTCTTCTCCTATTTTGTTGAAATCTTTTAACATGAATGGGTATTGCATTTTTTCAGATTTTTTTTTTCTGTGTCAGTTGATATGATCATGTAATTTTTCTTCTTCAGCCTGAATTACATATATTGATTTTCAAATGTTGAGCTATCTTTGCATACGTGGGATAAATCCTGTCTTGTTATGGTGTATCTTTTTATACATTGTTGATTTGACTTGCTAATATTTTGCAGAGGATTTTGCATCTGTGTTCATGAGAGGCATTGTAGTTTTCCTTTCTCATAGTGTCTTTATCTGGTTTCGGTGATATCGGGCTCATGTAATGAGTTAGGGAATGTTCCCTCTGCCTTTAATTTTGGAAGAGATTGTGGAAAATTGGTATTGTTTCTTTCTTAAATGTTTGGTAGAATTCACCAGGGAAATTATCTGGGCCTGGTGCTTTCTTCTGTAGAAAGTGATTTTTTATATATATGTATATATACATATATATATATACACACACATGTATATATATATACACACATATATATATGTATATACACACATGTATATACATATATATATAAAATTGCACTTTAGGTTCTGGGGTACATGTGCAGAACATACAGGATTGTTGCATAGGTACATACATGGCAATGTGGTTTCCTGCCTCCATCCTGTCACCTATATCTGGCATTTCTTCCCATGTTTTGCCTCCCCAACTCCCTACCCCTTGCTGTCCTTCCCCTAGTCCCCCACAACAGACCTCATTGTGTGATGCTCCACTCCCTGTGTCCATGTGTTCTCATTGTTCAACACCCACCTATGAGTGAGAACATGCAGTGTTTCATTTTCTGTTCTTGTGTCAGCTTGCTGAGAATGGTGGTTTCCAGATTCATCCATGTCCCTACAAAGGACACAAACTCATCATTTTTTATGGCTGCATAGTATTCCATGGTGTATATGTGCCACATTTTCCTTGTCCATTCTATCATAAATGGGCATTTGGGTTGGTTCCAGATCTTTGCTATTGTAAATGGTGCTGCAGTGAACATACCTGTGCATGTATCTTTATGATAGAATGATTTATAATCCTTTGGATATATACCCAGTAATGTAATTGCTGGGTCAAATGGAATTTCTATTTCTAGGTCCTTGAGGAAGCGCCACAGTGTCTTCCACAATGATTGAACTAATTTACATTGCCACCAACAGTGTAACAGTGTTCCTATTTCTCCACATCCTCTCCAGCATCTATTGTCTCCAGATTTTTTAATGATTGCCATTCTAACTGGCGTGAGATGGTATCTCAATGTGGTTTTGATTTGCATTTCTCTAATAATCAGTGATAATGAGGATTTTTTATATGTTTGTTGGCCTCATATACGTCTTCTTTTGAAAAGTGTCTGTTCGTATCCTTCGCCCTCTTTTGAATGGGTTTGTTTGTTTGTTTTCTTGTAAATCTCTTTAGTTCTTTGTAGATTCTGGATATCAGCCTTTTGTCAGATGGGTAGATTGCATAAATTTTTTCCCATTATGTTGGTTGCCGGTTCACTCTAATGATTGTTTCTTTTGCTGTGAAGAGGCTCTGGAGTTTAATTAGATCCCATTTGTATATTTTGGCTTTTGTTGCCAATACTTTTGGTATTTTAGTCATGAAGTCTTTGCCTATGCCTATGTCCTGAATGGTTTTGCCTAGGTTTTCTTCTAGAGTTGTTATGGTATTAGATCTTATGTTTAAGTCTTTAATCCATCTGGAGTTAATTTTAGTGTAAGGTGTCAGGAAGGGGTCCAGTTTCTGCTTTCTGCACATGGCTAGCCAGTTTTCCCAATACCATTTATTAAACAGGGAATCCTTTCCCCATTGCTTGTTTTTGTCAGGTTTGTCAAAGATCATATGGTTATAGATGTGTGGCATTGCCTCCGAGGCCTCTGTTCTGTTCCGTTGGTCTATACCTCTGTTTTGGAACCAGTGCCATGCTATTTTGATTACTGTAGCTTTGCAGTATAGTTTGCAGTCAGGTAGAATGATGCCTCCAGCTTTGTTCTTTTTGCTTAGAATTGTCTTGGCTATGTGGGCTCTCTTTTGGTTCCATGTGAAGTTTAAGGTGGTTTTTTCCAGTTCTATGAAGAGGGTCATAGGTAGCTTGATGGGGATAGCGTTGAATCTATAAATTACTTTGGGCAGTATGGCCATTTTCACAATATTGGTTCTTCCTAACCATGAGCATGGAATGTTTCTCCATCTGTTTGTGTCCTCTCTTATTTCCTTGAGCAGTGGTTTGTAGTTCTCCTTGAAGAGGTCCTTTACATCCTTTGTTAGTTGTATTCCTAGGTATTTTATTCTCTTTGTAACAATTGTGAATGGCAGTTCATTCTTGGTTTGACTCTCTTTAAGTCTGTTACTGGTGTATAGGAATGCTTGTGATTTCTGCACATTGATTTTGTATCCTGAGACTTTGCTGAAGTTGCTTATCAGTTTCAGGAGACTTTGGGCTAAGACGATGGGGTCTTCTAAATATACAATCATGTCGTCTGCAAATAGAGACAATTTGACTTCCTCCTTTCCTAATTAAATGCTCTTTATTTCTTTTTCTTGCCTGATTGCTCTGGCTAGAACTTCCAATACTATATTGAATAGGAGTGGTGAGAGAGGGCATCCTTGTCTAGTGCCAGATTTCAAAGGGAATGCTTCCAGTTTCTGCCCATTCGGTATGATATTGGCTGTGGGTTTGTTGTAAATAGCTTTCATTATTTTGAGATGAGAGTTTTTATCATAAAGAGCTGTTGAATTTTGTCAAAGGCCTTCTCTGCATCTATTGAGATAATCATGTGGTTTTTGTCTTTGGTTCTGTTTATGTGGTGGATTACATTTATAGACTTGCGTATGTTGAACCAGGCTTGCATCCCCAAGATGAAGGCTACTTGATCGTGATGGATAAGCTTTTTGATGTGCTGTTGCAATCGGTTTGCCAGTATTTTATTGCAGATTTTTGCATCGATGTTCATCATAGATATTGGCCTGAAGTTTTCTTTTTTTGTTGAGTCCTTGCTGGGTTTTGGTATCAGGATGATGTTGGTCTCATAAAATCATTTGGGAAGGATTCCCTCTTTTTGGATTATTTGGAATAGTTTCAGAAGGAATGGTACCAGCTCCTCTTTGTATGTCTGGTAGAATTCAGCTGTGAACCCATCTGGATATGGGCTTTTTTTGGTTATAGGCTATTAATTGCTGCCTCAACTTCAGCCCTTGTTATTGGTCTGTTCAAGCTTTCATCTTCTTCCTGGTTTAGGCTTGGGAGGGTGCAAGTGTCCAGGAATTTATCCATTTCTTCCAGGTTTACTGGTTTATGTGCGTAGAGCTGTTTGTAACAAGTAATCTCTGATGGTAGTTTGTATTTCTGTGGAATCTGTGGTGATATCCCCTTTATCATTTTTTATTGCATCTATTTGATTCTTCTCCCTTTTCTCTTTTATTAATCTGGCCAGCAGTATGTCTATTTTGTTGATCTTTTCAAAAAACAAGCTCCTGGATTCACTGATTTTTTTGAAGGGTTTTTTGTGTCTATCTCCTTCAGTTCCATTCTGATCTTAGTTATTTCTTGTCTTCTGCTAGCTTTTGAGTTTTTTTGATCTTGCTCCTCTAGCTCTTTCAATTTTGATGATAGGGCGTCGATTTTAGATCTTTCTTTGCTTCTCATGTGGGCATTTATTGCTATAAATTTTCCTCTAGACACTGCTTTAAATGTGTCCCAGAGATTCTGGTACGTTTTGTCTTCATTCTCATTGGTTTTGAAGAACATCTTTATTTCTGCCTTCATTTCATTGTTTATCCAGTCAACATTCAGGAGCTAGGTGTTCAGTTTCCATGAAGTTGTGCACTTCTTAGTGAGTTTCTTAATCGTGAGTTCTAATTTGATTACACTGTGGTCTGAGAGACTGTTTGTTATGATTTCCGTTCTTTTGCATTTGCTGAGGAGTGATTTATTTTCAGTTATGTGGTCAATTTTAGAGTAAGTGTGATATGGTGCTGAGAAGAATGTATATTCTGTGTATTGGGGGTGGAGAGTTCTATAGATGTCTATTGGGTTTGCTTGATCCAGATCTGAGTTCAAGTCCTATATATGCTTGTTAATTTTCTGTCTCGTTGATCTGTCTAATATTGACAGTGGAGTGTTAAAGTCTCCCACTACTATTTTGTGGGAGTCTAAGTCTCTTTGTAGGTCATTAAGAACTTGCTTTATAACTGTATATTTAGAAGACCCCATCATTTGTTATGATTTCTGTTCTTTTGCATTTGCTGATGAGTGATTTACTTCCAATTACGTGGTCAATTTTAGAGTAGGTGTGTATATTCTGTGGATTTGGAATGGAGAGTTCTGTAAATGTCTATTAGGTTTGCTTGGTCTAGATCTGAGTTCAAGTCCTGGATATCCTTGTTAATTTTCTGTCTCATTGATTTGTCTAATATTGACAGTGGAGTGTTAAAGTCTCCCACTGTTACTGTGTGGAGTCTAAGTCTTTTGTAGGTCATTAAGAACTTGCTTTATGTATCTGGGTGCTCCTGTATTGGGTACGTATATATTTAGGATTGTTAACTCTTCTTGTTGCATTGATCCTTTTACCATTATATAATACCCTTCTTTGTCTCTTGATCTTTGTTGGTGTAAAGTCTATTTTATCAGAGACTAGGATTGCATCTCCTTCTTTTTTTTTACTCTCCATTTGCTTGATAAATCTTCCTCCATCCCTTTATTTTGAGCCTGTGTATATCTTTGCAAGTGAGATGGGTTTCCTGGATACAGCACACTGATGGGTTTTGACTTTTTATCCAATTTGCCAGTCTGTGTCTTTTGATTGGAACATTTAGCCCATTTACATTTAAGGTTAATATTATGTGTGCATTTCACCCTGCCATTTTGATGCTAGCTGGTTGTTTTGCTCATTAGTTGATGCAGTTTCTTCATTGTGTCAATGGTCTTTACAATTTGGTACGTTTTTGGAATGGCTGGTACTGGTTGTTCCTTTCAATGTTTAGTGCTTCTTTCCAGAGCTCTTGTGAGGCAGGCCTGGTGGTGATGAAATCTCTGAGCAATTGCTTGTTTGTAAAGGATTTTATTTCTCCTTTGCTTTTGAAGCTTAGTTTGACTGGATATGAAATTCTAGGTTGAAAGTTCTTTTCTTTAAGGATGTTGAATATTGGCCCCCACTTTCTTCTGGCTTATAGGGCTTCTGCTGAGAGATCCGCTATGAGTCTGATGGGCCTCCCTTTGTGGGTAACCCGACTTTTCTCCCTGGCTGCCCTTAGCATTTTTTCCTTCATTTCAACCCTGGTGAATCTGACAGTTATGTGCCTTGAGGTTGCTCTTCTTGAGGAATATCTTTGTGGTGTTCTCTGTATTTCCTGGACTTGAATATTGGCCTGCCTTGCTAGGTTGGGGAAGTTCTCCTGGATAATATCCTGAAGAGTGTTTTCCAGCTTGTATTCATTCTTTCCATCACATTCAAGTACACCTATCAAACGTAGATTAGGTCTTTTCACATAATCCCATATTTCTTGGAGGCTTTGTTCATTTGTTTTTACTCTTTTTTTCTCTAATGTTTGCTTCTCATTTATTTCATTGAGTCAGTCTTCAGTCTCTGATATCCTTTCTTCTGCTTGGTCAATTGAGCTATTAAAACTTCACGAAGTTCTCATGTTGTGTTTTTCAGCTTCATCAAGTTGTTTTTATTCTTCTCTAAGCTGTTTATTCTTGTTAGCATTTCCTCAAACCTTTTTTCAAGGTTCTTAGTTTCTTTGCATTGGGTTATAACATGTTCTTTTAACTCCGAGAAGTTTGTTATTTTCCACCTTCTGAAGCCTGTTTCTGTCAATTCATTAGACTCATTCTCCATCCAGCCTTGTTCCCTTGCTGGTGAGGAGTTGTGATCCTTTGGAGGAGGAGAGGTCTGGTTTTTGGTGTTTTCATCCTTTTTGTGCTGGTTTCTCCCATCTTTTTGGATTTATCTACCTGTGGTCTTTGTATTTGGTGACTTTCAGGTGGGGTCTCTGAGTGAACATCCTTTTTGTTGATGATGAAGTTATTTCTTTCTGTTTTTTAGTTGTCCTTCTAAAAGTCAGGCCCCTCTGCTGTAGGACTGCTGGAGGTCCCCTCCAGACCCTGCTTGCCTGGGGATCACCTGCGGTGGCTGCAGAGCAGTAAGGGTTGCTGCAGGTTTCTTCTTCTTTTATTTTTGTCCCATAAGGGTACCCGCCAGTTGTCAGCCTGAGCTCTCCTTTATGATGTGTCTCTTTGAATATACGGGGGTTGGGGAGCTGCTTAAGGAGACAGTCTGTCCCTTATAGGAGCTCAGGTGCTGAGCTGTGAGCTCTGTTGTTCTGTTCAGAGCTGCTGGTTAGGTACCTTTAAGTCTGCTTCAGCAGAGCACATAACCACCTTTTTTCCCTGGTGCTCTGTCCTGGGAAGGTGGGGCTTTATTTGTAAGTTCCTGACATGCTACTGCCTTTTTTCAGAGATGCCCTGTCCAGCAAGGAGGTAGCTAGTCACATTCTGCCAGCAGAGGCATTGCTGAGCTCCGTTGGCTCTGCCCAGCTGCTGTGTGAACTTCCTTGTGGTTTTGTTTATAGAGCTATAATTAGAACTGCCTCAGTAATGGCAGACGCCCTTCCCCCTCCAGAGCTGGACCGTCCCTTGTCCAGCTGTGCTTGCTGTGAAATTCTCAATCTGGAGTGTTTCAGATTGCTGGTCTTTTTAGGGGTGGGACCCCCCCGCCCTGAGCCAGATCACCTGGCTCCCTGTTTCAGCCCCTTTTTTTCAGTTGAATGGGTGACTCTGTCTCTCAGGCATTCCAGCTGCCAGTTGAAATGGCACCCAGATTTGTGTGAGTTTTTGTGTGGAGACCCACTGTGCCAGCTGAAACAGCCATGCTGGAGACTCGTGGCACTTTTCTGCCTGGGAATCTCCTGGTCTGTGGGCAGTGAAAACTCATTTGGAAATGAGGTGATCACTCACCCTCTGCGTTCTCGCTGGGAACTGCACTCCAGAGCTGTTCCCATTCGGCCATCTTGGATCGTCTCCTAAAAAGTGATTAATTATTTATTTAATTTCTATAATAGATATAGGCCTTTTCAGGTTACCTCTTTCTCCTTTTTGAGTTTTGGTGGTTTTTAAGAAGTTGGTGCATTTTATCTAAGTTATCAAATTTGTGGGCATAGAATTGTTCAAAGTATTTCTTTATTGTCCTTTTAATATAAGGATGAACCTTCTTTTATTTCTGATATTGACAATTTGTGTTTTTTTTTTCCTTAGGCTTGAGATTGACTAACTGTATGGCATTTTTTTCTTCCAAAGGACCAGCTTTTGGTTTTGTTCATTCACTTTTTCTGTTGTTTTTCTATTTTCAATATTGGTAAGGATTGCATTAAACCTGTAGATCACTTTGTAGTCTGACATTCTAAACCATATTAAGCCTTCAAGTTCATGAACACAGGATATCTTTCTATTTATTTGTGTCTTTAATTTCTTTCCTTGATGTTTCGTGGTTTTTTTCAGTATATGAGTCTTCTGCCTCCTTGGTTAAATTTATTCCTAAGAATTTTATTCTTTTCGATGCTATGATAAATGGAATTGCTTTCTTAATTTTCTTTTTGGATTGTTAGTGTTAGGGTAACGATAAATTGTTAGTATTTAGAAATGCAACAGATTTGTGAATGTGTTGATTTTGTATCCTGCACTTTGCTGAATTTACTTGTTAGGTTTTTTTTTTTTTAATGTGGAATCTTTATTTTCTACATACAAGATTGTCATTTGTGAACAGAAATAATTTTTCTTCTTTCTTTCATATTTGGATTCCTTTTAATTCTTACTCTTGCCTGATTGCTCTGGCTAGGACTTCCAGTACTATGTTGAATAGAAGTGATATGAATGAGCATCTTTGCTTTGTTCCTGATCTTAGAAGGAAAGCTTTTAGTTTTTCACCATTTAATGTGATGGTAGCTGTGGGTTTTTCATATAAGGCTTTCATTGTGTTGAGATAATTTCCTTCTATTCCTAGTTTGTTGAGTGTTTTTATCATGAAAGGATGTTTAATTTTGTCAGATGCTTTTTCTTTATCAATTGAAATGATCCTGTGGTTTTTTTCATTCCGTTAATGTGGTGTTATTACATTGATCACTTAGGCATGATCTGTAGTCCTTTAATGTGTTATTGAAGTTGGTTTGCTAGTATTTTGTTCAGAATTTATGCATGAATATTCATCAAAGAGATATTGTTCTATAGTTTTTAGTATCTTTGTTTAATTTTGGTGTCAATGTCATGCTGACCTCATTTGTATGAGTTTGGAAGATTTTCCCTTTTTATGTTTTCAGAAAGTTCTAGAAGGATTGCTGTTAATTCTTCTTTAAATGTTTGATAAAATTCTGTAGCAAAGCCACCTGGTCCTGGGCTTCTCTTTGTTGGGAGGTTTTTGATTACTGATTCAATCTCCTAGTAATTATAGATGTGTTCAGATTTTTTATGTCTTCTTGAGTCAGGCTTCATTAGCTGTATGTTTGTAGAAATTTATCTGTTTCTTCTAGGGTATCTAATTTGTTGGCATACAGTTGTTCATAGTAGTCTCTTAGGAACCTTTTTCTTTCTGTGGCATCAGTATAATGTCTCCTCTTTCATTTCTGATTTTTGTTATTTTAGTCTTGTCTCTTTCTTAGCCTAGCTAAGGGTTTGTTAACTTTGTTGATCTTTTCAAAAAGCTAACTCTTAGTTTCATTATTTTTTTTCTATTCTCTATTTAATTTCTGCTCTAATCTTTATTTCCTTTCTTCTGCTATTTAGTTTTCTTCTTCTTCTTCTTCTTTTTTACATCCCCTCTCCCCAACTTAGTTTGTTCTTCTATTTCTAGTTCCTTAAGGTATAAAGTTAGATTGTTGATTTTAGATGTTGTCTTCTTCATCTTCTTTTTTTTTTTTTTAATGTAGGCATTTACATCTATAAACTATCCTTTTTTGCTGCATCCCATAAGTTTTGGTATGTTATGTTTTTGTTTTCATTTTTCTCAGTATATATTCTAATTTCCTTTGTGGTTTCTTCTTTGACCCATTGGTTGTTTAAGAATGTGTCGTTTAAAACAATTTACAGGTATTTGTGAATTTTCTAGTTTTCCTTTTACTATTGATTTCTAGTTTCTCTCCTTTACTTTTAAAAAATTATTTCTCTGGATACAGAATTCTAAGTTGGTGGTAATTTTTCTTTCAACATGAAATATTTCACTACACTCTCCTTGCTTACGTGGTTTATAATGAAAAGTGTACTATAACTCTTATCCTTGTTCCTTTATAGGTAAGGTGTTTCCCCCGCCGCCTCTCATGCAGGTTTTTTTTGTCTTTGATTTTGTTCAGTTTGAACGTGATATGCCTAAACATGGGAGTTTTTGTTTGGTTTTTGTTGTTGTTTTGGTTTTTGCTTTATTGGGCAGGGTGGGTATTTATTCTGTTTGGTGTTGATCTTCCAGGTCTGTTGTTTAGTGTTACCATTTTTGGTAAATAAAAATTTATTGGAACACAGTCACTCTAGTTGTTTACATATTGTATATGTCTGGTTTGGTACTATAATGACAGAGTTGAGTAGTTGTGACAGAAACCATATGTCCCAGAAAGCCTAAAATACTCACTATTTGACCCTTGCATTAGTGGATCAAATAATTTACATTTTAGTTCTCATTTGCCATTAATAAACTGTATCACTTTGGGCAAATCATTTAATTTGTGTGTCTTTCACTTGCTACGTTTTGGAGGAATTTGGACTAGATGCTTTCTCTTCTACTCAGATCTAGAAATTTATACTTCTGTTTGCTAGTACCATGTTTGAAGATGTAACCCCTTTTTATTAAGAGTAATGTATTGCTTTGTTAAATAGTATTAAAAGAGAAGAAAATGTCAGGATATGTTTTTATGTAATTTTATTTACAAATTATGCTAGATTTGGATGATGGCACTTTACTTTCCTGCCTACTTTTTAGCAATGTATTTGTGATTTGAAACTAAAATTATGATATTTGAGAACCCTTAACTCTGTCATAACTGTATTATTTTTGCTTTAAAATGTGTTATATACAATTCTAATTTGGAAGGCGATTCAGTCTTCTGAATATACCACAATTATTGTCATCTAGAAGTTGCTACTATTAGAATTTTCCAGGAAAATAATTATTTTGGCTTTGATCATTGTGATGAAACTTAAAAAATGTATAGATGTTGATTTGTAGGCTTTTTCTGTATTTTATTTTTAAATGGGGGACTGCTTATCATAAGATACTGTTCATATCATTCAGTTATATCAGAATTTTGTCTAGTGTATTACCATATTCAAAGCATTTTAATTTAATAACCTGGTGTTACCACATTTCATAAGTTTTTAAATGCTTTAAACACACCTTTTGGATTGCAAATAAATTCTGAAACTTCCCGTCTGTCACCACTGTGATTTATTTTAGTTTTAGGAATAAAATTTGAACGACATAAACAAGTTTTCAGACATTTTCAAAATTTGTTCTAGAAATTTCACTATTAGCAATATATTGTGGTCAGTTTAAAGTTGTTTTAAGATAAATTGGAATGTCTTGAAAGTTCTAGAAGGCTCTAAAATGCTTTTTAGGCAAAGAAGAAAGAAGACAAACCCTAGTACTTGTAGAAAAGTAAATAAAATAAAGCTTGTCTGTCATAAACAGGGGAATCTTCTTATGTCAAACTACCTTTTTAACCTCCTTTCCTTCTCTTGTTTCTGTCTGCCTACCTGTTCTTTTTTTTGTGTTAGAGTTACTGGTCTGCAAAGTCTTCAGTATCACAAACTGTCTTAGGAGTTGTCCTAAAAACAAGTCATTATAAATGACCTCTTTTTTTAAACAAGTTGCCTCTTTTCTCCTGTTTTCTTCCACAAATACTTGTTTGCTTAAAATAATCTTTACTTCCAAACTTTAAAGAATTATTTGCATAACAGGAAGCTAAAGAAATAATTTTAATTTATTGTAGATATAGTATAATTCAGGATTCATTCTTAATATAAGAGAGAGATAAAATTAGTAGATCATGACATCTCAGATAATGTATGAATACATTAGAAGATGTTTCAAATAATTATATTCCTCAGCTCTTTTGCAAAGGAAATAGACTTTGAATAAGAAACAGTATGTTACTAGGAATTTCTTTTGTCAACTGTGCATTTTAGAACAGAGTTTTAGTTAGCATCTGTTTCTGAAATGTTAGACTATTATTTAATTTTTACATATATAAGTTTATAGATATATATATAGTTTCAAAGGTTATAGCATAATTAAAATGTGAAAGAATACACCGATGAAACTTGTGTAACTTGTGGTATATACAGTTATTTGGTAACTTGCCATTTTTGTTTTACCTTAGGGAAAGTTGACCTATGGTACATAGAACAACTAACTATGTTACTTCTCTGTGTGTTAATAGAGAATAGGAAATACACAAATAAGCGTTCTGTGTTTTTCTTCTCCTCTGAGTTACTTTTATTTTTTCCCCTTAGAACTCCTTGATCTATGAACTTTTCTCTGTTATGGTTCATTCCGGGAGTGCTGCTGGTGGTCATTATTATGCATGTATAAAGTCATTCAGTGATGAGCAGTGGTACAGCTTCAATGATCAACATGTCAGCAGGGTAATGATATGTCCTTTAAGATTATTACTCTGAAAGATGGGAATAGGGATGTTTCTAAACAACAGTAAGGTTTATTAAGAATGAGTGAATCTGTTTGGTGATACATCTTAAGACTCATATCAAACCAGTCTTTAATTTTTGCTTTTATTAAAGTTCTTGCCTTTTTTATTATTTGTTTTACTTACTTGTTTGGGGCTTGCTGAATATCTCCAGAGATAAACTACCAATTTTCCTCTGGGCCTGAGCCTCATAGGCGCTACTTTTACTTCACATGTGATTAGGAACACTAGAACTGACTGGCTGGTAAGCAGCCACTGATTATGATTAAATTTTGTGAATTGGTATCTGTGTGAGCAATCATGTAGGTCTTTGATAGCATTTAACTCTGAAGCTAAAGATTGAGTTACATATTGACATTAATGTGGTGTTACAGAATTTGCAAAAAGAAATCATGTAACATTTTCAGATAACACAAGAGGATATTAAGAAAACACATGGTGGATCTTCAGGAAGCAGAGGATATTATTCCAGTGCTTTTGCAAGGTAAGCAGTTTTCTAATTTTCAGTGTTTAAAAATTAGAATTAATTATAGCTTCTCAATGTTTTTTATTATCAAAGATTTAACCCAGGTGTTGACAGACTACAACCCATAAGCCAAATCCAACCTGCCTCCATATTTTGGAAATCAGGTTTGAACACTGACATAGCCATTTGTTTCTATATTATGTGTTAATGCTTTTACACTATAATAACATAGTTGAGTAGTTGCAGCACAGACCATATGGCCTGCAAAGCTTATGATACTACTGTTTGGTCCTTGCCAGAAAAAACTTGCTGGCTCCTGACTTAACTGTTGTATGTAGACATTCCAGTACACAGTTTTGTTGAAGGCTTTACTGTGTTATAAAGAGGAGATATGGAATCTTCTCTAAATGTGATAAGTGGAAACAGATTTGCCTCTTATCTGCAATGTTTTAAATCTGAATGCGTCTGTGAACAGTGGCATGATTTTCTAGTTGTTTTTAAAAAATCACAATTTAAAATAAATATTTCATGCTTAGAAGTGGAATCTTTACAATCTACTTTTTGTCCCTATTAATCTTTTTTATATTTCTACTAGTTCCACAAATGCATATATGCTGATCTATAGACTGAAGGATCCAGCCAGAAATGCAAGTATGTTTACCTACAGTTATATGATTTTAATCTGTGTTGTTAACTAATTTCTTTTGTAAGTTTCGAAAACCCAGATAACTACTTTTAAATGATAGGATAATTAAGTTGTTTTATGCCTGGAAGAATTATTTACAAAGAATGTTATAAAATAATGCCAAATGCCAAATGGTAAGGACCTTGAAACAATGTTGTTGAATTATTTTTTTAAGATATGAAGAGACAAAACTACATTAAATAAATTGAATGTTTGTTATTAGTAAGACTGTATAAAATGCAGTTTGATGCAGGGATGATAAACCCAGCTTTGTCCTAACTCATCATCTGCGTGTCCTAGAGCAACCTTTTCGAAGCTTTTCTTTTCTTTTTTTTCTTTTTTTGAAACAGATTGTTGCTCTGTCACCCAGGCTAGAGTGCAGCAGCGCAATCTTGGCTCACTGCAGCCTCCGCCTCTTCAGTTCAAGTGCTTGTCCTGTCTCAGCCTCCCAAGTAGTGAGGATTACAGGCATGCACTACCACACCCAGCTAATTTTTGTATTTTTAATAGAGACGGGGTTTCGCCATGTTGGCCAGGCAGTCTCAAACTCTTGACCTCAGGTGATCCATCTGTCTTGGCCTCCCAAAGTGCTAGGATTACATAGTCCTGCGCCACTACACCCGGCCAACCTTGCTAAGCCTTTCTTTACACATCTGTAAAATGTGGATAATAGTATTTTATAGTGTTGTTATAAAAATTTTAATGAGATAACATTTTCAACATTTAGCATCATATCTGATATATAGTAAAAAATTAAATTTAATGATTATTTCTTTCTTTCAATGTCAAGTTATTGGAGTATTTTAATATTTAAATGCTTTGATTGGGGATCCTGGGTGACCTGAACTTTTGATTTACCACTCTGAAAACATTTTAGGAAACTAGAGTTAAGTATTTATACTTATTTAATTTAAAAGCAAGTGAAGTTTTATGTATCTAATACACGTTTTATGTGTTGTATTAAGAACCTCAGAAATAATCCAGTATATGAAGCATGTTTGTTTGGCTTTTTAAATAATTATTGCTTTAAAAAAATTGCAGTTTTTGTTTTTCCTTGCTAATTCTGACTCTCTCAGGCTGTATTGCAAATATGTAGGGGAGTGTGTACATATTGATACATACACAAATGATGTGTTTGCTCATGGTCTTTTCATAATTAAAATGTAATCACATCTTTGATTTCAGTATATTTCCTTTGTTTAGAAACTGACGTTGCTATTAGTCTGTTTCAAGCATTATGTTTTTATTCACATTTTTGTAAACTCTCATTAGATGGTGAATTCAGTTGGTACAAGATTAGGATTTACTCATCTTTTCACATAAAGTATATTCCAGGATCTGTCATATAGTAACGTTCAATAATTTACTATGGAATTATTGAAAAAATAAATGAAAATTATAATAAGTCATTTCAGAACAGAGACTTCAGAACAAAAGTAATCATTTGTACTGTATTATCTATGCCAAAGTTGTCCCAAATCATAGCTATCTGGAAGCAGAGCCAGTATTGTAATTCATGTCTTTCATGTGGACCCAGCCTTCCAAAAGTGCAATAACTCAGCCTTCCTTTACTCCCCCAACTCTAGTTTTGTTAATAAAGCACCAGAGGGCGCTGTATGATATGGAATATTTTTAAAATCAGCACTTTCCTAGAAGCAACAGCTTTTACATTTTACAGACGCATGCTATTTTTGATATAAATTATTTCCCTTTTTAATGCCAAATAATCATTGGTTTTATTAAATGGTGTCATAATTTCATATTGTCACTTTGAATACTTTAAAGGTACATATGAAGTTGTGATTATTAAGAAAAACTTTAATTATATGTGAGTCTGTAGTAACTATTTTTTACATATATTTTTTTCCCTTTAACTAGTTGTTTAAAAGTAGCCTCAGAAATTATATTAGGTTGTCCTTGCATTGCTGTAAAGCAATACCCAAAACTGGGTAATTTGTAAAGAAAAGAAGTTTAATTGGCTCACAGTTCTGCAGGCTCTGCAGGAAGCATGATGCTAAACCTCTGAGGATGCCTCAGGGAGCTTTTGGTCATGGCAGAAGGCAATATGATATGGAAACAGGCATTTCACATGGCAAAAGCAGGAGCAAGCAAGTTGTGGGGGGTCAAGGGGGTGCCACACACTTTTAAATGACCAGAACTCATGAGAACTCACTGTCACAAGGATAGCACCAAGCCATGAGGGATCTACCCCCATGACCCAGACACCTCCCACCAGGCCCCACCTCTAGTACTGGGGATTACAATTCAGCATGAGATTTGGATGAGGACAGATGTCCAAACTATATCACAAATAATTATCACTTTTTGTATTCACATAAATCTTCACCATATAGAGAGGGGGAAATCCAATAGATTAAGTTGTCAGTTTTATGACTCTGTATTCTTTGATTAGGAGGCAGCTAAAGACTGCTTTGAGAACACAGGAAAGATGGTAGTAAACAAATAGATAGCATTTAGTGGCAGCAACAGCAGCAGCATTTATTAAATTTTTTATATCTCAGGTAGTAACTTTATGAGGTAGATGATATTAATAAGCTGAAGAGACCTACATTTGGAGAAGTAAACTTGCCCAAGGTCACACAGTTTAATGGGGATGGTATGATTTGAAGTCAGAAATAATTTTATTTTCAAGTTTCAGAGGGCTTTTTCATTCTAAAATATTAATTCACATACTGGAGTTGTTCTGGAGCCAAGAGCCATTTTGAATAAATACATGGTTCTTTAAGATGTGAGACCTAACCATGTGTCCCTGTTAACTATCTCTTCACCCTTTTCTGGATGAAGTTTGTGTTCCAAGTTGAGAGAAGGATATAATTGAGATATGTCTCCATGAGTGCTATAGTAGAAGTATATACTATGGGAGCATAGTGAAGCAGAATGAATAAAGGGAGCTCAGTTTCAGTGACACTGTTTTATCCTGTTTTTATTACTAATAGAATTTCTAGAAGTGGATGAATACCCAGAACATATTAAAAACTTGGTGCAGAAAGAGAGAGAGTTGGAAGAACAAGAAAAGAGACAACGAGAAATTGAGCGCAATACATGCAAGGTTGAATTCCATAATTTTATTTTTAATTGAAAGTGCTATTTTAAAGCTTGCTTACCTGCAATTCTCATGACTAACTCATTGATTCTTTAGACAGTTATGCCATCATGATCATTGAACAATGTAACCAATCATACTATAAAGGTAAAATTTCATTTGATGTGTAAAAACACAGTAATATATATAGTGACGGTGCTCAGTGCTGGTGAAGCCACAGTTGAGGTAGACATTCTCTTATCCTACTAAAAGAAAATAAATCAGTAAAAACTGTATAGAAATTGAATAGTATTTATCAAGAGCCTTAAGCAAATTCATATTCTTTTACATAATTTCTCTTACAGAATTATTTCCTAATGAAATAATCACAATTACTGTAAAAATCTTGATTACAGAGATATTCATTATAGTATTTTACAAATTAGGGAAAAATTGGAAACAACCCAAATGTTTATTGGTAGGGGAGTGATTACGTAAATTATACATGTGTATGAGGAAACATACAGTTGTTAAAATTAATGTTTTTTAGTTTTTTTATGGCATGAGTCAGTATCAATTACTAAGTAAGAATAGATACAAGAAAGAATGATCTCAATTATGTTTTTTTTAAAAAAAAATTGTAGTATTTTGACAATTAGAATGCTATCTACAGAAGAATTGAATTTTGACTCGAATTGTGGAGTTGATGATGATATTTTACATTTTCTAGATAAAATTATTCTGTTTGCATCCTGCAAAACAAGTTATGATGGAAAATAAATTGGAGGTTCATAAGGATAAGACATTAAAGGAAGCAGTAGAAATGGCTTATAAGGTATGTTTAATTGCATCATTGACATTTACTAATATAACAGTATTAACATAATTTCCCAAGTTTTTATTATGGATAATGGTTATATAAGCACTTGCAGTAACCTTGGTAACCAGTTAATTTATCTCTTACTGAATATATTTATATCTCTCCTTTGGAGCATATTCAGTTGATTTTGAAAATTTTCTCCCTCTGGAAGCCATTTAAACTTTCTAGGTCCCAGAATTAGAAACAAAATTTTATTTGCTCTTTCTATTCATTTAACATACATTTCTTGAGTGTTTACTGTATGAAACAGAGATACCAGATTGAATAAGACAACATGAGGTATTAGAGATACCAAAGGGAACAAGACATGGTCACTGCCCTCATGGAAATTACAATCTATTGGAAAGAACAAACAAAACATATTTAAACATCACAATTTGCAATTATTTTATTATTTAGATGCTATAAACACAGTAGTAGTAAATTGAGAAAATTTATTTTGAGACTGTAACCATGAGACAGGGAGACAGCTATGCAAAAAGCTGAGGAAGAATATACTGGTCTGTAGTCAGATGCATTATCCATTCTGTCACTGGCCCATGCCCAAGGAAGAATATTCTAAGTAGAGTGAACAGCATGTTCAAAAATGCTGAGGTGAGGAGATGCTTGGCACGTTTAAGAAACCAAAGAAAGGAGTCATATGTTTAGATTGTTTTCAATGAGCACAGAGTACCATAAAAGGAAATTAGAGATTTTTGTGAAATAGAAGTTTGCATTTTGTTCTCTAAGAGTAGTGGAAAGTTATTAATGAGGTTTGAAAGGCAAATAGTGACATGCTCTTTCACCAGATCATTCTAAATGTCATTTATGATACTTAACAAATTGAAGTTTTTCCCTTTCCATATAAGCATTAACAGAATTTGACTGAAACTAAAGTCATTACCTAGAGAAAAAATTGCATACTGTATCATTTTGTGTATAATTATACATGGAACCGATAAAAGAACTGAACACACAAGATAGCTGACATTGTTTCTCAAAGTGTGATCTAGCACAATTTGCACCAAAGTCACCTCCTATTAAAAATGCTAATTGCTGCTTATGAATCAGAATTTCTCTGTTGGAGCCCGGAAATAGGCATTGTAACACATATCTCAGGTGATTCTTAGGCATAATCAAGTTTGAGAATCATTTGTGTTATACATCTGGTCCTGCATAGCACTTATCATTATTGAAATTTTACATTTAATTGTTTGACTATTTTAATATCACTATCCCTCACTAGACTATAAACACAAGTACAGAAACCATTCTGGTTTTGCTCACAATTTTATTTTCAATACTCTTGCCTAGTATATAGAAAAGTCAAAATTGGTTAGCTATGAGAATGGATAAATGAATGAACAAACATTAAAATGGATAAATGGCTCTTGATTTGCCTCATTTTGGTAAAAAAATCTTTAAATATAACGGTGGACTGCAAGCATTAGTCTTAAAAATAGGAAGTAAAAGTTTGCAAATCAAAAGAACCAAACAGAAGAGAGAAATAAGTAAATCTTATATACCAAAAATAGAGCTTCATTGCTGGGGATGGGAGTTGGGAAGCAGTAGAGATCAGTGGGGATATACTGAGGCTTACAAGTCTTTAAAATTATAATCACAACCTTAAATGAACATTGAATACTTCTAAGCAATCCTACTATGTTCCTCCAGGAGGCTTATTTCCTATCAAGAGAGTTGTTGCAACCAGGGTATGTCATCTATTAGTGACATAAGCTAGAAGGAAATTTTATGATAGAAATTCCTATACTATGAGCTGTAAGTATTCTGGAGGCTAATATTAAAAGGGGATATCTGGAGAGGAATGAGGTGACACCTGAGAGACATAGAAGCCATACCCTTCGTGATGGCTCTATGAGACATGCTGTCCTCCTGTACTTAGATTGTTACTAGATACATGAATTAGCAAATCTACTCCCAATTGGATTAAGAAAACAAAAAATGCATATTCTAGTTGGCTGTTTGGTTGTTTTCCTCTATGTTTCCAGCTTAGTTGATTACAAGCAGTAGGTTATAATACATTGATTTTGTCTCTACATCTAAAATTTATGGTGTTAGCTTTTTAAAAATAAAATTATCATTAAATTAGTACATGCTTTATATGATCTGAGGGATAATGAAACATAATTATATAAAATAACATTTAAGTTGTACCTGTAACTTTGATGTCTTTGATGCAATCATAAATGTGTGGATTTTATTTATTAGGGCCTATTCGTAGTGTTAATTATATACAGAGTAATAACACTATATATGTATTTATATATGTATATTTTTTTCTTTCTGGGGGATTACTTTCTTTTAGATGATGGATTTAGAAGAGGTAATACCCCTGGATTGCTGTCGCCTTGTTAAATACGATGAGTTTCATGATTATCTAGAACGATCATATGAAGGAGAAGAAGATACACCAATGGGACTTCTACTAGGTGGCGTCAAGTCAACATATATGTTTGATCTGCTGTTGGAGACGAGAAAGCCCGATCAGGTTTTCCAGTCTTACAAACCTGGAGGTATCTAAAAACTCCAATTTTACACTGTTTTGAGATATACTCTATTTAAAATTTTCATGGGAAGTTTTTTTGTTATAGAACATAATTTAAATTTTTTATATGGTATTAAAATGTAGAATAATTTTGACAGGTTGAGAAGTACTCAGCAATAGCTTGGAATTAAGTTCTAGATTACTTGCAAATTATTTTATACATAATTTTAAAAACAATAATGAAAAACAACAAAACTTCTAGCTTACAGTCTTCAGTGAGATTTTCCTTCTCCAGTATGCAATACTGAATCATTTTGGATGCTGTAAATCCCTAAAGTTATCAGCTGCTCTCTTAGGAAGATCTGTCTTTCTCTTTCTTTCTCTTTATGGAGATCTTGGTCCAAAAAAGTATATTTTCATAAAGTCTCAGAAGTAGAGGCTGTTTAGAATTTCTTTGGAAGGGTGGATTTGTTATCCCATCACTCTAAGCATTTAAAGTTTTTCTTCATCCTCTCTACTTTTACAGGTCTCAGGGACTTCAGCTTTTCTTTCTTCATAAAATCTATCACATTCACTCAGCATGTTGAGTTTTTTTTTTTTTTCCTTTGAGACTGCTTAGGAAAACCAAAATATCATGCCCCTTGTTTTTCCAGAGACAGTTTTGTAGGGGTTCAGTCAGGGTGTAGGGAAAAATTGTGAAATAGACACAAACCTTCTTGGAAGGCGGGAAGGTTTCTTCAAAAGCCTTGGGAAGGAATGAGCTGAAGGCACCAGTTCTTACCCAGGGGCAGTTAGGCAGAAGTAGGTCCAAAGGAATGTGGGGGAGTTTATCTAAAGAGCTTGTTTACTCATGTGATCCTAAGATCTACTGTTCAACACCCTCAGGCACATGACTGCTCTCTACTCTGGGGGTCAACAGTGTTATTACCCACAAATGGTGTTTGCTTTAGGCCTTGGAACCTGGCCTTTAATCATTATCCACAAGTGTGTTGACTCAAAGCCTCTGTCATTAAATCTATACTGTATAAATGCCTGGAGTACCAGCTGGTCAGGGCTGCAGCTGCTGACTCTTTATAGCACCCCCGTTAACCTCTGTAAGCTGTCTGGACCCTCATCCCACTCTTTCACTAGATACCTGTATCTTAGTCCATTTGTTCATCTATCACTGGGTCAGGGTCTGCTGGTCAGACCCAGCACAGTTTCCTTAAAGACAGTTACATGGTCTGTTTTGTGTCCAGAGTTTTCTATAATTACCATATGTAAATTGTAACAAATACAAGAAAAGCAAAATGTTTAAATAATTTTACAAAATTCTTACTGTTGTGCTTGACCCTAACTCCTTTGCATCACTGTTTAGTTAGAATTCAGACTTAAGTCCTTTGTGTTGTTTTCCTAAATGTTGAACTTACAAAACCTTATTCTGCCCTTTTACAATGATATTCCTTTATGGATCCTGTATATATCCTTTTTAAATGAAGGCATCTCTTTACAGAGTAGGTTAGATGTAATACTCTTTCAAGGAGCCTACATCCCTTAAGTGGGAAAATTTCGTTTCTGAAAACCTTATGATGCCTGCTTCAGTTAAGACTCTACTCTACCTTATCTATAAAAAGTCCCTTAAGGACATTTTCTTGCTTTTTTTTTTGAGCTAGGCAGGAAAAAGAATGATTAGGGTGTAACATGAGTCAGCAGTAATACCACTTATTTGAAAGAGAACTCTAAATGCGAGTGCAGATTGTAAGACTTATAAAGTAGTCTTTATTCATTAATAATCTAGATTTTAGCAGAGTATTTTGTTAGATTTAGATAACAGCATAGGGAAAAAAATAAGGATTGACATAAAACATGTGGTTAAAACAGATACATAGTAACTACATATTAAATACAGTGTTTGAAGATTAAGAATTTAGTTATATAAACATAACCTGAAAACAGAAGAGAAGAAAATGGGATTCAATTTTAATAAAAGGATTTAAGTGAGAAAACAGATACATAATCACAACAGTTTTTGTGTGGAATTTTCCTTGGGATATAGAAAATATTATTTTGAGAATAGGAAGTTTTTGATGATGAACAAGGTTTTGAGTGGCTTAATGAGGCATTTACTCAAAAGCAAGCGGGAGAGCTGTGTGGCCTTTAATATTTGTTTTGCAGTATCTGGTGATTTATATTTATTCAATGTTGTTTTGGTCTGTACTTGGAAGTTTGGATTTGTCATCTATTAGAAACACATTAATAATGCATCACTCATGTGAAATACATTAAAAAATAACCTCCAATTACGTGTTTATATCTTCAAATGTGACAGAAGTGATGGTGAAAGTTCACGTTGTTGATCTAAAAGCAGAATCTGTAGCTGCTCCAATAACTGTTCGTGCTTACTTAAATCAGACCGTTACAGAGTTCAAACAACTGATTTCAAAGGTAAGTTTTAAAAAGGATTAGTAAATATATTTTTGAGTGCCTGTTACATACAAGACACTGTGTGATAGTTATGAATAAGATACAGGCTCTACCTCCAGGAGCTAATATTTGTAGTTAGGAGACAGCTGTGGTTAAAAGAAACAGATTGAACAGGAAGTAAGAAAATGTGGGGCAAGTACATATAACAACTTGTATGTGTTGGCTGGATTATCATAAAATACAGGATTGGAAATATTAGTACAGTTTATTTCATGAAGAGCTTTAAACAGTAAACACAAAAGTTTGGGTTCCTTTTTGATGTAGGCAATAAGAAGTCGATTTTTTTGTTGTTGGTGTTGTTTTTAAGTGCAGCAATGCTGCACTTAGTGTCTGGTGACACTAGACTAGTGTTCCACATGCCTTGAGAGAGAGAGTCAGGAATGGAGAGGAGGAAGCTGTTGAAATAATTCAAGTGCAGGTGTATGACTGGAAATGAGAGAACACATAGATTCCAAGAGGGATAGAATCTGCAGGACTTGTAATTATTAAATGTTGGGGTAAAGCAGATGCAGCCATGACCTAAGCCAGAGGTTTCAAAGTTGGGTAACCAGAAAAACAGGGATACATTATTAGAAATAGAGAAGAAAGGTGAGCATGTAGACTTGACAGGGAGCGTGATGAATTAAATACTGGCGCCGTTATATGAGCTAATGATAAAGAACATAGGCTCATTCAGATTTCTTGAGCTGGAAAAATATAACAATGAAAACATTCAAGTTTGGAGTGGGGGGCAAAAGGATTAGTCCATACCAGACAAACGATTATCATCCTTTCGAGGGTCCTGTACTCCTCAGAACCTTGAGCATATAAACAGGCAAAATTTTTCAGGGTTCTCAAACCATAGGTTAAGATCCCCTCTTGTAGTGGAAATTGTTCCATAATTACAAGTCGAGTTCAGGTTTCAGTCATTCATCTTATGGTAGTCTTGTCTTTCATCTCATTAGCTGGGGTTTTAAATACCTGTTTAACAGGGTTATAGTGAGCATTAATGAAAAATAAATGCTCTGTGGAAAAAAAGTTGTGAGATGTTACGTAAGAGTTGGTGGTTATTATGCTCTTAAAAAAGTATATATTTTGACTTATATTTATATGACTTCTAACAATTTTGCTAAATTAATAACCAGGAAATAAATCATTTTTGTGAAATTATATTTTATGATGAAATTGCTTGTAAATGCATACTATGTTGGTATGATATACTCTGTATTACATTTTTGAAATTTGAATACCAAATGTAGAAAAATTCAGTTTAGTGAGCATTCAGGCATAATACAAAAGAAAGAGACACAATAGTTTCTTCCCAAAGAAGTTAATAATCTTATTGAGAAAAATATGTCTAAGGCCAGGCATGGTGGCTCATGCCTGTAATCCAGCACTTTGGAAGGCCGAGGTGGGTGGATCATTTGAGGTCAGGAGTTCGAGAGCAGCCTGGTCAACACAGTGAAACCCCATCTCTACTAAAAACACAGAAATTAGCCGAGCGTGGTGGCCCGTGCCTGTAGTCCCAGCTCCTTGGGGGCTGAAGCAGGATAACTGCTTGAACCCAGGAAGCGGAGGTTGCAGTGAGCCAAGGCTGTGCCACCGCAGTTCAGCCTGGGCAATAGAGCAAGACTGAATCTCAAGAAAAAAAAAAAAGAAAGAAAGACAGCGGAGGTTGCAGTGAGCCAAGAAAAATATGTCTATAGAGAATAAAGGCAGTCACAAAACATCATAACAAATACAGTGTTTTAAAGTATAATCAGACTGCTTAAAAATTAGGTATTTATAACTAATAACCTAAGTTGTATTGAAAATAAATTGTGTTCTTTAAAATGGAGGTAATTTTTACCTGATTTCATGTAAAATTTATGAAATCACTCCAAAAATTAAAGATGTGGACTTAGAGAATAACTTAAAATTTTACCTACTAATCTTCTCATTTCACACAAAGGAAAATGCTTATTGCTTTAATAAAAGTATAACAACTATTCACAGACTACAGAAGGGCCTGTCAAAAGCCAAGAAGTTCAACATTTTAATATCACTATCAAAAAGTCAAGTTATTCAGTTTCTTTGGAATCAGATCACTCATTTACTTGGCAAATTTGAGAGGAATAGAGTTTCAAGGACAAAATCCTTACCTTTAAAATAGTTTCAGAGCATACATTTATAAGTGGTATTTTGTTCTCCTGATTTGCAGCATAATTTATGACTATAACTAATTTTTCCCTTTAATTATTTAAAAATTTTAAAACCTCTACTAATATTATTTTTCTCTCTGCTGCTTTTAAGAAGAATTCAGCAGTGTCTTGCTTTCTAAGTCAAGCAGAATTATTTTTGAAAGAGTACTTTTTATTAAATTGCTTTTATTATAGGCCATCCATTTACCTGCTGAAACAATGAGAATTGTGCTGGAACGCTGCTATAATGATTTGCGTCTTCTCAGTGTCCCCAGTAAAACCCTGAAAGCTGAAGGATTTTTTAGAAGTAACAAGGTATGTTGCTTATTTTTTTATTACTATTTTCTGTGCTGGTAATAGTAAATAAAATTAGTTCAGTATTATAAGCCTGGCCTCCACAGCTGTTCAACATCTGTCTGAAACTTAGCTTAAAATTCTCAGGTTTTCCTAATTATTACCTTCCTTTGTAGTCATGTCAGATCAGGCTCCTTTGTGTCCTGTCAATCAGTCTTACCAGTTCTCCTCTTCTTTGCCTTTGTTCATGTACACTCCCCCCTAGTTCTTCCTGCTCTCCCTGCATTTTTTTTTCAATCTCTAGATTAGTCCTACCTCTTTGGTGAAACCTTCATAACCATTTCTACCCACAGTGATTATGTCCCCTGGATTTCGTTCACTTCATGATGAGGGTCAGAGGCATACCTGGTATAGAAAAAATTATCATCTTGAGTTTACCCACCATTATTCCCTTTGCCTACTCATATTTCTCTATTGCCTACTCATATTTCTCTATTGGAAAGGAGAAAGTTCGTGTTAATCCTCTTCTTTTGTCTTGATATTATTATATGTTTCAGCATTTATCATTTTTCATGTGTGTCTATCACTTTTTCTAGTCTCATTTATCTTAGTACAGTCTAGTCTTTTATCTCATTTAACTTTTTTAGTATTATTTTATTAATCCCAATATGTAATTTTTATTCACCTATGCTTCTAAAACTTTTGTGTTGTAGGAGGGGGGGTGTATGTGTATATGTAAAACATTAAAATCTCTAATCCCCTCCAATACTACTTTAGGGTAAGAAGTACAGGAAGGATCTAACTTTTTTTTGCCTTAAGTGGTTAGCCTACTAGTTTCAGTTTGTAACATTTACTGAATATACGATAATGATAGTGTTATCCTTTTATGCAAAAGCCAACATGCTGTTGATTATCCCCAAATTTATGCCAAAAATGAATTTCATATTTTAAAAAAGATGTATTATGGAAAATTTCAAACATAAACAAAAGTAGAGAGAATAGGGAAAATAGTGACCCCCCCACCACATCCCCATCACTCAGCTTCAACAGTTATCATCTCTTGTTTTATCTATATTTTAACCACCTACTTCCCCCAGATTATTTTATGAACTTCCTCAGGATCATATCATTTCATCTATAGATAATATGAATGTATATCTCTAAATGAAGAGAACTCTTAAAAAAAATGAAATTTACGTTATGTACCTAAAAAATACCTTAATAGCAGCCAATATCTTAGTCAGTGTTCAAATTTCTCTGATTATCTTAGAAAATTTTTTTCTGTAAATTTTCCTGTGTCTTTTTCATTTGCTTTCTTCTAGTTTATTTGTTACAAAACCAGGTTATTTGCCCATTAAATTTTTCTTTGATCTGGATTTTGGTGTTGTATTCACAAGGTGTCTTTACACATGTTCCTATGTCTGTAATTCAGGCTAAACTTGGTTTTCCTAAAGGTGAAAGATTTATACAATCTATAGAAAAACCAGATTATTAATTTCCTAAAGAGAAGGATGTATAATACAACAACTTTCTGAAATTGTACATCCCAGTAAACAAGGTGTTTGTGTATATGTGTATGTCCATGTCCTCTATCTTTGTGTAGTTTTATGGCTAGTTACAAAGACATTTGAGCCTAATATTTATTTTATTCAGTCTCCAAAACAATACAGTGTCCTTCAGAAACTTTATCATCACATTTTCTAACATAACTGTGTATTGTCTTGTATTGATGCAATATGATGATGATGATGAATGAGAATGTCACTGAAATTAATATATAATAAAACTCTGACTTACTATATAGGTGTTTGTTGAAAGTTCGGAGACTTTGGATTACCAGATGGCCTTTGCGGACTCTCACTTATGGAAACTCCTGGATCGGCATGCAAATACAATCAGATTATTTGTTTTGCTACCTGAACAATCCCCAGGATCTTATTCCAAAAGGACAGCATACCAGAAAACTGGAGGCGATTCTGGTAATGTGGATGATGATTGTGAAAGAGTCAAAGGACCTGTAGGAAGCCTAAAGTCTGTGGAAGCTATTCTAGAAGAAAGCACTGAAAAACTCAAAAGCTTGTCACTGCAGCAGCAGCAGGATGGAGATAATGGGGACAGCAGTAAAAGCACTGAGACAAGTGACTTTGAAAACATTGAATCACCTCTCAATGAGAGGGACTCTTCAGCATCAGTGGATAACAGAGAACTTGAACAGCATATTCAGACTTCTGATCCAGAAAATTTTCAGTCTGAGGAACGATCAGACTCGGATGTGAATAATGACAGGAGTACAAGTTCAGTGGACAGTGATATTCTTAGCTCCAGTCATAGCAGTGATACTTTGTGCAATGCAGACAATGCTCAAATCCCTTTGGCTAATGGACTTGACTCTCACAGTATTACAAGTAGTAGAAGAACTAAAGCAAATGAAGGGAAAAAAGAGACATGGGATACGGCAGAAGAAGACTCTGGAACTGATAGTGAATATGATGAGAGTGGCAAGAGTAGGGGAGAAATGCAGTACATGTATTTCAAAGCAGAACCCTATCCTGCAGATGAAGGTTCTGGGGAAGGACATAAATGTATGTACTTCAAAAGAAAAAAGGTCCTTGAAACAGCGTCAGTTTTTCTGTCAGTTTACTTAAATTTTCAGTTAAGTGTTAGGTACTTATTTCTAAGATCATTTGTAACTTTCTGGATTATAAGATTATTCTCTATTGACTTTCGTTTTTGATGCAGTTATAATGAACACTCTTCTTAGACCTGTGCAATAAATTAGATGTTAATTATGTCAGAACTCTGACATAAGAAGTAAAAAAATAATATTCAATATTAGGAAAGAATTACGATATAGTTACTAAGTAAAAAAATCAAGAATATATTAAAAAGTAAGTAATATGTTTTAAAAAAACTCAGACACTTTAGAAAATTTGATATTCAATGCCCAGAAACTGTTTTACTTCTACATGCTCTTTTATTTCCAATGCAAACAACAATTCCCTTACTATACCCCCTTAAAAGTCCCTAATTAACTGGTAAAGTCAGAGTAAGAAAAAGCACTCTTAAAAAATTTTTTTGTACTTTGAAGTAACTCCAAAGCAAGGAGTTACTAGAAATTCCGATGCATAATCTCAGAAATATGGAAGAGATCTGAGAGTTTGGCATTTGGCATAAGTAGTAACAACAAAAACATTCCAGCATTGTATGAGACTTAAAATAAAAGAACCTTTATAAAACCTTAGACAAGTGCCAGCCAAATAATTAGCAAGACAACCAGGTTTAATATACAAAAGAGTATAAAAGTGTATAAAAGAGAAGTAGCTGAAAAAGTAAATACTTTGCATTAGTTCTAACAAAGCAAATATTAATACTACTCTTTATACTTTTATATTTTAGTTTTCAGAATACTTATTTGTTCTTACTTAAAGCTTCTCCAAACTTCATAAAGCAAACATTAGTATCCTTCTTTGACAGATAAGAAAATCAAAGCTCATAGAGGATGAATGACTGCCCAAAAGTGCATGTGTAGCTAGTAAGTGGGGCCATTACTAGAACTGAAGGCATCTAATTGTTCCTTTTACCTTTGGAAAAGAGCCCCACTCTTTGTCCATCCATTCATCCACCCATCCAAGTAATATTTTCTAAATCCATGCTAGATGCCAGGCCCTGTGTAGCTGTTAGAAGTAGAGACGACTGAGATGCAGCCTTTTGTTTCATCTCAGGAGGAGGAGGTGCACAGTCACCCTCTAAAAGTCAAGTGCTATGATGCTTATAGTCTCAAAATTCTATCTGCTAAAAGGAAGTAGTAGAAATTATGAAATAATACAAGTATTTAAATTTGTGTTTTTTAACTAGTTGGGTTAAATAACACTGGAATCATATGACATTCATACATATATCTTGCAGAAACTCAAGTGTGAAAATGAGGATTGGCCAGACAAAATGGAGAAAGGAAAATCATATTATAATGGTGCTTTAAATTTCTATGGAGCATTTACCTCATAAGACTCATTAGCTTACATTGGATCAGCATGCAAATACAATCTTAGTTCTCTTAACAGCTGTGTGAAACTGATATTATTAGACCGTTTTCACTGATGAAGAAACTGGTCGAACAGATTAAGTAATTTGCCTGCAGTCACACAGCTCACACTGCTAGGATGAGACTCAGATATTAGGAGCCACCACCCCATAGCTGCTGCCACTGTTTTTTCCTTGCATGTTAGTAAAGGAAAAATAGTAGTAACTAGTCTGCTTTTTTATCATACTCAACCCTTCGAGGGCGTTAGAAAAATTAAAAGTAGTTCCACTTTAGTAAAAGGTTGGAAATTTCTTTTAAGTGGTCTGTTTTAGGATGATGTGCTAAAAATTTGACTGGGTGATAGTCTTAACTTTAGGAAGAATTCAGTGGGAATACTTAGAATTATAGTTTGAAAAGTCTCAATTCCATCTTAGAACAGTTAATGAAATCTTTAAAAAAGAGATTGTTAGCCATTTTAATATATTTGAAAATTCGTACTAGGCTTATTTACTTCATTGAAAGAGTAAATGAAATACTATTTTCATTGAAATAGTAAACATGGTAAAGAAGAGAAGCCATTCATTGTAACTTATGTATTTGGGCCTTTAGAAGCCTCAGAAAAGAGCCTGTTTGAAAAGAAAATGTGACCCTGGAAAATGCCTTCTCATGTGTAGAAAACTGGTTTGGAGATAGGGAAGTAGGGATAGCAGCCAGCAGCCAGGTTTTTCTTGAGTCAGTACATGTACTAAGACTGATTCATTGCAGCTCCTCAGTCATCTGAAATTACATCCCTGGGAAAACGTGGATGATGAATAATAATATACATTCTTCAGAGTGATAAAATGGCTTGAAATAAAGAACAGGTAGACAATGAATTTGATATTTGAAGGATGATGTACTATGCACAGTATAGGCACTTCACTCAGGCAATAATCAGACTGTCCTTAAAATGATGGTCCTTGAGATAGCAGTTATTATCCAAGAGTTGTTTCAGAGAATAATTATGGATCATTCTCTGAGAACACTGTCCTTTTAGGACCTAGTTATAGTTATTGGCACTTGGGTATAAACAGGAAAGCCAAGGTTAAATAAAGATGGTAGCACATTTGCACTGAAATTTCTCTGTACAATTTTGGTTACCATTTCACTTAAGAAATACGTAAGGGCCAGTAACAGTGGCTCACATCTGTAATTCCTACCCTTTGGGAGGCCAAGGCAAGAGGACTACTTGAGCCCAGGAGTTAAAGACCAGCCTGAGCAACATAGTAAGGCCCCATTTCTACAAAAAAAAATTTTTTAATTAGCCAGCATGGTCACATGCCCATAGTTTCAGCTACTTAGGAGGCTGAGGTGGAAGGATCACTTGAGGGGAGAGGCTGCAGTGAGCTATGATCGTACCCCTGCACTCCAGCCTGGCCAAGAGTGAGACCCTGTCTCACAAAAAAAAAAAAAGGAAAAAGAATAAAAGAAGAAATACATAAGAGAAAGTACAGAAAAAGGAAAATCATAAATATATTTTAAGGTTGTTCTGTGAAGACATGACTCTTCAGTCTGAAGAGATAGATAAGAAAAATGATACAATGGTAATCTCTACAACTACAAAATAATTATAGCCAATAAATTAACACTCTTTACCAAAGCTGTCCTAAACATTTTACATGTATTGACCTCAGAACACAACTTTGAGGTTTAAATACTATTATCTTCATTTTATAGCAAAGGTAATTGAAGTACAGAGAAGTTAAGAAGTCAGAGTCACAAATCTGATATATGAAGAGGAGCCAGGAATTCATTCAGTCCAGGCCATCAAATTCTAGAACCAGTCGATTGTAATCACCACATTAAACTATATCAATAACCAACAAACATTTTTGTCTTCCTGTGAAATGACACTACTAGAGGTTAGGAAAGAAACCAAAATATCCATAAAAGCTTGCATTTGAGTAATGCTTTAGAAAAGACTTTTACTATATTCATCACAACAATTTTATATATTATGATCACATGGGAAAACTGAGGCTGAGGGAGATTGGATGACCTGCCTACAGCCATTTATCAGAGTAAAGTGACAAAACTGAAATCTAGCCATAGGCTTTCAAATTCTAATCAAGTAATTTTTAGATGACACTGTTCTGTTAAGAAATTTAGTACCTTTATTGGATAGCATAGACCAGAAGCTTGTTTACCATAAGCTGGATTGTTGACATAGAAGGGCACTCCTTATAGATTAAAAAGTGACATTTTAAACAAATTAAGAGAAATACTGCCTCAAAACTCAAAAGGTAGATAATGAGTAAAGTTCATCATCCTCTTTATATTTTCTTCTAATTTGTACTTGTCACATTTTCTGTTAATAAACCTCTATTTTATAGCCAGGAAAGCAGTGAACATTATTTTATTTGAAAAAATCATCTGAGAAGAATTCAGCCTAAGCATTGATATGACATGGGAATGTAAACCAGGAGTGTTTTAGGGCCTCATCCTTTACCTTCCAAGTAGCTTTCACAGAAAACCAAGACCTAACATGGAGGGAGCCCTAGAGCCAGGGAGGTCCAGCAGCCTGAGGCAGCATGGCAGCACTGCCTTATTAGCAGAGAGTCCAGTTTCTGCTTTTTACTATAATATGAAGACCACAGTAGAAGCATTCCAGATGTGTCCTCATGAGTGGCTTATAAAATTAGGGACAAAAGATTAAAATAATAAGCATTAGAGAAAAATGAAGCTCATCAGAGATAATCCTATTACAGTAGCAAGAGAGCTTAAATTTAAGCCTGGAAGAGGTAAGAGTTTCTGATCCATTTAAATACAGTTTTTGTTACAGCCCAACCATATGATAAATCAGACATCTTAGTATGCTAGTCATGACATTTTTTCTAGTGAAAATCTGAAAATTAGATAATATTACTAACAGTTTTTGAGGTAGTTACTATGTATTGGCACTGCGCCGAAAACATGGTAAATGAAATACCTCACTGAATTCACATTGCATCACTCAGGTGGGCACTATTATCATCTCCATTTTTCTAGTAAAGAAAATGGAGGTACAGAGGCTGGTTACTGGCCCCATGTCCCATATAGTAAGTAAGCAGAGGAGGTGGGATTGGAACCACTAGAGCTTACACTATTACTGTGTAGAGCTAGAAATGTATTTATTTTAAAAGAATTCCTAGAAGCTTGTTTTTGAGTTTGGCAACCTAAACAAGCAAACACTTAAATAGCTCAGAACATTTTAAGCTGTCAGATAATACTTATCAGAAATTCTGTGTCCATGTTTTTTCTCCATTCAGTGTGATATATTAGCTAAAGTAACTGAAAAGGGGTACTTTTTCCTGCAACAGTGTAATTAAAAAGTATATGATCTGTTTTATTTATACTCAGAGGTTTCTTTTACATTTTTGTTCCTGCTTTGTTTTTTTCTTTGTGTGTGTGTGCTTAGGGTTGATGGTGCATGTTGATAAAAGAATTACTCTGGCAGCTTTCAAACAACACCTAGAGCCCTTTGTTGGAGTTTTATCCTCTCACTTCAAGGTCTTTCGAGTGTATGCCAGCAATCAAGAGTTTGAGAGCGTCCGGCTGAATGAGACACTTTCATCATTTTCTGATGACAATAAGGTTGATTAAAATAATCTTCAAGTAGTTAGAGTATTCTGAATGATAGATTTGAGAACAGCTTTTACTACTTCCAAGTAAGGTGAAGTAGATACACTAGAACAAACTTTTTTTTAATGTTTAATGGTACTTTGGGGGGTTTATTGTTGTTTTTCTTCACTCATCTAACAAACGTTTGTAAAATGTTAACTGTGTGTCAGTTACTGTTCTAGGTGCTGGGGATTCAGAGGTAAAAGTTATGCCTGTTCTCAGCCTATAATCTAGAGAATTTTGGAAGGTTTAGAAATGGGATGAGAATGGGTTGTTTATTCTGCTGAGATAGCATATCTAAAAAAATGTTTTTAACTTATAGATTACAATTCGACTGGGGAGAGCACTTAAAAAAGGAGAATACAGAGTTAAAGTGTACCAGCTTTTGGTCAATGAACAAGAGGTAAGTAATACGTTTAAGAACAATATAAGGTTACTTTTTACAGTTACTAAAAACATACGTTGTAGAGATTTTATTCCTAGTCATTTTATTTTTCTGAAGCAGAGGTCAGCAAATTTTTTCTGAGCCTTGTTGTAGTTTAGCAGGCCATACTGCCTCTGTTGCAGTTACTCACTTCTGCTATTGTAGCACAAGGAGCCATAGACAATAATAAACCAATGAGAATAGCTGTGTCTCAACATTTTATTTACAAAAGCAGGCAGCAGTGAACTTGGCCCTCAGACCACTGTTTGTCATCCCTCTGCTCTAAAGTGTTGCTACAAATGCTGAAATGAGACAACATTTTCCTGCTTTTAAAAAGAATTTTGTGTGTGTTTGTGTATGCTTACTTTCTGGAAATTATCATATAATGCTACAGGTGAATAGCAGTTGAAAGTCATTTTATTATGTAACAAGCATTTATATAGTATCTACTGTGTGCTTTAAGTGTTTGCAAATATTAACTCATTTAATCCTCATCAATTAACTATGATACAAGCATTATTTCTTATTCCCATTCTATAGATAAAGAAACTGAGGCACAAAGAAGTTAAGTATCTTGGTCAAGGTCACACTGCTTGTAAATGGTGTGAGCTAAACATGCTGTGGTTTTTAAAGAATCATCAATGAACCATTTTAGTCCCTGTGGTATACTAGCCTTACCATGAACACCCAAAAGAAAAAGGCAAAGATTATATTTTTCAGAATGTTACAGCATCCTATTGTCATAACATTCTGTTATAACATTGTTATAGAACTAGACAAATACAAAAACCATAAATTTATCATAAAATGCCTTTATTCATACAACAAGGTATTTTATCTCACACGTGTTACTTCTCTTAATGTGACCCATTGCAGTCATTTTGACTTACATATTTCATCTGAGTTTGTGGAAACTATGGTATAATCTTTTAAGACAATTATTTAATGTATTTGGAGAATTAGTATGCATTTCTCTCATTTTAGTCCATAAAAGTGGTTCTTTTTGCTTTGAAAATTGTAACTATTATAAGAAGGGAATGTGTTATCTTATTTGATCTTTACAATGACTCAGTGAAGAAAATACTGTTCCCAATTTACAGAACTGAGACACAGAGATTTTAAGTAAACTTGATCAAGATAGCTGAGCTCATTAATAGTAGACCTAAGGTTTCAAAACAGGAAGATAGGCCAGGCATGGTGACTCACACCTGTAATCCCAGCACTTTGGGAAGCCAAGGTGGGTGGATCACCTGAGGTCCATATGGCGAAACCCCATCTCTACTAAAAATACAAAAAAATTGGCCAAGCGTGGTGGAGGGCACCTGTAATCCCAGCTACTTGGGACGCCGAGGCTGGAGAATTGCTTGAACCCGGGAGGCGGAGGTTGCAGTGAACAGTGAGCTGAGCTCCTGCCATTGCATTCCAGCCTGGATGACAGAGTGAGACTCTGTCTCAAAAATAAAACGAAAAACAGGAAGATAGACTCTGAAACTCAGGCCCTTAGTTGCAAATAAAATATTTTCGTAATTTTTATTTTAATGTATTTAATTAACGTGTAATTCAAGCTCTGATAGTTTATGTTTACATTTCTAGCCATGCAAGTTTCTGCTAGATGCTGTGTTTGCTAAAGGAATGACTGTCCGGCAATCAAAAGAGGAATTAATTCCTCAGCTCAGGGAGCAATGTGGTTTAGAGCTCAGTATTGACAGGTAAAGTAAAATCCATGTCATCAGCGATTTGAAGAAAGACTATGTGGTCAGTTAAAATGGACTGGTATGATTTTCTAAAACTAGGAGAATTAAAATTTCCTATACTATTCAGAATTTTAGTATAACAGATTAGTTTAATAGGACTAAGCAAGAATATTACAATTTTGTTTGGATTTCCTACAGAGGATTCTAAATTAGAATTACTGGGAGCATTTTTTTATTTCCCCAAATTTTAACAACTCATTATTTGACTTTTGTATTTGAACATAGTTCATTTTTCTTTGGTGTCAGATTAGTGTCAGTCTTTAAATTGAGAGTTTCAAATTATAGTCATTTTAAATGTCTTCACATTTGTAGGTTTCGTCTAAGGAAAAAAACATGGAAGAATCCTGGCACTGTCTTTTTGGATTATCATATTTATGAAGAAGATATTAATATTTCCAGCAACTGGGAGGTTTTCCTTGAAGTTCTTGATGGTATTTTTAATATTTTGGGGGGGAAGCATTAGTTAGAAATACTTTAGAACTCATAGAAGCTTAAAGTTTTTAATCAAATAATGAGTTACAAGGAATCTAATATACAATATAGTGTTTTGTGTTATGTTAAGCATAAAGATATCCTTAGTGTGGATTGATGTGATTTCTACCTACGTCTTATCCCTGGGAGTTTTATTTTCTTCACCTGTGTCTTTGTGTAACTGCTTAAGTTATTTTTGAGAGAATAATCGGTGTCTTTCAGCTTTCTCCTATCTTTCTCTGGCTCCCATTTGCCTTTTAAATGTTCTTTTTTTGAATGTTGAGAATATTAATTTCCCCTTACAAGGAAATTACAAAGTTAGGTTTGTAATACATTTTAAGAAAACTCTGCTAATATTTTCTTAGCCATGTTTGTTATTTAGTTTCTTTATTGTTATTATTATGGCTTATTTTGTATTGAGGACATGGTACTGATAATTTATCAGAGACTTTGTTTCCTAAGGCAGGTGGCTTAAACAATAGATGTGTATTGTCTCACAATCTGAGAGCAAGGTATCAACAGAGTTGGTTCCTTCTGAGTGCTGTTGGGGAGAATCTGTTCCATACTCTCTCCTAGCTTCTGTGGTTTTGGGCCATCATTGGCAACCTTGACTTGTAGATGCATCACCCCAGTCTCTGCCTTCAATTTCATATGATGTTCTTTCTGTGGGCTTGTCTGTTTGTATTATTTTTCCTTTTTTCATAAACCACTAGTTCTATTGGATTAGGGCCCACCCTAAAGACCTTATTTTACCTTTAGTACCACTGTAAAGGCACTATTTCCAAATAAAGTCACATTCTGAGGTACTAGGGATTAGGATTTCAACATGTCTTTTTTGCGGGGGGGGGCACAATTCAACCCATAACAGTGACTTTGAGGAGGTCTAAGTAGCAGACCTATTTGTCACGCCTCCCAGTTTTCATTGTCAACATTGGTAGCTTTAAAGTATTATTTTTTGGAGGGAGGCTGTGGGGGGAAAGTTGGCTTTTAGAAGATCACATCAAGGTAAATAACTAATTATATATTTTTTGCTGTTGCTTAGAAAAATTTAAATTTTCCTTTTCGTCTATAGAAAGTAAAATATTGTGGATATTTTGTTAGAAGATTATACTAGTTTTTAGAGGGCTCAATAATACTAACACTTCCCCTATTTCAGGCTACTTCAAGTCTAATTCAACCATAAATTTAAATGGTTGAAATTCTGATTAATTGACAAGTTAACTTGGGAGGTAAGAAACAACTAGGACATCATCTACTATGGTGCATAGGCAAGTGCTCCAGATTGTGATTTCTTTGAGTGTCTGGGGTCTTAGGGAATAATCACTGTGTCTGGGTAAGTCAGGAAGAGATCATTAATGACAAGTCACCCTTGCAAGGATTAAGTAGGTATTAGCAGGGATGGATTCGTCTAAAAATAGTACTGGATGATGGGTGCCTGCATCAGTGTTATTTCAGTATGTTTTAGCCTCAAAATAGTTGAGTAAGAAATGTCATATGATTAAATCCAAGAGCTATTTATTGACTTGCAATTTGCCAGACACTACTAATCCCTTGTGCTACAAAAATGAGTAAGAACAACTGATTGCTCTCCAGGTGCTCACAGTCTGTGGAAGAAACAGAGCTCCAAACCTGTCATTCTAAAATAATAGGTACTAAGGGACTGAATCATTAGAAGTTGTTCATGTGTACACCAGAGAGAAAAGTGACAGTTGAGCTAATGCTTGAAAAGTGACACAATGGAAAAGTGAAAATTTTGAAGAATCACTAAATTGGGGAGTAAATGGAAAGAGAAGGGTTAATAATAGCTTGAGTGAAAAAAGAGGATAAAGTGAAGTTGATTTGATGATGATTTTAGATAAGGGTAGTAGCCAATAGAGAAGCAAAGATTGGAGATCCAGAGAAGAGAGTAATTGTTAATGCAGTGTCCAACAGGAGTCAGGAGAGAGTGGAATTATGAGTACTGGTTAAACGATAGTTTGCAGAAGAGAGGAATTAACTTCTGAGACTGGAGAGAAGAGAGTAAATATTTCATTCTCAAAAACTCCTTAGGATAATTGGGTTTTTTCTTGTGTCCACTTTTGAAGAATAACACTTGAAGTAAGTCTTTTTGTTTAGTCAGGCACTAAGGGAAAAGTCAAATTATGAACCTTCAGAGGAAATAGAATGATGACCTAATCTTGCATATTCTTAGGGGTAGAGAAGATGAAGTCCATGTCACAGCTTGCAGTTTTGTCAAGACGGTGGAAGCCTTCAGAGATGAAGTTGGATCCTTTCCAGGAGGTTGTATTGGAAAGCAGTAGTGTTGATGAGTTGCGAGAGAAGGTAAGTTCATTTTAAACAAAATATGTATCTTATGTTGTATTGGTATATCACAGTACTTATAAAATATATACCATATGAACAGTATATTTTTCCCATGTTGCATAAGAGAAAACCTAGGAAGCAGTACCAAACACTGGTGCAGCAACCTTTCTTTTTGGTTTCTGTCTCACCTTGTGGCACACTCTGGTTGTTTTTTCAGGTTCCTGATTCTTTGAAAAATTACTTTGGCTCCTGGCCATTGAGAAGTGGATTCTCACTTTCTGTTACTTGGACCAATTTTGTCCTAAGTAGTTAGAATTAGTTAGACGTTTAATAGAGTAAATTGCTATATGTCTTTTAAAATAAAAAAACCAAATGAAGTAGAATTGTATAGAGAATCCAGATAAAGGTCTGTTTTGTATTTTAAGATGGTTTATCTAAGGATCGCTGGGGAAAGGGTGAATTAGTCAATCCATGGTACTAGCACAGTGGGCATTTTGAAAAAGATTCATTTCCATACTTCACACTAAACACAAAAATAAATTTTAAATGTATTAAGTTTGTATAAAAAATAAAATAGTAAATGTACTAGGTGAAAATATGTAAAATATTAAATACTAAAAGTATTTTCATATTCCTAGAGAAAGATATTTGTAAGCATAATACCAAAAGCCAAAAAAAGAAACTATAGACCATATAAAAACCTATTCTCTGCACAGCCAAAGAAAAAGGTATTTAAAAAGGAACTCATAAAGCTAAAAGACAATAAACTAGGAGGAAATTATTTAAAATATTTATTAAACATGCTGTTCATAATTTATAAAGAGCTACTACCTTAATAAGAAAAAGATGAACAGATCTAATTTTAAGAAAGACAACATAAATAGGCAATTTATAGAAAAAGAAATACAAATTGAAACAATAACATTATTTTTCACTTCTTAAATTGCTGAAGATTTAGAAAATCAAAAAATACCTTGAGTTGTCAAGGTTTAGGGGATACAGACAATACATACCTTTGTTGAGTGTATAAATTGATACGATTTTTTTCACGTTCAGTTTATCAATATTTCAGATGTGCAATTAAACATCTAGGAATTCGATCTATAGAAGTATTTGCAGGCCAGGTGCCGTAGCTCACTTCTGTAATCCCAGCACTTTGGGAGGTCGAGGCGGGCAGATCACTTGAGGTCAGGAGTTTGAGACCAGCCTCACCAACATGGTGAAACCCTGTCTCTACTAAAAATACAAAAATTAGCCAGATGTTGTGGTGCATGCCTGTAATTTTAGCTACTTGGAAGGCTGAGGCTGGAGAATTGCTTGAACCCAGGAGGTGGAGGTTGCAGTGAACCAAGATTGCACCACCACACTTCATTCTGGGTGACACAGTGAGACTCTGTCTCAAGAAAAAAGAATTTTTTTTTTTTTGAGACAGAGTTTCACTCTTGTTGCCCAGACTGGAGTGCAATGGCACGATCTTAGCTCACTGCAGCCTCCGCCTCTAGGGTTCAAATTCTCCTGTCTTAGCCTCCAAAGTAGCTGGGATTACAGGCATATGCTACCACACCCAGCTAATTTTTTGTATTTTTAGTAGAGATAGGGTTTCACCATGTGCAAGGATATCATGGAGGTATACAGTAGAGCACTGTAACTGGGAAAACCTGAAAACAGTCTCAGTGTCCATCAACAGAAGATAAAATGGTATACTCTTCAGTTATTGAAGAGAATGTGGTCACTTTGTATCCTATTCCTCTATATGGGAACAGAATTACTATATAGAGATATTAATCTAATTGTACGTGTTTTAGAAATGTGTGGATGTAGTTTGTGTATGCATAGGAAAAGATCCGAAGGAATCTGTATATTTGGTATTTCTGGGACATGGGATTTGCAGAGTGGCCACATCCTTTTTCTTCTAATTTTTTTATATCAAACATTTTTTAAACCAAGCTATTTCTGTTTGTGGGGTAAAGGAAAACAACTTTTCTAAGCAGGTTTCTTTTTTAAATGAACTCAAGTAAAATGTTTTATTTTACAGCTTAGTGAAATCAGCGGGATTGCTTTGGAAGATATTGAATTCGCTAAGGTAAAGCCCTGAGGATGTTTGCATCTGTGTATTTGTGCATGATAAACACAGCCAGTGGCATGATTCATTCATTTACGTCTGTGTATTTGTGCAGGATAAACACAGCTAGTGTCATGATTCATTCATTCACATCTGTGTATTTGTGCAGGATAAACACGGCTAGTGGAGTGATTCATTTCCATCTGTGTATTTCTGCAAGATAAACATGGCTAGTGGCAGAATTCACTCATTCATTCTTTTTCTTTTTAGGGTAGAGGAACATTTCCCTGTGATATTTCTGTCCTTGATATTCATCAAGATTTAGACTGGAATCCCAAAGTTTCTACCCTGAATGTCTGGCCTCTTTATATCTGTGACGATGGTGCAGTCATATTTTATAGGTAACATTCATAATGTTTTTGTTACTTTTAGTAATACATTTTTGGTGTGCATAAATAGCTTACTTTCCATAAATATCTTTACTATTTTTATGGTATGGAGCAGCACTAACCAATAGAAATACAGTGACAGCCATACATGATTATAATTGGAAGTTTTCTAATAGCCACATTAAAAACAATAAAAAGAAACAGGTGAAATTAATTTTTAAAATATTTTAATCCAATCCAATATATCCAAAATATTATTATTATAACATGTCATCGATATAAAAAAACATAAGATATTTTGCATTTGTTTCTTGTACTGTGTCTTAGAAATACTGTATGTCTGTTATATTTCCAGCACATCTCAATATGGACCAGGCATATTTCACAAGCTTGATAGCCACATGTGGCTAATAGCACAGATGTAGAGGAAAAAGAAGAGTCACTGGAGCCTCACAGATCTGGGTTCAAAACTAGCTTTCTGATTTACCTAGCTCCTCATCTATAAAATTGCAACAATGATGTCTACCTTGCAGGATTTTATGAGAATTAGAGCTATTGCATGTAAAATAACTGGCACGGTGCCTGTTATAAATAGATGTTCAATAGTGATAGCTGTTACTACTGCTAATGACATGGAGATTATTCTCAGCCATTTTTAGAAGTGAGCAATATGTTCCTGTGATAAACACCTTAGAAATCGGGGACATCCTAGGATATGAAATAATATTACTTCACTGGTAACAATCAGATTTCATTATCTTGCTGAGGAGCATCATAGCATTGAAGCATACATTAATAGAGGCAGAGGGCTCTACTGGCCTAATATGTGATTAATATTTTATATATAGGGATAAAACTGAAGAATTAATGGAATTGACAGATGAGCAAAGAAATGAACTGATGAAAAAAGAAAGCAGTCGACTCCAGAAGACTGGACATCGTGTAACATACTCACCTCGTAAAGAGAAAGCACTAAAAATATATCTGGATGGAGCACCAAATAAAGATCTGACTCAAGACTGACTCTGATAGTGTAGCATTTTCCCTGGGGGAGTTTGGTTTTAATTAGATGGTTCACTACCACTGAGTAGTGCCATTTTGGCTGGACATGGTTGGGGTAACCCGGTGACACCAGCACTGATTGGACTGCCCTACACCAATCAGAAGTTCAGTGCCCAGTGGGCCGCTGTTTTGAATTGGAATCATGTTGTGCACTATAGTCAAATGTACTGTAAAGTGAAAAGGGATGTGCAAAAAAATAAAAAATAATAATAAAAAAAAGCAAACCTTCTACTAGGAAAGGGGACAGGGGAATGAGTAAGCATCTTTTATTGCGGATAAATGTGCACATAGCCGCTAGTAAAACTAGCCTCAAACAGGATGCTCATAGCTTAATAATAAAAGCCGTGCAAAGGCCATGGATGAATGAATTTTCTGTTTATTTCACTGATACACACATTACCTCATTGACAGTTCAGAAGTAAATGCAACGTGTGTTGACTCTTGGAAAGCAGCAAAAACAGGAGCTAAAGAAAAGAAATTCTTAGAACCAGCCGTAACCCAGTAAGGAATTTTATGAAGTTGTGTTTTTATTTTGTTTCATTTTTTGCAGAGTATTAAGACATTATTCTGGAATATCAAAACGTTTCCCTTAGACCGCTCCCAGCAGGTGGCAGCTCAGATTGCTGCAGTGTTGTAATTATAACTGATTGTACTTAAGTTATGGATGTAGAGAATATGTTTCATTCATTTATTCAGCATGTAAATAAAATTGATCCTGTTGAGTTATCATAAATTTGCAGTTCAACTATCTCCCATGGTTATTCTTTTCATGTATCATTCATTATGTACATTTGTGTACATTGAGAAGTATAGCAATCTATATAAATGTAATCCTCAGTGAGGTTCCTCAGTGCTAGGTCCCATAGGATTGTCCTTGCCCTTGTTAGTGAGGTTTTTCTGTTGAGTGGCTTCAATTTTTTTCTCTTTGTACATCTAGTTTTGAAGATAGATTACTTCAAGTTTGAATCTTTGAGAATGCTTGTAAGTCCAGTTTTAATTTTTAGAGTCAGTTTGTAGTTACATGTAGTTTAAAACTTTGGGGAAACGTCTTAACATTGTTTTGAATAAACTTGCTAGTGAGGTCAGGTCATGGTACAGACTGATGCAGTCAACATGATTTCATTGCAAAGTTTATTAGAATCAGCAAGTTTTTGCTTTGCTAAATAAAAGTACTCAATGAACACAATTCTACATAAATTTTGAAATACCATCTAATTTATAAAAATCAATAAAAAAGGTTTTGGTAAAACTTTTTCATGCCAGATGCTGTTTACAACAATGAACATGCCAATAAAACATTCGTTCATTCTGTTGTGTTATTTTAGTCATTAAACTTCTGTGGATGAAGAATCTGGGTTAAGAATAGATTCATCATCTTTAAATACAACATTTTGTAATGTGTATTGAATATCTCATTTCTACGATAAAGGTATATTTACAGTAAAGTTCTCAGAGAAATGAAAAGATGTCTTAATATCTAACTTTGGGGAATCCTGTCAGTATTTCAGATCAGATTTTTACCCTTTTTTTCTTATAAGAAAGATAAAATTAGAAAATAGTGTTAGCAGACATGGCTCTGCCATTTGAATATAATCAATGAGAATTCCATAATGTCTTAAAAGTCTCCTGAAATCCACAATGAAAAAAAAAATCTTTTCTAAGGTCTTTTTCTGGCTAATTTTTATTTCAAGAAACTGTGTACAATTGAGCTAAACTTGACTGAAGTAATGTTTTGAGTTTGCATTGGTGGGATTGGTGATGTTCTCAGAACATTGGAAGCACTTGTGATGAATTGTCTTTCAGATCACTTAGATTTTCTGATGTAAGAGGACAGCTATTTGGTTCTGATACAGGCCTGCTTACTTGGGATATAGGGTTAATAAATGGGGTTTCTGCTTTAAAGGACTGACTTGCTATCGCACTGAGGAGGCAGACTTGTAAACAAAATGGGCTTTGGAGTTTGGTCTGATTGGCTTTGGTTTAGTATTCCTATGGGAGTAAATGGTAAAATTCTTCTGATACCCGCTCCTTAGACTGTGCCTTCCGCTCTGTTCTTTGTTTTGTGTTTAACTGCTGCTTCTAATTGCAGGTGTATTACAAATACAAATAAGAGTAAAGAAAATATATTTCATTATCGAAAAGAAAAATTAAAAGCTTCTTGCTTTTCAGTGCCTGATAGAGTGAAAACACAATGTTGCACTTTAATAACTTTAATAAAAGCTAATCTGTGTCAGCCTCCCTCTGCTTCATAGAATCAGGTGAGCACCCATAACCTAACAGGCAGAGCCCCAGCAGTGTAGATCGAGTTCCCTGAGCCTGGGGGCAGTGGAGCCTCATGATCTCTTACCTTCTGAGGCTGAGGCAGGCCACATGCAACAAATTGTGACCCTGCTCCCCACAAGTTGTGCAAAGGTTTTGAAGAGCTTTTACCGTGGGGCAGATGAACTTGTCAATCATGCACACCCTGTGAGAACAAAGTACCTGCGTTTCTAAGGCAGGCACTCAAGGTGAGGGGTGCATTCTGGCCAAAGAAACAAAAGCTGTGGTTTCAGGACCATGCCATGTGTAGCTGGTCTGTACAGGAAGTGTGTGTAAGAAAGAGCAGTCATGATAGAGGAAAACAGTGTGTGAAGCAGCCTTCACACTAGAGTGTTTGGCCATCGCTTCTAATGTAAGGGAAGATACTTCAAAATTCTGGGAAGCTGTGATGAACCCATGCCCCAGTCAGAAAATAATCAAAGGAAATAGGCATTGGTTGCCAGGCCACAGTTAGGAATTGTATTGTGATACATCTAGAGGCCAAGCGAGCAGGAGAGAACTACCAACTTACACTGTGGTTTTAAGCTAAACGACCGCACGGCATCTTAGCATTGCAGTGTTGTTACTAAATCTGGACGTGACCTGTGAATGTATGGAATACAATAAAATCTTTTATTCTGGCTCATTTGCTAGTACTTCCTTTTTGATTGGATACTGTAGTTCTTCCTCTGGATTTTGTTTTGCTCAGCGTCAAGGCCCTAATTTTGCAAATGTAGTCTAAACCACAGTACATGGACTAGAAGATACTCTGAAATAGCAAGTTTTTGTTTGCTAAATAAAACTATTCCATCTTAACAATTCTGTGTAATTTTTAAAAAAAACACCAATATTTTGGTCACTAGTAGTCAAAATCTTAGGAGGCCATATGTCCTGAAAGGCAAAACCATGTGTGTGTGTGACTTTCCAGGGAGCTGGTAGAACAGTTTTTATGAGGGTTTCAAAGGAGTTCATGGCCCAAATGAAGCTTGTGGCCACCTAGGTTTAGTGTTCATGAAATCGGAAGATGCTCCTTGATTTTAGTTCCTGTGGGGAAGAGGGAGGCTATGATCATTTCGTTAGATACAGCATTAACTGTCACAACTTGGCTTTCAGAAACCAGAATACTGCACAAACTCAAGCATGCATTGGAGCATGTGTTACTATTTAGAAAAGAGGGCAGCCATCAGTAGGTCAAGCTAGGAGGGCAAAAGAGAGTTGAGAGGAGTGCTCTGCCCCTTCCCCATGACCGCACTGCCTCTTCCCACCTCCCTACCAGCTCACCTGTCCAAGAGGAGAAATTGGTCTCGACTGTGAGCGTCAGCTCACCAGGTCAAAAATTGTCACTGGACCCCATAACCCTCCCTCACAGGCGGGCACCAAGCTTCCCTTCCTTCTGCTTTCCATGTTTCCAACTGGCCCCTTCCCCAACTGTTTTCACCGTCTTTATAATGCTTAAGTAACCTGCTTGAAGAGTATTATTTATGGAGATGGAAATATTGATGCTTCCATTTTTTTCATAATTGTGCCAACTGTTTTGTCAAATGCAGTTTCCTACTGGGCAGTGGGCTTATCAAGTGCTCAGTGCAATCCTATAACTTTTAAGTTATTTTGCATTATTAAGACCATCTTGAAGTTTCAGTGGTTTCATTCAAAGCTCTCCTGAATGTCCATATAGTGCCTCCTAGATATGCTGTCCCTGCCAGCTCCTCACCAGTTTGACTGGTGTTGGAAGAGGCCAGGAAAAGCAGGGAAAAGACATGTGCTTACCGGCTCTTAGCAGTGGAGGTGGTGAGGTTACTGTCCCCTTCTGCCTGGTCACTAGTAACTTTTTTATAGATGAGAAGGTAGATGCTCTGTGGGTCCTGTCAGCAAAGGACCCAACTCCTAACAGCTTTGGTTGTCCCTGATGAAATTAAACTGTGTCTTTTGCCCACCTAACTGCATACCACTATCCCATGCTGCACTGGTCCCTACCAAGTCTTCAACCCTCAATTTGATCTTCCTTGAGTGTCTCAAAGTTCCCCTCAGAGGTTTCAGCTAAGGGAATAAAATATAATCTCTCCTCCCTCAAGGGAAGTGTCAGGGAGGGGAAGAATCTGTTTTCCAAACACCACAATCTCCCATAAGGGGACTTCATCCTCCCTCTGTCATCTTTATACAGGGCAATTGTGCTGCTGGTGCTGCTGCTCAGGTGACCACTTTAAGCAAACCCTGTGTGCCGGAGCCCAGCTCCATAGCTGTTTGCCCTGAATTCAGAAACCAACCATCGCTATCCAAAAGTAATCTCCCAAGAGTTAAATTACATCTCTTGAGTATCTGGAGGGGATGTGGGCCACAGGAATACCTAATGCCCCCTCCCTTTCCTCTTCAGCCTCATCCTCCTTCCCCACAGGCCCAGAGAACCGGACTGGTTGGGCTTTGTGTCCTGCGGGCTATAGTTCATCATCCAAATAGCTCCTGTGTCGGAAATGCTTTTGACTTCAAATAGAAAAACTAACAGCAGCTTTATTAATAATAATATCGGCGGTTTATTTAAGGTGTTCAGAGATGGTGGAGACCAGGATTGGTTTCCTCCTCAACGTCAAGGACTCAGGCTCTTTATCTTTCTGTGGTAGGGCCACGTCCTAAATGCTGTATCCTGTGAATATTTAGCTGACAGGGCAAAAGAGATTTTGCATATGCGATTAAGGCTAAGGACCTTGACACGGGGAGATTATTCTGGATTATCAAAGTGGGTGCAGTTTGATTACACGAGTCCTCAGAAGTGGAGAACCTTTCCCAGCTGCAGAAAGCCAGAGAGCTGGCACTTAAGAAGGACAGAACTGTCATTGCAGGATTTGAAGATGAAGGGGGCAATGAGCCAAGGAATGCCAGTGACCCACAGAGGCTAAAAAACAGCAAGGAAATGGACTCTCCCCATTCCTAGTCCAGAGGAATGCAGCACTGTAGGTCACATGATCATCACATGGCTGCCCCAGAGCCCAATGCCGCCTCCTGAGCACCATACTGAAAGGTAGGGGAAGTGGATGGAGGGCAGGGGCTCCCTTCTTGTTTCCCACTCTCCTTTGGTCAATTGGGAAAAAAATTCCAGAAACTCTGGTAGCCCTTGCCTTACATTTCCTGGGTCATGCGGCCAGCCCTAGCTGCTGGAGGGGGGACTGGGAACAGCCGTTGACTTTACCTGACAGCAGTTGTTGAGTTTATCTGCCATGGCTTCTTGGCAGGAACCCTGGCTCTGGGAGACAGCAGCAGCAAGGTACTGAAGCTCCACCTCCACCCAGCCCTTCCCACGGTTCACTCAGGATTGAGTAAAGGATACTCTCCGGCTAAGATGCAGGCTTCAGCTAAGGGTTTTGCAAAGCCTCTCATGTCTTACAAGTTTGTGGCTGTCATGACAAGATGGAGCAGCCTACTATATCGGCATATGCAACTGTGGAGGAAACTAGTTTTATCTCATTCACCACAATGTTTTCAATCATTTTTTTGGATGATGTAATTTTTAGCCTCCTCCAAACACTTCCTCAAGCTTTTTTTGCCTTCCAGCCACTGCAGATGACCTGGCGTTTCCCCTACATGGCACCTGACCCTTGCGCCTCCCTCCCTCTGCCCACGGCCCAGAAAGCCCTTTCCTGTGCCCCGTGGCTTCCTGATAAACTCCCATCATCTTTGAAAGCCACTTGCCATGACAGCTTTCCCGAGCCAAGTGCTCCACTGAGGCTTCCGCAACACTGTTCCCACATCAGGTCGTTGCTTGCTCTGGCTGTGTCTCCCTCATGAGACTGGGACGGCTTCAGGGGAGGGACCCTATCTGGGTCAGCTTGGCACCCCAGAGCGTATCACAGCCCCTGGTTCTGACAGGCTCTCAGTAGATAATCGGTTGAGTAATAAGAAAGTAGGATGTTCCTGAGGGTTTTTGACATTGAATAGAGAACAGCTCCCCGTTAGTGATCTTAAAAATCACTATAACCTGGGCATACTGTACTAGATGCTATTTTCATCTGACTTCTACTCTGTCAATCTCTTTGCACCTCCATTCGTTCATCTGTGAAATGAAGGAAATACTCATGGAGTTCAGTGAAGATAAAATGAATGAATATAGGTAGACTGCCTGATCTGGCACTTGCCACGCAGCTGACTTCAACATAGTAGCTCTAATATTATGGTCCCTAAGGATCTTTCTGTGTTATGGCCCAGAACTGCATTTGATTGAAGAAGGCTCCCCTAAAAATAGCAGTCATGTTCCGTTTATCCCTTCAGAGGGCAGTGAAGCATTTACACTGTTTAAGACAAATTCCCATCCAAAGATAGTTAAGATTCCTAAAATATTTTGATGCTCAAAGAGGTGTGCTTCAGTTGTGTGGAAAATTCGCTTCTATGGAAGAATTTTTAATACAGGTCATTTCTTTTTTACTTTTTCTGGCTAAAAGGATTTTACATTTATTCAAAGTCAGAAGGGAAAAGAAATCCGAGAACTACAGAAGAGCAGTTGACATGATTTATGCTTGACTTCTAAATGCAACATGTGTTTATACATAATTTAAAACCCAAAGAAAGCATGCTTATACAATCATGTGCAACTTTAAACTTTAATAACGCTGGATGAATACATGGTGGCAACAGTCCATGACACCTGAAAACATCATTTGTGGAGTGGCGTAGAGTTCAGTGTTTGCAGTCTGCATATTACAACCATATTTCACACAGCCCTGCTTGGTTTGATTTTCTCCATGTAGTTGATAATGGTCTTCATTAAGCGATTCTGCAAATATCATTTATAATCCTCACCCTACAATTACCTAAGTACTGTTTCTGCAAGTTAACTTATATGCTACGCTCAGTCATGTACCTTCAAAGTTACTAATGCAACTGCCGAAGGGGGACAGTGTCAACACCACTGTCTCCATTAGAAGGACGGCTGCCCCGCACTGTGAGAGCACTGCTGTTCCTAACAGAAGTTTAATCTTAGAGGGATTTGAGAATTGGTTTGACCCTAATTCCAGATGTGCATGCCTCAAAAGAAAAATCCCATTCTCCTTCATTTTGGGGAGTGCTTTTGGTGGCACTAAGGCTGGTATGGGGTAGTGGAGAGAGCACTGAGCTTGGAGTCACAACCAGGTGAAACTGCTCTGGTCTTCACTAGCTGTGTGACTTGGGCAAGCAGCTTGCAGTCTCTGAGCCTCTGAGATCCCTGATGGATGAGGAGAAGAATGGCCCCCTCCCCAGGCTATGCTGAGAGAAGGAACTGACTGTGGATATAAAAACACTGCCCTGGCACAGAGGTAGGAGCTGAGCAAAACTGCTGGATGAATTAACACATGTAATGCAGGGTGAACAGAACATTGCACTGGCAACAGCCGAAGGCGCAGCTTACCTATGCCCATAGAAAGAACTGCGTGGAAAATTCATTTGTTGCATTTTTGCCAGGTTGATGTTTGCAAAGCAGGGCACTCTTCCCATTTCCCAAAACCCATCGTGGGGAGACTCCACATTCTTTCCATTTCCTCCTCTCAAACAATTATCAAAGCCATGTAGAACAAATTGCCGTCTGCCAACCGGCAAAGCAGCCAATGATCTGGACAGGGGTGGCAGCCTGGTCCTGTCCTTACCCTGCCCGACTTTCCCAAGCACCAGACTGTGAAGCCTGGAGAACAGCCTGGGGGAGCTGAACAGCACAGCACCTCATGCTGTCAAGCCAGAGGGGAAAATTTACTGGGAAGAAGATGTGGGAAGAAGCCTGGTCAGCCCACGCCTAAAGCACACACCTGGGGAAATAAATTAGCTATTTCTATTGCACATCTATCCACAGCCTGGTCCGGATCTAAATCTCTTCCCCTCCCAGCAGTGCAGCAGCGACAGCTGCAGGCTCCCCCAGCGCCATCTCCTCCGTCAGGCTTCGCTCCAGGTCCTCCAGCTCCTGGCGCACCTCCTCCATGAAGCTGCCAACTTCATACTCATCAGGGGCCTCTCTGGGCAGCAGGATCTCCCCATCTTGGTCATGGCTCCCGACAAAGGCTGGCTTGCACACGTACACGAGGCTGTGGCTGGGGAGAGATGGGGCAAAGCCAGGCTCTAAATGTGGGAGCCCGCCTGGGAGAGGCCCAGGCCCAAAGCTAAGGTACCCTGACCCTGTGGGGCTCCCAGCCTCCCCTTCACACCCCCTCCTCTCCTGTCTCTTCAACACGCCTCACTTCTCACCAACATCTATCTTAAAATGATGACTGAAGGAGGCTCACTTTGGAAGAATGTGCCGACGGGGGGACAGCTTCCCCTCCTCCAGCACAGGCCTGACCCCCTGTGACTCTCAGGCCCCGCAGCCAGGGGCAGGACCCGAGGGCTGTACAGCAGCACCACAGCTCCTCCAAGACCCTGGGCCTCCAGGCAGGAGTCAGCCAGACCCTGGGGTGTAGTCTAGCCACATGCAGGGAGCCATGGACCCCTGTGGGAGTGGGGAGGAAGAATTCCTTTTTTAAAAAGTATTAACTTGTTTATTTGGTAGAGACGGGATCTCCCTATGTTGCCCAGGCTGGGCTTGAACCCCTGGCCGAAAGCAATCCTCCTGCATTGGCCTCCCAAAGCTCTGGGATTACAGGCCTGTGCCACTGCACACAGCCATGGGGAATGGGAGTTCTGCCTGTCTGCCCAGCAGCCCTGGATTCTGTTGGGAGAGAAGGTTAAGTAGGGGCTGTGGGGAGGACAGGAAGATGTGCCCTGAGAAGCTGGCCAGGCCCGAGCCTGATGCCCCATGGAGTCTCAGCAGCCTTGGCCACTCCTGGCCTCCCTGTGGCCTCTCTGCCAGCTCCTTTTTCTCTGCTTATCCATCACTGTGATGGGTCTAGGGAGGGAGTCCAGGCTCTTCTCCACGCATGCCCTCTCCCTGGGCCATCTACTCATGAAACTTTAGCCACCAGTTGGATGAGCCCCAGATCTGTGCCTCCTGGGCAGCCTGGACCCCAGACTCCTGGAACCGACTGCTGATTGGACCCTTCCATCTGCATGACCCAATGACCTCTCAAAGCAATCCTAAAGGGAATCTACATCTTCCCCAGGGAAAACCTGCTCCTGCTCCTGTGCCCCTACTGGATGGCACCTCCTTGGCCCTTGGCTCCCTGAGAGGGAGGGTAGGGGGGCCTCACCTGTGAGGCTGGCAGAGGAGGCCACTTGCACAAGGGCATCGGTCCAAGGCTCCATCAGGCTCTAGCTCCCAGGTGATGAGGTCCAGAAGCCGGCTGGCAGGGTCATGGCAAAGCTCGCCCTCCACGGGCAGGGGTGTGCACACAGGGAACAGCAGGCCTGGAACAAGCCCGGAGTCACCCCTGTGTGCCCCATGTAGGGCAGAAGGGCTCCACGGGGAGGGGACAAAGAAATGAAGTGCAACCTCCCACCTCCCACCCTCAACCCCTAAGTGCAGGTTAGGTTTGAAGACATGGAGTGACAGGAAACAAAAATGGCAGCCTAAGCTCAGGAGGGAGTGATCAGTAGGGCTGAAGCAGGGAGGACTGCCTGGAAGAGGTGGGCTTTGCTGGATTTTGAGGACCAGAAAGTCTGGAGAAATTAACAGTGGGGCAAAGGCATTCAGGCCCAGGCACGGCACCAGCAAAGGCCTGGGGTTGAGCTCAGTGGAAAATGTCAGGGCCTGTGAAATTCCCAAATAGGCCAAGGAGTAGTGGGGAGAAAAGGAGGACGGTAAGTGGAGCTGGGTGAGGCCTCGCAGGCCAGCCCAAGGGGCCTGAACAACGTGGGAGACAGCAGGAGCTGCTGCAGGTCCCAGGGAGCAACACCCAAAAAGCAGCCCTGTAGGAAGATCCCAGAGGCAGCAGGCAAGGTAGGACTAGTGGGCTGGGGATGCAGAGCTGCGGAGGCAGCAAATGAGAGTTCTTCAAAACCCTGGTGGGGGTGGAGAGAGCCTGAGCAGACCTCACCTGGGAGAGGCAGTGGGAAGGGAAGATGGGAGTGGAAGCAGCTGATTCACAGGAAAAGAACCTGGGAAACAGGGAGTGGAGGGAGGGAAGGGGCTGCCCCAGTCCCACCCATCTGGGGGTGTTCCTTCCAGACTGGGCTCTTGCATTCTGAAGTAATTTAGATTTTCTGAGCATCAACAGGGGTTAGAAAAGGAGGTGGTCTTCCCACTCTGGGCAGAGCCTGTGGGAGTCAGCACACACTGATGAGCATTTGGGAGCCTACCCAGGAGGTGGGACCCAAACCCGTGTGGTTGGCATGGACGTGGCCCCAGGAGGCCCAGTCTGGTGGAGCTTGGGACAGGGTTTTTCCTGTATCTGAGAAGAAGCCACTCACCTCTCTGGAAGGCACAGCACAGCCCGGGCTGGCAGTCCCTCTGGTTGTCGCAGATGGTCCCGTTGCTGCCCCTGGTGGCCATTTTGGTGCAGTGACCCCAGACACACAGCTGGTCTCCACAGCACTCACTGTCCCGGGTGCAGAGCTGCGGAGGGGTGGGAAGAGCCTAGAGCCAGCGGCTCAGGGACGGGGACCTGCTGAGAGCCCAGCCTGAAGATACCACAGGTGTGCTAACCTGCGTCCTCCCATGTAGAGACAGGTAGACCAAGCTGAGATGTTAGTGAAAGTCAGCAGGGTAGAGAAGGGAGCTTGACTGGTGAGATACAGGGGTCAGAACACTGGAAAAATGGTACTGGGAGGTGTCATGGATCCGAGTCTTTCTTTCTTTGTTTTTTTGAGATGGAGTCTCACTCTGTGCCCATGCTGGCGTGCAGTTGCATGATCTCAGCTCACTGCAATCTCTGCCTCCCAGGTTGGTTCAAGCAATTTCCCTGCCTCAGCCTCCCGAGTAGCTGGGACTACAGGCGCGTGCCACCATGCCCGGCTAATTTTTTATATATTTTAGTAGAGATGTGGTTTCACCATATTGGCCAGGATGGTCGGATCTGAGTCTTTCTATGCAGCTTAAGATTTTGCAAAGGACAGCAGAGGGTCTTTGTGGGTCCCCACAGACTTGTGCCCTTCCCTCTTCTCCTTAGGTCCCTAGGTCCAGGCCCAAAGAGGCAAGGTCCAACGATGAGCTGATTAAACTAAGGCCCAGGCCGGCCCAAGATGGGGAAGACCTGTGGGTGCCGGGTCCTGCAGCCACACAGGGCATGGCAATTAGAGAGCAAAGTGAGGTCCCCACAGCTGTGCCCAGTGATGGCACCGAGTGGGGCTGGCTGGGAGTGCAACGGCAGTGGCCTCACCACAGACAGCCGGGTAAGGTCATAAGAACCACTCTACTTTCCAAACTTATTAGCATGCTATGTTACTGTCTGAATAAGGAAAAATGATGAGGAAACGTCTGTGGGTTCACATGTCTTCATCCAAAACGCCTGTTGGGTGGAGGAAGAGTCTCCTTTGCCCTGGCTTCACATTTCCCAGTGTAAACTCCACTGGGGACGTGCCCTGGCCTCTTCCTTCCCCGTCCCTCTGCCCTCTCTTATTGGCAGATTGGGAGAAAGACCTGACAGGTGGGGTGCAGGCCCAGAAGGAGAGCAGCTGCCCCTCTCCCTGCCTGGGGCCTGCCAGGATGTCTCTGTCTACAAGGATGGGTTATCCCCAGGGGAAGGAACAGCTGTAGGGATACCTCCTCTTCCTTCCCTCCCCTCTCTTGAACTCCCGGCCTCAAGTGATCCTTCTGCCGTGGTCTCCCCAAAGTGCTGGATTTATGTGTAGCCATGGTGCCTGGCCGTCCCTCCCCTTCTCTGCCATCAATGACACAACATGACCAGAGGACATGGGGCAGGATGGGAGTGGCCCTGGGTCTGCAGATGGCTTCCTGTCATCCCAGACTGGAATGACTTCCTGGTCACTCTAGGAGTCAGCCCTTTGGGGATCCCTCTTGGGTCCTCCCCATCATTGTGAAGCTCTTCTGGGAAGCCCAGCTGAGAACCCTGGAGACCCTGGCCTTCTCCCTTAGGGCCTAAGACCCTGATGCCAGCGCCCCAGAGGCCCTGGCATACTCACCGTCCGCTGGTCCCGGCATGGCTGGCAGGTGTACTGGAAGCTGGCAAACTGGCAGTACTTGCCCGGCCCACAGTCCTCGTCAATGATGCACTCCTGGGGGAGGGCACAGGAGCAGCTGCATCAATGGAGAGCAGAGCAGCAGGCCCACCGTGCCCAGGAAGAGTCGGGCCCGCTTCCACCTTCCACGCTTGACCCCACAGGCTCAGGAGGGTCAGGAAAGCCCTCCGGACTCCAGTCACTTCTAAGCCTACCTGGCTGTGCTGCCCTTCAGCGTCTCCATGCCTGGCAGGCCTGGCAACTCAGAGCCTGGAGGATCCCACACCAAATGCACACAATCGCCATCTGTGCGCAGTCCTCCCCCGCCCACACCCAGGGCAGGAGCACAGGGACTCAGGGCCGGTCGTCCACTCAGAACAGATGGATTTAATAAAAAGTGCTAATGAAGTCCAGGCCTGCCTGACTGCACAGGAAGGGTTGGAGCCCAGGCCCCAAGGGCCTTGCTGACTGTGAAGACCTGGAGGCAGCAGAGGGGGCATCACCAGGGACCCTGCCACATGGCCACAGCCCTGCCCGCAGGGAGCGCGCTTAGGGTCCTGGGTCTAGGGTCCCTGCAAGAAGCAAAGGCAGCTGCCAACTGGGAAATGAATTAGAGGAAGGGGCTGGAGTCTAGCCCTCCCAGCCCAGGTGCCGTCTCCTCACGGCTGCCAGCTCCACCTGGCTGGAGAAACAGGGAGAGAGGGAGTGGGCGGAGTCTGTCCACCCCAAGGCCTGAGTTGCAGAGCAGGGAGGCACGGCCGAGGGCACTGTGGCCCGCCGTGGTCAACAGTCACTGGTCACTGGCAAGAGCAGGGCTGCCTCAGCTCCTGGACCTGCTGTCAGGCTCAGCCCTGGGAACTGGCAGCTTTAACGCAGGGGAAGGAGGGCCGGGGAGGAGGAAACGTGATGACAGGAACAGCCATTGATCGCCCTTTTGAGGTATCAGGCTTGACGGCCCTGATCTGGCTCAGTGACTCCTCCCAGCAGGCAGCAGGTAGGGACTGCCTTCTCTACGTTGCCAGCTGGGAAATGAAGGCAGAGGGGTCCCCCAAGATAATGTGACTAGTTCAGGGTAGAAGGTCTCTTTCCACCACCAGTCCTTGAGTTGAGGGGGTTCAGGGCTCCACATGCAGCAGCCAGAGGTGAGAGAGACCCTCCCAAAGCTGGTATTCTGGAGGCCAGTAGACCTTCCAGAAGGATCTTGAGAAAGGGAGGGACCAGCTCCCCACTGTAACCCAGAGCATCCTCCCATCCTGAAGGCTGGTGTGGAGACACACTTGGAAGAGCCTGGACCTCCGACAGCTGCCTCCCGTCCCCTTCCAGGGGCTCTGCTGCTCTCAACAACACTGCAAGTGCTGGCAGCCCAGCAACCAGGAGGCTCCCTTGCAAAGCACTGATACTTTTGTTTCAATTACTTTCCTAGTACCCCTCAAATGTCAGGCGACACCATCAACACCATCACTGTTTTTATAGATAAGAAAACTGAGGCTCTGAATAGGGTGAACAGCCGCCAAGTGAAGGGGCTGAGTCTCAGCCAGAGCCCCAGTGGCCAGAGAAGTCCCAGGGCTAGGAGCAAATCACAGATGGGCTTTATCTCAGCCCAGCACACGCGCCCGTGCACAGACACAACTCAGGCTGCTCAGCCGGAAGCCTTCTGACATTCCTTCCAAAGCAGAATGGCAAGAAAATAAGAGTGGGAGGGATGACATTTGGGAGAAACGAAGGGCCAACAGGCATGGAATCCCTTCTGTGAACCAGCCATATTTTGAGGGACTGGGGACACAAAGGTGAATGCGAGGAGGCCTCTGCCCTTAAGAAATGCATGATTCAATTGGAAAGAGAGAAAAAGGAGAGAAAGAGCAACCCAGGAGCAAAGGAGACAAAGGGGATGAACAGACAACTCAGAAAAACAGAAATCTCCCTCTTCAAATAGAAAGGCATTCGACCTCAACAATGAAATCAACCAAGAAATGCAAGTTAAAAGAGCAGAATACCATTTTTTCACTTAGAATGGAAAAGATTAGAAAAGCTGAAGGTCTCCATGGTGGGCAGAATAATGGCACCCCCAAAGATGTTCATAACCTATTCCCCAGAACCTGTGGGTATGTTGTGTTACACAGGAAGGGGAAATTCGAGGCAGAGGGAATTCAGGCTGCTAATCAGCTGACCTGAAGACAGGGAGTGCACCTGGGATTATCCAGGAGCACCCGATGGAATCACAAGGGACTTTAAAAATTGAAAAGGGCATAGAGGAAGAGTCAGTGTCAGAGTGAAATCATGCAACAAGATGTCACAAACACTCCGCTGGCCATCGCTGGCTTTGAAGACAGAAGGGGGTCAGGGGCCAAGGAACGGAATCTCTTAGAGACTCCAGGGAGGCTCTAAGTGTGGGCACAGCCCTGCCCACACTTCGGTTTTAGCCTAGTGGGATTTGTGTTGGACTTCTGACCTCCAGAACTGGAAAATAAAAAATTTGTGTTGTTTTAATCCACTAAATGTGTGGTAATTTGTTAAGGCATCAATAGGAAACTAACATAATATTCAATGTTGGCTTCAGGAAATAGGCATTGCTAAATGCTTTGGAGTAATTAAAATTGAAGGCCGGGCGCGGTGGCTCATGCCTATAATCCCAGCACTTTGGGAGGCCGAGGCAGGTAGATCACGAGGTCAAGAGATCGAGACCATCCTGGTCAACATGGTGAAACCCTGTCTCTACCAAAAATACAAAAATTAGCTGGGGATGGTGGCACATGCCTGTAGTCCCAGCTACTTGGGAGGCTGAGGCAGGAGAATTGCTTGAACCCAGAAGGTGGAGGTTGCGGTGAGCCGAGATCGCGTCATTGCACTCCAGCCTGGGTAACAAGAGTGAAACTCCGTCTCAAAAAAAAAAAAAAAATTGAAGTTTTTTTTCAACAGGCAATCTATCAGCATCCATCAAATAGTTAAATGCATATGTCCTTTGACCCAATAATTTCCCGTCCTGGTGACTACCCTCAGAAACACTTGTCCATATATGTAAATATCTGAGAACAAGAACGTTTAAGGCTATATTCTTTTATTATTTATAATCCAGAAATGTCCAACAAGAAGGAGCTGATTATTGTACAGTCATTTCGTGGAAAAACCCCTCCATGCAGACATTAAAAAGAATGAAGTCGTTCTTTGCATAATGATTTCTAAGACAAGCAAGTGTGAGAACCATAAACAAAAGCAAGCAAATGCTGAAACCATACGCTTTTGTAAAGCGGAATAACACCACACTCGTGCCCGTGCCCAGTACAGTGCCTGGGCACACAATAAATATGTGTTGAGTGGGTGATACCACTTGCATCTTACTGTGGCAAGCAGGCTAACAAAATGCTGGTCATTAGCAATGACTTGAGAACTAGTGCAAAAAGCATACATTCCATTCATTTGGCTTCTCATTCCCCCAAAAAAGCCTTAGTAGACTTGGACCTTTCACTATATAGTTCCTCTTCCAGATCTTTAATTAAAAATACGAGCTAAGACTCTTCCAGCACCCACTCCTTGAAGACCCTGCTGTTTACAATTATCCCTCAAGACAAAGTACACTTTCCTCCTTAGGAACATCTTCCTTTCCCTACACAGGCTCCTATGACGAAGCATTCCCTTCAGACTTAACTGTTTTTCTAGGTATGGAAAAGGATTTTTTTGGCATGGAACTTTGCCAAAGACTTTTGAAAAATCTAAATATACCAAAGCTATTGGTTTCCTTTGGGGCATCAGAAACATGTCAGCAAAGAGTGCTGGTAGGTTCGTTCCGCATGACTCCCCTCAAGAAAGCTGGAGGCTTTTGTTATAATAAAGTCCATCCGCTTGCCTGGTTGGATGTGCAACCCATTCCCAGCAGGAACACACTCCTTAAGAATTGTGGTCATGTGGGGGTGGGGGGACTGGGGAGGGATAGCATTAGGAGAAATACCTAATGTAGGTGACGGGGTGATGGATGCAGCAAACCACCATGGCACGTGTGTACTTATATAACGAAGCTGCACGTTGTGCACATGTGCCCTAGAACTTAAAGTATAAAAAAAAACAGAAAGAATTGTGGTCATACTAGAAACTTCGGGATTCCAAGGTGCACAAACTGAATCCTAGTTTTGCCACTTACCAGCGGTGAAACCCTGGAATGCTGATTCTACTGCTATTGGAAACAAAGATGAAGGCAGGAGCTGTTGTGCAGGGCTGTTGTACTGAGTTCATGCTCGCTGAACGGTGGCCATAGCAACAGATAGCTATGCATCTGCTCCTCCGCCCTCCAATGCCTGCTCCCGCCACGATGCACCCCCGCCAGGGGACCAGCTTGTGAGCAGAAAGGCAGGTCTAAAACAACAGGGCCCTAAGGCATCCACCAGAATGTGACATCTGTCCTGGTCAGCATTTGGGGATCAAACACCTAGTCCTGGCTTACCTACATCCTAAGAGTGTCAAACAGGTGGATAGCGGCCTGTATGCCCACCCCAGGGAAGTCCTGGGACAGAGGGACCTTTCATTGTACAAAGACCAGGTTCTCCATCCAGTAAAGCTGTTTGTATTGAGTCTCTCCTGAGGACCTCTAGCAGTGGGGGCAGGCCTCACCTTTCCCGGTGTTTGTTAGAGACCTGAGGAAGAGCTCAGGCCCTGCACCCTTAGCAGAGCTGAGTGGGTGGGTGGAGAGGACAGGTGCCAGTGCTCCCAAGCACAGCCAGGCCCAGAGCTGAGAGATCCAGGTTTTGTTCTTTTCAATGATTCCAATTGCTGTTAGGTGTGCTCAAGGGTTCTGTCCACATTTGGGCCAAGGTGTTGAAGGGGCCTCAGCACCCAACTGGGCGGGGGATGGGTGAGAAGCTGAGATCAGAAATATGACGCCTGGGAGGGAAGGCGGAGGCTCTGGGCTTGGGGTCTTGTTTTCAGAAGGAATGAGACCTTGCAGGGCCTCTACCTCTTAGCCCTGGGACCGGAAGAGGGACTCCATTCTGCGCCAGGCTAATATGAAAGGCACGCTGAAAGCAGTTCAGAAGCTGCCCTGCAATCCACCCTGTGCAGGCACGGAGCCCTGGCCCGATGGGACCACTGGGGCCCGCCACCTGGCACAGTTTCTCTCTAATCCCCTTGACGTAGTCCTTAAACCCACTTCACAGATGTGGAAACTAAGACTGGAGGAAGGAATCTGCCGAGAGGTCACCCAGTTTGGTGGGAGTGGAACTGACAGACTCTCTCCATTCCCTGCTGGGAGATCACCATTTCTCTCTCTTCTTCAGTCCCAACTTAGCAGTGCCTGCTCGGACAGAGCCCTGGGTCCACACATCCCCAGAGACAGAAGGCAGGAACTCATGGTCAAGGCCCCAGCCCCTGGGCATCTGGGCCCAAATGTCATACGGCTGGAAGACAAAACCCTGCGGCACAGACTTCAGCAGCTCCTCTCCGGGCCTGGACCCTACTGTTTGTCCCCACCCCTCCCTCCCATCCTGCCGGGGAAACCTGACAAACAGCCCAGAAGCTGGCCATGGGGAATGCAGCCATTCAGGGGATGGCTTCTTTGTTGTCTCGAAGAGGGAACTATATTTAGAAAGCTCAGAAGCTGGCGGGAGCGAGGGCTGACCGGGAACACGGCATAGATTTGGCAGGGATGTCGGGCTGGAAGCAGCCCCGGTGCTTCCACCCCATCATGAAATAGTGGAAAATGGCAAAGGAGCCATTCTGAGTCTTCCATTTTCCAGTTTAGAGTTGATCAGAGGAGAGAGGCTCTAAGAGAGCAGAAGTCACAACTTGGGAGGAGGGCGCGGCCAACACGCGAGTCCCTGGGGGCTTTCCCTGGGTCTGCGTGGGGGATGCGGAGGCACCGCTTCTTTGGGACCCTTCTGCTGCTGCGCCTCATTCCTTGTACTGGCTGTGGATTTCCCATACTTCTCAGGAATCCCAGACACTCTTGTTCACTGGAGGCCCCAAGAAGGAGGCTGCTGGGGATGGATGCCTCCAGGGCCAGGGCCTTCCCCAAGCTCCTCTCAAGCTCATGGCTCTGGAGAGGACATCGTCAGGGCAGGAGGTGAGGGCCAACTGCAGGTGGAATGGAGGCCCAGGACCTCCACCAACAGGTGCACTTGTCCTCAGAGCTCCTCACGCTGTGCACGAAGAGAGGACAAGACTGGAGGCTTAGAGAGCGCCAACCATTTGCCTGCACGTGCTTCAGGCATGAGGTACGGTGTGCCTCTCGGATCCCCACAGCCACCCTGTGAGGTCAGTCACCATCTTAGTCCATTTTCACTGCCATCACAGAATACCTGAGACTGGGTAATTTATAATGAACAGAAATGTATTCGCTCATGGTTCTGCAGCTGGGAAGTCCAAGACTGAGGGGCCAGCATCTGGCGAGGGCCTTCTTGCTACATAATCCCCTGGTAGAAGGTGAAAGGGCCACAAGAAAAAGCAAGAGAAAAGGGGGCCAAACTTGCCCTTTTATAAGAAACCAACCCCCACAATAACAGCATTAATCCATTTATGAGGGTGGAGCCCGCAAGATCTAAACACCCCTTAAAGGTCCCACCTCTTAATACCATTAAAACGGGCAATTGAATTCCAACGTAAGTTCTGGAGCAGTCTCTGACTGCTGATTCTCCCAGCATGTGCTTGACTCACAGCTGCCATTCACTAAAAGTATAATTGAAAGTTAGCTGGGCATGATGACATGCACCTGTGATTCCAGCCACTTGAGAGGCTGAGGTGGGAAGATCGCTTGAGCCTGGGAGGTGGAGGTTGCAGTGAGCCAAGATCACACCACTGCCCTCTAACCTGGGCGAGAGAGTAAGACCCCATCTTGGAAAAAAAAAGAATAAAAGAAAGAATAAACTGATGAGTGGATGAACCTCTGGTCATAGAGCCTCAGAGCCCAAAAGTGCTGATGGAGGAAAGTTCTGATTTACCCACAAGTCCATAAGAGCACCCAGTCTTTCCAATGCCCCCCCGTTGCCTCCCCATGCCCTGTTCTGGATCTGTGACCTCAAATTTCATAGGTTGAAGTCCCACCCCCAGTACCTCAGGATGTGACCTTATTTGAAGATAGGACAGCTGCAGATGCAAACAGTTAGGGTGAGGTCATCAGGGTGCAGCAGGCATCAGGGTGACTGCTGCCTTCGTAAAGGGGGATCTTTGGACACAGGCATGCATAGGGAAGTGGTGTGAAGACATCATCTACAAGCCGAGGAAAAAGGCCTGGATCGCATCCTTCCCTCACAGCTCTCAGAAGGTAACAATCCTGTTGACATCTTGATTTCACACTTGCAGCCTCCAGAACCGTGACGGAATAGATTTCTGTTAAGTCATCCTGTTTGGGGTACTTTGTCACGGCAGCCCTAGCAAACTAATACGTGCACCTTCCCCCCAAACAAGCCAGCAGCCCCGGTGTCCTCTGTTTTGGATCTTCCATGCACAGTCAACTCTGTTCCCAAGCCCTCAGTATCTTTTGCTAGAAGGTAACAGAGGGGTGGCTAGCAGGGAGGCGCTGGTGCATTCCAAAGGATGTTGAGCCGCAGGGACCAGAACACGGTCTCTCGGCTGACCAGGCTCTGGCAGCCCAGCCCGCACACATTCTGGTCACTGAAGGTTTGGGTGGGGCATGTTATCTGTGGATGGCCGTTTCCTGGCACCCTGGGTGTGGGGTGGTCATGCCAGGCCCTGCGTGCTCCCAGGATGAACAGATGGTCTCATTTGTGAGATAAACAAATATCCTCTTCAGCATGTGAGGTGGTTCCCAGAACCTATGGGCAGGGAGGCAGCTTGGCCCAGGCACTCTCCTGAGCAGAGGTGGTCCCCTGGTCAAGAGCCAGCAGTGCGGGTGAAGTGGCCAAGGTCCCGGTTCAACCAGGGCTAGGGGCATCCTGGGATGCAGGACTGGCAGCGCCAACACTGGGAGAGTTCGGGCACAGTTCCCCACTCCCCACTGGGCTCCCGCACTTCCCTCTCCAGGCTCTGCGGCTGCACTTGCCGTACTGCCGGGTCTCAAGTCAAGACCATATGGCACAAGTGTGTCGGGGCCACGTATGGCTGAGACAGGCTTTGGCGCACATGCCTGGGTTCTAATACATGTTCGCTTACAAGCTAGCTGATCTTGGCCTAATTAGTGAGTCTCTCTGGGTCTTATCTGTAAAGTGGGGAACCTCACGGGGTTACTGGAGAGATTAAAGGAGATAACAGGTGCACAGTGCTTAGCGGCCTCCACCCACTCTACCCCTAGAGCAAATCTCTATCTGCAGTGCTTAACTCACAGCAGAAGCTCAAAGGATGGCCTCTCCTGAGAAGTGTGGGCCAATGGGTCTCATTTGTTAATGAATACGTTTCTACTGAAAAGGCCCAAAACATCTGGCTTGAGCCAGTGCCCGTCCCATCACCACAGCACAACCTCCTGCTTCATCCCAGAGCCCTGTGCTCTGGAGGGGAAGACAAGAGGAAGGAGGACAGCTACATGGAACTACCAGAGGGCCCAGGATGGGCCAACTACCAACAAGATGGCCTCAGCTCATCCTCACACCATCCTGTCTTCCAAAGTAAGCAAGAGTAGCCCCACTTGACAGATGAGGAAACTGAGACAGTGCAATGAAGTCACCTGCCAAAATCAGAAGTAAGAAGTGGCAGAGCTGCACTCAAGCCAGGTTCCATTCAGCTGCAACCCAGTGCTTTACGGAGCTGTCCCTGGGAGCGGGTGGGCTGGGCTGGGGCCCCAGCCAGGGGGCAGGAGGTAGCAGTGTGAGGCGGGAGGGAGCTCTGGTACTCTCAGGGAGGCGGAGTGCTGCCAGCTGTGCCTGCTGCAGGACGGCAGGGTCCACAAGGCTGGCCCTGGCATGAGGTGACCGGAGAATTAGTAACGGCGTCCAGGGGAAGAGCAGCAGGCAGCCTCCCTTTTATACTATAGGATTCCTGAGTCAGGTTTCCCCATTCCTGAGAGTCCATTTTTGACCTTAAAACCAGGCCAGTGGCAGGAGCCTGGAAGATGCACATTTGTCTGGAACACAGCACGGCTGGCTGCTACATTGGAAACTCTCAGCCAGCTCAGGAGGTGGGGGCCCCAAACCTCACTGAGGGGCTCTCGCCTGACCCGGCGCAGAGACTGCCCCGTGGAAAAACCCAGGCAGGAGCCAGGAGCCCATCAGCGCCAGCTATTATTATTCTGAAGTGCCAATATCTGCAATAGCCTGGCTTGCCTGGGGCTGCTCCCACTAATTTTCTTCCCCAAGTCACACAGCCCAGGAAAGAGGAAAATGCACCCCCCAGCAGCACAGCTTGGCACCCCCTGGTATGGAGAACGCTGCTCCTCACCCTTTAGTGCCTGTCATGCCTTGCTCATTAAGGAAACAGTCCTGGAGTTCTCCCTCTCCTCCTGTCCTCCCTCTTTCCCTTCCAATATATACATGTGCTCCCACCTCCAGGGCTCCTCTGGGAGCCTCCTCTCTTTGTCAGTCCCTGGAAAAGCTTGTTCCCTCCTCCAGGAATCCTGTCCTGCTGCCAGGCCACAGAGAGCCAGCCCTTCACACACAGAGCCTTCCAACATTCTTTCAGCCTGAGTGGCGTTTCCTCTCGAGAAGTGAGACCCATATTTAACTCCAAAGGAAGCGGCTTGTCTCTACTCATCTGAGTGCCTGTCATCCCGCCTGGGTTGACAGCCATGGGGAGAGCCCTCTCTACCCACTCCCACCAGCACTTCTCCGGGGACTTAGGGTCTGCACAGCCCCCACCACCTATCCAAAGGCACGCTGTATGGCTGGAGCCGCTGAGCCTGGCCTGCGTCTGTTCTTCCCCAGACACACCTAGCCCACAGCTAGCGCTCCATATACAGAAGACCAGGAGGCTGACGGGCATTTCAGGCCCAAATGCACTGACACGTGCAGCAGCACCTCCCAGCCTCCCAGCCCCACCGCCTCCTCAATGGCTCCTTGTTCCCCTTGCACGGGACCTCTTAGTTTAGGGGCCTCAAAGTAGGGAAGCTCATGAGGTTACTGGACAGATCAAAGGAGATTTAGCCAGATTTAGCAAATAAAATTACAAGATGCCCAGTCATATTTGAATCTCAGATAAACAATGAATAATATTTTCATATAGTATGCCCCAATTATTGCATGGGACAGACTCATAGCAAAAATTCTTTTAGTATTATACAGGGTTTCTTGTATTTTTAGCTGCTGATCTGATCAACGGGAAGATTCAACAGGTATGTATCTTGGGGTTGGCCTTGAGCAGGAGAAGGTTGAGGAGGAGTTGGTGGCCGCAGAAAGAGAGGGGGCCTCAAAGACATCCATGAAGATGAGTCAACAATGACATGGGGGTGCCTGCTCCTGACCCCAGGCAGGAGTGGACGACACAGCACTCCCCGGGAGGCCGAGAAGCACTGCCCTTCCCCCACCCCACCCACTCGCCACCTTAGATTCTGGCCTGTGCTTCAGGGGCTCTGTGAGCACGTGCAGCTTTTCTTTTCTTAAAAAAAAAAATTTGTTTTGTTTTTAATTTTTTTTTGATAGAGATGGAGTCTCTCTCTGTTGCCCAGGTTGGCCTTAACTCCTGGCTTCAAGTGATCCTCCCACCTTGGCCTCCCAAAGTGATGGGATTACAGGTGTGAGCAACCATGCTCAGGTGCAGCTTCTGTACTTAGAGAAAAACCCTCTGGATTCCGTGTGATGATGGGGTTGTCATGAAACAATCATAGCCATAATGGCCAATGTTTATAATGCTTCCTATATATTGTTCCCAGAGCTGTCCTGGATCCTAAACATTAACTCATGTGATCTCCAAAACAATCCACTAAGAGAGGACTGTTATCATTCCTTTCTATTTTACAGATGAGGAAACGGAGGCACAGAAAGTCTGAGTAACTTGCCCAAGTCACACAGCTAGTGAGTGCTGGAGCTGGGATGTGAGGCAGGAGGCTGGCTTTCCTGCTAGGTCAGGCAGCAGATGGGGGCTGGGATCCAAAAAGATGGCCAGGCTGAGTGTCCTATGGTAACAAGAGCAGCCACAGAGGTGGCAGACAGGTTCCTCGACACAAAGAAAGGCACAAATCATGGCAGTGACAGCCTCAGACTCTCCCCAGGCTGACTTTTCCCATCCGCTCAGGGGCCTTGGCCTCTGTTCCCCAACCCGCAGGCAGCCCCAACTGTCCTACCCTTGTGTCAGGAAATGGAGGCTGGGCGGGGGAGCCCTGGCAGGAGCAGCCCCTCGCAGCTGCTGCTGTATCTGCTCAGGGCTCACAGGCCTTTCAGCGGCTGCAAACTCCAGGCTGCAAACCTCCCCCAGCCTACAGTATCTGGATGGAGCACAGGAGAGCCGGCCCAGGTCAGTGTGAAGTCCCCCATGTGACTCCAGGAGAAATGCTTCCAGTCCCAGGCAGAGAGCCAAGTTCTCACCAGGCTCCCAGGAACTGAATCCGGATGTGGATCCCAGGAGATGAGTGCCAGAGAGACACGAAGCTGGCTTCACTCCTAACTCTACCCTCCTGAGAAGTCTCTATTTCTGCTCAGCTCCTGCTAAGGCCAGGAAATTGGTGAGGAGGGGCTCTGGTGGTTTGGGGGTCACGGTCACGGGGTGTCCTCCCAGCCAGGGAAAAGCCTTCGCTACCCTCACGGATGCTCCCACCAAGTCATACCTCATTCTCAGCACAATGTGGCAGCACGGAGGCCGGCGTCCAGCCACCAGCCTACCACCCTCTCCACCAGACTCCTTTCTGCAGCCCCAGTTATCTGCCTAAAACACAAACCTGATCATGCACGTCCTTGATCATAATTGTTCAGAAAGCTGCTCCAGCCGAGGGGCCCTGGAGAAAGCTGAGGGTTGCACAGATTCGATCAACACATAATCAGAGGAGACAGCCTGCCTTCCAGGCCCTGGGAACAGTCAGCCCGCATTTGTGATTCTGGCATCATAAAAGAATGTGACAAGGAGGGAAGCAGTGAACAAAAGGTGTGTCCCCAGTGACCCGGGAAGAGGGAGGCCTGGAGCTCCATGGCAGCTCTCTGCTCTGACTGCATCAGGCACCCTAGAACCCATGACGTCCCTTCAACCATCTCAAGCTGCCTTGGCTCTAATTCTCACTCACCCAGCAACCTACGGACAACCAAACTTGACCCCCAGGACCCTGACACCACATAGGGGCATTCTGGATGGGGGGCCCCACATTCCTGCCACTGAAAAGGCGTTCTTCACCCCTGCCAGTTAATAACTTCTGCTTTTGGTTTACACACTAGGGAGGTCGGAATTTAGTTAGCAAAATAGCTGAGAAGGTCCGGTCTCTGAATCTGCAGGGCTTATGGGTTCTGGACTCTAGCAAATTGACCAAGGTCATGAGTTCCCATAAGACTGTCACCCTGAGCATATTCTGCCTTGCAACTGACTATCTCTCCACCCTCTCCAGCAACCATAACCCAGAGTCCAAACTGCAGGGTATACAGAGCTCTTAATGGTCAGCTCCCAACTTGTTTTCCAGACTGATTTTTCTGACCTCCTTAGGACCCAGATTTTTGGCCCATGCTTTTAGAATGCCCTTACCTTCCTTATCTGTCAATTAATCTTTAAGAAGCAGCACAAGAATGTCTCCTCCCCAAGGAAGCCTTCCCCGACTCTCCCACTGGGCAGCTAGTGCCTCTCTCCTGAGTGCTCCCCAGCCCTCAGTACCCACCCCAGTTGGGCACCCAGTTGGGTACTGAGGGCAAGGGTGATGAAGACAAGAATAATATTTCGGGGCTCAAAGGATCAACAGGTGGTTATAAGACTTGCCAAGACTCACGCTGGGAAAGCCAAGATTCATATGGGAGGGCCGCAAGTGTTCACAGTTGGCTTTTCTCTCTGAGGGATGGCCCTGTGCAGCTGACCCATGGCTGGTTAGTCACTGATGTCTCCAGGCAACCCAAGGAGGGGAATGCCTCTGTCCCTAAAGCCCCCAAGACCTGCACTGAAATCACTGGCCTCTTCTCTACCCAGAGTACTCAGAGCTTCTTTGACCAAGGGATTGCTTCTAGAAACAAAACAGTAGGGGCTGGAAGGGCAGCATACCCACCCCTCAGTCATAGCATTCTCATCCTAGCAGAGCACTTGGCTCTAATGACTCACTTCTAATAAACTAACTGTGGAGGAAGAAATGCTGTATAACTTCAAGGCTGGGTTCTAAGAGTCAACACGGCTTCCATTTGGCTCTTTCCCTTGTCAGGTGCCTGCCCTTTAAACCAAGCCACTATGTTTTGAGGAAGTCCAGGCCACATGAGGAGGCCAACAGCACCAGCTAGGGTCCTAGGCAACAGCCAGGAGCTTGGGTGAAAAGAGCCTCTAGATGGCTCCAGCCCTGGTCATTGAGTCACCCTGGCTTCAAGTCAGAGGTCTCAGACATTATGGAGCAGACACAAACCATCCTCATGGTATCTGTCCAAGTTCCTAACCCACAGAATCCAGGAACATAATAAATGGTTGTTTCATACTGCTAAGTTTGGGGTAACAGATGCCCAGAACACGGTGCACCCAAACTCGCCCTTTGCCTTGCCAGCCTTCTTGCTGGGCACTTTTAAGGTGATGGTCTCAGGGCTCGGCAGCTATCACCAATGCCCATGGGGCTGGGGGGCCTGCTTCCCTGCAGTGAGGCTAACCAGAAGCATAACCATGGTGGAGTTTGTCCCCTCTGCAATCACACAGTCACCTAGAGAAAAAAGGCCTGTCTCATATCCCTCTGCCTTATCCCTCTCTCCATCCCTCCACTTTATAGCTCTGTGGCTGATGTCACCAACTTTTCCATCTCACTTTGATCCTGCCTGGCCTTAGCTAGAACCCCTGGGCCTTCTTGGTTGCTCTCCAGGCCAAACAGTTCGATATTATCTTCCATGGCTAGGCAGCTCTCCCCACCATGCAGGGTCCAGCAGAGCTAGCGTTCCTATGAACCTGACTTTTCATAGGGTATCTGTCCTTGTGGATGTCCTGGTCTCTGGGTCAGCTGCTGCAGGTGCTCCCCATGGTCCTGGTTGGTCTCTGAGGAAGGGACCACCCCCAGTCCCAGCCTTGCCCCCTGTGATGCTAGAAGTCCATGATGAGGGCCTCTCTTTTAAAAGAAATGTTCTAGGCAATGAAGAGCAGACATCTGGAGATGCCTCTGGGGAGTGCTGTGGATGCTCCAAGGTCATTGAAGGAGTCACAGGGCTCCCTGACCACGATGTGTCAGGGGCATGGTGACAAGCCTCCCAGAAGATTGCTGGAGGAGAGAGATCTGGGGAATCATGACAAGCCCTCCTAGGGGAGATGACAGGCCTGCTGGGTAAAGAGTCTGGGTGACATGCCAGGTTTCCTAGGAGCTGGCAAGCTGGCAGAAACATGTCCCATGAGCTTCCACATGGCACTGTCTGAAGGGTGGCACCTGCTCTACCCCAGCCTCTCCTCCATGTACTCAGCCACCTCCACAAATCTCCACCACCTTCTCTTCCTCCTTTTCTGGCTTTGGGGTGCAAACAGAGCTCTGGCTCACAGCTTCATCCATATCCTGCATCTCCGTGTATCTAGTCCTCAGCCACATTTTGCGATGCACCAGAATCAGCGGACCCCTCAGAGCTGACATCTGCCCCAGGCTAACAGTGTTCAGTGGTGGAGGATACCAGCGCTCCAACACAGCCACAGAGTTCTGAGCTTTCCGGCTTCCACAGGCCAGGGAGACCACAGCCAGTCCTCAGGTCACAAATGAGGATGATGTTCCCACAACCGTGGTTTGAGGGTCCAGGCAGGGCCTGCTGGGGTAGCCACAGCTTGTGTCTCCTCCAGAAAACTCCTCTGCAGGCCGTAATGAAATCCCTTCTCTCAAACACGGCAATTAATAGGATTAAGTTTAGCGTGGGTTGGATGATTTACCTGCACCCAGCTAAGCCTGGGACTGTCCACAGGATTGGTTGTGCTATTCCTTCCTTCATGCAAGGGAAAGAATGATGCAGGGGATGAGGGCTAGGAACTGGGCAGGATTCAGGGACAGGGTCTGAGCACCTGCTTCTGCTCTTCAGTAATTACGAAAAGCCAAGCAGGCTCTGAGAGTGTCCTCACTGCCCAGCCTCATGTTCATCACATTCAGGACACTCCCCCACGCCCTGGGGACGGATAGAGTTTCTCCAGATTGACTCGGTTGGTTTCTTGTTTGCTCTTTTTACATGAGCCAGCGAGCTGACTTGGCCTGGCTCAGTCTCTTAAATTTGGTTTTCCTTTACCTTGGGAAGAAAGTAATAAATGTGCCAAGTCCCTCTACACTCTCAGCACTTGGAGATAGTGCCTATGCAAGAGCTGGTTCCTCAGGAGACAGTGCTTCTAGGCAGGTGGACTTGAAAGAACCGGGAGGTGATGAAAATTGGATCCTTTTGTATTTTCTCTGTCCATCCCAAAGGCCTAGGCCTGGAGCCTTCGGTGGGACAGATGAGGTTCCAGGGGCCGTGGCCTGTGCCCCCTCCTGACATATCACACATCTCCACTGGACGTCATGTCTCATCCTCCAGCTACGCCATGGGTAAGACAGGCTGCCGAGGGAGAAGGGAGTCAGAGGACGCTTCACCCAACAGTTCAGGCTGCCAAGCTGCGGCCACGGGCCAGGGGCCGGGGACCTTCTCCACCGAAGATCAGCCTTGCCTGCAGCTGGGAGCAGCAGGAGTCAGTGCGGGCCCCTATCTAGGCTACACTGGTGTCAAATGGTCCGTGTGGGAGACTCCCCAGGATGAGGTGGGCACTCCTACATCTGAGACGGAGCCCAGGCCCAGCATTTTCAAGACCCCACCCCAACAATGCTGATAATCAGAATCTTCTCAATCTTCAGTTTCCCAAAAATGGCTCGTCATAGTCTTCAGGATTCAAATCATCTGAATGAGGAGGTTGGCGCGACTCCAGAAACCTCAGGGTTAAGTCTTATCTACAATGGTGGGGATGTCACTCCAACAGAGGCAGGAGACCCTTCTACAGCCTCCCCACTGCCCACTAGGCCATGTCTATATCTGTGACTAGGAGTGACTAGGAGACCCCAGTGTGAACACTGACCTTTTTAAAATAAGGAGTCTTGGCCAGGCGCAGTGGCTCACACCTGTAATCCCAGCACGCTGGGAGACCAAGGCGGGCGGATCACCTGAGGTCAGGAGTTGGAGACCAGCCTGACCAACATGGTGAAACCCCATCTCTACTAAAAATACAAAATTTACCAGGCATGGTGGTGCATGCCTGTAATCCCAGCTACTTGGGAGGCTGAAGCAGGAGAATCACTTGAACCCAGGAAGTGGAGGTTGCGGTGAGCCAAGATCGCACCATTGCACTCCAGCCTAGGCAACAAGAGTGAAACTCTGTCTAAAAAAATAATAATAATAAAATAAAATAAGGCATCTTAACTTTTTTTGTACTAGGGACTCGTTTAATACCTAGATAAAGCCTATTCTCAGAATAACAGAGTTAGATGAATAAAGGCAAATATACAGGGTTACAAAGAAAAAATGGTTGCATTGAAATCAAGTTATCAAACATTTTGAGAGACAGCATTTTGTGGGCTTCTAATGAACACACTGGATAGCAAGACCTACGGGCAGCTCTGACAGCTCGCTTCCTCCCTAAGGGCTGAGCATAAATGCTATGTTAAGATATGTATAAAACAGCAGAGAAAATAAAAATATTTGTGATTGCTATCGATACAAAGGTACTGCTAATAATAACTGGGTCTGTTGTCTACATTTCAGATTAAAGGAAGTGCTCAATTTAATTTAAAAGTAAATGAAAACAAAAACGCATTACTTTTCCCATGAGTTGTATCCAGATTAAGAAAATAATTCTGACGTATGCCCAAAGTGAAGAACCACTGCTTCAGTGCCTCTAATCCCTTGCCCTCTTTGTAAACACAACTCAAAGAATTCGCTCAATTTCCTAAAACAAAGGCAGGGGTGGGGGCAGGGGGCGGGGGCAGGTGGGGAGGATGAAGAAAATCTAAAGCAGAACAAAACAAAAACCAGTTTGTTTTCCCCTGGGCAGAAAAAAAGCCACTTCCCCAGCCCCCGGCAGGGCTGCTGGGACCGCCTGGCATTCCCCACCCCAGCCTCTAAAGAGCGCCCAATCTCCTGCCTTCCAGCCTCTTCCCTGCCCTGAGGAATTATTCTTTCTTTCCTCCAACACTACCCACAACGTTCTTCCACAGTGAGGATGGAAAGGGGTCTCCCGAAATTGTTTAACTTTTCAAGTTGAACCATGTATGCTAATGAGCCTGGGAAAAACTTTAATGTTTCAGTGGTGGAAAAACATATGCTTTGACCTCATTTTGCTCACAAGTGGCCACGTCGAATTTTGCTTCACTTTTGTGGGATGGCAAGAAACTTGGAAAGCTTCAGTTCCAAGGAGGAGGCCATGTGCAGATAGTCTAGGGAAGGTGGTCTGGGCACACCTAAGTTTCCTGCTCCAGACACCATGGAGCCGCCCATCCTCACGACGGCCTTGGTGCTTCTGGCTGGGGCTAGGGGATTCCTTTGTGCCCCACCACCAAGGAGCCCAGCCATACCCCAGGCCTGCCCTAGCTCTCCAAGCCAAGACTCAGGCAAAAAGCTCTAAAATGACCCACTCCCCGCACAGTGAGCTCCCCAAGCCTGCTGTCCTCCTCAGTTCTTGCTGGGCAAGCCTGGGTAAGTCATTTCACTTCATTACATTGCATTTCCTCATCTATAAAATGGGCATGATAAAACCTAACCAGTTAAGTTGTCAGAAAGATTAAGGGTGATAAATATGACCACATTTCATGGTGTGTGCCAGACATTCCATTACTGTTAGTGACCTTCCCACCATCTGATCATTTTGCAAGGCAGTGTTCTGTGCACTAGAAGGAGTCTAGGTTTTGGAGTAAGACAGACTTACTTGGAAATAATTATAAATCCCAACTGTACCACTGACTAGCTGGGTGACCTTAGCAAGTCACTCTGAGTGAGTTTGCACTTCTTATCTTTAACTCAGGGCTAGTACACTGTGTTGTAGGTAGGTTTGGTAATATGAAGGAAAACAGCTCATACGAAATGGTCACACAGCACCTGTGTACATGCTTAATGACTGTTCTCTTTCCTTCCTCTCACCTTCCAAATCCCAGCAAAAACCCAGGGGTGCGGGGAGAGGAGAGCAGCTCGGCACAAGGCAGGCACTGAGTATGACTTCTGGCCTTTGATTTGAACTTTCTGCTACAGGATATGTGTTCTCTCTGGGGAAGAAGGTCCCCATAGATTTAATCAAAAAAGAAGGATACTGGAAACAATGGGAAAAGCAAAGGCTGCTAGCAATCTCGTGCACGTGGGGCTGAGCCTATGTTCTGCTGCTTGCCAGGCATGAGAAGGGTGGAATGTGCTGGCCTCTGCCCACCCCAGCCACCCAAGGACCCCTGCCCTGTGAGCAGGCCCTCTGCCATCTTCAAGCCAGGGTGTTTTTCTATCCTAGCCACTACTCTTTTGTTCCTGCCTCCTTTCTGGGAGGCCCTGAATTATGAGACTATGGAAAATTCAGGCTGTTTTCCCTGTGGCTGTTATTTTCCACATCGCATCACTGAAATGTGTCAATGGCCAACTTCTTCAGACAAGGGAACATGCCACCCACTTAAAATGCCCCTCTGGTGGTTTAGAATGTTCCTTTTCAGCAGCAGCAAGTCTGACACCCCATCAGTGGTGAGAACAAAAGAAAGTGGGTGAGAGATTCCACAGTTTCCTAACCATCCTCCTCTGATAACTTCTCCCCTGAGCCCAAGGGGCTCTGCCATCCCTGGGAGGGGAAAACCATACAGTTGTCCTTTTGGGATGTTGATTTTTCCATTTGAGGCCTTTGGAAGGGGGAGGGGCTCAATGACTCTTGATATAAATGACACAAGCTGTAACCCAGGAATGGAAGGCTTGTGATCAAAACAACCCAACATTATGGCTGCAAACCACCATGACTTTATCAGAAATATATCTTTTTATTGAAATGGCTAAAATTGCCGGGCATGGTGGCTCACGCCTGTAATCCCAGCACTTTGGGAGGCTAAGGTGGGTGGATCATCTGAGGTCAGGAGTTCAAGACCAGCCTGGCCAACATGGTGAAACTTCATCTTAAAAATAAATAAATAACAACAAAAAAAATAAAATGGCCAAAATTTACATCTGGGTTCATATTCCAGTTCTACCATTTTACCATCTGCCATGGCTTTTGCAATTTAACTTCCCTAAATACCAGTGTCCTCATCTATAAAACTATATTATGTCTACTTCATAGTGTTTAAAGAATTAGAAAATAAAACATGTAAAACACTGGGTATACAACCCAACAAACAGTAGGTGTCTAATAATGTAGATGAATGAACACAGGCAAGAAAAACAGAGGTTCGGCCGGGCGCTGTAGCTCTCGCCTGTAATCCTAGCAGTTTGGGAGGCCGAGGTGGGTGGATCACCTGAGGTCAGGAGTTCAAGACCTGCCTGCCCTTCACAGTGAAACCCCATCTTTATTTAAAAAAAAAAAGAGAGAGAAAAACAGAGGTTCATTTTTCAAACAAATCAAACTCATTTACTTCTTGCAGCTCTTTATGGAATCTTATCTTCAAGGACTTTTACTTCTGTTTTTATTCCCCAACTTGCATCTAGGTCACACAGCTTTCATCTACTAAGTATGTATTCAACTATTCAACACCTATCCATCCAAGCACAGATACGGAGACGCAGAGGTGACACATGACAGGTGAAGTCCCTGTCTTCCCAGAGCTCAGTCTTTAGACAATTCTTTATGAACTTCTAAACTTTTTCCCTGGGCCTGAGAACACTCTTTCCCTATTGGTCTTCACCATCTTTCTCAGCATTAGGTGGCCCATTTTCTCAATTGTTAAATGTTTTGCGACATGACAAAAACAAGGGCACCCAGACCCTGCTTCCTGAAACGGGAAATTCCAGGTCCACCATGCTATAAAAACTGAACTGAACTGGAAATGGGTTCCAGATGTGATGGCTGCATGATCTGGAGAAAATTATATCCCCCCATCTCTGTTTTCTCATCTGTAAAATGGGAGGTTTGGTTTAAAGCAGGAGTGGAAAATAGGTTTCAAGGATAGTCCTTTTCCAACTGTCAGTGGCTGCTTGAAGTGCTGTGCTCCCTCAAGTACTGAGACTATCTGGGCTCATAAGGAAACAATTCTGTGATAGATTAGCAATGTCTGCATGTGCCTGGAGGTGGGGGACGGCAGTGGATGGGCCACATGTGCTCCTTCCTGGTCTACAGGAGTTCAAGGGACCCTGTGAATTCTACCATTTATAATTGTGTGACTCAGTGAAATACTGTTTTACTTTATCTTTGGCATGAGGCCTGTCTTTACACAAATAGCGTTTTCATCTGTTTGGTCTGGCACCTTAGCCACCATCACCTTTCAGAAGCCTTCTCAGTTACCGTTTCAAAGCAACAGCAGCCTTACAACAAAATAAACATATTTACTGATTTATCACACTCATATTCAGTAAACTACTGCTTCCTGCCACAAGGGGTCCAGGAAATTAGGTCAGAAAGGAGAACTGACACTTATTCAGCATCTATTAAACACCATTTTCCAGACATTGCCTCCTACTTGTAAAATACCCTACTTGGGCGGTCATTAAATCCTCCTTTCACAGAGCAAGAACCAACGCTCAGAGCCATGAGGGAAGTTGCCCCAGAAGCAAGGATTTCAACTCGCAGCAGTTTGGATTCTGAATTCTACCACACTATGCTCCCCTAAAACGTACCCAAATATCTTGTTTATTCCTTTTCTTCCAGGAGGTGGAGCTGAAAATTGAATCTGACAGGCGGTCTAGACAGAGCAATGAGATCTGAGCAAACATTTAGATGACTCAGTCTCCATCCATCATTTTTCCCACAGTTTGCTGGGGATGTGACCAAGAGTAGAGGCTTCCTGCCTGATTTGAGAGACCAGCTCATTTATTAGATTTGGGAGCATGACTGTGAATTTCCTGGGAGCATCAAACATGTCCTTCTGCATTCCCCATTTCCCATCCAGATCCAGTTCCCTTCCACTGCTCCTGGCTGTGACCCTGGAAGAGGAGACGGCATGACCAAGGCCTCTGTTGGCATTGTCCCCTGGTCTACCTCCCGGAACCCCTCACTACCACTGGCAGGAATTAAAAAACAACCATCATCACCACAAAACCTCCTTGGGGACCTGAGTCTCCCATAGGACCCTCTTAGGAGTCTGGAGCCCCTTTACAGGGAAGTGGGAGGCCCTTCATGCCTCTGGGAGTTCTTTGAGGACACCATGGAGGGGGTGGGGGTGGGGGTCATATAGGAGGGTGTGGAGTGGGTGTTAATTCCTGAATTGTCAAAAAAATCACGTCTTTTGATCCCCCAATCTCCAAGATGCAGCCTGAGCTGCATACACCAGACCTCAGGGACGTTTTCAGCATGTTGGCTACAGGCCAGGGTGTGGGGTGAGAAACTCAAGTCAGTGGCATCGGTTATGCTCTAAAGACACCCTCTGAGACTATGGCTGCCACACTGCAGAGGCAACTGCTGGAACCAGAGTTGGGGAAGGCCCTGCCTTATGCAAGGGCAGCAGGCGCCAGGAATTTTGCGACAGTCCTTCAGCTCACATTGGGCGCTTATGTCCACTGGTGTCTACAGTCATGAAGACTGAAAGGTTGAAAAAAAAACTTCTACCTTGTGCCCCGCTGGTGGGAATGCAAAATGGTACAGCCACTATGGAAAACAGTATGGTGGTTCCTCAAAACATTAAAAATAGAATAACCATATGATCTAGCAATTCTGCTTCTGGGTATACAGCCAAAAGAATGGAAAGCATTTGATATGAAAGAATATCAAAGAGATATTTGCAAACCTGTGTTTATAGCAGCATTATTCACAATAGCCCAAAGGTGGAAGCAACCCTAGGTGCACTGACGAATGGAGAAACAAAATATGTGTGTGTGTATACATAGATATACATATATTCATGTCCACGTATATACGCACTCAGTGTATAATTCAGTCTTACAAAGGAATGAGATTCTGATACCTGCTACAACATGGATGAACCCTGAGGACATTATACTAAGTGAAATTCACCAGTCACAAAAATACAAATACAGTATGATTCCACTCATATGAGGAATCTTGAGTAGTCAAAATCATAGAGACAGAAAGTAGAATGGTGGTTGTCAGGGGACTGGAGGAGGGGGGCACTGTTTAATGGATATAGCATCTCCGATTTTCAAGACAAAGAGAATCATGGAGACTGGTTGCACAGCAATGTGAATGCAATTAATACTGTTGAATTATATGCTTAAACATTGTTAAGATGGTAATTTTATATTATATACATTTTACCACAATTTTTGTATGTTCCATTAAGAACACGAGTCTTGGCTGGGCATAGTGGCTCACGCCTGTAATCCCAGCACTTTGGGAGGCTGAGGTGGGCGATCATGAGGTCAGGAGATCTAGACCATACTGGCCAACATGGTGAAAGCCCATCTCTACTAAAAATAAAAAAATTAGCTGGGTGTGGTGGCGGATTCCTGTAATCCCAGCTACCTGGGAGACTGAGGCAGGAGAATCACTTGAACCCGGGAGGCGGAAGTTGCAGTGAGCCAAGATCATGCCACTACACTCCAGCCTGGAGACAGGGCAAGACTCCATCTCAAAAAAAAAAAAAAAAAAAAAATTAGTCTTGGAAGTTTTGGAATCAAGAAGACCTGTTTCATTTTATTTCTCTTTTTTAGTACTGGGTCACCCACCTACAAGTTCTGTTTTATAATTTTCTCTGAGCCTCAGTTACTTCATCTGTAAAATGGGTTCCACTGTATCTGCCTTGTAGCACTGTCACATGGATTGTGTGAAGGAACGCAAGTCAGATCCTTGGCACAGTGCCTGACTAAATAAGGGACTATTGAGAAATGTTGCAGCCCTTGATGTTATTTTAAAAACAAAACAGTTTTTTGGAATAATGCCAACAGGTAAAGAAGGACAGGGCCACGTATTTGGCAGCCAGGATACAAAGACCTATGGTGAAAGTTATCCAGGCTGGTCTGGAGGGATCCCCAGGTCGTGAGAGCAGTGGACAGCCACACACCTGCATGGAGGAGCTGTTTGGCCCCTGACATGCCCAGGCTACTCAGAGACCACAGAAATCAGCTTGTTCTGCAGCCGACACCATCAGCCTAATGAGATTTCAAGTCATTTACTGTCACTTATCTGGCCTGTCTACTGGCACCAAGCAAAAGCAGAGTGCTCCATTTCTAAGTAACAGTTTCCAGATTTCAAGGCCAGAAGCCAGGCTTTTTGCAGGGTACAGGCTTTGCAGCCCAAAGGGGACTCAGGCCTCCAGCTTCAGCAGGATTAAGCAAAGCCCTGTGTCCACTAATGTCTTTGTCTTCCAAACCATGTCTTTCTGGCCCTTTCCTCTGGGAATTCCATGAAGTTTCATTAGACAGTACAAGGCATGGTAAAGCACTGCAGATGCAGGATATGTTCCTTACTCAGCATGTAGTCCTAACTCCTTGGCATGGCTCTCGAAGGCCTGCCTGATCTTACCCCTGCCTTTCCCCAGCTTCATTTGCTGCCCCTCAAGCACATTTCCAGCTCTAGCATTCTAGACCATTTAGTGTTCCTCCAACATATTCTTATTTCCACATGCCTCCTTGACTTTGAACAAGAAATACTTCTTCAAGGAATACCCTTCTTCCCCACAACTGAGAATTCTTAGACATCATTCAAAATGCAGCTCAACTGCCACCTCTTCCAGGGAGCCTGTCAAGAAGTGCGAAGGGTCTAAGATTCCATTCTATTTGCAAGATGATACATGTGCCTGTCCCAGTTTTATGGCTACTAGCAGAAGACATGAGACTCCTGGATCAGAGACAAAGGACTTTATTTCGGCAATACAGAAACAGCATAAGCCCTCTTGTCCGAGTCAGTTCTCCTTGCCTGCAGGTTCCACACTGCCACGTGGAGGGGTCCGGGTGGATGCTGCACATGCATTGGGTTTACATCACACCTAAGGAATCTCAAGCTCAGAGAACCCAAACCTTTGATAATGGACTGCAAGCAAACCTGCCCTCTGCCATGGGGGGACAGCTATCTCTGATTTTCAAGGCTACCTCTGTTTTTCAAGGCCACTGCCTATACAACATCCTTGAAAAGACCGTCTGGAACAAGAGGTCAATTAGTGTCAGACATAGTTTGGATATTTGTCCTCTTTAAATCTCATGTTGAAATTTGATCCCTACCGTTGGAGGTGGGACCTAATAGAAAGTAGCTGGGTCATGGGGGCAGATGCCTTATGAGTGGCTTGGTGCTGCTCTCGCTCTATTAGTTCCCATGTGTTCTGATTGTTAAGAGGAGGCTGGGCATGGTGGCCCATGCCTATAGTCCTAACACTTTGGGAGGCTGAGGTGGGAGAATCTCTTGGGGCCAGGAGTTCAAGACCAGCTTGGGCAATATAGTGATACATTGTCACTACAAAAACAAAAAAGAGCCTGGCATCTCCTCTCTCTCTCTCTCTCTCTCCTCCCCCTTCCTCTCACAATGTAATACCTGCTTACCTTCATCTTCTGCCATGAGTGGAGGCCTCCTGAAGCCCTCACCAGGTGCAGATACTGGTGCCATGCTTGTACAGCGTACAGCAGAACTGTAAGCCAAATAAACCTCTTATCTTTGTAAATTACCCAGCTTGGGTACTCCTTTATAGCAATACAAATGGACTAAGAAGTGCCTTTGCTTATAAAATGAGAGAAACAAGAAACTCATAAAGAACTGTCTCCCAAGCAGGTCTTCCCTGGCTTCCTGGTTTGGTCCCCATAACCATGCCCCCACAATGCTCTGTGCAACCTTTGCCTTTCAAAATTATGCACCCGTATTGTAACAACTTGTTTATTTTTTTGTACACTACTAGCCTGGGTGCTCTCTGATGTTAGAGACTGTCTTTTACACTTCTCTGCCAGAAACATTGCAGGTGCTCAAAGAATGTGCAAATAAATGAATTGAATAATTAATACTGATAATTTTGATAGCCATGGATTGGGCTATCAAAATAATCAAATCATAACAAATAGCTGCTATGTACTGACTTCTTGTTCTTCATGTTCCAGGTATTGTATATGATTTTGACCTGGGTTTTTTTTTTTATCTGCATGGCAATACTATAGGGAAGGTACTTTTATTAAGCCCATTTAACATAAGGGAAAACTACGGGCTTAGAGCACTTAGACACTCCATTAAGGAACTTAAACAAAGGCACACAGCTAATAAGCGATAGAATTGCCATTTGAACTGGATCTGCCGGTGCCCGAGCTGTTAAGAGCTGTTAACCACCCGCGCTGATGTGCTGCTTCTATCAGCCGTCATCTAAACCTTGTTTGTATTTACGGGGGGTGGAGGCAGTAGCCTGCATGTCCCTACCACCCACGCCCTGTGACTCAGCCCATCAGCCGCCTCACAAAGACACTGAGCACTCAGATGTTCCCGCTAGGACTTCCCACCTCCCTAATCACCTCATACTGGAATGGATGGTATTTGGCCTTAGCCATGACCTGGAATGCAAAACTGACCTTTCTCCCTGGCAAAGAGAAGAAGGGATAAGATGCATTTGCAGACTCTACATCTGATACAACTAACAGTTCTCAAACAGCCATCCCCCTTGTTTAGATTTCCTTGACCTAATAATCAAAGAAATATAAACAGAAAGAAGATATCTTTTTTCTTTGCCTATCATATGATCACCCACTGTTAACACCCACGGTAGGTGAGGGCTGGTGAAACACAGCCTCAGAAATTGATGCTAAAAATAAAAATAAGTAAAACCTTTCTAGAGGAAAATTTGTCAGTATCTCTCAAAATTTTAGATATGCATAACCTTTGACTTACAATTTAATTTCTAGTATTTATACTGAAAGCATTTGCAAAACCATTCAAAAATATAGAGATATGTTTATACCAAAATTGTAAATAATTCACAAACTCTTTTTAAAATAAAGAAATCTATAAAGGAAAGGTCTCTGCAAACTTAAAATCCTCTGGAAAGATCTATTAATGATTTAATATATATTTTACCAGTCTTTTTTATGGATACTTTTTTCTAAAAATAAGATATTTCATACACTGTGTATGTATATTTTATGTACTTTAAATATTATATATACTGTTCTGTAATTTTTTTTTCACTTAATGTTTGCTTGAAGACAACCTTTTATACTATCTTCACAGTATTAACTCCACAGTATTTTGATTTTCGATGTGGAATCGTTTCTATTTAATAAATTACTTCTTGGAAGATATTTAGGTTGAGGACAGTACAACTTAATACACCAGGTAACAGCACAAAAAGAAATGCCTACCCCATAAAAATTGCTCACCCACATCAACTATATTTATTTGGGAATTATTTACCCATTTCTATCTCTTTTCCTACTGAATAAGGCATGAGGGCCTTATACTTAGTCGTAAATCACAGTCAACTCAAAATATAAATCTAGAAACACAAATGTACCCAAACTCTTTGTGTGCTTATCAGAATATGGAATGGAACATTTACACAAGCCTATGCTGTCAAGCTTAGGACAGCACGTCTGTTTCTTTCTGCAGAAACCACTATCACCCCTTGCCAACTTCGGGCCCCAACTTGGAACTTGCCAGTACCCAATCGTCGCCTATTCCCCTGGTCCTTCATATGACCTATACTTCCCTTTGTCTGTATCCCCAGTGCCCAACCTAGACATACCTGACAGGCAGAGTTAGGAACAATAGCGGGATGAGTCAGCCTCGTGGCCAGGAGCACAGAGCTTCTGGCAGAGAACGTCACTCAGAGAGCAAGGCAGGCTGCAGCAGAATGAAAACAGCCTGAGGCTACAAACGTCAGCGGAAAGACGCCTGTGCCTGTGGAGGCCTTACGAACTTCCCCCAGTCTCACGCCCTTCTTTTTTCAGTAAAGTTGCTGGGAACCAGCCAATTAGAACCCAGTTTTAATTACTCTTCAGTAATAATGAACCTCACACAAAGAGCTTCTAGAAACTTGCCACACTAGATTCTCACTCAGTCTTGTGAAAGGGGGATTATTAGCCCCATTTGATAGTTGAAGAAACAGAGTCACAAAGGGCAGAGCTTGTAAGGTCAACACAGGGCTCCAACCGAGGTCTGCATCTCACCTTGTTCAGACTTCTGTGCCTCAAAAGGGAAGGGCTGCATTTCCTGGGACTCAGCCCCCACCCCAGCCTCCCTGGACCTTGCAGGTTTCCCCAAGAGGCAGATCCTCTGGGAACTAATCGAGTCCCTCTAGAGGTGCCACGCCCTCCCCCCGTGCAACTTCTGTTAAAATAAAAGCCCCCTGGGATTCCTCATCAGGGTGCCTCTGGACACTCCATTAAATGGATAGAGCTCAGCATCAAAAACCAGGGTGCAGGGAGAAAACAAAGCCAGCACCCTACTGTCCACTCTAGAATGAATGAACAAGTTAGGGTCAGGGAATGATACATAGGCCTGAGGAATGACCTTGATGAGGCCTGAGGGAGAAAGGGCTTGCTCAACACACTTTCCTCTCCCACTCTCTCACTTGGTCTCTCTGGGCTTGGAGGTGATGGAGGCTCACTGCTCCATGGGAAAAGATGGCCACGGTTTAACAGCCCATTCTCCCAAGGCTCCAACACATTTCACGGGCAAAGTATCCTCACAACAAGTGGCCTCACACTTGTAGAGGACTCCAGGGTCACTGTCCTCAGTCTGCTGACCCAGTCAAAAAGGCACCACCAGCACTGGAACAAGGAAATCACTGGATCACTCAAATCTCTACAAGCTGTGTGTTTTTAGCAGGAAAATGCATCCACCTGTGGCCTCAGAAGTCTGTTGTTTTTGTTTGTTTCTAGAGACAGGTTATCACTGTCACCCAGGCTGCAATGCAATGATGCAATCATAGCTCACTGCAGCCTCGACCTCCTGTGCTCAAACAATCCTCCTGCCTCAGTCTCCTGAGTGGCTGGGACCACAGGCACATGCCACCATGCCCAGCTATTATTTTTAATTTTTTTGTAGAGGGGTCTCAATTTATTACCCTGGCTGGTCTCAAACTCCTGGCTGCAAGTGATCCTCCTGCTCAGCCTTCCAAAGTGCTGGGAATACAGGCGTGTGCCACTGTACCCAGCCTCTCAGAAGTCTTGGCCAGTATCTCAGAGTCGCTTGTACATGATTGAACCTATAGCTTCAAAGTAGGTGTGTTCACATAGATACAAACCAGCTCACTTTTTAACATCATACTCTAGCGTGAAACCGGAAAGACCACACATGCAGGACATGCTAAGCCCTGTAGCTGTGAGTTGGATTTTAAAGAGGATGTGTCCCATCAAAAGGGTGCCTTGGCTAATTGGGCCAGACTCTTCCTACGTGCGGACACGGTTCCATGAATAAAAACGTCCTATTAATGCACAATGGCTTGCCCATGCTCTAGGTTCTCGTGCTGCTTTCCTCCTCACTCCCAGCACGAAAGCAGCACAGCATCAGTGTGCCTGCCCCTGGCCTGTGAAGTGGGGCAGGCAGAAAGTCTGGCACAAAAGCCTCACAACAAAGACGTCAGACCACATCCCCATCGGCCGACGCGCTCAGGTGAAATAACAAGCCGCGGCATCCTCTTCCCCTTTCACATTTGAGTGTAAAAACAGACCAGGGCCTTGCACATACTGCGTGCAATTTCTAGACAGCCATATAGTGTTACTGTCTGTAACTTTCTGTGAGGCTCCTCGGGTTCCCATACATATTAATACACATTCCAGCACTTGAAGAAAGGAAAGTGTAAGGTGCCTGGTGAATTGCATTCATCTGGAAATTTTAAATCCTGAAAATTTAGCTCCTGTTTATAGTATTTTAAGGTTTGCACAGCATATGATTTGTCCTTTGCAATGGCAAATCCCTTTTAGAGAAAGTTTCTGCAGTGTGTAACACATTTCAGAGCAAACTGTAAAAATCATTAAATTGCAAAGTGATAGAATGGGACAGTGGTGACAATGCACAGCCCTTGCCTTCCTTTGATAGTAAACTAGTCTTTACACCTTTCTGTTCAGAAAAAGGAGCTTCATGTCTCTGTAAAGACAATGCTGAAGCCCTAGATCAATTGTGCTAGGACGATGGTGAGCCCAGGAATAGGAAGGCAGTTGAATGAAACAATTCTGTGGACATGTGAAACTGGATCTCACTTCCTGACTCTCGGCAAGCCACTCTGACAATGAGTGTGGCTCTGAAGTGAGGCACACATGCCACCTTTTCTGCCATATGACATCCCTCTCACAGGTGGCTTGAAAAGTCTCCAATCCATTCTCCAAAGCCCAGTGGGATCTTCCAGACACTAGCTAGCCAAGCATCAGATGACCAAGGTCTCCCTTCTAGTCAATCAAACGGGAATTTATTCTCATACGGGAACCTGATATGCTCCTATTTTGAGAGTCTGAGCAGGCATCAAGACAACCTTGGTGAGCCTCCAGCATGTGGGGTTCTTAGATCTACTGCTCCCCTCAACCTCCTGCATTCTCAGGACTGTCATATATAGGGGTTCAGGTTCTGCCCTGCACAAGGGGACCAAGGTGTGTCCTCTGTCACACAAGGGCCACAGGAGACTGCATGGGCAGGAGTGGAGACTCTGAACCTCCCAGAAGAGTCCTGAAGCAGAGGACACAGGGGCACATGAGGCCATGCATGCTCGGAAAAACTGACACACGGCACAAAAGTGCAGGCAACTGGTTTCTGCTCCAAGCATGCCCTTGGCATGTTCAAGATCTTGTCTCTTCCCCACCCCACTCTCAGAGTCTCAGTTCCCCCAACTAAAAGGCACAAACTTGACCAGCTGCTTCATTGAGAGGGTGGAGGGGGCAGCATGGGATGCAGGTGCGGCAGCCTCCTGTATACCTGGTCCTCCAGCAGGTGCAGGGATGCTCATAGGCACAGCTGCTGCCCTCCCCAGAGCACAGCTGTACCACTGTGCAATGATAGATTAAGTTTTTTTGACTTGAGAACAAAGGCTTTTCTCCTAATTCACAGCCCTGTGAGTTCTGCTTCCCCTGCCCTCTCCATTCCACAACTCTGCTCCGGCCTCAATCCTTCAAGCCCCAAACACAGCCTGAGATCTGGAACACTCTAAAGCACTTCCCTCTAGAACCATGATCATACCTATGGCTGGCTGGTTTTTCTTTTGCTTTCTTCTCTCTCTTCCCACCTTTGGAAGCCAGCCTCTCTTCCATCCCTGTCTTAGTTAATCTCGATTTTGTTTCAGAGGCTTCTGTGCTGCCAGGGCGGTGAGAGATGATGGACATTGTTACCTCACTTGAAGATGGGGAAACCGAGGTGCCCTAGCTGGTAGGTGACAAAGTGAGGCTTCTAGACTCCACAGCCAGTGCCCTTTCCATTTCACTGCAGTTCCTCCCCACCACCCCCAACCTCCCTTGAATGGTGGGTCACTACCATTGCACAAGGCCAACTGGACCCCCAGCCTGCTGTAAATGTCGGCCAGCTCCCGACACTTGAGCACTGTGCCAAAAATAAGAAAAAACATCCATCACCTACTAACCAAGACAGCATCACCTTCCTAACTGTTATCAGTACGCTGATTCTCTTCCAGCCATAAGACCAAGAAAAGGTGGGGAAAATCCTCAATGCCCTGGGAAGGCCAAGGATGCACAAGTTATCTGGGTACAGAGAGGCTGGCTTCTTGTAGTCTCCATAAAGAAGGCACACTCCCTGCCGTCCACTCCTCAGCAGGCATGTGCATCTGAAGCCAGACATCTCTTTGAGAAGATGAAGTGCAGCGGAGCCACCTCTGGTCCGGGAGGGAGGAGACCAGTGACTCCAACCGGGTCATACCCCGACCTGTGCCCAGGTTTTCTTTCTGTGAAATCACATCCCTTCCAAATTTAGGACTCTATAATTCTGTGAAATCCATCCTGCCTCTGGACTAAGCAACAGGCAACTAACAGAAGCAATCACAGGCACCAGAGCCTCACCCTGGAATGGACAGACAGCCTTCTTCCCTTCAGGCCACTGGGCTCCACATAAGGTGTTCTTGTTCTCAAACCGCCCGCCCAGAGGTGGGATTACAAAAGGTGGGGCCGTCCCCGAGGCTTTGGGGATTTCACCATCTGATACACCAGGACTGTCACCAGGGTTCCAGTCAACAGTCTAATACTTCCTTGTCCCCTTTCAAAGCTGAGACGGGCCATGCAAATGACCACTGAATTTCATTTCTCTGTTGTTTCTGATGCCAAGTTCATGGAGGCGTAACCTATTTCTGGACTGCATCGGTCTGGTCAGAAGTGTAGGCATTGGGGGATCGTGGTAGAAATGAGTCAGGAGAGGCACAGGAGAGTCAGCCCCCTCCCGCCCATGGTCTGCATCTGAGTCGCTGTGGGCAAACTGAATGAGAGTGAGTTTGCCAGGGTGCAAGTGCAGGGGAAATGACAACTCACATGGCTCCTTTTGCCTTCTTCATCTCCCACAGACGTGATCACTGTCTCTGAAAAGACCATTTGTCCAGTCTGGTTGTTGGTTATCTATAGTAAAACAGGTACAGTGAAAGTAAAATAGAAGGACTTCTGGACAAATTCCACAAGTTGTTTTTGTGTTTTGTTTTCCATTTTCTGAAGCAGGAGCACCCGGTAAAGGAGTCGAAATGCCCACCTCCCTTTCTTCCTGAGTTCCCACAGCAGCTGTGAGATGGACAGCTTCCCCTGGACACAGTGATAAGAGATAACAGAGTCAGCCTCATAGGGCTGCTATGAGGAGGAAATGAGGCAATCCAGAGAACTCACTCCACACAGTGCCTGACACCCAGCAAAATGGTCAAAGATGTCAGCTATTGCTATCGTTCTGGGGGTCATCACTTGAAACTCAATGTCAGCTTTGTTTTTGACAAATTGCAAGTCTGGGTGTCCGGTTGAACATCTTTCATGAAAAGCAAGCAGGTTTTAACTCTAGCAGCCCTATCTGATTCTGGTGAATGGTTTCATTTCATCAAAAAAGTGCATAAGTACAATGAGAGACTTGTTTCAATATTCCTCTATCTGTTGTCTGCCTCCAATTCTCTAACCAGATGCAGGCATCCCACAGCTAAGTCTAACACAGAACTCAGGCTGTTCGTGCCCCATGAGAGGCCATGTCCAAAGTTTGGTTTGGTGATAAAGGATAGAAAAGATGCTGGCTCAGGAGCTAGGAGATGTGTGTTCTTTGAGCTCTGGCTCAGTCGCCAATAACCAGCTAGTATGTCACCTGCAACAAATTGTATCTCTTCTCTGATTCAAAATTTTCTCACTTCTACGTCATCTTTAGGGTCTCTGCTAGCTCTAATATCACAGGACCTGCAGCCGGGACAAGGTGGAAACTCTTGTACTAATTTGCAGTAAGGAATCAAGTTCTAGTTCTGAGAAGGTAAGAACCACATCTTAATCACTATGCTTTTAAATTTTTACCTAAATAATTCCTCTCCCCAAAAGAAATGATCTCTTCCTCTATGCTAGCTTTTTATAGAATCAACCAATATCATATTTTTAAAAATTCTATAAGCCTGTATGTATGGGTTGCATGACTTATTAGAACCTTTATTATAACAATATGTATTTTTCTTAAATCTCCAGAAGAATATATAAGAAGTTTTACAAATATGTTTCGCCACTACTGAGCCCTTCTTTTATGAAGCATTGCGTAAGACTAGTGTTTTTTTGTTTGGTTGTTCTTTTGTTTTTTTTTATTTTTATTGTTTGAGACAGAGAGTTGCTCTGTTGCCCAGGCTGGATGGCAGTGATACGATGATCTTGGCTCACTGGAACCTCCACCTCCTGGGTTCAAGCGATTCTCCTGCCTCAGCCTCCCCGAGTAGCTGGGACTGTAGGCGCATGCCACCATGCCCGGCTAATTTTTGTATTTTTAGTAGAGACAGGGTTTCACCATGTTGGCCAGGCTGGTCTCAAACTCCTGATCTCAGGTGATCCTCCTGCCTCAGCCTCCCAAAGTACTGGGATTATATGCATAAGCCACCATGCCCAGCAGAAGATTAGTATTCTATAAAACCCAGGTAAGAATTATTGCACTGCGTTGATGACATAACTTTATTATACCAATAGTAATAATAAGAACACTGATTTTTGCATTGCACTTTACAATGAGCTTTCATATACTTTAGGTCATTTGACCTGAACAATACTGTCATATAGATGTTGATATTCTTATTTTATAAATGCAACTAGTGAGAATCAGAACATTTAAATCATTTTTCAGAAATCACACTAGTGACTGGTAGGACTCACACTCAGGTATTTTGATATTTACAAGAAGCAACTTTAAGGAGCAACCAAACCTTTTGGTTAATTATTATCAGAAAGGATGACTTGATATTGGTTTTGACAAGACAACATAATCACTTTTGAAAACATTCTCCAGTCGCAGATGAGCAATGCCAAAGGATTGTGTTCTGCAGGTAAACTCATTCATTTACCTGGGGGATACACTCTGTAGCTGATCCATCTAACTGAGCCCATTATTATGCAGTGGGAGAAGCACCACACAAAAGCTACTTTATAGTCAAGGCAACAGCACATAAAAATTGATCCCCTAGCGCTGTGGCACAGAAGCACTATTGTTTCAACCAAGTCATTACCTGGGCCCTTGAACAAAAGTGAAGCTCTTTCGTGAAAGCCACTGTGGCCTTGCATGCCGAAGCTGAGATGAGCTGACAGGGCAAGCTCCTTGATATTCACAACAGGATGCTAACAACAACCCTGAGTATCTGCACAGCACACAGTCTTCTGCAGTTTGCTCTCAGAGTCCTGCCAAATCACATCAGAGACACTGCACACCAGGGGCAGGCTAGTGCTATGTTCCTCGAGATTTGCAAAGCTTTCTTTGTCAGGTCAGAATGGGAATGAACCTGGTTGCTCTTAATGCATGATGTTAGACCAAGAGGCACTCAGACAGGTGGTAGTTTGAGGGGAAAATCTGCTATAGAATTTTGAACACACAACCAGCAAACAAATGAATGTTTAATTTTGTGGCAGTAGAGGGTTTCTCTTCCAGAAATGGGATATATCATAAAAAATAGTGAAGGTCAATTCACTGTAACGTGTTCTCTGGTTCAATCTCTACTGAGACATACATAGAAGCCTATGAGACAGATCAATTCCACAAATTCAATGCTAGGAAAAGGTCTTTTTAGACATTTGTTTGCTTTCTTTTTTCAAATAATAATCCCTGAACATTCCTTTGCAACTGGACTGGCAGGAAGCCTAGGGTTAAATATATTGCATAAATGCAAAAGCAATTTAGGATCCTGATACATTCTCTCTCCACTTTAAACAGAATCCTTCTGGTTTTTAATTTGTATTTTACAATTCTCACTTGTATTTTGGGCTTGTATATCACATATGAAAAAAAAACAACCTTAGTTCTCTGATGGGAATTCCTATAGAAAGGAGGAAGTGCTGGCCATGACTTACCTTGTGAATTTCTCGGTGCACATGGATGGTATTATTTCCAACCTTAGTGTCTGTGTTGGTCTCATTGTGATAGCTGGGAGGTAAGTTTGCCAGGTTCACTTCTGATGATGCTTTAGCAGCAGCTTCTTCTGCCTCCATCTATTAAGGCAATGAATTTAATGAGCAAAATTATTTTCTCCTGTTACAAATGAGAGTCTATTAGAAAAAAAATCTCTTTTCCTCTTCTGCAATTACAAAGAATGATGATAATAGGTATTAATTGAGTACTCACTATGACAAGACATTATACTAAGTGTTTTACATATATTACAGCACTGAAACTTCACAATCTCTCTGGGAGGTGGGTGTTACTGTCCTCATATTACAAATAGGGAAACTGAGGCTCAGGAAGACTAAATTCCCCAGGTTCCCAGAAAAGGGTGGAGCTGGGATTTGAACATGTTTCCATTAGCTAGTCTTGCTCCCTGTACAGATGCTGTTGATGCCCTGCCCATCTCCTGGCAGTCTAATCTGGAGGTCACCTGCAGCCAATTCCCATACCTGCCAACAACCAACTCTGTCTCTCTCTGAGAGCATTCTATGGTCCCCAAAGTATGCTCAGTCTGCACAGGCCCCAAGTGCTAGGGAATTACTATTCTAGCAATGAGAGACAGGCAGGCTATGGAGGTAAACACTCCAGCTTCTCCCTTCGGTAGACAATTCCAAAGCACGTAGAATCTACGTAGTTTCCTCTGAGGCCCCCGTGGGATGGAGCCCTAGATGCCCGCAGCAGTAACCTGCTTGTGGGCATACCATTGATTGTCTTTCTTTTCTTTCATCTCACTTTCCCACTTCCTGCTAGCGTTTTCTGGGGACACATCTGACATACACTATTTGCTCTTAAATCCTTTGGCCTGTTGGTGGTGGTGGTAGGTGCAGGGGATGGAGAGAACCCAAACCAAGGCAGTCCCTTATTCCCTGCAGGTAGGGCCACAGCTGTGTCTCCTTCCCCACCCCATCTCTTGGGTACCCTTGTAGGAAATCCTTGCAGAGGGATCCTTGCAGAGGGTCAAGTAACCAATCCCCGGGGTCCACACCCCTTCTGATCTTCTTGAACCTATGTTCTTCTCTGTTTGTCAGGTTTCTGTGGCCGCTGTCCTCAAATCCTCCAGTCTCATGAGCCTCCGTAACATCTATATCAGATAAGTCAGTGACCTCACGTCTGCACCCACTTCCCCTTCCAGACTTATCCCCTGTCGTATTCCTGATGAGCGGGCAGTTGACAATGTGACCTGTTCACGGCTGATGGGACCCAAAGGGAGGCCACATCATGGACTAATTGAGCCAATCAGACACTCTCTCTAGGAACGTAAAATGAGAGACACAAAGAGAAGTTCTACTTGATAGTTGGCAATTTTCCAACACTGTTATTTTTATCTCTGGGCTATTTTTATTTTTTAAAATGAATGCTCAATAAGTATTTTCCTTTCTTAAAAAAATCACTGTCCTCTATATCCCCTTAAGCACTAGATGAGCCCCCACCTTAACCACCAGTTTTGCTGAGCTGAGGAGGATCAGAGGTCTCAATGCAACATGAAAACACAACTCGAAGTGTGAAGAAAACCTGGTAGGCATAAAGGCTTGGCAAGGACTTAGTCAGTGGCTGCTGTGCACACAGGGCTGTGCTGAACTCTGAGACGGCTGCTGGGATGTCTGAAACTTGATCACTGGCTTCATAACAATAGTAATTCTGAGCATAGCGCCCACATTTAGGGCATTGACTATGTCTGAGCCGTTGCACCAGATGCCCTGAATATTCACAGCAACTTTATGGGGAAGCTGTGATTAGAGTCATGTCCAAAAGTTTGAAAAATCGACATAGCTGGATCCCTTCACGGACCCACTGAATTAGGATTTCTAGAGGTGAGACCCCCGATATCACTGAGCTTCTCAGATGATTCTGAAGATTTCCTTCCCCTTCCTCTACCCGCAGTTAAGAACCTCTCTGTTCTAGGCAATAGGGAGTTACAGCAAGTTCCTGAAGGCTAGCGGGAAAGTAACATAAAGACTAGACAAGAAAGAGAGGGGAGTCAGGGAACTGGCCAGAATTAGGCTAGGAGATGGAGGCTCCATCTGGGTAGTGGCCTTCTAGGTGAGAAAGACTCTAAGTAAGTCTAGAAGGATCAAGTCACTGAGAGATGGCCACTGGATGAGTGAAGTCGTTGCCTGCAGCATCCTCGGAGAGGAACACAGTAGAAAATACCAGGATTCTGGAGTCAGACAAGGTGGGTTCAAGTCCTGGCTCTACCACAAAGTAGCTCTATGACTTTGGGCAAGATACCAAATCCCACTAGACCTCAGCTTGCTCATTTGTAAATTAGGGATGTCCTACTTTGTTGAGTAGATACAAGAATTAAGGACCATGAAGTAAATACAAGAATTCAGGTATGAAACCCGCCACACAGCAAAAATGAAATACACAGCAGTTTTCATTATATTGCCTTTTAAGAAGGCAGTTTCAGAAGAAGCCAGTTTGTTGTGCCAGAGTTCTGAAGGGAATGGGGAACTAGAAGCAGGAAGAGCAGGCAGTTGATATCATGTGTTTGAAGAGCTTGCCGACAAAGCGGAGAAGAAATGAGGCTAAGACAGAAGACAGAATGGGCAAGAAAATGACTTTTTTTTTTAAAGCAAGAGACCTTGCCCCCAGTTACCACTCTGGTCAATGACAGAAAAGATACAGCTGGGAAGAGAAGACTGAAGGTGCTGGAGAGGATCCACCCAGAAGAAGAGAATGTGTTTTTAGTGTTTTTTAAATTCCCATTGGGATCAGTTTGGCTTTCAAATAATTGACAAGTTGCCAAACCTAGAGTTTGCTCTGGGTTGAGCAGATATAGTCTTTTTCTAAAACCTTTCTCCCCTCAGCTCAGCCACTGGTTATTTCAACAGAACGAGCTAACGGTTCTTAAATGGCACCATGAACTAAAAGTATAGTTTACAATGGAAATTTCAACCACAACTATTATTGCCACTAGCAAGAGAAACTTAAGTCTGAAGCAAAAGGAGCTGTTTCATAGAGAAGGAATGTGAATGCTATTAAAAATGGCATTTATGGTTGGTTAAATCTGTGTGTCTGCAAAAGAGGTACAGCAGGAAAAACTGAAGAGATGAATCCAGGCTTGGTATTGGAGTTCTTGCTAGGAATAGGTAAGGCAGTTAAGAACATTCTAAAACTAGCGAGCTACCGAGCTGGCAACGAGGGGAGGAGAAATACAGTGGCTATATCCTCAGAATACATTAATTGGTAGCATACAGAATGGTAATACAGATTGGAGCCATCTGAAGATTTGCTTCTCCCAATAATGACTCTACAAGTAGAGCTGCTTTGTTCTTCCCCTAAAGAAACTTCAGCAGCTTGAGTCAGCTGGAACATGGAAAATGCCAGGAAGTTACTTGAAAGCAGATTCATGATGCAACTATGTAAGCAAATAATGCATCTGGCCCAGGTCCTTTTTGATTTTTCCCCTGAACAGTGACTAAATGGCACTTATCCCCTGTCTATGAGATTTAGGGGGCTTTCTGGCAGTCTCTTTATATATATATACATATATATTTTATTGTACTTTAGGTTCTGGGGTACATGTGCAGATCATGCAGGATTGTTGCATAGGTACATACATGGCAATGTGGTTTGCTGCCTCCATCCCCCCATCACCTATATCTGGCATTTCTCCCCATGTTATCCCTCCCCAACCTCCCTAACCCCCACTGTCCCTCCCCTAGTCCCCTCCAACAGACCCTAGTGTGTGTGATGCTCCCCTCCCTGTGTCCATGTGTTCTCATTGTTCAACACCTGCCTATGAGTGAGAATATGTGGTGTTTGATTTTGTGTTCTTCTGTCAGTTTGCTGAGAATGATGGTTTCCAGATTCATCCATGTCTCTACAAAGGACATGGGATAATTGCCATTTAAATGTGGCACATATACACCATGGAATACTATGCAGCCATAAAAAATAACTCACCATTTTTTATGGCTGCATAGTATTCCATGGTGTATATGTGCCACATTTTCCTTGTCCTGTCTATCATCAATGGGCATTTGGGTTGGTTCCAGGTCTTTGCTATTGTAAACAGTGCTGCAGTGAACATACATGTATATGTGTCTTTATAATAGAACGATTTATAATCCTTTGGATATATACCCAGTAATGGGATTGCTGGGTCAAATGGAATTTCTATTTCTAGATCCTTGAGGAATCACCACACTGTCTTCCACAATGGTTGAACTAATTTACACTCCCACCAACAGTGTAAAAGCGTTCCTATTTCTCCACATCCTCTCCAGCATCTGTTGTCTCCAGATTTTTTAATGATTGTCTGGCAGTCTCTTTACAAAAAATTAATACTAATAACCATAGTCTATTAACAACCTGTTGTATTCTATTTTTGAAAACATCTAAAAGATATTTCAAATATTTTAAGACTAATTTTTAATGGTTTAAGATATTTTAAAAGACAGATTCTATTGAGAATCTATCAGACCCTGGCGGTGTTTTGTTACCATTCATACTGCTACTATTAATATGATAATGATAGCTATTATTTACAACCAACAATCATGTAATCCTCACAGCCACCTCACAATGAAGCTACCTATATTACACCTGTTTTACTTAACCCCATTTTAGGCAGTCAGCAGATAGCCTGCCCTAGAACCAGAGGCAACACGAGCTCAATTTAATTTGAAGCTACAGAGTTAAGAGACAATGGGGCCTATCTGACTCCCTCACCCTTTCATTGTTCCAAGTCGTGATTGTTCTGCAATCATAGGAAACAGAAACAGTGGATCTTGGGCTCTGGACCTGACTGGTGGATATTCAAGGACAGCTGCCCAACTCACTGATTTGCTTGACTTGCATCTTCTCATTTAATTCTCCCCTTACCCCAAGACATGGACGTTTCTCCACTTCAGACTCGGGATGCCACTGCCAGTAAGTGGCAGAGCAGGGACTGGATGAGGGAAAGTCAGTCTCCACTGCCTGTTCTCCTGCCATGGTGTCCTGTACCCACTGTCAGTGAGGACACTCTTTGTGGGGTAGAAGTGATAGCCTGTGTCTCCCCTGGAGCAAACTTCAACCCGCCAACCTACACAGAGCCACATCTAGAGGGAGGAAAGCTGGGGTCTTGGCAAAACCCATTGTGGATAACGCCCATGGAGAGGACCCCATCACTAGGTCCCGCAGGGCCCCACACTGCTCTGCTCAAGAGGAGACTGAAGAGCCCTTGCTGCTCCCTCTCCTCCCTCAGCAGGATCTAACGGCAGAGGACCATGCTACAAACTTTCTGAACAGTGGCAGGCACAAAAACATAGAGGTGACTTAGTCAGTCTTACTGGGAATCTGTGTGCAGGAGGGAAAGTCCTAGGATAAGATAAGGAAAGCAGATGGCCTGCCCTAGAACCAGAGGCATCACAAACTCAATTTAATTTGAAGATTCATAGTTAAGAGACATTGGGGCCTATCTGACTCCCTTCACCCTTTAATTGTTCCATGTCATGATTGTTTTGCAATCCCAGGAACATGAATCACAGAAAGATCATGGGTCTTGGGATCTGGGACTGTCCAGTGGATATGCAAGGACAGCTGCCCAATTCACTGCCTCCCAAGCCAGTGAGTGTCCCCTTCACTGCAAACTACACAGGCTGACTGTGGGGAGTGGGAAAGGAAATATAGCCCTAAACTACAAAGGGCTGTGAGGAGAAAGCAGCTTCTCCCTGGAGACAAGCGCCAGCAGTTAAGGCTTTGCACACGGGGGCTACCAAGCCGGGGTGAACCAGCCTGGACAGTGGTTTCCTGCTGGCTCCTTCACTGGGATGGCTGGCTTCTCTCCAGACACAGGCTACAGCCAGAGCCGGACCCAACAGCGCCCATGCCTACCCACCCCAGACACAAGGGACAGCTGCTCACACCTGGATGGAGAGGGCTGGGACAGTGACATCTCCTGCCCAAGCAGCCCTCGGCATGCATGGGTGCCCGCCATAGAGGACAGAACAAGATGCCACCCACAGTGTTTAGACCTGGAGGTGATGGAGGTCAGAAGATAGGCAAAGCTTTGCCAAGGTACAAGGTATCCGATAATAATAGCTGCTAAATACTCTGCACCTATTATTTGCCAGGTGCCCACACTTATGACATTTAGTTGCCATAGGAAACTGAGGTGCAGGATGTTAAATGATTTGCCCAATGTCACCCTGCTACTGAGTGGCAGAGGAGGACCCGAGGCCAGGAATAACAGCGAAGCACTGTTGGGTGGAGGTAGGGTTGCCTCTCACATCCTCATCTGTCACTCATACAGTGCTGAGATTTAGGATTTCCATCTTCCCTCTCTGCCCCCACATGGCATGACAAGCAAGACAGCCCAGACAGACTGCCAGCAAAGCTCAGGACTCTGCCTCTTTGTCCCTACATGGCATCCCAACAAGCTCAAAGCATAACGGACAAGCTAGAACTTGGCGATGTCTGGAGCTTGCCCCGGGTCTGTGTGAAACCACAGTGCTGGAATACCAGGGGCCCTGCAAACCTTCGCTTACAATAGAAAAGGCCAACTGCGTGCCTGACGCCAACTGCAGGCAGGTGGTGGCCCCAGCTACCTAGTGAGGGTCCAGCCTCAGAGACTCTCGGTGGACAGGCTCAGATCCAGACTTTTTGGCAGGAAGGCAAAACGAGGCGAGAGTCGGGATCAAACTGCGCTGCCTCCAGGCCCCTCCGCATCTGCTGTCGGCCCTTCTCAGCCCCCGCGGGATCCCAGGTCCCTGGCCAGCGCTCCTCCATGCCTTCCCAGCCCCCGCTGCCCCCCAGCCTGGCGCTTCCCAGAGCCCCGCGCAGCCAGGGCGCACGCACCTCCTCCACCGCGCTGCGCAATTTGTGCTGCGTGTCTTCCATCAGTTCCTCAACCTCGCGGAACATCTCGTTGAGCGTGGCCTCCTCCTGTGGGTAGTTGAGAGCCGGGCCGGGCTCTACGGGAGCCGAGGTCGCTGTCGGAGCGGGCGCGGGGGCCGTGGGGGCCGCAGCCGCCAGCAGAAGGCACAGCAGGGTGCCCCCGAGCCGCTGCATCTCCGCTCTGCGCCCGCAGCCGCCGCCTGTGTGTCCCGGAACGCGATCAGAGGGCGCGGACCACCCCTCTCGCCCGGTCCGCCGCCCCGCCCCGCCCCGCCGTCGGCCCCTGGCGCCCCTCTTTCCCGCACTTGCCCCGAGACGGGAGGAAACCGAGGCACCCGAAAACGCAAAGAGACGCGTTTTCCCCTACACCCAAAGAGACGCGACCCCACCCGCTCCAGCCCAAGCCCCGATCGCCCCGCGACCCCGCACCCCCATCCTCGAGCACAAGCTGAGTTCTGCTCATCCATCACCTGCGATGCCGGAGCTCTCTCGCCAGAGCAACCGAACCTGGATCCTCTACGCTAGTAGCTCCCAAGCCCCAGCTCACCTCGACTCTGTCGCCGGTTCGAACCCTTGGCCCTCCTCAACCAGGTCAGAATGTCCGACTCCCGCTTCCACCCCAAACCTCTCAGCTCCTACCTTGGGTGGGCAGAGCACAGGTCAGATCCCTCCCCTCGGCGTCGGGTCCGACTTGAGCGCCCCGCCCCACACCCACCTAAGGGAGGCAGAGCTGAGCCGAGTCTTCCCCACCCCGCCGCCGCCCCTCACCCACCCTGACTGGACCGAGCTGCGCTGCGAGCTGCACTGGATCTGCTCCTCCCGCCGGGAGGCCGCCGGGCTGCGGGTACAGTTGCGGGCGTGGGAGCGACGCGGTGGGCGGGACGCTGGTGCGGGAGCGCGGCGGGGTGCGGCAGCGCTGGTAGCGGAGAGAGCCCGCGCCCCGCCCACCCGGCCGCCAGGCCCCCGCCCCGCGGAGGGGCCGCCGCCCGGCCATTGGCCAGCCGGGGCGCAGGCGACCTCACGCCCCACGCCCTCTTTTCTGCCCCCGCGACCAGCTCTACGGAAGGCAGCCATCTCCTTCCCTGCATCCCCCTGCACCCGCGGCATCCCAGGCCCCTGTCTTCGCCGGCCTCCAGGCTGGGGGTGGCGGGGGGAGTGTTCCTCAGTCCCCACCGTGGGCTTTCCAAGCCAACCTCCGCCCCAGCGTGCAATCCTCAGGAAAAATCCCCGGTCCCCTAGCCTGGCTTTCAAGCCATCACCGCTGTCCTTAGTCTGCCATGGTTGACACCGTGCTCCAGCCAGGGCAGCGCACCTGCAGCTCCTGGAATAGGAGGACATCATGAGAAAGTCAGCAAGCTCCTCAGGGGTGGCATAGCGGAGTGGTCAGGACCAGACACCTGCAACCAGCTCAGCTCTTTCCTACCTTCCTGCTCTGCCAAGTTACCACATTTGTTTGCGTCCCAATTAGCCCTAATGTAAAATATTGGTAAGTCTCAGAAACGTAATATTGAGTGACTAGTGCAGAATCAGAGAAGTTAGACGGTGAGGCCAAGCAGCAGGTGGAGGCAGGGCTGGCCAGAGGCTCTGAGTGTAGCTGACTCTGCAGCTGGTTACCTCCAGCTAGAGGCCTCAAGACTGCCTTTCTCTGCAGCACTCCCCACATTGCTGTTTACCGCCAAGACACAGCTTCCAGCCGCTTTCCCTTCTACTTCTGGGCCTCCAGGGCAGGGCCCTCCTAAACTGCAAGGAAAGCCCCCTTTCCTGCATTTCCTGCTCTGTCCTCTAGGCATCTGGCAGCCCTGGCTGAGCATTCATTAGTTTTCTGGGAGTGGCTGACCCCGGGGTTGAGGAACCTGGAGCGGAGTCTCCACATGCCCCAGCTTGTCACTTTGGGCAGGTGGACATTAGGAAGAAACTAAGGCTGAACTGAAGGATGCTGTGGGGCATATTGTGGGCCGAGCTAGGAATTGCAGTGGTGCGGGTTTACAGAGCACATGACACTCTTCCAGTCCTTCGTGTTGCTGGCTTAAACCACCAGGAATTTCTCCAGATAACATTGTCCTCTGCCTTACATCTTTTGCCATGCAGTCTCCAGGTCTCGACTTTAAGGCTGAACTTAAAAATCTCTATATATTGAACTGCCCCAAGTGTCAGGCAAAGGGACACTTGTTTTCTTGTATGGAGTCTACATTTTGTATTCCCAAATGTAATAATTTATCAACAGTTTCATTATTAGGTGAAACTACAAAAGAAAGAAAAAAATGGAAAGAAAGAGAAAGATGAAAGAAAGAAAGAGAGAAAGAAAATGAGAGAGAGGAAACGGTAAGAAAATCTACAGGTCTCAAATGTAAGTGGCCTTCCTGCCCAGCTCCATGCCAGTCCTATCACCAGCCTGAGACATTCATGGGCACAGAGCAAGGAGAGAGTGCAGAGCCACCCAGGACAACCATATGTAGAGAACATTCTACATTTCCACAATTCCCATTGTGTCACTGACTAAGCTCTGTATCCACTAGGAACAGTTCATTTTTTCTTTTAGGGCATTGGAAACACTTTTTGGAATTATTACTTAAAATTTTAGATTCTCACATTTTCTCTATGAGGGAGCTACTGGATCATAAACTGGGGTCCCATTTCATGGTTGAGGAAATAGCAGCAGAGCGGTTGTAACTTGCAGAAATTTGCCTAGAAAGTGGCCACACAGCAGTTTCACATCTAGCTGTCCATCCTCCAGAAACTCATGACCACGTGCAAAAGAAGACATGTATAAAGATGTTTGCTGAGGCAATATTTACAATAGTAAAAAATGTGGAAATTACTTGCCAGTGTTTTTCAGCAAGAGACTAGATAGACCAGGGCTTTTGCAATAATAGAATAAAGTACAGCAGGTAGAACAAGGAATAATATTTATAGGCAGCAGCATCACTAACTCTCAAAAATATAATATGAGGTGGAAAAGGCAAAATGACACATACGGGATACTATTTGTACATACCTTAGAATTAAAAAACAGTAGCACATATTGTTTATGGATGCTCACATATAATAAAAATATAGAAACGTGCAGGCTGCCCCTGAGGTGGGAGGCAAGGAAGGGATGGAGGATGTCTTCAGTTGTATTCATAACATTTTATTTCTTCAAGAAAGGGAGTGTACCAGCATGGAGGAATTCTGAAACAAAAGTCTCCAAATATTCACATATGTTTAATCAACCATGATGATTACTTACATCAGGGTATATGTGTGTGACTGGTTCTTTTTATTATTTTTGGTATATTTTAAATATTTTGTGAATAAATTGGTAAATAAAAGCAGAAGGCTTTTATAAGGGGCTTTTCCCTTCCTTCACTCTGCACTTCTGCTTGGTGCTGCCATGTGAAGAAGGTCATGTTTGTTTCCCTTTCTGCCATGATTGTAAGTTTCCTTGGACCTCTCCCTGAACTGTGAGTCAATTAAACCTTACACACACACACACACACACACACACACACACACACACACACTCTACCCAGTCTCAGGTATATCTTTATTAGCAGAATGAGACTGGACTAATACAGCAAATTTTTCTGGGTAGTGCTTTAAAGATACCTGAAAAAGTGGAAGTGACTTTGGAACTGTGTAATAGGCAGAAGTTGGAAGCGTTTGGAGGGCTCAGAAGAAAATAGGAAAATGTAAGAAAGTCTGGACTTCCCAGAGACTTGGAGGGCTCAGAAGACAGGAAGATATTGGAAAGTCTGGAACTTTTTAAAGACGTGTTGAATGGCTTTAACCAAAATACTGATAGTGATATCGACAATAAAGTCTAGACTGAGGTGGTCTCAGATGGAGAGGAGGAACTTGGTGGAAACTAAAGTAAAGGTCACTCTTGCTGTGCAGATAAACTAGCAGCATTTTGCCCCTGCCCTAGAGATCTATGGAACTTTGAACTTGAGAGAGATAATTTAGGGTATCTGGCAGAAGAAATTTCTAAGTGGCAAAGCATTCAAGAGGAAGCAAAGTGTAAAACTTTGAAAAATTTGCAGCCTGACAATGCAGTAGAAAAGAAGAATCCATGTTCTGGGGAGAAATTCAAGTCAGCAGCAGAAATTTGCATAAGTAACGAAGAGCAGAAGGTTAATCACCAAGAAAATGGGGAAAATGTCTTCAGGGTATGTCAGAGACCTTCACAGCAGCCCCTCCCATCACAGGCCTGGAGACCTAGGAGGGAAAAATGGTTTCATGGGCCGGGCCCAGGACAACCCTGCTGTGTGCAGCTTGGGACTTGGTGCCCTGAATCCCAGCCACCTCAGCCATAGCTAAAAGGGGCCAACATCTAGCTTGGGCTGTGGCTTTGGTGGGTGGAAGCCCAAAGCCTTGGCAGCTTCCATGTGGTGTTGGTTGGTCCTGCAGGTGCACACAAGAATTGAGGTTTGAGAACTTCCGCCTAGATTTCAGAGGATGTATGGAAACACCTGGATGTCCAGGCAGAGGTCTGCTGCAGGGACAGTGCCCTCATGGAGAACCTCTGCTAGGGCAGTGTGGAAGGGAAATGTGAAGTTGGAGCCTTCACAGGGGCTCCCCACTAGGGCACTGCCTAGTGGAGCTGTGAGAAGAGGGGTACTGTCCTCCAGAACCCAGAATGGTAGATCCACCGACAGCTTGCACTGTGCACCTGGAAAAGCCACAGAGACCCTCAGTGCCAGCCTGTTAAAGCAGTCAGGAGGGGGACTGTGCCCTGTAAAGCCACAGGAACAGAGCTGCCCAAGGCCATGGGAGCCTACCTCTTGCATCAGCATGACCTGGATGTAAGATATAGAGTCAAGGAGATCATTTTGGAACTTTAAGATTTAATGATTGTCTCATTAGATTTTGGACTTGCATGGGACCTGTAGCCTCTTTACTTTGGCCAATTTCTCCCACCTAGAATGGGAGTGTATTTACCCAATGCTTGTACCCCCATTGTATCTTAGAAGGAACTAATGTGTGTTTGATTTTACCAGCTCTCAGGTAAAATCATTTGATATTGTAAAACTGCTGTGATAAACATATGAGTGCAGGTGTCTTTTTGATAAAATGATTTCTTTTCCTTTGGGTGGATACCCAGGGACTAATCTCAGATGAGACTTTGGACTTGGACTTTTGAGTTAATGCTAGAATGAGTTAAGACTTTGGAGGACTATTAGGAAAACATGACTGGTTTTGAAATGTGAGGACATGAGATTTGGGAGGGACCAGTGTAGAATGATATGATTTGGCTGTGTCCACCACCCAAATCTCATCTTGAATTTTAGCTCCTATAATTTCTATGTGTCATGGGAGGGATCCAGTGGGAGGCAATTGAATCACAGGGGTAGGTCTTTCTGTGCTGTTCTTGTGATATTGAATAGGTTTCATGAGATCTGATGGTTCTATAAAGGAGAGTTCCCCTGCACATGTTCTCTTGCCTGCCATCATGTAAGACGTGACTTTCCTCCTCCTTCGCTTTCTGCCATGATTGAGAGGCCTCCCCAGTCATGTGGAACTGTGAGTCAATTAAATCTCTTTCCTTTATAAATTACCAAACCTTAGGTATATATTTATTATCAGTGTGAGAATAGACTAATATATAGTTCAATTCCCATGGAAAACAGTATGAAGATTCCTGAAATAACTAAAAATAGAACTACTATTCAACTCAGCAATCTCACTACTGGGTATCCACCCAAAGGAAAAGAAATCATTTTATCAAAAAGACACCTGCATTCATATGTTTATCACAGCAGTTTTATAATATCAAAGTCATGGAATCAATCTAAATGCTCATCAACAGATAATTGGATTTTAAAAAGTGATATGTGTGTGTGTGTGTGTATATATATATATATATATATATATATATATATATATATAAAACCATAGAATACTACACAGCCATGAAAAAGAATGAAATCATGTCATTTGCCCATGTTACTTCCCTCTATGTACAATTGGGGTACAGGCATTGGGCAAATACACCTGTGATGTGTGCATGGATGCAGCTGGAGGCTGTAATCCTAAGTGAAATAACTCAGGAAATCAATAGCACATGTTCTCACTTGTAAGTGGAGCTAAATAATGGGTACACATGGACCTAAAGATGGAAACAACAGGCACTGGGGACTCCAAAAGTGGGAAGGAAAAGAGCGGGCAAGGGTTGAAAAACCACCTATTGGGTACTGTGCTCACTACCTGGGTGACAGTTTCACTAGGAGACCAAAGCCCAGCATAATGCACATGTACCCCCTGAATCTGTAATTAAAAAAAATAAAAATAAAAGGCCTCTTGTCTGTCTGAATGGTTAGGTACTTCCTGCTGTGAGTGGGGAGGTGGTAAGGATGAGGGAATAGATGGGACTTACCTGTCTATGTCCCTCAGCTACCCAGAATGGAACACTCCTCAAATGAAGAAACCTCAGATATCTGGAACATAAGGGCACTGAGTCTGGACAGGTGACTGTTATTCCCTGATTTTCAAAACCTTAACCATTCTGAATAGTTAATTAGACAAGGGGAGAGTTTATTACATATTTCCTTCTCTTTTTTTCTCTCTTCCTTCTTAGACAGACTACACTGAACATAACTTGAGAAAAAAATGTGAAGAGTTGTGATGAGAGATAATGTGCCTGCGTGACTATTTAGCATCTGTTGACCCTGCTAGAATGCAAGCCATGTGAGACTGGAATGATGCTGGTCCCTGCAGCCATTTCCAGGTCAGCACAGGGCCTGCAGAGAATTAGCACTCAATATGGATAGCTGAATAAAGGCAGGCCTGCTAGGGGCTGAGATCCCAGCCCTCAAAGAATCTACAGTGCAGCAAAGAAACAGGGTAAATAGGCGATGATGAGACAGTAAGATGGAGGGATGGACAAGAAGACACTGGCAACTAAAGGAAGGGAGGGTGAAGAAAATAATAAAAGTGGGCTCTTTTCTGAATGCCCATGAACGGCGCCCATCCCTGGTCCCACTAAGATGAGAGCGGGAGGTCACGTGGTACCAGTATGGATGACCACCCCACTTGATTGGACCATGGGTGGAGATCTGACTAAAGCCTGACCCATCAGATTCTTCCTTGGACTTTGAAGCTGAAAAAACCATTGAACTGAGTAAGAGAAAAATTTAGCTGTCTTTGAACCTGGGCATGGTGGGGGATAGGAAGAGTGAGAGGAAGAGAGTAGCTGTTTCATTTCACAATGTCACTCTCGTTCTTGGTTCCAGTCTTGCATGAGCCTTTCTGACAACCAGCTGCACTATCGGCCCTGAAGGATGGTAAGATGTTTTTGGCGTTCTTCTTATATACTTTCCTTTTGGTTTGAGCTATGTTTGGTGGCTTTCTGTTACTGTCTATCAAACTGTCTTAATTTAGACACTGATCATTCTTACAAATGTTTGCGTTGAGGCTGCTTGTAGTTTAATGAGGCATTCCTCTTTGAGGGAGGTCTGCTTTCGAGGAAGTTGCCACCCTGCCTTGAGACCCATGAGTAAGAATCAGAGGGCCACCAAGTCCTGCTAAACAGGGAAAAGAATCACCTCCCCCTGGTTAGCCTCCCACCAGGATCACCGCTCCCTGGTTAGCCTCCCACCAGGATCACCTCCCCTGGTTAGCCTCCCACCAGGATCACCTCCCCTGGTTAGCCTCCCACCAGGATCACCTTCCCTGGTTAGCCTCCCACCAGGATCACCTCCCCTGGTTAGCCTCCCACCAGGATCACCTCTCCCTGGTTAGCCTCCCACCAGGATCACCTTCCCTGGTTAGCCTCCCACCACGATCACCTCCCCTGGTTAGCCTCCCACCAGGATCACCTCTCCCTGGTTAGCCTCCCACCAGGATCACCTCCCCTGGTTAGCCTCCCACCAGGATCACCTCCCCTGGTTAGTCTGCAGTGCCAGCCACTAATTTAATGGAGGCTTCCCAGTTCCTGCCTATTGGTGCCAAGATTTTTCTGAGTGGAAATTCCATCTGGCTTTGGAAAGAGTGTTCACATGGATTCAGGGTTTCCATGAGTAACAGCCATTGAATGTCCAAAACATACATTTAATTTGCCAACTTTCTGTGGGTGGGTGAGCATAAGAGACCCAGAGGACCATGTTCTGGCCATCACCCTTGAAATGTAACACAGGAGGGATAAGCCTCAAGCCTGGCTGTCTTGCCTTTTTATTCAGCAGGTGGATACATGTGCTCTGTATTTTCTTGCATGTGTGTTTAAAGTAGAGGATGACTAAGGAGCAAGAGAATTTTGGTGGAACCAGTGCCATAAAAGGGAAATAATAATTGATGTTATTAGACAACTTCAGAGGAAGAATATCTAGAAATGTGTTTCTACCCAATTCTCTCCACCGCTTGGGACAGAATGATATGTTTATTTCTTCTCTGGAGCAGTTTTTGATGCTGGCTGCAAAATAGTGTCACCTTTTTAGAAGTTTGACAAGCAAATACAGATACCTGGGTGCTGCATGTAGAGATGCTGATTCAGTAAGTATGATGAGATGGGGCCCCTTAGTACTGTGGCCCATTCCTAGTTCTGCAGACCATAAGGGAGAATCTTGCTAAGGAGTCTTTTATCAGGCCTCACTACAAAGCCCTCCTCCCACCCCATCAACCTCTCTTCTAACCTCTGGCATAGCCTGGTCGGGCCCAGCAGTGCTTGCTTTCCTGTGGATGCGGTTGGAAGCTGCTGGAGTAAGGGAAAGAGCTGAACTTGTACTACACATGCCAGGGTTTGGGTTCTGGCTCTGACCCTACCTACCATGACTTGACTATCCCAGGGCTCTCTAGTTCAAACCACAGGGCTCCTAGCCCCCACTAGCTGTCACTCAGGTCATCTAAGATAGCTCCAAAGGATGTGTTTGTACCTTTAAGATTTCCAGTCACCTTCATTCCCGCTATCTTCAAAAGAGCTGAGCCATCTCAAAGACAGTAGCCAAGACCCACAGGTGCTGCTCTCAGACAGGGTGTTTCCAGTTAGGTGGGGCAGCTCCTGCTGATCTTTTGCTACGTTAAGATCCTTGCAGGTCAGCAGTGAAAAGCAATGAACCGCTTATTTACACAACACTGTAAGTGCATCTTGAATGTATTATGCTAAGTGAAAAGAGCTAGATTGAACAGGCCACACGCTGATCCCATTTGTAAGATGTTATAGAAAAGGCAGAACTATAGGGACTGTACATAGATCACTGGTTGCCAGAGTCTAGGTTGGAGAACAGGTGAACTACAAAGGAGCCTGGAAACATTTGGAGGATCCTATACTTTGATTGTGGTGGTGGATACATGACATCGGTATACATTTGTCACAACTCATAGAACTGTACACTAAAAATATTAAATGTAATATATATAAAAATTATAGCCAAATTAAAATAAAATGGAAGAAAAGTAAAGTTACTTGCCTAAGATAAGAGCCAGGGATTCAGATAGGTGTGTTTAACTCCCAGCTCCCGACCCCTGACCCCTCAAAACCCTTGGTCAGCTCTACAGGGGAAAAGGGCCACTTCTTAGGGAAGGGTGCGCTGTCTGTGGTCAGGTTTGTCAGAGGAAGAAGCAAGCAGTGGGGCATCGTAGTGTGGGGAAAGGAACTGTGTTCTAGTCGTTTTGCTACCTTATAGATTTGTAATACTGGATAAGCTAATATATATCTCTAAACCTTAATTTTCTCATCTTTTATGTAGTTTCTCCTTTGAGAATAATAAAAGCCTACCTTTAAAAAGATCCATGTTGAGAGGCCATGCAATTTAATTGTAAAATCAGGGCCTTAGGAGCAACCCCAGCTCTGCATTCCTCTTTGCCCAGGTGACTTGGACAAATTTCTCCATTTCTCTGAGTTTCATTTTTCTCATCTATAAAAGGAGGTCTCCATCTCCTAGGACTGTTATGAGTCTTACAAGAAATGGTTCCTTAAAACACTTAGTAAAATGCCTGGCAAGGAGCAAGCATCCGTGCATGTTAGCTATTATTATATTATCAGTATCCACTTCATCACGAGGCCCAGCCCACAACGCTTTGCAAAGTGAGCAAAGAACAGAGCTCCCTTTGTGTGTACCCAGTGGGGCTCATGGGAAGGCAGGGAGAGGGAAGTGTTCACAACAATTTTGCTTAGACCACAAAGGGTTATGGAGGGTCTTGGAGCAGACAGCTCTTTCTGTTTATGCAGGCAAATCTTTTATCGGCCTCAGCGCACAGTGCTGCCAGGATGGCTGGGTCAGAAGAAGTTCACATAATAAACATGCTCTGTACCCAGAATGCGTTCCCGTCCACGCCTAGGTCCTGTGGCTGAGGCTCTCATATTTTAGACTCATTTTTTTTTTCTCAAAATCTCAGGATCTCCACATTTCTCCCTGAAATATAATTTCCACCGGGCCCTCTGATGAAATATGAACAAGATTCAAATTAAGGGACTTATCTAAAGTCCCACTGGTAACAAGGGAAAGACTTCACAGGGTTGGAACAATTTGGATAGATACTGCTAAAATTGTATCTTCTCATTTTGATTCCTCTATCGTCATGCTCCGTTTATTCCCTCCCAGGAGTGGGTCTGTTTGCTTTGTATCTCTGCAAGATGATAGCCTCTTGGCTGTTTGGCTGTGCTACTTTGGAAATTCACCCACTGGCCACCACTGCCAGGAACACATACCAACCTCTATCTTCTTCAAATTTTAGCAAGTTTCAGAATCGCCTGGGGGCAGAGGGAGTGCATGTGAAACACAAGCTTCTGGATTGGGCCCTAGACTTTGCAGTTCTAGCAAGTTCCCAGATGATTCTAATACTATTGGTCCAGGAACCAAACCTTTAGTACATCTTTTCATGTACTTTTTGGCCATTTGTATATCTTCTTTAGAGAAATACCAATCAACATTATTAGTCATTAGAGAAATGCAAATCAAACCTACCATGAGATTCCACTTCACACCCATTAGGACTGCTATAATAAAAAGGAAACGGAAAACAGCAAGTGTTGGTAAGGATGTGGAGAAATTGGAACCCTCGTACATTGCTGGTGGGTGATATGGCTTGACTGTGTTCCCACCCAAATCTCATCTTGGATTGTAGTTCCCATAATCCCCACATGTTGTGGGAGGAACTCTATGAGAAGTGATTGGATCATGGGAGCAGTTTCCCCCATCCTGTTCTCATGGTAGTGAGTGAGTTCTCACAAGATCTGATGGTTTTATAAGTGTCTGGCATTTCCCCTGCTGGCACTTCTGTCTCCTACCACCATATGAAGAAAGGATATGTTTGCTTCCCCTTCTGCTGTGATTGTAAGTTTTCTGAGGCCTCCTGGGCCATGCAGAAGTGTGAGCCAATTAAACTGCTTTCTTGTATAAATTACCCAGTCTTGGGTACTTCATAGCAGTGTGAGAACAGATCAATATAGTAAATTGGTACCAGGAGTAAGGCACTGCTATAAGGATACCCAAAAATGTGGAAGTGACTTTGGAACTGAGTAACAGGCAGAAGTTGGAACACTTTGAAGGGCTTAGTAGAAGACAGGAGAATGTGGGAAAATTTGAAACTCTTTTCTTTTCAGATGGAGTCTTGCTCTTGTTACCCAGGCTGGAGTGCAATGGTGCAATCTTGGCTCACTGCAACCTCTGCCTTTTGGGTTCAAGTGATTCTCCTGCCTCAGCCTCCCAAGTAGCTGGGATTACAGGCACCCACCACCACACCCAGCTAATTTTTGTATTTTTAGTAGAGACAGGGTTTCACCATGTTGGCCAAACTGGTCTCAAACTCCTGACCTCAGGTGATCGTCCCGCCTCGGCCTCCCAAAGTGCTGGGATTACAGGCATGAGCCACAGCACCCGGCCTGAAAGTTTGGAACTTTCTGGAGATTTGGAGGGCTCAGAAGACAGGAAGATGTGGGAATGTTTGGAACTTCCTAGAGACTTGTTGAATGGTTTTGACCAAAATGCTGGTAGTGATATGGAGAGTGAAGTGCAGGCAAGGTGGTCTCAAATGGAGATGAGGAACTTGCTGGGAACTGGAGTAAAGATCATTCTTGGTATGCTTTAGCAAAGAGACTAGTGGCATTTTGCCCCTGCGCTAGAGATCTGTGGGACTTTGAACTTGAGAGAAATGATTTAGGATATCTGTTGGAAAAAATTTCAAAGTAGCAAAGCATTCAAGAGGAAGAAGAGCATAAAAGTTTGGAAAATGTGCAGCCTGACAGTGCGATAGAAAAGAAAACCTCATTTTCCAGGAATAAATTCAAGCCAGCTGCAGAAGTTTGCATAAGTAATGAGGAGCTGAACGTTAATCACCAAAACAATGGGGAAAATGTCTCCAGGGCACGTCAGAGACCTTCACACATCCCCTCTCATCACAGGCCTGGCCTAGGAGGGAAATGGTTTTGTGGGCTGGGCTCAGTGCCTCCTTGCTCTATGCAGCCTCAGAACATGATGCCCTACATCCCAGCTATTTCAGCTCCAGCTGTGGCTAAATGGGGCTAATGGACAGCTTGGGCCATTGCTTCAGAGGGTGCAAGCCCCAAGCCTTGGCAAGTTCCATGTGGTGTTGAACCTGCAGGTGAACAAAAAACAAGAAGTGAGGTTTGGGAACCTCCACCTAGATTTCAAAGGATGTCTGGAAATTCCTGGATGTCCAGGCAGAAGTTTGCTGCAGAGACAGTGCCCTCATGGAGAGCCTCTGCTGGGGCAATGTGAAAGGGAAATGTGGAGTTGGAGCCCTCACACAGAGTACCCACTGGGGCACTGCCTAGTGGGGATGTGAGAAGATGGCCACTGTCCTCCATACCCCAGAATGATCTGTCTACTGACAGCTTGCACTGTGTGTATGAAAAAGTCACAGACTCTCAACTTCAGCCCATGAAAGCAGCCAGGAGCGGGGCTATATCCTGCAAAATCACAGGCAGAGAGCTGCCCAAGGCTATGGGAGCCCAACTCCTGCATCAGCACTGCTTGGATGAGAGACATAAAGTCAAAGGAGATCATTTTGGAAATTTAAGGTTTAATTACTGCCCTATTGGATTTTGGACTTGCATGGGGCCTGTAGCCCCTTTGTTTTGGCCAATTTCTCCCATTTGGAATGGGTGTATCTACCTAATGCCTGTACCCCCATTGTATCTTAGAAGTAACTAGTTTGTGTTTGATTATACCAGCTCATAGGCAGGAGGAACTTGCTTTGTCTCAGATGAGACTTTGGACTTGGACTTTTGAGTTAAGGCTGAAATGAGTCAAGACTTTAGGGGACTGTTAGGAAGGCATCATTGTGTTTTAGATGTGAGGACATGAGATTTGGGAGGGGCCAAGGAGGAATGATAAGGTTTGGCTGTGTCCCCACCCAAATCTTATCTTGAACTGTAGTTCCCATAATCCCCATGTGTCATGGGAGGGAACCAGTGGGAAGTGATTTCCCCATGGGAGTGGTTTCCCCATGCTGTTCTTGTAATAGTGTGTGAGTTCTCTTGAGGTCTGATGGTTTCGTAAATGTCTGGCATTTCCCCTGTTGGCACTTCTCTCTCCAGCTGCCATGTGAAGAAGGACACATTTGCTGCCTCTTCTGCCATAACTGTAAGTTTTCTGAGGCCTCCCCAGTCATGCAGAACTGTGAGACAACTGAACTCCTTTCCTTTGTAAATTACCCAGTCTTGGGTATTTCTTCATAGCTGTGTGAGAATGGACTAATACAGTGGGAATGTAAAATGGTTCAGTCACTATGGAAAATAGTTTGGAAGTAGTTCCTCAAAAAGTCAAACACAGAATTACCATACGGCTAGAAGTTCTACTCCTAGAGTTGAAAACAGGGAGTCATACAAGAACATATACACACATGTTTATAGTATTACTATTCATAATAGCCAAAGTTCAAACAAGAACATATGCACACATGTTTATAGTACTACTCTTCATAATAGCCAAAAGGCAGAAACAGCCCAAATTTCAACAGATGAATGGATAAACAAATAGTGGTATATCCACACAATGGAATATTATTTGATCATAAAAAGAATAAAATGCTGATATAAGCTACAATGTGGGTGAACCTCCAGAATATTATTCTAAGTGAAAGAAGCCAGCCATAGGAGGACAAATATTGTGACTTCATTTATATGAAATATCCACAATAGATACATTCATCATGATTGCTCTGTGCTGGGGAGGGGGTGGGAGAAAAGAGGAGAAACTATTTACTTAATGAGTACAAGGTTTTACTCTGAAGTGATGAAAATTATTTTGGAACTATATAGAGGTGGTTAGGTGTACAGCACTGTGAATATACTAAGTGCCATTGAACTGTTCACTTTAAAACAATTGATTTATGTTATGTGAATTTCACCTCAATAAATTACTAGAAAAAAAAGTGAGGCATGGAACGATGCCGAGACAAATTGCTAAGGCAAAAAAGAAGTGCAAAACACTGTGTGCAGTACATTACTGTGCAAATATGAGCATGGAATTTCCCCTATTTATGATTTACCTTTCTGTACCTGATGAAATTTAGTGCATCTATTACCTTTGCAAAACAAAACTATTTTTAAAAACCAGTGCTGAGTTCAGAGTCAGACCTGGGCTGAAATTCCAGATCATCCGCTCCCCAGCTTATGTGCTTGTGTCGTTTGAGTTGTCTCAGTCACGGGTTCCACATCTGTAATGTGGGATGATAATTCTACCTATTTTCCCAGTTGTCAAGTATGTTAATGAGATTGTGCATGTGAAGGTCACAGTTCTTGGGATTCAGTGAATGCTGAGTAAGTGGCTGTGGATAGTTTTTTTTTCACATTTCTGACACTAAATGTTTAGGTTTTCTCCACAGCAACAAGTTCTCCAACTCTTTGGCTACCAACTGGGTGTTCTAGAATTCAATACAGCTCATGCAGCTCGGACACTAAGTATCCACAGGTAGTGCAGACCCTACAGATTAAGGGCTCAGTCCCACAAGACTGCCCCCACTTCAGAGGCCAATGGCAAGTTCCATCTTGTCACCTGTGCTTCTGACTAACAGGTTATAAATGAAGGGTTCCCATGGACCCCTCCTCAGGTTTGATAATTGGCTAGAATTGCTCACAGAAAAGCACTCATTGTTGCTCATTTGTTGACTTTACTTATTAATACCAGAAAAGTGCTTTGCTTACTGCTACCAGTTTATTATTGAGGATATGACTCAAGAACAACCAAAGAGCAGAAACGCACAGAGCAAGGTGTGGGGGGCAGGGAGGGGTGCACGTGCTTCCATGTGCCGTCCAGGTGCGCCACTCTCTCAGCACCTCAAGGTGTTTACAAACCCAGAAGCTCTCCAGGGTTCATTGTTTAGGGTTTTTATGGAGGTTCTAACACACGGATATAATGAATTAAATCCTTGGCCATTGATAATTAACTTTATCTCCAGCCCCTCTTGCCTCTCCCAAAGTCAGGGCTGGGGCTGAGAGTTCTAGTCCTCTAATCATACCTTGGCCTATCTGGTGACCAGACCTGAAGCTATGTAGTGCCCACCCCCAGCCACACATCATCTCATTAGCATACAAAAGACAGTCTTATCACTCCAGATATTCCAAGATTTTAGGAGCTGTGTGCCAGGAACCAGGGTCAAGGACCAAATATATAATTCCCATTGTGCCACTGGTTGTTATCAACCAGGTCCTTAAAAGAAGAAAGAAAAGAGAAAGCAAGAAAAATGCAATTTAAACCCCGCTTCCCAAATCTATGCATGATTTTTTATTTTCAATCGTGTAAGAGGCCTTGAGGGTTTGCAAACCAAAGGTAAAAGCAAAGCCATGTGTTACTGAAACACCAAGGGTTCAGTCTAGGTCCTGCTGCTCACTGCGCAGAAAGCCAATCACTGAAGAAGGCTTTAATCGGGTGCTGCAGCTAAGGATGTGGGAGATCAGTCTCAATTCCATTTTGCTGACCAATTAAAATCAGAGGTTTATATGGTAGAGAAGAAATGCTAACTACATGCAGGAAAACAGGAATTAGGGAAGTGCAAGGAAGAGGAGGTGGTCAACAGGAAGCAAGGAGTCACTCAGGCAATCATGATAGGTGAGGGTCTGGCATCTCATTGTCCAGATGTGATGATCTGGTAAGTTTCAGTTCCTTGATACATCTGGGAGGCCTGATGGTTGGTTTCCTGAGAAAATAACTCAGATAAGAGAAATGTAACTTCCTTAAGTTTTAACATTGGGGGGATCAATTTCTGTGTTTATTTAAAAGAAACTATAGAAACTACAGTTCTGTGGGACGATTGGGCCAGTTTCACATGCATCAGACACCCCAGTGAGACACTCCAAGTCTGAGAGTGGTGACCACAGCCCATGTTCTGGGCTGCCCGTGCACACTGAAGTCAAGTGTGTTCTTGTATGGGCTTCAGGATAGAGCTCGACCACACGCATGGACATAGAGAAAGCCAGTCAGCAGAGGAAGGCAAGAACAAATCCCTCACCTGGAGAGAAGCAGAGACCAAGCCCAGAGATGGCACTCCTGTCCCTGGTTCCTGCCCCTTTCAGAGGCAGCCTACCTCCCCACATCTTTGAGATCCATGAGGCACCTCTGCCAACTTAGAATGAATTCTTCATTTTGCTTAAATTAGCTCAAATCGGTTATGTTATAGCTAGGACTAAATAGTCCTAGCTAACACAGAGAGAAAAACTCTGGAGACCTCTTTTGTTACCAGCCAAGTCCGGGTCTGTTCTGCTCATGCACAGTAAATCAATCACTGTAATGTGGGTTTCGCAAAAGAGAAAAGATGTATTCGGAAAGGCACCAAGCCAGGAGGTGGGAGAACAGCTCTCAAATCTGCCTTCCCATAGATAAGGCTTAGGGATATTTATGGGTGAGGGAAGTGGAGTGGCTAAGGCATAGGGAAAGGTAATTGGCAGTGGATGAAATAAAGTAACAGGTTCGTTCTGCAGAAGCATAGCTGGAGTTCATGGCATTTCACAGGACATATGTACAGAAAATGACATCGTTTGCATGATCTGAAGGTGAGGTTGTTGTCCCTCCAACATAAAAGGCCACCTCTCAAGCATGTGCACAGGCCCAGTCGAAGGATCAGAGGTCTCAACCAGTTTGAACTGGACAGAAACTGGTCCATGTTTATTTCACATTTACTGGGCAGCACTGTGCACTAGGCCTTCTGCTAAATGCCAGTGCTGAGATTAATTACACAGTGTCCTGGACAGCCAAAGGCTCTCAGAGCCAAGCTTCTGAAAAACATCAGAATCAACCATTACCATAGTGACCTGTGAATGTTATCTATAAAGCAGCCAGTGAAGGTTAAGTTTCTGCATTCGGCAGCACAGCCTTCAGCTATGTTGACCTTCAGCTTAATGGGTAAAGGGAATAAAATAATGAAAAGCAAACAGTATGGGCAGACCTGATCAAATTAACCCTTTGGTTTCACTTTTTATTCACATTTCTGGCTTTGCTTAACCAACAAAAAACAAATTCTGTGCAAGCCAGGATGGGCAGGGGTGAGGTAGGCAGAAGGATGTTTCCAAGGCCTGCTAAGTGTTAACTTTGAGAGGCAGAGTTGGGTGAGAATAATGGTGGCCCCCAGTTGCAATCAAATACAAATGGGATCAGCCTGTTTAAAAATAAGAACTGCAAAGGACACAAAATTCTGATTCTTTCCATGGTAGCTCTCCAAAGCTCTCACAAAGCCTTTTGTTCCTTTTTTTCTGGTGCCTCCCTGGACCTTCCTTCACCCTCCCTGGCCCCCCAGCCTGGGTTGGAAGCCCCTCCAATGTGCTGCTGTGTCACCGGGGACTTACACATGTCCTTTCACCTTACCATTCTATAGTCGTATCTTTGTCGGAGAGCCTTTGGATGTCCAGGCCACTGTGTAATTAATCTCAGCACTGGCATTTAGCAGAACCCCTGGTGCACTGTACTGTGCAGTAAATGTGAAATAAATAGGTGAATTGGGTTCTATGCTCCATCACTCCATGTCACATCTCAGACAAAACAAATTGATTCTGCAGCTTGGCTCTGTCATGCACCCACACATTCCCCCACCCCAGTTTCTTCCTCTTCAGTCGTGAAGTACCACATTCCCAGATGTGGCAAGGCCAAGAGGTGGCTTAGGTGGAGGACTGACGAGTGAGAGGCAGCTTGGAGATGTGTGCTTCAGGCCTACCCTAAATACTCCATTGCACCACTGACCAAGATTCTCTCCTTGACCAAACTCTGAATTCTGTTCTTAAATAGGCTCTGACTTTTGGGTTTCTGTGTTTGTGTCTGCATTATCCAATTTTAGTAAGGATCCTTCTAAGTCATTGTAACCTGAACCTCTCACCCTCCATATCCGATCAGGTTCCTCTACTATCCCATAGGTGATCTCCAATCACCTTGGCCTGTCTTCAGCAAGAAAGTGATTGGGTCTGTTTAGCCAGAATTCCCTCATACCCCAATGTTTCCTCTTGGTATTTTCCCATCCAATGACATCTACGTGGAGTCCTAATTCGGGAAAAATAGTCAGGCTGGTGCGACCAGGGGAAAGCCAAAGAAAAAGCAGGTAAGCTACAAGTCTCCTTTTCTTCATGGTCCAGGACATATAGCCCTCCTGCACAAATAATTCACAATCTTTCTGCACCCAGCTATCACCAGACCCTCAGCTGATACAAAAAAATTCCAAGTTAATTCACTGCAACTTTGGCATTATCAGTATTGCACATAACACCCTGTAGCCCAAGAACTATTCTATAAAATCTCCAGCAAGCTTTTGTTTCTTTGCAATCAGCTTCTCTCTTGCTGGCTGCCTGTTGCTCCCTGGCAATGTATTTTTATACTTTCTGCAATAAATCTGCCTTTCTTTACCTACAACTGTGTTGGTAAGTTCTTTTACCCCTGCACCACTGGCCCAGAGAGCTGCTGCTCACCCCTGACATCCTATCCTGCTCCTTAGCTTTAAATTCCCACTTTTCCTTGTTGTATTCAGAGTTGAGCCCAATCTCTCTGCCCCACTGCCAAACCCCACTGCAGAAGCCCCTATACCGATGGCAATAGTTCCCCTGAATTAGGTCTGCCTTGCTGTTCTTTGATAAGTATCATGAATAATGTTTTCTTTAACACCCCCTGCTCCCAAGTCTTTGCTAAATCTAAGTAATGCTCTAACACACAGGCAATTAACCTTCCCACTGTCTCATTCAAATCATGAATAAAGATTATTTCAAAAGTCTTTCTAATGTTATTGATCTGTGTCAGGCACTCTATCTACTCATGGAAGCCTGAGGCCTGACACGGAGATGGCAGCTGACGTTCCTCTCTGCTTCTATTGCCACTCTTGGGTGCTGGGGGTGTAACTGAGAATGGGAATACCTGCCTTTACATGGCCATGGGCTGGGGATGCTGGTCATGCTTAATGTGTAGATAACGGAAAGTGTACCTTTAAGTCTGCCTTTCTTTGGTTCTCAAGATATTTAATACCTGACCAGCTACCCTAAATTTGGTGCTGCTCTATTTGACCTTTCACACTCAGTTGTGAGTCATCTGTAGCCTCTTTGACTCTGCTGGAATTCTGAATTCCTTCCTTATTTCTGCTGTTGGAGGTCCCAGCTCTAATGAATAGCAAGTGGTCGGAACCTCCTGCGGCTCATGGCTTGCCCAGCTCTCCTGTGTCACACGAAGGTCTTGTCAAACAAAACCACCCCTTTCCCCATGGAAGGGCAAAAGGCAGACCCAGTAAAGTGTAATTAGAGTGGATTTCAACGATTTTGTGGAACACGAGTCGTACCTTAATGCATGTATTCAATGACTACTTGGAAAAACAGCAAGTAACGAAATAACATGCTGCCACCTTTTCATGAATTTCTGTTGTCACCATGTATAAACGCTCCAATACCATATTCTTAATTATCTTCCAGGCCAAAACTATACATCAGAAGTGAAGATTAAACATGATTATTCTAAGAGGGAACGAGCATAGTATTTATTTTTGTAGAAAGAGGAACAAAAGTTCACTTAGTTTTCCCATCTGATATGGTTGGGTCTGTGTTCCCCCCTCCACATGTTGAATTGTAATCCCCAGCGCTGGAGGTGGGGCTTGGGAGGTGCTTGGCTCATGGGCGTGGTTTCTAATGGCTTAGCGCCATCCCTCTAGTACTGTCTCATGACAGAGTCCTCACCGGCTCCGGTTATTGAAAAGTGTGTGGCCTCTCCTCCCTCTCTCTCTTCCTCCTGCTGTGGCCCTGTAAGATGTGCCTGCTTTCCAGTCACCTTCCACCATGATTGTAAATTTCCTGAAGCCTCCCTAGAAGCCGTCATGCTTCCTGTGCAGCCTGCAGAACTGTGAGTCAATTAAACCTCTTTTCTTTATAAATTACCCAGTCTCAGTCTCAGGTATTTATCTATAGCAGTGTGAGAATACACAAATACACCAACCTTCACTATACATTAACAGATGCAGCAGAAATGGTGACCTTTTTTCCATAGGAAATTCATTTGCGTGTATGTGTGAAACCCAAAAGAGGAGGAGGAGGAGGTCTTACTCAAAAGTTACTCAAAATTAATGTGTAGTGGCCTTAGTCATTGATATTAATTTTGGCCAGTTTCTTAACACTAGATGCATATAGAATTTTCTGGGAAGCTTTTAAACCATCAATGCCTGATCTTCATATCCAGAAATTCTGCTACAGTAGATTTTAGTGCCTACAGTCTAGGCTTTTGTTGCTTTTTATTTCCTTCATACAAAAATTTTCCCAATAATTGTCTCTTTTATTTTGACAAACAAGCTTAAATTTGCAATACATTGTATCCTCATACAGACGCCAGACAATGGAAGCTTAAACATTCCTTGAGAACTACAAGGAGGTCTAAGAATAGGAATGAGAACAAGAATGAGATAAGCCAAATTTCATTTTTCACCTCTATCAAAAGAGAAAAAGAACAAGAACCACCTTGTCCCTATTATGAGAAGAGACTGTCCCTCCATAGAAATTACAGTGGCTTTTTAATTAGTGAGTCTAAGCAGTGGGGAAAATATCCAAATCTGAATCTGCTCTTTCTTTGACAAGTCCTGTCACTTTCAAATGAGCCTTCCTTAGATCCCTTAGAGACACTCGTCCTGCCACTTTGGGGTCAAGGTGGCCATTCTCTATTTTCAGGTCTTCCTCGGGCTGCTTCTGGGCCCTGTCTCCAGAAGAGAGCGGGCAGCCCCACATCTCTGAGGGTTGAGAGGCATGGGCCAGGGGTTCAGCCCAAGGAAAGGGCAACAGGGAACAGAAAATTCCTGAGAGCAGGGGGGATATTTTCTCTACCTCTCTGATGGTTCCAGGGAGCCCACCTTTCTTGACTGCATCTTCTCTTTATTCTGGCAGGCAAATGTGAGACAGATGGTAGGAGGACATAGCCCAGCAGTGGCATCTCCAACTGGGCAAGTCCCCCACTCTGTGTCCTTCAGGGGACATACAGCTCTGGTCTCCAGGCTACAAACAGGGCCTGGCCCTCCCAAGGAATAGGCTCCAGGTGGCTGCTCTAAAGCAACTCAGAGCCAGAAACCACAGCAGAAGCCCGTGACGTGGAGAAAAACCATTTCTGAAGTGGTTAAAAAACAGGAGAACAACTAGATGCCAAATTCCTGGTAGCTGGGGGTTGGTGGGACTTTGACGTACATTGCTTTGCGTTAGGACTAGACTTAGAAACTGGAAAACTGGCCAAGCCTTGCAGATGGGGACGGTTCTGCTTCAAGGAAAAGGGCCTGTGCAGAAATTAAAGTGGGGAAGGGGAGTTTGTTGCAGAGACAGGGAACCAGGAGTCTGACAACCATGATCTTCCCGGGCACCAAAACCTCATTACCCTGCTGGGGCAGCCCCTCAGCTCCAGCCTACTCACAAGGCCTCTGCTCCAAGCCTGTCCTCATCATGTGCCACCTGAATTATTCCAAAGGGGTTTCCAGCCTCTCAGTCCGCTGTGAGTCCAGCCTCTCATCCAGTAGTGCTGTCTAATGCTCAGGAGGCTGTGGCAGGAGAATAGCTTGGACCTGGAAGGCAGAGGTTGCGGTGAGCTAGATGGCGCCATTGCCTTCCAGCCTGGGCAACGAGTGAAACTCCATCTCAAAAAAAAAAGTTATTTTAAATATTCTAGTAGTTGCATTATATAAAAAGAAGCAGGTATAATACATTTTAATACTATATTCTATTTAATCTAATGGACACACAATACTATTATTTCAACATGTAAGCAATAGAAAAATTATTGATGAGATTGAGATATTTTATATTCCCTTTTTCATATTAAGCCTTCAGAATCCCATGTGTGTTTTACACATAGAACATATCTCAACTCTCACTGGCTCAGTAGCCACATGTGGCTAGGGGTTGCCCTGCTGAACAGCACAGGGCTGATTAGTCACAAAAATGATCTTTCAACAGTGCTGAATGGATATTTTCATTTCCCTCTTAAAGTGTTAAAAAATATTTGTATATTTTTGGGCACACTAATCCCAATTTTAAGGATCTATTCTTGAAAAATATTGACGTAAATGTAAAAAGAAATCTGAACAAATGTATTCATTATAGTTCTTATTGGAAAAGTCTGGGCTCTGAAGTCAAATTGTCCACATTTGAATTGTGGCCCTGCCACTTAAATGACTGCGTGCTTGAGTAAATGATTAACTGTTATCTTCCATTTCTTCATCTGTTAGATCTTCCCGAGTAGACTATTTACAAAGATTAATGAAATAATCCACATAAAATGCTTGTATGTGCTTAACAAATCTTATCTATAATTATTGTTACCAACAGAGAAAAAGTGTTACAACTGAAATGTCCAGTAATATAGAAACTGAATTATGGCACATTCATACGGTTTAAACTACCTTCAAGCAGGGACTATGTTTTATTCCCTATCACATGACACATAGCATGTGTCGGGTACATGGTGGGCACTCAGGAAGTATTGGAAGGATGAATGGCATGGAAAATCTTTAGAACAAATGCAGCTAGTGAATGTATGCATGGAGGCTGGCAGCCCCACACCTGCCAGCACCCTGCCCCTTCCACCACTGACTCACTGGTGTGAGTGTGAGCATGGACATCAACAATCTCACCCCACCAGCACCCTGCGCCCATCATGCTGCCACCACCATTGCAATGAGCATGTGCAGGAATGCAGCAGCCCTACTCCCACTAGTGAGAACCCCAGCTGACATGTGCACCCAGCTGCACTGCCACGGCTGCTGGCACATGGGACCGAGCATGGATCCCACTGCCATCACCCTGATGAAGTTCTCTGGCTGGCACCAACTATTGGAATGTTGTGGCCAGTGGACTGGGAACACCTTGATCCCTCCAGTGTAGCAGGTTTCTAACTTCAAAGGGCCAGAAAACAAAGCTGGGGGCCCAGTGCCAGCCCCCTCCCCAGAGTTAGAGCACATGGGCCAGGAGTGCTGAGCCTTGGCCCCCTAAAATCTCACATAATCATTAGATTGAACCATAGCATAACCAGTAGACTGAACCTACTACATGCTACAATCAAACCCCCAACAGCATCAAAAAAGATAAAAACAAAAATTCCCACCCAAAGGATAGCAGCTTCAAAGATTGAAGGAACATTAGCCCACATAAGTGAGAAAGAACAAGTGAAAGAACTCTGGCAACTCAAAAAGCCAGAGTGTCTTAACTCCACAACAACCACACTAGTTCCTCAGCAATTGTTCTTACCCAGGTTGAAATGGCTGAAATGACAGAGATAGAATTCAGAATATGGATTGGAATGCAGATTATCAAGATTCAGGAGAAAGTGAAAACCCAGTCCAAGAAACCTAAGGAATACAATAAAATAACACAGGAGATAAAAGATGAAATGGCCATTTTAAGAAATAACCAAACTGATCTGATAGAGCTGAAATGATCACTTTAAGAATTTCATAATACAATCACAAGTATTAACAGCAGAATTGACCAAGTCAAGGAAAGAATCTCAGAGCTCAAAGATCAGTTCTCCAAAGTAACTCAGACAAAAATAAAGAAGAATGAACAAAACTTCTGAGAAATCAAGGATAATGTAAAGAGGCCAAATTTTTGACTCACTGGCATCCCTGAAAGAAAGAGAAAGCAAGTAACTTTGAAAATATATTTGTGAATATTGTTCATAAAAAGTTACCTAATCTTGCTAGAGAGGCCAACATTCAAGTGCAGAGAACCCATGCAAGATAGTATACAAGACAACCATCCCAAAACACACAGTCATCAGATTTGCCAAAGCCAAAATGAAAGAAAAAAATGTTAAAGGCAACTAGAGAGAAGGGGCAGGTCACCTACAAAGAGAACCCCATGATGCTAAGAGTGGACCTTTCAGCAGAAATTCTACAAGCCAGAAGAGATTGGGGGCCTATATTCAGCATTTTTAAAGAAAAGAAACTCCAAACAAGAATTTGATATCAACCCAAATAAGCTTTCATAAGTGAAGGAGAAATAAGATCCTTCTCAGAGAAGCAAATGTTGAGGGAGTTTGTTAGCACCACACCTACCTTACAAGAGACCTTAAAAGAAGCACTAAATTTAGAAAGACTGCTACCAGCTAATACAAAAACACACTTAAACACACAGACCAGTGTCATATAAAAGAACCACATAAACAAGCCAACATAACAACCAGCTAACAACACAATGACAGGATCAAATCCATACATATCAATATTAACCTTGAATGTAAATAGGATAAATGCCCGCACTTAAAAGGCACACAGTGACAACCTGGATAAAAAAGCAAGACCCAATAGTATGTTGTCATCAAGAGACCTATCTCACCTATAATGACACCCATAGGCTCAAAATAAAGGAATGGAGGGAAAATCTACCAAGCAAATGGAAAACAGAAAAAAGCAGGGGTTGCAATTCTAATTTCAGACAAAACATATTTCTAACCAACAAAGATTAAAAAAAAAAAAAAGACAAGGAAGGGCATTACATAATCGTGAAAGATTCAATTCAACAAGAAGACCTAACTATCCTAAATATATGTCTACCCAGCATAGGAACACCCAAATTCATAAAAGAAGTTCTTAGAGACCTACAAAGAGACATAGACCCCCACACAATAATAGTGGGAGAGTTCAACACTCCACTGACAGTATGAGACAGATTATCAAGGCAGAAAATTAGCAAAGATATTCAGGACCTGAACCCAACATTGGACCAAATGTATCTGATGGACCTCTACAGAACTCTCCACCCCAAAACAACACAAAACAACAGAATATACATTCTTCTCATCACCACATGGCACATACTCTAAAACTGACTGCACAATTGGCCATAGAACAATTCTCAGCAAATTCAAAAAAGCAAAATCTTACCAACCACACTACTGGACCACAGTGCAAAAATAGAAATCAATACTAAGACTATCGCTCAAAACCATACAATTACATGGAAATTAAACAATCTTCTGAATGACTTTTGGGTAAACAATAAATTAAGGCATAGATAAAGAAATACTTTGAAACTAATTAGAATAAAGTACAACATACCAGAATCTCGGGGACACAGCTAAAGTAAGAGGGAAGTTGATAGCACTAAATGCCCACATCAAAAAGTTAGAAAGATCTCAAATTAACAACCTAACATCACACCTAGAGGAAATAGACAAGAGTGAACCAACCCCCAAGCTAGAAGAAGACAAGAAATAACCAAAATCAGAGCTGAACTGAAGGAAATGGAGATGTGAAAAATCATACAAAAGAGCAATGAATCCAAGAGTTTGTATTTTGAAAGAATAAATAAGATCGATAGCCACTAACTAGACTAATAAAGAAAAAAGAGAATAGAATCAAATAAACACAATCAGAAATGGCAAAGGAGACATTACCACTGACCCTACAAAAAATACAAAAACCTTCACAGACTGCTATGAACACTTCTATTCACACAAACTGAAAAACCTAGAAGAAATGGATAAATTCCTAGAAACATGCAACCTCCCAAGATTGAACCAGGAAGAAATTGAATCCTGAATAGACCAATAACAAGTTACAAAATTGAATCCATAATAAAAAGCCTACCAATCAGAAGCAGCCCAGGACCAGAAGGATTCACATACAAATTCTCCCAGATATATAAAGAAGAGCTGGTACTATTCCTATTGAAACTATTCTTTAAAAAAATAGAGGAGAGAGCAATCCTCCATAATTTATCCTATGAGGCCAGCGTCATTCTGATGCCATAACCTGGGAGAAACATAACAAATAAAGAAAACTTCAGGCTAATATCCGTGATGAACATAGGTGCAAAAAAACTCAGCAAAATACTAACAAACCAACTGCAGCAGCATATCAAAAAGAAAATCCAGCATACTCAAGTAGGGATGCAAGGTTCGTTCAACACATATAAAAATCAATAAATGTGATTTATTACATAAACAGAACTAAAAACAAAAACCACATGATTATCTCAATAGATGTGGGAAAGGCATTTGATAAAATTCAACTCCCTTCATGTTATAAACCTTCAAGAAACTAGGCATCAGAGGAGCATACTTCAAAATAATAAGAGCCATCTATGATGAACCCACAGCCAGCATCATACTGAATAAGCATAAAATGGAAGCATTCCCCTTGAGAACTGGAACAACAGAAGAATGCTTACTCTCACCCCTCCTATTCAACATAGTACTGGAAGTCCTAGCCAGAGCCATCAGGCAAGAGAATGAAATAAGATTAATACATAATAAAAAAAAGAAAATCCAAATAAACATATTCAGAAATGACAAAGGAGACATTACCACCTACCCCTCAGAAACATAGAAACCCCTCTAAGACTACTGTAAACACTTCTATTCATACAAATGAGAAAGCATAGAAGAAATGGATAATTTCCCGGAACCATACAACCTCTCAAGATTGAACCAGAAAGAAACTGAATCTCCAAATAGACCAATAACCTGGAGTTCTGAAATTGAATCAGTACTAAAAAGCCAACCAATCAGAAGCAGCCCAGGACCAGATGGATTCACAGAGGTCAAACTATCTTTGTTTGCAGACTATGTAATTCTATACCTAGACAACACCATAGTCTTTGCTCAAAAGCTCCTAGATCTAATAAACAACTTCAGCAAAGTGTCAGGATACAAAATCAATGTATGTAAATTGGTTGCACTTCTATACACTAATAACATCCAAGCTGACAGCCAAATCAAGAGTACAATTCCATTCACAGTAGCCACAAAAAGAATAAAAAAATATAGGAATACAGTTAACCAGGAAGGTGAAATATCTCTACGATGAAAATTACAAAGCACTGCTCAAATAAATTAGAGATGACACAAACAAATAGAAAAATATTCCATGCTCATGGATAGGAAGAATCGATATTGTTAAAATGGCCATACTACCCAAAGCAATTTACAAATTCAGTGCTATTTATATCAAACTACCAATGAAACTTTTCACAGAATTAGAAAGAAACTATTTTAAAATTCATTCAAATTTGGTTCTTGTGGAACCAAACAAGAGCCTTAATAGCCAACACAATCCTAAGCAAAAAGAACAAAGCTAGAGGTATCATATAACCTGACTTCAAAATACACTACAAAGCTGCAGTAGCCAAAACAGCAAAATACTGGTACAAACACACACACAAAGACCAATGGAACAAAATGAAGAGCCCAGAAATAATGCCACTTAGCTGCAACCAACTGATCATTGACAAAATCTATGAAACTAAGCAATGGAGACAGAACTCCCTATTCAATAAATGGTGCTGGGATAACTGGCTAGCCATGTGCAGAAGAGAAAACCTTTTCCTCTTATGCCATACACAAAAATCAACTCAAGGTAGATTAAAGACTTAAATGTAAAACAAAACTGTAAGAACTCTGGAAGTTAACCTAGGAAATACCATTCTGGAGATAGGCCCTGGCAAAAATTTCATGATGAAGACACAAAAGTTGATTGCAACAAAACCAAAAACTGACAAATGGGACCCAATTAAGCTAAAGAGGTTCTACACAGCAAAAGAAACTAACGACAGAGTAAACAGACAGCCTACCAGATGGAAGAAAATATTTGTAAAGTAAGCATCCAACAAAGGTCTAATATTCAGAATCCATTAGAAACTTAAATCAACAAGCAAAAAACAAACTACCCCATTAAAAAATAGGCAAAAGACATGAACAGACACTTTTCAAATACAGACATACACACAGCCAACAAGCATACACAAAAATGTTCAAATCATGAATTATTAGAGAAATGTAAATCAAAACCACAGTGAGATACCATTTCACACCAGCCAGAATCACTATTATTTAAAAGTCAAAAAAATAGCATACTGGTGAAGTTGCAGAGAAAAGGGAACACTTATATACTGTTAGTGGGAATGTAAATTAGTTTAGCCACTGTGGAAAGCACTTCGGTGATTTCTCAAAGAACTTGAAACAGAATTAGCATTTGACTCAGCAATCCCATTACTGGATATATATTCAATGGAATATAAATTGTTCTACCATAAAGACACATGCATGTACATGTTCATCGCAGCACTATTTACAATAGCAAAGCCATGGAATCAGTTTAAATGGCCATCATAGGTAGACTGCATAAAGAAAACGTAGTACACATACACCAGGAATACTAAACATCCATAAGAAAGAACAAGATCATGTCCTTTGCATGGATGGAGCTGGAAATTTTTATCCCAAGTGACCTAATGCAGGAACAGAAAATCAAGTGCTGTATGTTCTCACTGACAAATGGGAGCTAAACATTGAGTACACATGGACACAAAGAAGGGAACAACGGACACTAACTGAGGCCTACCTGAGGGTAGAGAGTTGGTGAAGGGTAGGAGGAGGGTGAGGGTCAAAAAATTACCTATCAGGTACTATGTTTATTACCTGGGTGATGAAATAATCTGTAAACCAAACCCCTATGATGCACAGTTTACCTATGTTCAGGTTATGCATGCATAACCTGAATCTAAAATAAAAGTTAAAAATTAGGAAGATGTTCAACATCACTAAATTACTTGGGAGATGCAATCTGAAACTACGATGAGTTACTACCTCGCACCCTCTAGGATGGCTACTATCAGAAAAACCCAGAAAATAAAGTGTTGTCAAGGATGTTGTATTAGTCAATTTTCACACTGCTGATAAAAAGCATACACCTGAGACTGGGCAATTTACAAAAGAAAGAGGTTTAATAGACTCACAGTTTCGCATGGCTGGGGAGGCCTCAGAATCATGGTGGAAGGTGAAAGGTACGTATCACATAGTGGAAGACAAGAGAAGAGAGAATGAGAGCCACAACATGTGGGAATTATGGGAGCTACAATTCAAGATGAGATTTGGGTGGGGACACAGCCAAACGACCTCATTCTGCCCCTGGCCCCTCCCAAATATCATGTCATCAGATTTCAAAACCAATCATGCCTTCCCAACAGTCCCCCAAAGTCGTAACTCTTTTCAGCCTTAACTCAAAAATCCACAGTCCAATGTTTCATCTGAGACAAGGCAAATCCCTTCCACCTATGAGCCTGCAAAATCAAAAGCAAATTAGTTACTTCCTAGACACAATGCAGGAACAGGCATTGGGTAAATATACCTGTTCCAAATGGGAGAAATTGGCCAAAACAAAGAGGCTACAGGCCCCATGCAAATCTGAAATCCAGTAGGGCAGTCAAATCTTAAGTCCAAAATGCTCTCTTTTGACTCCATGTCTCACATCCAGTTCACACTGCAAGAGTTGGGTTCCCATGGTCTTGGGGTCATGACCATGTGGATTTCAGGGTTGCCTCTCTCCTGGCTGCTTTCACAGACTGGTGTTGAGTCTCTGCAGCTTTTCCAGGTTCACGGTGCAAGCTGTCAGTGGATCTACCATTCTGGGATCTGGAGGACAATGGCCCTCTTCTCACAGCTCCACTAGGCAGTGCCCTGGTGGGGACTCTGTGTGGAGGTGCCCACCCCACATTTTCCTTCCATGGTGTCCTAGCAAAGTTTCTCCATGAGCACCCATCCCTGCTGCAAACTTCCGACTGGATATCCAGGTATTTTCACACATTCTCTGAAATCTAGGTGGAGGTTCTCAAACCTTAGTTTTGAATTCTGTGCACCCGCAGGCTCAACACCACATGAAACCTGCCAAGGCTTGGGGCTTGCACCCTCCTAAGCAATGGCCCAAGCTCTATGTTACCCCCTTTCAACCACAGCTGAAGCAACTGGGATGCAGGACGCCAAGTCCCTAGGCTACACACAGCATGGGGACCCTGGGCCTGGCCCACAAAACCATTTTTTCCTCCTAGGTCTCTGGGCCTGTGATGAAAGGGGCTGCCATGAAGACCTCTGACATATCCTGGAGACATTTTCTTCCTCATTGTCTTGGGGATTAACATTCAACTCCTCATTACTTATGGATATTTCTGGGCTGGGCACATTGGCTCATGCCTGTAATCCCAGCACTTTGGGAGGGTAAGATGGGCAGATCACAAGGTCAGGAGTTTGAGGCCAGCCTGGCCAATATGGTGAAACACCATCTCTACTAAAAATACAAAAAATAGCCAGCCATGTTGGTATGCACCTGTAGTCCCAGCTACTCAGGAGGCTGTGGCAGGAGAATAGCTTGAACCTAGGAGGCAGAGGTTGCAGTGAGTCAAGATTGCACCACTGCACTCTGGCCTGGACATCAGAGTGAGACTCTGTCTCAAAAAAAAAAAAAAAAAAAAAAAAAATTCTGCAGCCTACTTTAATTTCTCCTCAGAAAATGGGATTTTCTTTTCTCTTACATTATCAGGCTGCAAATTTTCTGAACTTTTATGTTCTACTTCCCTTATAAAACTAAATGCCTTTAACAGCACCCAAGTCACCTCTTGAATGCCTTGCTGCATAGAAATTTCATCTACCAGATACCCTAAACCATCTCTCTCAAGTTGAAAGTTCTGCAAGTCTCTAGGGCAGGGACAAAATGTCAGGAGTCTCTTTGCTAAAACATAACAAGGGTCACCTTTGCTCCAGTTCTCAAACAAGTTCCTCATCTCTATCTGAGAGTACCTCAGCCTGGATTTCATTGTTCCTATCATTATCAGCATTTTTGTCAAAGCTATTCAACAAGTCTCTAGAAAGTTCCAAACTGTCCCACATTTTCCTGTCTTCTGAGCCCTCCAAACTCTTCCAACCTCTGCCTGTTACCTAGTTCCATAGTTGCTTCCACATTTTTGGGTATTTTTGTAGCAGTGCCCCACTCCCAGTACCTATTTACTGTATTAGTCTGTTTTCATGCTACTGATAAAGATATACCTAAGTCAGGGCAATTTACAAAATAAAGAGATTTAATGGACTCACAGTTCCACGTGGCTAAGGAGGCCTCACAATCATGGTGAAAGGCGAAAGGCACATTTCACATGGCGGCAGACAAGAGGAGAGAGAACAAGAGCCAAGTGACAGTGGAAACCTCTTATAAAACCATCAGATCTTGTGAGACTTATTTACTACCATAAGACAGTATGGGGGAAATTGGCTCCATGATTCAATTACCTCTCACTGACTTCCTCCCCTAACACACGGGAATTATGGGAGCTACAATTCAAGATGAGATTTGGGTAGGGACACAGCCAAACCATATGAGACATAGAGTAACTAGAGTCCTTGTGCACTGTTGGTGGGAACGTGAAAATTACAGCTGCTGTGGAAAGAGTATGGAAGTTCCTCAAAAAATAAAATAAAATAAGTGAAGCTGCCCACAACATGTCACTATGACAGAAAGATTGTAGAAAGATATACATAACCTGGTTGCATTTTCATCACTGGAAAAACGACACACTGTGTGTATAAAGAGAATGTGTTCGATTAGGTAACCATGAGTGAAAAACAGGAAGCACAACAAACCGTTACTGGTTCTGAATGGGTAGGCTTGCAACATTCCTTTGTGGTTATTTATATGCCCGTCTTGTCCCATCTATCTGTCAAACTCATCTTACTCATCCTTGTTTCCCCACTTACACAGCACTTATTCTTGGAGATGTGAGGGTTTAGTCAATTTTTGCAGAATTGAATTGCTAATCATTGCTTCCCTACTTGCTCATCTACACTACAAACCAGAACTTCTTCAATATCATACAGCTACCTTTAAATATTCTTGTTTTAAGTCTAAGTTCTGAAATATTATATTAGTAAATATGCTGAGTTCCCTGTAGTACAATCCTCAAGACTTAATGTACAGAAATCCTTAGGAGGTGGGAAGAAACGAAAGATTTGAACAATAAAAATGCTGTGGGAGCCCAGCACGGTTTGAAGGCTGCCTTTCTCCAGAAGGTTACTGTTCAGAAAGACAGGCGAGATACCAACACATCTCACCATGCCTTGGGAGCCATTCGCTTCCAAGACATCTATCAAGAGTTTCTGTCTGTGTGGGTTATGGAAATGGTGTTAATTTGCGCAGAATTTTAATTACTTGTCTAGGGGCCAAATGTGTGTGTGTGTGTGTGTATATATATATGTCATGATTATTTATTCATTCAATAAATCTTCAGAGGCCTACAATACACCAGCTATTAAGCCTCATCATGAAGATGTAAAACTGAAGAAAGCAGGGTTCTATTCCCAACGAGGGAGTTTCTGTTCTCACTTTTCTTTTTCATCACTTGAGCACCAATACCGAACAGCCTCCCCTGTTTTTTTGTTTGTTAGTTTCTCCCCAAACATAGCATAAACTTAACTCTAGACCATTGTGTAGGACTGTCGCTGGGCCCCTGGATGCTAGTCTTTTATTTTCTAGTGATGTTCACTCACTTTGTGTCCTAAAGCAAGCCCTGTTTCCTCTCTGTGCCTTGGTCCCGCCTCAGACAAATAGGGTATGCATTTGCCCTGCCAAACTCTCAGGGGTATTGTGAGGGCCAGACAGGGCAAGAGATGCTGAACGCACTTGAAATGAACAGAGCTGTGTACAAGTGTCAGGCGGCACCGTTCCTGTGCCCCTGTCACTGTAATTTGGACAGCATCTGGACATATGTCAGAGAAAAGAAAAACTGTTTTTGTTTCTCGGTGAAGATACTTGCCTTTTGAGACTTTCATTTAAAATGAAAACATTACAAAGTCGCATGTGATCTTGAACAAGTCATTTTCCTCTCTGAGTCTCAGTTTATTCTCCACAAAATAAGCCAGTGAGACTAGATGAATACATTTCAAATTCTGCTCCAGAAAATTCTTTACTGGGAAGAGATTCTTATATCCCCACATCTGCAACCAGAACTGCCATGTATTTTTCAAATCTTACCCTCATTTTATTTATTTGGCTTCTATGTGAGGTCTTTTTGGTTTTCTTTTTCTTTTTAAAGTGAAAGTAAGTTTATTAAGAAAGTAAGGAAATAAAAGAATGCAGTGGGGTTTTTTTTTCCCCTAAATAAAAAAATCCTGAGGCTAAAACAAAAAAGAAAACCAGACACAGCTGGATCACCTGTAGGGCCATTCTGCCCAGACTCTGTGTCTGCACACGGAGGACCCGCGTGCTGTGTGCATTCCTCTCGTGTGTGTAAGGCGTGCACGGGGCTTCTCAGGACAGAATTCCTTTGTAGGGGGATTGACAGTGAGTCATAGCCTGCTTGACTTTTAAGTGTGCACTCAGAGATGACAAGTTTTCATAGAGGAATTCCCGAGTCTAAACAAACAATCTTTGGCAGCTGAAGACTGAGAAAGAAATTCAACAACCAGTCCAGGGAAAACCTCTTCTTCCAAATATTGGAATATTTTTGTTGGATGCAGGTGTGACCCATGGTCTTGCTGCGGGGGAAGGGAGTGCCTGTGGAAACAGTGTCACCTTGTGGCCATTTTCATGAGCAGACACTAGATGCTCCCTGAACGGAGGTTCCTGGATGGTTACACTCCTGATGTGGGAACTTTGATTTTGGGATTGGAAAGGGACCCAGAGACACATTTAGACCAGAGCCGGTCCCCAGCTGGCAGCAAGCTCAGCTGCCTGAGTCAGGACCCCTTCTCCAAAGCTACCACACTCCTAAGGCCCAGGAAGGCTACCAGGCTGGGCACGTGGTTATTGCCGGTTGAGGGTGGGGGTCTTGTGGCCGTCACTAGCAGGACTGTGTCTGGATGTGGAAGTAGGAGGCAAAGTCCCAGAGGAGACAGAATAAATTTCACAGTGGCCATGGCTGAGCCCCAGTTGGGAAGATGGTGACCCAGGAAGTATGCAAAGTGGGGGCAGGAGGGTGGTATCATCCTGTCCAGAAACCCAGGAGACTACAGAGCAGAGAGGACTCCATCCATTCTGCCTGACTTTGGCCTGGGGTTTGAATGAACCCTCCTGCTCTCCACCTCCTTGCCATGCTGCCATCCCCAGCACAGGGCTGCTGGGAGGATAAAACAAGATGGACGAGGCTTAACCCAGTGCCTGGTGCATGGGAAGCACTCAGACATCCCAGTGCCTGTCCCCTCCCTCTCCTACTCTGTGAACTAGACATTGGGTTGACAGCAATGAACCCAGCACAGCCAATGTCAGAACTCACAGCCTGGCTGGGTCTGGCCGGGTGTGGTGGTGCACGCCTGTAATCCCAGCACTTTGGGAGGCGGAGGTGGAGGATCGCTTGAGCTGGGGAGTTGGAGATCAGCTTGGGTAACATAGGGAAACCTTGTTGCTACAAAAAATAAAAACAATCAGCCAGGTGTGGAGGTGCGTGCCTATAGGTTCAGCTACTCAGGAAGCTGAGGTATCACTTGAGCCCAGGAAGATGAGGCTACAGTGAGCCGTGATCACACCACTGCACTCCAGATTGGATGATAGAGCAAGATTCTGTCTCAAAAGAATAAGGTGTGGTGGCTCATGCCTGTAATCCCAGCACTTTGGGAGGCCGAAGTGGGAAGATTATTTGAAGTCAGGAGTCCGAGACTAGCCTGGACAACATAACAAGACCCACCCTGTCTCCATAAAAAAATTAAAAATTAGCCAGGCATGGTGGTGCACCCTGCAGTTCCAGCTACTCGGGAGGCTGAGGTGGGAGAATTGCTGGAACCTAGGAGTTCGAGACTGCAGTGAGCCATGATCATGCCACTGCACTCCAGCCTATGAGACAGAGTGAGACCCTGTCTCAAAAAAAAAGGTAAACAGGAACATATAAAAATAAAATTAATAATATATTTAACCCAATATATCCAATATCTTGTCATTTTAACATGTAATTAAAATAAAATTCAGTAATTAAAATTCACCAACTTCCCTAAGAGCTGGAAAATTAATGAAATATTTTATATTCTTTTTTCTATGCTGCTTAAAATGCTGTGCATATTTTATACCTATAGCACATCTCAGTTTGGACTCGCCACATTTCAAGTGCTAAATGGACACATGTGGCTAGTGGCTACTGCACTGGACAGCACAGGACTGGTGCAAGGACGGGAGCTGACACACACACAATACACGCACACACACATACACAACACATACACACATACACAAACACACACAAATACACTCACATACACATACACGCTCACATACATACACTCACACACATACACTCTAACATACACACATATACACACACAAACACACACATGCACACACATACACACAAACACACATACACACACATGTACACACAAATCAGTAAGTTACTAGTCAGTAACTTGATAAGGGGCACAAAATTGGTGGGTGAGATGGTGTGACTCTGCGTCCCCACCCAAATCTCATCTAGAATCGTAATCCCCACATGTCGAACAAGGGACCTGGTAGGGGGTGATTAGACCATGGCGGCCGCTTTCCCCCTTGCCATCCTTGCGGTAGTGAGCTCTCATGAGATCTAGTGGTTGAAAAGGGTGATCCTTGCTCTCTCTCCTGCCACCATGTGAAGAAGGTCCTTGCTTCCCCTTTGGCTTCTGCCATGATTGTAAGTTTCCCGAGGCCTCCCACTCATGTTTCCTGTTAAGCCTGTGAAACTGAGTCAGTTACATCTCTTTTCTTTATAAATGACCTCATGTCAGGTAATTTTTTTTTTTTTTGAGACAGAGTCTCACTCTGTCACCATGCTGGAGTGCAGTGGAGCCATCTCTGCTCACTGCAACCTCCGCCTCCCAGGTTCAAGCGATTCTCTTGCCTCAGCCTCTCGAGTAGCTGGGATTACAGGCACCTGCCACCACACCCAGCTAATTTTTGTATTTTTAGTAGAGACAAGGTTTCACCATGTTGGCCAGGATGGTCTTGATCTCTTGACCTTGTTTTCTGCCTGCCTCAGCCTCCCAGAGTGCTGGGATTACAGGTGTGAGCCACCACGCCCAGCCTCAGGTAGTTCTTCACAGCAGTGTGGAAATAGAGTAATACAGTGGGAGAGGCTAACTTGGACTGGCAAAGTCAGAAGAGTCCTCTTGGAGGAGGTGGTGTTTAAACTCGGCTTTTTGGGCACATGAGATTTGGAAGTGAAGTGTTGTAGAAAGGCTGGATGGTAGGAGAGGGCTTGACCTGTCCGTGCAGCATCCAGGAACCTTCTGATAGAATGAGAGTGCATGACGGCTCTCAAGCCAAACCCTGCCTGCCACCTGCATCTGTACGCTCTGAGAGCTAACAATGGTTTTCACATTTGTTGTTGTTGTTGTTGTTGTTGGCAGGGTCTTGTTCCAGTGCCCAGGCAGGACTGCAGTGGCATGATCTCAGTTCACTGCAGCGTTGACCTCTCAGGCTCATGCGGTCCTCCTACCTCAGCCTCCTCACCTCAGCAGCCTCACTACCCCCTCCTCTCCACACACCCCGTCCACTGTGGCCACCCTGATGGCTTAAATGCCCCAGTGATCACACTCCCCTTCTCCTCCAGGGCTTTCCCTGGCTGCCCTCTCCAATACAAAGTCCTCTCCTATCTTTCTCCCTGTGGCCAACTCCTGCACCTCACGGACCAGCCCTGACTTCACACCCTCGCCTGCTTCCCAGTTGCCTCTGGAAGGGCCTCTGCCAAGCCATCCTCTCTGGTTTCTCCCTGCAAATCCAAGGCTGGCACAGTGTGGGGAGTGCACAGGGGGCCTGGAGGCCTGGGCTCTGGAATGCTTCGGTTTCCGAACTCACAGCTACCTCCCCTGCCTCTTCACCAGCGCTTCCGGGAAAGTGCCTTCTCCCTGCTCCTGCCCCAGGAGCTGTCCCAGCTGGGTGTGGACAAGGGGCAGGCACTCCCTCACTTGGCTGGCCAAGGGGACTGGAAGTCTTTGACAGCCCTGCCATCAGTCATTCCCAGGGCCAAGTCCTTGCCCCTTCTGGTAAATTTGTGTCCACCTGAACTCTGCAGGATGCCCAGGAGGGGGCACCAAAGTGCTGCCAAAAAGAACAGTTTGGGGCGCTTGAATCAGATGGCCTGGTGGGACTGCTCAGTGAGGGCTGGCTTTGCGTTCTCCTCTTTACCCCAGCCCCTGCCGGGCCAGGCGCTGTGTGTGGAATGGATGAAGCAAGCGTGCAAGAACTGACAAGGTCCTGCACGTTCCTATGCGGGGATTTCTCATGATCACAAGGCCTTTGATGTTCCAGGCTCAGGCTGGGAGCTGGCAGGAAGCTTGACCATTGTGAAGAGCTAGTGTGCCTAAAGTGGGCTACAGGTTAGTTGAGAGAGGCTAGGTGGGGTCAGGAAGCCAGGACCCCTCGAGCCAGTTGCCTCTGGCAGCAAGCAGCCTCGTTATTGCACAGTTAGTATTTTCTTTCTCTCACTTCCTCCCTCCCTCCCTTCTCTCTCTCTATCTTTTCCTTCCTTCCTTCCTTCCTTCCCTCCCTCCCTCCCTCCCTCCCTCCCTCCCTCCTTCCTTCCTTCCTTCCTTCCTTCCTTCCTTCCTTCCTTCTTCTTGGAGGAGTCTTGCTCAGCTGTCCAGTCTGGAGTGCAGTGGTACATTCTCAGCTCACTGCAACTTCTGCCTCTCAGGTTCAAGAGATTCTCCAGCCTCAGCTTCCTGAGTAGCTGGGATTACAGGTGTGCGCCAGCATGTCTGGCTAATTTTTGAGTTTTTTAAAGTAGAGATGGGGTGTCACCATGTTGGCCAGGCTGGCAAACTCCTGACCTCAGGTGATCCGCCCACCTTGGCCTCCCAAAGTGCTGGGATTACAGGTGTGAGCCACTGTGCCCAGCCACAATTAGTGTTTATGTTGACTTGACCTGGACATGGTTGGGAAGCACTGTCCATTATGGAAGCCATTAGCTCTATGTGACCACAGTACTCAATTTTTAATTAAGATGAAATAAGCAGGCTGATGGGGGTGGCTCATACCTGTAATCTCAGCACTTTGGGAGGCTGAGGCGGGCAGATCTCTTGACCCCAGGAGTTTGAGACTGGGCTGGGCAGCTTGGTGAAAGCTGTCTCTACAGGAAAACTTAGCCAGGCATGCTGTGCGCACCTATAGTTCTAGCTACTTGGGAGGCTGAGGTGGGAGAATCACCTGAGCCTGGGAGGTTTAGGCTGCGATGAGCCAAGATCGCACCACTGCCCTCCAGCCTGGGTGACAGAGCAGGACCCTGTCTCCAAACAAACAAACATATTAAAGATGAAATGAAATTTAAAATCCGGTTCTTTACTTCATTAGCCACATTTCAAGTACTCGATGGCCACACGTGGCCAGTGGTTCTCATGTCAGCAGAGAAATAAACATTTCAGTCACTGAAGCTTCTGTTGGACAGTGCCACGCTAGAACTTACTCTCGTCTCTTGTGGACAGGTGTGCTTTAGAATTCCAGAGACTCCGCTCTTAGTACGCTTCCTTCACTGACATGGCTGCTACAAGGTTATGAGAAATGCAGTCAGACACACCTAGGATTAACCCCTGCTTCTGCTGTTTACAAGCAAAGTATCCTGTATTCAAGGGCTCTGCCGGACTGACTGTGGGTCTTGAGCATCCGCAGACTTTGGCATCCAAGGGTTTCAGGCAACCAAATCCCCACAGTTAGCAAGAGACAACTGGACTGCTTTTGTGGCTTCAGAGAGGTCACTTAATCTCTTTCAACCTGTTTTCTTATCTCTCCACTGGGGATAATATCACCCTGCTGCCACAGTTATTATTAGATGAGCTAAGCTAGGGCAGATACATCACAAAACGCAGTGCCTAGGACAGTTTTGCGGCCTTACCGCCCTCAGCCACATGCCCTCAGCCCCTGGCTATACTGTGTCCAGACCTGTGCCGGGTTCCACAGCTCGTTCAAAGGCAGCACCGGGCTCGACTGTTGACTAGAAGGAGATTGCAATCTAGGTGAGAAGGCGAGATAAGGCCCATGAAGCAAAACCTGAAACAATTCTTAGGCAACACACAGGGCAGCGTGTCATCCCGGAACCCAGGGTCTGACAGGAAAGGCGTGTGGGGCGGGGGGCTCATCTAAGGCCTCAGAGAAGAAGCGGGTGAGATTAGAACTGGTCTTGAAGCAGCATAGAGTTTGGGCCGGCAGAGCCAATGAGAGAAGTGGCAGCAGGGAATGGTGTCAGGGCAGAGGAACAGCGTGAGCAAAGACATGCTCGGAGGTTGGTAAGGGAGAGCCCAGAGCTAACACAGTGTGACACAGCTTGGCCCAGGTGCTCATGGAGGGGACAAACCCAGAGGAGAATTTGCTAAGAAGATCACTCAGATCTTGGAAGCTAGGCTGAGCTGCTTTAGTTTAATGAGACAGGCAGTCACCAGGCAGGCAGGGGCTCAAGCATGGAAATTGGCAAGGCCTGGGGAGATCTGCACTGACAGCAGAAGTAGGAGGTCTGTGAGGGAGATCCTGCAGTCAGGGTGGCGTCAGCCAGAAGTGACACCAGAGGCCTTCCGGGGTAGCGCATGCTACCATTTACAGAGGGCCGTTAGCATAGCCTGGGCTCAAATTGCCGGGTCCTAACACAGTAACCAGAAACTGGACTCTTGGTCTGAACAAGTAGTCAGCATCAAATTGGGAGAGGGCACTGGGTAGGCACCAAGAAGAAACAGGGCAGAGGAAATGCCTGTCACAGTGAACCAAGATCTGAGCCCTAGCCCCTCCATCACGTAAGAAAAAGAACAGGATGCAGGCTGAGAATGGAGGGTCCAGGGGGGAGAAGGGAGTGTCTACAGAGAGGACCAGGTGTCTGAGAAACAGGACCGGGTGTCACATCACACACTACATGCACACACACTCACATTCACTTGCCTGTACACATCAACACATAAAAGGACACATATGTAAGCCCCCCGCTTACTATTCAGGCTAATCATACCCAGAGACCCCCTAAGGATACATGCAAACACACACTTGTGCAAATGTACATGCACACACATGTACAGGCACACATCAACACGTATGTGTAGATACACGTGTTCTTCCTCAGCCCAGCCTCTCCTTTCAGGCCTGGAGCTGGGACTGACGTTGGACTGACATCAATCAAAGCCACCAGGAAACATCTCTCCTGCCTGGGCCCAGAGTCTATTTCTGATGGAGGCTTCTCTAGGCTTTACTTGTAAACACTATTTATTTTGGAAAGCAACTTCTCTGTTTTCAAATAAAACGTTGGGACATGCAGTATTGGATTTCCCTGATCTGACATTGACCTAGAAAAATGTGCTGGCAGGAACAGAAAACGCAATGCCCCACTGTGCTGGCAGGCACTAGCGTTTCCCTCTTCTTGGCTTTGACTGCAAAGGTTAAGACGCAAGTGAGAGAGCGCAGTTCCCCCTCCCTGCCTGAGCAGCACTCTCCCTGCAGAGCTGGGGAAAGCTGGGGGCCATGTTTAGGAGCTTCCTTCAGGTCTTGGTGCTTTTGGTCTTAGGGACGTGCTTCTGGGGGGCGGGGCGCAGCCTATCACAGACAGGCAGCTTGTCACAGAACCGGTGGCCGAGGCCAGCATCCAGAGAGCAAACAGCTCCAGGATGTGCAAAACATGAATAGGGCCCAGCTCTGGGGGTCCCCATGGTTGTCATCAGGGAAACAGGCAAAACATCTTGAGCTCTGGGTGAGGTTTGAAGCCAGTTCCTGTCCCTTGGAGGCTTCCGGGAGGCGGATCTGCCAGGTCCAGCTTCAGGTGAAGGTCATGGCCTGCTGCCGTCTGCAGGAGCCTGGGCATTCGTTGCAAGGGTTAGGGGCAGAAGCTGGGAGCAAGGGCTGAGGCAGGAGCCCTGCATCGTGGCGGGAACCCAGACACCTGTGGTATGCTTGCGGGGATGGGGTCCTGGTCTAATTAGCAAAGGAGACTCAAAAAGCAATACACAATTCATTGCCCCAGCTGAGCCTCAGATTCTCTCAGAATTCCTCAGCTGCTCCGGTGACTTAATTCTGTCCCTGTTAATTCTGTTCCTATTCCACCCACATCCCTTATGGCCTCTCTGAGGATGAAATGAGATCAGAAATGTAACATGCTCAGCCAGGGCCAGACATACAATAGGTAGGCTCAGTAATCATGAGAGCAAATCCCAGCTTCACCACTCACTAGCGATGGCGCCTTGGGCGGGCTCCTCTTCCGTGCCTTAGTTTCCTCATCTGTAGAATGCAGATACTAACAAAATGTATATCACAGAACTGTTGGGGATTAAATGAATAAATATTTGTAAAGCACTTTGAACAGTGCCTGGCACTTAGTAAGCATGATAGCTGTTTTCTATAATGTTAAATTTATTCTTTGTGTGTGTGTGACAGGGTCTTACCCTGTCACCCAGGCTGGAGTGCAATGGCATGATCATAGCTCACTGCAGCCTGGACCTCCCAGGCTCAAGCGATCCTTCTACTTCAGCCTCCCAAATAGCTGGGACTGGGGGGGCACCTCACCATACCTGGCTCATTTGTTATTTTTTTTGTAGAGACTGAGAGTCTCATTATATTGCCCAGGCTGGCCTCGAACTCCTGGGCTCGAACAATTCTCCCACTGTGGCTTCCTAAAGTTCTGAGATTATAAGAGTAAGGCACCGTGCCCAGCCTTAAATATTCCTGATGATTATTCATGTATTTATTCATGAATTCATTCAACATGTCTTTCTTGAGGGTCTACAATGAACCAGGCCCTGTTCTAGTCACTGGGGCTACGGCAGAGAACAAGAGACACTAGCCCTGTGGTGTAATGATCGTCCCTGCCCCCAACGATGTCCACGCCCTAATCCCTGCAATCCTGACTATGTTATCTTACCTGGCAGGTGGAATTAAGGTCCTCATCGGCTAACTGGGAGAGAGAGAGAGGGCCTTGGATTATCCAGCTGGACCTAATATTATCCCAAGTGTTCTTATAAGTAGAAGAGGGAGGCAGGAGAGTCAGAGGAGGAGGTGCGAGGCTGGATACGGGGGTTCTGTGATGTGACTCCTGGCTTATTCGAAGATGCAGGAAGAGACCTGTAGAAGCTGGAGAAGGCAAGGAACTGGAGTCCTCTCTGAAGGTTCCAGAAAGGAACCCAACCCTGCCCTCGATTTGAGCCCAGTCAGACTTCTGACCTACAGAACTGTAAGATGATAAATGTGCGTGTTTTAAGTCACTAAGTTTGTGGGGACTTGTTATAGCAGCAATGGAAAATGAATACAAACCCTTCCTTGTGGAGCTCATATTTTTATTGGGGGAGCTCAACAATGAAGAAATCAACAAAATGCAGCGTGTGCAGCAGGCAGCAGGGGTCCGACTGGCCCTTGCAAGTTGGCCATCCTGCTAGCCATGGCCACTCCCACTCCTTGTGCCCCTCTGTTTACTCATGTCTGAAGGACTGTCCCGAGGCTTCTAGGCTGGACACACTGCTAGAGCTCGCTGGCTCCTGGGCTTGGGAGGGGCAGGTGTGCGGTGTCTAGCCCAAGAGTGGGTGGGGCCTGCTACCAAAAGCTAGGGCAATTAGCATGTTCCTAGATTCCTGTGGGCGAGGACATGAGAAATCGTGATTTGTCAAGGCCAGTTGGGAGTGAAAGCCAAAGCCAGGAGACCGCCTCTGAGTCTCCCGGGTTTCTGTAATTATAAGCGCTTGATTGCGCATAATAAGATGCATCAGAATCTTCCCATTAGGAGTCCATAAAACAGCACTTGGGCTTGGCTTTCATCTTGCCCAGCTGCTTACTGAAGCCTCCCTCTTTTATCTTCAGTGCCTTTAATAGGCAGGTCTGAGCCCAGGGAGCTACTTCAGGAGATGCTGCGGCCTGGGGTGGATCCTGCCTTCTCAGCCCCTCCCTGTTCAAGTCACCAAAGTCTCTGCTCCATCCCTGGGCTTCTGCTGAGCAGGGCTGGAAGGTCTTGCTTGAGGAACTGAAGTCCACAGGCAAGTGGAGAACTGAGCTGGGAAAATACTCTGATCCTAGGCCTAGGAAGCGGGTGGGAGAATAAGCAGTTTGGCAATAGAAATGCACATCCTTCAACACGGTGATTTCCCTCTAGGGAATCTGTGCTTAAGAGATCAAGGATGTGTGCACAGATTTTGCTGAAAGGATGTTTGCTGCAGCATTGTTTGTGTTGGTAACCATTGAAAATAAACCAAGTGTCCATCAAGGGAAGGCGTGACTGAGTCACAAGCAGCCCTTTACATTCCTAGAAATCTGCCCAGAAGTCAGAGGTTTGAAACTTAGGTCATTTATTTTTAAAAACTGACAGTAACATTTAAAGTTATGAGAGATATTTACATCCTACCCCCCAAATTAAAAAGGTTATTAAATCACTAATTATTTTTCCCCAGCTTTATTGAGGTATAATTGACAAATAAAAATGGTGTATATTTAAGGTGTATGGCATAATGCTTTGATCATACATAAAGATTTTGATACATTGTGAAATGATCACCACAATCAAGCTACTTAACATATCCATGACCTCACACAGTTATCATTTTCTGTGTGGGATAAGATCATTTAAGATCTACCCTTTCAGCTAACTTCAAGTATACAATACAGTATTATTATTTTTTTAATTTTTATTTTTATAGAGACAGGGTTTCACCATGTTAGCCAGAATGGTCATGATCTCCTGGCCTCATGTGATCTACCGACTTTGGCCTCCCAAAGTACTGGGGTTACAGGCGTGAGCCACCGTGTCCAGCCTACAATACAGTATTATTAACTGTAGTCACTATGCTGTACGTTAGATTTCCAGGGTTTATTTGTCCTGTATAATTGAAATTTTGTACCATTTCACCAACATCTCCCCATATCCCCCTCTCCCCCTGCCGCCCAGCCCCTGGTAGCCACCATTCTATTTTCTGCTTCTGAGTTTGACTTTTTCAGCTGCCACATATAAATGGGATACGGTCATCCCTCAGTATCCTTGGAGGATTGGTTCTGGAACCCCGCTACCACACCCATCCTTGCAGATACCAAATTCTGCAGACACTCAAGTCCCTTATATAAAATGGCATAGTATTTGCCTATAACCTGTGCACATTCTCCCATATACTTTACATCTTTATTTTGTTTCGTTTTGTTTTTTCGAGACAAGGTCTCGCTCTGTTGCCCAGGCTGGAGTGCAGTGGCACGATCTTGGCTCACTGCAACCTCTGCCTCCTGGGCTCAAGTGATTCTCTTGCCTCAGCCTCCCAAGTAGCTGGGATTACAGGTACCTACCACTGCGGTCTGCTAATTTTTGTATTTTTAGTATAGACAGGGTTTCACCATGTTGGCCAGGCTGGTCTTGAATTCCTGGTCTCATATGATCCACCCACTTTGGCCTCCCAAAGTACTGGGGTTACAGGCATGAGCCACCATGCCTGGCCAACTTTATATCATCTTTAGATTACTCATAATACCTAGTACAATGTGTATATAGTGGTTACACTGTGTTGTTTAGGGAACAATGACAAGAAAAGTCACAATCATCATAAGCCTGACTGCATTTTCTTTTCTTTTCTTTTTTTTTTTTTTTTTGAGATGGAGTGTTTTGCTGTTGTTGCCCAGGCTGGAGTACAATGGCACGTTCTTGGCTCACTGCAGCCTCCGCCTCCCGGGTTCAAGCGATTCTCCTGCCTCAGCCCCCCAAGTAGCTGAGATTATAGGCATTTGCCAACATGCCTGGCTAATTTTTGTATTTTTAGTAGAGACGGGGTTTCACCACGTTGGTCAGGATGGTCTCGCTCTCTTGACCTTGTGATCCACCTGCCTCGGCCTCCCAAAGGGCTGGGTTTACAGGCGTGAGCCACCGTGCCTGGCCCTGACTGCATTTTCAATCCACCATTTTGGTTGAATCCAAGGATGTACTCGTGAGTACAGAGGGCCAGTTCAACTTTATTTCTGCACCTGACTTTTTCACTTAGTGTAATGTCCTCCAGGTTTATCCATGTTGCAAATGACAGGATCAAATCACTAAATTGTGCCTAACCTTTTAGATACAATCTTTAATATGTGTCTTAGTTTGTTTTCCCAAAAGTAACATCGGAGACAACAATCTGATTGCAAGTAGTTTATTTTGGGAGTGATTCCAAGAAATGCCGACAAGGTAGTGGAGAGAGAAAAATAAGAAAAGGAAATAAAGCTATAATAAGCTGAGTGCAGAGGCTCCTGCCTGTAATTCCAGCACTTTGGGAGGCTGAGTGAGGAGGACTACTTGAGCCCAAGAGTCTGGGGCTACTGTGAGCCATGATCATGTCACTGTACCCCATCTGGGCAACAGAGTGAAACCCGGCCCCCACCCCCCAAAAAGAAAGGGAACTAATAAAAGATGATTTACCAATCAAATTACCATGTGGCAATGCGGTCCTGCAGAGCACACACAGCAGGCTTCAGGGCCCCAGGGGCCAGCAGCCGAGGCCGGGCTCGAGTGCACGGAAATAGTGAATGTGGAGGTGACAGGGTGGGGCACTTACAGTGTCTGTTACAGTGTGTCTCTAGATTTTGTATGCTTTTCTTTAATCTTGTTTTTTTTCTCCCCCTTAGCAATTGAACCTACAGGTGGCAGACCAATCCAGAGCGTATTCATTTGCGGATGAAGGTTTCCTGCCTCTGGTATGCATGATTTCCTATCTTTGTCACAATTTGATTTTCACAGACAGCAGCATTTCTACATTTCTATTTTCCATTGGTTTTTATAAAATAGTTAGAAGCCGGGCAGGTGGTATGCCTGTAGTCTCAGATATTTGGGAGGCTGAGGTGGGTAGATTGCTTCAGTCGGGAGTTCAAGACCAGTTAGGCAACATAGCAAGACCCAGTCTCTGAAAGAATAGATAAGTAGATAGATAATAAGAAATGTAATCTTCAAGTAAATGCTCAAAGAGAAAACAATGGCTAAGACTTATGAACACATACCATTTGCTTCATGCTAATGGCAATACTCTGGGGGAAATATTACTGTTATTGCCATTTTAAAATTAAAGAAATGGAGGCCCAGGGAAGTTAAGTAATTAGCTCAAGGACACACAGCCATTAGATGACAGAGCCTGGCAGTCTAGCACCAGAGTTGATGCTCTTAATCAATCAGCCTGCCCTGCGATGACCATGCGACTGTTTGATACGGTCCCTCAGCTGACTTTGGAGGCCTGAACATGGCATGTGAAAGAGAATTTAGGGGTGTCAGTAATAATGCTTAAAAATATCGATTTTTTGGGGTCCAATTTGAATATAACTACAGTGTGGTATAAAATGGTTTGTGGCTGTAGTGGTTAGAAACTTTATGAACTCATTTGGGCTAGAAACATACATTTCATGTTTTCTATGACCTGAGCTGAGTTTTTATTCTGAGACGCACCTCACTGAGCGAGGGAAATTAATCTCAATCCATGTGAGGGTGCCTTGGCTTTTTCCCCAGGGCCAAGGAGGGTTAGTACCAAACATGGCAAGTGGTGAGAGAGAGGCGGTGTCCACACTGAGAGGGCGACATGGTCTGGGTCTGTGACCCCACCCAAATTTCATGTCAAATTGGGATCCCCAGTGTTGAGGGTAGGGCCTGGTGGGAGGTGACTGGCTCGGGGGGTGGTTTCTAATGATTTAGCACCATCCCCCTGTTGTAGTTGTCGTATGATAGAGGTCTCCTGAGATTTGCTTGTTTAAAAATGTGTAGCACCTCCCCTTTTCTCTCCCTCCTGCCAGCCATGTGAATATGTGCCTGCTTCCCCTTCCCCTTCTGCTGTGATGGTAAGTTTGCTGAGTCCTCCCCAGAAGCAGAAGCCTGTACAGCCCACGGAACCATGAGCTGATTAAGCCTCTTTTCTTTATAAGTTACCCAGTTTCAGGAATGTCTTTACAGCAGTGTGAGAACAGACTAACACAGAGGGCCTCCTTGCCTTTCATTACTGGGTCACGGTCCAGGCCGCCATCCTCACCCTGGCCCCGAGTCTGCTTTGGGCACACTGGCTCTGCAGCAGAATTCCCATGCTCTCTTGGAATGCAGAGACATCCCCCTCAGGCCACTGGCTGTGCTGAAAGGTCCGGTTGCCCTCTGCTTTCTGAAGCCATTCCCTACATCTCTGCTCTGCCACGTGTCCCACGTTACAGGAAGAGACTCAACCTGGGAACAGGAAGCAAGGGGAGGAGGCACCAAGTCTTTTATTTCTATATTTGCTTCCAAGGGTGAAAAAAATGGCTCTACCTAGAGACTGTAAACCTCCACGTTCGGTGTATCAGCGATCCCAGGTTCCTTTCTGTCCCCACTATCCTACTTGTCTGTTGTTGCATGACAAGCTACCTGAAACTTCGTGATATAAAACATACGTATTATTTTGGTCTAGGCTTGCCAGATAAAATACTGCAGATCTTTTACGTGTAAGTACCGTAAACGTTTTATCTTCAAGTTTAAAACGTTAACTTCTATCTCTAAATATGACACAGATAAAAATGTAACCTTAGTTAAATCTGAATTTCAGATAACATAATTTTTTAGTCTAAATATGTCCTATGCAGTCCCATGCAGTCCCATGCAATATTTGAGAGATACATAGATGAAAAAGTTACTCCTTGTTGATCTAAAATTCAAATGTAACTGAACATCCCGTAGTTGTATTTGCTAACTCTAGCAACCCTATTTTGGTGGCAGCAGTGTGGGTCAAGAGTTTGGGAAGGGTTTGGAGGGAGCCAGGGGATCCACTTGCAAGGAGACTCTTCATGCACGTGTCTGGGGTGTCAGGGTGCTCCTTGGCCTCACACCCTTTCTTCACATGAAGTCTCATCTCTGGTGCCTCTCCATGCAGCTCAGGGATCTTACGGCATGACTGCTGCAGGGGAGTCAGACCACCTACATGGAGGCTCGGGGCCTGGCTCTGGAAGCAGAAGGCGGATGCCTCTAATCTTGGGCATGGCAATTGGCACAGCCTTACTTCCGCCCTATTCTATTGTTCAAGCAATCACAGAACCCACCTGGCTTTAGCAGGAGGGGGCATGGACCCCACATCTTAATGGGAGCAGTGGCAAAGAATTTACAGTCATCTTTAAGCTGTCATACCCGCTGAGAAGAAATAGATTTTCTGCCACCAGAAAGGTTGAAAGTCACATGTGTTTTTCTCTTACATCATCGTTCTTCTGAAGTGATGGCAACAGCTCAGCCCAGCTGCCGTCTGATTGGGCGAAGGGTTCCAGAAGAAGGAAATATAGAAAGGGAAGAATCTTGGCTATTTTAAAATGTCATTGCATGCATTTATGCAACCAAGGAGTCCACAGAGTAAAATAATATGTAACAATTCAGAAAGATCTTCAGAAAGATCTTTTTACAGTTTTTCCTTTTCTAAAAAATACATTTTTTCTTTTGAGACAGTCTTGCTCTGTCGCACAGCCTAGCTATATTTGCATATAGCTATCAATACTTATGTATTCATGTTTTAAAAAGTAATATGCTGTAAACACATTTTGTAACCAGGTTTGTATGCTTACCATTTTATCTTCAAAAGATCTTGATTCACTGCAACTTCTGCCTCCTGGGTTCAAGTGATTCTCTGTCTCAGCCTCCCAAGTAGCTGGGATTACATGAGTGTACCATCATGCCTGGCTAATTTTTTGTATTTTTAATGGAGACCAGGTTTCACTATGTTGGCCAGGCTGGTCTCAAACTCCTGGCCTCAAGTGATCCTCCTGTCTCAGCCTCCCAAAGTGCTGGGATTACAGGCATGAGCCACGGTGCCCAGCCCGTAAAGATCTTTTGGAGATAAAATGGTAAGCAAAAGTCCTGGCTACAAAATGTGTTTACAGTGTGATACTACTTTTTAAATCATGAATATGTAAATACTGATCACTAAATGCAAAAATATTAGCAGTAGTTTATCTGTGGAAGAGGTTCCGGCACACTTTAATGTGATTCTGGCGCATTTTAGTGTTTTCTGTTTGGGTGTGTTTTTGACGTTTTAAAACATGGATACGTGTCTTTTTTTATTTCCAGAGAAAAGAGGTTATCATAAAACACAAAAAAGTACTGTTGCAGCCAGGCGCGGTGGCTCACAGTTATAATCCCAGCACTTTGGGAGGCCGAGGCAGGTGGATCATTAGGTCAGGAGTTTGAGACCACCCTGACCAACATGGTGAAACTCCATCTCTACTAAAAATACAAAAAATTAGCTGGGTGTGGTGGGGCGTGCCTGTAGTCCCAGCAACTCAGGTGCCTGAGGCAAGAGAATTGCTTAAACCCAGGAGGTAGAGGTTGCAATTAGCTGAGATCTAAAAAAAAAAGGAAAATACTGTTGCAATGACTTGAATGTTCGTTTTCCTATAAAATGTGTATGTTGAAACTCTAATCCCAAGGTGATGGTATTAGGAGGTAGGGATTTGGGGAAGTAAATAGGTCATGATGGTGGAGCCCTCATAAATAGGCTTAGTAGTCTTATACAAGGGACCCCAGTCTGGGCTTGGTGGCTCATGCCTGTAATCCCAGCAGTTGGGAGGCTGAGGTGAGCAGGTTGCTTGAGTCCAAAAGTTCGAGACCAGCCTGGGCAACACGGTGAAACCACATCTCTACTAAAAATACAAAAATTAGCTGGATGTGGTGGTACATGCCTGTAGTCCCAGCTACTCAGGAAGCTGACGAGGGAGGATCATTTGAGCCTGGGAGGCAGAGGTTACAGTGAGCTGTGATTGTACCACTGCACTCTGGCCTGGGTGACAAAGTGAGACTCTGTCTCAAAAAAAAAAAAAAAAAAAGACCCCAAAGAGCTCTTGTGCCTTCTTTCCAATAAGAAGTTGGCAGTCTGCGAGCCATAGAGGACCCACACCAGAACCATGCTGGCACCCTGATCTTGTGCTTCCAGCTTCCAAAACTGAGAAATAGTCAAGGTGTGGTGGCTCACGCCTATAATCTCAGCACTTTGGGAGGCTGAGACAGGAGGATCACTTGAGGCCAGGAGTTTGAGACCAGCCTTGCCAACATGGTGAAACCCCACTTCTACTAAAAATACACAGATTAGCCGGGTGTGGTGGCATATGCCTGTAATCCCAGCTACTTGGGAGGTTGAGGCAGGAGAATCTCTTGAACCGGCAGGTGAGTTTGCAGTGAGCCGAGATTGCACCACTGCACTCCAGCCTGGGTAACAGAGCCAGATTCCATGGCCAAATAAATAAATAAATGAATGCCTGTTGTTTTTAGGCCACCCAGTTTATGGTATTTTGCTATAACAGCCCCAACAGGCTAAGGCAACTGTCCTGTGAATTATTAACTAGTTAGCTCTTTATACAAACTCTATTGAGCATCTAGCATCTACCAATTACCAGTCTACTCACTGCCATGAGCAAGTCAGACAGGGTCCTTGTTGTCCTGGAGCTCATGGTCTGGAGAAGCGCCTGGACTGATCTTTGGTAGTGGCATCTGAATCCAGAGCTTCCTGAGTTCTGCTTCCAGAGGACCTTGTGCAGAGCCGCCTGCTGTGGGGAGCAGCCCAGTGGCTTCCTGGTGTGTTTGCCAATACCTGCCTTCAAGCCGTCTGCTGCTTCCATCAGGTCCTTGCTTTGGGAACCCAGAGGCTTCATTTCCTGCCCTACTTTTCCTTCCAAGAGCTCAGTGGAGAGTTCTCTTCCTAAAAAAAGAGAAGCTTACTTCTCCAGCAGTGTTATCTCTGGGTCTCAGCCACGGGGCTGGAATTTCCCCACTCAGCCTTGGATCTTCCTGAAGCCAAAGCATGCAATATATGGTGGAAGCCATTGGAAGAGAGGGGTAGCAGTCAAGGGCATGGCCCCAAGTCTGGACTTGTGGCTACTGGCGAGAAAGGGAAATTGATGAAGCTCCTATAGTGTGACTGCTACTGTGTGCTACATTAACAGAATCCCCAACTGCCCTATAATGCAGACCAGGCTCCCCCAGGCTGGGTCCTGAGAAATGGTAGTTTCTTCAGATATTAATAGATTCTGTGTGCAATTTTGGGAAATGCTATAGTTCTTTGTTCAGTGCCTTTAATAGCCTCATGTGCATTGTGAAACTCACAGGGGGAGGTTATGATAGGCAGTTCCCCCAAATGTATTTCACCCAAATGCCTCTATATCAGATTGAAAAGTGCCCCCCCCCAACATTCAAGTCCACCCAGAACCTCAGAATGTGGCCTTATTTGGAGATAGTCTTTGCAGGCGTAATTAATCAAGGCGATGCCATACTGGAGCAGAGGGAGCCCTAACCCAGTGACTAGTGTCCTTAGAAGATGAGAAAACAGAGACACATAGGGAAGAAGGCCATGTGATGAGAGGCAGAGACTGGAGAGATTCGTCTACAAGCCAAGGAGCATCAGGAGGTGCCGGCAACCCCCAAAGCCAGGAAGAAGCTAAAAAGGAGCTTTCCCCCAGGTTTCAGAGGAAACACGGCCTGGTTGACACCTAGGTTTTGGACATCTAGCTCCAGAACTGTGAGAGAATAAATTTCTGTTAAGTCACCCAGGTTGTGGTCATTGGTTACGGCGCCCACGAGGAACTAATATAACCCCTTTATACCTTCAATCCTATTAACCAGCGTTGCAAGTTACCACTTTAAAAATAGGCAGTGTCATTGTCTCCACTTTACAGATGGGGAAACTGAGATTCTTTGAGGATCAGTAGCGTGCCTCAGGCCCCACAGAGTGTGGCTTCCATAGCAGTGTCAGAGCTCACACCCGGGTCTCTGTGTCACAGTGTTTCAGCCCTCTCCCTGGTGCCACAGCTGCATCCTGTAGACCCAGGCTTTCAGTGGTTTCTATTGAGTCTCAGGTGTCTGTTTGCAAAGTCCTTGCTTCCCTTCCTGCCTGGCACCCTGCAGTGAGTGCAGCCAGGGTGGAGTCACCCTGGAGGCCTGCCTGGAGGCCTCTCCATGCAGGAGCCTCTCTTCCTCTGGGCCATTGAGGAGGGAAGTGTCCTGGCATCAGGCTGACTTGCTCCAGAATCTCTAATGGACTACGGAGTCCACGCTGGGATGAATGGGACTCAGGCCATTGTTTCCAGGTGGGCTCACAGCCATTGATGTCTGCAGCTGCTGAGAGGCCCTCTGCATCATTTCACTGAGCCCGGGGCGTACCCTTCGTGGAAGAAACCACACCCTCTCATCTGACCAGGAGAGGAGAGATCTGCCGTCTCTTTGGTTTCTTTAAACAAGTATATACATTTAAAAAATTTTAAGAACGAATACATGCTGTTTGGGAAAAAAAATATCAGGCTGAACACAGTGGCTCATGCCTGTAATTCCAGCACTTTGGGAGGCTGAGGTAAGAAGGTCACTTGAGGCCCAGAGTTCAAGATCAGCCTGGCCAAGAGAGCAAGACCCCGTCTGTGCAAAAAAAAAAAAATTTTTTATTACCTGGGCAAAGGATCTCTTGAGCCCAGGAAGTTGAGGCTGCAGTGAGCTATGTTCATGCCATTGCACTCCAGCCTTGGTAGAAAGAGTCATACCCTATCTTTAAAAATCAAAATATTAGGCTGGGCTTGGTAGCTCATGCTTGTAATCTGAGCACTTTGGGAAGCCAAGGTGGGTAGATCACAAGGTCAGGAGTTCGAGACCAGCCTGGCCAACATGGGGAAACCCCGTCTCTACTAAAAATACAAAAATTAGCTGGGTGTGGTGGTGCACACCTGTAACCCTAGCTACTCAGGAAGCTGAGGCAGAAGAATTGCTTGAACCTGAGAGGCAGAGGTTGCAGTGAGCTGAGATCACACCATTGCACTCCAGCCTGGGCAACAGAGCGAGACTCTGTCTCAAAAATTAAATAAATAATAAAAATTTAAAAATTATTATTGAATGTTTGTGTCCCTATAAAATTTGTATGTTGAAACTCTAATCCCAAGGTGATAATATTTGGTAAAAAATTAAAAATTATTATTTTATAATTAAAATTATATATTTATTTTAAAAATAAATTATTATATTTATTTACCGGGGTCTCACTCTGGTTGCCCAGGCTGGGGTGCAGTGGCTTAATCACAGCTCACTGCAGCTCAAATTCCTGCTCAGGTGATTCTCCCACCTCAGCCTCCGAGTAGCTGGGACAAAAGGCACAAGCCACCAATCATGGCTAATTGTTTTGTATTTTTAGTAGAGATGGGGTTTCGCCATGTTGCCTGGGCTGGTCTCAAACTCCTGGGCTCAAGTGATCCACTCGCCTCGGCCTCCCAAAGTGCTGGGATGACAGGTATGAGCCACTTCACCAGGCCAAAAATTTTTTTAAAATCAGAAAATATTACAAAGAGCAAAGAAGAAAACACATATTACTTATATAGCCACCAGCAGTTTGCTATGTATAAATGTCCAGAAGGAAAAAAAGCTATATTCATATATGCATCTGGTTATATTATATATAGAGAGTCATGCATTCACAGCTCAAATTCAACTATGTTTAAAAATAAACATTTATATGTAAGCTCTTTTTACTCTTGGAGAAATCTGGCCATAATAACAATTTTATACTCTATCCTAAGTATTAACCCAGGTCCTTAAAAATTCTTTGTGCATACCATTTAATATGGCCACGCTCTATTCCATCAAGTGGATCACCACTTATTAGTCATTTATTATTTTATTGCCAGGCATTCAAGTTGTTTCCAGTTTTTCATTAACTAAAAAGAAAACAAAAACACTTCTATGAGCATGGTTGATGTAAGCCTTTATATACATTTCTCATGGTGCCCTTAGCATGACTTACTGGGTTAAAGGTCATGAACATAACTTTCTTTTTTTCTTTTGAGACAGGGTCTCACTCTATCGCCCATGCTGGAACGCAGTGGCACAATCACGGCTCACTGTAGCCTTGACCTCCTCAACTCAGGTGATCCTCCCACCTCAACCTGCCAAGTAGCTGGGACTACAGGCATATACCACCAGACACAGCTCATTTTTGTATTTTTAGTAAACACAGTGTTTCGTCATGTTGCCCATGTTAGTCTTGAACTCTTGGACTCTAGCAATCCACCTGCTTCAGCCTCCCAAAGTGCTAGCATTACAGGTGTGAACCATTGCGCCCAGCCAGAACTTAACTTTTTTACAGCTTTATTGAGGTATAATTTACGTAACATAAAATTCACCTATAGTAAATATACAATTCAATGACTTGTAATAAATTTATATACTTTTACAATCCTGTCCACAATCAGTTTAGAATATTTTTATCACCCCAAAAGATCTCCTCATGCTATGCTCATTTGCAGTCAAGTATAGTCGTGCTTTAACCCAGCCAACCACAAATCTACTCTCTTCCTCTACTGATTCACCTTTTCTGGACGTTTCATATAAACAGAGTCATACAATATGTATTCTGTTCTGTGTGGCTTCTTTCCCTTAGCATACTGTTTTTATGGTTCATTCATGTTGTAGCACGAATCAGTACTGTTTTTCTTTTTGTTGCTATGTACTGTTTCATTGGATGCATATATTGCATTTTGCTTATTCATTCACCTGTCAATGGAAATTCGAATATTTTCCAGCTTTTGCCTATTAGGAACAATGCTGCTGTGAATATTTGCATACAAGTCTTTCTGTAGACATATGTTTTCATTTCTCTGGGTTAGATTCCTAGGAGTAGGTCATATGATAAGTTTATATTTAACTTTTTAAGAAACTGCCAAACTGTTTTCCAAAGTGGTTGCTCCATTTTATATTCCCACCAGCAATGCATGAGAGGTCCACTTTCATCACATCCTGTGGTACCTCTTCGTGGTTGAATTTACATTTTCCCAATAACTAATTGAATGTCCCTTCTTCTTATTTATTTATTTGAGATGGAGTTTCGCTCTTGTTGTCCAGGCTGGAGTGCAATGGTGTGATCTCGGCTCACTGCAACCTCTCCCCAGCCTCCCGAGTTCAAGCAATTCTCCTGCCACAGCCTCCCAAGTAGCTGGGATTACAGGTGCCTGCCACCATGCCTGGCTAATTTTTGTGTTTTTAATAGAGGTGGGGTTTCACCATGTTGACCAGGCTGGTCTCGAACTGCTGGTCTCAGGTGATCCACCCGCCTCCGCCTCCCAAAGTGCTGGGATTACAGGCGTGAGCCACCACACCCATCTTGTTGAATGTCCTTTCATGTGTTTATTAGCCATTTGTGTATCTTTTTTAGAGAAACGTCTATTCAAATATTTTTGTCATTTTTAATTTGGTGGATTGTCTTAGTGTTGTAAGAGTTCTTCATATATTCTGGAAATAAGTCTCTCTATATATATGATTTGCAATTCTTTTCTCCTAGTCTGTAGCTTGTCTTTTCAGGTTTTGTTGTTGTTGCTGTTTGTTTGTTTGTTTTTAAGACGATATCCCTGTCACCAAGGCTGGAGTGCACAGTGGCACGATCTTGGCTCACTGCAACCTCCACCTCCCAGGTTCAAATGATTCTTGTGTCTCAGCCTCCCAAGTAGCTGGGATTACAGGCATGCACCACCATGCACAGCTAATTGTTATATTTTTAGTAGTCATGGGGTTTCCCTGTGTTGGCCAGATTGGTCTCAAACTCCTGGCCTCAAGCAATCCACCCACCTTGACATCCCAGAGTGATGGAATTACAGGCATGAGCCACCATGCCTGGCCTTATCTTTTCATATTTTTAATAGTGTTTCTAGAGGAGCAAAAGATTTTCATTTTGATAAAGTCCAGTTTGTCTTGTTTTTCTTTTTAGATTGCCCTTTTTGGTTACTTGCCTAAGAAAGTTTTGCCTAACAAGGTCACAAACATTTTCTCCTATGTTTTCCTCTACAAGTTTTTAAAATATACTTTTAAAATAATTACTTTTTCATTTTGAACATAATCCATAGTAACATTAAAAACAAATAGAAAATATAGACAGGCACAGTGGCTCACACCTGGAATCCCAGCGCTTTGGAAGGCAAACGCAGGTAGATCACTTGAGACCAGGAGTTCAAGACCAACCCGGGCAACATGGTGAATCCCTGTCTCTACTAAAAATATACAACAATTATCCAGGCAAGGTAGTGGGTACCTGTAATCCCAGCTATGTACAAGACTGAGGCTTATTTATAAGCCAGAGTAAAGAGTTAGAGCACACAGGGAAGCCACTGGAAGTGTGTATGTAGGTGACTTATATTTTAAAATACTCTCACTGCTGTATCGAGAATATATGGCAAAAAAGCAAGAGTGGAAACAGACAGGGCAGTGGTGCAGCTCTTGCAATGGTCAGGAGAAAGGTCATGGTAGGTTGCCCCAGGGTAGTAGGTGCAAAGAGAACTAGTTTAAGTGATTCAAGGAGAATCACTTGAACCCGGGAGGCAGAGATTGCAGCGAGTGGAGATTGTGCCACTGCACTCCAGCCTGGGCAACAGAGCAAGACTCCTTCTCTGTCTTAAAAGAAAAAAAAATGAGCCACGTATCATGGCACATGCCTGTAGTCCCAAGTACTTGGGAGGCTGAGGTGGGAGGATTTCTTGAGCCTGGGAGGTCAAGGCTGCAGTGAGCTGTAAGCATACTACTACACTCTAGCCTCAGGCTCTGCTGGGAGAGGGTACGTGTCCAAGCTTGCCCAGATGGCTGGAGGCAGGCCTCAAGTCTTCGCCGGCTGTTGGCTGAAGGCATCAATTTCTTACCATTTGTGTCTCCCTGCAACATGGCAGCTGGCTTTCCTGAGAGCAAGCAAATGTGAGAAGGCAAGAAGGTACCCAAACAAGCCACCATCTTTTTGTAACCTATTCATAGAAGTGACATCCCTTCATGTTGTGCCCTGATGTATGCATAGAGGTGAGTCACCAGGTCCAGCTCACTCTCCAGGGAAGCGGATTGCACAAGTCCTGAATACCAGGAGGTGGGGGGGGGTCACTGGGGACCATTTTAGAAGGCTGCCATGATGTTTTCCTGTTGTTCCTCTTTTGTGGTTCTTATGGATTGGGTGGTAAATGTTTACCTGTGGAACTTTTTCCACACATGCAGGGGCCCCTTTCTAGATTCTAGATTCTACTGAGTCAAGATCTCCAGAGAACTCCAGCTCTCTGTGTGCTTATCTCTTAAAGGCTCTGCAGGTCATTCTAATGGGAGCCAGGGTTAAGAGTCATTTAAAAGTGGACTACAACCCAGAAGCATTTTTCTCCCCCCCTCAAATAGTGTTGAACATAAATGTGTTCCAGGTCATTGATTCTCAGTGTGGGGCCATCATTTCCATTTCTCCTCAGGGAGCTGTGTTTGAGGGTCCCTTTGCAGGCACAGCTTCAGCAACCAGTCCTGGCAATCATGCATCCAATTCCAGGGGCTGCAGAGGAGCCCTTCCTTCTAGGTGAGCCATGAGGCTGCCTGCCTGCCTCTGTATTTGGCTCCAGGCAGCTCTGACATCAATCTGCCAGTCCAGAGGACACTTTTAGATGTAAATCTGCTGGTGTGGGGACTTTATGAGAACAGGAATCCCTGGCTGTGAAATTGCTGGCATTTCATGATGTGAGAGAAGATTTACAAGCTCCAAGCTGAGTTGGGTTCTTAACGCAAGCCCAAGCAGTTACACAACCCAGCCTGCCAGGTAGGCAGAGCGCACAGGGGGCAGCAGGTGGGAGGAAGGGGAAGCCACCACCTTACCGTGCTCGGGACCCCGGCCCCATCCAAACACCCACTGGGGGCTTAGTGCAAGGTTACCTCAGCTGTATTCACTGCAGCACGGGTCACTCTGCAGGTCTTAGTAAGCAAATGGGCAGTGGTATTTTGTGAGATTGTGGATTCAGAATGGAAGAAATTTCAAAGGTCACTCTCTCCTGTCCTTTCCTGATGCTCCCCTCCCACCTTCCTAGCTAAAAGCTAACTCCTACTCCCCAAATCCAAAGGAAACACAAGCATGCCCTCTCCCATAACCCTGTTTAATTTTTTTGGTGTAACCTTATCTCTACTTTGTATGTATACTTTTTAGTTTTTTCATGTATTTTCTTTTTGTGGTTTCTCTCTTCTATTTGAACATGAGCTTTCTAAAAGCAAGAATCTTGTCAGCTTTACCTCTGGCATTCAAATCATTGCTGGAGTTCAGTACATCCGGGCATAGGATGGGCTGGGCTGTAAGGTCCTGAGCACCCTGCTTCTGGTATCCACATATTCATTCATTCATTGAATGAACAGTTTCACCACTGGACCTGCTCAGGTCTCCTAGGCTTACTGGTGGTCGCATCACACTGATTTTCACCTTGATAGGTTGATTCGATGAATGAATTAGTGAATGTCAGGATTCTGCCAGGGACAGAGAGCTCGGGACCTTATGTGTCAGCCCAGCCTGGGTCTGATGGCTGGGACTTTTTGCCCCTTCTCAGTTTGTCCTGCTGTCCCCCTCTGTGTACCATCCCCCTTCATTATCCTCACTTGTAGGGCCACTCTGAACTAGCCTGCTCCTCTTGGAGTCCCCCAGAGATTCAAAAACAGCAGCTGCACGCTTTCCAAGATGAATGTCCCTGTTTCTTTTAGCTGTCTCTGATGTGTCATTGTCATTCTCCTCACTGTCCTCGGAAGGCTTCTAGTCAACCATTGTCCCTCAGTAAGTTCGGTGAAGCCTTTGGGATTCTTAGTAAGTCTTGGCAGTTTGCAGATTTTGAGACACTTCCCACTCAACACTTAGTTCACTTCTTCATGCTCAGATTTTTCATGTAGAAAAAGTCAGTGGGTTTAATTGAGGATCGGTGCTTTTAACCAATTCTCTCTCTGCTTCTTTGCCCAAATTTTCTTTCTTTTTTTAAAAAAATATATTTAATTGCACTTCAGGTTCTGGGGTACATGTGCAGAACATGCAGGATTGTTGCATAGGTGCATACATGGCAATGTGGTTTGCTGCCTTCATCTCATCACCTATATCTGGCATTTCTCCCCATGTTATCCCTCCCCAACTCCCCACCCCCCACTGTCCCTCCCCTAGTTCCCCCCAACAGACTCCAGTGTGTGATGCTCCCCTCCCTGTGTCCATGTGTTCTCATTGTTCAACACCCACCTATGAGTGAGAACATGTGGTGTTTGATTTTCTGTTCTTGTGTCAGTTTTTTTTCTAGTGGACAAGAGCCAAAAGTAGGGGCCCCTGGATCTTGGGGATTAAATGGCCCTATTGTTTGCCCCATACCAAAAGTATTTTATGGTGCCGACCAGCTCCCTATCTCTCATTAAAGGGCAGTCTCACTTGAGAGAAGTGGGGCATGTCAATCCCTGCTCTGCCTCCTTGGAGGGGTGCTCCAAGGACCCCAGGAGGAAACCACATCGAAGGGCTTGATAAACTAGCAGGTGGCCGGCAGGGTAGGTGCAGACTCAGGGCATCTGATGCCCATCAGCCACTGCTCTGTGGTGGGTCCCAGGTAGTCTCTAGTCCCTGAAGAGGGCCCTGAGCCCTGAACAGGCAGGTGTTTAGGTGAAGCACGTGAGGTTTCTAGATGATCTTGCAGGTGACAAGGAGGAGCAATGACCACATATGTCCCCTGCTTGACAATCATTCCATTCATTTATCTGCTTATTCCCTTGCCCAGCCGCCCCGTGCTCTGGGCCCATGCAGCCAGGCTCTGTGCTATGTTCTTCTCTCCTCCTTCCCTCTTCTTGCCGCTTCACCTCCCTTCACAAAGGAATTTATGGAGACCTTCAAATAAAACATTCAACCATAAAAAACTAAATGCCCAATAACATTCAATCATACAAAAATGCTGTTTAATTTCCATGAGAATTTTAAATAAGAAAGGACTCAAATTAGAGTTTTGTAGAAACATCCACATTTCTATCAATTTCTGGCCAAATAAAATGCCCTCGAGTCATTTCTCATTGCAAGTCCACATACTTCAGTATCATTTGGAAAACTGATCATGGTTTACATGTTTCCTAGTGGAGAGTTGAGGAGACAGGAGACAGGGATTTGGGTGACAACTTTGTTAAAGAAAAGAACAAAGGGGGCTTTGTTATCCATGGAATCCTGGTTGGGCTGCTGGGATTCAGATAACTGTCAGTGTCACTTAGAAGGGGGACTTAGGATCATATTCTGTCATAAAACAAATAATAAAGCTTAGAAGGCTGGTTGTTTGGAGGCCTTATGGAGCCTCGTATCTGTTGTCTTAAGAGAGAAGCCCCATCCTGTGGATGTGACTGGGCAATTATGTGGAGTGCCCACTCCGATGACCGCTTCTACCACCATCAGCCCCCTGGCATCCAGAACTCTGAGCACCACCATCCACTACCGCCCATTTGGTTCACAAATGGCAGGCCTGCAACACAGAGGTAAAGTCAAAATTTTATTTCGAGATGTTTACTGCTGCTACTAATTGGAGCCCACAATCAGAGCATCAGATGTGTAATGGACATGCTTGGGGACTGTGGCCCACCCACTTAGCCCTCACCAGTTTTTGAATCCCAGTTTAGGTGCATACACTTCTAACATGGGTGGTTGCACAAGGATTAACCCTGGGAAGCTCATAGCAGCTACTGTTGTGTAAACTATGAGAGGTTCAGAGTGTTCTGAGGAGCCTCCTGCTGTTCCAGAAGGTCTGTGTCATTAGGTCTATGAAATTTGAGGATCAAAGGGCTGCCAAAGATGGGAGCACATTGTCCTCCGCCACGTTGGTGTGCACGCCGTGTACCCTGGCTCTGCAGCTCCCTCAGCCCTGTCTCACTCACTCCCAGCCAAGGCTGGCTGTTCTGAACCCCCTGCCTTCTGAACATTTATATCTTTAATTGTGACCTGAGGGCCACAGTGCCTCCCTACTCTGGTCTATTTCTGTCAGAGCCAAGTTAAGAGGGGGTGACCTGACCGTCATGGCGCATGCAGCCTGAAGGTTGCAGCTGGAGCCTCCTGGCAGCTGACTGAGCACATGGGCATTGGCTCAGGGCAGTGCGGGCTCAAATCCCAGCTGTGCCATGAATGGCCACGTGCTCATGGGGCTGACTTCTCTAATCTTGCTGAGGCTCAATTCCCCTATCTCTAAATCAGGGGTTAAAAGTACCTCCCACACACACAGTGTTGCTGTTCAAACTGAAATATGTGCAACGGGCATAGTGCGCTGCTTGGCACAAAATAGGTGCTTGGTTAATGGGAGTGGCCTTCCTCCCCACCAGCTTCCTTCCTGGTGCAGCAGAGACTCGGCAGGTGTGTGAGCTGCCCAGGCCAGTCTGGGAGAAATAGCTTTTCCTGCAGTCCTGAGCTCCACAGTGGGGCCAGTTCTCAGACTTGCCTTGCTTGGCCATTGGCAGGGCTTCCAGAACCTTCTACGGCTTCTGGCAGCAGAGGAAATGGGTTCTTCAGGACTTGCCTTCCACCTAATCTCTGTACCAATGCTGATCCCAGCTTTGAAGTGACTGCCCTGGGGTCCCAGGCTCTCCCCAGACTCTTTTCACGTCTGTATATACCAGCACTGCGGGGCCAGACTCTGACAAACAACTATAGGAACCCTCAGCTCTTACTCTAGCCAGACACATGATCATCTAGTTGTGGCGCCCTTTGGTCGTTTGCTTATGAGGACGATTTTGGAGAATATGTGACATTTCCAAGAACACAGGGAATGTTTTTGCCCACCCCTCCAAGCATCCCCCACCCTACCTCTTTCTCTCCCCCCCACCCTCGCATCTTGGCCCACATAATCCCTAACTCCAGGTGCTTGACCACTGGGCTCATATCTTGTTGTTCTTGCTTGCCTGGTTTGGTTTCATTTTTCCTGCAGGCTTTTGGGTAAATCATCTTTGATCCTTTTGAAAGCAAACAATGAGTAAATAAATCTGTGTAGGAGCTCTCTCGAACATTAACTCCTGTTGCGCAGTTAACTAGTTCCTGTGTCTACCCCAGAATCAAGCTTTTCTAAAAATTTGTGTTTATTGAAGCATTTCTGGAGCTTACAACAAGTTAAAAAATACTTGTTACCGTGTACAGTTACTAATTTATGTTCATCAGAACTCTGTCAATATTGTGTAAGCAGTCAGTGCAAAACACAGAGATAAATCAGATGCAGAGGGCGGACTGCAGCTGAGTAGCAGAATCCCTGATTTCGTTTTGTTATTATTGGTCAAGGAAACTTCTTGTTCACAGAGTTTATGTCATAGACCAACTTATGAAAATAAGCAAATGCTATATTTATTTACAAAATTTAGTACCATATAACATTTATGAAGTATGTTTACGCAAATTCTTTTCAAGGACACTTTTATAGTTGTATATTGCCAGTGTAGACTAAAATCTGTAACAACCAACCTTCAAATGTCAGTGTCTCCGTTTGCTATTCATTCATATCAAAATACAAAGTGGGTCAGCAGGGAGACTGTTCCAGTGTCATCAGGGACCCTGACTTCTTCCATCCTGCGGTTCTGCCTCCCTCTGGATCCTCTTCACTCAGCTCATGGATGGGTAAAGGGAAGCGTCCATCTGAGGTGGTCGTGTGGCCTGGCCTGCAAGCAATGCCCATCTCTTCCACCCACACCCCATTGGCCAGAACTCTGTTCTCTGGTAAACAGTGGCATCGTTGTCATGCTTGACAGCAAGGAAAGGAAGTGTGTGTCCAGAAAAGAGAGAAGATGCATGTAGGTGAGGAATGGCAGTTTCGGCTGTAAATATATAACGTCACCCAACGGGGTGCTTCATCAAAAAACCTGGTGTAGGCAGAATGATGATCTCCCCAGTGATGTCTGTGTCCCGATCCCAGAACCTGTGACTATGTCACCTTACATGCACAAGGACCTTGCAGACGGGATGAAACTGAGACTCCTGAGATGGGGATGTTTTCCTGGATAATCTGGGTGGGCCCAGTATCATCACGAAGGTCCTTAGAAGTGGAAGAGGGAGACAGGAGAGTCAGAGATTTGAAGATGTTGTGCTGATGGCTTTGAAGGCAGAGGAAAGGGCAAGGAATGAAGGCAGCCTCTGGAAGCTGGAAAAGGCGAGGGAATGAAATCCAGGAGGACGCAACCCTGCCAACACCTTAATTTTAGCACAGTGAGATCCATTTTGGACCTCTGATGTTTAAGACTGTGAGATAATAAATCCGCATTGTTGTAAGCCTCCAAGTTTGTGGCAATTTGTTACAGCAGCCATAGGAAACAGATATGAAGCTCACTCAATATTATGTCCCTACCTTGTGACTGATCCATTGGAAGTTCACATAGTAGGCACATTTTTTTCATGTGGCTTCGATGGGGGAGCAGAGGGCACCTGTGAAGCAGGAACACAAATGTTGGAGGAAGAGGGGACCATGTCCTAAAGGTTAGGAGAATGTTTTCACAGAGCCAAGGTAAGAGGGGGTGACTGAACTTATAAAAAGGAGGTGCTGTGGAGGGCGGGGGCACGGAAACTGCAGAGTAAGAAGCGCACCTGTTCCTTTCCTCCTGCCTCTTTGAGCCAGTGTTTGGGGAAAGGAGCGGTTTCTAGTGATGACGTGGTGGCATCAGGGAGCCACGCTTCTCTTCTGGTAAGGGAGGAGTGTGGGAGCAAAAGGATCACAGAGGAGAGAGGGAGAGAATGCAGGAGTGATTAGGAGCTCAGATTCAGGAGTTAAACTGCTAGGGTTCAGAGTCTGTCTTCACTCCCCTTCCTGTTACCTAGCAATGTAAACATAGGTATTCTATCTTCTGGTTGTGTAACAAGCCACCCTAAAAACCAATGAAGTTGAACATCTGTTTCATTATGGTCATTCATTCTGTGGGTTGGACAGGGCACAGTGGGGACAGGATTTCTCTGTGATATCTGGGTCTCAAGGGGGAAGGTTCAACATCTGGGAATGACTCAACAGCTGGGGACTAGAATCACCTGGATTTCCACCTAGACTGGAACACCTGCATGTGAGCTCTCCATGTGTGCTAGGATTTCTCATAGCATGGTGACCTTGCATAGCCAGACTTCTTTCTTGTAAGTTCGGGCTTCAAAGGTAAGTGCCAGGCTGGGCATGGTGGCTCATGCCTATAATCCCAGCAATCTGTGAGGCTGGGGAGACAGGATTGCTTGAGGTCAGGAGTTTGAGACCAGCCTGGGCAACATAGCAAGACCCTGTCTCCATAAAAAGAAAAAAAAAAGGCAAGTGCCCCAGCTCACAAGATGGAACCTGTAGCATCTTTTATGACTAAGCCTCAGATGTCATAGTAGGTCACTTCTGCTTCATTCTATTGGTTTACAATCAAAGCCGCCCCAGATTCAAGAAGGGCATTAGATTCTGACTCTTAATAGGGCCGTGGCAAGGTCCAAGCAGAGCATATTAGATGGCAGATACTGTTGCAGCCGCCTTTGGAGAATACAATCTGCCACTTTGAGCAATTTCTTTACTTCCTCTGAGATTTGGTTTCCTCATCGGGAAGATGGTGGTGGTACTGTAACATTCTCATCTGGATTAATGCCTGGAAAGCCTTTGGCATACTGCCTGGTATGTGATAATATCATAAGTGTTCTAAGACAGCAGAGACCATGTGGGTTCTTTCTCGTGGCTGCACCCACAGTGCCTCCTGCAGTGACTGGCATGTGAATGAACTTGAGAGGGCTGTGTCAGATTGTCAGTGTATCCAGTAGTTATTGCTGTGTAATAAACCACCCCAAAAGTTTGTGGCTTAAGACAGCAGCCATTTTATTTGCTATGGGTCTTGTGATTGCAGCTGGGCTCTGCTCACCTGGGATGATTCATACGGTGGCAGTTCCTGGCAGTGTGACTAAGGCTAGATCTTCCGAGGTGGCTTTACTCATGCATCTAGCAGTTAGTGCTGGCTGTCAGCTGGAGCGCCTTGGCCGGCCTCCACATGGCCTGTCCAGCAGGCTAGCTCGGGCCTATCCCGATCCCAGGGCTCTCATTATAGCCAGAAGAGCAAGTCCTGATAAGTGAGTGCTTCTTAAGCATCTACCTGTGTCTCATTTGCTCATTTCCACAGCAAGTCACGTGGATTCAAGCCTGGATTCAAGGGATGAAGAAATAAACTCCACTACTTGGTAGGAGAAATAGTAAAGTCATATCATAAAGTGCGCAGAGAGAATCATTACAGTCATCTTTGCAAAGTTTCCCACGATCAATAACGGAAATAACTGAAGTGCAGGATAGAGGTTGGGAAGGGGCGGAGGCTCGGTTAGCATGAGAGGGAGGTGGCAGGGAGAACTGCTGAGCACGCGCAGTAGATCCACAGACACGTGTCAGTTAGGGGGCTTCACTCCAACGTCTGGCTTACCCCACAGGGAAATGGATTGTTTCACGTAACAGGGAGTGCAGAGGCAGGGCAAGCAGCTCAGCTGAAATGGCCACTCAACAAGGTCCTCTGCCACCGGGTTCTTTCCAGCCACTCTCTGCACTTTTTGATGAGGGCTTTGTTCCTTAGGCTCCCATAAGATGGCCGCAGCAACTACCAGAGTCACATCTAGGCACGGGTGGGGGAAAGAGCAGAAACCTTTCTCCGAATCCAGCCCAGCAGTCTTCCTCTTACGGTTCCTTGGCAAGGACTGGGCTAACAGGATGGGGCTACCATGGTTGGCCACATGGTTTCCCAGGACTGTGTAACTAAGCACCATGCACCGGGTGGCTTGAAGAAACAGAAACGGAGGCTGGAAGTCCAAACCTGAGGTGTCAGGAGGGCCGTTCTTTCTCTGAAGGCTGCAGGGGAATCCTCCCTTGCCTCTTCCTAGCTTCTGGTGGTTTGCTGGCAAGTCTTGGCCTTTGTGGCTCTTAGATGTACGATTCCAACCCACTTTCTTCACATGGCCTTCTCTCTGCGTCTTCACATCAGCTTCCCTGTCTGTCTGTGTGTCCAAACTTCTCCTTTTCATAAGAATACCAGTCAGATTAAGTCCCACCCAAATAACCTCATTTCAACTTGATTTTCTTTGTAAATACCCTATTTCCAAATAAGGTTACATTCTGAAGTGCTGGAGGTTAGGATGCTGACATATCTTTTTTAAGGAATACAATTCAACCCATTACCCTGGCTAAGAAGATTAATCATCCGAGGTGGAATAGATGTTGGGAGGGAACTGCAGTGACCCCTGCAGTCCCTGAATGAATCAATGAATGAGTGAACGAGTGAGCATGGTACGCAGGGCTTCACACGGAACAAGTGATAGCTTTGTGGTGAGCCTTGGAGTATAATTTTAGCCCTGGAACTCACTGATGATATTTGGGCACTTGTGCCTTCTGCTTACGACAGATTGTTGATCACAGTTATGATTTATCTCCGGCTGCGTCTTTGGGCAGGAATGCAACCCCTCGAGGAGAACAAATCCTGCTCCTCTGGGAAATTTTGACGAACCACATTATGACATGGTTTCAAGGAATGTATCGTGGTGGAAAAGTCCAGCCTGCTTATATAGACACTCAGCAAGTAACCGCCAAGCACCCCCTTGTACACAAAAACCATCATCACCAGGGCAACCGCAGGACAGCAGCTGGCTACCTAGCAACACGGCCTCCCTCTCCAGCACCTTGCATTACCCTTCCGCTGCTGGGGCCTTATCTCCCCCTGAGGCAGCTCCGTGGGTGGAACAATGCAGTTTCATTGGGTGAGGGAGAGGGCACCCATGGAGACCCTGCTGTCAAAAGTGACTGAAGTTGCCTTGTTGTTTTAGAATCTGCCTAGGTCTACCCTGTCTCCAAATGTACTACAGACTTATTAGAAGCGAAACTTAAAAATTTGCACCCACCATTGACAGTCCTGAGTAAATACATAATGCCAGATGAGAGATTGCCACATTTTTGAGTAGGCATTGTGTTCTTTTGAAAAGGAGGGAACTGGGTGGGATTGGAGCTTCAGAGTGTCCCTGGGAATGTCCAGAGTTAAAAGTAAAAATCTCCTTATTAGTCTCTTAGAGATTCATCACAGTAAATCCTTTAAAACTTTGCAGTTCTATGCACACAGAGCTAGCAGTCACTCACTTTTTATTGGGATTGTTTTTTCTTGTTAGGACAGGTGGTTTGACTGGTGGACAGGGGAGAGAGGTGGGGCAGAGAAATCCTTTTGCAGCCTGGGGACTTTGAGGAGGACAGCTGCTCAGGAGCTGCTGAGTGGTAAAGAAAAAGGCACAGAAGGGAAGGAGAAGGCATCAGAAACCGCTGTGATTCTGCCCAGCACAGGGACACAGGAAGCCATCTGTCCCACTTGCAGCAACCTTCGCTGGCTGGAAAAGAGCAATTTCTTTGTCCAGTAGCTGTGCCTTCTCTTAGAGGCTCCCGCTGCTAGTTAATGGTGCCACCATCCAGCCTCCCTCCTCCTTTGTTCCTGCTCTACCTCGAATCCTTCTCTTCCTCCCCATTTCCATGATGATACTTGGTTCAGATCCTATACTCTCTTCCTGTCCTCCTCGCTCTGCCTCTTTGATTCTCCACTCTGCCCAGATGGTCTTGCCGAACAGCTCATCCGATCACACCACTCAAGCAGGACGTCTTTCATCTGCCCCTCCGATCCACTCTCCACCGTTCCCTATACTGCTTTTTTGTCTGGGAGTCTGACCCACATGGGCCATGACAATGGCTTCCCTTGGCCTCTGGCTTCTGTTCGGTTTGCCCAATGTGGGGCACCTACAGGAGGCCAGATGGTGGGGAGGGTGAGGTTGGAGTATTTATGCCCTAGCCTCCTCACTCCAACCAAAGGCCACAGCGTCTTCCAAGGTGACCTTCACATGGCTTCAGCAACTGCTCCTTCTGAATCCCTTCCTGCTCAGAGCCCTGATGTCACTTGCTCTGCATAGAGCATTACACCTAGGAGTGTTACTACATGCTGGCCAAACCTTAGTAAATAGTCCCTTCATAAACCTCCTCAAATTACTCTCCTCTGTGTCATCTCTTTCTGCTGTATTCCTGAGTGATTCATCTCTCCTAATCAAAACCCTCAGTGGTTCCCACTGACCTTTAGAATAAAGTCTTAGGCCAAGTGCAGTGGCTCACGCCTGTAATTCCAGCACTCTGGGAGGCCGAGGCAGATGGATCACCTGAGGCCAGGAGTTCAAGATCAGCCTGGCCAACATCTCTACTAAAAATAGAGGTGGTGAAACCCCATCTCTACTAAAAATACAAAAAATTAGCCAGGTGTGGTGGTGGGTACCTGTAATCCCAGCCACTCGGGAGACTAAAGCAGGAGAATTGCTTGAACCTGGGAGGAGGAAGCTGCAGTAAGCTGAGATCATGCCATCGTACTCCAGCCTAGGCAACAAGATCAAAACTCCATCTAAAAAAATGCATACATACATACATACATAAAATATAGTCCCTGTTGATGAATTTGAGATTCAAAGCCCTGCATCATCCAGCCCCAGGTTACCTTTCCAGCTTGATGCTTGCCACTGGCCCTCTCTTACTCCAGAATCGAATCAGAGTGAGTCATTTGCATTTCCTCTCAGACCTTTGCACCTCTGCACACACTGTGCCTTACTTCTGAGCTGCTTTTCTCCTTTTCTTGGCCTCAAGAAAAAGTGACTATCTTTCTTTTTTGTAATGATTTTTTTAAAATTATACTTTAGGTTCTGGGGTACATATGCAGATCATGCAGGACTGTTGCATAGGTACATACATGGCAATGTGGTTTGCCGCCTCCATCCCCCGCTCACCTATATCTGGCATTTCTCCCCATGCTATCTCTCCCCAACCTCCCTACCCACCACTGTCCCTCCCCTAGCCTCCCCCAACAGACCCCAGTGTGTGATGCTCCTCTCCCTGTGTCCATGTGTTCTCATTGTTCAACACCCGCCTATGAGTGAGAACATGCGGTGTTTGATTTTCTGTTCTTGTGCTAGTTTGCTAAGAATGATGGTTTCCAGGTTCATCCATGTCCCTACAAAGGACACGAACTCATCATTTTTTATGCCTGCATAGTATTCCATGGTGTATATGTGCCACATTTTCCTTGTCCAGTCTACATCGATGGGCATTTGGGTTGGTTCTAGGTTCTTTTTTTAGTTTTAATTTTAATTTTAAGTTCCGGGGAACGTGTACCAGACATGCAGGTTTGTTACGTAGGTAAATGTGTGTCATGGCAGTTTGCTGCACCTATCAACCCGTCACCTAGGTATTAAGCACAGCATGCATTAGCTATTTTTCCTAATGTCCTCCCTCCCCCACCCCACTCCCCAACAGGCCCTTGTGTTTTTGTTCCCCTCCCTGTTTCCATGTGTTCTTATTGTTCAACTCCCACTTATGAATGAGAACATGCAAAGTTTAGTTTTCATTCCTGTGGTTAGTTTGCTGAGAATAATGGCTTCCAGCTGCATCCACGTCCCTGCAAAGAACATGATCGCATTCCTTTCTATGGCTGCATAGTATTCCAAGGTGTATGTGTGCTACATTTTCTTTATCCAGTCTATCATTGATGGGCATTTGGGTTGATTCCATGTCTTTGCTATTGTGAATAGTGCTTCAGTGAACTTATGTGTGCATGTGTCTTTGTAATAGAATGACTTATATTCCTTTGGGTGTATTTCCAGTAATGGGATTGCTGGATCAAATGGTATTTCTGGTCTAGATTAGTTCAACCACAATGGTTGAAACAATTTACATTACCAGCAACAGTATAAAAGCCTTCCTATTCCTCCACAGCCTTGCCAGCATCTGTTGTTTCTTGACTTTTTAATAATCACTATTCTGCCTGGCATGAGATGGTATTTCATTGAGGTTTTAGTTTGCATTTCTCTAATGATCAGTGATGTTGAGCTTTTTTTTATATGTTTGTTGGCTGCATGAATATCTTCTTTTGAGAGTATCTGTTCATGTCAATTCCCTTAGAACATAGGCACAGGCAAAAATTTCATGACAAAATTGTTAAAAGCAATTGCAACAAAAGCAAAAACTGACAAATGTGATCTAATTAAACTAAAGAGCTTCTGAAAGCAAAAGAGACTACCATTGGAATGAGCAGGCAACCTACAGAATGGGAGAAAAGTTTTGCAATCTATCCATCTGAAAAAGGTCTAATACCCAGACTCTACAAGTAACTTAAACAAATTTACAAGAAAAAAACAAATAACCCCATTAAAAAGTAAGCAAAGGACCTGAATGCGTCTATCTCTTAAGGCCTCACATAAAAGTGCTAAAGGTCTAGTGCAGTTCCTGGTAAGTGGCAAATTCTCAGTCACTACATACGTGATGAATGAATAAATAAAAATTGTTGAGTGCCTTGTCCTTTTCTTCAGGTCCCATGTCACGTAGGTCCTGTGTCATGCAAAGGCATGTTTATGGATACAGGAATTGATGCTTAATGAAAATGATTTTGTACTAATGTAAACCCCAGGCACTATACAATCTTCTGCCCTTAGTTTTGGGGATGAGTGGCAAAGGGGAAGTGAGGCTTCTAAGCACAAACCAGCACAAGGTTATATAACCTTGATCAAAGCTTGGGAGGGAACAATGGCATCATCCCCATCAGGCTGTCTCTGATGATTCCTGGATGAATCACTGTTGGAAAAAATAAGAGTAGATGTTTTCAAGCAGCAGACATGTAATCAGTGGGAAAATTCTTCCCTTTAGGGCTTTCTCATTCAGTAAATATTCCTCTGCTGTGAGCTTCCCCAAGAGGTGGTGCCCTGGTGAGTTGCTGGGGGCAGTGGGAGGCAGCCCAGGCCCATTGGCAAGATTGCACTTGGAGCCAGGGCAGGGCGGCATGGGGCTAGAGGGCCTGGAATGCTTTGGGTCTATCCGCATTCAGGTGGGATCTCTAACAGAGCAATTCTCCATTTTTCCTTTGCTCTGGGTCTGGCGGCTAAAGAAATAATCTTCTATATATGAAACCAACAAACATGAAAAAATGCTCATCATCACTGGTCACTAGAGAAATGCAAATCAAAACCACATTGAGATACCATCTCACGCCAGTTAGAATGGTGTTCATTAAAAAATCTGGAGACAGCAGATGCTGGAGAGGATGTGGAGAAATAGGAACACTCTTACACAGTTGGTGGGAGTGTAAATTAGTTCAACCATTGTGGAAGACAGTGTGGCAATTTCTCAAGGACCTAGAAATAGAAATTCCATTTGACCCAGCAATCCCATTATGGGTATATACCCAAAGAACTATAAATTGTTCTACTATAAAGACACATGCACACGTATGTTCATTGCCGCCCTGTGTACAATAGCAAAGGCCTGGAACCAACCCAAATGCCCATCAATGATAGACTGGACAAGGAAAATGTGGCACATATATACGATGGAATACTACACAGCCATAAAAAACAACGAGTTCATGTCCTTTTAGGGACTTGGATGAATCTTGAAACCATCATTCTCAGCAAACTGACACAAGAACAGAAAATCAAACACCGCATGTTCTCGCTCATAGGTGGGTGTTGAGAAATGAGAACATGTGGACTCAGGGAGAGGAGCATCACACACTGGGGTCTGTTGGGGGAGGGTAGGGGAGGGACAGCGGGGGGTGGGGAGGGATAACATGGGGAAAAATGCCAGCTATAGTATGCACCTAAAGTAAAATAATGATAATTAAAAAAAGAAAGTAAGAAACTCTGATTAGTGGGTCCTTGTGGAAAGGGAGGCTAAAGAAGAGGATTTAGCTTTTTCTCATTTTATACTTTTCTCTATAAATAACATGCATGAGATCTTTTTTTTTTTTTTTTTTAATGCCAAGGAGTGTGTCTCATCAGTGGGACTTTGGGCCACTTAGTTTTTTACCTTTTGTTTAAATTAAAAAACAAACCTGATAAATGCTATTAAAAATCTTTGCAGTTACTATACTTCTAGGATTTTCTAAGACAGCCCTGAGTTCAAATATTCTGTCCCTTTGGTCTCATGTACTAAAGAAATGTCCCAGAATTTTTAACAGCATTTAGAAAAGAAACTTCCTCCCCTACTTGGAAGTACTGCCAAATCTTAAATCAGACCTCAGGTTCCAATTTCTAGTATAGAAAATATATTCAAAATTTTTCTTTAATAAGAGCATTATTTTTTTTCATCTCTGGGGGTCCTCTCCAAATGCTCAAAATAAGAATAGATTAACATTTTTAGGAATCTGAGGATGTGAACATGCCTTTATAGGGTTGTGTGTGTCTGCCAACCCCTAAGCTTAAGAGGGTAGTTCCCCAGGTACTAGGACCACCGGAGGCACCCACTGTGTCTGGAGATGGGGGTTGCTTTCCGAGTTGTCCCCAGTTATAGATCCTGCCAAAGACAAGCCTGCTGCTGTCCATTCCTGTTCTAGGATCTCACCTTTTCTGTGCATCTCCGTCTTGCCTTTTCTTGGTGACTGCTGGCGCTCCTACAGCAGAGACAAGACGTTCCAAGAACCCAAGTCTGATGATAAAGTTTGAGCATCTAGATCAACCTTCTCTTAAAGGCAGGCCTATTGTAATATTTTGTTACAAGCCCATAAATTCTTCTTTTTTTGTTAAACTATTTATGTTACTTTTTGGTCTTACAAAGATCTGTAAGTGCTATGCTGAAGGCAGTTTTCCAGGTCTCTGGGCCTAGTGAGCATCCTAATATCTCCTTTCCCTGCTGTCCTAGGCTGCCCTGAGGAGCCATCATGCCTCAGGTTCCAGAGCTGGCAGTGCCATCCTGCCAACTGCCCTGCTCAAGCCCCCACCCTGGGTTGTCTCCTCTGACTTCCTGTCTGATGGCTGGGGTCCCACCAGCCTTGGATTAACCTTCACATGACAGCTGCCCACCATGTCTTTAACCAGATGAGTCTGGGGAGCACAGTGACCTGAAGCCGAGGTGGGGGAGTACTGGGCTCAGCTATGGGGTGCTGCAGTAGCACAGTCTGGAACGATGAGGCAGGGACCAGCAGTGGGAAGAGAGAGAAACAAAGGCGCATAGATTAATTTCTCTGGAGAAGTTTTCCCACCTGAAGCATCTCTGCAAGTCCAGCAATTTCGACCCGAGGTCTCCTTCCCTGAGCATGTTTTAGTTGTCTAACAAAGAGAGCAAAGGCGCTACAGCTTGGAAAACTACATGTTGTTATCCGGTAAAGGTGAAGGCACACATACCCTATGGCCTAATTCCACTCTTAGGTATAAGCCCTGGGGAAATACGTGCACATTTGCTTTAGGATATACATACCAAGAACACTTACTGCAGCATTACTCATAATGAACAATCCAAATGTTCATCAATAGTAGCATGGATAAATAAATACGGCATATTTAGCCAGTGGAACATACTATACAGCCATGAAAATTCATTCACTACAGCTACGCAACAACATGGACGAATCTCATAAACACAACTGAGAAAAAAAGCGAGATATGGAGAAACCCCATAAAGTCTATAATGTGATTCTAGTCATGTAAAGCTCAAAACAGGCAAAACTAAACTATTTTCTTTAAGGACGCAGATTCAGGTGGTAAAACTAGAGGAAAAGGAAGGAGACACCACAAAGTCTAGGGGAGGGGGCATGAGTGTGATCAGAGAGGGCCCTGCCAGGGGTTTGGGGGTGCTGACAATGATTCATGTTGTTTTTTTTTTTGAGACAGAGTCTCACTCTGTCACCCAGGCTGGAGTGCAATGGCACGATCTCAGCTCACTGCAATCTCCACCTCCTGGGTTCAAGCGATCCTCCTGCCTCAGCATCCCAAGTAGCTGGGATTACAGACGTGTGTGATGACACCTGGCTAATGTTTTGTATTTTTAGTAGAGATGGGGTTTCACCATATTGGCCAGGCTGGTCTCAAACTCCTGATCTCAGGTGATCTGCCTGCCTCAGCCTCCCAAAGTGCTGGGATTATAGACATGAGCCATTGCACCCAGCCAGTGGTTCATGTCTTGACATGAGTGGTGAGGACATGGGTGTTTGCTTTATAGTTACTTATTGGAATGTATAATTTTCTATGCACTTTCCTGCATGCATGTTCATTTTCATAATCTAAAAAGCGGAAGTGGGAGAGAGCCTTGTTTTAAGAGGAGGCTGGATGACACTGTCACCCTCTGCTTTCTCTCCACTTCCAAATTTACCACTGTGGTCCCAGAAGAGAAGTCCCTGCTTGGTGCTCATGTCCCCACCCTTCTCCTGGAGAGGATCAGTCCTGAGACCTCCAGCACTGTCAGAAGCAAACTCATCCTTGATGGCGCCTGACTCAGCCATCCCTAATGGCATCTTCTGGACGCTTGTGCTCCCAAGGATGTAATTGAGTGTGCTATGCGGGGAGACAGTCTGTTGTGATTTCCTTGGATGGAAACCAAATGGAAATAAAAATAGTTGTGCCAGATTGTTGGCATGCGTCACGGCTCAGGAGTAGCCCCGGGATGCCTGGGCCTGGGCTGGAACCTGGCGTCCACGTTGCTTGCCCGATTTCCTCCACCTCCTCCGCTCAGGCTGCTACGTGTGCCAGCTCTCCGAGTGAGACAGGAAGGTTGCGTTTAGCTCAGGCATCTTTTCATCAAGACTATTTCAGAGGGTTTGGAGGGTTTGTCTCTGAAGCACCCGGCAGACAGCCTGGCATAAAGCAGGTGCCCAATGACCAGTGGATATCAGTTGGTCCCTTGCTGCTCTGACTTGGCAACACTGAGGTTGGGACTGAGGATGTCATTGCTCCTTAAGAAGAGCCTAGAACAAGTTATCTCTGAGGCCCTCAGAAGCTTTGTTCAAGGGACATAAGTCCCCTTGCTTGGGGCTGGGGATCGGTGAGACGGTTTGGGAAAATTTTGCTTTGTGGGATGTAGGCTGCTTGATGACTAGCTGTGCAAACAGAACCTCGGACTTCCCTCCACCTTTCTCTCTTTTGTCCCCAGAAAGTTCAGGGTCAGCAAGCACAGGGTCAGAAACCCTGCACTCAAGCCCTTTGCTAGGGATTTGTGGAGGCTGATCAAAGCACTTAAGGTGGCCAGGGATGCCAGGCAATGTTGGCATCCTGCTGATACGAAAACCCAGCTTGGATCTCCAGAGCCCTCTCCTTAGGTGAAGCAGGTGATTTCCTGGACCAACCATACTTGAAGAGAACCAGATTTGCAAGGAGCTGAGAGCAGCCTAGGCAGGTCACAGGAGGGATGTGGGGCTGACAGGAGGAAGTCAGAAAGAAATCTTGATCACTGACTGCAAATAAAAGCTTCATGTGGTGCGATGAAATCACCCTATATGGCTTGAGAGGAAATTCTCTGCTAGGAGCTGCATGCAAATAGGTCATCAAGTAATGGCAAAAATATGCGGCCAAATGGAGGTGCCTCTGCAGTTTCTGTGTCTCTAAGGACTAAATAAACTCCAGGAAGCACTCAGGACTTGATGCCACAGAGGATGGGGAATAAGAGATGCTCCCTCTGCCCCCACCAGCCCCCTTGGCCAGCCTTCTACCTCCTGCCTCCTGCTTCCTATCTCTCAAAGGGGACCTGCCCTGAGTCTGACCAGCATCCCCGTGTTCCCTGTGGCCAGGATCAGGCAGGGACACAGAGATTGCTTGAGACACTTTCTGGTGACTAATGCAGTATACTTGAACAGGAAACAGACTGGAAAGGACTTAGGAGGAGCTATAAATAGCCCATGTCCTAAAAAAATGAACTTGGGAAGAAATGGAATTAACAAACTGGGAGGAGAACAAGATCACAGGCTTCAAGTAAGACCAAGCCTTCTCTTGGGAAATGAGCTTTTCTCCCAGATGGAACTCCATCTGCCCTTGCAGGATCAGCTCCCGCAAGTGTGCCCTGCTCCACCCTAGGGTTGACCAGCCAGCTCAGCCTAACTGCCAATATGATGCCTGGAATTGTCTGTGGTTCTGGGGACCAAGCCTTGTCAGGGTCATCATGTGAGGGCGTGTATGTGCAGGATGGCGGTGGCTGAAGCTCAGGGTTCAAGGACCATGAACCATGGTGGGAAAGTAGAGAATTGGAGCAGTGATAGGTCAGGAACATCCCTTCTGATGTTCCTCAGTTCTCTCCTGTTCTCTGGGCTTCAGCAATCTGCTGTCATCTGGAATCCAGTGAGGGGAGGGGTGAGTCAGGCAGGAGAACTAGCTCAGGTAGCAGGGCAAGTCAGCAGCCTGGGGTCTGACACCAGCCAAGACACTCAATGGCAGAGTAACGTAGAATAAACACTCCGTTTCACTAAGATGGCTCCCTTTCTATAAGATTGAGAGGTTAGACGAGTTCACTGGATTTGAAATCCTTTTCTTTTTCAAAGCTGCATAACCTTTCTCCAAAGGAAATCACAAGGGAAAAACAGTGCTGCCCTGGTTAAGGTCGGGACTCAGGATTTCTCACGCTTATACTCAACCATTTCCTGAGTGGTAGCCCCGAGAAACTGCCGCGGTGTACCAGGGCGTCACCCAGCACTGCTGAAAGCCACAGGACTGGAGCACTTGGCAAGTTTGGCTGGCCACCCAAACACAACTCCTCACAGTTTCTTTCTTTCCTTTCTCCACAGATGCTGGAAAGCTAAAACAATGAAAAGTAATCCTGAGAAACATTGGCTTAACTAATGATGTCAGTCAAAACAGAGGAGGAACTTGTAATTCACACATGTCCCAGCTAACTTCTTCCTCTTCTTCTTCATCTTCTTTTTTTTTTAGACAGCATCTCCCTGCCACTAAGGCTGGAGTGCAGCAGCATGATCATGGCTCACTGCAGCCTCAAACTCCTGGGCTCAAGCAATCCTCCTGCCTTAGCCTCCCAAGTAGCTGGGATGACAGAGGCATGCCACCACACATGGCTCCTAGCAAATTTCTTAATATCCTCATGAGTTATTGGGATAGACTGATTGCAGAAGCAGCCACAATCCTCCATCCCTCCCAGTCCACGCCCTCTGCATCCTCAATCCACACTCTCTGCAATGTGACTGTGTAGCTCCTCCCACCAAGAGACAGAATCCATTTCCCCACCCTTTGAATATGGGCCGGCCCTGAAATTGCTTTAAACAATGTTTATTTAAAGTGACAGTGTGCCAGCTCCACGCTTAGGTCTTAAGAAGCCTTGTGTCTTCCACTCTCTCTCTTAAACCCCTGCTGCTGCCATGAGAACAAGCTGTGTCTAGCTAATGGGGAATGAAAGATCACACACAGCAGAGCTGAACTGTCCCAGCAGAGGCCACCCCAGGCCAGCCAGCCTCCAGCCAACCTGCCAGCAGACCCGAGATGCATAAGCAACCAGACTCACGAGAAATAATACACGTTGTTTTAAGGCATGTGTTTTCGGGTAGTCTATTTCTGTTCTAATATTTATTGTCAAGTAACACTCCACCCTAAAACCTTAGTGACTTAAAACAATGTGTTATATACTCATGTATTACCATCTCCCAAGGTTCTGTGCATTAACTAGTCTCAGAGGGGCAATTTCCACCTGGGATCTTTCAGATGATTAGTCAGATGTTGGCTGTGGCTGCAGGCATCTGAAAGGTTCAGCTCGACTGGGTGCCTGGGATGGCTCACCCAGGTGGCTGGCACAGGATACCAGCTGTCGTGCTGGACTCAGCTGGGCTGTTGACCGTACATGGCGTCTGCATGGGGGATGGGCTTCTCCTATCATGGCGCTGGGTTCCACGAGGCAGGGAGAGGATGCTGCTAGGCCAGGTATGGGTATGGCAGCACTGGCATGGCATCACTTCCTTTCTATTCTATCGGACAAGACAATCATCAACCATTGGAAACATAGATATCACATCTTGATAGGAAAACAGCAAGGTCACATTCCAAAAGAGAATATAGGATGGGAGATATTGTTGGGGCCATCTTTGGGAAATACCATCTGCCACAGTTGCATGGCATTATTGAAGCAATGAATAACCCAGACAGACATCTTTATTTTCCAGGGTTCCCTCTTCCTCGCGGCACTGCTTTCCATCCAGCCTCTCTGCCTCCGCAGTCCATCACACAGGGAATGGCAAACACTGAGCAGTAGGAGAGAAAGGCCTGTAGGGTCCTGCTGAGCTTTGTTGCCCATTCTGGGCTCAGCAGGAAAGAATTCATGACTGACCAGTTATCACTGCCTCAAGGGCCACGAGAAGAGGGGAAGGCCCTGGTATGAATGAGCTTGCACCCTTCACCTCGCTCTGTCTTGGTTTTCTCTTTTGCATTTTTCTGAGGATTCTTCAGTATGGGTATGAGGAAATGCAGTTGCCTAATTTCATCAGTGAGAGGATCCAGGCAATGCAAGCCAAGTGCTTTGCCAGTACTAGGTGCTGTGGAGGAAAAAAATAAATTAGTCACAGGTTCAAATTGAGATTCTCACCTTATTACTCACACAATGATACTAAAGGTGTCCATTTCTGCTCTCCCCACCCAGGCCTATACACAGGAGCTAGAGATTTTCAACTGTCCTATTTAGCTTCACTCAGACCCAGGAGCTGCTGAAATTAGACCTGGCATGGTGGTGAGAACCCCAACTGGGCAGTGGGAAAGAAAGGGTTAAGATGTGTGTTCAGGCCGGGCTTGGTGGCTCATGCCTGTAATCCCAGCACTTTAGGAGGCTGAGGTGGGCGGATCACGAGGTCAGGAGATAGAGACCACCCCATGGTGGCATGCACCTGTAGTCCCAGCTACTTGGAGGCTGAGGCAGGAGAATCGTTTGACCCTAGGAGGGGGAGGTTGCAGTGAGCCGAGATCATGCCACTGCACTCCAGCCTGGGCGACAGAGAGACTCTGGCTCAAAGAAAAAAAAAGATGTGTGTTCGTCGCATGTTCTCACTCATAAGTGGGAGCCAAACAATGGGAACATATGGACATGGAGAGGGAAACAACACACACTGGGGCCTGTGGCAGGGGCCCTGGGAGGGAGAGCATCAGGTCAAATAGCTAATGTATGCTGGGCTTAATACCTAGGTGATGGGTTGAGAGGTGCAGCTAACCACCATGGCACATGTTTACCTATGTAACAAACAACACACAAAAACAGATAAACAAAAAAAGACACATTCTGCACATGTATCCCTGAACTTAAAGTAAAACTAAAAAAATTTAAAGATAATTAAAAAAAAAGATCTGTGTTTATGACCCACGTTCCTGAGGAGGCTCCCCGTCTCTGGCCTTCACCTCTGTTCTCATCTCCAGCCTTTCGCCAGCCTAGTCTGGGTAACTGAGCTTCTGCCCCAGGTTTTTCAGCAAGCAAGATGTCCCCTCAACCCCATTTAGCTGGGAGTCTATGGTATTGCCAACTTCCCCTATCATTTTTCCTTTTAGACCACTCCCTGTTCCTGAATCCAAAACCACTTCCTGCTTCAAAGAGGATGTTCCTTCAGAAGCTAGATGCTGTTACCCACTGAAGACAAGTATCTTTGGCAAATGCCAGAGACTCTTCCTGTAAGAGCTCTGCCCACCTGCCTGAGAGCCCCTGCCAGGTTCACCCCCGTGAGGGCCCCAGGCCCCAGCTGCTCCTGTCCCATCAGGTCTCATAGCTGAGCCCAGAGGGTTATAACAGGAAGAAGGCAGATACCTCCCATACTGACTAGGTTTTTGGCTTGCTTTGGCACCAACATCCTGTCTGCCCTGTTTCCTACTGAGGGGCAAACTGGACTGGTTTTTAATTAAGCCCATTCCCCAGAGAGCTTGGGGGAGTGATAGCCTCATAGAATTCCTTCAGTAGCTATCAGAAGAAGCCCCCATGGAGGTGGAGGTTGCAGTGAGCCAAGATTGCGCCACTGCATTCCAGCCTGGGCAACAGAGTAAGACTCTGTCTTAAAAAAAAAAAAAAAAAAGCAGCCCCAGAGGGGCTGGGAACAGGAGAGAGGGAGGGGGAAAGTGAAGTCACAGGTCTAGAGTGGTTCCTTCCTGGCTGAGCTAATGCCCTAGCAATGTACTTTCTGTAATGGGCAGCTCACCTGAGCATCTGAGCCCACAGGAGTGCCAGTCCCTCCCTGCAGTGCCTCCCCTGAAGGGCCCACAGCCACGCCCTGAGTGCATACACCTTTCTTCCTATCTGTCCACTGATACATGGGGATGACCTTTGAACGATGTCCAGCAAATCAAGCAAAATAAAGGGAATCATGTTCACTGTAATGCATCTGCTTGGTAGAACATCTGAACAGAGAAAACATTCCCCAGAGCTCCACCCGTAGAGATAGTTTCTTTCTTTTTTTTTCACCCAGGTTGGAGTGCAGTGACTCAATCTTGGCTCACTACAATGTCTGCCTCCCAGGCTCAAGGAATTCTCCCACTTCAGCCTCTCAAGGAGCTGGGACAACAGGCGCATGCCACCAAGCCTGGCTGATTTTTTTTTTTTTTTTTGGGTAGACATGAGGTTTCACCATATTGCCCAGGCTGGTCTCAAACTCCTGCGCTCAGGTGATCCATCCACCTGGGCCTTCCAAAGTGATGGGATTACAGACATGAGCCACCACATCTGGCCTTCTAGAGATAGTTTCTATATTGTAGAAATGTTTTTATTTTTATTTATGTTTAACCAAATTACACTCTTCAATTCATCTTTCTGGTTCTTCCTTTGGTCTTTAGCTGAGTCCCTCTCCAAAACTAGAGGCCATAGGATTGCTGCAGCTTTTCTGTCCCCATAATAAAGGGTAGTGCTCCCTCAGTGACTGGTTTCAGGATTCTCCGCTGTACAAATTAGGCCTCCGAGAACCATGCCCCCTTCAGAGAGGACTCCTAACCTTCCTCCTCCTCCTCCTCCTCCTCTTCTTACTCCAAGGGAAATGCAAGATCAGTCTGGAATGGGCTTCTAGACTCACAGGCCATCCCCCAGGACACACTTCGGGAGAGGGAAGAGGAGGGCAGGCCTGGAGCCTCACCACCAGCAGCTTCCCTCACTCCCTCCTCTCTCCCTTTCCCTCTTTTTCAACTTCATCCTTTCCCTCTCTTCCTTCCATTGTCTCTCCCTGCCACTCTGTCTCCTCTTCCTCTCCTTCCCTTTCTCCCTTCCCTCCTCCCTTTCATAGCAGGCAGCAATGAGCAGGTGGCTCTGAACTTGGATTCCACAGTCACGGGTGGGTAGGTCTTGGCTCACAATCCTGTCATTGACTAGCTACGAAGCCCCACTTGGAGGAGTCACTTTAGCTCCCCGAGCCTTTGTTTCTCACCTGCAAAATGGAGATTTTACCTACCACCGTGGTGCAGACAAAGTAGGCCAAAGTATCCTTTAACCCAGGGCTTGACACATGACACTCATGGAACGTTGCCGAACTGTAATCTGCATCAGGATGTGGTAAGCGCCTACTGGGTGCTGGGACAAAAGGTACAGAAGGGAGCAAGGCAGAGATCCCTAGACAGACCTCTGTTGTGATCTTCGTAATACATGGTAATTATTTGTTTCCAAAAGAGGTGGAAGGAGACATAACTAGCTTCTGCTGTAAAGGCCTTCTGCACATTGAAAAACACAGAATAGCCTGGTGGCCGGAATGAAAAGTCAACATCAGATCCCCCAGCAAAATATTTCTCCATTCAGTCTTTGCAGCTCATTGGTTTGCTTGAAATCAGTTGTTTCTTCCCGGGGAAGCAGTCTTTAAAATGGTGAGGGGAGTATATGTCTGATGTGCCTGCAATTGGGTCTGTGGAACAGGGTGGGCTCTGGGCCCCGTGCAGGCCCACGAAGTCCCCTCAGAGCCACCAGCATAAGGTTGTCACAGGGTCCCAGCAAATGTCTGTCTGCTTGGTGAGATTTAAGCTGGGTGCATAGAGGTTTCACTTGGTGTGCCTGACTCATTTAGGGGGCTGCCTGAAGTGCCATGTGAGAGAGGAAGCTGAGGCCTTTGGGTCTGGAGGAAGAGAGCACTAGGGTGGACTAGCAGTATCTGTCACAAGTGGAACTTGGAGGCAATGGAAATCGTGCATTTGCCATCTCTGGGTTGGCCACACATTGGCGGTTGGTTCCTGCTGGCTGGGCTCTGCTCACACAAAGTGAGAGTCTCTCAGAGGCTCTTTGCTCTGCTGCTGGGTGGGGACACCTTGGGAATGATGCCCTGGGGAGCACTGCCACATCCCACACAAAAGGTCTTGATAGCTGGAGAGCCTTACCAGGTGCCATAAAAATGAGGATTTCTCTCAAAGTAATATATGCATTTAATGAAATGCCTGCTTCAATAAGGAATTTCACAAACCTTTACAAGCTAATTCTAAAATTCACATGGAAGAGAGAGGCCAAAGAATAGCTTAAATAACTTTGAACAAGGAGGACAGACTTAGCCTGCCAGCTATTAAAATCCATTATAGGCTGTGTGCAGTGGCTCATGCCTGTAATCTCAGCACTTTGGGAGGCTGAGGCAGGAGGATCACCTGAGGTCAGGAGTTCGAAACCGGCCTGACCAATATGATAAAACCCTGTCTCTACTAAAAATACAAAAATTCACCAAGTGTGGTGGCATGCACTTGTAATACCAGCTATTCAGGAGGCTGAGACAGGAGAATCGCTTGAACCCGAGAGGCAGAGGTTGCAGGGAGCCGATATCATGCCGTTGCACTCCAGTCTGGTCAATAAGAGCAAAACTCTGTCCCGCCGCCCAACCCCAAAATCCATTATAAAGGCACTAATGTTAAAGAATCACCACACAAATAGACAAATAGACAATGGAGTAGAAGACAGGGAACAAGAAATAGCCCACATGTATCTGGATAACGTTGACAGGAAAAACAAATTGTAATTTCACACATAGGAGTCTTCATGAAGGTAAAGTGTTTAAAAACATTTTTAAAATTATAAAATAGTGTTTAGAAATATATGCCTTTGTAGTAAATGCATAAAAACATGTATTAGAGTGATAAACACCAAATTCCAGAGAAAGGGAATGGATCTCTGTGAGGCACAGAGTACGTATTAACTATGTTTATGTCTTTAAAAGAAGACAGTATTTGAAACAAATAGGGCAAAAGGAGAAGATTCGTGAAAGTTGGATGGTGGGCGCATGAGCATTTGCAGTGTCATACTTTGTTTCCTTATGTTTGAAATATTAGGATGGCCGGGCACAGTGGCTCATGCCTGTAATCCCAGCACTTTGGGAGGCCAAGGTGGGCGGATCACCTGAAGTCAGGAATTCAAGACCAGCCTGGCCAGCATGGTGAAACCCCACCTCTACTAAAAATATAAAAAACAGCTGGGCATGGTGGCGGGTGCCTATAATCACAGCTACTCAGGAAGCTGAGGCAGAAGAATCGCTTGAACCCAGAGGTGGAGGTTGCAGTGGGCAGAGATTGTGCCCTTGCACTCCAGCCTGGGCAACAGGGGCAGTCTCCATCTAAAAAAAAAAAAAAAAGAAAAGAAATATATTAGGATGGTCGGGCACAGTGGCTCACACCTGTAATCCTAGCACTTTGGGAGGCTGGGAGGATCACCTGAGGTCAGGAGTTCAAGATTAGCCTGGGTAACATAGTAAGACTTTGTCTCCAAAAAAATAAAAAAAGAAAAGAAAGAAAATGAAATACTCAGGTAAAAAAATTCCCCTTGTCTCCAGGATTCCCCGAAAAGCCTGGTTATGGCTTGGGAAGGCAAAGGGCAGGGTGTTTTTGTGTATTTCTCACATATGACACTCAATGACTTCACAATCATTAATTCATCACCCACTAAGGATCATGCAGTGAGGTAACAAGACTAATGAAGGTCCCGCCCTCCCTAGTACAGGAGGCAGGTAAACAATCAATTGTGACAGATGCTCCAACGGGGATGTGCTTACAAAGGCTAGGGACAGCGCAGGAGGAAGGAGCAATCCATTCTGCCGAGAGTGTGAGTACCCAGACGGCATGACAATGGGCCTTGAAGGATGAGGAGTTTGCCGGACACAGAGATTGAGGAGGGCAGCACGTGAGTAAAGAAAACAAAGAAAGCAACTCTCTGTCATGTTGTGGGCTGGAGGGCAGCATTTGCACTGGACAAGCGCTTCAGGAAGATACTTCTGGCAGGTAGTGGGCGAGAAAATGAGTGAAGTCAGAGAGGTGGACTAGGAATCCACTGAAAGTGGATTTAAATGAAAGGTGATGAAAAACTCAGCTACAACAGAGTAACTTTGGTTATAATTTCCCTGCAAAACTGCAAATTCTCTGAGGGAGGGACAAGCACTGAATCAGGTTTTGTTTTATCTCCCCAGAGCACCTACATCGTTCCCTGTTTATGATAGGAGCTCAAACAAATACATGTTGGTGGAAGGGAGGGAGGAAGGAAGCAGACAGGCCCACAGGCCCATGCCCTTCTTTTACAGATAAGGAAACAGAGCTGGGGCAGAGGGCGGGTGGAGGAGTGTTCAAGGACATCCTTGACTGGAAACTTACTATCTAAAACAGTAAGGAGCCCTCTAACCATTCTGCTGACAAATTTATGAGCACATGGCTTTGAATAACAAACACTCTGCAGGTAAAGTTCCATTACAACGAATCTTGTTATATAGTTGGGTCTTTCATAGAGAAGAGCTTTCCTTCCTCCTCAGGCAGAAAGACTTCCTTTAAAATAGATTGAAATGCTCTGTGATGAATAATATCAAACAGTAAGCCCTTCACCTGGCCTGGGTCCAAAGACCAGGCTCTGTTCAGGTGGCTCTGAAAGCACCTGATTGCGTGCTGTGGGCATTGTGGGCAGGGCAAGTCCAGCAGAACTTTACAGGTCTTTTGTTTTGCCACCAAGCAGTAATTGGTTCGCCACCCCAGTGTAATAAACTTCCAGCCACCTGAATGAAATTCACCTAATTTAACCAACTGCAAGAGAAGCAAAACAACTCCCAGAGCACTGGGTGTTGAATCTGCTTCTCTCCACGCTTCAGTTTCCTCCTTTCACCTGGCTCTTCTTTTTAGCTTCTAAACATGCTCAAGGCTTGCAACCAAAAAGTGAAAGCACTGTGGCGGGGCGTGGTGGCTTACGTGGCTCACATCTGTAATCCCAGCAATTTGGGAGGCTGAGGCAGGTGGATCGCCTGAGGTCAGGAGTTTGAGACCAGCCTGGCCAACATGGTGAAACCCCATCTCTACTAAAAATACAAAAATTAGTTGGGCATGGTGGGAGGCACCTGTAATCCCAGCTACTCAGGAGGCTGAGGCAGGAGAATTGCTTGAACCCAGGAGGCGGAGGTTGCAGTGAGCTGAGATCGCGCCATTGCACTCCAGCCCGGACGACAGAGCAAGACTCCATCTCAAAAAAAAAGAAAAAGAAAAGAAAAGAAAAAAACCACTGCAAGCTACTCTTTATTCTGCTTCTTCCCACACTGGGTGGCCCTTTCCAGTAATAAGCGATTCTGCAAGGAGCCATCTATACTCAGTTTCTTACCATCTGATTGTTTGCTGTGTAGCAATGTAGTATGTAAAAATTTTACATGAACATCACTGTGATGTAAGGGCTATTGTTATTCACATTTTATGGATGAGGACAAGGAGGCCCTGAACAGCAGGGGACTTGCCCTGGATCACCAGGATTTGGGCAAAGGTATGCTCTTACACCTTTTTCTCCCGCCTTAAACCTTGTGCTCATTACAAGTTGCCTTGAATGAAAAAATACACAAGAACGTTGCATGGGCCTATCTCACGTATCGATTCATTAATTTCTTCATTATTTAACACTTACTGGGGGCCTACCACGTACAAGACAAAGAAGGGAGAGACATCAGTCTGCCATTGAGATGCTCGGAGTCCAGAAGGGGAGGCAGGCCTGCAGCATAGCGTGAGAAGAGCTGTGGTAAATCGGCGGGCAGGGGCCAGGGAAGCCCAAAGGAAGCTGCTCACTTTGCTCATAGCGGTGGTTCCCAAATTTCACCATGCATTAGAATCACCTGAGATCTTTAAAAACTACCAATTCCTGGTTCCTACCCCAAGACATTATGACTTAATTGACAGGGGGTGGGGTTTAAAAGCTCTCCAGGTGATTCTAATGTTCAACAAAATTTGGGAAACACTGGCTTCAGGGGTAATGAGTGGGGAGTTTGGTTTGGAACAACACAAATCCCAGCTCAAACTATCTTGAGAATAGAAAATGAAGTGGGTAAGGAGGTGTTGTGCCAAACCCCTATCAACTCCCATAGAGATGGCACCAGCTTCAAGAGGCTGAAGAAGAGACCCAGAGCCAGCAAATGAGACACAGGGTTTGACTGGGGGCTCTCAAACAGGGGACAGGGTCCAGTGGTGGCAGACTGGGCAGAAGAACCACACTGCTTGCAAAAGTGTGCAGTTGACATAGAATTGTCACTTAACACCCTCCCCCTAACAACCTCCACCTGACAAACTTCATTTAACCCCACCAAAAGGGCCTGGATCCCGTGTATGGAATTGTGGCCGGGCTGGGGGCGCTCAGATGTTCCTCATAGACAAGGAATGAGTCTCCGAGTTGGCCATTCTGGGATTCCTTATCTTGGAACACTAAACACACATTCAGGTGCACCTGTCATACAGGGTCATTCTTAGGGTATGCTTAAGTTATCACTGTCAGGTATGTCTACCATGCACCGATGCATCTACCATAAAGGGAGGAGCTGTGTGTTGGCTTACATTACATTTTTAAAAGGTGATCAAAGGCTATATAGCTCTGGATAGGGTTTGATCCAGGTCTCAAAAGATGTCACCGGGATGTTTTCCTTTTTCCCTAGTGGTGGTTCCATTCTAATTCTCCCCTTAGTTGCAAGATGCAGCAGTTTCAATCTCTGTTCCTGTTTCCTTCACATCCTGTGCAAAGAAGAGGTCCGAGATTCTTATAAGTGAAAAACCCAGGAATGCATTTCATTGGCTCTGGTTTGGGCCTGTGCCAATGACTGGGTCCACAGACGCAGAGACTTAATCTAGTCATGTGTCCCACCTCTGGGGTGAGAAATTGGAGGCAGCCTCACCTAGAAGTCCGTAGTAGAGAGTGGAGGATTTGTAGCGGATCCTACACATCCTGGGAGATGAGGGTGAAGAGGTTGTCAGGGCTAGACAGAGGAGATTCGCTGTATTTTCTAGGAGGTAGAGATATTTAAATAGGAGGAAGACAAGATGACTTTGTATCTTAAGATACCACTCCACCAGTTATAGAAAGGACATAAGTAACTTTTTTCTTTTTTTTTAGACACAGTCTTGCTCTGTCAGGCAGGCTGGAGTGCAGTGCAGGATCTCAGCTCACTGCAACCTCCACCTCGCAGTTTCTATTTTTAGTAGAGATGGGATCTTGCTATGTTGACCAGGCTGATCTTGAACTCCTGGGCTGAAGCCATCCTCCCACCTTGGCCCCAAAGTGCTGGGATTACAGGTGTGAGCCATTGCACCTGGTGGGGAATTTTTTAAAAAGGTAATTCTAGGCTGGGTACAGTGGCTCACACCTGAAATCCCAGTGCTTTGCAGGCCAAGGCAAGAGAACAGGAGACAGGTAAATGGCCATACTGTGACAAATGCTAAAATGGAGGTTTTCTGAAAAAGGCTAGGAATAGCACAGTTGGAAGGAGCAATCTGAGTGGGACTTGAGCCCAGGAGTTCGAGATCCTATGTGTTAAAAGAGAGTGGAGGGCAGGGGGAAGAGAGAGAAATTAGTTGTGTGTGGTGGTTCATGCCTGTAGTCTTAGCTACTCAGGAGGCTGCGGTGGGAGGATCACTTGAGCCCGGGAGTTGGAAGCTGCATTGAGCTATGATCACACCACTGCACTCTAGCCTGGGTGACAGAATTCGACTCAGTCTCTTTTTAAAAAGGTAATTGTAGTTGTTCAGAGAAGAGATATTGAGTACCTAAACTAAGACAGCAACAATAGGGATGAAAAGGATGGAGAGAATTCAAGAGATGTTTCTAAACTATAATTTAAAGGATTTGTTAACCAATTGGAACGTAAGATTTAGACAAAGAGAGAAACCCCAGAACCACAGGAGAACCACTAAGAATTCTAGTTTGGGAAGTGGGGCGAATGGTGATACCGTCAGTGAGATTAGGAATATAGATCATTGGCCGGGCGCGGTGGCTCACGCCTGTAATCCCAGCACTTTGGGAGGCCAAGGCGGGCAGATCACGAGGTCAAGAGATTGAGACCATCCTGGCTAACATGGTGAAACCCCGTCTCTACTTATAAAAATTAGCTGGGTGTGGTGGCGTGCGTCTGTAAGTCCCAGCGACTCAGGAGGCTGAGGCAGGAAAATCGCTTGAACCCGGGAGGCAGAGGTTTCGGTGAGCCAAGATCGTGCCATTGCACTCCAGCCTGGCGACAGAGTGAGATTCCATCTCAAAAAGGAATATAGATCATTAAGAGGGTTTTGGACAATTTACTTTGGACATGTTGACTTTGAGATGTGTTGAAGGCATCCAGGAAGCAACGTCCAAGGGCAAATGAACATGAATCTGGAATTTGAGAGAAAGCTGGAATTCCAGTGCCCATATGATAGCTGAAACAGAAATTAGCTGGGCGTGGTAGTGGGAGCCTGTAATCTCAGCTACTCAGGAGGCTAAGGCAGGAGAATTGCTGAAACCCGGGAGGCGGAGGTTACAGTGAGCCGAGATAGCACCACTGCACTCCAGCCTGGGTGACACAGCAGCAGAGACTCTGTCTCAAAAAAAAAAAAAAAAAAGAAGTTGGATGGTAAGAGGGCAGTGGCTCAAGTAGATGTGTCAAATCTTTTTTCATTATTTTTGTGATTTATTTCCTTTTCTTACTTTGGTTTGATGAGAGAAGTTTGACTACAATGAATGCTGCAGGAAAAACTAAAGGAGAGAGAAACGCTGAAGATAAAAGATAGCGGTTTTTCCATAGACAGCAGATTAGCAGTTGCTGGGGCCCAGGAGGAAGGGGGAGTGGAGTGACTGTTTAATGGGCGTGGGTTTCCTTTTGGGGTGATAAAAATGTTCTGAAACTATGTGTGAAGCAGCTCCCATATAAGAAAGAAAAATGTTCTGGAACCAGATAGTGGTGGTTGTACAATTTACTTTGAATTTTATTTAATTTTTTTTGAGACAGGGTCTTGCTGTGTTACCCAGGCTGGAGTGCAGTGGCATAACCTCAGCTCACTGCAACCTCTGCCTCCCAGGTTCAAGAGAGTCTCATGCCTCAGCCTCCTGAGGAGCTGGGATTACAGGTGTGTGCCACCACACCTGGGTAATTTTTGTGTTTTTAGTAGAGACAGTTTCACTATATTGGCCAGGCTGGTCTCGAACTCCTGGCCTCAAATAATCTGCCCACCTCAGCCTCCCAAAGTGCTGGGATTCCAGAGTGAGCCACCGCACCTGGCCAACTTTATGACAACTTTATAACAACTTCACTACCCCTATTTGATGAAAGAGAAAGCTGAGGATCAGAGAGACTAATTTATTAAAGGTGATACAGCTAGATTTGAGATTCCACCCCAGGCTGGTTTAACTACAAGCCCAAACCCTTAACCCTCTCATCTGGCCTCTGCAGCTACAAGATTTCATTGAGTGCATATGCTGATAATGTGAACTGATCATATTCTCCAGGTGTAATGGCCCCAGTCCCTGGATAATGAGGATATCCTTTCTTAAAATTATTCTTTTTGATTGATCTTTTTAATTGGGCACAGCTTTGATTATAAAAAAAAGATAAAGCTTATTTTTAATACAAAGAAGAAAAGATGTTAGAGGGAGGGTGCTTCTCTGAAGGAGATGTCATAGTCATGTAAGCAACCGCTAGAGAGGATGTGAAACTTCGCAGGGATGTGGGTGAGTCTATTTGCAAAATGTGGGAGGAGCATGAACTGGGGCAATAAGGAAAACTTTTCAAGATGATGACCTGTAGCACAGTCTTCTCACTGGGTGGAAAGGAACAGGGGGAGCCTTTTAGAAGGGGCGCATCAAGCCTGAAGCCGAGCCCAGCAGGGGTGGGGGAGGAATGGCCAGGTAGGCTGGATCCATAGGGTGATGTTTCATGCCATCTCTTTCCTGGTCCTCCCCCTCCCCCTCTTCCAGTTCCCATTTCTCCTCCTCTGCCCAGAGTGAACCATGCAACATAAGTTTGCTTTGCTCTCTGCTGTCCACAGAGCGGCTATAGCCTTGTTTTAAGATGCTTCCCTGGGTCCTTAGGGAAATAGAAAACCTCGAGGGCTGGCCGTTCAGGCATTCTTAGAAGGCCGCTGTGGCTCGTGCCTTCCCACTTTGTTCTGGGATCCTGTGACTCTCGGGCACAGACCCAGCACAGCCTTCACTCAATGGCTTCTTTGATTTTCTCCCAGTTGGACTGTCAGAGACTGTTGGCCAGTGGGAAGAATGCTGAGTAGTAAACTGTGCAGAGAAACAACTATTGCATTTCTGCCAGAAGTCAAATTTGTTTTCAGCCTTGCCTTACACAGAAGTATCAGACCCCTGCATTTGTGATATCGCCCAAACCGGTTTGCCCAATCTGCCATTTACCTGATGGGCAATTCCTTTCCTTTCATCACCGTTTTACCATCTTTTGGGAGGGGGTGGCCTACTTTTTTTTTTTTTTTTTTTTTTTTGCCATTTCTTTGGCAATGTCTTTGGATATATCTAAAAGTTTTTCCTATTTCTAATAAGTATACATCACATTTGTAGTAGTTTTGCTGCTAATGAGATATGTGCTTCTGATAAGTTTCAGAGTGACTAAGTGATAAGAGCTGAGGCTTAGGAGATGGAGAGACCAGGGTTTGAATCCTAGTTCTGCCCGTTATTAGGACTTAACCACCCTGGTCTTTGGTTTCCCCAAGTGTAGAATGGAGTTAAAAATCTCAGCCTGTTATGTGGATGTTGTGAAGATAAATAAGGTAATATATGGGCCCATTGTAGGCTCTCAAAAAATGGCAGTTTTTATGCATCAGTTAAGGTTTGATCAGGGAAGCAAGATTGTTAAAACGTAGAAGAAGTAATTACTATAGGGATTAGAGTTCACATAATTGTGGGAGCTGCAAAGAGATCTGCAGAAAGCTGTTGCCTGTGTTTACTAGTGGGCCTAAATTGCTGTAGATCCACAGGGTCATCGGGTGAGAAGAAAGCCCGATGTGAAGAGGGGCAAATCAAGAGCCAGCGGAAACTTGGACAAATGGATCCCTTGAGGAGAAGGTGGAACTCGTGTCTGTTTCTCACCACTTCTAACTTGGATGATGTGGTGACCCTTAGAAGAAGATGGCACCTTTCACCAAATAAGTGAAACTGCACCTGGCCCTAGATGCAGCAAAGCTGGAGGAGGAGAATCTGCAGGAGCTGGAAGCCTGGCAACTGCCCGGTGCCGGCAACACACCTGAGCAGCAGTGTTGCCTGGTGCCCTGTGCTGACCTGACACAAAGTTTGCTTCTTACGGCCAGGCGCAGTGGCTCACGCCTGTAATCCCAGCACTTTGGGAGGCCGAGGCGGGCAGATCACCTGAGGTCAGGAGTTCAAGACCAGCCTGACCAACATGGTGAAACCCTGTCTCTACTAAAACTACAAAAGCCAGATGTGGTGGCGCACACCTATAATCCCAGCTATTCAGGAGGCTGAGGAAGGAGAATTTGCTTGAACCTGGGAGGCAGAGGTTGCAGTGAGCCAAGATCACGCCACTGCACTCCAGCCTGGGCAACAGAGTAAGACTCTGCTCAAAAAAAAAAAAAAAATAAAAATATTGCTTCCTAATCTCATGCAAATATCCCTGATGGCCAGTCCTAATTCAGAACCACCCAGGAAAGGCAATTCTGGAAAACAGGTCTAGTTTAGCAAGTTGCACTGCACTTAAAAATAAGAGGGAAGGCCACTAACATTAATTGAGAGCCTTTACATATGACATCTTATTTGATCTATGCTCTGATCTTACAAAGTCAGGGTCATTATCTCCATCTACTGGCTTGCTCCAAGTCACACCATTAGGGAGCACATAGGTTGGAACCCAGGTTGTTGGAGCCTGGACTCTTTTCACTGGAGTTTGACCAGTGAAGCTGGTTTGAGCTTTTCTATTTGGGGACTCGGTTCCATCACAGTAATGCTTGGAATGCCCCTGCAGATCTCACTCACCTGAAAAGGAGGAGAACACCCCTTCTCAACTAATCAGAGCCAGTGCTGCCCTGGGTGGTCTCTTGCCACCTAAGCTGTTCCTAGGAGAAAGCTTTTAAGAGAAAAGTAGTTAGGCAGGAATTTAATTTTCATTTGAAAGTGTTAATCCACTACAAAATGTACTGCACTTAGAGAGCAGCTTAATGGGAGGGAGAATGTGTGAAAGTAGGGGTCGGGAGGGGATAATAGGGAAGGAGGTCAGATGATGTAACTTTCCCAGAGGTAAAAGGTATAAATTCCTCTGAAATTTCATATGGGCCCATGTCTATGCCTATGGCTTTACCAAAAGCCAATGCAGGCTCAGGCTCATTGGAGAAATCGTGGCTGGGTGGTACAAGCACCTGTCTAGTCTATTTTTTGTTTGTTTTTAAATAGTTTCCTTTTATTCCTTCGACAAACATTTCCTGACACCTCCCACCTGCTGGGTGCTGTTTAAGCAATGTGCGCTGAGGTTACGGTGTTGCATACCACGTGGAGGAGCCTCTCCTCAAGGGTTTTAAAGTCCAGGGCGCAGATGACTTGTTCCTGTCTTCACGTGGGTTTCTGCAAAAGCCGACCCTGGGATGAGTCTGAATGTCAGCAGCTTATTGGGAAGTAACCCCTGGAAGCACCGTAAGGGACTGGGGAAGTGTGATGGAGAAGTGACAAGGAGGAAGCCAATGTGGGCTACTGCTGTGGACACCTGGGGCCCAGTCCTGCTGGGGCTCTCTGAGACAGAGCTAGAGTGAACCCACCTCCAAGATATTCCCCGCCGGAGGGGTGAGAAATTGGGGATATATATCTACAACCCTTGCCCACGCTGTGCTGAAGGTTGTTCCTCGTGGTGTTAAATCACCAATATTTCTGGTTGCTGCTGAGGCTACGAGAGAACCCTCAGGTGGAGTCTGAGATGTTCGCATTAGAAAGCCACTGGCAAATATGGAAACTAACTGCCTGTGCTAGATCTACCTGACATGTATCCATGGGTCCCTTCTCCTTTCCTAATTGCTCTCAGCATTCACTCGGGTGTCCTCCCTCTCCCATGCAGCCCATGGGTCTCAGGGAAGCTGAGCCCACCCCAGCTCTAGGAGGGGGCCTTGACTGGCACGGGCAATCAGCACATTCCATTCCTCTGGCTATGGCACCAGTTCAAGTGGGCATGTGACCCACTCCAATCCAAGGAAGCTCAGGACCATGCTTGGAATGCTGGGCCAGAAATGTGCTCTTTTGGTTAAGGAAATGTGTGGCAGAGAGAGTGTGGCACTTGCTACCATGAGGAAAACCAGTCTGAAGAGAAGCCAACACAGAGGAGGGCAGAGCTGAGACAACTGCAGAGGAAGGTGGCTGGAGCTTTCCCACTGCAGTCCTCAGTTATAAGAGTCTCTTTCTCTTTGCGGTCAGGTTTCCTCCATTGCCCATGGCACACAATTGCTGGTGGCCCTAACTTTCATGGCAAGAGGGCCTCTCTCACTCTGTATCTACACACCGGTCTTCAAGAAGAATTCTGCTTGGATCATGGGCTTGTCTGTTGGACTGATCACTATATTGGATGGTTGGCCGGGCCTGGGAACTGTATCCAGTCCTGTAGCCAGGAGGGCAGGGAGGTTACCAAAACAAGGGGGAATGGAGGCTCTGACCAATGAATTCCTTCCCCCACATACAACTAGCTTCCGCAGTCCGCTATATGGTCTTGCCACCTCTCTAGCTTCATCTTGGATTATTCTCATGTTTGATTCCCTGCTCCATCCCCTCCACCAAGAATAGTGTGTGGAACGTGGCAGGCACTCAGTCAGCCTCTGCTCAATGAATGAATGAAGGAATCCTTTGCGGTTCCTGGCTCTGTCCCTCATCTCTGATTTTGTTTCAGTTGCTGCCTGTCGTAGCACTCACCATACTCCTTCCCATCTGCCTGCCACTCATCTCTCACAGCTCAATGGAAGGGGTGCCTCCTCTGTCAAGTCTTCCCACTCCCCTCGGCCTCCTCACTGTTCCCCCGCATCCCAGATAGATCTGGGGAGGCGGTATTGGGAAGTGTAAAGAGCACGGACTTGGAAGTCCACCAGTTCGATTCATTCTGCCGGATGCTGGCTCCTAGGAGACTCTTGGCCAGTGGCTTCACTTCTCCAAGATCCCATTTTTTCATCTCTAAGAGTGGATTAAAATAATACCTGCTTTTCTTTCTCATGGCAATGAAAAAAAAAAAAAAGAAAGAAAAAGAAAATAAAAACTGCCTTTATAACATACATACAAGTCTGAGGCTGGGAACTAGGCAAGTCCCTGACCAGGAGTTGCTTACAGAATGGATGCCTGCTATAGACTGTAGTTCTCTATACCCTTATTGGTATCATTACCAAGTTTATTTACTCACAAAACCTTTACAGATCATTTACTATGTGCCTGGCACTGTTTTAGCATGTATCCCCCCATTACTGCTCCCCTACTACCTGCTGCGCAGGGAGGTTAAGTCACTCGCTCAAGGTCACACAGTTAATAAGTGGCAGAACTGGGATCCAAACCCAGTCATCTTGACTTCAGAGTCTGTGCTATTAATGACTTGGCTATGACACCTCCAGCGTAACTGCACTGTACATATTTCTAGGATGGACACATGATGGGTGGATAGACAGGCAAACTTGACTGAGTCCCCTCCTTGGACTAGAACAGAGAAGAATATTCCTGTCCTTGCCTCTAGCCAGCTGCTCTGTGGAGGGTTTGGAAGCACAAGTTGAGAGTTGTCTCCCAAGATCCATCAGTTACAGCAGTTCTGGAATGGGCTTCGTTCAGGTCCGTGTGGTCAGGAGTCTGCCCACGCTGCAGGTGTGGCCCAGCCTGCCATGAGGGGACTCTGGGTTGTGGCATTGTTTGATCTCTAGAGGTCAGAATTATATTATGCCCCTGGATTTCACAATTGTCTGTGAATCCCCAGTCTATCTGCGGCTGAGGCTGGACTACTTACATGACCTATGTTTCTTCCCCTATCTTCTGCACACTCACTCTGCCTCTGTTTGCTCTGGTTGCTACATCTGGCTGGGATGTCACCTCCTGCCTGCAGCCACAGCTCTCAGCTGTCCAGCACTGACTTTCTCACCATTGCTGGCAGCATCACACATTACCCAAAGTGCTGGGGTGCCTCTGAGGGCATTACTGGCTTCAGCAGGTCCCAGACAGGTACCATTTTTCTTTAAACCACCTCTGGAAGAGCACTGAAAGTGTGGTAGGCCTGATGAGTTTTTAGTGACCTTGAAAACTTTTAGATGTTTTATCCATGAGCAAGCGGTTTGTTCTGAGGTCTATAAAGATGATAAAGAGCTAGAACAAGGCCCCAGGGATCTTGCTTCTCACATGCTGCTGAGTCTGTCTGCGGGAGATACAAATGTTTCCACTTCCTGGCTTAGAAAGTCCTCCAAGCACAGCCCCCAAGGGCCGGTCAGCCCTTTTTCATTATTTAACAAGGTCACTGGACTCTGTCTAGATACCAGCCTTCCTCTTCCTTCCGAAAGACCAAAGCCCTTTGATAGCAGCTTAAGGAGGAAGCCAGTGAGAACCACACTCACTGTTTCATGCTTCTCTGGAATCTGTGGTCTTCAGGAAGAGATCCAGAGCTCAGTGCAACTCTCTTCTCTGCCATTCAAACATCTTGAGGGGCACCCTGGCTTCATTACAGAAAATCTCTCATCAGGATTCCACTTAGTTCAACTCTGACCTTTCCTTAAGCATATTGCTAGTCTGCAAATAAAAGGAAGCCAGAACTGCCGCCCCCACAGCCCTCTGAACACCATCAGGTAGATAACCAATGATGCCCGCAAGCACCAGCTGGGTTCTTACAGGGGGAGGCATGCATGGTGCTGTGGAGGCCATTGCTTCCGTTTGAGATGAAGCTATATTTAGGGATGAATCTGGGCCTTCCTTCTTTTCCTCCCTCTGATGCTAAGTGGCCATCTGCATCTCCCAGACAACCTCCACAAGCAGCATCCTGGAAAAGTGGCCTGGGGAAGAGGTGGCTTTTAAATATAGACTACTGAACTGCTGCATAAGGAGATTGAGTTAGTTTGCCTGGGATGCTAAGAGTGAGAAAGGGACATTGCACGCCTGGTACACACTTATTTACTCACTCTGTGGCCATCAGAAGCATCCTTCTGTCTATGGGCCTCCATTTCTTTCTTTCCTTTTTCTTTTGAGATGGAGTTTTGCTCTTGTCATCCAGGCTTAGAGTGCAGTGGTGTGATCTTGGCTTACTGCAACTTCTGCCTCCTGGTTTCAAGCATTTCTCCTGCCTCAGCCTCCCAAGGAGCTGGGATTACAGGCATGTGTCACAATACCCAGCTAATTTTTGTATTTTCAGTAGAGATGGGGTTTCACCATGTTGATCAGGCTGGTCTCAAACTCCTGACCTCAGGTGATCCGCCTGCTTCTGCTTCTCAAAGTGTTGGGATTATAGGCATGAGCCACTGCACCTGGCCTCCTTTTCTTTTCTTTTTTCCTTTTTCTTTCTTTCCTTCCCTCCCTCCCTCCCTCCCTCCCTTCCTTCCTTCCTTCTTTCTTCTTCTTTGCTCTCTTTCTCTCTCTCTTTCTTTCTTTCTTTTTTTTTTTTTGAGACAGAGTCTTGCTCTGTCGCCCAGGCTGGAGTGCAGTGGTGTGAACTCAGTTCACTGTAACCTCCACCTTCTGGGTTCAAGCAATTCTCCAGCCTCAGCCTCCCAAGTAACTGGGATTACAGGCATGTGCCACCATGCCCAGCTAATTTTTGTGTTTTTGGTAGAGACAGGGTTTCATCATGTTGGCCATGCTGGTCTTGAACTCCTGACCCAAGTGATCTGCCCACCTCAGCTTCCCAAAGTGTTGGGCTTACAGGCATGAGCCACCACGCCTGGCCTCTTACTTTCTTTCATCTACTAGGTAAGAGATTAGATAAATATTCCTCTAAAGTTTGCCTAAACATTGTACTTTTATTTAAAGAGCTGAGTTGTATAACCCTTAGACATACAGGGCATCCCATGGTGACTGCTTAGTCCAGAGGAAGGTGAGTTGTGACATCCTTAACCCATTCCTCTTCATCCCCCCCAGGAAGATGGTCAGCAAGGGTGGCTTGTGTGAGGTGGTGAGTGGCTCTGGCCACTGGCTTAGGAAGTCCCCAGGTTTATCTCCCTCCATGCAGTTAGCCCTTCTCAGTGCCGAGCTTGCCCAGCATTCAAGGAAATGCTCACCTCTCAGCCCTGAGACCCACCTAGCAAGGGTCTTTCTTATCTGAAACCCCTGAGTTAAAAAGATTGGGAGTAGGATAGGGGAGAGGAGGCAGAGGTTCTGGGAATGCATTGGTAAGTTCTCATTTTTGAGTTGCTAGAACTTCTGTGCTGAGCAATGCTATCTTTGTTTCTTCGTTAAACTTGGTTGACCCACAGTGTTCCTGAAATAGTGTTAAGCTTGTTTTAATCTGAAGGGAGAATGTTGTGCTATTGATAAGGTAATAAAACTGTAAAAGAAAAAAATAAGAGTAAGAATACAGCTTCCAAAGCATTGTGTACTTTTTTTTTTTTTTTTTTTTGAGATGGAGTCTTGCTGTTGCCCAGGCTGGAGTACAGTGGCATGATCCCAGCTCACTGCAACCTCTGCCTCCCAGGTTCAAGCGATTCTCCTGCCTTAGCCCCCTGAGCAGCTGGGATTATAGGCATGTGCCATGATGCCCAGATAATGTTTGTATTTTTAGTAGAGATGGGGGCTTCACCATGTTGGCCATGCTGGTCTTGAACTACTTACCTCAGGTGATCTGCCCACCTCAGCCTCCCAAGTGCTGGGATTACAGGCCTGAGCCACCATGTCCAGCCAGTGTTGTGTATTTGTGATTATTCATTTGTTGCGTTATGAGTTGCATGAGTGCAGGAAGCACATTTGGTTCACAGTAGGGTTTGTTAAATGAATGAATGACTCTGTCTCCATCTCCATCCACAATATGGGTGTCTCAGGTCCAAGCCAATAGCAAGAGGTTTTATGTCCGGTGCAGTCAAGATGGGGACAGTTGTAACACTGCTTCCTGAAGCTCCTCACTGCCTTGGGTTTTGTATATCACTCTTCCAAATAAGGTAGGTCCAGGCCAGTGGAATCTCCTCTCCCTTACGGTGCTCTGGCCTGGGCTTGACTGAATGTTGGATAGACTGGGAGTGGGTCAGGCCCAGAGCAGCTCTTTCAGGGTTAGACTGGACCTGCCCAGTACCCCAGAGGCATGAGCAGTACTGTAGAGGCCCCAGCACATAGTGGTTAGGCACATAGACTCTGGAACCAGGTCTGGTTCAAATCCAGACCTGATACTTACTAACCATGTGACCTTGACCGGTTGCTTACCTCACTGGTCTCAGTTTCCACATCTGTGAAAGGGGATGATGATAAAATATATACCTCTTGAGCCAGGCTTAGATGAGATCACATGTGAAGGGCACGCCCCCGGCTGGTATCACAGGCAGATTCCCATGAGAGTGTTGCCCCTCTGAGAGTCCATGCTGACTGGGCCTTGCAAACTGGGCAGGGACAGCTTTTGCTGGAAAGTTCATCTACAGGAAGTTGATTGAATTCTGAAGAGAGAGCTAAGAGAGCTGCCAGGTAGAACAATCCCTAGAAAACCCCAAAGGGCTGAGAGTAGGATCACATAGCAAGAAGTAGAGAGTAGACAGAAAAAAAATAAGCTGCAGGTCTTGGGAGGCAAACTGTTCTGTTTGCACTTGTCTGGCCAGGGAACATGGTATCTCCTGGAAGTGGTCTTGTGTTGGGGAAATTCCAGCAGCCTGGAGCCACAATGTTTCTCACTGCTGAAGCCTGCCTGTTTTCCTCTGCCTAGATAGCTCAGTTCCAAGAACATTTATTGATGTCTTACACTGGGCCAAGCCCTGTGATGGGCTCTGGGTTCCAGAGGTGAGTCAGACATGGCTCCTGCCCATGGAGATCCCCATTTCATGATAACTGCTACAAGAGCTGTCTGCACAAGGTGTTTTACAGTATTTATAGTCTACAGAGTGCTTCCGATCGCTCACTAGGCCTCACTCCATTCACACTGCGTTGTCTGTGAATGGTGCTCTCTGGAGCTGTGTGGGGTAAGGGCAACCCGGGAAGGTGGCTGCGCAGAGATTAAGATAGTAATCTGACAGCCAAAGGTAGAGGGTGTGTAGGTGATCTGACCAAGGTAACACAGGTGATCTGTAACACCGCCCTCTTCCCACCAGCTTCATCCTAAGCAAGGCCAGATGAGGGGAAGATCCTATTAACTAGCAGGGAGGTTTGCGGAAGCTCAGGGTGGTCAAGGAGCCAAGCAAAGAGGGAGGTCCACAGGAAGTACACAGTCGGTACTAGAAGTGCCATGCTGCTCCCCCAGGTCCGAAAGGGGACGCGCTGACTTGCTTTCCAGCTGGCTAGACCAAGGAGCGTGAGGACCAGCCCTCGCCGCTCCCTTGATACTGGCATACCAACACCGGGGGTTTCATCCCGCAGCGCCACCACGCCCCGCTCCCATCAGCCCTCCGCTGGTCTCCGACCTGCGCGGGTCAGGGTGGGAGCGCCCGGCCCCTCCCTGCGCCCGGCCCCTCCCTGCGCCCTGGGCTGGGCTACAGCCCACGTGCGCTGGCGGCAGCAGCGGTGACAGCCGGCCCCACGGGGGCGGGGCGGGCTCGTGCTGCCCTGTCATTGGCCGCGCCGCCGTCGGGGCGTTCCCCAGCCCGGTCCACAGCGCCGCACAGAACCGCAGGCGCTCGGCTGGCTAAGCCTGCGCGGGGCCGCCTCGCTCGCTCCCAGCTCCTCCAGCGGCCCGCGGGGCCCGATCGCAGCGCCCGCGGCCAGGGCGGAGGCAGGCACTAACCCGGGGCCGGGCGGCCCGCGCCTTTCGGTAAGGCGGGGGCGGCGCTGGGCTCCGGGTGCGGAGGGCGGGCGGGCGCGGGTGGGGACCTTGCCAGCCCCGGCTGGACTCTGCGCCCTGTCCGGCGCCCGGGAAGGTCAGGTGCGATCGCAGCATCCTCGGCCTCAAACCCACCCGGAGGGGCGCGCAGCGAGCAGGTGGTGCTGCAGGGAAGCCCGGGGCGGCCCCGGCCGCCCTCTGAACCAATTAGAACGCAATAAAAGCCTCCCACCGGCACCTCGAACTACCTCTTACTCCGCCCCCCAGCACCCAAACCCTGCAGTTCTAAGCCTAGAAAATCCCAAGCGCCAACCCGGGGTGGGAGTGACGCGCCTGCCGTGCCGCCTGTCACCGGGGATGCAGGAGACCATCCTCAAACTTCCCAGGATTGGGGCTCCAAGCCTTGCATGCCCCGTTCCAGCTCTTCACTGGGCGCCCTTTCCCTTCTACCTTGTCCCCTCCCTCCTTAGTAACAGGAAGTTAAGTTGGGCCAAATGTCAGTGGCCTGGCCGGCCGCGTGCTGAAGCGGAGTCGGGATGGAGTCGTGGCAGTGGACCGAGGGGCCGCGGCGCCGTCCGCTCTGCATCGCGTTCCCCGCATCCCTGGGAACCCGCGCTCGCTCCAGGCCCAGGAGCACCCACGCGGGATGTCTGCGGCGCCCGCCCTGTAGGTGCCTGGCTGGCCCCGGCGAGAGGTGGGATCTTGCCCACAGCGACTAAACCGCTGCCGGGCCGGACGGGGCAGGTGGGGTTAATTTTATTCACCGCCAGTCTCACTGGCAGAGCTGGGAACAGCCTTTACTGGATGGGGAAGAGGGGATGTTGAAACCAGAGTAAACGCGTGTCTCCTTCCACATTGTTTATTCTGAGGCCTGGGTTCTTAAAGCGGAAAGAGCTTTTATTTGGAAGCCTGTAGGGCCCCGCCAGGCCTACAGCAGCGTGCGAACTCTCTTGCTGTCATTGTCGCCTGTTAACTACGGTCTACAATAATTTTGGTGAAGGATGAAGTCACTAGTCAGCCCCCTTGTGGGCAGGTCCGGCGGGAGAAAAGCCAGAGGCGAATTGGCCCTCCAGCGTTTATGTGACGGGTTCCCTGACACCTGCACCCAGTCTGCCCTGCTCCGCCTCCCTAGTGGCTGTGAACCCAACAAGTGGGCCTCCAATCTCCAGGGCAGCCCCCCGTGCGATTCCCTGCAGACTTTAATACAGTAAGAACTCTCTTTCTGCATGCAGAGAGAAGACGGATTTATTAAGTGCCTACTGGACAACAGGTCCTGTCTTGTGGCATTTTTGCAGCCAATTTCATGGTCACTCTCCAAAAATGCCGAGTTTTGCCCTCTCCATTTTAGAGATGGGGAAAGAAGCTCAGGTGTGGCCGGTGCCCAAGGCCATACAGCCACTGTCTGAGCCGGGTCCTGGCGCTGTCAGTGTAAGTCCAGTGCTCTTGTTTCATGGCTGTGGGAAGTAGTGTGTGGTGTGCAGGACCATGGCCCCCCAGTGAGCTGACTAGAGCCTCCCAGCCTCTGAAAGATGCTCTCTGCCAGGATTTCAGGGGATTCTTCTTTGGAGAAACAGTTGAAGTGACACAGGTTAGCCAGGTTGTTCAACCTGCAAACCCCATATCCACCCTATCCTCCCCCTAGACAAGGGTAGTGCATGGTGTTGGCCAGATTGCCATGGGGAGGGATTGGGTGCTATTTTGGATGAAGTCTGCTTCTACCATTGACCTGGCCTCACCTCTGAGAAGTTGGCTTCTGGGATAGTCTAGGAGGACTGTGTTAGCTGAAATAACCTCTATCTTAGCATTGATTCTACTTTTGTGGGGCTTTGGGTGGCAGGTGTTGGGGTGTAGGGTTATGGTTGTGGGGTAATTGAAATCCAGTTTGAACAAACCTCTACAAAAACATGACATCACTTTTATCTCCACCCCCCTCCTTTCTTCAGGCCTAGGGCTCTGGCTTTCTGCTCATCCCCTCTTCCAGAGGAAAATCATGCTGTCATGAAAATCATGATAACTGATACCAATCAATTATACTTCAGTATAAATCAGCTTTTAAGAACTGTGCCTAGTTGTGGCTGTAGCTATTGGAGGCCCATTCCCAGGCTGCAAGGAACAGCCATATGATCCCAGATTCCTTCTCTGCCTGTGATTGGGATGTATTTCTATTCTCTCCACCCATGTCCACACCCACACCTGGGTTTGCCTCCCAGCCATGGGCCTGCCCCTTTTGCTTCCCACTGCTGAAGTTTAGAGGTCCTGTCTTCTTGGTGGAAGCCTTGGCTCTGGCAGGGCTAAATGTGGTATGGGTAAAAGAATAACTGGGTTGGCCGGGCGCGGTGGCTCACACCTGTAATCTCAGCACTTTGGGAATCTGAGGCAGGCGGATCACCTGAGGTTGGGAGTTCCAGACCAGCCTGACCAATATGGAGAAACCCCATCTCTGCTAAAAATACAAAATTAGCCAGGCGTGGTGGTATATGCCTGTAATCCCAGCTACTCGGGAGGCTGAGGCAGGAGAATCGCTTGAACTCAGGAGGCGGAGGTTGCAGTGAGCTGAGATCACGCTATTGCACTCCAGCCTGGGCAACAAGAGTGAAATTCCATCTCAAAAAAAAAAAAAAAAAGAGAGAGATAAAGAGATAACTGGGTTGAACATTGCTAATCCTAGATGCTCTCTGAAGGCTAACAGTCTCTGTTCTTTAAAGAGTCAGAGAAGGGAATACTGTTCATATGCTGAGACGTTTCATTCTTTACATCATTCTATTGTCTCATTTGGCCTCTGAAGTAGTAAGTAGGGTTAATTGCATTTTACAGATGAGGAAGCTGAGACACAAAAAGGTTACAGCTTGGCCGGGTGTGGTGGCTCATGCCTGTAAAACCAGCACTTTGGAGGCCGAGGTTGGAGGATCGCTTGAAGCCAGGAGTTCAAGACCACCTTGGACAACACAGCAAGACTGCTGTCCTAGTAACAAAAAATAAAACAAGAAAGAAAGAAAGGTTACAACTTGCCTGCCTCACACAGCATGTATGAGTGAGGTCTGTGTGTGGAGAATTAAACGCTATGGGAAGCAGGAAAACTTGTGGCTATCTCTGAACTCTGGAGGCTTGGCAGGCACAGCTCCTCTGCTGTGCAGTCATCTCCCTTAGCCGTGGTTTCACCTTTCGAGGTTTGGGTTACAGTCAGCCTTGGTCTGAAAATATTATAGTATTTTTAGAGAAACAGAGACCACATAACATTCACATCACTTTTATTATAGTACATTGTTATAATTGTTTTATTTTTTATCACTAGTGTTGTAATCTCTTCTTCATCATCGGTCCTATAGATACAGGAAAAAACATAGCATATATAGGACTTGGTACTATCCAAGGTTTCGGACATCTACTGGGGGTCTTGGGATGTATCTTTCAGGGATGAGGGGAGCTACAGTACTTACTCTTTCTCACCCTATATTGTAATTATTTATGAACATGTCTTCTCACCTCAGTATGAAATGGCATTTAAAACACTCATAAACTTGGCAGATTTATTTTCTGGTTTCAAGGTCCTCCGTGCTCTTTGCTCTGTACTTCCTTAGCCTTTATACTCGCTATGTCCATTAGGGTATCTACCAGGATGTACTGCAGTCCTCTATTCGAAAATATTACGAACATTTTCACATATGCAAAAACCTAATAGCGTAGTTAGCCCCATATACTCATTACCCAGCTTCCACAGTCATTCAGGTTATGCCAGGCTGGCTTCCTCTCTCTCTTTTTCCCCCTTTCCCTCTGAAAGGAATATTCCTGAAATATTTTAAAGCAAATGTCTAATGCCATGTCATTTTGCCTCTATACAATCCAGTATATAACTCTTTTTAAAAAGACGTTCTCTTGCAAAACCACACTCCCATTACTGCACATAACAGAATTAACAGTAATTCTCTGACATCATGTGTCCACATGCAGATATCCTTGATTGTGTCAGAAATGACCTTTAGAGTTGGTTTGTTTGAACGAGGATCCAGTCTGTATGCCCCATTAGGCCGTTAGTCCTCTTATGCCTGGCTTAGTTTGGAGGAGCGCCCTGTCTTTAACTAGCCATTACCCTCTGTGTTAATTGCCTATCTCTCCCACTGCATGGGGAGCCCCTTCACACGAGCCCACCTCTTTGCTGTACTGGATCCTCAGCACTGAGCGCTGTGCTTGGGACACGCAGAGGCTCTGTGAGCATCTGTCCAGTTGTGTCGTTGCCACTCAGGAAATGTGCTTTGAATTAATGAGCCTGGTCATGGATTTGTGTGACTTCCAGTGCATATGCTTAGATAAGAGGTTTTAAAAAAATGTCTTGCTCACGTGTGGACATTTCCTCAGCAAGCGTCAGTCTGTAAACATCCTGAAATAATAGAAGAACTGTTTGCTGCTTACCCTCACTGTGCTAGTTGATGGTGGGGAGCCCAGACAGCTGCATATGTGCCTTGATCAGCAACTGGCCTCCCCAGGTCACATGTGGGGCTGATGGAGACTGAGGTCACTTCTGTCCAAGCTTGGAATTCTGCCACAGGAATGATCATGTTATGACCCAGAAACTTGGTGCTGGGCCTGGTGGAGACCACTCACCTTTTCTTCTTCCTTCTCTTTCTGGACAGTGCTGCTTCCCCCATGCCTTCCAGAGCCTTCTCTAACCTGCCTTACTCTTGGGCAAGTTGTGGTGCCTTCTTCAAATCACTGTTCATCCACAACTGGGCAGGTGTTGATGGAAATGAGTGTTTATAACCTTCAAGTGTCTGGCCTGAATTTGCTCTTAGAGCACCACCGCTGACACCTTTGTGGGTGACCTAATGAAGGAGGCCAGAGGCTCAAGAGGGCAGGAGAAGATGTACCAGCTTCTCTTGGTAATGGGCTTCACACCTGGTTCTCTCACCAGATGTCCTCAGGAGTGCTGGACACCTTGATAGGCGTCTTTTACCCATACAGCAAAGGCCCTTCCCTGCAAACAGCCCTCAACGTGAAGACATGGTTTGTTTGGGGCTTTTTTTTTCCCTTTTAAACACAGGCAGGCTTTTCATTTTTATTTTTTATTTTTAGTAGAGATGAAGTCTTGCTACGTGGCCCAGGCTGGTATCAAACTCCTGAGATCAAGTGATTTGCCTGCCTTGACCTTTCAAAATACTGGGATCACAGGTATGAACCACCATGCCAGGCCCAGCCTTTTGCACTAGGAGAAAATCTAACAAAAATTTAAGTCTTCTGACTCCTAGAGTTGATTTTTTTTCCTTTATCTTTTGCTTTTCAGTACTTTTTTCAAAAATTTTGTAGGACAAATATTTTATTTTTTTAATAGAAAATCAAAATATTTATTTTCTTAAAAAAGAAGAGTCTTTTCAACCAATTTGATGTAGACAGAATTATACATGTATTTGGTACAGTTTTACATGCAGATAAAGCCACCGCACTATTGGGATTTTGCTATTTGCTTGGATCATTATTTTCACAATGAACATATCCAGACTTTCTAAAAGTTAGAAAATAAAGAAAGCTGGGGCTTGGCGACAGGGCGCTGTGAAACCCATGTAGCCCCACCCTCTTTCCCTTTCTGCTTCCTCCCTTGCTATCCCCCAAACGAAGTCTTTCTAATGTTTGGCTCTTGGTTTTGATTTTTTCTTTTTTATTCAGGAAGGTTGAGCCTGCAGGGGAGGACAGAATGACACAGAGTGCTAAGACAAGGCAGAGCGAAGTTCCGGGCTCCAGTGGCCGGTCTTGTCCTCCCGGGAAAGTGCCTGATGGCCAAACACCCTGCTCCCTCACTTTGGGGTGCCTGGACCCCTCCCTCTCCAGTTTCTGTTTTTCTCCCTACACCCTCCCCAAAGGTAGACAGCATAGCTGGCCTGGGCTGATAAGGCTTCTTCCTAAAGCATCTGTCACGTGGCCTCAGAAATTCAGAGCCAGTGGGAGTGACAGGTGACTTTGGCCCTCTGTTCACGAACAAACTTTCACTGTGGGATTGGGCCAACCACGGGGTCTGATTTGGAGATGCTTCCCTTCTCTGTCAGCTGCTCATGTCTCACATGAAGAGCCTTTTGTGATGACCATGTATGGAATAGTGTCTGAAGTGCCACTGCACTGTACCTGTCTTTGCATCTAAACATCACTACCATCATCATGGGACAAACTGCCCATCTCAGTGGTGTCTGGCACGGAGCTGTGTGTGTGTGTGTGTGTGTGTGTGTGTGTGTGGATAGTGCTGGTGATTTTAGGATTGAAATTTTTAATTTGTTCTTATTTGGGCTAATGTTTCTCTACACTGAGGATCAGGGTAATTTCCCTGCCTTCCTTTTTCTCTCAAATCTCTGCCTCCCAGTGGCTGTCCTGAACCTTGCGGCACCTGCATTCTTTCCAAGGCTTGGTTAGATTTCTTTGATGAATTACAGAGGTAAGGGCAGGCGCAAGAACTGTGCTTCCTGCTGGTTTAGAGCTCAGGTTTTTCTCCCTCGCTGGGCAAGACAGTATGTCTAATGCAGACATTTTTTCTGCTGGCAGCAGGAGGAGGGCAGCAAGGCGTTGGACAGTGGTCCCTGGTCACTGAGCCACTGCAACAGCAGGTTTATGGGACATCTGCAGACCCAAGGTCCTAACACACCCAGCCCAGAAGCCCAGCACATGCCAGAGACATGAGTAGGAGTCTAAGAACACCCTGTCCTAGCCTTGCTGCAGTGGTACCAACAGGTTGAAGTGCAGAAACTACTTCTTTGCTCCCGTGACTCTGAATGGCTGGCCCTGGCCGCTTATCTGAATACTGACTTATCTGGTGAAGCTTTGTGGGATCTCAGTGTATAGTGTGTTGGAGCCGGGAGAATGAGGTGTAGGGGGAAATGAAGAAGCAGCTCTCACTAACAAGAGCTGCTCTCTGGAACAGCGTGGGCCCATGGTCTACCGGGGGCTTGGTTGCTGAGCCCTCGCTGTACAACTGTTCATCCAAAAGGAGCAGAATGGGGGTTGGTGCTGTGTGTAGAGTTTGTGGCTACTGTCAAGTCAGTTCCATGTTTCAGGACAGCCAGGCTTTGCACAATATGATGCAAAGGTAATAAGATCAGGATCGCCCTGCTTGTAGGAAGGAGGTGTCTGATGGCGAAATGAAAGAAAAACAGAATAGAGGAACACAATACACAGGGGGATTTCCAGACCTCCTTCCAGACCCTCAGGGAGAGGATTCAGTCAGTCTTTTTCATCAGGGAATGTCCCGTGAGGCTCATGCAGTTGGAGCCTTGGGGCCCATGAGGCTCATGTTGGGAGAACTTCCCGGCCACCTGCCTGGAGTTGCTGCATGTTACTGTTGTGAAGGAGGAGGAGGAAAGAGGAGGAAGGAGGAGGAGGAGGGAGAAGGAGGAGGGAGAGAGGGAGGGGAAGGGGAGGAGGAGGAGGAGGAGGAGGAGGAGGAGGAGGAGGAAGCACTGTGTGAAATTTCAGCCTTCTTCTGGATACCAGGTTTGCCCCAACCAGAGGACCTAGAAGGTCTTGCTTGGTCTTGCTTGGGTGTATCTGTTATCTTGTATCTTGGATTTTTTCAAAGGTGACTTACCCACATATACATACATATATGTGTGGTCCTCATCCCACACATACATAGATGCATAGAACTTACCTTCACACACACATACAGATGCATGGTAAGATATTCACTCAGTACAAAGGAAACTGAACGAACAGTACATCTCCCTTCTTTCCCTGTCCTCCAGCCCTCGGTTTTTACCCCTTTGGCAGCTGTTGTCCCCAGCCCCCTGTGGATCCTTCCAGACATAGTGTAGCCATGTCCTGGTGCCTGTTCCCCTTCTGCTCTTCCTGGGGTCTGCTGAGAAGTGACCAGGATGTGGAGAGACAGGGCCCACAGGGCTGCAGAGACTTGGCCATGGTCACATTTGGCCAAGGCCTAACTACTGCCCCTCCTACCCTACTTTGCCAGCTCTTTCCTTTAGGAGTCCCCTTGTGTTCAAGTTGGGGGTTCAAAGAGTCTGGACTCCGAGAATAAACCTCAGGGGCCATGTTGTGAATGCAGGTGATACAGGCAAAAACAAAAAGCACTAAGACCGGGATTCCAATCCTAGCCGTGTGGCCTCCGACAGGTTCATGAATCCTAGTATTTTAGTCTACATAAAGGAGGTAATTATACCTATTTCAAGAGCTTGATCTGGAGATAAATTAAAATATTTGTGAAGTACCCTACATGGCTACACACTCCAAAATGTCAGCGCTTTTGTTGTTGTTGTTGTTATTTGTTTGTTTTTCCACATTTAACGAGTGACCCATTGCCAGAATGAATGACACTGGTTTGGAATTCTCTGGTTGGCTTTCTGGAAATCCTCTAGGTGGGTTCCTGAGCTTTGCTCTCCCTGCAGAGGGCAGCCACTTCTCCATTTTCTACCAAGTTAAGCTGGCCCCACTACCTCCTCCTCCCTGTGGGGAGCCAACCTCCATCCTCTCCAGCCACTGGACATTGCCTCCTCCTCTGCCCTTGACCCCTGGCCCCTCCTCTCCATTTCCCTGGGCTCTGGGTTCCCCCTTCCTCCCCTTGAGAACAGGATGCTGCCTGCCGCCTGGAGAGCGCTATGGGCTGTTTATGGCTGTTCTCTGGGGTGTTTATGTTGTATCTCTTCAGAAGCTCCTAGCAGATGTCTGTTTATTGCTGAAACTTCATCTACAGCATGAGAGGAGAGAGGCTATTTTTAAAGGTCTTTAATTGGCATGGCTGCACAATACAGCTTAGATTGTCTCCAAGTTTAATTTTCATCGCTCTTATGCTTTATTCATTATGAAACCCTTCAAATCCAGCCTGAGAGACATTATATGTCCTGATTTTAGAGCAGCACTTAAATTTAGCAGACAGTTGTAATCTCTTAAAAAGGTAGGCCAAGGAGGTGAAGGCAACCGGCTGTCTTTTGTCTAGGCCGAGCCAGATGGCATGAATGGGAGCAGTGTTTCTGTGCCCATGGAATGCAACACCCTCCCCCCACTTCTGCCCCTTCCTTCCACCTGCAGTGGTTGAGGCCCGCCCTCACATACCACCTGCGGACTGGCTCTAGCTGTCCCTTTCCCTTTGGACTCAGGTGGGGGCTTGAGATGACGAGAGAGTAGAACTGGGGTAGTTTCAAATGACACTGACCTCCCAGGAGGGAGGAGGCAGCAGAGGCCATGAGTCATAGAACCTTGGGATATCAGGTTGGATGGGCCTTATGGGATCGTCTAGTTCTCATCCTGGCCACCTTGTTTTACCTATGGAGAAACTGACACTGATGCTTCTTGATGCTGAGTAGAGGATAGAGAGGTGTTTCTTGCTCAGGGTCACCCAGCCAGGTCAGAGTCAGGTCTCTTTTCCAGCCACCATTTCCCACCAGGCTGTGGTCCTTGATCAGTCTAAGGCAGCTGTATTTCAAGTTAGCTGCCATTACTGAAGGACGGAGCCTCGTCCTCCCTTTCTAACGCCTCCCACATTCTTTGAATTTATGCTGTGTACGCTTGTAGCACTGGCTGGACTCAGTCCCCAAGTCTTTCCTTATCATAAACACCTTCCCCAGAGTCTTGGGACTTAGAATTCCCATCTTTGTTCCCAGCCCTTGTCTGCAGAGGTCCTTTGTTAAAAACACAGAATTTGACTGGGAAGGACCATATGTTGACAGAGAGGAGTTTATCTCTGATTAGCTGTCAGCCAAGGGCTGAACCTTGAGAGGATGGGGTGTACCATGAGTCAGCTGGGAACAGAAGGAGGAGGGAATCTTGAGAGATGGTAAATAGGGTGCTGGGGGCATCAACAGCCATAGGCCCAGGCTCGGATCTCACAGTGTGCAGCTATTGGGCTGGAGTCCCTCTGATGACTGATGGAAGCTGCCTGCTCTTCTAACTCATGGAGGGAGGTGCATTAGACAAGCTCGCCTGTGCCCACACACCAAGACAGAGTATGGAACGTTCACAGAGTCCCACAGTGCGGGAGCCAGGGGAGGCTTCCTGGAGGAGGTGAAGTTTGTAGGTTGAGAAGGGTATTAGAAGATAGGTAGGATTTCCATAGGCAGAGATGGACAGAGGTAATGGCACCAAGAGATATACGAAAGTGAGGGCACAGTCAGGGTACCATGTGGTAGAAACGTGGGGGCTGCCTAGGGAAGCTGAGGCTGGAATCAGGCTGCTCTGAGGTGTGGAGGACCCTGAGTTCTGGGGGTGGAGTGGGTGTGGTGTGGACTGAACCCAGCAGAATGTGGGAAGCTGTCAGAGAGGGATGCTCAGAGCTGTCGTTCAGGGCGCTGCCCTCTGTTCTTGGGTGGTGCACACTGCCAGACAGCTGCCATTCCCTTGGACTGAGGCGGCTTGTGGCGAACAGGGTGGGGGGCAGTAAGGCTGGGCCCCTAAAAAGACTTTGTCTGTATCCTGGCTTTTGACCCACAGCCTTCTTTATGAAGGAAGTCTGCATGAAAGCGTTGTCTTCGGTGTATCAGGAGGGCAGCCTGTTTTGGAACTCCCGGTTAGGGTCTTAGGATATGGGAAAACCGTCACGTTCTGCAGCTTGTGCCCCCAAGTGTGGCTGTTTGAGCTTTGGTGGCTCCTGACTGTGTAGCAGACAGCATCTGCGCCACTTTCACCACGTTGTTGCAGGCTAAACCCTTCACACGGATCCTTCTCCTGCCTCAAGGTCAATTTGAAGGGAATAAATAGAGCGTGGAGGTGCTGAGCTCCTCTGGGGGCTACTCCCAGAGCAGAAGCAGGAGTTCCCTGTCTGCATGGGAGGGAGGCAGCAAAGCTGGGGTGGTGCAGGAACCCAGGTGACCACCTTCTCCAAAGAAAGCACCTTTGGAAGAATTGGCTCTGTAGGCGTCAGCAGCTCTCAGAGCATTTGTACCATCGTCTGGAATGACGCTGCTTCTCTCCCCTGTGCAGCCTCCCAATCCTGTGAAGAGCCCCTTCAAGTGTGTCCTGCCCGGGTTTTCTGTGTGCACACTGAGTTTCCTTCTTCAGTTGCGGAGGGAGCTCTGGCAGGCTAGAGAACTTGGATTTGGACTGGATGGCCCGGGTGGGTGGAGCGGTAGGGGGTTGGTTGCCTCCCAGCCCTCTGGCCATCTTGGCCACAGGGAGATGGATAAAGGCTGAGTTCAGCTTCCGCCTGCTCCCATGTTAACTGGCAGGTGGGAGGCACCACAACCTGGTACATTTTCAGCTTTGCCATTTAAGCAGGGCTGGCACCTGTTCTCTACCATCTGTCTCAGGGACACCTTTGCTTTATGTGATGGAATAAATTGTTCCTGCAACCAGCAAATGGAAGGAGTTTAGTGCTGTTGATGGGAGCTATCGATGGGGTTTGGGGTGGGGCCCTGCAATTGGCTTGCTTTCTTTTTTGTCCTAGGATCAGTGCTACCCATATGAGGCCAAGCTGATTTGTTCACTGATGGACAAATGGATCGCTCAGTGCATTCATTCTGTCAGCCAAGATTTTTGGAGTACTCTCAATTTGAAGCATGCTGTCACAGATAGACCATGGGTTTTCAGTCACTGTAAACATTGGACAAGCCACACACATACTATGTCTGAACCTCGGGTTTGTCCTCTGGACAAAACAGGAGTGATGCTACTTACCTCATGGGGTGATTGAGAGGATTAAATGGGGCAATGGGCATAGCACCTACCTGTCATGGTGCCTGGCACATAGTGGCATGCAGGTGGCCTCTTCCCCTCTGGCCCATTCCTGAACTGGTCCACAGGAGTCTTGGAGCATAGATGCAGGCAGGGTTCCTTGTTGCCACAGGCCACCCATTCCGTACTGGCACCTAAGTGCCTTTTACCTTTAATAACTTTTTCTTTTTCTTTTTTCTAAAGACGGAGTCTCACTCTGTTACCCAAGCTGGAGTGCAGTAATGTGATCTCAGCTCACTGTAACCTCCACCTCCCAGGTTCAACTGATTCTCCTTCCTCAGCCTCCCAAGTAGCTGGGATTACAGGCACGTGCCACCATGCCTGGCTAATTTTTGTATTTTTAGTAGAGACGGGGTTTCTCCATGTTGGCCAGGCTGATCTCAAACTCCTGACTTCAAGTGATCTGCCTGCCTCAGCTTCCCAAACTGCTGGGATTACGGGTATTAGCCATTGCACCTGGCCTACCTTTAATGACTTTTTATTTAAAGGGAATTGCTCAGTCAAAGCACCTGTGTGTGTAGTGAAGCAAGATGAGATACCTTTCTCTTCCTGGTGAGAAAGTCTTCTTATAAAACCTTGGAACTGCAGGGCTGGGAGAGCCTTATCATCAACGCTACTGGGTGCTTGATCTCTCCATGGTGGTGGTCTAGCCTGAGTTTGTGGGGTGCAGGTGATCCATCCCGTCTTTGAACTCCTCCTCCTGATGGCTTCCTATAGCTTCTGGTATTTAGTTGCAGTTCTTCCTCCTGGGCGCCATGGAGAGTAGGTCTAATCTGTCTACCGCCTAACAGCTCTTCAGAAATTGTTCTGTTTTTAAAAAAATCAAATGTCCAACACTATCAATTGAAAGATGTAGCATTATTTCATGTACCCTTGAGAAAGAAAAAGAGCTGCCAATTAAACTGTGGCAAAATGCTTTGCCATCGCTTAAAATTTTTATTCTATATTTAGTGATTTTTTTTAGATTTTAGACATATATTTTTTATTTTATATTACTCTTGCATATATACAAAAGTAAACTGGTTAAGGCATTTCTAAAATTTCACTTTCAGAATCTAATTCTTTGGAATCACTTTTTGACTCAGATTTATCAATGTCCACGTTTTTCTGACTCATTAATATCTTCTAGTCAAGTAGGGCTATATTTCTTCATCTTTCTTGTCTCTGGGATTTTTTTTCAGCTGCTGACACCCATTATGTCAGTTTTGGTGTTTTCTTGATTTTGCCAGAAGGTATCAATGAAAGTTTTTTGTCAACAACCAGGACTCACATTCCTTCCTTGAATGGTCCTTAAAAGCATTGACTCCTGAAATGTTTTAGATCATGGTTGTTCAGATATGCCACCAGGAATGAGTCAAATTTCCATATGTGAGGCGGTGACAGCTATGCCACAGCTGCATCCCGGGAGAGATTGTTAGATGTCGGGGGATTTTAAGACACACTCTGCTTTCAGACATTTTCTAGTGGGAAAAATGCATTTCTAAGCAGTGAAATACATTATTTAAAGACCGCCCTCTGTTTCTCTCCTTAGTCTTCTTCTGGATTAACAACCTACAATGTGGGTTCAGGATTTTTACCTTCTCTGTGGTTTTCATCTGAACATGCTCTGGTTTGTTCAGATCTTTCTCTATAGTGAAGGCAGTGTCCAGACCATCTATTGTATTTATGGTATGAGCACAGCAGAGGAAAGGAACTATCACCTCCTAGTTCAGTACATTCTGCTTCTCTTAATGCAGCCCAAGATTCTATCAGCTTTGCTGGCAGCAGCATCACATCGCTGACTTACTGCTGACCAGGTCTTTTTAACACGTGTTGTTGCTAAGCTGCTTCTCCCCTGTCCTAAACTTGTGTGGCTTTAGAATTTAAAGGCAGAGCCTTCTATTTTGCTTCTGCGTGATTCAGAATGATCATTCCTGTTGAACTTCAACTTGTTAAATTCAGTGCAGCCCTGTTCCGTTGATCAAGATGCTGTTTAAGTATGCCTTCCACAGCGTCACGCAGGTCATGATAAATGCTTATTGGGGGGAACCCTCTGTCACACTGCTGGAGACCTCCCCTCAGTGGACTTCCGATCTTTGACTGGCTTACTTTGGAAAGAGTGACTGAAGCCATTCCTAGCCTACTCTCTGCCCTTTTGCTTCTCTGACTTAAGACACCTTCCTGAAGCTACATGTGCCATGCCCATTGCAATTCTCCCTCTACTATCAAGGGCTTCATCAAAAAAGGACATGAACAGCCTTAATGTTCTGTGTTCTCAGCTCCCTGAGGGCTCCAAGACTGCTTTCAGCTGTTCCTGGGCTGTTCCTCAGAGGCCACACCACGCAGCTTAGCATCTCATCTGTGAATGTTGTCAGTGCTCTGGGAGGTCACTTTCCCTGGCCAGGGAACTTGAAGTCACTGCACATGTCTAAATATCCTTTTTAAAAAACAAAGCACAAAAACTAAACTCCTATCCTCTCTACTCTTTATTCCAGTGTTGGTTCCTTGCTCCCCTGCCCTGGTCTCAGTTGTCTGGCTGGAGTTAGTTGCATTCAGAGTCCAGGTCATTAACTTCCTCCACCTCGCGTCTAGAGCTCATCTGGTCTCCCAGCCGCTTGAAGTCTGTGTTCTTTGAGTCTCTGGCACCAACTTCCCCTGCTTGGTCTTTCGCTAATTTCACAGGAAATGATTGTTTTTCCTCCGCAGTTCCTGTGTCCTCCTGGTTACTAACCCCTTCCACCATTGTCGTGGAAATTAGGGAACTAGGTTAGTCCCTGTTTCTATGGACACATCCTCTCTCTTCTAGATGATAAAACTCTCTGCAAGTCCAGGTTTAGCCTTTAGCCACTGAGGCTTCCCGCGCTCTCAAGGTGTCTGATCCCAGCCCTGCCCACCAGAGCTCATCTCTGGCTCACCTGGGATCTGGATCAGCAGCGGCCCAGTGGGATCTGTTTCCACGGCAACTCTATGCCTCACTTCTTCCCTCCCCACCCATGTGTTCTCCAGAATATTTCTCTTCACTCCATGGGCTTTTCACATAGCTGTACATCTTTTTTTCGTATTAGAGATACTCTGTCTCTCTGCCCTGTCTCAAGTCTATTCCTTTAAAAGATAAAAACCGAGTGCAGAGAAGTGTGTTTAGTCTGCTGCCGGTTAAGGTAAAGAAAAAGACACATATTTATATTTGTGTGTATATGCATAAACACGGGCAGGAAACAGACACGGGCCGCTACTAATAGTGACCTGTTTGAGAGTGGGGACATGGTAGGTAGATGCAGACAGGAGTAGGAGGGGAACTTTTTCTGAATACTTTTGCATTTTTTTGACTTTGGAATCCAGTACAAGGATTTCCTATTCAGTTTTTTTTTTTCTTTAAATAACAGGTAATCTGGGATGCCTGATTGGCTAATGTGACCTGGTGAGGCCATGCAAAGTGAGTGACTCACCTGCTTGAATCAGGGCTCTGCAGCCTCCTACCCACCTGGGCTTCAGCCCTTCAGGTGTAAAGCTGGCTGTTCCCAGCCCACTTACCTTGCAGAGGGGACACAGGGAGGCCCTCCTCTGGAGCCTGGCACAGGCCAGCACATGGAAAGGTCTGTAGTAAACAGGGCCTTCTCCCTTAAAAGTCATTTGCGATTTTAGGACCATTACTGTTTATAAATTGTTATCTCAGTTTACTGAGAGCTGGTGCTCAAAGGGTACACCTGGGCCTTGTGTTGGTTTTCTGCTGTCAATCAGCTAAAACGTACACCATGGCTTTTTCCTCTTGTGAATTCTAGTATTTAAAGAGATTGGCAGCTCCGAATCTCTGAGTTTGCCTGGAAAAAGTATGCACTTTCCTTTTCCAGACCTGAGATGCTTTACAAATCATCTCGTCTGCCCAGTGCAGTGGAGTGCGATGGGAATAGGTCTAACATCATTTAAGAACATAGGCTCATGGTGAGGTTTGCAGGTAACCAAGATCACAGCTGGCTCTGAAGAAAAAATGCAGCATGCTGGGCGTGGCCAGTCCAGGTACCTATAATTGAGGAAGTGACCTGGTTGGGGAGGTGACTTATTTACCCTGAGTAATTGAGAAGCATTTATTGAACATCTCCTCTGTGCCATAGCTCTGTGCCATGGGATGACAAGATGGATAAGGCACAGCTTCTCCTCCCAAAGTATTTATAGTGGGCTTGGGAAAGCAAGGCTTATGTGTCTAAAGATTAAAAAAAAAGTAACAGGAGATTTTTGTAACAGTTCAGCTCAATCACAGAAGAAAAACCACAAGGTACTTGGTGACTAATGTCTGTCTGCCTGGAGGAGGCACCAGTGGGTGTGGGGAGCATTTTCTGTGGGCTGGAGAGGGCCTGGAAAGCTTCCTGGAGGAGGGAGTGGAGGTGGCAGCAGCAGCAGCATTTGATCTGGACCCTGATGGGTAGTTGCAGTGTAGATGGATGAGCTGGGAGTAAGAAGAGAGCATCTCTAGTGGGTGTTGAGGTCAGGAGAGATGGGGAATTGCCTGGTTTGAAGGTGGGCAGAGGAAGATGAGGCTGGGCAGGTGAGTGCAGGACAGACGCAAAGAGCCTTCAATGAGAGAGATTGAGTTGGAGTGTGCTGAACTTCAGAACAGGGATGGGAGGAGGAAGGCCTAGGATCTCACAGAGAACTCTTGTAAATCTCAGGAAGATGGACAAGACAGGGTCTAGCTCCCAGACGTTTCAATTTAGGCATGTGTAGCCTCCAGGAGGCCGGAGGCATGCCAGCCCTTCTTTCACCATTTTCTTCTTAGGCATTTTACATGTCTGCCCATTCACTCATTCGGCAGGTATTTATGAGCTCTTACTCTGTGGCAGGCACTGTTCTAGGTGCTGGGTTACAGCAGGGAAAAAACAAAACAGGGAAACATCTCTTGCCACATTCCCAGAAGAAAAGAGGGACAATAAACAAGTGAGTTACATGCGTGGGAGGCCAGGCGATGAGACGTAGGGCAGAGAAATCAAAGCAGGGAAGGAGACGGGGTGTGCTGCAGGGGGAGGGGAGCAGCTGGGGGAGGGCTGTAATTTTAAATAGAGTGGTTAGGGAAGGTTTCACTGACTCACCCTGTCACTGAGACTTTGTCTGGGACCATTGGGAAGGAGGCAAGGCCAGATCCTACTGGGATCTTGAGCCCACAGTCGATCCTCTTCAACCTGTTGGGGGTCTTTGGCTAGGCAGTAGGGAGCCTTTGAGTGCTCTTAAGCAGAGGAATGACATGTATCTCCCTTGTGGCTTTGTAGGGGATGGGATATAGGAGGCTGAGACAGAGGAGCAGAGATTCAGGAGGAGATGACCACTGTAGACTAAAAAAGTCCACTCATTTGACACTTCCCTGCCTGTGCCACAAGCTCCCTGTCTGTAAAATGGAGATAAATGGTACTTACCTTATAGACACATTTTCAAGAGGATGAAATGGGTTACTGAATGCAGGATACTTAGAAGAGCACCTGACGTATGGTAAGTGCCTAAAAATACTGTCTTGCTTGACTCTCTGTCCCTCTGTCTGAATATATGTGTGTGTGTCAAATTAATGTGCTGGAGACATCCTTTCTTTTTATTTTTTTATTATTTATTTATTTTTTTAACTTTTTCTTTTTAAAGCCTACAGCACCCAGTATTCCCAGGTGGTCTCCCATCCAAGTACTAACCAGGCCCGACCCTGCTTAGCTTCCGAGATCAGACAAGATCGGGCGCGTTCAGGGCGGTATGGCCGTAGATAACATCCTTTCTTGTTCTAAAACTGAGTCAAATGAAGAAAATCATGATGCTTTCCACGATTAAATGAGATAATCCACATAGTGGATCTAGGTTATGGCAGATGAATACTAGGTGAATACTAGTTAAAAGTACTACTATTACCACCAGATCTTACCTTGAAGAAAATGATTTTGCAATGGAAATCCTTTGTAAAGTCTTCCGATTCAACCGTTGTTTATCAAGACCATGGCATGCCAGGTGCTGCGCTAGGCATATGATCCCATTTCATCTTTGCAGTAACTGCTCAAGCTAATCAGCGTTGACCCCATTTTACAGATGAGGACACAGACGCCCAGAGAGACTAAGACTTGCCAAGGTCACACAGCCAGTAAATGGCAGAGCTGGGCTTAATCCACGAGTGGTCCATTGTGTAAATGTAAATATTGACATATAAGTTCTCATATCAGTCTCCTTTGGTATTAGGTACCCACAGACAGGTACAGGGAGAGCAGAGGCATGGTCAACTTCCAGGACAGATCAGGGCAGTGCGAATGTAGTGGGGAAAGCATGGGTGGGAGACACTGCGGGTGAGGCAGTACCTTTCTTCAATGACTCAGCCCTGCAGGCCTTATCAGAGCCTTTCAGCCACCCTCTCAGAGTTTATCTGAAACCCATTTTGGTTTCCAAAAAGAAAAGCCTGGCAGGTTCAAATCCTGGCTCCATCACTTACCAGTCATGTAAGTCCAAGATAGGAGTCCATGTCTGTGTGTCTCAGTTTTGTCATCTGCAAACTTGCTTCATAGGGTTGTTATGACAATTAATATCAGAGAAGATATGTCAACACTTAGAACAGTGCCTGGCCCATAGCAAGCCCTCTGAAAGAGTTGTTATTATGTTACTAATATTATATTATTTTTATATTGTAAGTGCCTTCTTAATCTCTGAGGTCAGAATGTCCCATCCTCTCTGCAGGATGATTCTGTAAGACATTCTGTTTTGCCTTATTATACAGATGTGGGTGTAGGTGTCGTCTTGACAATGAATAGAATTCAATCAGCATCTTTCTAAAATCCCCGAGGACTTGTGCTTTGTCCTAGAAGCTGTCAATAGAGATTTGCCAAAAGCAGTGATTTCTGGTTTTCTTTTACCCTTCAAGCCACATATTCTGACCTGAAGAGCCCACCTCCCAGGATTTGGAAAATGTCTTGATATTTCCAAGGGTGCTTTACAGTTTGCCAGACACATTCCCATTCATATTTCATTTGGTCTTCACAGTTACCCAGTGTGGTTCCTGGGTACTGTCTCCATTGAACAGGTCAGGAGATGGAGACTCTGCAGAGTTGAATCATTTGCTCCAAGACTTGCAGGTGGAAGGTAATGAAACACACACCCCCCTTCCCATCCCAAAAAGCCTTGTTCTGGAGTTTCAGATTGACAGTTCCCCTAAAGCCATTCATCATTTCCCCCATAGCCCTTTTCCTAAAGAGGGTTGGAAGGAGGTCATGTGACCAACCAACCTTTATACACCACTCCCTTCCCTCCCCTCCCCTCCCCTCTCCTCCCCTCCCCTCCCCTCCCCTCTTCTCCCCTCCCCTCTTCTCCTCCTTCTTTTTGGTGGTCCTCAATTATATGGAACTTTTTTCATTAGTTTTTCTTTTCTTTTAATTAATTAATTTGAGACAGGATCTCACTCTGTCACCCAGGCTGGAGTGCAGTGGTGCTGTCACTGCTCACTGCAGCCTCAACCTCTTAGGCTCAGATGATCCTCCCACCTCTGCCTCTGGAGTAGCTGGGACTTCAGGCACATGCCACCACACCTGGCTGATTTTTTCTTTTCTTTTAAGACAGGGTCTCCCTGTGTTGCCCAGGCTGGTCTCCAACTCTTGGACTCTAAGTTATCCTTCTATCTTGACCTCAAAAAGTGCTGGGATTACAGGCATGAGCCACTGTGCCCAGCCTATACAATTCTACTTTCATCCTCTGCTCCCAGGTCTTGTTACTCCCAAACTAAGCACATGGTGATGGTTTTGAGCTGAGCTGATGGTTGGAGTTGCTCACATTATCCCCACTTCATTTTCCCTTCTTTGTGGATCTGAGGTCTGGGCTGGGACTCAGCATTTGGAGCTTGGTGGGGAGTGGGAGACAATGGGGAGAGCATTGTAGCTTTAAGCATTTACAGTGCCTGAGCATGAAATTGTCCTGAGTGTAAATGTGCCCTGAGGGACCCTGAAACTGAAGGTGAAGGAGGCAAGAGGAGGAGCAGGTGCTTAGGTGTAGAGCCCAGAATCATTGCCTGGGGCCTGGCCAGGGGCCTGGCCAAGGGCCTACAGGGGGCCAAATCAGAGGCCACAGGGCAGAGGGGTGGGATGGGGAGTATTTACTCCCTGGGAGGCAAACAGGCAAATGATTTTTCTAGCTAAGGTGGGACTGAACCCAGGGCTCAAAGTCAGCCCTTAATCCAGACTTGTCAAACTCCTTGGAGTTACTCCTTAAGTAGAAGAATTTCCTGTTTAGTTCAGTTCAACTAACGTTTATTGAGGAAGTACCTATAGTGTCCCAGCAGGTGTGAGGAATACGAAGTCTAGCAAGATACGACCCCGCCACAAGGAGCTCAGGTTCTACAACCTTGGCTTTACCTGCGCCTCCTCCTCCCTCCTGGCAACTTTGAATGATTGGGTGGAGGCGCTGAGGGTGGTGCCTCTTAAGTGCACGTGGCAGCACATTAGCTTCTTGGCATCCCAGCACTTGGGCTAGAATTGGGGCCTGGCAGGTCTGCAGAGCAGCACAGACTGGGAACTGGCAAACACACCTGCTTATGGAGCCGGACTCTGATCCTGCTGTGGGAAGAGAGAGGTTTCTGAGCTTTGGCACCTGGAACTGATTGTCAGTTCCCTCTGTGTTGGTCGTGCGCCTGGAGGAGCAGAGGCAGGAGGGCCTGTGGGCTGCAGGTGAGAAAGATCCCAGTGAATTGCCCCAAGGTAATGGCTCAGGCTGCCCACCCCTCAGTCAGGCCAGCTTCCCCTTCTCATCCTCCAAGCTGGCTGGTCTCCTCTCCTCTGTACCTGGGCCATCCCTGGCCCCAGCTCTTTGCTTTAATTCTTTGCCACTTTCCTTCTTCTCTGCCTTTTCAACACCCTCATCCTCCAAGTCTGGATTCAGCCCTGCCATCTTCAGAAAGGCTTCCTAAACCCTCTCAGACCCCTCCTTTCTCCATACGCTTGCCGGGCAGAGAACCAACAGCCCCCAGTTCAGCATTTACCTGTTTCCTGGGAGTTCTTTCTCACCCTCTCTGCTTCCTGAAGGGAAGGCAGGGAACATGCTTTGTGTACCCACCATGTTCCAGGCAGTTACGTGGACGCTAGGTAGGTCCTTGCTCTGTTTCTTATGAGCTGTGTGACTTTGGGTAAGTGTTTTCATTTCTCTAAGTCTCATTTTCTCATTCGAGATTGAGGATGTGATGCCGGCCTCAGAGGGAAGTGGTAAGAATTGGATGGAATAATCCATGCAAAGTACTTTGCACACAGGTCCAGGCTCATAGTAAATGGCTAACATATGGCAGCTCTTGTTATGATAGGTATTATCACATTGAATCCTCAATCTAGCTTTATAAGGTAGACATCCCACAAAGAGGAGCAAATGAGACTTGGGGCTAAAATGACTTGTCTGAGGTCTCACGACAGACAGGCAGCAAGGCTGGGATCCAAGCCTAGGGGTGGGCTGTCCTGAGACAGCACCCATCCTTCTACCACCACTGCTTCCTGAGTCCTGGCCCCTGTTCCCCATGCTTTTTAGTGTTCCTCGCTGTCCCAGCCAGGGCACTCAGCAAATGCTGATTGACTAATCTTTCCTGGCTGGTTTAAGGGAAACCAGGTTTGCGGGGGCAGTGCAGGAAATGGGACCCCTTGAACATTCCATCCTCTTTCAGATTTCTCCGTGGTCCAAGTTGCCCATGGAGCTCTGCCAGTGTACTGCATGCCACTCCAACACCAGGCAGTGCTATGCTGTGCAGCACCGTGTCTCACTTGCGAGTGAAACCGAATCATGCCCTCAGGGGAAATGAGCTGGTTCCTTTTTATGTTTTAAATAGCAGAGAATAAAGTTATGTAAAGAAAAAGAAAAGTAAGGGAAATACCTGCCTGGATAATCCCCCGTGACTGGGGCAACACTGTCTGAAGCTGGCTGCTGGAAAACAAAGAGAATGGCCATTAGCTGCCAGGTGGGCCCTGGGCAGTGTGGCATTATGAAGCCTGTGTCCTGTGAGGGTCAGCCAGCAAGGTGTTCCACTTAGGGCGGCTTATTGACCTTCCCTATGGCCACAGATACAGCTAAGGCCCCGCCAAGGGCTGTTCTTGACGTGATTGTGGTCAGGAAGATCTTCATACCATTCCAGATCATAGTTTGCAGTTTAATTCTCCAGCAAACGCTAGAAGCTCCCACCTGCATCTTGGCTGTGTCTTCTTTTGTACCAACTGATGCTTGCATCTTTACTCCTCACTCAGTTTATGCCCGTGCAGACCTGGCGTTGGGTTCCCTGGGGCCTGTGGAAGGAGGCACTCGCCTTTGCTCGTTTGTATGTCCGCCTCGTGGCTCACACTGCAGGAGAGGTGGGTGGTCGTCAGCATGTTTCGGTTCTTAGGTTTTGCTACCAGGCCATGGATTTCTTTTTTCTGTTTTTTATATTTTATATTATTTATTTTATTTTTGAGAAAGAGTCTCGCTCTGTCACCCAGGCTGGAGTGCAGTGGCTCATTGCAGCCTCTGCCTCCTGGATTCAAGCAATTCTCATGCCTCAGCCTCTCAAGTAGCTGGGATTACATGCATGCGCCACCACACTCGGCTAATCTTTATGTTTTTAGTAGAGATGGGGTTTCATCATGTTGGCCAGGCTGGTCTCGAACTTCTGACCTCAAGCAATCCACCCACCTCAGCCTCCCAAAGTGCTGGGATTACAGGCGTGAGCCATCGCACCCGGCCATTTTTTCCATTTCTTTAAAATCCTTTAAAAATACCTCTGAAGGTGCAGCTTCTTTTCCTGAAGGGAATTAAAACAATGCTATTAGTGGGCATGGCTACGGGAATAGATCACCTTTGGGTGCTGGTCCACAAAGTAGTGAGTAAGTGAGACAAGGAAAGATAATATTGTTTAGCACAGCGCTATGTGTCAGGCACTATAGTCATTCATCCCTGTGAAGTCAGAATCTCTTGGGACAGGTGGCTGAGAAAAAAAGCAAAAGTAAAACAAGAAGCATGCAAGGGAGATGATGTTTCATAGCCTGTTGGCTGGTTATTAGGCATAGGCAAATCTTGCCCTCAAGAGCAGGAAATGCACTGATACGTGCCATCCAGTGAAATCACACTAGAGCTCTTCGAGATGGAAATAACTAAGGTCCCGAAAAGGAAACTTGCCCAAGGATGCACCTGGGCTGTCAAGATCCTGCCTCTCCTGTCGGTGTCTCAGGGCTGCTTTTTCCTCTAAGTGATTATGAATAAAGGAGCAGCAGGACATTGCCATCACCTCTGAGGGATCTGAGCACAGGATTGAGTGACAGTAGACATGGGCTGTGTGAGGAAGAGACCTTAGGCTCTAGTGAAATCAGAGTGTCCTGAGGAGGTGGCACACATTGGATGGAACAGGCATGAGGCACTAGTGGCATGACCTTGGCGAGTTAGTGATTGACCTCTCTGAGCCTCAGTTTCTTCCTGGAAAATGGGTTGGATGATCATCCAGCGCCCAGTGTTTCACTGAGGGTTAGACAAGATCATACGACTCAAAGAGTGTGACCCTCAGTAGGTGACACATTTAAGTACTCAAACAAGGCAAGTTTTCTTCCCTTATCCCAGCTCCCAGCTTTCTCTCTTACTTCCTCCTTTAAAAAGAGTTGTTTTAAATAGCTATGGGATTTTTTTTCTGCACCACTTCAAAGTCAATGAAAATCAGCTTTAGCTTCCTTCTTATTTCCCTCTCTTAATACGCATGGCCCCGGGGCTGGGTCTGAGGCTCTGTTCTCAACCAGGGAGCACAGGGCTGGGCTGCTGCTCTTGGTTTCAGTACCTTCTTCTCCCAGGAAGGGCCCTGGTCCAGAGGCTTGCAGTGGCCTCCCCTCACTTCAGTGTGTAGATACCTTGCTGCACCTATTTGCCCTCCCTTTGCTTGGGTCTCACTGGATATGCAGCTAGCTTTTCTTCCTGGGTGGGATGTGGTGATGAAGAAGCAGCCACTTGTTGAGGGCTGTTATTAGTTGGGAGTCTTTTGATTTCAGGGCACAGAAACCAAACTTGAATGAGCTTAAGCAAAAATAGGATGCATAGCTCATGCCTCTTATACCAACACTTTGGGAGGCTGAGGCTGGAGGAGCGCTCAAGACCAGCAGTTCGAGACCAGCATGGTCAACACAGCAAGGCCCTATCTCTACAAAAAAAATTAAATTAAAAAGGATACACTGGAAGATTTCAGGAGAGGCTCACAGATTTGACAGAGGTGCAGAAGAATCAAGCCCCAGGAAGACAGCATGTGACCTCCAGCATCCCCAGACCAGAGTCCCCTGTTCAGTGGTCCATGGTTGCAGGCAGCTCCCAGCTGACCCCACACAGCCCTGCCACCAACCCGGGAGGACCAGGCCTTCCCCAGGATCTTTCAGATTGGGATTTGGCTTGGCCTGGAGCATGTGCACACCCCTTGTACCATTGCCAAGGAGAAAAAATACTCCCATGGGCCTACCTTGAGTCCTATACCCTCCGTTTTGGCTGGAGAGTGGGAGATGGGGTGGAGTCTGTTATCAGGAGAGAGAGAGAGAATACTAGTAATATTAATAATTAAGTGTAATACTCACTTTTATTGAACTTACTTTGTGCAAGACACATCCTAAGCCCTTTACCTGTGTAACTCATTTAATCTTCACAGTCAACCCATTTTACATACCAGGAAACTGAGGTACAGAGAAGTTAAGCAATTTGCCCAAGTCACATAGCTAGTTAGGAGGAGAGCTGGGATTGAATCCAAGCAGAGGGCTCCAGAAGTGCCCTTAACCACCCACTCTGATGCAGACAATAACATACGTCACCTCCACGCGCCTGCTCTGCACGTGATGGGCTAAGTCCTTTATAGCATTATCTTATTTAATCTTTAGAGAAGCCTTATGAAGTGGGTATTAACATCATCCACATTTTTGAATAAGAGATTGAGGCTCGAAGAGATGATGTGATTTGCTTACAGCCACCCAACTAATTTAAAGTGACAGAGCTGGGATAGGACCCTTGTGTAGGGCCCAAGTTCTTCACAGCCTCACTGGGCAACCTTTGCATTTAGACCCTTCTCTTGCTCTGTCAGAAGCTCACCTGGTCTGGCTCAGCACCCGAGTCTTTGTCCACTGTCTGGGGAGGGACTGGGATGTGGAAACCCCCGCCTACTGCATGCTGCTGAAGCGTCAGCTGTGTGGTTTGAGCTGGTCTAATATATCTCATACTGACCTACACCAGATGGTTCTTGAACATGTCTTTACTGCATTGGAACTCTAAGTTTGTTCATTTCTTCATTCAACAAATATTTACTGAGTACCTGGGGGTTCTAGGCCCTGTCCAAGTGCCTGGGGTCCCTCAGGGAAGAGCTTAGACTTGGAAAACATCCAAGAGGAAGGTCCCCCAAGTTCCTGTCCCTTGGGCCTGTCATGTCCCACTCCATCTCACAGGAAACCTTACCTGTATCACCCAAATCAGGTCCACAAGGGACCAGAGACCTCATGCTTCTTTGCTTGGCGCTGGCCTGATGGGAAGTCCAAGGAGAGACAGTGTTTCTTCATTCTGGTTGATTACGAAGAAAAACATTGTGTCGGGGAACGAGCATGGGCATGGACTCAGGCCAGCCCCATCGGGAGTCCCAGTGCTGCTGGGGTCTCTGCTAATCGAGACTTTGGGTGAGGCACTTCGCTGTGCCATGCCTCAGTTTCCCCCTCTGCAATGATACTGTACTACCTGTCTTACAGGGTTGCTGGGAGGATTAGCTGAGGTAGCAGTGTTAACTACCAAAGCCAATACCTCTGCACGGGTTAATCCCTCCTCTTCCTGTAACAACTAAGTAGTTTTGTCTCTAAAATAGTCAGGGTACCTGGAGGGGGGCAGCTGAATGGGGTCTGTGGTGAGGAAATCACCAATTGCATCAAGCTCCTCATTTTACAGAAATGAGAACAGAGGCCTTGGCCCTCAAAGGCAGGAAGGTATTGGGCTGTAGGACCTGCTAATTTGTTGGTGTTACAGGGAGCTTAAAGTGTATTTAGTTGTTGGTCAGACAGAGGCTACAAGTTGGTCCTTTGAGTGAGCATCTGACTGGTGGTCAGCCCTTGCAGCCTGGTCCAGTCATGCCTACTTCCAGCCCACCATGAAGACAACCCAAGCAGAACCTTAAAGAGCCCTATGTGGCTGGGTGTGGTGGCTCACGCCTGTAATCCAGGCACTTTGGGAGGCCAAGGTGGGTGGATCACCTGAGTTCAGGAGTTCGAGATCAGCCAACATGGGAAAACCCATCTTTAAAAAAAAAAATGTATATATGTGTGTGTGTGTGTGTGTGTGTGTGTGTGTGTGTGTGTGTAAATAAAATATATGAGCCCTGTGTCCCTGCTGCTGGTCTCTGCAGTGCCCTAGGGCAGGTAGGGACTTCTGTTCCTGAAATCTAGAGAGCATGATGGGGTTCCTGGCTTCTGAAACTCTGGTTGGACCAGAATGATGGAATTCTGCACCAGGATGTCCAGCTCCCCACCCATGGCTCCCAGAAGCTCCCCTTGAGAAGCAGGGGGCAGACAAGTCTAGGCCTCCAGCTGCTCTGACTTCTGGCTGGAGGCAGCCGCACAGAGCCTGCAGCTCAGGCTGATAGAATGTGGCCCAGGCAGGCCAGCCTGTTTGTCAGCTGGCACAGGCCCCGAGGGGTGTGGGCTTGATAATGATGATGACAGGCGGGCAGGGCTGCTGCTTCTGCCCAGGTAGCCGCCCGTGGAACTTGCCAGGCTCGCCTGGTGTGTGTGCCCACTAGGGCTTCGCTCAGAGTTGACGTCCAGAACACCTTCCCCTCGGCTTGGTGGGAAAGGCCATGAGCACTGGGGCAGCCAGTCCCGGGCCCCAGTCCTGCTTGCTGTGGAGCTTTGGCAAGTGCCGTCTGTCCTGTAAGCCTCTGTTTGCTGTCTGTGAGGAGCCACTGAGAGAAAGCACGCGTAGTCTCTGCCCTCGATGGTTCCAGGTGTGAGCAGTACACAGCACTTTGTAGGCCCTCTCCCATTAACAGGCTGGGAATTCTCAACAGTGAGTCCTACCTCCCAGCACACTAAAGATGTGTGTTCTTTGTGTGCTAGAGAGAGAGAGAGAGAGAGTGTGTGTGTGTGTGTGTGTACATGTGGGCCCACCACTAAAGTGTGTGTATACCTCCCTGGAGTATGAATAATGCCTCTTAGAGAGGTCCACTTTCACACCTGTGCTAGTTTTTGTCCCATTGAGCTACCTCTTAAATATTTTGATTTGTTTTTCAATGTGAAGTAAATCATTAGAAATATTTTGTAACTCTAGGTTTCGTTTTCCAGACAGGTACGGAGGCATTTTCTGCAGAAGCAATAGGATGTCACCAAATAATGTGGGTGGTCACTGGAAGCCAAGAGAATAATTAGTTTAGGAAACTCAGCCGTGATCAGCGGGTGCACTTTCGTAACTCCTTGGTTTACTCAGTGTTGGAAGATAGGACCAGTTTCACACTGGGGACTTGTTATCAAGTTTTACACCTGCTTGATTACTTTCATTGTCTCTCAAGCTTAGAAATCCTGACACTTTCTGTTTTTACTAAAGCAGCAAATAAAGCATTGTTTTCCAGATACCTCCTACTCCTCAGCAAAGTCTTTGTGTAGAGATCTGGTAAGCCCTGAGGGTGCCCTGACCGCAGCCAACAATAGAATTTGTTTAGCCCTGTTGCTGTTCCTTTCTTCACGGGCAAAACGTGTTGGAGCTCAGAGAGAGATTCTCTGTCCATTTCCTCTTGCTGGGTGAAGTGTCCCACAAGGCAAAGTGCACAAGCACGTGCACCCTCTTGGCGGGGACTAGAAAGGAGGCGTAAGCTAAGATGACGTCACTGACATTCAATGTTGGGCTCTTGTTTTTCAAGGAACATGGCAACCGGTGTGTTTCTCATCCCAGAAGGAGAAGACTTTAGCCACTGTGATGCCTGAGAAGCCAGTGAGTAAGTCACAGTGGTGGATCTTGTTTACCATGGTGTAGCTCCTGGGGGCTGGTCCTAGGCTTAGGAAAGTGTGGGATGTTCCCCTCATCCTGGGGCAGTTTGCCGTGCCCAGGGTGCGCTGTTCCCTCTGAGTCAGCACCACCTCCTCTGCACTCTCCTAGCGCTGTGTTCATGCTCAGATACACCACTGAGTTAAGGTTTGTTCACCTGCTTGTCCCACCCACCAGTTGTGGGAGGCTTGAGGGCAGGGAACCAGGCTCCAGCCTTCCTGTCTGACCAGGCGGCCCTTCCCGGCAGGCACCGTACCAGGCACATCACAGGTGGCCAACAGCTCTTTGTGGACTCAAGGAACCTCAACCCCGAGGTTTGATCAGGGCTTTATGGTCCATGAAACTTCATCACAGACAGTGTCCCATGGGAACCTTATGGCCTGGGTGGGATGGTCATATTATCCTTTTTTATTTTGTAGACATGGAGGCTGGGGTCCGAGGAGTCGGATGACTTGCCCCAGTTGGTAGGCTAATAAGTGCCCAGGACTCATTTTCTTGTGTTCCAGGCTAGCCTGGTTTCTGTAATGTCAAACTTTATAATTAGAAAGGTTGTTTAGAGTAAACCCCTCATTGCCAAACAGGGAGACTGAGGCCTGAAGGGACTTTCTCGAGGTAAGAGGATGAACTGGTGTCCAATGGAGAATCGAAATGCAGGCCCTGGACTTCCAGTCTGGTGTTTTGGAACCCCTCATCCCTTCCCTTCTGCTGTGCTTCTGTATACAGCAATCAGAGAACATTTTGGGACCATAAATCTGTGTTTACAGGAGGGTGAAGAACTTACAGAAAGCCATGAGTTAAGGGAACATAGGGATGAATAAAACACCCTTCTCTCCAGGAGCGTCCCTGGACATGTGAGCCTTGGCAGGGACTTGAAGAGGCTCAGTTTAGTTGTGGGAGGAGGGAGGAAGAAGGTGAGGGTGAGGGGAGAGCATCTGGGCCCAATCCAAGAAGCTGAGGCACGGGGGGAGGCCCCGGCAGAGGGGCAGCCGGCGTGCATGTCAGGGCATTTGGCAGCTGGCCTGGTGGGCGCTGAGGGACCACGTGGGGGTGAGGAGTCCACGGTGAGTCCTGAATGGCAGGATGACAAGGGGTTGACTGGTCATCCGGGAAAGCTTCTCCAGGAGTTCTCATTCTTAGGATCTGGGGAAAGACCCAGGCAAAGAGCTGATTGGCCAGACTGCCACAGCCTGAGAAACCATCCCCTCTCTGGAGAAACAGAATACATAGTTTGTCCACAGAGGAGGGCCGGGCAATGAACAGCAAATTCCAACATTGTCTGAAATGCGTGTGGGGAGGGGAGTGTGTGCCGTTCTCGCTGGCTCAATCCTTTTGCCCTCAAATGAGTTTTCGTTTTGTTCTGCTTCTGATCGAACACGTGCTGTTGTTCTCTCTTCCCTTCCCTCCTGGCTCTTCCATTCAATCCAGGCTTGACCCAGGGCCAGGTGGGTCCTGGCTACTCTTCTGTGTTCACTCCACCCCTTCTTGCAACTTCCTGGACTTGAGGACTGGGACTGACTGCCAGCTTCATCCCCACTGGCAGGTTGAAACATACAGTTTGCCCGAATTACAGAGAATGCGATGCTTGCCAAATAGGTATCTTGGATTAGTTTCCAAAGCATTCCCAGATGATACACTTCTCTAGGGCAGGGAAAGGGTGTCATGTTGTATCAGTATTGTTTACACTTCATATTTCTTTGCACTTTACATTTTATAAAGGTCATTTCATCTTCATGATCAAGCAGGTGGACTTCTCCCATTTTACAGATGAGAAATTTGCCTGAGGCAGCTGTCACCTGCCCAAGGCAGTTCAGCCGTCTAAGGGCTGGGCTGGGACACAGCCCAGGCCTACTTTATAAATTCCATGATGTCTCTCCTCTGCTGAACTCCAACCAGAGTAAATCCCTGGAGGGCCTGAGACATGAGAGGAGCTCAGTAAACGCTTGTGGAATGAGTGAACTTGGACTTTTTTTTTTTTTGGCTGCCCTTAACCATAAGTGGACCCTCTTTGGCAGCAAACAGAACACCACTCTGTGGAATATTTGAGTTTCTTGCCACGATAAGGACCTGGTGAGCTCTCTTCTCACCCAGCCTTACCTCTGGGAATTAGGTCATGCATACTAACTAAGTAATTCCTTGACTTTTACTCGGAGCTTCCTCCTCCCGAGTTGAGATGCTGTGTTAGACACTGATCTATGAGAGGTCCTTGGCAGAAGCAGATCCGATTGTTTGTTGTCACAGACCTCCAGTGACCCATCTAATTGCCCATGAATAATACCTGTGGCCCAAACAGGTCAGCCTTCTAGGCAGTTCATTCTCTCTCCTCCTTCTACCCTTCCCCCTCCAACCTTCTCTAGACTGAGGAAGAGGGACAGGCGTGGTTTACCTTAGATATGTAGGGTTCTGTAGGGTCAGGGGGGCCTACCTCTTCCTTTTCACTGACCTCTGAACTTTTCCATGTTTTGTGGCAAGGACTGGAGAAAGAACAAGAAAACCACGTCAAGGTGGGAAAGAGTTCATGGGCTCCGGGAGGCAGTTACCAAAATATCTGCTGGGTCTGCTCTTTCCCTAAGTGACTCTTAGGTTGTGTTTCTTAGATCTGCAAGGGATCCAGCCGGCCTCATTAGACTCTTGAGGCCAACAGAATAGAATGGAAGTAAGAGTGGGCTGAGGACAAGAGACCCACGTTCTAGTGTTGGCTGTCCACAGCTTAGCTGCATGACCTTGGGCAGGTCACAGAACCTCAGCTGCCTTCAGATTTCTTATTCAAGAAGTCAGGGAGGGTGGAGGTCTGGTGGCATCTTGAAGAAGTCTCCTTGACCTCTGTGGTCCTGGTCCTCAGTGTCTCTGTCAGTTTGTCCTTGTGATTAGCACTGTCTTCTCCTCCAGGTCACCTCCTCCTCATGCAGTCAGGGTTTGCTTCTATAAGCACTTTCACCCTGATCTTTGTAGCTTTGCCAGCTCTCCCCTGCCCCACCCTGAGATAGGCCAGAGTGCAGATAAGAACTCCCTGTTGCTGTCCTGGTCTCCTGCCAAGCAGCATGGGAGAAAACTCTAACTTTGTGAGATTGTTAGGGATCTAAGGAGTGAAAGTTGGTTGGTATCAGAGGAAAGTGGGATTAAAGATTGTTGGAATTTTCAAGTCCTTGATGCCCCAGGGTACCTGGATTGTACTAAGTTGTTTGCTCAGAGGATAGTAAAAATGTTCTTAAGTACATGGCCCCAAGTTGGCCAGGCCTTGTGATCAGGGGTAACCGGATACTTTGGAGAAATAAAGGGAATAGCATTGGTAGAAAGTTGCTTGGTGAGAGATGAGAGATGTCTCAGTTGGACAACCAGCATGAAAAGGAGAAGGGCTAGGGAAGGTGGAATTGTCTCCAATATTTACAATTGGAAAGTATAAAGCTGGAAAGAACTACGGATCCTTTAATCCACTTCTCCCATTTATTAGTAAACAAACTGAGGCCCAGAGACATGACTCAAGCATGCCCACAGAGCAGGCTGGTGGTAGAAGTGAGACAGAAGCCGAGTCTCCTGATTCCCAGCAAGTGGCTCTCTCCCCATTTCCATGTTGCCTCTTCACGTGGGTTCAGCCACCATGTCTTCCTCTTTTCTCTTCGATCCTGCACTTGAATGTCTAAGGTGTTAGCAGGGCCCCCACTGCTCCTACCTCATTGTTTATCAAGGCCTAATAAAACTTGGGCACAACAGCATGGAGAGGTTGAGGATTCTCGGGTGCAGGCTGTTTTGACTTGTACTTAGTGACTTCACACTGTTGAGTTGCCATTATTCTGTTTTATGATGTGTCTTGGGGTGAAAGATTAATTCAAAACAGGAAATGAAGGCTATATGATGGCCCAGCCTTCACAGGAGTAGCCTCTTGTGGCTTTGCCATTCAGATTTAAATCACATGAGCTTTGTTGGTAAGCAAGCCTTGTTCTGAGAACCTCCAGCAAAGGGCATGGACTGCACTGTCGCTTGCTCTGAGAGGGGATCTTTGGGTGTGAGCTGGTCATCCCATCACTATGCTGATGACACATAAACCGGAATGGAAACCACTCACTGTTTCTGTAGACCTCCATTTGGCCCAACACTTCCTACTGAGCTCCTTCCATTGGGCAAGCACTAGGTTCACATATACTACCTTGTTAATATACGTAAGCAGCCCTCTGAGAGGTCGGCATGGAGACAGATACAGGTTAAATAACTTGTCTATGCCCACAAGGGCCAGGACTCAAACACAGGGTATCTGACTCTAAAGCCCTTCTTGGTTCCATATTTCACATGGCTCTCTGCACAGAGAAGGGAGGGCTGGGGGAAAATAGATGAGGCATTGACTGAAGCGTCAAACATTTATTAATGGGACTTCCAAATGCCAGGGCCTGGGCTTGGTTCTTAGAATGCAAAGGTGAGTAAGACCTAGTCCCTTTACTTCTAGGACTTGTGGCCTGGCCTAGTGGTGGGACAGATGTATATGATGACAGTCATAGCCCTTTTATCATCATTATAACGAGCCACACAGAGTGCTCTGGAAACACTGAGAAGAGAGCAGCACACAGGGAAGGCTGCACCAAGGAGAGGCTGTGAGGCTTGGGTATTGAAGGATGAACAGGAGGTTTCCAGGCAGAAAAGGAGGCAGAGAGTTCTCCAGGAACTCTCTGGTGCATGGTGGTGTGAAAGGGCCTGATCTGGTGTTTGGAAGTAAGGAGAAGGACTGTGCGTGTTTTCTTCTTAGCTGAGGGTGCAAGGAATGAGACATTCATTCAGTTGAGAGATAAGCTCTGGAGGGGGAGAGGTGGGGAGTTCAGAAGTAGATTGCCAAGGGTTTTGCAAAACACTTGCTGCTAGGTGAGATTCATTGAAAGAAACATTAGCAGAGACCAGCAAAGCTTCTCCAAATATGAATTCTCCAGCTGTCTGATGGATGTTTCTGTATAGAGACAGGAACTTCTGCTGGGGGCTCATTTTCAGAGTCTTTGTGTCCGTTTTCTACATTTTGTGTCTCACACACCAGTGGAAGTGATTATTGATGGGGCAAAGTGAATGGGGTGGGACGAGCCACAGCAGCAGTTCATATTTAAAATGTCTCAGATTCCCCTTGCCAGATAAGCTGATAGCAAACACCCTTGTGAGTTCCTGTGCAGACTGACTCTCCAGGGATCATTTTGCATTCCAGACAGGGTCACACAATATTTCTGCAGGAGCTGGAGCTCTGGGGTGAGAAAGCTACTTAAAAATAAAGACCAACAAAAAATATAGTTGTTTTTAAGGATGACATTTGCACGGCAAAAGTATCCAGGAAGTAGATTATTTGTCATGAGGGTGAGCCAGAATTGTTAAAAAACATCAGACCATTAGAGTGGAAAGAATAATGGCAGAGAGAGAGAGGAGTGAGAGCTCCGGGAACTCTCGTCTCCTGGGCGTGGTTGGCCCTGCACACCCCCACTTTAATGAATACCTTGCTGAGGTCTGCCCCAGGAAATGAGTTTCGAAAACTGAACTTTGAGCCTGAATTGTCCTCTGTGGAGAGGAGCAGACCAATAATCCAGAGAGTGATTTGGAGTCTTAAGATTTCTTGATCTTGTATCAACAGTCCCTATCTGCTGCCTCTGGGTTTTTTATCTTTATGAGAAAAGAAAAAAATCTTTTTTGGAGCAGTTGGGGCTGATTTTAGTAAACATGTTTTTCAGAGCATGAGCCCAAATACCAAGGAAAGAGTCCAACGTCTTCATTCGGCCAACAGAAATGTATTCATCAGGATGGTGGGAGGCCGTCTCCCTACCACCAGGGAAAAGTCACCAGCAGGGCTATACCTTTGGGGCTCCCCTCCGCTGGGGCTGCTGGATGTTGGAGTTTGGGGCTGGTGAGGGACGTTTTGGGCCCTGGAACCTATGACCTAGCCTCTCTGAGCTCTCAGGAGAGTGGCCTCCGAGGGTGGCTGGGAGAGGCAACGTTCTTCCCTGAGACTGCCCCACACTGGTCTGCGTTGCTCTCAGTGGAGCTGTGAGCTACACGCTCATGATCATACATTGCAATGGTTCTGCAGCCTCCAAACCATTCCCAAATAGGCAAATGTGACAGGACTTCAAACCCCAGTGCTCCAGGGAAGTGAAGTACAACATGTCAGACCAATAATCTCCTCCAGTCAGTTCAGCAGTTGCGTGTGCTTTAGGGACTGGTTCTACCCTGTCATCTCAGAGAGGCATTTCTGTATTTGCCATCTGTAACCTTACTTGGCTTTACAGATATTTGGGAAAAAGTCCCCAGGAGACTTCAGTTCCTTTGTACAGTAAAGGACTGGGCCAAAACTGTGCTTATCTTGCACTTCTGTTCAGATGTCTCAACTGCCTCCTGATAGCAGCATATTTTCCATGGGCAGAGAGCTCCTGGCTGCATCCTGATGAAGGAAGGAATCCTTTCTCAGAGCTGTCTCACTCTGCCAGTTTCTGGTCTGTTCACTCTCCAGAGGTTGTACTGAAGAACCGTCAAGCTGGGTTCATGTAGCACATTGCCTGGCACATGGTAATCAGGGTTGGACGTATGAATGAGCAGCAAGGAAATCCTTCTGTTTTCCAGTGGAACAAAATGGAAGTGAACAGGCCTCAGACTATGTGGCCTGCATGCTATCAGGACCCAGCATGCACTTCCGAAAAGACCCCTTTGGGTTTTGGCACAAAGGAAGTTACCCAATAAAGACATCTTCTAGGTTGGGGCCTGGAAGGACAGATGATGTTGAATCCACATCACCTCAAGATGACGAGTCCTGTTTTCAGGGCTTAAGACAAACAAACATCAATAGCAACGACGAACCACTGGGAATGCTGGCCCTGGAGAAAGCAGAAGAAGTCATTCTGCTGGCAACCCCCGCATACCTAGCCATTCCCAGCCAGCCGGATGTCCCATGCTTGGATAAGTCTCCCAGGAACCTCCTGATGGGGCTTTTCCTGTGTCACGCTGCCTCTCTGCAGCACAGGTGCTTTTCCATCTACATCTTAGATCCTGACTTCCCAGGTGTGTTGACATTTTGGTAGGCTTTGAATAGCCCATTGGTTATTTCTGACTCAGGCAGGGCTCACCTGTCCATGCAGGTGTATACACCTGCTTATAAAGGCTGAATGCGGTACACCGGCCCTTGTGCAGACTCTGTGGTGAGGGACGTGGCCAGCTGGACTGCCGGCTGGGTGGATGGCCAAGTGAAAGACATGCACAAGCATCTCAGAGGCTAGCAGGCTACTGAGAGCCAGGAAGGTGTTATTTGTGTTGTTAATAACATTAATGACAATATAAACAACACAGCCTCTGTAATTGTATATCAGGAAATTAATCCTAAAATTGGTGTCTGTAATTCAAATGAAAACTTTAGAAATCTTTGAACTCTAAAAGTGCTACCGTGAAAGCAGTTCGATCCCTCCCGAGCCAGATTTCTACTGGTAAACATTCATTCATTCAACATAGGCACCACATTGGCACTGGAATTACAAAGATGAAGATCAGTAAACAGCTCATCAATGGGTGCATTAGCTACAAAAGACCATAATACAGAAAGCTGAATTATTTGAATTTTAAATATTGATTGAGTACCAGCTGAGAACCCAGAACTGGGGTGAATACTCTGGGAAGTAGACAATAAATAAAAAACATCAGGTTACACATGAGGTTGCACATTAAGGTTGCACATTAGGTTGTCCAGACAAGATTAATGCGTAAAAGACATGATGGGTTGAAGCCTAAAGGAAGAGCCACGTGGTGTGGTCTGTGACCTCTGTGTGGGAACTCTTTGTCTTCCCCACTTCTCAGAAGATGGAGAGAAGCATCTTATTTCCCTGGTATCCACAGCACCTAGCAAGGCCCCAGGCGCAATATAGGTTCTCAGTAGATGAATGAGTGGATTCGAATGTGGCTAGTGGTTCCCAAACTTGGCTGATCAACAGAATTCCCTGGGGAGTTAAAAGCATATTTTCCTCTTGGACCTCAGGCCGTAGGGATTCTGTTTGGGAGAGGGCCCAGGAAACTGAATTTTCGTAGACTTCCTGGGTGAATCTGTCTGATGAGCCAGATTTGGTGAGTTCAGGCTAGACTCCAGGAGTTAGAAGAACGCAGGTGGGTAAGGGTTGGGGGGTGAAGCTGTTGAACCTGAATGCTCCAGCTCATCCCTTACGATCCCGCCCTGGTGCCACCTTCTCTGGAAGCTTCTCTCAGGTGCTGAGTCACTCTGTCTCCAACTCACCTCTCCCACCAGGCCAGCAGCTCTTACCAATAACTATTTGTTTGTTTGGATTCCCTGAAGACTGTGAAACTCCTAGGGGGCACAGCTCGCAGTAGGTTTTCAGTCAGCACTGTGGTGCTGACTGGGCTTCAGAGGATGGATGAGGTTTAAGCAGGGGCAGAAGTAAGGTAGAGACCTGACATGAGGGCAGCCACAGGGTAAGCCCGAATGCCTTTGGGAATAGGGCAGCCACAGGGTAAGCCCGAATGCCTTTGGGAATTGAGCCTAACAAGGAAGAGTGCGCTGCTGAGGGTGGGTGGGTGGGAACCTACTGAGCCTGGCAGGAGGGTTTCGACTTGTACAAGGGCTGAAAAGAGCCCTGAGAGCCTTATGAACAGGATAAAGGTGAAGCTGGTGAGTTGGGAAGGGGGAGATCAGTGAGGAGGCCCATGGTAGCTCAGGTCAGAGCTGGCCAGGCCCTGGATGAAGTGGCAGGGTTGTTGACAGGGGCAGCCACACTCTAGCCACTGCACACCCAGAACTTTGTGTGGTGCTCCTGATTTGATTTTATCTACCAGCAGTGGTTATTGAGCACCCACCATTGCCAGGGGTATGGGTACCAGGCCCTGGGACTTGCAGCCCTCAACCTCAGAGCTCACAGTCAGCTGAGATAGGCAGGGCCACAAGTAGATCAATGCAAGGGTATGTGCAAAACCATCATACGAACTCCCCAGAGTACAGTGTGGAAAAGGGGGCGCGGGGAGGGCAAAATAACACTTCAAAGAACAACAGTGCAGCGAAGGATGCTGGCCAGCCAGGCGTCACTGTGTTTCATCCTCAAGTCACCCAGTGGGTCAGGACTGTTATTATCCCCATTTTATGGATGAAGAAACCGAGGTTCAAAGAGATTAGGCAACTCCTCCAGGCTCACATACCTGGTAAATGGTGGGTTGGGGTTGGTGACCAGTCTGCCTGACTCCAGAGTCCAAACTAGGACCTGTGACACCCCGCTGCTGCCTTTGATGTTTCAGCCCTAATGACCACTGGGTTTTCACAAGGTGAACAGAGTCCAGATAGGCATTCCAGACAGAGGGATCAGCATCAGCAAAGGCACGTGGGTGGAAGTGTGATGGAGGCCAGCTTATCAGGAAACTGCAAATGGTTCCTGAGTCTAGCGTATGAGGGGGCGGGGAAGCAATGAGAGGGGAGGCTAGAGGGGCGGGCCAGGGCTGGATCATGAAGGTAGTTTTTGTTTTGCTCCACTAAGATGTTTGGACTTCACCCTGCAGATCGTCAGGGAGCTGTTGAAGGATTTTGAACAGGAATAGAACCTGACCAAGTACATATTTTTGAAATAAAGATCTCTCTGGCAGCAGTTTGAGGTCTAGGCTGGTGGATTGGAGGGAGGTGAATCTGGAGGCAGGGAAGATATTGGCGAGGAGATTTTGAGAGTTCTAGGTGACTGCAGGTGGAAACCTGACCCTCCCAGGAAGGATGGGAGGCAACAAATGGGGCTGTTGAAGAGGCAGGACTTGGTGACTGGCTGGCTCTGCAAGATGAGGGAAAAGGGGCAGAGAAGTTTGACTCCAAGGATTTAGCTGCAGAGTCAGGATGGTGCTGCTCACTGAGGTTGGGGCTGCAGGAGAAGGAACAGGTGAGGGAGGAAGGGAAATTGGCCACCTGTGAGGTCTCTATGAGATAGTGAGGGGAGTGTGCAATCGTTGTTGGCGCAGGGCCTGAAATGCTGCAGGGAGCTGCGTGGTGCAGGCACAGCCTGGTGAGTCATGAGGACATAGACACCGGTTGAACTATAGGAGTTTGCTCCATGAGAGTGAAGACCAGAAACATTGCTTTCAGGGCCAGGGAGAGAGGGGTCTGCAAAAGCCTGAAATGGGAAGAGACCACAGCAAGATGAAGCCCCATAAGTGGCAGTTGCATTTAGCAGCAGTTGGTGGTGACGTTGGCCTGATGCATGGGGTGGCCTGTGTGTGCAGAAAGACCAGATTGTGGTGGATCGATGGATGAGCGGGAGGTGAGGAAGTGCACATTGCAAGGCTAGACCATTCATTTGGAAACCTAGGCTGTGAGGGGAAGAAAGAAGAGTGCTATTTGTTTTCTCCCATAAAAGCAAATATAGGGCTGGGCACGGTGGCTCATGCCTGTAATCTCAGCACTTTGGGAGGCTAAGGTGGGCAGATCATGAGGTCAAAAGATCGAGACCATCCTCGCTGACATGGTGAAACCCTGGCTCTACTAAAAATATACAAATTAGCTTGGCTTGGTGGCACGTGCCTGTGGTCCCAGCTACTCGGGAGGCTGAGGCAGGAGAATCCCTTGAACCCGGGAGGTGGAGGTTGCAGTGAGCTGAGATCATGCCACTGCACTCCAGCCTGGGCAACAGAGCAAGAATCTGTCTCAAAAAAAAAAAAAAAAAGCAAATATAGATCTAACTGGTTGGATTTATGCGCATTTTGGGGAATGACTTCATGTTGATAAATTCACAAATCAGAAAAAAAAATAAACTTTTGTTGAGCAGTGAGCGTTTGGGGGTTGAGAAAAATGAGGTTAAATGGTACAGTTCTTCCGAACAGGGGATTGACCCAACAGTTCTTCCAAACGGGGGATTGGCCCAGGAGGCCAAGGCTGCACTGAGCCATGATCATACCACTGCACTCCAACCTGGGCAACAGAGTGAGATCGTGTCCGAAAAAACAAAACAAAACAAAAGTGCACACACAAAATAGGGGATCTTTGGGGGATAGACTCCACCAGATATAGCTGGGTTGTGAGCTGCTCTGGGTGGGGCGGCTCTGCGGTCATCCTGGACTCCAGGTACGGTGCCCTGCACACAGTGAGCGGGCATTGAGAAATACTTTTCAAGTTCACTTGGCTGTGACTTCGATGTGTCTTCCCCAGCATCCCTCTGTATCCTCCAGACTAATTATTGTACTGGCATCAAGTCCCAAAGGCCTAATTTCAGCAAGTCAGGAGACACAGTGCCATTCAGATACAATGGTTCCCCTGGAGAGTGCCTTTGAAAGGTGCTGGGCAGAGACTCGGTGGAAAATCTGTTTTTAGTCCTTCTACCATAGCAGAGAGTTGGTTAAGGCAAGGATGAGCTACCCTCACCTTTTCTGTGAAAATGTGTCCGTTTCTACCTTGGTTTGGCTTGGGCTACCTAGAGCTTGAGGAGGTGGGAGTTACCCCCACGCTGTTTCCTGGGAACTGACACTCACTGAGCTCATCTGTGGGCCTGGTGCTGTGAGAGGCCCCTTCATTTAATTTTCACAGGAACTCTATGTTGTTTACAACTTGCTCAAAGGAGGACTTAGTGACTCAGAAGCCCATGCTCTTTCTACCACATCACGTTGGCTTCCAGGGACTCAAGAGCTGAGTGCCCGGGGGTGTTTCTAAAACCAAGGAAATGAACTAGTTTATCTGTTCTAGTCTCCCGTCTTATGCTATTTGCAAATAGGGAGAGGATGTCTTTTTCAAGATGGTGTAGATGCATGAGTGCCTACATAGAGTGGTGGGCAGGCTTATTTCTGGGAATCAGGCAACTTTTAAAGGACATTGAAGCACTAATAGAAAGTAAGATGTAAAATGACGGACCTGGTTGTTATTGGAAGTTGGCCTGCAACAGTGGGGTCAGAGACATCTTAATTCCCATGTGGTTGGCCTTCACATTGGGAAGGAATGCCTTCTGATCCAGGCAATTGACATACCTACCACTAATACCTACTGTATTAGCTAGGGTGATTCTTCCTGCCTAAGAGATAAGTTGCCAGTTCTCAGTGACTTCACATACTGCACATTTATGGCTCATATATATAAAGTCCAGAACATGTGTTCTGGTCTCAGAGGGCTTTCCTCCATGCAGGCATCCAGGGGGCTGGGTCCCTTCCTTCTTGTGGCTCACCATCTTCAACACACGGTTTCCAAGGCCGTTGTGCCTGGCAGAAGTAGAAAAGGCACAGAATCACCATGGGGGGTTCTTATGGGTTGGTTTTAGAAGTGGCATGCAGCACTCCTGCTCACATCCCATGACCTAGAACCTGTTCCCCTGGACTCACAGCGGTAATAAGCAGGGATCCAGGAAGAAGGAGCAGCCCGGCTGGTGGTGAGCTAGCCCATCTCCACCGCACCCACCAAGGCTCCAAAGGCACCGCTCAGCAGAGCTTTCACTGGTGGATTAGATGCTGTTCTCATTTGATCTATAGACCCTAGCATTTTGGAGTTTGTTGAAAGAAGGGTAGGAGAGTGTTAAGGATCAAAGGTCTTAGCCGGGCATGGTGGCTCATGCCTGTAATCCCAGCACTTTGGGAGGCCAAGGTAGGTGGATCACTTGAGGTCAGGAGTTTGAGACCAGCCTGGCCAACATAGTGAAACCCTATCTCTACTAAAAATATAGAAAAAAAAATTAGCCAGGCCTGGTGGCAGGGACCTATAATCCCAGCTACTTGGGAGGCTGAGGCAGGAGAATCTCTTGAACCCAGGAAGTAGAGGTTGCAGTGAGCCGAGATCGAGCCACTGCTCTTTAGCTTTGGCAACAGAGTGGGACTCCATCGAAAAAAAAAAATATAAAGAATCAGAGATCTAGACCAGATACTACACCCCTGATTCCCTGATATGGTGTGCAAGACAGTAGTGCTGTGTGCCTGTGGCTGCATCTACTTTGTGTGGGAGCAACAAGGGTGTGCTTACTTAGGGCACCACCACTCTCCAGGAATTGTGGGAACACAGGGGCTGAGTGTTCTCCCTGGGTAGGGCGATGCATGGTAGGCCCTGAGAGCTAAGACCAGGGAGCTGCTGCCCACCCTTCCCTGGGATGTTGAAGAATATTTTCCAGGTGCAGAATGGTGGGGGAGGAGTGTGCCCCTGAGGAGAGCCTGGGGAAGGCAGAATAGGAGATAAAAATGGGGAACTTGGCAAGGCTGAGCTTTGGTGGGCTTCCTGGGGTCAAATGAGATTTGGAAAGAATGAGAGAAGCCCTGATGATTTTTAAAAAAAGATAAAAATCATTTCATTGAACCAATAAAAATCAGCAAATGTCTTTCATTGACCTAATGATTTATTTTGGTTATTATATTTTAACTCAAAAGTATTTCAGAAAGTTAGCAAGATTGTTAATTAGACCACAGATTCTATTCTGTGGCTTTGGGCAGCTCCCACTAATAGGAGGAGGTGATGGTGGTAGTGGTGGGGTTTTCTTTGTTTGCATTTTATTATTGTTTTTGTGGTAAAATTTACATAACATAAAATTTACCATTTTAATCTCTTTTTTTTTGTTTGTTTTATTTTGTTTTGTTTGAGGCAGGCTCCTGTTCTGTCACCCAGGCTGGAGTACAGTGGCATGATCATGGCTTACTGCAGCCTTGACCTCCTGGGTCCAAGCAATCCGCCCAGCTCACCCCCACCCCCGGCCAAGTAGCTAGGAGCACAGACACGCCCCACCACACCCGGCTAATTTTTGTTTGTTTTTTTTCGAGACAAAGTCTCACTGTGTTGCCCAGGCTGGTCTTTACTCTTGGACTCAAGCGATCCTCCCACCTTGGCCTCCCAAAGGGCAGGAATTACAGGGTTGACCACTGTGCCTGGCCCATTTTAACTATTTTTAATTGTAAGATTTCATGGTATTAAGTACATTCATGTTGTTATGCAGCCGTCGTCATCCTTCCACAGAATAAATGGAAAATCTGCACTTATTTAATAATAACTCTCCATTACCCGCTTTCCCGGGCCCTGGTAACCATCATTCTACTTTCTGTCTTTATGAATTTGCTTATCGTGGGCACTGCTCACTGTTAGTTTTGAGACAGGCTGGCCTCCTGGAAGTTGGAATTTAATGTTCACAGTTTTCCTGGGCACCCAATGTGGGATCAAGATGATTGAGGGCACATGCAGGACTGTCTGCGACGCTTTTGGTGGTAAGATGAGCTCTGTGTGTGGGGTAAGATGTATTTTATTTTGTCAGCCAGCTACACAGGTTTCCTTCTTGAGGGCTTCACCAGCTGGGGATTCTGCAGGCACAGCTGAGATTTGGGTCAGAGGCAATGCCTTCCCCATTCTGCTCTGGAATGTGGGTGGGAGAGCATGGGCTCTGGAAGACACCTGCTGCACTGGACGCAAGGGCCCCGTACTGTCTGGAGTGGAGCTGCTGGCAGGAACACAGCCTTGAGGGACTTGTCCCTGACCTGTTAACATTTAAGCCAATTCCTTAAATCAGCATCATGTCAGGGCTTCATGCAGGATGACCCTTTCTGTTCTGGAGAAAGATCACATTGCTAGTGCTGTGTAGCCACACAGGGCCCAGAAGCTGAGTTCCACGGAGCCCTGAGTACTTGTTAGGCCTGGAGAAGATAAGATACAGGAAGCCCACCTCCTGTTGTTGAGACTGACAGTCAGGGAGAGAAGACTCCTGGCCTTGGGATGTGTATGTAAGCGGGGTTGTAAAAGTTATGCATGCTCCCGGTAGAAACTTTGGGAAATACAGAAAAGTATAGAGTAAAAGTATAATCACAGCTCTCTGAAATGTGATCCTACACACACATCACCACTGTTCACATTTGGCTTATTCCTCTTCTCCTACAGACATTATTTTATGGAGCCTGAAATTATATTGACTTCCTGGATCCATACCCTGCTCTTTTCACTCGGTGTTACAGCATAAGCATTTTCCCATGGATTGAATGTCTTTATAAATATTGTTTTTAAAGGACTGCCTGATACTTGTTTGGTTGTACCATGACCTGTAATACCATGCCTTATTTGATACTTGTAGACTCTCCAAGCCCAGAACTTGAGAGACAATAGAAGTGAACTGATGTAATTTACACAGCGGCTTCAGAAAAGGAAGACCATACTGTGTCTGTATATATGGCTCATATGGACTGGGGCTAGGAGCATGGATTTCAAAGTGAGATGACCTGGGCTCATTTCACAGTATCCCCAGCATCCCCACTAGCTACCTGCATGGTATGGAGGCATTTACTTACCTCTGTAAAGCTGTCTTCTTTCAAAGGTGATGAAACGAGACAGGGTGGTAAAGGCCTGAAACGCCGTGAGTGCCAGCTGTCAGTGTCCTCATGTGGGTGGTGCAAGGGGTGGGCTGGGTTTGAACCCAGGTCTCCTCATGCCTAGGCCAGAGTTCTTTCTACCTCAAAGGCTTCACCTGTTTTAGAAGGTCCTTGAAGAGAGACTTAGTGGTACAGGTGAAGATGTAGAGTGCTGGCTAGAAATCCTCATGGAAAAATTTTAAAATGTATATCTATATGATATATATGTGCACACACCACACATATACATGTACATATACACACATGCAAATAAATGCACATATACATACACATACATGTACGTATATGCACATGTCCTACATGTGCACACATGTATATGCACACACAAATACACATGTATGTGCACATACTCATATGTACACAAACCCATGTACATATATACACACATATGCACACATAGATGTGTACACATGTACACCCCTGCAAACATATACACACAGGTACACATATACACATACACACATTCACACATATGTACATATATATACATATGCACACATAGATACATACATAATCACACATAGAAAACGTAGTTGCATTACAGAAAAGGAAGATAGGCAAGTTCTACAATTACTTCTTTCTCTTTTTTTAAGGACTTTGCTTTTTACAGAATAAAAAAGAAAAAAGTCATACCTCCCCCGCATCCACATAGACCTGTAGCGAGGATTCTTTAGGTTAACACGGGTGAGAGTGCCTGGCTGGTGATGGGCCCCTGATGATGTTGGCTTCCTTCTGCTATTCCAAGCACTGTGACTGGTCAGTATACAGGTGTCTCTTGATACCAGTTGGGGAGGCCTGGAGAGTGGGCACTGCCTCATTGGGACCTCCCAGGGCCTGGTGCTGTTGAATGGCTATAAGAAGCAATGAATGTGCCGGGCGCAGTGGCTCATGCCTGTAATCCTAGCACTATGGGAGGCTGAGGTGGGTGGCTCACCTGAGGTCAGGAGTTTGAGACCAGCCTGGCCAACATAATGAAACTCCATCACTAATAAAAATACAAAATTAGCCAGGCATGGTGGGACTTTCCTGTGATCCCAGCTACTCAGGAGGCTGAGGCAGGAGAATTGCTGGAACGTGGGAGGTGGCGGTTGCGGTGAGCTGAGATTGTGCCACTGCACTTCAGCCTGGGCAACAAGAGCGAAACTCCATCTCAAAAAAAAAAAAAAAAAAAAGCAATGGATGAGGTGAGGAAGGGGGAATGTATGAGGCCCCTTCAAGCTAGATCGGTGGAGTCCACTCACCATTGAAAAAGAGTGGGAAGAGGGGTGTGGCCAGAAGGGCAAGAGCCAAATGAACTTGCGTTCTCAGTGAAGGAGCGGGCATAGACGGCCAGGGCTTGCAGTGCACCTGGGGTCTCTTCCCAGCACTCTCACCCTGGGGCTGTGTGACAAATGAGGGAAGGTCTAGGCCCTTGCCACCTCCTGCTTGAGCTTCATAGTGAGTCCCTTGGGTGCTCTTTCATTGGTCTTTCCTAGTAGGGGTTCCAGACATCATGTGTAAGAGGACTCTGCATGTGTGCCTTCACTGTGCATGGAAAGGGGCTTTGGCTTCCTGGAGATAATCTCAAGTCAACACCCAGTAGCAGTAGAGAAAGCTTTGGAGAAGAGGAACTTATCTCTATAAGGAATGACTAAGAAGAGTTATCTCACTGAGGCTTCAGACACCCTTGTCTTCCAGAGGAGGCAGGTGGAGCAGGTGGCCCTAAGGAGGCAGTATACTCTCCTCTATTTGTGGAAGTGACCAAAGCAAGGCTGGGGACACCTGGTTGGAAGGAGATTACCAGGAAAACAAGGTGGCCCTCTCAGTCCCTTCCCAACCCTGCAAGTGCTCTTTTTGGTCAATTAGGTGCCTAGTGCTCTGGTAGGTGGAAATCCAGGCCTACCTGGGCCAGGTGGGAAGATGGGGTTCGTAGGCCTCACCTGGGAGCCAGGTGTTGCTGCCCATGGTGGGCTCTGTGGGGATGCACCAGGTGCGGAAGGCACTGCTGAGTCCCTGGCTGCCTCCTGCCTCAACTCAGGTGTTGGATTCAGATAGTCATAACTGAGGGGCTTCTGTGTGTGAGACTCCTGCACACCCTGAGAGTGTGGGGTGAACACCCCACTTTGTTGCCAAGGAAACAGGGCCTTGCTCCAGGGCCCCTTAGTGATGTAGAGCTAGGAGAGGGTAAGTTTCAGCAGGGCAGCTTGGCAGTATAAATGGCAAGAGGGTTTTGTTTTTAGATTCCATTGACCTTGAAACAGATTTTGTCTGTGAGCCTCAAGGGTGGGTTAAAGAATGAGCTTTTCTCCTGGGCCAAACTGCTGCTTTGTGGAAAGATTCTACCTAGTGTCCACCCCCATCTCTCCTTAAGTTTGTATGAACTTCACCATTTATCAAAAGCCTGGTTGCACTGTCTGATATGCCATTTGGGAGAAGAGGCTCAGGGAAGGTAGGAGGTGTGGGAGTCCTAAATGTGAGGGACCTGCAGATCCGGATGGGGAGGCTCCTCCTCTCATTTGGAGAGGTACTCAGGGACTCTGCATAAACCTTGAGCTTGACTCTTGGATTTTGTGGGCTTAGCCCATTACCAGTACTGTTGCCTGCAATCCAGGGCCCTTAATTTTAATTTTTAGCAGCTAGAGGCAGGAAAAGGAAATTGCTTTGTGACTCATGAAGTCACATAGGCAGGGGAGCAGACGAACCACAAATAAGAGACTCCACTTGGCAAAAACCAAATTGCTTCAAGTCTATTCTTGGAAACTTAAAGCAACACATCTTGTTTCTTCCCAGAAAATACAGAAACCTTCATATTTCTGGTTAATTGGTTTTATTTCTATTGCATATCAAACTTCAAAAGGGCAACAGCTGGGTGGTGGTTAACATGGAAAACTTTAATAAGAGCTGGTTACCCAGGATCCTCTGGCTAAAAAAGAAGCTTCTTTTGGGGTGAGGGGAAGGATAGCCACCAAAGGCTTTGCACCCCAGTTCTCTAGACAAAAGGTTTGAAGCTCAGACTCACTGAGTCCTTCTGAGTACTAGGTCAGCCCTTCCCAGTTCATTTCCAACACTATTCTGAATCCTGTGTGTTTTCAGTTCATTACCACTACTTTCTGTGAGGTTCCCTAGTTACGCATGGGAAACTAAAACCCAAAAGATAAATGATTTGTCCAAGTCTACAAAGAGAGGAAGTGAGTTTGAACTCAAATCTTCTAAGTGGAAGGCCCTTGTCTTCTAGTTTTAAAGTATACAGGTTGAGCCTGGGCACAGTGGCTCGTGCCTGTAATCTCAGCGCTTTGGGAGGCCGAGGCAGACATCACGAGGTCAGGACTTCAAGACCAGCTTGGCCAATATGGTAAAACCCTGTCTCTACTAAAAATACAAAAAGTAGCCAGATGTGGTGGTAGTCCCAGCTGCTCGGGAGGCTGAGACAGAAGAATCGCTTGAACCCGGGAGGCAGAGGTTGCAGTGAGCCAAGATCATGCCACTGCACTCCAGCCTGGGCGACAGTGCGAGACTCCATCTCAAAAAAAAAAAAAAAAGAAAAGCAGTATACGTGTTGAATATACCTAAACTGAAATCTGCAGTGCTCCAAAATGTGAAGCTTTTTGAGTGCTGATGTGACACTCTAAGGAGTGTTAATTGGATTCTTATGGATTTTGGATTTTTGGGATTTGGGATACTCAACCAAGTAAGTATGATGGCCATATTCTAAAAAGAAAGAAAGAAAACAGAAATCCAAAACACTTCTGGTCCCAAGCATTTTGGGTAAGGGATACTCAACCTGTATATAACTCCTTCTGGAAAGCTAGTCTCAGTAGTCATGAGTGATGTTTCTTTTGCCCTTCCTTTTTATGTGATGATGTCTGGGCCATTTGGCGAATCAAATGAGTATTGGTTGCTGCATACATGATCTCGCCGATTCCTTAGAGCCCTATGAGTGGGGAGAACAGGCGGCCCTCCATACCCATCGGTCTCACATCACAGATACAACCAACTGTGGGTTGAAAATATTCAGGAAAAAAGAAAACTTTTTCATCTGTACTGAATATGTACAGTCATTATTTCCTAAACATGCGATGTAACAACTATTTACAATAGCACTTATGTTGTATTAGGTATTATAAGTAATCTAGAGATGATTTAAAGTATACAAGAGAATGTGTGTAAGTTATATGCAAACACTACATCATTTTATATAAGGGACTTGAGCAGCTATGGATTTTGGTATCTGCATGGGACCCTGAAACCAATCTCCCATGGATACTGAGGGAAGCCTGTATTATCCCTATTTCACAGATGAGAAAACTGAGGCCAAGATGGATCAGATAACTTGCCTAGGGCCACACAGCTAGCAAGTGCTTGAGACCAAAATCACTCTCAGGTTGCCCTGACTCTAAATATTCTGATGCTATCCCGTGAGGAAAGCTACCCACCATGGGTGTTAGAGTCATGTTTAAGGTCTTTGACTTAACTTGGAAAACCAATTATAAAGGGTGAGACTGGGCTGTTTAGATCTAGGGTGGCAAGTCTGAGCCTGGTACGGGCAGCTGGGCTACTTATCTTCTCCCGGAGCCATCTCCCTCCACCTCACCTTATCTCACTCTAGATAAGGGCTGGTTTCTGGAGCTCCCACGCCTATCCAGCCCTCAGCACCACCTTTAGCTCTTTCTCCACTGGAGCCTGATGATGAAGTTGTTCATTCATCTTCTTGGGGAGGAGGGGTGGCTATTGGGGTGCAGAGGAGACAGCTTCTTCCAGTTTGTAAATTATTGTCTGGCTTGGTGCCTCTAAACTGTTCATAATTTTAGTCAGGGAGTAGTTGGCCACTTGGAGAACTGATTTACAAACCTATTTTCTAACCTGGCGCATTTCCCCAGGTACAAATCTGCCTCCTGTGGTGGATGCAGCGTGTGTTACCACATCTACTGAGTGCCTCCTGGGGCCTGGCTCTGCCATCATCCACGTTTCTTGCCCTTCACAGCAACCCTGCAAGGATGAGATGGTTATTTGTCTGTTACAGTAGGGGAAACTGAGAATCAGAAGTGGCTTGTATGAGGCGATAGCTCTGAAGCCTCACAGTTTTCTCTGTACTGCTTGCCTGTCCTCAGAAAAGACTGCAGGGTAGCAGGAGAGTTCAAATCGCCTTGTCAGCCCGCCACTGCTTTGTTCAATGCTGGGCACAGAAGTGGTTCCAAAGATAGATAAAGACTGAGAATGTTAATACGCTCTGCAAAGCAAATGAGTCCTGCCTTCCGTTTATGCTCTCTGGGTGGCAAGTGTTGTACATGGGGAAAGTGGAGACGCAGGAGGAGGCAGTGTTTATGTGAGTCATGCCCAAGTGAGCAGAGTGGACGCTCACAGAGCCCGGAGAGCATCTGTGAAGGAATCCACGCTCGTCGTGCCAGGCAGGGCACAGAGCCCGCTTGCCCAGTCTACTGAAGTTGTTGAGTGTCATAGACCAGGGTCACTGGGTAAGGCCTCATGGAGGACCCAGCCTGGCTGGGGCAGGGAAGCTGGCCAGACCTGAGCAGGGAATGAGTGCTAGTCTCCCTTCAGACAAGCACAGTGCCAGGCACCTCGGAAGCTCTCAGGGGAAGAGGGAAGGGAGAGGGTTCTACAGAGTTGCTGGGATCCCCTCACCCGCAAGTCTGGGCCTCCAGTGTCTGAGACCTCACCTGCCCAGCAGGCTCCTCCTGGCAGGTGCTGCTCATTGAGTGTTTGTGCTCCTTTCATGTGCTATTCTTCCTCCTTCTCTTCCAGCTCCTCTCCTCATTGCTGCCTGGACAGCCCCTTAGTTGCCTTCTGTTCTCCAGCCTCCTCCTCCAGTCCACCGCCGCCCTCTCATCTTCCCAGCACTGTTTCCCTCTGCTGCTCTGGATCCTGCTCCTCACAGCCCACTGGAGAGGCCAGGACCCTTCCTGGTCCTGGAGGGGGCACCTGCCACCACGTGCGCTGGACATCCCCATCACAACTCCTCAGGAATCCTGAACCTTGAACTTGCTGTCATTTCATCACTGTCCCACTCTTTCCACACTCACACCCCCATGTGGCGTTTCCATTGCCTGGAATGTCCACGCCCCAGTCTTCTGGTAAAATACCTCTCATTCCTAAAATTGAAGCTTTCTTGACACTTCTCTCTTACGTCTCCTCTGGCCTCCTCGAGGCTGGAAATCGTCTGCTCTGGGCTTCCATGCCCTTGGTTCATTTCCGCAAGCGCTCGCCTGTTGTCTGTAACCTGTCTTCCCCTGTAGGCGGGGCCTGAGCCTGCATATTCCCAGCCCCTTGAGTGGTGCCCGACCCTTGCTACCTCACCAATAATTGAGTGAATAAGTAAGAGATTAAGGAGGAAGATAAACACCATTCTCTGCTTTTGGTATTATAAAACCATCCCACAATTCGAATGAACCCTCCCTATCTGGGGAGCGCAGAGCTGCCGTGAGGTCTGTGCTCTGTGTGTCGCTGACTGCCCCTTGCGAGGCCATGTCGCTCGGTCCGCTGTGCCCTCTTGCTCAGAGACCCCTGCAGCCCTCCTGACAGCTGGGTCAGCCCCGGCTCCTCCACATTTGTCTTCTTGCACCAGCTTTGGATTCTGGAAAAACAGCTAGTGCTTTGGAAAATCAGCTCTACTTTATTTTTGTTCCTTTGAAACTTAAATGACTTTCCTAAGAAATGTCTGAGGTTAGAATGGTGCAGAAAGGACCATGGCCAAAGCCCAGGCAGGCTATTTTTGGGATGTGAATGAGCACCCATCGCATTTTTCCCTTCCATCAGCCGAAGCACTTGTTCCAAATAGCTCACAGCCCAGCCTTACAGAGCACAGGCCCCCTTTGCACGTGGGGAGGAGGAGGTCCACGTGTCTCTGTCTGTCTGTGCGTCTGACTGAGGTGGATGATGTGCTTCCAGCCAATACCAAGAGCAGAAGTTTTGAGAAGAGACCGTCATCATGTGTATAGGGGAGAGCCTTCCTCTCTGGTAACTAATGAAGAACGTCTTTAAAGCTGGATGTCTAGGGAGAGGTGGGTGGTCATGGACTCTAGAGAGATGTTTTCTGGTTGTTTTCTGTCTGGGCATTAGTGTATGTGGCTGGGTTATATTCATATCAGCCATCCGATTTGCAGCACCAGGAGTGATAGACTTTCAGTGGTGCTAGATCTAGTGTACTTCTCTGGGTGATTTCCCTTTTCCTAATCACTATTTGCAGAACCATCTGGCTCAGAGCAAGATTGACCAGTACTGTTGGCATTAGCCAGGGCATAGCCTTGTGCAATCTGTGGCACTTTTCAGCCAGCAAGAGGAGCGGGGTATAGGGGAGAGATTACCTGCAACACCACATTGACGGGCCGAAAGGCACAATTCAGTATCTTTTATAAATGTTTCTGTTTAGGATTGCACACTAAATATTATGGGCAGCATTTGAGTGTCTTAAAGAAATTGTATTTTTACTTCTCAGCACCTGTCCCCCACCCTACCCTCATTGTCCAAAGCTGACCTCTGCCTCCCCCTACTTTCGCAGGTGTGACGTTTCTCCAGGTACTTCATGCTGTTCGCCTCTGTCCTCGCCACACCACTGGTGCACACGACTCCTGAACCATGGGGGAGAATGAGGACGAGAAGCAGGCCCAGGCGGGGCAGGTTTTTGAGAACTTTGTCCAGGCGTCCACGTGCAAAGGTACCCTCCAGGCCTTCAACATCCTCACACGACAGCTGGACCTAGACCCTCTGGACCACAGAAACTTTTATTCCAAGCTCAAGTCTAAGGTGACCACCTGGAAAGCCAAAGCCCTGTGGTACAAACTGGATAAGCGTGGTTCCCACAAAGAGTATAAGCGAGGGAAGTCGTGCACCAACACCAGGGTAAGGAGAAACCCCCAGAGTCTCACCTTTGCAGGGCGTGTGGGTTTGACATGTGGGAGGTCAGGAAGCTGTCGCCCTTTTGCCACTCTGAGGTTCTTAGTGGGTGTGGATGTGAATGTGGCATTGGTTTGCTTTGGTGAGGGTTTCCTTTGTCTGTACGCATCAGCTTTTCCTGGCTGGGAGGTTCCCTCTTCTCATGCCCTCTCCAAGGGAGGGAAGCCAGAGGCAAGGCTGAGGGAGAGAAGCCCATGCTTGATAGCACCCCTGCTTCTACTATTCCTGCTGCCACTACTACTACTTCTAGTGGCTGCTATTTATTGAGCAGCTTCTAGGTACAAGGTACTTTATGTCCATGATTTCAGTGAAGAGCTGCAGGAGTTCTTTGGGCCATTTTAGAGATGTGGACATTGAGAAGTCAGTTGTTCCCAAGGTCACACAACTAGAGGGCAACCTTGGTCCGTCTGATCCTAGGGCTTAAGCCCTAAATCTCTGGGAGAGGCATAGTTAGAGAGTTGTATTCCCCTGGGTATGAACATTTAAGAAAGATCCCCTGGTTTTTAATTAATTGGCTAAGAAATAGGTATAGGTCCTAACTGCCTCTTCCTCCCTGTCTCTTTCTCTTCCTCCTGATTCCCCTGCCTTCTCCACCTGCCACTCCCTTCCCCGGGATGCATTTCTCTACCTAGGACCACACTCATAGTTAAGCCTGCACACTGATTGCATCCCCCTTCATTTGGCCACAGACAGCATCGGTGAACATAGGCTCACTATCACAACCTTTCTCTGACATTCCTGAAATGCCCACCACCAGATGGGCAGCTGGGAGTCCAGGCTTCTCAGCTGACTTCCCTGGTGGCCGTTGGGGGCTATCAGCCCTGGGCACTGGTCCAGGCTGTGTGTTTAGGTTAAAATCAAATGTGCTGTATTTAGACCTCACAGGAGATAGCTCAGCTAGAACCCTAGGAATTCCAGTCAGTGCCAATCCCAGGACAAGAGGACTGAACTCTCCATGGCAATCGGGACTGTTGTGTTTTTGTTTTGGTGATGAGAAGCTGTTGAGTCCACCATGGGATACGCTGCTTTCCACTGCCCCAGGGGAGACAGCTGCCAAGCTCCTGCAAGCCTGGGGCACGCTGACACTGAGGGACATAGGAAGAGCATTCCATCAGGTTGAAATAGACCAATTGCCTCAGCCCAGAGCAGACTAGGTATCCAGGCAGTGCCTGCCCATAACCTGCCAAGCTCCAGCTAGGCAGAGGAGATGAGGGAGGTAGGGAAAAGGAAGGGGGAGGAGAGGGTGAGACCAGTGTCCTGGGTGCCACTCCCGCCCAGTGACTCCTTTCCTTGTTGTTGTGACTTCATGGTTCAGAGTTCACTGGGTGGCTCTTCAGAGTTAAAGGAGGGGAAGCTTTTAGCTTTCAAAGTGCCACCCCCTCAGTAATTGTATATGGTGGCTTTCTTTTTTTAAAAGGTCTCATAAAAGTCAGGTGGCCCAACTGTACTACGTTCTTTCACACAGGATTTTCAGAGCTCCGTTTTGATTAGGGAATGTCACTGTCCCATATACCCAACATGTGCGGCTGCTGAGGGACCCTCTTGGTGAGCTGAGGGCAGATTGTCATAGGGAGCCAGCCAGTAGAGGGATGCGATGGAGGGCTGCCCACCAAGAAGAGACCCTTCTTCCAAAATTTACTAGCCAGTTGCCTAGCCGGTGTGGCCAGCCTCTATTTTACAAGCTTTGGTAGCGTGAAATAGAACAGTCATCACATCTTGTGGTTGGCAGGTCACCACTGGCTTCTGAGATACAAAGGGAAAGAAATCGTCTTTTGTTAGGGATGCTGGGTAAGGTGCTTCTTGCCCAGGAATTTTTATGCCTTTCTTGTGAGGAGGAACAAAGACATTTCCCATGTGAGGTAACCCACCTCATCAAAACCGCCTGAATGCTGAGGAGTGGAAGATGCATTTGAGAATGCATTGTAAGTACAGACTGTAACTGTGTTAGGCTTCTTGAGCTGCGCTTTTCAGAAACCCAGCTCAAAATACACAAAGAACAGGGAAATCATTGACTCATATTAACAGGAAGGTGCAGACACTTTAAGTCTGGACCTTACCTTGGATGCTTGGATGCTTTGCTCTCTGTTGGCTCCATGCTTCCTTCCTGCAAACAGATTTTTCTCCATGTTCGAAGCCTCTCATTCACATCTTTATAGCTCCATCCCAAAAGGCTGGAATCTTTCTCTTCCAGCTCAATATTTAAAAATCTCGGGGAAGGATTCTGATTGGCCCACCTCTGGATTTATGATAGCCAAAGCCAGGGGGACTGGTTACTGTGATTGGTAGCTCTTTCAACCATCACATGACCGATGTGAGGGAGGAGCAGGTCTTTCAAGGATGTGGGAGTGTGAGACAGATAAACAACAGGTGCCCTTGGCTGGCCGTGGTGGCTCATGCCGAGGCGGGTGGACCACTTGAGGTCAGGAGTTCGAGACCAGTCTGGCCAACATGGTGAAACCCCATCTCTACTAAAAATACAAAAATTAGCCAGGTGTGGTGGTGGGTGCCTGTAGTCCCAGCTATTCGAGAGGTTAAGGCAGGAGAATCACCTGAATCCAGGAGGCAGAGGTTGCAGTGAGCCGAGATCACGCCTCTGCACTCCAGCCTGGATGACAGAGCAAAACACTATCTCAAGAAAAAAAGAAAGAAAGAAAGAGAGAAAGAAAGAAAGAAAGAAAGAAGGAAGGAGGGAGGGAGGGAGGGAAGGAAGGGAGGGAGGGAGGGAGGGAGGGAGGAAGGAAGGAAGGAAGGAAGGAAGGCAGGCAGGCAGGCATAAAAAATGGTTGTCCTCTACAGCGACTGTTGATTTGTCTTCTGGCCATGGTATAGGCCCCCTGCATATCACATTCATGTGTGAGTGGTTAATGGCCAGCTCCATGAGGCCAGTGCTTCTACTCCTTGTTGTAAGTCAAACAAAACCCAGGGCAGGGGTCCTCACCTCTCCCAACGTGAATAGTCTTCCACTGTCTTGCTCACGTGCCATGTTCAGGCATCCTTTGGTGTAATGGTTTATGCTGAGCATGAGTCAAGGAAGAAATGCTGGGCCTTTGCATTCATGTGGCTGATTGTTAATGCTAAGCCAGATGACACAGGTTTGTCAGGTACCAGGCATAAAGCCAAGCTCCTGGTTAGCCATAGGCAGAGTAGGAATACACGAAATTCAGCCAGAACCCCGACCTTTGTGCTGATGGGGATGCATCTGAGCACCACCTGGCATGGGTCTGGGCTTAAGCATTTCACAAGCGTTTATCAGCCCCTGCTACGTGCCGAGCACCATGCTCCTGCCTCCATGCCACCAGTGAGTATGTGTGTGTTTACACACGTGAGTGTGACAGTGGTGAGAGATTGGGGACCAGGATCTATTCGGAGAAGAAGGGCTCTAGTGGAGGTGCCAGGGGACAAGGAGGGCGGCCTGAAAGTTCTCTAGAGCAATGGCTCAGGTGCCAGTTGCAAAATCTGACTTGGGAGTATTATTTATTATTGATGATTATTTATGAGGGTTTTGTTGCACTGAATATTAGTAACTCTTTCCCTGGGAGTGACTCTGTTTGGATAAGAATGAGAGTGAACTGAGGATCAAGCCAAATGGACTCTCTCAGGATTGATACTGGCTCTGTATTAGGGTAACACCTGGGTCCAATGTCACACTCAACTGAGTGCTACTGAGGAAAACAATCCAGAAGACTCTGCAAGGTGTAATTTGGTATGGGAAATGCTATAATCACAAAATTGTGGACTCTGGTTATTTTTACATATAAATCTTCAATGCTAGAAGGAACTTAGCGTAACAGATGTTATGTGCAGTGTCTGCATTTAACAGGCCACAAGCAGGGGTCCAGAAAGCTGACGACGGTGGCATTACTGGGATTTGGACTCTGTTTACTGGTTTGCTCTTATATTCTTTTATTTGCTCATTAGCAGGTATTTCCAGTGCCCTGTGCCTTACGGGGCATTTGACAGGGAGGATAGTTTGGAAGATAAATAAGCTGTGGTTTTACTTGAGCTTTCTATAAAGACAGATATATAATTATTTCTGTATTCACTTATTTAATCATTCATGAAGTGAATGGTTATTGAGCAGCTAGTATGTGCCAGGCACTTGTCTAGGTACCTAATAGCTCTGTGGCCTTGGGCAAGTTACTTAATATCTCTAGTCCTCAGTAACATTCTCTGTAAAATGAGGATAATAAGAGTAGCTACTTCATGGAGTTACCAAGAGGGTCAAATAAGGTAATGTTTGTAAAGTGTAGAAGGGTGTCTAGCATTCTGATAAGTGATCAGTAAATATTTAGCCCTTATTGTAATTAATATCTTACGAGCTATGAGAAAGGTAGATACACTGGTCTGCAGGAGCATAGAAAAGCAAATGACTGACAGGGGTAGTCTGGGAATGCTTCCTGGAAGAGGAGGTTTGATGTGGGGCTTGGCAGATGAGTAGGAGTTTGCGGTGTAGAGCTGAGGAAACAGCTAGAGGGAGTGCGAACAGAGAGATAGATTCTAGGAAGAGTGTGTTGCTCTGTAATGGGAAAGGAGGACTGTGGGGCATGTGGGGGAAGGGTGAAAGCCAGAGAGTACAGAGTGGATGGATGGTAGGAAAGGCTGGAGGAAAAGACCTCCTGGTCCAGGCTGTGAACAGAGGGTCTCTTACACGAACAGTGGACCTGGGAAACCAGGAACAATGAGCCCCTGATCCCCAATCCCGTCCAGGGTTCTTTCCACTCGCTGCCCCCCCGCCACACACACACATACAGGACTGCTCAGTAATCACAGGTACAGACCAGGGGGTATTTGTACATTGCTGCCATAAAAACTCGCCTGCAGGAAATGACTCATGGACTCTTGTCACTAGCAGGAATCGGGCTAGCCTATGTAATAATCTTGTGTTATCTTTTTGGAAGGATGTGACTGTATTTGGTGAGCATCCAGCAGGGTCACCACACACCTTTTGCTCCTGGACCGCTCCCCTGTGTGCAGCCCAGGCCCCGGTTTGTGCTGAGGACCAGTTGGTCCTGTGGTCTCCAGCTTCCTCCATAGATTGCAGCAGGGAGGCAGGGAGGCAGCGAGGCAGGGTGCGAGGGTGTTAGAGGTGGAAGGGGTGACACCAGGCTTGGCCTGGATAAGCCTGTCTGACATTCCCCACCTCTGAAGTCATCCATCATGGCTGCGCTGGCTGATACGGGCAGTTCCAGTCATAACTGATAAAGCAGAAGATGGTCCCTGGGGTGTGAAACTCTGTGTGAGTTGAACAAAAAGTTTAGATGAATCTGGATTTGTCCGCTTACCTGACAATAGATGGCTGGCCCTGCTAATTGAACACGTTTCTGAGCCTGGATGGCCAGTCGGGTTGTGTCAGTGACTGCATTTGTTACCACAACTGCATACGGAGTGTGTGGAGTTTGCTTGAGTGTGTATGTTGGGCATTACATGTGAGCTTGAGTAAATCCAATTCACAGCAATGTCATCTGGAGAAGGAAAAAAACTCTCCTTTTTGACTGTCTTCAGGAAGCAGTTAATCCAGGTTTAGTGTGTTCATTTTATAAATATATTTATAAATAAAGACTTTTTTGTCTTTTTAAGAAAAAACCTGGCCAGGTGTAGTGGCTCATGCCTGTAACCCCAGCATTTTGGGAGGCTAAGGTGGGAGGATTGTTCAGGGCCAGGAGTTCCAAATTGGGTGACATAGTTAGACCTGGTCTTTACAGCAAATACACACACACACACACACACCCCACACGTACATACACTTATACACACATAAACACCACACACACATACACACACATACACACATGCACTCATACATACACACATACATACACACCACACACACATATACACACATATACACATAAACACCACACACACATACACACATGCACTCATACACTCACACATACATACACACCACACACACATACACTTATACACACATATACACACACAAACACCACACACACATACACACATACATACATACCACACACACACATACACACATAAACACCACACACATACACACATGCACTCATACACTCACACATACATACACACCACACACACATACACTTATACACACATATACACACATAAACACCACACACACACATGCATTCATACACACACATACATACACACAATACACATACACTTATACACACATATACACACATAAACACCACACACATACACACATACATACACAAATACACACCACACACGTACACACACACCACACACCATACACACATACTCCCCACACACACCACACACACTCGTATACACACCACACACACATACACTTATACACACATATACACACATAAACACCATGCACATACACACACACCACACACCATACACACATACACACCCCCACACACATACACACATACACACCCCCACACACATACACACATACCACACGCACACACTCATATACACACCACACACATACACTTATACACACATATACATACATAAACACCACATACACATACACACATACATACACAAATACATATACACCACACACATACATACACACACACCACACACCACACACACATACACACCCCCACACACACACCCCACACACACATACACATACACACATACCACACACCCACCACACACACTAAACACATACATATTTCTTTATGTATACATATATTTCTTTAAATATGTATATATAAATATATACATATGTAGTTCTTTAAATATGTATGTATAAATATATATTTATATCCTCTATACTTATCTATATATTTCCATGTATCTATTTCTATATATATATATAATTATCATTTTTTCTTTATAAGGAAAAGAAAAAGTTTCTTTGAAAAAAATGCCTGCTCATGATAAAATATAACTCAAGTAGGATAAGAAAATATAGGGTGAGACCTGGCGAGTGAGACCAACACAGTGAGGCCATGTCTCCACAAAACAGTGCATTTTCATTAGCCAAGTGTGGCGTGCCCCGCCATGCCTGTGGTCCCAGCTACATGGGAGGCTGAGGTGGGAGGATCGCTTGAGCCCAGGTCGAGGTGGCAGTGAGCTATGATTGCACCACAGGATTCTTGCCTGGGCAACAGAGCAAGACCCTGTCTCAAAAATAGAAAAGAAAATAAAAGACAAGACAGTGTGGATCTGAGCCTAAGCCAAGCTAATTTAAAAAAAAAAGAAAGAAAATTTAGTGTGGAAGAAGTTTCTTTTCTCCGTTCCCCTAGTTTTCCTTCCTAGAGGTAAGTATGCTCCCATTTTTGTGCGCCCTTCCTGCAAATCTCTACATATTTGCGGATGTGTTTTATGGATGCCTGCACTGCTTCCTTTATTTTCTTAATGGAAAAAAACTACACATTATTTTCTGTACTTGTTCTGAACTTTTTTCACTCAAAAATATATCTTCATCTCAGTAGGTGTGGATCTAACCCTTTTATTCATGACCTTTTATGGTTTCCCATTTTATGGCTATAGCACAATAGCACAATTTCTTTTTCTTTTCTTTGAGATGGAGTCCCACTCTGCCACCCAGGCTGGAGTGCAGTGGTACAAACTCGACTCGCTGCTATCTCTCAGGTTCAAGTGATTCCCCTGCCTCAGTCTCCCAAGTAGCTGGGACTACAGGCATCCACCACCATGCCTGGCTAATTTTTGTATTTTTAGTAAAAAACAGAGTTTCACCATATTGGCCAGGCTGATCTCGAACTCCTGACCTTGTGATTTGCCTGCATCGGCCTCCCAAAGTGCTGAGATTACAGATTACAGGCATGAGCCATTGTGCCTGGCCTATAGCACAATTTCTTTATCTTAGTTTATTTCCAGTCTATTGCCATTCTAAACAGTGCTGCAGTGCATTTCCTTAACCACACTTGTTTGTATACATGTGAAATTGTGAGACAAAGCGTATGTGTACTACATTTAAAAATTGTAGGCATTGTCAGATTCTCCTCCCTGGAGTGGATACTCCCACCAATAGTGCAAAGGAGCAACAAGAAGAGTCCTTCTTTAAAAAGACAGAGAGCACAGCAAGATGTTGCCTACTTAGATTTCCTGGGCCTTGCTGAGTGGGCGTTGATGGACACCCTCTGAGTCCTGCAGCCTGGACTAGGTGACCTTGAACGGGGCCACTGGGTGAAGAGCAGTCCATCAGTGATGTGGCAGGGATTACTGCCATCCTTTTAACAACAGTTTTATTACCACCACCAAACATTTGCATGATGCTTTACAGCTCTCAGCACAGTTCCATAGGTATCATTTCATTAAGGGGTTTGCTTTGCCAGTCCCCATTTCTCACTCCTATAATCCCAGCGCTTTGGGAGGCTGAGGTGGGCAGGTCCCTTGAGCCCAGGAATTTGAAACCAGCCTAAGCAATATGGCAAAACCCCATCTGTAAAAAAAATACAAAAATTATCTGGGAGTGGTGGTGCATGCCTATAGTCCCAACTACTGGGGAGTCTGAGTGGGCAGGCTGGCTTGAGCCTGAGAGGTCAAGGCAGCCATGAGCCGTGATTGCGCCACTGCACTCCAGCCTGGGCGAAGAACAAGACCCCATCTCAAAAAAAAAAAAAAATGTTGCTGTACAGTAAAAGTGAATGCTCTTTAAGAGAAGAACACATATAAGTGTATCAAATTGAATGCACTTACATTTCTCTTGAAAATTTCATCAAATAATGGGAACCTTTTGGGCCCTGGCCCACAGAGGATCTGTCCTGTTAGTGCTGAACTGGGGCCTGGCCTGGCTAACTTGTTCTCTCTATGATTCAGTTCAAGCAGACATCACCTCCTCCTGAGAGCCTTCTGGACCATCTCCTCCCCACTGCCTCCTCTTATTCCATCCCCAGTCTGGGTCTGGTGCCCCAGTGGGCTCCTAGATTCTCTGGTCTTTTTGCTATCTTGCTGATCAGTGCTCCACCTTGATTGCTTTGTCTCTTTCCCACTTGACTGTGAGCTCCCTAAGGACAGGGAGCATGCCTAGCTCATCCCTGGGTCTCAAGCCCCCGGCACAGGGCTTGACTCAGGGAAGATGCACAGGGATAGAGGAGTGAACTCTGTGGCTCAAAGGGCTTCTTTCTTGAGCTACACTGTGTGAGCCCCAGTATTTCCAAGCTTTGATGGTGGGTTTGCAGAAGACAATACCAGACAATCCTTTCATTTCCTTATTTAAGCATCTGTCCAAGTTTGTATCTGAGCATTCCCTCCTTGTAGGGTGGGGATGGTGGCCACAGCCCTGTCTGGGCTTTGACTAGCATCTGGCTGCCCATGGAGCTTTCAAAAGAGACGGGAAGTTAGCCAATATAGGCTTGTGAAGCTGGAAGAAAACTGAGCCTCCCTTTTCTTGGAGAAAAAAAGAAAACCCTCTTGCAGCTCCTGGCCCACCCAGGGTTGTACAAGGCCCTAGGGAGTCTCTGGCCGGGATTATCCAAATAAATGTGTATCTCTAGGCAGAGAAAAAGGAAACCATGAAGCAGTTTAACACTCTCCTCCCCAGACTGGAAGGTAAACCCTGGCTTCCCTCTTCCTTGCTCATTGGAGACTTCTGCTCTGCTTTGATTTTTTTCCCACAATTAAAAATATCTTTACAATCAGTGTATTCCTTGACCAGAGAAGTGTCCCACTTGGTGTGAATATATCTGTTTATCTCCTACTCAACAGGGTGGGGTACCAGGCTGAGTTCATCCTCTTGCCACAGGGAAGTCCTGGGCAGTTCACTGAGCCTGATTCTGATTCTCAGGTGATTCTCCTGGGCTGAATTTGTAAGATTGCATTCAGCTGCCAGTAACTCAGACTCTGACCAGAGATGAAAACAAATTGGGGCTTATTTCTTTAAGGAAAAGTTGGGAGAGAGGTGATGTCTGGAGGTTCAGTAGCTGTATTCTCTGATTCTCTAGGCCAGTGCTGCCCAATAGAAATATAATGTAAGCCCATATATCATGTTAAACTTTCTATTACCCACATTTTAGAAATATAAAGAAGTGTTGAAATTGTAATAATATATTTTATTTAACCTAATACATCCAGTGTTATTTTAACATGTAGTAAATATAAGAAATGAGATATTTTGCTTTTTGTAAATTACATTTCTGAAATACTGTGTGTTTTACAGCTCATTTAAGTCTAGCCACATAGTGAGTGCCTAATAGCCACAAGTGGCTAGTGGCTGTCAAATTGGACAGTGCAGCTTTTCCTCATGCTTGTCACTTTGTAGTTACAAGGTGGCTGCCATAGCTCCAGCCATCACATTTGCTTTCAAAACAGGAATAAAGTAGAAGGGGTTGCTCTAACTACATACATCTCTTTATCATGTAGAAAAGAGTGTTCCCTCCCAGAAATTCTGTTAAAATGTAAGCTCCATAAGCACAGGAGTTTTTGCCTGTGTGTTCTCAGCTGATTCCCCAGCACCTAGGATAATGCCTGACACATAACACGTATTTGCCTAAGGTTGAGTTCTTCAAAAGCAGATGCTGACTAGGTGTCTGGAGTGCAAGGTGTTCATTAGCAATCAACACCTGTGAAGGGAATGGGGAAGACAATGACTGAGCTGAGGAAGAGGTCAAATTGTGTACAAGAGAACCAGATGCTGGCGGGTTCAAGCAATTAGGTCTTTTCCTACTTGGTCTTTCATTAAGTGAGTTTTGCAAGAAACAGGTGGGAGACAATATGGTTCTCAGTGGATATTAGTGTTGTAGGACTTTTTCCCTAGTTCAGGTAAAAGTTGGGTTCTTGTCACATGGCCATGAAAGATTAGGCTCACAGACACTTTGAAGGGTGAGAAAAATAGAACTTACTGGGCGAAAAGGAAAAAAAACTCAGCAAAGTGAGAGAGGCTCCTAGTAACAGGCCCCCATCTCACAGATTGAATCCCAGGTACCACCTGGAATGGGAGAGGCCAGGCTCCTCCTGCTACAAATGGCACAAAGTTCCTGAGGCCCCACCCGGTCCTCCCAGTGCACAGGCCGGTCAAAGGTTCCCCGGGGACCTCTTTACACTTGGCTGTCTCATTAGGATGGTCAGCTATAAGCTACCAGCTCTCTATATAACAGGTACTAACATATATCCCCATACAAATATTGAAATATATAACATGCATAGTTATAGAGATATATACTTAAGTTGTAAATATAATCATATATACATATGTTTTTATGTTTCCAAAATTTTTCCCCTCTCCAAATAGAAACTCTGTAACCATTACACACAACTCACTCTTCCCCTCTTCCCTCAGCCCCTGGTCCCCTCTCATCTTTCTGTCTGTGTAAATTTGTTCATAATATTTCATATAAGTGGAATCATACCATCTTTGTCTTTTTGTGCTTGGTTCATTTCACTTATCATAATACTTTTGAGGTTTGTCCATATGGTAGCATGTGTCAGAATTTCATTCTTTTCTTTTTCAATCTCAATAATATATTTAACTGAATATATCCAAATTATTATCATTTTAGCATGTAATCACTATGAAATTATTTAAAGCTATTTTACATTTTTTGGACTAAGCTTTTGAAATCTGGGGTGTATTTTACTCTTATGTAACATCTCTTTTCGATGCTAAATTTTAATCAGAAACAATCTGTATTTAAATTTTATAAAACTTACAGTTGAAAAAGTAGATTTACATATCCAGGTTATTCCAATCATGCTTAAAACTTTTCCACTAACTGAATTGAGTTTGGGTTTTTCTTCCCAGCAAAATGTGGTAAAATATACATAACATACAATTGTAACCATTTGAAAATATGTAATTCAGTATCATGAGGTACGCTTACATTGTTGTTCATCCATTACTATCATTCGTCTCCAGAACCTTTTCCATCTTGCAAAAATGAAACTCTGCACGCGTAATCAGTAACTCCCCACTCCTCCCCACCCCTAGCCCCGCCTACCACCATTCTACTTTCTGTCTCTAGAGTTTCATTTAAGTGAAATTATACAGTAATTCACACCTGCAGTCCCAGCACTTTGGGAGGCCAAGGTGAGTAGATCGCTTTAGTTCAGGAGATTGAGACCAGCCTGGACAACATGGCAAAATGCAATTTCTACAAAAAATACAAAAAATTAGTCTGATGTGGTAGCATGTGCCTGTAGTCCCAGTGGGAGGCTGAGATGGGAGGATCACTTGGGCCTGGGAGGTCGAGGCTGTAGCAAGATGAGATCATACCTCTGCATTCCAGCCTGGGCAACAGAGTAAGACTCTGCCTAAAAAAAAATCATTTTAAGTGTCTGCTACATACCAGGCACTAGGGACATAGCAGTAAAGAAAACAGGCCAGGCACAGTGGCTCACGCCTGTAATCCCAGCATTTTGGGAGGCCAAGACAGGTGGATCACCTGAGGTCAGGAATTCGAGACCAGCCTGGCCAACACAGTGAAACCCCATCTCTACTAAAAATACAAAAATTAGCCAGGCATGGTAATGGGCGCCTGTAATCCCAGCTACTTGGGAGGCTGAGGCAGAAGAATTGCTTGAACTTGGAAGGCAGAGGTTGTAGTGAGCCGAGATTGCACCACTGCACTCTACCCTGGGCAACAGAGCAAGACTCCAGCTCAAGAAAAAAAAAAAGAAACCAGACAAAATTCCTGTCCTCTTGGAGTTTATGTTTTTATCAGTGAGAGAGAAAGAGAGAGAGAGACAATAAACAAATGTGTGTGTATGTGTGTGTGTGTGTGTGTGTGTGTGTGTGTGAGAGAGAGGTGGTGTCCTCAGTAGAAGATACAGCAGGACAGCAGGGCGGGGAGGGGAGGGTGGGCTGCTGTTTGATGTAGGATGTCCTGGGAAGGCTTCTAGATGTTAGTGACCTTTGAGCAGAGCCCTAAAGGAGCAAGGTCAGTAGTGTACCATCTTAGAGGAAAGTGAATGCTAGACGAGGGAGCAGCAGGTCCAGAGGTGCTGACAAGCAAGTATGCTCAGGATGTTCTGGAAACAGCAAGGAGACCTATGTAGCTGGAAGGAGCCAGCTGGGGTGGTAAGAGATGGGCCAGAGACAGACAGTTCAACCTTGAAACTCTTCCCAATACTTGGGCTTCTACTCTGCATGAGATGCACAGCCCACAGGAGGCTTTTGAGTGGAAAGTGACGTGACTTCCTCAGGGAAGGAACGGTGAAACCTTGGGGATGAAAAACGTAAAGAAAGACTAGGGTCTCTCCCATCTGTGAGTCACAACCATCTCAGGCCTAAGGAATTTATCGCATCCTGTGCCCGTCATGTCTTAGAGGAGCTGCCCACTCTCTCACCACAAACCAGCAGATCAGGGACAGCTGAAGCCAGCCTCACTGCCAAGGTTAGGGCAGACCTGGCCATTCTGATTTCAAGTGTTTTTGAAAGAAAAATACCTTCCTGAGTACCCAGGGCACTTAACACTATCCATAACTTACTGTGTGATCTTGTATCTTGGAGCCTCTGATTCTTCACCTGTGAAATGGGAATAATAATCATGGTAAAACTGTCTGCTATCTCATAGGGCTGGGGTAAAGCCTATAGGAGAAAACACATGTAAAACATATGAAGTGCCGGCAACTGTTAATCACCTCCTTCTACTTCTTGAAACTATTCCCTTGCCTTTTGTGACATGACTTTTTTTTAACATAAAATGTACAGTTTTAACCATCTTTAAGTGTACAGTTCAGTGGCAATACATTTTTGTGCAGCCGTCACCAACATTCATCCCCAGAACTTTTTTCATCTTGTAAAACTGAAACTCTACCCATTCAACAGTAACTAATAATTCTCCCCTCCCCTCAGCCCTTGGCAACTACCATTCTACTTTCTGTCTCTATGAATTTGGTTACGGAAGTATCTCATGTGAGTGGAATCATATAGTATTTGTCCTTTTGTGACTGTCTTATTTCACTTAGCATAATGTCTTCAAGATTCATTCATGTTGCAATGTATGTCTGAATTTCCTTTTTTAGGGCTGAATATTATTCCATTGTATACATAGGCCACATTGTTTATCTGTTCACTCATCAATGGATACAAGTTACTACTACGAACTTTTGGTTATTGTGAATAATGCCACTATGGAGACACACACACACACACACACACACACACACACACACACACTTCTTCATATACAGTATGCCCAGAAATGAAGTTGCTAGGTCAAATGGTAATTCCATTTTTACTTTTTTGAGAAACTGTCCTACTGTTTTCCAGAGTAGTTCTACCATTTTACATTCCTGCTAGTAGTGCCAAGGGTCCAGTTTTCTCCACATCCTTACCACACTTATTTTTTGTTTTTTATAGTAGACATCCCGATAGGTGTGAGTAATCGGTGTGAGGTGGCATCTCATTGTGGTTTTGATTGGCATTTCCCTAATGATTAGTGATGTTGAGCATCTTTTCTTGTGCTTATTGTCTACTCATAAGTCTTCTTTAGAGAAATGATTTTTCTGGTCCTTTGCTTATTTTTGAATCAGGTTTTTTGTTTTGTTTTTGCTGACTTTTAAGGGTTCTCTGTATATTCTGGCTATTGACTCTGTCGAATATGAGATTTGCAAATATCTTCTCCCATTCTGTGGGTTATCTTTCTATTGTGTTGACAGTGTCTTCAAAAGTTTAAAATTTTGACAAAGTCAAATTTGTCTATTTTTCCATTTGTTGCCAGTGGCTTTGGTGCTGTATCCAGGAAATCATTACCACATTACTGTCATGAAGATTTTGCCCGATGTTTTCTTCTAGGAGCTTTTAGTTTCAGCTCTTACAGTTAGGTCTTTCATCCGTTTTGATTAATGTTTGTATATGGCGTGAGGTACAGGTATGGCACAACTTTCCTGATTAATTTTTATGAGTCTTCCTCATGCTCTTTTGTTCTTTTCTGTAGGACGTATTTGGTGTCTGAGGTTTGTCGCCAACTCCTTTTGTTTCTGCTAGGCCTGCTTTCTCAGGAATTCTCAGCTACGTTTGCCTGTCATCCTCATGAAGATGATTCTCCACATTCCTATTTCTGGCATGTAGCTCTCTCTTGAGCCCCATGACCCCATTGAAGTAATCTGATATTGTGAAATATATATATTTGGTCTTCTCCCCTTGTAATCTCCAGGGTGATAAGCATGTCCTTTGCATGCTAATGAGATGCCTGGTGGCTGGCAACCCATACACGGCTTCAGGATGGAGGCTGCTGTCTGAAAGGCCAAGCCAGTTTCCAGGGAGGAGAGAACAGCTGAAGGCTAACTCGCTCATCAATGGCCAGTTATTCCTCAACTGTGCCTACATGATGACGCTGCCATAAAAACCCAAAAGAACTGGGTGCAGGGATCTTCTGCTAACTGAATGCACGGTGGTGACTGGAGGGTGGTGTGTCAGAGAAGGCATGAAAGCTGCTTAAAAAAAAACCCAACTTTTGTGAAATGTTTGAAGAGGTTTATTCTGAGGTAAATGAGAGTGACTATGGCCCATGACACAGCCTCAGGAGGTCCCGAGAACATGTGCCAAAAGTAGTTGGGCTGTAGCTTGGTTCTATACATTTCAGAGAGACAGAAATGACAGGCAAAGACATGAATCAATACGTGTAAGGTATGGGGGGCAGGCATAGAGGCTTCCAGGCTATAGGTGGATTCAAAGATTTTCTGATTGGCAATTGGTTGAAAGAGTTAAGCTTTGCCTGAAGAGCTGAAGTTGGCATAAGGAAATGTTTGAGTTAAGATAAAAGGGGTTGTGGAAGCTAAGGTTCGTGTTACTAAATGAAGCCTCCAAGTAATGGGAGACTAGATGGTAAATGTCTCTTATCAGACTTTATTATCATTATTGTTACTATCATTTTTTTGAGACAGTATCTTGCTCTGTTGCCCAGGCTGGAGTGTAGTGGCATGATGACAGCTCACTGCAACCTCCACCTCCAGGGCTCCAGCAGTTCCACTGCCTCAGCCTCCGGAGTAGCTGGGACCGCAGGCCCATCTGCTTTCTGCCTCCCACATGCAATCACACCCTCTTTTACAGTGCTCTTCATGCTTGTTCCCTGCTCTTCACCCACACTGTCCCACTTTGGTTCGGCGACTGGCTGATTTCTTACCCAAGTGATCACAACTGCCAGCCTCTGAGCTCTCTTCTGGCCTTTCCTCCCCTCCAGTCCAGTACCGGCCCCTGCAAAGTCACTCTTCCCAAGCACAGCTCAGATTGTGATTGCTCAAATTCAGAACTCCCAGCGCCTGTGGATTAAAGTTCCAGCTCCATCCTGGCCCAGTGCCCTGTCTGATCAGCCCAGCTCTGCCTCACCAACCTGTTTCCCACAGGCTGCCTTCCAGGCAGGCTCCTCCCCCAGTTCTCAGCCTCTCCTCCGCCTGCCTCTGCCCGGCACTGTAGGCACTTTTGGTGTTCAGTCTGCCGAATCCTGTCCTTGGAGATCCTCCACCTTTGCAGCTCCAGCAGCCTCCACCTCCTCCCACCTCTTACCTTCTCCCCAGCAGCCCAGCCCAGAGCCACACCTAGAAGTTTGCCACTGCCCAGAACTGCCCCACCTAAACTCCCACTGGAAATGCTCTTCTCAAACCATGACTTGGAGCTGCTGCTTCTCTTACCATGTCACGCTCATGAGACCTGCTACAAATCCACATTCCCACTCTTAGCCAATGCCTCCCTGTCCTCCCGATCTACCTGCCTCCCAGGGGGCTTTATTCTTTTGCTCATCTTGGAGCCCACATTGTGCCTTTGCAATCATGTTCAGCAGCTTCTCAGTGCTCCTGATTTCAGGCTGGTGCCACCCAAAGAGACTCTGATGTCTAAATCTGCGTCCTGCTCTCGAGGGCTGCCTGGCACTGTTTGAGAAAGCCGCAGAGCCCAGCTGGTTGGTGTTGTTACCAAGTTATGGTAACTTAATGCTGAGCCTCTCAGTGCTGCTGGGACAGGCTTTTTAAAAAAAAAAAAAAAAATCTAGCCAGTTTCCTGTCTGTTTCAATTCCCACAGCAGCTGTTCCCATCCTTTACCTCCTCTATCTCTTCAGCCCCTTCCCTTTAAGCAGCCATCTGACGTCTCATGAAAATCAATATTATCAGCTTTGTTTCTTCTTTTGTTCTCCACCAAATTCCTGGGGAATGTAATCTCTCTACTCCTTGCTCCCATATCTTCACCTTCCCCTTGTCCCCTAACACACCGAAATCAGGCTTCATTCCCTTGTGCCAGTAGAAATGCTTTTTTTCAGGGTCGCTAGAGGCCTCAGGGTTAGCAAAGACCATGAATACCTCGTATTGTCTACTTGTCCTCTTTCAGACATTGGACATGGTGGATTGCCATCTCCTCGAAGTTATCTTCTTGAAGAGACACCTCGAGGGCAGGGAGAATGAGGGTTATGCTCCTTTGCAAGGAATCGTAAATCTGAGTTTTAAGAGGTCCAGACTCTTGCAGTGTTTTCATATATATATATATATACACACACACACACATACATACATACATATATATATACACATATGTATACATATATATACACACATATATATACACATATATATACACATACATATACACACATATATTATATACACATATATATATATTTTTGTGTGTGTGTGTGGCAGGAAGATTTCCCATGAAGGGCACAACACTGGCCTTTCTTCTGGTGCTGCCGCATGCAGCCACAAGTGTGGGTGACATTGATTTACGATCTCTTATGTTGCAGGAGCCTCTTGTATTTTGCCTCCTGCATTTATTCTGAAGCTTCTGATCATACCAAATGACTTATCCCTTGTTAGAGTTTAATAACATCATGATAATATAAAGCTTTTCTGTTTACAGAGAAATTTTGCATCGAGTATCTATCTCATTTGATTCTCACAATAACTCTGTGGGGTAATAAGGGCTGGGATTATTATCCCCACTTTGCAGATAAAGAAACTCAGGCTACATTGGGTTAAGGGACTTGCCTAGAATTTCATGGGGATAGATGGAAGAATGCAACAGTGTTCAAAACCAGCAGTCCTAGACTTTGGTATCCAGTTGCTCAACCTTTGAGGACTTCAGTGGTGAAAGTGACTCTGGGAAAGAGGTGAGATATATTGTATTTTCAAGTACACTACTTCTTCAACAGTTAATCTTGGGTGATAAGGATACAGAGAGGGCTCAGATATTATTCTTACCTTTATTTTCCTTTTTTTTTGAGATGGAGTTTTGCTCTTTCACCCAGGCTGGAGTGAAATGGTACAGTCTCAGCTCACTGCAATCTCCACCCCGCCAGGTTCAAGCGATTCTCCTGCCTCAGCCTCCCAAATAGCTGGGATTATAGGCAACCACCACCATGCCTGGATAATTTTTGTATTTTTAGTAGAGACAGGGTTTCACATTGTTGGCCAATCTGGTCTCAAACGCCTGACCTCAGGTGATCCACCCACCTTGGCCTCCCAAAGTGCTAGGATTACAGGTGTGAGCCACCACGCCCGACCTATTCTTACCTTTATTTTCAAAAGAAATTCTGTCAGAAATATTTAAGGAGGGCAACAGCATTATTTTATATTTATGAATGTCTGATTTTAGAATTTCACCTTTGAGCATTTATTAGAAATTCTCAATTAACGTCCTGGTACTATGAATTCGATGGATTTAGTAGTTTCTTGTTTTTTTTTTTTTTTTTTTTTTTGAGACAGAGTCTTACTGTCACCCAGGCTACAGTGCAGTGACATGATCTTGGCTCATTGCAACCGCCTCCCGGGTTCAAATGATTCTCCTGCCTCAGCCTCCCAAGTAGCTGGAATTATAGGCATATGCCACCACGCATGGCTAATTTTAGCATTTTTAGTAGAGACAAGGTTTCATCATCTTGGCCAGGCTGGTCTCGAACTCCTGACCTTGTGATCCACCCTCCTTGGCCTCCCTTGGATTACAGGCATGAGCCACCACGCCTGGTTGGATTTAGTAGTTTTCAATTTGTGGTTAAGGATGGCATTTGTAGCCTTATATCAGCTTCAGTGTCTAATTTATTTTGTTTATGTGAACTCAAAATCCATCCAGCCAAGAAGAGAATGTCAAGTAAAATGGTTTTTTTAACAGCTTACTTTGCAATCTCTTCAATTACAATAATCTATAAACTTGAACATGCAGTAGGTAGACATTTTTAATTTGTTTTAAGATTGAACCTTGAAAGCAAACTTTTCTGCTTTGTAAGATCAAGACAGTATCAGCCACTTCAAAGAATACTTATCAGTAGGACATGCATTAGTGTAACAGGGGCCTGCAATATTATAATATTCAATAAATCACAACTGTTACTTTGTTCTACAGGTTTAAGGAAAACATTGACAACTGTCCGCCATGCTGGGGATTCATGGTAGCACTGGTCTGGTACAGGGATTTTTAATTTTCAGGGTTCTGTGAACTTGAATGAAGAAAAACCCCTTTATTTTTACTGACCTCTGACTGAAATGTAATATATCGCTCAATGATAGGGACGCTGTAGGCAACCAATTCGTATTAGGAGTGCCTGTGACTTCATCGCTAGTAGAAATCACAGATATTTTCATTTCTTCGTGCAGTGGTTGCAGATATCTCAAACTAGGATTTACACTTATAACTAGAAATCATTGTAAGCAAATAGTTATTGAAATGATTGTAAGGTGTTAGACCTACAACTAGATCTTGTTACTTACTGTTAGATATGCTAATTGTGTTAATGTTTTGTTTCATGCATTTAAAGAAAATATTCTGAGAAGGTGTCCATAGGTTTTGCCAAGCTATTGAGATGGTCTGTGGCATAAAAATGGTTAAGGACCCCTGTTCTGATGCTGCAGAGCTGGGGGTAGAGGGGTTAGGAGCCCTGTGGGACCTGCCAGTGTGGGGAGTTGCTGGAAAGAGCTTGGAAGAGATCGGGGTCAAATCTCTCCTCCTCTGCTTTTCAGTTTTGTGACCCGGAGCCAATTACTGGCTTGAGACTGAATTTCCGCATCTGTAAACAGCAATATTCCAACACACCTTAGCTGTTTTAACACGCACATGAAGCCATTCCTAGCAATAGGAAATCGTCAGAAATGTAAATTCCTCTTTACCTTCCTCCCAACTCTGTTCTGTTTCCTCTTGTATGATATGAGAGGTTTTAGTAGATGGTCTCTCTAAGGTCTTTTAAATGCATTGTGATTCTACGTTTTTCCTTTAATTAAGGCCACACCACACAGTCCATTGTTAAGTCAGAGGTGGTGTCGCAGTGCCTCCATGGATGTCTGTTAGTCTTCCCTTCCTGGAGCAGCAGCGAGCCGTTCAAACCCTTACTGACCCTCCCACCGTCCACCTTGGCTCTCCCTGGCTCACCTCCAGCCTGAGCTCATGGGTTGGGAATGTGTAGGCTGATCCTCTGCTCACTGGAGTGCTTGCAAGAGGGCCTTGGGGTAACACGTTCTGAGACCAGTTCCTACACTGCTTGCATCAGTTGATAGCAGGCCTGGGAAACCCATTAATCATTGTCCTCAGTGGCTCTGCAGACCCATGTTTGTTCTCACTGCTTCTCTATCTGCTGTTCCAAGCCAACTGTTCCGAGATGGAAAACGCAGCCTATTGTTGTCTTGGTGGAAAGGCGCTAAAATGATGGGATACTTTCTTTATACAGGAAGTTAGGAGTATGTGGGGTGGGGGAAATGGCTCAATGCCTTCATGAAACCATATCCTGACTCCTTTTTTTTTTTAATCCTGAATCAGAAAAGCTTTTGTGGTCACTGGGTTCAGATGTAATGCGTTTTGTGGTTTTGTTGCCTGGTCATTTAACTGACCTGGGCCCCGGAATCATGTTCTATTTCAACTCAATTTTCAGAGTGGGTGAACACGTACGGTGTGCCCAGCTGACCGCTGCATTGCTCGTTAAAATGATTGCCAGACTCTCGGCCTGATGGACATCTGTCTGCACTCAGCATGTCCTCTCCACTGTCCTGGTCCAGACATAGAGCCTCCACTCCAGTTCAGAGCCCAGAATCCAACCACCAGTGCCCCTCTCAGGCCCACAAGAGAACTGAGTGTAAGGAAACATGTTTCTGAGACTGAGCTGAGCCAAGAGAAGTGGATGGTGCATTTAGGCTCTTAAATATCACTGATAGGATTCTGGCTAGGGACTGTGGAGGTGAGAGGGTCACTCTTGCTTCAGGACATAGGAGAGGTAGGTGTGCTATGAATTCTATTGACATAAACTGCCCTTGAAGCTCTCATTTCTTTTCAAGCTGCAGAGTAAGACAGTGGTGTGGCACAGGGCCTGAGAGCATGGTCTTTGGGGTCAGACCAACCTGGGTTTGCATCCCACTAATGACTGGGTGGCTTTTTTTTTTTGACAGGGTCTCCCTCTGTCGCCCAGGCTGGTATGCAGTGGCAGTCTCAGCTCACTGCAACCTCCACCTCCCGGGCTCAAGTCTTCCTTCCACTTCAGCCTCCTAAGTAGCTGGGACCACAGGTGTGTGCCCCCATGTTTGCCTAATTTTTGTATGCTTTTGCAGAGATGGGGTTTTGCCATGTTGCCCAGGCTGGTCTTGAATTCCTGAGCTAAGAAATTCACTCACCTTGGTTTCCCAAATTGCTGGGACTACAGGTGTGAGCCGCCGTGCCAGGCCTTGACTGTGTGACCTTAAGCATGTTACTTAACCTCTCTGTGCCTCAGTTTCCTTAATTGAAAAATGATAATAGTCTCCAACTTTGAGGGTGATTGTGAGGCCTGGATAAATTAATATGCCCATCATAGAGGAAGATGATTACCTTTGTCATGATTCCTGTTTGTCAGGGTGAAAGGACTCTGAGCAGTGGGCTCTCTATCTGGCTGCCTCCCTGCCCTGCAAGCTGCTTGCTGTTCACCATTCTCCTCCTGGTTAAGTACGGGCATCTGTGTCTTAAGAGAGGGCTCCACTGCAGACCCTTGCACAGGCATGCCTGCCCAGAGGCTGAAAATGTGGTGGTCAGCTGCTTCTCTGAAGTTCCAGCCTGGGAGAGGAATCTAAGAAAATGCCAGCCTCCTGAGTGTCCTGCACTGTCAGCTATCCCAGAGAATGTCTGACATTAAGGTTTATGATGAAGTTATGCTCTTCTGAGAGATTTCATAAATACACTCCAGATACAGTATTAAACCAAGCCCACTGCTGGGCCTTTCTGTATTTTTACTGTTACAGGAATGAGCTTGGGGGAATCATTGTTTCAGTCAGCTGCAGGGAGGGAGTTTGGGTGAGTTTAATTTGGTGGCTAGCAGCAACAGAGGTAACTAACCTATACTGAGCCCTACAGTTTTGAATGCCCCCATCTAGCCTCAGGTGTTGGTGAGGTTATCCCACCACGTAGATTGCTTGAAGGAATTGTCAGCTCAGCCTCCTTGTGCTCAGGATCTCTATAGTTAGCCAGGCCTCCTGAATCTACCTGCCTTATGAGTTTGCATAGCAGGAGGGGAGGAAGCAAGCCTTCACGTAGCCTCGTGAATTATGAAAAGGCTGATGGCCCAAGGAGGGAGTCCCAATCTGCCCTCTCCAAGATTCCTCTGGTTCAAATGAGGTGTTTGTAGAAGGCCTAGAATAACAGCTTTCATTCATCAAGACTGGATGGGTAGGTGGATGGATGGTGAGTGGGTTGGTGGATGGATGGATGGATGGATAGACGGATGGATGGATAGATGGGCGGATCAATAGGTGGATGGATGGGTGGGTGGCAGGACAGGTGGATGGATGGACGGATGGACAGATGGATGGATGAATGGATGGGAGGATCAGTAGGTGGATGGATGGGTGGGTGGCTGGATGGGTGGATAGGTGGGTGGATAGGTGGGTGGATGGATGGATGGATGGATGGACAGACAGATGAATGGGCAGATCAGTAGGTGGATGGATGGGTGGGTGGCTGGATGGGTGGATAGGTGGGTAAATGGATGGATGGATGGATGGACAGACAGATGGATGGGCGGATCAGTAGGTGGATGGATGGGTGGGTAGCTGGATGGGTGGATAAGTGGATGGACGGATGGATGGATGGACGGATGGATGAGCAGATCAGTAGGTGGATGGATGGGTGGGTGGCTGGATGGGTGGATAGGTGGATGGATGGATGGATGGATGGATGGATGGATGGATGGATGGGTAGCCGGATGGGTGGATAAGTGGATGGATGGATGGATGGAAGGACGGACGGACAGACGGATGGATGGACGGATGGATGGGCAGATCAGTAGGTGGATGGATGGGTGGGTGGCTGGCTGGATGGGTGGGTGGGTGGATGGATGGGTGGATAGGTGGATGGATGGGTGGGTGGGTGGATGGATGGGTGGATAGGTGGATGGATGGATGGATGGATGGATGGGTGGATGAATGGGTGGAGTCATGATTGCACTCTTCTAGATGCTGGAGATAAAGCAGTAAGCACTTCATAAGCACTGCTGGGATAAAACCCATTCCTGTTGTTCAGTGCTAGAGGGAATAGTGAAGAAGTATACACATTGGCCATTACAGAGTGCCTTCTCACAAAGAAGATAAGCCTCTTTCCTTATATCCTTTCTTCTTGATCCAGGGCACTCATGATTCCTTCCCATCCCCGTGACAGAATCTACCCATCTCGAAGCCATCACCTTCTATATTGACTGGGGCTGGAAACTGAGCCTCCTAGCAACTTTCTGATGTGTGTTAGGTGTTACTGTTACCATTTCATGGATGAGCAGACTGAAGCTGGAGGAGACCAGGTGCCTGAAGGGGAGGAGGACTTCGGTGTTTAATTCTTAGTTCTCTGTTCAGTGCTAGTTCTTAGTGTTCTTTGTACTGTACTCCTCACTGCTCAGCTCTCCCAGCAGAGGCAGTGAAGGCATCTAAGCCCATAGACAGTGTGTAAAAAAGAAGCTCTCGGATCTCTAGAGGCCTGGAGGAAGCCAAGTTGACCCTCTTGTACTCTGTCATGCTTCCTATAAACTGCTTCAAATGAAACCCCAACCCCAGCCTGTGATCGCGTCTTCAGAATACTGCCAAGGCTTTGAAATTCGACATCCTCTTTGCTACATGTGACGTGGTTCCCAGGCACATAGCAGGTGTTCAGCAAAGGAGTCCTGGAACTAGAGGGTTGGCCCAGTAGCTCTGATGGAGCCCCAGCTCTGGGCACGGGTGGGCATTTCCTCTCCACTTAGGCAGGGAGATGACAGCTGTCTTGCCAGCTGCAGGGGGAGGCCTTCCGTTATAAGATTAACTGGCGTCTGCACTTTTGCTGGAAACTTGTGGGAAGTGGCTGAGAGCTCTCCTGTGCTTAAGAAGTGGGTTTTGGAAAACAAACAAGATCTTGCCTACACAGGAGTAGGAATGAAGCAAAGGTTAGACATGGCTTTGGGGAGCTTTTTTCTTTTTTTTTGGTTTAGTTGAATAATAGCCTAGAAGGAATTCTTAAAGTTGAAAGTGAGCCTTAGTCCCTTTAAAAGTAGGTCCATAAACTTGTGTAGAGGACAATGAGTTCTCTGTGCTTAGAGTAAATTTAATGACAACTATAATTTGTAAAAGGCATTATAATTTACAAAACCCTTTTCCACATGCATTGTATGTGTATTTACGTACTATGTGTGACCTTTCTCTTTAAGACTATTTATCCCATGATTCGAAGGTTCCTAGACAATTTTTTAAAAAAGATTTTTTTTAAAAAGATGCACAGTCTCTTCATTCTGCCTGTAGGATAGTGGAAAGAACACAGGCAGGCCTCAGTTTACCCAGCTGCAAAACAAGGACAATAGGAGAGATGGGTCCAGGGAAGGTTTGCCTCTTACAGGCTCAGGAGCCTACTGGGAGTGCGGAGAGTGGGAGCTTAGTTGACTCTGAACATGGTGGGCGGTTCAAGGGCTGCCTGTCATAGGTGGTGGGAGCTCCAGACATCAGCTGCAGGAAGGGTCCCTCAGATGCTGCTAGCTCAGAGGATGTAGAGCAGTCTCTTTCTGAAGCCAGGTGGTGAGGATGAGGCCCACGGGCCTATGGGCAGTTGGGCTATCCTCCTACACCTGGTTCTCAAGGTGATCTGCCTGTGTCCCTGTCCCCCACTGTGCTAATTCTTGAGTGTAGCTCCTGAGTGGTGACTAGCATTTCCCCCCGTGAATTAGAGAGAACAGCGATGTGCCTTCTGCTTGAGGCTCCAGCGAGGACTCTGATCCCGTGCCCGCTCTGCTCTCTCCCTGTGTGGAGCTCTGCCTCTTCCTCTTTCTGGGTGCCCTCCTCTGTCCTCTTCCTGCCCCCATTCATCTTTCCTTTCTCTTCTTCCCTCCTCTGTAATCATGGAGCTGATTGCTTTTAACTGTATTTTATGTTTCTTGTTCCTTACATCAAACATTAATTCATTAAATGGTCTCATCGTCAAGGGAGAACATCTGTAAGGTTACTTTATTTGTGAATTATGTGTGCTTCGGTTGATTTTTTTTTTCTGAATAATTAGTGAAGCATCCCGGGCAGGGTCACTTCTAGGGGTGTGGTCCTGCATCTCCATCCTTACAATGGGGAGAGCAACACTTCCTCCTGAAGCAGCAGTGGCCAAATGAGGGACTGAATGCATCCATACAGTGGCAGACCCTGGCTGTTCTACCTGAGTAGGGAAATGTCACTTGTTGCTGAATGCTCCCAGGCAGCGGCCTCAGCTTTTCTGGAACTCACTTGAGATGGACTCAGACGCTGTGGTTTTGAAGGCTTTGTTTTAGAGGTTCCTTGGGCTGGAATCAGCCCCCTGTCAGCAGCTGCTGGTGGAGGTGACTGGGTGTTCCCGAGAGTGGATGAGTTGTCTACATCTGTCTTACTCCTCAGCTAACTTGCTGGAGGCTGGCAGTTGCCTCCCTGAAAGCCCAGGGTGAGTGTGTGAGTGGGCTTCCCAGGCCCCCTCCACGGGCTTTCCTGGGCTTTCCCTCCCACTTTCTTCAGTCCCACCTCACGCCCTTGCCCCTGGGATAGGTGGGTTGTTGATAGGGAGGGGCAGTTCCCGGGGTGGGGTGGGGAAGGAAAAGCTTGAACTGCTAGGACCCCAGAGGTTGTCTGTGACGCTCTGCCCACGGTTCAGTGTTGCTTTTGCTCCTCCTCCTCCACCCATCCATACATATAGCCAGTTCCCTCCTTTTTTTTCTCCAGCTCTTTGCTGTTCATTATGGGAGTCACAAGCCACATGTTAGGGCACTTGAAATGTGGCAAGTCCACACTGAGCTGTGCTGTAAGTGTAAAATACTCACCTGATTTTAAAGGCTTAGTATTAAAAAAGATGATCAAATATTTGATCAATACTTTTCATATTGATTACATGTTGAATTTTTGGTATAGTACGTTAAAATATTGAAATTAACTTCCTATTTCTTTCTACTTCTTTAGAAAAAATGTGGCTCTCAGAAAATTTAAAATTGCATGTGTGGCTCACATTGTATTTCTATTGCAGTGATTCCTAACTGGTGGCTGTCTTGCCTTCCAGGGACATTTGACAATATTTGAAGACATTCTTTATTGTCATGCTCTTGGGGGAGTGGGATGGTTGGTACTAGCACCTAGTTGGAAGAGGCCAAGGATGCTGCTAAACATCCTGCAATGCGCAGGATAGGCCCCTACAACAAAAATTATCTGGCCCCAAATGTCAGTAGTGCTGAGGTTGAGAAACCCAGTTCTATTGGATAGCACCATTTCACTCTCACTTTTAATGAACCAATCCTCTCTCATGGACTATGACACCAAAATTGGAGGTCTTAGGGCGTAGTAGAAAGAGCATAATGGCCAGAGTCAGATACCTGTGACCCTGGGCAGGTTATTTAACATTTCAGAGCCTCCACTTCCTCATCTGTGAAATGGGCCAATCATACCTACTTTATAGGATTCTTGTTTGGACTAAATAAATAAAATTGAATGTAGCATACCTGATACATGGTTGACCCACTAAATAGAAGTTAGCGTTATTGTTAAAATTGGTGTCACTCTGTGGACTCTCTGGATCAACTATTAGGATTTCTACACATCTTTTAGATTTTCTATGAGTACCTGACACTCAAGAGATAGAAAACTAAGTTCATAATTTTGTACTTCCTCTCCCCTCCCGCTCCCTAAATGTATTCTTCTTTCTGACTTTCATTCTTAGTTCACAGGATCACCATTCTCGCACTCTGAGAATCTGAGTCAGTTTCACTTCCTCCTTCTCCCCTGTAGCCTAAATTTGTAATCTCTTCACCTTCATACGTTAAGTGCCTCTCATCCAACCCCTCCTTTACATTCCTGCCTAGTGGGACCTCTGCACCTACTGCGAGTGGCTTCCTTCCAGGTCCTTGCCTCTGCTCTTTCCCAGCCCCGCTATGTATAGAGTTCTTTTGCTCAGAAGCCTTTGGTGTCTTTTTTTTTTTTTTTTTTTTGCTGAAGTGTGAGTATCCATGGGCAGAAAATGTGACGTGTCTATCTCTATTTCCCTAGCACCCAATATGATGCCTAGGAAATACATGTTCCTTCAGTGTTTTTTTTTTTTTTAATGAATACATAGATGAACAAATAAATGATAGCTCTCCTTTTCCCCTTGGTACATGCATAGGATCAGGTATTACAGGGAGCTAGGGTAGTGGTTTCCAGATGCCCTATTTTCCTTTAATAGTTTTGCAGGTTTTCAACTATGCACACCCTAACCTACCTTATCACACCACCCCCACCACCCCCACCACCTCCACCACCTTCCTGAGTCTGAGCTAGAGAATCATTTTGTTTTCTCTGAAGGGTTACAGTGATGATGCCTTAGAACCTGGGTCCCGGAAATCCTGCCTTCCATATGTGGGCTTCCTCAGCCAGCCTGAGCCAGCCATGGCTCACGGTCTGCAAGCCCAGGCCTGCCTCCAGAGGGAAAGTGCCCTAGATGCCCAGGCATGCCTTCCTCTTGGTGGCCAAAGAATTCCCAGGCAGCTCCCAGCAGGCTGAAGAAAGCCTTTCCAGAAATGTGCCCTTAAAGATGCTCTGATGGAGAAAACATAACATGTTCTTTGGCAGGTTGTAGGTATCTATCATACAGTAATCACGGGCAGTCGGATGGTGTAGGATTGGAGCTTCCCAGCGTCTAGACACTGTGGTCTGTTCACAGTTTCAAAAACATTTTAATTACAAACCACTTTACGGTATAAGGTGACCCACTTGGTGTAAGGAGTTATCAAGAACTTCTGAGTAAGTTTGCTAACTTCTTTTGTGGCAGCTGCAAGTTGAGTCAAAACTACATTCCACTGGTGAGTATGGGTTGTCTGGCCTGGAAGGCATGTGTGAGATGCTCTAGGGGGCTCGCTGTTCTCTTATCATCTGCAAGGCCTCAAAGCTCCGCTGGTGGGAAAGGCTTTCATGTGCAAACACACTGGGATTTGTCTCTTGAAGAATCAGGGTTACATCTTGTGTGGGTTGGATACCAGATGTGTATTCAACCCCCACAAGATGGATCAAGGTGCATTTGACCAAATCGCTTTTCTCTTGGAAACTTGAGGATTTTCTGTCACCTCTAACTGGCTTTGTGACATCTGAAGTTGTTTTCTGTATCTGAAGCTAGTTATTTCAGTGGTAAAAGGTAGTAAAACCCCCACCTATTTTCAGCTTTGATTCCTTTTCTCCCCCAACCCCAAAATTTGTGCTTCAAAATAAGTTGTTTCACAGACAAGGTTGCGTGTATTAGGTGACAACATCTTCTCTCCATTTTTGTAAAGTATAAAGTCACATCACTGTCTGTCAGCATTTCTAATCAGCCACAGATAATTTGTGTTCGCACTAAATTAACAAAATCCCATGCAAAATTAAGCAAGAGTGGTGATTAATAGCATGAGTCCAGAGTTGGATAGATTTGGGTTTGAAACTTAGCTCTGCCTTCTACCAGATAAACATCTTTAGTAGCTGGACTTCAACTTCAGTGTCCTTGCCTGAAATAAAGAGATAAAATAGTTCCTATAAGTTAGTTTCTCCCTTATTTAATAAGATAATATATGTAAAGCCCCAAGACAGTATGTTCATAAATATTGGCTTTCATATTTCAGTTCACCTCAGTGTGCATCCTGATTTGGGGTAAAGGTATGATTTGATTTGATTTAATTGATTGATTTGACAGATATTTACCAGTACCTGCTAAGGATCAGGGACTTCTCTAGCCTCTGGGGATATAGCTATGAATAAGAAACAAGGTCCCTGCTTTAGTGGAGCTTATGTTCTAGAGGGAGACACACACCGTGAACTATTTAACAAATAGAAAAGATGGCTAGGCGTGGTGGCTCACACCTGTAATCCCAGCACTTTGGGAGGCCAAGGTGGGCAGATCATCTGAGGTGAGGAGTTCAAGACCAGCCTGGTCAACATGGTGAAACCCCATCTCTATTAAAAAAAAAAAAAATAGAAAAAGTAGCTGGGTATGGTTGCGTGTGCCTGTAATCCAAGCTACTTAGGAGGCTGAGGTAGGAGAGTTGCTTGAACTTGGGAGGTGAAGGTTGCAGTGAGCCAAGATCACACCATTGCACTCCAACCTGGGCAACATAGCAAGACTCCATCTCAAAAAAATAAAAAAATAAATAGAGAGAGATGTAGGCCAGATGAGCCTGCAATCCCAGCACTTTGGGAGACCAAGACAGGCGAGTTCAGGAGTTTGGTACCAGCCTGGGTAACATGGTGAAACCCCATCTACAGAGAAATACAAAAAAATTAGCTGGATGTGGTGGTGTGCACCTCTAGTCCCAGCTACTCCAGAGGCTGAGATGGGAGGATTGCTTGAGCCTGGGAGGTCAAGGCTGCAGTGAGCCATAATTGCACTGCTGCACTCCAGCTTAGGCAACAGAGTGAGACCCTGTCTCCAAAAAGAAAAAGAAAAAAAAGAGAGCTGTTGGGTCGTGATAAGCACTAAGCAGAAAATAAATAGGGAAATGTGAGAGCGTAGTGGGTGGGGCTGAGAAGGTGTCATCTCTCTCATCTTCAGGGAGTAGGATGTTTGAGCTCAGACCTGAACGGTGAGAAGGAGGTGTGTTCAAAGATCTGAGGGAAGGGCATCTAGGGCAGGAAGACCAGCAAGGAGCTCCATTAGACTTTCAGAGGTACAAAAAATGACCTCTGGGCTTCTTAGAACACCCCTCACAACCAAGGGCAAGGGGTTATGGGGAGGGATGCATTGGACAGCGTGATCTAAACCCACGTTTGGTGAAAAGATGGACATATTTACTATCTGAGCCTTTATAGGGAAAATGTGCTGGCCCCTGATCTAAGGTCCCTTTCAGCTTGGACAGTGCATACGCGTGCAGGCGCAGGTGGGAATGGCAGCTTGCCAGTGCAGGAAAAGTCAGCCTAGCAGCCTTCTGGGCACCCAGGCTCCAGGCGGGACTCACTCACCAGCCTAGAGATACCCCGACAAAGGCAGTGTGTCTGTCAAGGAATGCAAACTGCCTCCAGCCTTGAACTGCTGGGATCACAGTGTCCATGTCCCCCTAATGGGATGGACTGGACTCTGAGCTCTTAGAGGTCAAAATCTGATTTCACTTAAAGGATTTCTCCTCAGAACCCAAGCATGGTGACTCATGCCTGTAATCCCAACACTTTGGGCAGCTGAGGCTGGCAGATGGATCACTTGAGGTCAGGAGTTCCAGACTAACCTGGCCAACATGGTGAAACCCCGTCTCTACTAAAAATACAAAACTTAGCCAGGCATACTTGTGGGCACCTGTAATCCCAGCTACTTGGGAGGCTGAGGCAGGAGAATCGCTTGAACCCAGGAGGCAGAGGTTGCAGTGAGCTGAGATCACGTCGCTGCACTCCAGCCTGGGTGACGGAGTGCAACTCCATCTCAAAAAATAAAATAAAATAAAGGATTTCTCCTGAAAAAGGAGGGAGAAGAGGAGCTGTGGGTCATTGCTACCATTTACTGAGTGCTCACCATATGCCATACGAGGCTGTTTTATGAACAATTCTGCAGTGTATTGACTCCATCCCCATAACCCTGCCTGGTAGGAACTGCTTTATTCCTCTTTCATGGTTGAGAGAACTGACATCAGGTGTAGTAAGCTGCTGTGCTCAAAGCTACACAGCCAGCAAACAGGCTGCCTGCTTCTGACCTCAGGTCCTTCACTACACAACCATGCCCACTATTTTCCCAGTGATGTTCAGTCAAGGGCTGGTGAGTCTTTTCTTGTTTGCAGGCCTGAATTAAGTCATGCTTAGACCCCTAAGCTGTGTTCATTCAGCACCTGTCTATAGGTGAGAGACTTTTGCAAAGGAGGTCAGTGTATTCTTACCTGCTGCCTCATTCTTGGGGGACACTCTAAGGCTCTTCACAAGGTGGTTAACTGTGGGCATAGCAGCTGGTCCAGATACGGCTGTAGAATTGGCTGGTAGCCTTGCACTCCTTGGCTCCAGTTCTGGGCTGCGGGAACAGCTGCTAAGCTCAGATAAGTAGTCTCTCCCTTGCTGACCTTAGAGCAATAGGCATTGGTGAAATTGAAGGAATGCCTGGCCTTTTCTCATGCAGATCCATTTCCGGGCCTCATCATGGCCTTTCTATAGAGGCCAGTCTGAGACAAACCTGTTGTCCATGAATAGGGTCAGCCTGTCTGTGGCCATGAGTGGTCATGGGATGAAGTGGTGCCAGTAGAGAATTCAAGTGCCTGTGAGGGAGAGAGAAGGGGCCAGAAAGACAGTGGGCCCTAACACTTCAAAGAAAGGTGGCAGAGGAGGGGACAGCGTAGGAGTCACCGGGCAGTGACTCCCAGCTCTGCCCTTTATCAGCTGTGTGAAGTCAGGCAGGTGTAATGTGACAGATGTGAGTTTCTGCTTTGGAGCTTGACCACCTGGATTCAGATGCCAGTTCCTCCACGTACTGTGTGAGGTGACCTTGAGCATGCTACTTAAGCCTTTCATGCCTTGGTTTCCTCATCTGGGCTTGTTGTGAGATTTGAATGAATTGATACATGTGACACACTTAGAACTGGTGCTGGACGTGGAGTTGGAGTTCAGCACGTGCTGGCTGTGTTACGTCATTTTGCCTCTGGATCTCAGTTCCTCAACTGTAAAATGGGAGCAGCAATGCCATTTTCTTAGGGGTTCCTGCAAAGGCTAAATGAGTGAATATACTTCAAGCAGGTCTGGCAATTATATGGAAGACACTTATAGACACCTTTCTTGACCTCAAGTGGCCCCCAGCCATGGCACCTGGTAGTGGAAATGTTTGTCATTGGGTAGACTGACAGCAGTGCTTGCAGCCCTGGCTGGAGTTCTCTGGGCTAGGAAAGTATGGGTGGTGGTTGCCATTGCCCTTTCCCCGATTATCTGCTGTCATCTCTATGGCACAGTGGTTAAAAGCGTGCTCTCCGAACCAGATACCTGGATTTGAATCCTAGCTTCACCACGGAATAGCTAGAGCTGTAAAACGTGGATGATGAATATGCGTTGCTGTGAATACAGCCTTACAACGGGCCTGGCATGCAGTAAAGAGTGTTAGCTATTGTTATTGCAAGGTGGGGACCCCTACATGCCTGAACTGATAGGCTTTAACTAAAAAGAGAAAATGGCAGAAATGAACTGCTCTATTTCTGGATGTTACACTGTTCACATATTTCAGCTCTGCCTTTTTCCCCACATGTAGATTATAACTGGCCCTACATTTTTTAGCCTTGAATATATCTTGACTCAGACCATCTCAGAAACCTCCCCTCTTCCTCCTGAAGAAATGTGAGGTTTCTCTGACACCCCTTTTTGGGTCTTGGAAGACCCTGTGTTCTGTTCTCCTGAAGAAGACAGCTGGCCAGACCCAGGTCTTGCCTCTTGACTAGGAGCTCTGTGCTATTAACAGAACGCACCAGGGTACCAGCACCAGAGTCCAAGGGACAAGAACTCACAGGATCAGTTGGAAGAATGATCACTCGCAGGGAGAAAACCTAGGCTGTAAGAAGCAAAATATATTGTAATTTTTCACATCAAATGATATGTTTAAGATATGTGTACCTTTCTGCAGTTATACAGGCAGCGGGGGAAAAAAAGTATGTGCATTTCATTTTATGTATATTTTACCTTAAAATATACATATTTTAAGGGCCAGACACGGTGGCTCACACCTGTAATCCCAGCAGCACTTTGGGAGGCCGAGGCAGGAAAATCGCTTGAGGGCCCACGGGCCTGGGCAACCTAGGGAACCCTGTCTCTACAATTCTTTTTTTGTTATTAGTCAGGTATGGTGGTGTATCTATAGTCCCAGCTACCAGGGAGGCTGAGGTGGGAGGATTACTTGAGCCCAGGAGTTCGAGGCTGCAGGACATGATTGTGGCACTGTACCCAGCCTGGGCTACAGAGCAAGACCCTGTCTCTAAAAACCTAACCAAACCAAAACAAAACCTTGAACAAATATTGAACTCTAGCCAGTGAGATACATCCTGAAATATCTGGGAGGAAATGTATTGATTCTGCAGTTTAGTTGAAATGCACCACAAAATATAAATTGATGAGTGAGCAGAAGGATAGATGGGTGTGAACAGATATGTGCTAAAGCAAGGAGAATAAAATCTAATCATAGAATCTAGGTGGTGAGTATTTGGGTGTCTTGCAACTTCTGTATATATTTGAAAAATGTGATAAAATATTGCCAAAAATATTGTAAAGTTACTAGATAAAAACAACAAAAAAGTTCACAAAAGAAAATATAAAAGTAGATGCTGGAAATATTTACAAATGTTTAAAAAGCTGTTTGGAAAACTAGAGTTCACTATGAAGAAAAATAAAGCTAGGCCCATGTATTTTCTGCAATAGATTTTTTTTTTTGTATTAGAAAATAGCAATATATATATATATTTAGAGGAAGAGTGTTCTAGACAGAAAAAAAAGCGAGTGAAAAGCCCATGTGTGATCTCAGTGAGGCCAGTCCAGCTGGAGTGTGAGAGGAGGGGATGGTGGGAGCCGAGGACAGAAGGGAAGCTGGAGGTTGAGATCTTATAGGGCCTTAAGGCGTGGCCACATTTTCTGATTTTGACGTCCGAGTGCCACAGGCAAATGTTAAAGGACCGCGCTAGGAGTGACGTGATCTGACTTAAGGAGGTCTGCTCTGGTTGCTGTGTGGGGACAGACTGCAAAGTGACAAAGGTGGAAGCTGGGAGAGCAGATAGGAGCCCTGATATCAGGTCAAAGGAGAGGTGGCCATGACTTGGGTAAGATGGCAGCATATGAGCAGGTGAAACTGGTTGGATTCTATGTCTGTTCTGAAGGTAGTCAACAAGATTTATTGGATTGGTTGTGAGGTAAGAGGAGAGGAACCAAGACTGATTCCAGATTTTCAGTCTAAGCAGGTAGAAAAGTAGATAGCACTTACCAAGACCATGTGATGGGGGAGAAGCAGGTTTTTGAAGGGAGGGAACAAGAGTTCAGTTGTCTGCAACTGATATGTGAGCAATGCTTATTAGAGCAGGTAGAAATGTCAGCACACAGTTGGCTAGGGGAATCTGGAGTCTGGGGGAAATTCAGGCTTGGGGGTAATTTTGAGCACCATCAGCATGTAGATGGTAATTAAAGTCATGGAAGTAGATAGTGTTGAGGTTAATAAGGGAAGGGTATAAAGGCTGAGCCCCAAGCACTCCCAGGTATAGAGGACAGGAAGATGAGGAAGAGCAGCAAAGGTGCCTGAGCCAACTGCAGGACCGGGAAGAGTCCAGAAAGTGGGTGAACTGCTTCAAAGGCTTCCCTGACTGCTTCTCTACCCCGGGTTTCTTTTCTCTCTTCTTACCATCTTTGTTATTGCTCTGGAGCCAATTGTCCTAAAGTAGCCCCTCCATCCTATTCCAAGCTCATAAAAGCCACAGTGGGAATTAAGTCCAAACTCTTTGGTCTGCCATCCAAGACCCTCCATGATCTCTTTCTTTCTCTACTGCCTGGTTTCACCTTCTCCGCCAGCCCCCAGCCCTTGCCCTCACTTCACTGCCCACTACCCTGCAAACCACCCCCCTCTTTCCCAGCACGCCATTTGTTTTCTCTTTCCAAATCTTCAGCCTCAATTCTCCACTCGTGGTCTATCTCCTGGAGGGATCCTTTCTTGACCGATGTCAGTAATCTGTTTCTTCTCTAAATTCCTACAGTAGTCAGAAGTAATACCAAACATTGTATCTGTTTTTCTTCTTCTTCTTTTTTTATTTTGAGATGGAGTTTCACTCTTTTTGCCCAGGCTGGAGTGTGGTGGCGCCATCTCAGCTCACAGCAACCTCTACCTCCCAGGTTCAAGCGATTCACCTGCCTCAGCCTCCCGAGTAGCTAGGATTACAGGCATGCACCACCACACCGGCTAATTTTGTATTTTTAGTAGAGTTGGGGTTTCTTCATGTTGGTCAGGCTAGTCTCAAACTCCCAGCCTCAGGTGATCTGCCGCCTCCACCTCCCAAAGTGCTGGGATTACAGGCGTGAGCCACTGCGCCGGGCCTTGTTTTTCTTCTTCTCTAGTTCCCAACCAGACAGTGTCCTGAGGTTTGGGAACATGAGCCTATAATCCCCAGAGCCATCGCACCAGTCCTTTACATATCTTAGATGGGAAGGAGAATATGAATGCTGTGCCACATAACACTCCACGGAAACCTGAAAGGATTAATATAGGACTGGGATTTTGAGTATGGGATCAGAGGTTAGGTTCTTCCTCTGGTTCTATTACCACAGCCAAGTCATTTAACATTCCTGAGCTCCATTTTCCTATCCTCCAAATGGCTATGAACATGCCTAATTCAGGGCGATTGTAAGAATGACGCGGAATGCATTTCTTATAATGCGCTTAGCACAGTTCATGTACGTTCTAAGCAGGCAGTAAGCGGTAGCTTTTTTATTATTGCTATTATAAATACTATTATTACCCTTGGTCTTCCCAGTAGAGATGCACAGGCATCAACAAAGATGGGAGTGCTTCAGCCTGTTCACTCTGCCCTTTAGCTCTCCCATGAGGTGTTTGGCTGGTGCTGGCAGGGGTGCAGGGGTGGCCCTCACAAACTGACTGCAGGGAACCTATGTGTTAAATAGGGAGATGCCATGAGACCGAGACCCAACCAGTACCCAGAGACGTATACGCCTTGAGGACTGTGCTTATAACTTCTAAACTAGGCAGCAATGTGAGTGAACTTCTGAGGCCAAAGGGCAGAATGTCTGCAAATAAAACTGTCCCTGAAAATCCAGACCCTGCAGCTACTGGTTACAGTTCGTCACGGAGGAGGAGACACTAGCTCAGGATGGCAGGGACGAGCAGAGCGAAACGGAATATTTCTTGGAGGAATTAGTTGGGTTTTTTTAGGAAACACACAAAGGATAGGATACCTTTTTCCATTTTCCTTCTGTAAATCTCTGAGATTGATAAGTGGTGTATAATTGTTATTCAGGAGTAACTGGATGTGTCCCAGATACAGAAGAGAGTCTGGAGATGTCAGGGCCATGTCAAGTCAGACGAGATGTACCTCCTGACCCAGAGCAGCACTTAAAAGTTCTCCTGGGGAGCCCCAACTGGCCAACCCTCTTTCAGAGATTCCTCCATAGCTGGAATATCAGGTGATTTTGAGCATGTACCCTGGGATCAAAGGTTAGGTTTTCACCCTGGTTCTGTTACCACGGCCATGTCATTTAACCTTCCCGAGCTCCAGTTTCCCACGTGCCAAATGAGGATGAATATGACTAATTCAGGGTTATTGTAAGAATGAAGCGAGGCCAGGCGCAGTGGCTCATGCCTATAATCCCAGCACTTTGGGGGGCCGAAGCAGGTGGATCATGAGGTCAGGGGTTTGAGACCAGCCTGGCCAATATGGTGAAACCCCATCTTTACTAAAAATAAAAAATTAGCTTGGCATGGTGGTGCATGCCTGTAGTCTCACTTACTCCAGAGTCTGAGGCAGGAGAATCGCTTGAATCCAAGAACAGAGGTTGCAGTGAACCGAGATTGAACCACTACACTCCAGCCTGGGCGACAAAGCAAGACTCTGTCTCAAAAAGAAAAAAAAAAGTGAAATGCATTTCTTAAAACATGCCTAGCACAGTTCTTGTACATTATAAGCAGGCAGTAAGTGTTAGCCCCATCTTTCGTGAGTATCCCCAAGCACTGCCCTGAAGGGGTGAGGCTGTGCCGCCAGGCCCCTACTATAAGCCCTCCCACAACACACACATACTGGCAGGTGGGTGGCACCTTGGATTTTAAAACTCTCCGTTCTGCGATTCTGAATCAAGCTGTTCTTATTCACAGTAAACAAGTAACAACCAGGGGCTTCCTGCCTGGATTCAGATAAGTGGCTGGTTCTAAGATCCAGGGAGGCTGCAGAGTCTCACCAGGAAATATGGTGGCACGTCCCTGGCACCAGTGCAGTGCCCCCGGGGAGCTGGCCTGCAGGCCAGTGTGCCGGGAGGCTGTGGCTACCAGGGAGACAGCACCATGCATGACCTCCCCCACGCCCAGCTTGCTGCCAGGGCCACCAGCTCACCAGAGGAGGCTTGCACTGTCCAAGCCCAAACTCCCACTGTGGTGGCACCTGCCAGTGTGACTTCTCAGGACTTGCTCAGGCTCAAGCTCTGTCCAGCCTATGATCTCCCCCGCTGTGGAAGCACATGAAGCTCAGGCTGGACATGGCTTGGTCATTCCATGCAGAGGCCCTGTGAACCCAGCCTGAACCCCAGCTCCATTCAGGAGGCCACAGTGTGCACAATGCAGGAAAGCAGCCAAGTCCTCTCATTTCATCCTGTCCTCAACGCTGAGGTCGGGCTTCACTGTCAGTGAAACCGGTGAGACTGTGGACCAATACTACCTGGGTTCAAATCCAGATTTGACCGCTTATTCATTATGTGACCTTAAAGACATTTCTTGCCCTCTTTACTCAAAGAGGTGATAAGGGTTCCTGGAGCAAGTTACTTAACTTTTCAGTGCCTTAGTTACCTCACTTATAAAGTGGGGATGATAATAACACCTTTGTAGGGCAGTTGCAAGGATGAAATACACAAAGCAATCAGAACAGTGCCTGGCAAGTAGCATGTGCCGGGCACAGTGCAGTTTCGCTCTCACAGCTGTCCTTTCTAGGTGAGGTGCAAGGTGGGTAAGCGGGCTAGAGAGTGTCACACCCTGCTCAAGTGCTGGCTTCTGCACTCCACCTTGCTGCAGTGTGTGGACACACGGCTCTCAAGGAACACGGGGACAGGTTCAGAAGTGGAAATGAAGCCTGCAGACTGCTACCTCCTGGCTTAGCCCTAGGTCCCCTCAGCATCTCTCTCTGGGGACTGAATCTCTTGTGCATTCCTGACACAGCCCCAGCACACTGACCCACTTGTTGACTGGCAAGAGGGCGGCTAGAAGATGCACCATGTCAAGAAGTGGGTCGTGTTTGCAGGGCCCACTGGGGAGAAGCAGGAGTCCCATGTGAGCTGGGGCCACCCCGTCCTTGTGTCCTGACTGTGGGTTGCTTGGTCCCCATCCCTCCATCCCTGCCTCTTGATAAAGAGCCAATTTTTCCATGCGGTGTTTGTCTCTCCCCTGTGCTAACGTGGAGGCCTGAACTCCGCCGTGCTTATCTTTACAGTGGATTTCCTGCTGGCGTTGGCTCTGCCCTGCTCCCCACTGGGTAATAATTTATGTCACCTGAGCACACAGATATGCTGACATCCATGATGCTGGTGGCCTTGGCAGACCCTGGCTCCCCCAGTCTGGGTGGGAATCTGCAGACGTGAACCCCCACTGGTGTGAACTGAACATCCCAGTTGTGGATGGAAAGGCAGAACTGGGTGGCTGGAGACAGTGTGGAGCGTTCATCCGTCAGCTGGGTGGCTGGAGACGGTGTGGAGAGTTCATCCGTCAGCTGTCAGTTGAGACCTCCTGGGTGGCAGGCCTGGTACTAGGCTCTGAGCACACAGAAATACAGAGGACGGGGGCGGCCTTAGAGAAGCCCTTGGACTGGCTGTGGGTCACACACAGATAACTGTGACCTGCAGAGCTGGTTCTGGGGAAGCAGGAAGGACATAGCTCATGGGAACACGGGCAGGAGCATACAATCTAACTGAGTTTAATGAAAACTTTTCCTCCCTTGGACATAAGGCCTGGCTGAGTCTGAGGAAAGAGCTCCTTTGGGTTGAGTTATCACAACCCTTTGCATCTGTGGTCTGTCTGGACCACATCCAGCGTCCAGAGCATCTACAGTGGGCATGCCGGGGAAGTCCTCCTCTCTCCCACTCCTCTGCCCGGGCATGTGGCTGCCATGGTATTTGGCCTTTTGTCAGAACAGCGAGTTCCCATGTTAATCACAACAAGCGCATTCAGAGAAGACCTGGCCTGGCCCCTGCCAACAAGCCATCTCTCTGGCCTCGATAACATCTGTACTGAATTTTCTCCCTTTATATAATTAGGCCCATTGGTATTTGCTTTGACTTTAGGTTACGGTATGACTGGCATCTCTGAAATTTCAGGCCCGAAATATGTACTGGGGCCCAGGATGGTGGGAAAACTGAGCTTTCGCCAATGGGATTTTAGGTTTAGCCAAGAGCATCAGAAACTGTACACCAGCTACTGTTTGCCCGCAGAATGCACGGCCGCCCGCTAACTGGTGGGAAAGGGATCTCCTGCCTTGTCCGGGGAGCAGTGCTGGGTCAGGCCCGGTGGACAGAAGGATGCAGGGTGCTCCCCTCCTTCTTTCCTGCCCCTGTTCACCCCACATACTCCCACCCCTGCTTCATCCCTGGCCCCGAAGGGACAGAACTCAGCAAACAGGAAAAGATGTACTAACGGCAAAGAAATGCAGGAATCCAGTCTTAACCCCAAAGCAAACCTCACCCGTGTTGGGGCTTGGAGTCGTGCTTTGAAATGACCGTCATTGTCTGGCTATGTCCAAGCCTGAGGAGCTGTTTGGGGAGTGAGATAAAGAGTAGTGCTGAGCTTGGGAAGCGGGGCTTGGCTCTTTCCCGGTGGCTCTATCCCGAGAGGATGCACATGGGCTTGCACGCCCACTCACTCCCTGATGTCTCTGGAGCTGGATCTCAGTGGTGACCTCATTTCCCTTAATTAGGTGTCTACAAACTCTCTGGAAGGTTCCAACCAGCAGGCCACACTGACTGTGGTGTGGGAGCTCCTGATATGCTTCTTTGCACTTTCCTTTTGGGACCCTGCAGGCCCAGCTGAGTGATAACTGGATGATGGAGCATTTGCTAGAGGAAGGGGAATGTGCTTTTTTAAGATAAGGTTTGATCTCAAGCAGAAGGACAGTTTCCAGATGCCTCCGCAGTGTTAGGGAGTGAGGAGTGGGTGCAGATCCCCTTGCCTGTTGCCTTGCTGGGGATGGTCAGATCTCCAGGCAAACTCCTGCCTTAGGAAAGAGTTTCTTCTGATTCTTTCAGGCAGAGTATTGCCATCTTCCTCTGGTTTTAGACAGTATCGATGCTGCTCCTCATAAGATTTACTTTGAATGAAAGGGCTTTTGCCCAATATAGCTATCCTAGGTCATCATGTGTCTTCCCTGGGGAAGGATCCTTGTCTTTTTCAGCATGCGGCGTCCATTGAGGACCAAGCATGGGACTCACGCAGAATCCTGTTTTGTCACCTCTGCCCACATGGCCCAAATGCCAATAGGACCAAGGCCATCAAAGATGCCTTTGGCACTTAAGACTTTCACCATTTGGCTCCAGACTAACTCTCATCTCTTTTTCTCCCATTCCTTTCTCTTCTCCCAAAGTATCCTTCTCTCTATCCACCTTGAACTTTCTCTTTCTCTTTAAAGGGCAGTTCCCTCTGCTGAAATGTTCCTTTTTCTTTTTTATTCCTGGCAAACCAGAAGCAGTCCAGCATGGTAGGCTCTGGAATGAGACTCCCTGGGTTTGAATCCTGGTTCTGCCCCTTTCAATCTGTAAAAGCATGAGCCAATTAAGTAGCTGCTTTGTGCCTCAATTTCCCCATCTGTGAATGGGGCATCATAATAGTTCCTTAGATTTGTTGTAAAGATTAAGAGCCAAAACACAGAAAGCACTTGAAACCGTTTGACCCGTTGTAAGTGTTCAACAAATGTAGGCTAAAGTAATAATTTGAAAGACTCACCTCTGTGAAATCTTTTCCAACTTACGAGGCAGGATTAGCTTTTCCCTCTGGGCTCCAGATAAAACCAGCCACACAAGGTTCTAGTTAATTTTTTATTTTTTTATTTTTCTAAGTTATGTATTTTACTCCTAGCCTGAGAGTTTCTAGGAGATAGGGCCTAGGTCTCAGCACTGAGAATGACACCATTTACACTAGTATGTGCCAAGCTCTGTACCATATGTTTTTTCCTCATGCACTTTTTTTATGATGACATAATTCACATTTACCCTCTTATAGTACACAATTCAGTGGTTTTAGCATATTTGCAAAGTTGTGCAACCATCACCACTATCTAATTCCAAAACAGCTTAAAAATACACCCTGTATCCTTTAGTGGTCATTCCCCAATTCTCCCTCCACCATTTCCCAGCAGTCACTAATCCACTTCTGTCCCATGGATTTGCCTATTCTGGACATTTCATATAAACAGAATACAATATGTGTCCTTTTGTGTCTGGTTTCTTTCACTTAGCACAGTGTTTTTAAGGTTTGTCCATATATTAGAATTTCTTTCCTTTTTATGGCTGAATAATATTCCATTGTATGGATATACCACATTTGGTTTCTTCATCAATGGTGGCCATTTGAGTTGTTCTTACTCTGGGGCTACTATGAATGATGCTTCCATGAACATTCACGTACAGGATTTTGTGTGAACATGTGTTCGTTTCTCTTGGGTATATATATCTAGGAGTAGAATTGCTGGCTCCTGTGGTTTAAACCTCTATGTTTAACTTTTGGAGGAATGACCAAACTGTTTTCATGTATCTGTATCAATTTATTTTCCCACCAGCAATGTCTGAGGGTTTCAGTTCTTCCATATCCTCACCCACACTTGCTGTTCTCTTTTTCATCGAAGCCATCCTAGTGGATGTGAAGTGATTTCTCACTGTGGCTTTAATTTGCATTTCCCTGATGGCAAATGGGGTTGAGCATCTTTTCATGTACTTAGTGACATTTCTTTATCTTCTCTGAAGAACTATCTATTCAGATCCTTTGCCCAGTCTTTACTGGGGCTATTTGTATTTTTATTACTGAGTTGTGAACATCCTTTATATATTTTGGATACAAGTTCTTTATCAGATATATGATTTGTAACTATTTTCTCCCTTCTGTGTGGTTGTCTTTTCACTTTCTTGATAGTGGCCTTGGAAGCACCAAGTTTTAATTTTAAAATCCAATTTGTCAATTTTTTCTTTAGTTGTTTGTGCTTTTCCTGTTATGTCTAAGATGCTATTACCTAATTCAAGACCATGAAGATGTACCATATGCTTTTAAAGTGATCTTATTTACAATAACCTTACGAGGAGAGTAGAAGACCCACACAGATAAGGCAGCTAAGTGGTCAAATGCTGGAGCTGGGACTGAAACCCAGTTCACTTTAACTCTGAACCTCACGTGCATCTTACTGTGACTCCTCCCCAAGTCCCTTTCCCTCTGTACTCCTCACAGGGCTTGGTGTAGTGGTTGGTGCATGGCAGGCGCACAGGTAAGGTACATTGGGTGGATGAATGACAGGCCCTAACAGGTACATAGTTTGCACTTGCTGGTTGGTTCAGGTCGATTGGGATTTGCACCTCAGTTTCCCTGCTGACTGGGGGTTCGTGTCTGTGATGCTAGAGGTTTCTCAGAGTCTCTTTCCTCTCTCACCTCTGCAGTGTCTCATCGTTGGGGGAGGACCCTGTGGCTTGCGCACTGCCATTGAACTTGCCTACCTGGGAGCCAAAGTGGTCGTGGTGGAGAAGAGGGACACCTTCTCCAGGAACAATGTGCTACACCTCTGGCCTTTCACCATCCATGACCTTCGGGGCCTGGGAGCCAAGAAGTTCTATGGGAAGTTCTGTGCTGGCTCCATCGACCATATCAGTGAGTGGAGTCTATGGTGATATCCCAGGAAGGGAGGGGACTGACCCTGGGTGGGACATGTCTCTCCATGTCTAGGAGTCCCCAGCCTGTCTGTCTTAGTCCCTGGGGGCACCATATATTGGACTAACAGACATCTAGTAAAAGGCCGGCTTTGTGCCTTGGGCCCTGGGCTATCCCCCGGCAGGCTGTGAGCATGAGGTCAGGGACTGCAGCTTGCCTTAATCACCAGAATATCTCCAGGACAGGAAAGAGTGCTTGACTCATAGCAGGTGCTTGATAAACGTCTGTTGGATGAATGAGTGAAATAGAAAAACAGAGGCAGCGGTAAATAGCATAGTCTGCACCCTGAAGGAGCACACTGAGATGTTGTTGGTAATAATGTGCTTTAATAGGGCTAGTCACACTTGCTAAAGAAGTTTGGAGGAAGGGGCTACACAAAACCATTAATAGGCCAGATAGTCAAGACCCTCCATGCAAAGGAGTTTGGACATTGTGCTGGTGGTGCTGGAGAGCCATGGCAGGTTTTAGAGCAGAGGAATGAAACAATTGGATCCTTGTTTCCTGATGGGTTCCATACCAAGATTTTAAAAATCTGACCTTTAAAAAGAAAGAGAACATCATGATGGGGCTTCAGCCAGAATAGGACAGAAAATAGACAACGTGGACTCCAGGTCCTGGGCATCGCTGAATGCTTACGTAGGGCAAGATGAGTGCCGAGGCCCTTCTGCTCTGATGTTCCTCAAGTCTGGAACTCTCAGGGCTGGGTTTCTGCAGACAGCCTTTGGGAAAGGCAGCCTCCCTCCTTGCAGCTTTGCAGTGGTCCTTAGCTGTTTTATATGCAGCTGACCCTTGAACAACACAGGTTTGAACTGCAAGGGTCCACTTATACATGGGTTTTTTTCATCCAAACACCTGCAGGTTGTAAAACCCACCTCTATAGAAAGCTGATGTTTTGTATACTTGAATTCCACAGGGGCAAACATAGGACTTAAATATGCATGGATTTTGGTATACTCAGGAGTCCTGGAACTAATCTCCAGCAGATACTTAGGGATGATTGTATAGCAATAGTGACCCATGAAAGGGAGGTTAACACTATGGGGAAAGCTCAAGAGTCTGAACAGATTTGCGTCCAAAATATGTCTCTTCCATTTCTGTCTGACTTGGGGCAAAGCCCGTACCCCCTTCAAGCCTCAATTTTATCTCCTGTAAAGTGTGATTAATCTCTGTCTCCTAGAACTGCTGAGAGGATTAAATGAGGTCAGGTTTGTGATGAACTTATCACTATGCCTAGCACATAGTAAGTGCTCAGGAAAAATGCTTTGCAGCCCATGTTGTACAGTGAGCGAGAAGCAGCCATGGTCCCCAGACTTCAGAATCCAGAGCTGCTTTCTCCCAGCCAGTGTTTCTCAGTGGGGGTGGTGGGAGGAGGGCCCTGAGAGCCATGTTCTTATGAGGACAAGAATTGATGGGAAAAAGGAATGCAGCTTGGGCGGGAACAACTGGAGAGAATTATCAGTCACATAGGGTATAATTTATTCAGACGCAGGAGAATTTACCAGCTGTGGCCCCAGAGTTTATTCCCACTTGGAGATGAGAAAATTCCAGGAGTCCAGTGGAAATTTGGATTTGCTTAGAGAGCTGCAGTGTCAGCTTTCAAGATGTGCTCTCCTACCCACAGAAGAATGTGTGTTGGTTACCAATTTAGAACCGCTGTATTGAGCACCACTTTCTCATCAAGTTCTCTTGGGAGGCAGAGCTGGGTACCAGAAAGCCTTGTGGGGTCCTGGGCTTGTTGGGCTGGCTTCCTGGTCAGGATTCTCTGTCCTCATTGATGGGGCTTTCATTTAACGCCTGGTCCTTGGAAGTACTTCAGCATCCCGTATTGCCAGTGGGACTCTCAAAATAACATTGAGACAATCAGAATGATCATTGTCAAGAGTAGCTCCAGTACTTGCAAGAAAGGAGAATTTATTAAGCACCTACTGTGTGCTGGAACCAGACTGAGTAGGAACCTCAGGACTAGAAGGAGAGGCCAGGCCTCCTCTGGAAGAGTGGTTCATGGTAGGAGGTGGACTGGGCTCTTTATGCCCAGTTGATTGGGTTTGGTTGAGCCCAGCCACATCTCTAGCCCCAGCTGCGTCATCATACTCAGCACTACTCAGCGGTTCTCCATGTCTCTGTTAACATTCTCCTCCAGTTCCCACTGTGGCCATTCTAAACCTCCAGCATGATGACCTCATTCCTAGCAGAGCCTCCCTCCTGTGCTGGGGGAAGAGGAAGCACTCCCGGTCTGGGCCTGCTTCTCTCCTGTGCCCCAGCACCCATTCCTTCCTCATGCCCCATGCCAAATCACAGCCGGCACCTCCTTTCCAGTTCCAGTCCCTCTGGCTTCCTGCCTGTCCCCCTGCCCTGTCACCGAGTCTTCCTGCTCCTCCCCTCACGCTGGACCTCCAGCCCTCTGTTGTTGCCCTGCTACCTTCCCTTGCCATAAGGTATTTATTCTAGAAAGAAAGGCGTAGACTTGGTCTACATTTTCCATTCAAAGCTCCTTCTGTCACAGTCTGCTGTCTTCCCCACCACTGTGCTAAAGAGATTTTCATGAAAAGTCTTCAAAAGTTTCCTAACCCCAAGTTCACTGGCCTCTTGTCACCTTCACAGCCCTTCATCTCTCTGTGGGAGTCGATATTCTTGGTCCCTCCTCTCTTGGCTTCCAGAACCCTCATGAAGACCCTGTTCTAACACTGCCACCCTCCCCCACCACCATGTCTCGCCCCATTCTGTTTACCTCTGTTCCCTCCATTAGAAGATGTCTTCCTTATCTCCTGTGCCTAGCATGGCACCTGGCATAGTATAGATGCTCAACAAATGCTAAATGAGTCCAGCCCACCAAATACAGAAGGGCCCACAGAAAGTTTAAAACTTCTCACTCTGCAGAAAATTATTTGGAGGCATATCTGTTTGTGCTGAATGGCAGGAGATAAAACAGGGAAATGAGATTCCACTCGCTGAGGGAGTTTTGAAGGGTGGGTGGGAGATGGGGAACCGTGACGCTTTGTGGGGAGAATTTCCTAACCAGTCCTCACCACTGCATGTTTAGGAGCTGAGGCATGGGCCCCATGTAATGAGTCACTGATCATGGACTTCACTAAGGCCCTTTATTCTCTCTTTGCCTACTCCTCTTTCCATCTTCATCTCATTGAACCCAGAGCCCAGCTGGGGAAGGAGGCTGGAAAGACAGAGCCTCCCTTGTTATAGCATCATGTAGCGCTAGAACAGGGTCTAGAAAGAGGACAGACGTGGGTCTACATTCTAGTTTTGCTCCGTGTTGCCTGAGCAAGTCACTTAACCTTGTTGAGCCTCAATTTCTCATCTACAGAATGAGGATAATAATGGTTCCAAAGGACCACTGTAAGAGTAAGGTGAGAAAACACAGAGTGCTTGGTGCATAATCCGACTCCACAATGGTATACTGCTGTGCTCAAAGGTCACCGAGCGGCAGCGACTATGTAGCATTCTGCATAGAGGTGGTGTCAGGCATTGCTGTGACAGTTCCTCTCTCCTTCCTGCCCAACAGGTATTCGCCAACTACAGCTCATTCTATTCAAGGTGGCCCTGATGCTGGGAGTTGAAATCCATGTGAATGTGGAGTTTGTGAAGGTTCTAGAGCCTCCTGAAGATCAAGAAAATCAAAGTACAGTATAATTATCCTTTTCTGCCTGGAAAGCAGATACTACAAAATAGAAATCCCATTTGCTGCTTGCAGAGGCTGTTTCTGTAAGAGTTATTCTTATTGGGAGCTGGTTGGCATAACTCCAGTGAAGGATATTTTGCTGCTTTTGACCATTGCTATGACTTTAGCTTTGCTCTTTGGCTCCAAGGGGATTTATGATTAAGCCATTAAACCTATAATTTGGTTACCCTGTCCCAAGGGGGTGCTACTTTGGTAAAGGAAATCTAATCAATAAGTAGGATAGAAGACATAGATTTGGTTGTTTGGTGAAGTTCATTCACGTGTTCTACAAGCTGTGTGTATTTCACGCACAGATATGTGGATGCACTTGTACCCCTGGAACATTTTAAAATCCAGCAAAGTGAAGCTTCTAGAGCAACTGTGAAATAAGGTCCAAGATGTTATCTGGTATACAACACTTTTAACCATACCGAGGTGTCATTTATAAACTATGATATTCGCTTGTATAGGCAGATCTTAATGTTTCTCTTTTTCCTTTTAGTATGTTTGTTTAAATTCTTATCCCTTACACACACCATGGTCAAAGAGTTTGTTCACGATGCCTGTGCATCTCACTTATTATCAAAGTCATCTACTGCCTTGGAAGGGCTTTGAGTTTGGGACCAGCTTAGTGTCAGAGACCTTGCAGTTTCTCACCTAGGGTACATTTCTGATTTCTCCTGTCCTCTGTCCAGAATATTTGAGAATTTGTGGGAGGCTTTAGTTAGCTTTTGTAGCAGGACAGCATTCACTATTTGGCATTCAGGAACTGTGTACTCTTGACCTTTTCCAGACCTCTAGTGACATTAAATCTTAATTATTCAGGCTTCACCTGAATTTTTTAAAATAAAAGACAGTATACTGTACTACAGAACATTTTGAGCATGAAATAGAAATTAAAACTGGTTTCCTTATACCCTACACATCTTTTTGGGTCTGTTTAGCAATGAGAGGCACTGAAGAATATGGGAGAGTGTGAAGAGAAGGTGGTGGACTCTGTTGAGAAAAATAACGTGCAAATGAGAGTAGTTTACGGACCTTTGAGGCTAGACTCCTAGCAGAGGCCAGCAAAACCCGGCATGGATTTGGTGTTGCTGGTTTACTTCATCCTGGATTGAACTGACACTCAAGTTGGAGGAAACCAGATTAGAGAGTGAATCTGGACTGCTCTAGACCTTTCCCCTGGAGGCTCACTCTGGGACGCACAGACCTGGCTGCACTGTCCATTTCTCACAGCCACCACACAGGGGATATAATCATTCCCTTCCCACCACTCTCTGCCAACTCATCTCATTTCTCTGTCCTGGTAGAAATTGGCTGGCGGGCAGAATTTCTCCCTGCAGACCACTCTCTGTCAGAGTTTGAGTTTGACGTCATCATTGGTGCCGACGGCCGCAGGAACACCCTGGAAGGTGAAGACTCTTCTTGGAGTGGGAATCGGGATGGGAACGGGAGAGGGTGCATTGGGGAAGAGTTGGAGAAAGTGGGTAAGATGCAGATGCCAGAGCTGGATGGAGGTCTTGATAGGAGGGCAGACAGTCCTGTCCGTCTTGAGGTAGAGCAGCCCATCCTCCTGTGGGATGGGCGGTTGGGGGCAGCCATCTCATTCCAGCTGAACCTCGGTTTTCTCAACTGTAAGATGTGGGTTGCAGAACCCTCTCAAAGTGTTGTTACGTGGGCTGGGAAAGGACTAGTATGTGGAAATGTTTTATAAAAAGTGCCACGGGGGAAAACATCAACATCCATTGTGGAGTGCCTCCTGTTGTGCCAGCCATGGTGCTGAGCACTTCCTTTTTTCTTGAGATGAAGTCTCGCTCTGTTGCCCAGGCTGGAGTGCAGTGGTGCGATCTCGGCTCACTGCAACTTCCGCCTCCCGGGTTCGAGCGATTCTCCCACCTCAGCCTTCCGAGTAGCTGGGATTACAGGCCTACACCACCATGCCCAGCTAATTTTTGTATTTTTAGTAGAGATGGGGTTTCACCATGTTGGCCAGGGTGGTCTTGATCTCTTGACCTCGTGATCTGCCTGTCTCAGCCTCCCAAAGTGCTGGGATTATAGGTGTGAGCCACCGCGCCCGGCCAGTGCTGAGCACTTTCATACTTACTTCAGCTAAGATAAACATTTTTATACTATTAATAGTATTCACTTACTTTCAAGTGTATTATTACTTTTACTTGAAGGAAGAACTCACCTCTTTTTGTAACTTTTAAGCACACCCACTGCTGGGCAGGCAGGTACGTCTTGCCAAACTGTCAAGGTATAAAGCCACACTTCTCTGAGTTCTAAAGCTGAAGCATAGTATCTTTCATGGGGTAAGATCCTGTCAGGTTGTGAGAGAAACACCATTGTCAGGCAATGCTTCCGTCCCCTCCACTCCAACACCAAGACTGATCCATCCACAGGCTGTACTCATTGATACTAACCGTGCTAATTTGAGACCATGGGTTGTAAACAACGTGGCCCCAAGTGGCATCTCTTAGATTAGGGCAGTTCTGCTTTTTGAACTTGCCCCCTCACGAGCCACAGGCTGCAGATGCCTGACTGAGAGGACACATCACTCTGGGAATGGGACATGCTCCCTAAAACAGGGCTGATCTTAGAAAACTCAGTGGGCCACCTGGCTCAGGACCTTCCCATCTGCCACATACCCAAGGCTGTTTGCCACTCTCCTTTCCCCTTCCATACCCACCTCCCCAACCATTGGTCATCAATCTCTGACAGGGAATGCTCAAGCTGCCAACTTGGATGCAGTATTGTTGGAATTTGCACACTTGTTAAAAGTGTAAGTTAGAATATTTGAGGCCAGGTGCGGTGGCTCAAACCTGTAATCCCAGCACTTTGGGAGGCTGAGGCAGGCAGATCACGAGGTCAAGAGATCGAGACCATCCTAGCCAACATGGTGAAACCCCGTCTCAATAAATAAATAAATTAAATAAGATAAAAATTAGCTAGACGTGGTGGTGGGTGCCTGTAGTCCCAGCTACTTGGGAGACTGAGGTAGGAAAATCGTTTGAAACTGGGAGGCAGAGGTTGCAGTGAGCCGAGATCATGCCACTGCACTCCAGCAGCCTGGCAACAGAGTGAAACTGGCTCAAAAAAAAAAAAAAAAAGAGTATTTGAGTATCCAGGACCCACTGTCAGCCTGGGTATAGTTGGGCATTTCATGAACACAGAAAGAAGGGTGGGAAGTGATGGAGCCATTTGAGCTACTCAGGCCCAAATGCATAAACTAGAGCAGCGCTTCTCAGTGTCAACACTGCTGAAGTCTGGGGCCACACCATTCTTTGTCACAGAGACCGCCCTGTGCATTGTAGGGTGTTTAGCAGCATCCTTGGCCTCTGCCCCCGCAGACACTGGGAGCACCCCCAGGTATGACAACCATATGTCTCCACGCTTCACCAAGTGGCCCCTGGGAACAAAATCACCCCCAGCTAAGAAATGCTAGATGAGAATCATGGCCATTTCTGACCCTTTTGACAAAGGTCTAATGAAGGACAACTTAGAGGAGGGCTATTGAATAGAAACCCAAGGTTGTCACTAACAGGGATTTTTGACAGAGATGATTGAGAATCAGCATGAGGCTGGAGTACATGGTGAGCAGATGTGCAGAGCCTTCCGGAAGGTGGCTGAGGAGAGGTGATGTCTGGAGGTCTGCACCTGCATGACAGGCACCTGGCGTTACACAAAGTACACAGCATGCCTGGGGCAGGGGCACTCAGGAAGGGTCAGATGCCAGCAAGATGGGGGACTAGGAGGGAGACACGCTCTTGGAAAGTGACCATCTGTTGTGCAGAACCCCTATTAACCTCAATAGGGGAGGTACCAAGTTCCAGAGGCCAAAAAAGAGACCCAGAGCCAGCAAAGGAGACATGGGTTTTATTAGGGACTCACAGGGGAGAGTCCAGTGGCGGTGGGCTGGACAAGAGACCCGCCTTACCTACAGAAATAAATAATTTTGGTCCAGTGGCTGTACAGCACAACCTCACAGCCCAGTGGTGGCAGCCTGGGCAGGAAAACCACAACGGCTTGCAAACAGCGTGCAGTGTATACAGCATTTTCACTTAACCCCCTCTACCTGGCAAGCTTCATTCAACCCAGAACTCAGGGCCTCGATCCCCCTGTATGGTCCGTGTTCCACAGGAAGGGCCAGGAGCTCAGATGTCCCTTATAGACAAGGTTTGGCCACTCCTGGATTCCCTAGCTCAGAACACACATTCAGGGGCATCAGCCACACAGGGTCATTCTAAAGGTATGCTTCAGTTATTGCTGTCGGTGTGTTTACCCCATACCACCTGCTGGGGTCCTCCATGGCACTACCATTCAAGAGCAATTTTAATGTAAATCATGGAAAACAAGAATTAGAGCGCTAAGCCTGGGCAACATGATGAAACCCTGTCTCCACAAACAGTTAAAATAAATAAGCCAGCATGGTGGTACATGCCTGTTGTCCCAGCTACTTGCCGGCCAAAGTGGGAGGGAGGATTGCTTGAGCCTGGGAGGTTGAGGCTGCAGTGAGCCATGATTGGCACCACTGCACTCCAGCCTGGGTAACAGAGTGAGACCCTGTCTCAAAAACAAAAAAATGAGAGTTAGAATTCCATCTGTTCATTTACACATGTATTGCAGATGTACTAAGTGCCAGTTACTCGGAACTGGTGCACTATTTTCCCCTTTCCAAAGGACACCAGTCATATTGGAGTAAGGAGGGCCCCACCCTACTCCAGCGTGACCTCATCTTAGCTAATGACACCTGCAATGATGCTATTTCCAATTGGTTCACACACTGAGGTACTGGGGTTAGGACTTCAACACATGAATTTGTGTGTGTGTGTGTGTTGCGGGGACATAATACAACCCAGAAAATTGGAGATGCAAAGAAAATCTGTTAGAATCCCTGTCCTGCAGGAATTCAATGTAATCTACTTTTCAAGGGGGTTGGGGCAGGGCGGGGGGAGGAATCATGAGACATGCTAAGACAGTAGTTTTAATCCTATAAATTCAAAGTTCATGTGGGTCTCTCATGAGTGTATCTAGCAACAGTGCTTGACACATCCTTAAAAGGGTGCGCCCTGTTGGGAAGGATTGCTGTGGGCTTTTGTTTGTTGAAGCCTAATCGGGTCCTATCGATTTTAGAAAAGGACAACGTCCCACTGACTTTTAAAGGCTTTGGGAGCAAACCTTGGCATTTCTGCATGCTCCTGTCCTCTAGAGATCCAGAATCCTGGTTTCGCTGGCCTGAGAGGCATCTGGGAACAGCTCTCCCAATAACCATTTCCGGTTTTCACACCAAATCCAGAAGATAGACCCGCTTTTTCCCTTCTCCTCATGCAGGGTTCAGAAGAAAAGAATTCCGTGGGAAGCTGGCGATTGCCATCACTGCCAACTTCATAAACAGAAACAGCACAGCGGAGGCCAAGGTGGAAGAGATTAGTGGTGTGGCTTTCATCTTCAATCAGAAATTTTTTCAGGACCTTAAAGAAGAAACAGGTGGGAACTTCACCTTTCTCCCAATCAGGCCAACGTCTCAGCTTCTAAAGTGTGCAGAGGCGTGTCCTGGCTTTCTGGGCTCTTGGGCCTGGAGGGACTCACTCTGATTGGGTGGAAGCAGAGATTTCCCTAGGATAGTGATAACAACGGACAGGACTCCTTCTGAGACAAGAGAGATTCTTGAAGGAATGTTCTAGAAGTTGTACATGAAAGAAGCTAGCGGACATTGACTGAGTGCTCATTACATGCCAATTCTCAGTGTTGTGCAGTACAAAGTGGAGGCTGACACGATTCCTGTCACAGCAGCTCTCTGTCCATTAAGGGATCTCTGCATAAACCCTCCTAAGGCAGGTGGCTGGTACTGTAGCTGAGGTCAGCATGATATTTAGGGAATGCTGAGGAGGGAGCCAGTAACCTATGGACGGTTCCTAAAGGGGCCCAGGTGCTTTTGTGCTGTGGAACGTCTGGGTATGCCCAGGAATGTGACCTGTACTGGCACCAGTTGTCACCCCGCCATGGGCCTAGAGGATAGGAATATTGATTCATTCACTCAACTAATATTGATTGAATGCCTACTATGTGCCAGATGCTGTTCTAGAGCTTGAGAATGAGCAGTGTGCAGAACAAAATCCCTCCCTCCTGGGCTTATATTCTATGGGAATAGACAGTCAATACACAAATAAATCAGTGACGCATCAGGTGGTAACAGGGACAGTAGAGAAAAAAAAACAGGGTGAGGGGAAAGGGGGGTAAGTCGTCTGTCTCCAGTTAAGTAAATTCCACATATTTTTCCTTTCTTTTTAACCTGATTAAAAACACGTATTTCTCCTTGAAAAGCAGTGTAACAACATGAAATCAAATCTTTATATGGACAATAAATCATTCACAGTCTGATCACCTCACACGGGAATAGTCGTCAGACTCACCTACTCCTTTTCCATAATTTTCCACGGGCGTGCTTGCTTGTTACATGACTGTAGCTTGAATCACGGTATCCACACTCTTTATTCAGCTTTTCTCATTCAGCGTCACGTTCCACACATCGTTCTCCTGGTGGTCACTTTTAGGGACTGTGGAATATCTCATTAAATTGATGTATTGTCATTGCCTGAGCACTGAAACCAGGGATTAGCAAACTATGACTGGCCACATGGTTCCATATTGCCATTGAGCTAAGAATGGTTTTATATAGAGGCTGAAGAAAACCATCAAAAGAATATTTTGTGACACATGAATATTATTTAAAATTCAAATTTCAGTATCCATCAATAAAGGCTGATTGGCATCCAACCATGCCCATTTCTTTACATTACTCTCCATGGCTGCTTCCACCATAAGAGGTCGTGAAAGAGACCATATGACCCACAGGCCAGAAATAGTTCCTAGCTGGTCCGTCACACACACACAAAAAAACTTGCTGACCTCTAATTTAAGCCTTCCAATTATTTAACGTTACAGATGATACTGCTTCTGTGAAACTATTTCTTTACGATCTTTTTTTTTTGTTTTTGAGACGGAGTTTCGCTCTTGTCCCCAGGCTGGAGTGCAATGGCGCGATCTCGGCTCACCGCAACCTCCGCCTTCTGGATTCAAGCGATTCTCCTGCCTCAGCCTCCCAAGTAGCTGGGATTACAGGCATGCTCCACCACGCCTAGCTAATTTTTTGTATTTTTAGTAGAGATGGGGTTTCACCATGTTGGTCAGTCTGGTCTTGAACTCCTGACCTCAGGTTATCTGCCCCGCCTCAGCCTCCCAAAGTGCTGGGATTATAGGTGTGAGCCCCTGCACTCAGCCAAGGTGATTTTCTAGGAATGGCATTAGTTATTGAGCGAGATTGTGCCTCTCACCGGCCAGGAGGGTGTGCACCCACTGCATGGCCCTCCGAGTTTCACCCCCATTGCATTATTTCATTAAAAGCTTGAATATTTCCTGCCAGCCTGTGATGTCTTTTGGAATGATTTGAGAATCCTTCAACCTTCCCTTTCCCTAAAAATTCAAGCCACTAAAAATAAATGAGAGCAGGACCTGGAGTGTGTTTTTCCACGTTTCAGTGAACTTCCTTTAAACTTTGCTGTGGTTTTCACCTTCCACCATTGTTTCACAACAGTGCCCTCACACAGTGACAGCTGTGAACTTCTTGATTCTCCCAGGGGCCCTCGGCGTTGATGGCTGTTTCCTATTTCACTGTAATGAAGGTGTTCCTATGGTTACCCAGCACGCCTTGTGTTAAATGCTGATATGTCGCCATGTGTCTGTTCCTTTCTCTCCCTTCAAATAAGCCTGTCAGCCTCAAACTTGAGTGTGAATTGGCATCATCACCTAGAGCTTGTTAAAACACAGCGTGCTGGCCCATTTCCAGGGTTTCTGATTCAGTAGGTCTGGAGAAGGAACCTGATAATTTGCATTTCTAATTTCTAATATGTTCTCAAGTGATGCTGATGCTGTTGGCCGGGGACCTCCCTTTGAGAACCATGGAGCTAAGCTCTCATTGCACAGCATGGTTTGAAATGCAGGAGCTTAGTGTGTGAAATGTCTGTGATTGGTGGAAAGCACAATAAGATACAGCCCAGCCTTCTCACCTGAGTTGTTTCCACCACTGCACTTGGGTTTTCACATATAAGCAGGGAAATGTAGAAATATTCCTTGGCATAGTCATTGGAGAATTCCCTCAGCTCTATGCAGCTGTGGCCACACAGAGGGCACAGTGGACAGCTTCAGTGGCCATAGCCGGCACTTGGCTTTTCTGCACAATTATATGGATCTAACTTATAAATACTGGCCCACAACTCCTACATCCTACAGATGTTGTGAGTTTTTTGTATATTATTTTTTGGGTTTTTTGTTTGTGTTTTTTTTGAGACAGAGTCTTGCTCTGTTGCTCAGGCTGGAGTGCAATGGCACGATCTCACCTCACTGCAACCTCCGCCTCCTGGGTTCAAGTGATTCTCCTGCCTTAGCCTCCTGAGTAGCTGGGATTACAAGTGCCCACCACCATGCTCAGCTAATTTTTGTATTTTTAGTAGAGATGAGGTTTACCAGGTTGGCCACGCTGGTCTTGAACTCCTGACCTCAGGTGATCCGCCCCCCTCGGCCTCCCAAAGTGCTGGGATTACAGATGTGAGCCACCACACCTGGCCCCATTGTGAGTTTTAACAGGAGTAATGCCTCAATGGAACTATAGAAGTTAGCTACTGTGACTTGGGTAGATTCTAATACTCTGTTTTATCTTTTCCAGCCTTGTATGCCTTAAAAACTGGTCTAATATGAATATTCTGCAGATAAATAACAACACCAATAATGAGGCAGAGTACAGTTTCTGGTGCACAGTTGGTGCCGAGAAAGTAACACTGAGTCTGTGAATGCTTCTCGTTTCAGGCATAGATCTTGAGAACATTGTTTACTACAAGGACTGCACGCACTATTTTGTCATGACAGCCAAGAAGCAGAGCCTGCTGGACAAAGGTGTCATCATTAATGTACGTACCTCTTGGCTGTGATTTCCCAACTTCGCCACCTGGGCTGATGGCATCAGCAGGTGTGAAGCAGATGTAGTCCTGCCAGAAACTGAGCGAGGGGAAGAGAGGGGAAGGTGCCACCCACTCACACCCTTCTTTCTCTTGGTGTTACATGAGTGGTGGATAAAGGAGTCCCTGCCAATATGCACAGAGAATTTTCTGCAGAGGGGCGTGTGCTGCTTTGAGACCTTTACTAGGTGTTAATGTGGATAGACTGAGTCTTTTCCTTCCCAAGTCTCATCCAGCCTTGCCTCCTCTCTGGGAGGCCACACGTCATTTGTAGGCAGATGGGGGCTCCTTGTCCTAATGAGACATAAACATGCTTTGACTTGTGAATTTCACACTGTGGACCCTTGTCACAGTGTGGGGGAAGGGTCACCATTCATGCAGGCAAAAAGACTCCATCTGCATCTTGACTCTGCCACGTACCAACTCCAGACCGTGAGCAAACTGTTCATCCTTCTGAACCTCAGTCTTCTCATCTACAAAAGAGAAATGATAGTTTCTTAGAAGGGTTCTTAGAAGGAGCAAATAGAAGATACATACCGAGCGCCTGGCACAGTGCCTGGCCGATGGTGGGTTCCTAGATTCCCTCTGTAACTTCTCAGCCTTGTTTGCATACCGGCTTTTTTGACCTGCTGGCCTCTGGCCTCTGCTTCGTGGCTTTGCAACTTCATGCTTAAACACAGGGCAGTGTTGGAAGGAAGAAACACATGGAGTAGCGGCCCCTGACTGGAAGCTTCTTCGGTCAGGTGTGCAGCCCTTCCAGAGCCCCTGTTGTTGCTGCTGTTGTCACCACTGCTGCCGCAACCTCAAGACAAGGATCGCGCAGCCCAAGGTCAGCCTGCTGTCTGGGTGTCGGCCAGGAGCCCAGGCAGCACGGTGGCCATCCATCGCTGCCTGTCAGAGAAGAATGTGCCTATCTTCTCTCCTGTGTGTGCTGGCAGCTGGCCGGGTGGCGTTAGTAACCCAGCCGTCCCTAGGGCCTCCTCCACTTCCTCAGGTCTTTGCCGAGAGGCTGAGTTGCGGACGGAGGCTGTGAATGTGGGCTTGGCGAAGTGGGCTGAGCACGCCAGCAGATGGGTGGCTAATGGCTTCAGCAGTGTCCCACTGCTGGCTGTCAGTCTGGGAGTGGCGGCAGCCCCTGCTTCCCTCTGCCTCACAGGCATCCCTCCCGAAGTTGCCGCCTTAGTCTGAAACTCTGTCAGAATAGAGAAGGGCCACTGTGGTATGCGGGGGTGTAGGGGTAGTGGGCACCTTTGCAGAAGAGGGGCTAGGCAGGCAGGCAGGCAAAGTTTGACAGGTTTTGTGTTGTGCTGGCAGAGCACCCTGGCCTCCTGGGATGCTAAGGTCACCCTCAGGTCATCCCAGGGTGTTTGCCCAGGCAGCGACACGTTGCTCACGGCAACTTGCTTCCCTGGCAGTTGGCAAAGCCCCTCTAGGCCCATGCTTGTCTTCACCAAGGCCCTTCTTTCTCCTTCAGAGACCCCTGGGAGCAGCTCCTGAGCTGGTGCTGAGGAGCTTCAAGGTACAAGATGGGAAGGAAATTGGAGGCCACAGGCTGGACACCTGATTGGAATAAGAGCTATAGCCTGAGCCTCCAGGTGTCCAGCCAAGTTCCTGACCCATCTTCCCTGAGCCACTTAAATTTACATTCTTCTCTTGCTCTCTGGGGAAATGACAAGTTTTCTGTTTTCCTCTCCCTACATGGATCCGCATCTCCCTATGGCCACACGGAAGGTGCCGAGTAAATGTTTGTTGAATGACTGACTGGCCTCCGGACAAGAGGTTTTCCTGCTTCCCCATCGATTCCAGCTGATCTCTGGGCTTCTTTCCATGGCTACTGAAGGAAGAGTCAAGTTTCTCTTCAAGCAGCCGTGCCTCTGGGCTCTGAGCTGTGTCCATCTTTCTCTTCCCCTACAAGGAGGATGTCCCATCCCAGGGCTTCCCTGGGCCCCTGCCTCTGCTGGCCTACACGTGTGTGAGCTGGGATTCTGTCCTCCTGTCCTTGTCCTCATCTGATTCTACGCTCCCTATGGTTATGCTCCTTATTCTATCCCCCCACTCATCTGGGACCCTCCAGCCACTAAGAGACCCCACAGCAGCCGCAGGCCAGTAGTCTTCCAGCCAGCTCTAGCCTAGTGTCTTCCCATTGCTGGGTCCTCAGTCTCCTGCATGAGGCACCCATGCCAGGCACCGTCTTCATTGTGTGGTGTCATCCACTCCATCTTAGGGATGCTTGGGGCATGTTTTGAGCAGGGGTGTTTGAGACCTCTCCCTTCTCTCTTCCCCCATCTCACCTCCACGCCTCCAGAGAGAGAAGTGATCATGTGACTATAGTAACAGGGATCAGAAAGGAACCAAATAACAGGAACTTCAACCCGGACACCAGGACCTGACAAAGAGCTCTTGGACCAGTGCTGGATGCAATTTGGGGGTTGTGGTCTGGATGTGGAAATATGAGTTTCCAGAACAGGATATTTGAAATCATGGCTACTCAGAAAATTGAGACAGGGGTCACTCTGGCTGTAGATCCAGCACTCTGTGACTGTCAAGACCTTTGTGATTGAGGATGCTTTGGCTGGGTCCAGGATACACTTCGTCATAAGCCATCTGGGGCCAGCATGAATTACAGGGGACAGGAATTCCCATTCGTCAAGCACTTCCCACATGGGGCTAGGGATTTCATGTGTACACTCATTCCATCCTCTCACATGGCTCTGTGATGTAGGGTTTGATAGTCCCTTTTTACAAAGAGAGAGCGGAGACTCTGAAAAGTTAAATAACTTGCCCAGATTTAGTCAGTAAACAGCAGAAGTAGACTTTGACCCGTGGTTCTCCCTGACCCCTAAGCCTGTGTTCACGTTACACACTGGTCCCCTCCCTCTCCAGGTGTCTGTACTTTTTGTGTCACCTTTGAGAAGGGTGGGCTTTTAGTTTCTTTAGCCACATGGTGAGCAGCTTGGACTCGAGGAATACACTAACCTTGCCGGCTGTCTTCGATCCTGACATCCTGTAGTTCATTGCTAGTGTCCCTGCAGGATGGATTTCCAGTCCTCGCAGCTCAGGGCTCTGCACCCCTGACTAGAGAAGCATAACAATTAGCACCAAAACCAAAGCCAAGCTCTGGGGAGCCCTCAGCCCATCAAGTAAAGGGGTGACTGATTCTGGAGAGAAAGCATGAGAGGGTACCCATTTTCTTTTCCGGTCTTGTTTGACCGCTAAACATGGCATATCTGATCACATCAGCTTAGCTGAATTTATTATAAAACCACACTTTCTGATGGTTCCTTTGTCTCGTAATTGTACTGAAAGTTCTCATGAGAACCAGTGCTATGAAATGGGCCTGTTGTTTGCTCCAAGACCATTATCAAGTGTACTGTTCATTACAACTCTCAACATACTCTGTTGAAATTCCTACATGAGATAGATCTTTTAGAATTTAATGCCAGGAAAAAATTGCCTGCCCTGAGGAATTTCTATGCTTCCTTCTTTCTGATAAGGAAAGCTCTGTGGCATATCACATTTCCCTTTTGCCTTGGAAGCCAGGAAGCTCAAAGCCAAATTTGATGCTTAATCGCAACCATGTTAACCCTCACAGCTGGCTGATTTATTTCCTCTTTATTCCCTTGACCCTGATTTTTCTATTTCTGTTTTGATTCACCTCACTGTGTAGACCCATTCCAAGTCCTTTTTTTTTTTTTTGCCAAGAAGTGGGTCTGAAGGCTAGCCCTTTAGAGGGGGAGGTTGCTGGTTGCTGCACCATGTTTTGATCTTCCCCAGGACTACATCGACACAGAGATGCTGCTGTGTGCGGAGAATGTGAACCAAGACAACCTGCTCTCCTATGCCCGGGAAGCTGCAGACTTTGCCACCAACTACCAGTTGCCATCCTTAGACTTTGCCATGAACCACTATGGGCAGCCCGACGTGGCCATGTTTGACTTCACCTCCATGTATGCCTCAGAGAACGCGGCCCTGGTGCGGGAGCGGCAGGCGCACCAGCTGCTTGTGGCCCTCGTGGGTGACAGCTTGCTTGAGGTACCACCTACGCTTGGAGCCCCCACGTTCCTCTGCGAGACAGATCCCACATTAATATCCTGGCAGGCACTATCTGCTATTTTGCAGTGGGGAGAGGACAGGCTCCCAGCCAGTTGGCAGGACTCTGCCAAGCCTGTCCCGGCCCTAGAGCTAGTCCTGTTGCTGCCTTCAGAGGAGCCTATTCCGCCTCTATGTAGTTAGGAGAGCTTTCTCTTCTCTCTCCTGGCTCTTTTGTACTGACTTCTTTGATGAAGTACAGCATCAGGCAGCCCTGGCCTGGGCCACAAGGGCCATCCTTCACAGAGAGTATGGGTGGCCCTTCGTGGTTTTTGAGATCACATAGGGTGCAGGAGAGGTGCATGGTCCCCAAAGTCTCCTTTCCATCCATAGCTTCCCTGCTGAAAATTCTTCCCAGAAAATCAAGGTGTGCAAAGATGCAAGGACCCTTAGATTAAATGGCTGTGTTCAGAAAGGAGAAATTTTTCTCTTTAGTGTAAGCACTGATTATGTATTTTTTCCAAGTTAAGAGTCAAATTCCGAACCATGCTTTGGATGCTCAGGGAGCAGATTACTCAGCACTTAGCTTGGTTGACTGGGTCCTTGGGCACCGTTGTGCATGGACTCGGACCTAAGAGCCGTGGCTGAGTCCTCAGTAGCCTTCCTGCTTCGGGTGTAGCAGGATTTGTAGCTAATTGGTGTGTATATAATTAGCTCCTTCCCAGCTTGGTTTCTCCCTCCCCTCCTCCCATGCTTTATGTCACACCTACAACAGACGGCTGTTCTTCCATCAGGCGCCAGCATTTTCCAACTACCATGCCTTTGCCCATACTATTCCCAAGTAGATCAGGTTCAGAATCCCATCCATTTGTTAAGATCAGCTTAATGCAACTCTTTTTTTTTTTTTTTTTTTTTTTTTTGAGATGGAGTCACACTGTTGCCTGGGCTGGAGTGCAATGGTGCGATCTCGGCTCACTGCAACCTCCTCTTTCCACGTTCAAGCCATTCTCCTGTCTCACCCTCCTGAGTAGCTGGGATTATAGGCACCCACCACCAAGCCCAGCTAATTTTTTGTATTTTTTAGTAGAGACAGGGTTTCACTATGTTGGCCAGGCTGGTCTCGAACTTGTGGCCTCAGGTGATCCGCCTGCCTCGGCCTCCCAAAGTGCTGGGTTTACAGTCATGAGCCACTGTACCCGGCCAGTGCAACTCTCAAGAAGCTTATTCTGATTTCCATCTCCCTCTCCCAGGATGGGAATTTGTCTCGCCTTTTCTGAGACCTAAAGCAGTTTTGTTATGCTTGCATCATAGCACTCTTTACATCTGACTCTCTGCTACCGTTATTTGAGCTTGTGGTGACTCCTCATAGGTAGCAGTGTCCCTGCTCTGTCACCTCTCTGTCCCTCCAGTGCCCCGCACAGTCCTGGTAATCAGTGTGTTCTGGGTACAATGAGATGGTAGATTGGGAGTCATCAGAATCAACTGGAATTTTGCGTGTTTTCTTTTGCAGCCATTTTGGCCCATGGGTACAGGCTGTGCCCGTGGCTTCCTGGCAGCCTTTGACACGGCATGGATGGTGAAGAACTGGAACCAGGGCACCCCTCCCCTGGAGCTGCTGGCTGAAAGGTGAGCTTTGACAGCAGGGTTCCTAATGGGGGGGCAGGGCCACTCCGGCAGGAAAGGAGGAAAGATCACCCCTCGGGTGATTGCTGGATATACCTGGTGCCTCTGCCTCCTCTATTCTGCCTTCCCATATGTGGCCTGATTTGATCATTAGCATGCCCAAGGATGCTTTCTTCATCATGATCTGACTCTTACAGTGACTTTCTCTAAGGGCCAGGACCTTGAGCCCTGGATGCCACAGAAAAATCTTCATCCTGGCTGGCCCTGCAGCTGGGGCTCCCCTACATTGCTCATTCACCCAAGAGCCAGAGAGGTTTATTTAAGGGAATCTTCCAGGGCAGTGCTGAGTCTCCTGTCCTGGATGTGGGTTGGATTCTCTGGTTTTCCAGGCCTCTCCTACTGCTGAGATCCTGGGCTTACTCCCAGACCCCTGCTGCTGGCCACGTGGCTGTGACAGCTGGTGGACGGGGGGAGGTCAGGGCTGGCGGGCGGCAACAGGCCTCTGACAGTCTTGGGTGTGGAAGCCTGTGGCCATGGGGAGCAGGCTGCAGGAGGCAGTGTGGCTGAGCATAGTTATGGCAAAACCACAGGCCACTGTGCTGCCAGCCCTGCATCCCGCCCCTCTTCCCCAGGGGGAGGAGCCTGGCATCCCCATCACCCAAGCGCCCCTTTCCTCTTGGCCCCTTTGACCTTCTCCCCACTTCGCAGATCTCAAGAACCAGGAGTGTCAGGCATTTCAGGGAAGGGTTAGACAAACATGTCCAGGAAGCCCTTGAGCCAGAGGAAGGGGGAAGAGGGGAAGGGTGGGGACAAGGCCTGAGGTGGCAAAAGTGACCCCTGACCTCCAGGCTCCGCCTCCCTCCAGGGAAAGTCTCTACCGGCTGTTACCTCAGACAACCCCGGAGAACATCAACAAGAACTTTGAGCAGTACACGTTGGACCCAGGGACTCGGTACCCAAACCTCAACTCACACTGTGTCCGGCCCCATCAGGCAAGTCCATCCCTGGGGCCTGTCTGAATCACTCTGCACTGGACAGTGGGAAGAGGCAGTGGGGAGGGGGTCACATAAAATTTTGGCCCATTCCCTGGACAGAGGCCACCAAGGCCTGCTGGTCTAATGGTGGGACCAGTTCCTCTCCCCAGTAGAGTCAGCATTCTTTCTAGCCCACAGGACAGAACTAAAACCCATATGTGAGGAGAGAGATATATGCATATGTGCATATATTTACATATATTAATTTGTCACTATGAGTATGCATTGCTGATCTTACCTGTCTCAAATAATCTACTTGGCCAAATATGCTCTCTGCACACCACCCATAGTCCTGGAGTCCATTTCTGCTTCCACCGATTTAGAGCCACCAAACTCCCAACCTCTTTGGTCAACAGAACAGAAAATTGTGTGAACTTTTAAAATTAGCTAATTACATACACACAAATTAGCTACACACATTCCCACTTAGTTTGTCTGCATTTGGGTGGAGGATTGAGGCCCATTGCTCTATGACTCAAGTTGCCAGTTTCCCTTGCTGAAGGTCGTGCCTCCCAGCAATAGAGGAAAATGGTAGCAGGCACTGAATTGGGGGTGGTCAAGTTTAGGGGCCCTGAGACTAGGATTTGGGGGAAAGCTGGTGGGCAAGCATGTTGTCTCTCTTGCTCATAGGTGAAGCATTTGTACATCACTAAGGAGCTGGACCGCTACCCTCTCGAGAGACTGGGCTCAGTGAGGAGATCTGTCAGCCTCTCCAGGAGGGGTAAGTGGCTCTCCTGGGAGGGCTTCGAGGGGAGGAGGCCTGCTCAGTGACCGTGGTGACACAGGCTCTGCAGCCAGCCTGGCTCTGTCCCTTTTTACCTGTGTGACCGTGGGCAGGCACCTCTCCTCTTTGTACTCCAGTTTCCTCCTCTGTAAGACCAAGAGAACCCCTGCCCACAGAATCACTATGAGGAGGAAAGGAGCTAGTATGTGTTGAGAGCTTCACATAGTAAACGTGAACTGGGGATTATTTCACTGGGACTTGTTCTTATTTTCCTGTTGTTTCCAGCATGGAGGTCCCGTCCCCATAAGTAGATAAGGAGCTTAATGCATTTCACCCTTTTCCCGATCGTCCTGGCCTAGCAGTGTGCTGGGCACAGGGCCGGTGCTCAGCGCAGGAAGAAGGGATGGTTCAGTGAGGAACTCCCAGCGCCCAGCTCAGCCCAGGATGCTCTCCTGCTTAGAGACCTCTTTGGCTGCCTGTGCCTGTCCAGACTTTGCCTCCTCTCCTTCCTTAGGCAGACTCAGCTGTACTCCTCCATCCCGTCCACACACCATGACGTGCCCACTGCTGTAATAAACCGCTTACTATAATCAACCATTTTACTGTTGCACAAACATAGCAGGTTTTTCTAGATTCTTTGCCACTCCACAGCCCTTTCTGTTCTCCTGGAATGACCTCTTCCGTCTGATAAGTTCCGAGATGCTCTTAAAGAACAAGCTCAAATGCACCTCCCCATGACATTTTTTTTTTTTTTTGAGAATTCCCCTCCCAAAGCAGACTCAGGCAAATGTGCTATGTGCTCCCACAGCCCCCTGCTTCTCCCTCCATCACAGCCCTGTGTCATCGTCACCCCCTCTGCGACTGTCTTCCCCACTAGATGAGCATGTTATTGGCAGGACCTAGACACAGTGGGTCTCAGGAACTCTCCTGGAAGAGAACATGCTTCCTCTCCCCTCCTGCCACACTCTTGATCAGGCCCCCAAGCAGCAGTCCTTAGGGGGCTGCACCCATGCCAACGGCCCCCTGCCCTGGCCCCTTGCCTTGGGGCCACTCTTGCTGGTCACTAGCCACAGTGGCAATGAGAGGGGATCCAGGTTGGGCTGTCTGAGATTCCTGCAGAGTCTCACTGCCTGCGTTCTCCTACTTGCAGAGTCAGATATCCGGCCCAGCAAGCTCCTAACCTGGTGCCAGCAGCAGACAGAGGGCTACCAGCATGTCAACGTCACTGACCTGACCACATCCTGGCGCAGCGGCTTGGCCCTGTGTGCCATCATCCACCGCTTCCGGCCTGAGCTCATGTGAGTCTGGGGCCCAGGCTGGCCCCTGGAGACAAGGGATGCCAAGGCCATTCTGCTGCGTGCAGAATCTCCATGACTTGGTTCAATATTTCTCTTTTTGTGTTTCGATTTGAATTTTTTCTTACATTTGTTCTTTTCCCTTTGCACTGACTGATTGATCTGTGTTCCTAATACGTGAGAATAAAAATTGGCTCAGGCTTAGTGATTGCACTCTTACTGACCTCCCCCCACTCCCCCACTACCACACTCTTCGGAAATTTGAGCATTCATACATTGGAGCTCCACCCTCGAGAGGAGTTATGGGCCAGACCTAATTCCAGGGACTAGTTTGAGGGTTTTACAGAATTAGGTTTGAAATCCGGATCCACAAGCTGTGTGTCCTTGGGCAAGCCACTTACCTTCTCTGAGCTTTAGATTCTTCATCTGCAAATTAGAAAAAACAGCAGGGGCATTGGGGAGATCAGGTTATGTTTGAGGAAACACTGTGATGCCAAAGCTTGATGCATCTGTATGTAATCAGCAGCAGCATAACTTCACCACCAGGTGCAAATCTACCACAATAGGCTGGAAGGAAACCTACCCAAGGGCTATCATTTGGTACCTTAGGAAGCAAGGCTGCCTTAAGAGGATGGACTCGCCTCTTTTTTTCCTTTTTAAGATGGAATCTCTTGCTCTGTTGCCCAGGCTGGAATGCAGTGACCCTATCTCAGCTCATGGCAACCTCCGCCTCCTAGGTTCAAGTGATTATCCTGTGTCAGCCTCCCGAGTAGCTGGGATTACAGGTCGCCGCCACCACACCCAGCTAATTTTTGTATTTTTAGTAGAAATGGGGTTTTGCCATGTTGGCCAGCCTGGTGTTGAACTCCTGAGCTCAAGTGATCCGTTTGCCTCAGCCTCCCAAAGTGCTGGGATTACAGGCTTGAGTCACTGCACCTGGGCTCCCTTTTAGTTTTATATGCTATATAACTTGATTTTTTTTTTTACAAGATGCCCATTTTACTTTTGTAATTAAAAAAAGGATATATTTAAAAGTAAAATAGCTCATGAATTTTCCCAAGAGGTTTAAATCGTTTTCTGATGGTTTTAGCCCAGGCAGCAATTATGTCATCATGGCCCGAGTCTGATTTTGTCACTTCATGACCAATGGGGTGATGGGGTGAGAACTGGGGGTAGGGGTTGGGAGTCACTGTTCCTTCCCCGCAGCCCGCCGACATGTGGCAGAGTGTCACCCTCAGTGCTCCTTACCAGCTGGAGGTGCTCAGTGCACCCCACCTCTGCCTCCTCTCCCTGAATTTCTCTACTTTGTTTTGATTCTCTAGCAACTTTGACTCTTTGAATGAAGACGACACTGTGGAGAACAACCAGCTCGCATTTGATGTGGCCGAGCGAGAGTTTGGGATCCCTCCAGTGACCACGGGCAAAGAGATGGCATCTGCCCAGGAGCCTGACAAGCTCAGCATGGTCATGTACCTCTCCAAGTTCTACGAGCTCTTCCGGGGCACCCCGCTGAGGCCCATGGGTAAGCACCTGCACAGAGATGTTGCTTGGCCCCTTGAGCCGTCTCTGTCCCTGTCACTGAGTCTGGCTGCTTCTAACACTGATATGATCTGTTCTGGGGCTGCCCAATATGTTCCCCTTGACTTTGAGGCCAAACAGGGGTGACTTCACTCACCCAGCCCCTGTGTGCATAAGTGGATCTGTATGTCATTTACATCTTGAGTTTGGGGTAAGGGACTTATTTTAGAGGGACCTGGTTACAATGACACCTCCTTGTTATAGCCACACTTCCAGGAGTCAGGATCCAAATGGCAGTTGCACTTTTATTTCCCAACAGATTCTTGGCGCAAAAACTATGGAGAAAATGCTGACCTCAGCTTGGCCAAATCATCCATTTCTAATAACTATCTCAACCTCACATTTCCAAGGAAGAGGACTCCACGAGTAAGTTTTGGCTTGGCTTTTGTTATATTTCCCATTGCACATGGACAGGGTATGAGGGGCAGAGAATATCACATGCTCAGACTGTTGATGCTAGTAAGTTACATGGATCAGGCGCTCTCGGAAGATACTAGTAAAGCTCAGATTAGTGACTGAGTGTTTTTCGAAGTTCTTTCTGGCACTATGTAGCTAGTTCAATGACTTCCAAGTGGTTATAGGAAGGACATGATCATGAGCTGATGGGACATATTGGTGAATGCTTTTAGAAGCAAATCAGATCAGCTCTGCTTCCTGAGACATGGGGATGAAATGATTTCTCACTGTGTGGAGCAGTTTAGATCTGGAACGTGATGGCCATCAGTTTAGTGGCAGAAGTGCATGGTACTCATGCTCCGTCCACCTGTCTGTTCCATTAACTTGTATTTATTCATGGAATTCATTCATTCCATGAATTCAACAAATATATATTGTATTCATTCAACAAATATATATTGGGCTCTCCTAGAGGTGGCAGGTGCCTGTAATCCCAGCTACTTGGGAGGCTGAGGCAGGAGAATCACTTGAACTCAGGAGGCAGAGATATCTCGCAGTGAGCCGAGATAGTGCCATTGCACTCCTGCCTGGTCAACAAGAGCGAAACTCCACCTCAAAAAAAAACTGGAGACCTAGAGAGGCTGGGTGCCTTGGGCACGTCACCTGCTACTCTGTTGTACTTCATTGCTTTGCCCCTACCCCATGCTTTTTTCACACTAATTAGTCTACTCATTAAAAGGCATTTGTTATATATCCAGTTATAGGACATGCAGAAGTGATGTGCGGCTTGACCTTGGCATCCAGTTGGGAAAATAGACGCTGGGAAGAGAGGGAGAAAACTGAGAACCAGGGGTCTAAACCTTGGGGAACAAGAGAGTTTAAGGGGCTGGCAGAGGCAGAGCAGCCAGGAAAGAAGATGGGAAGGGGAAGGGACAGTTGGAAAGGCAGGGAGGGAGTCGGGAAGCCCCAGGAGGAGAGCGCTTCTACGCAATGGGCCCTGGAGACCGAGCCGGGCAACAGGGAAGCCAGCCAGGGTGAGGGCTGAGGACAGCCTATGGGATGTGGATGCGCCGGGGCAGATGGCAAATGTCAGAGTTCTAGAACTGGAGTAGGGAGTCCCTGCATGGTCAGTGGAAGCAGAGGAGAGAAGATGGATGGAGGAGAATAGGACCAGAGTGAGGCCACTGGTGGGAGCAGGGGTGGCTTGGGGTGGGGACAGTTGTAAATCCCTGCCCAGAGCTGGCCTGCCCTCCCCAGGATGGCAGGGTGCCTGCCACCAACAGAACAGTGGGCTGGAGGCCTCTGCAAGTTTCTGAGTCTCTCTAGGTGGCCAACAGTCTCTTTAAGCTTGGCCAAGACAGCCATATCCGGCCAGCCCCTCCACCCCAGGGTGGGGCCGCCCAGCCTCCTTTCTTTCCCTGGGCTGTGAGCAGTGGTCACTTTTTCCACTGAGGCCTGCACTCCCTGCTCCCTGGGACACTGCAGCAGCTGTTTTGCTAACTCCAGGAGCAGGATACTTCATGCTTCTGCCGCTCCCTAGCTCTAGGAAGGAATGGGCTAGCAAGGCTGCAGCTGGGCAGGGAAGGTGGCAACAGAGCAGTTAAAATGATGAGCTGCACCCAGCCACTCCCTGCTCTGAGCTGGCCCCACCCAGAGGCTCTGTGTGAGGACTGCCTTGCCCACCTTGTTCTCACTGAGCGAATGATGCTCTCTTCTGGATACCAGTGGTTAGCTTGTTCTACCTGCAGCCCAAGGACCCCTGTCTTAGGCTGTTTTGCCCCAGACAAGCCAGTTGGAGTTTCTGGAAGCTCTCTACGCCAGGCATTGACTGCCTTTCCCCATAAACCGTGTTTCTCCCACTTGGCCCACAGAGGGAACTGGAGAAGGATGTTTCAACCTTTCTCTCACCACACCTCTGTTGACAGAGTGACGGCATTGAAACAGCCTGGCCAGCACTGGCTCAGGAGGTGGGGATGGTGAGAAGTCAGGAATCAGCAAGGCCAGCCAGGCCTTCCAAGGGCTAAGGGCCTCGCTCTGCTTCCCTCTGGCTCTGCTAGAAGCTGCTTGTGGTGGAGGGCTCTGCTGGCCAATCCTGGCCCCTTTCGAACCCTGTCGAGTCTTCAGGGTGTGTCCCTTGGCTGCCCGCTTTGAGAGGAGTCAAGGCCCACAGATCTGTTCTCTCCACAGCCTCATTTACTCTCTGCGCTCTGCCCCATCTTTGGATAGGTGGAGAGATTTGGCCATTGAGTTAAGTGCCTGGCACGGGCATTGTATTTGTTCTTCTCTTGTTTTGTCCACCACTCAATGCCAGCACAATGATCAGGGCACGTAGAAAGCACCTTCTTCCCGTCCTATCAGATACCTTGTTGTATCTGAATGCTTTTTGGATTCGGGGAACCTAATGGCAATGCTCTTTGGCTTCAGCATTTCCCACTAGCAAAGAGTGCTGAGTCCACCCTGGTCTGGTCCTGAAGAGCCACAGGAGATGTCTGCACATAAGACTCTGAAATACATTCACATATCCACATCTCTACATAGAGGCTCCCTCACATTTACACCAAGATGTCAGTACAACAAAACATGCAACCCTCAATGACCTTGCTAATCAGCCCTTCAGGAGTGGAGATACAGGCCAGGCCATGCTTGCACGAGTCTATACAATAGCCCTCCCTGCAAACCCAGACAATATCTGTACCTATGGATATCTGTATCTGACCTTCCTCCCTGCCTCTCTCTAACTTCCTCTCCGTCTTCCAGAGGAATATCTTGATATGAGAATTGAGCTGTGAGTACACATGTGTTTACAATGTGGCATCTTCATCTGAAGGGGATCCACTGGTTCTCTGATGAGTCAGGCTTAAGAATCTCCCTCCTGGTTTTCACTGACAATGTTAAATTGTTCTTTCCTCCCTAATCTTACCTTCCTGACAATGTGCAATCCCACAAGATGTATCAACTTCAAGCAGAATGAAAGGCTTTTTCCTCCATCAAGGATCTTGTTTACTTTTAGAGATAGTAACTTTTCCATAGCACCATGAGTGGTCACCGGTAGGGCTGATTAGCTCTGAAGACTGAGGAGCCCACGCCTGGAGAAGGGAGGGCGTGGGGATTATATTTGCCTCTTACGAGGCCCTTGGTCTGCTTCTCCAGCTCTATCTGTGGTCCTGGGGAGCATCTAAAAGCCTCATGGCATGGGACAGTTCCTGGGAGCTCCAGGGCTCTTGTCATCATGTATGCTGGTGACATTGGAACATACAACCATGGCCCCTGCCATCCCTATGTGCACGGGCACACACACAGGCATACACACTCAGACTCACAATACCTGCCAGTACTATCCTAGACCTACTACTCATGGTGACATCTGTACTTATGGCCACTACAGTCATTACTGTACACATATGCAAGATACTCATTTTTGTTCCATTTTGAGCCTACTCCTTGGGGGATAAAACAAAAGTTGTCACTTGTCCCTGCAGAAGTCATCCAGAAGCCAGACAAGTGGTCCCAGGTTTGATCCTACTCAACCAGTCCTCCTCCTCCTCCAGCACTGGTCCCTGACAGAGTGGCATTCACAAAACGTGACTGATGTTTTTGTCAGTTTCTGGTCTGGGTGGCAGGTCCCCCTCTCCAACCTTCCTCTTCCTGACCCACCTGCACAGACACTTTCTGAAGAGCCTGGTGGCATTATGTGTGAAAGTGCCTCTTCCATCCACTCATTCAACAACTGTTTATTGCGTGCCTATTTTATGTGGAGTTCTCCCTAGTACTGGGGATGGAGCAGTGAATGAAACAAGCAAGGACCCTGCCTAGGCAGCCTGCCTTCCAATGGGACTTACAAACTTCCTCTCACCCCACCTCCCCGACTTCTGTCACAGAACCACCCACCCAGCAGCCAAAGCTCCCCACTAGGTTTCTAGGACTTCTCATTGCAGAGGTTTGAAGAAGGCTTAGGAGAGTTAAGAGTGCCATCTTCCAAGGCCGGGGCAAGCACAGGGTCCTGGAGCAGCCCCTCCAGGCGCCGGCAGGTCACGACTGAAGCTGTGCTCTCTCCTTTCCTCTGTGCAATCTCAGTCCAGGACTCAGAGCTGGTTTACAGATTGGGAATGCAGTTAGAAGTCAGGCAGACAAACACATAGTTAGGTCTGCTGGGGATTTGGCAAATGCTCTAGCCTCTCAGAAGGCTCCTTTGCTTGCCTGAGAAATGAAGGTAACAACATGTACATCATAGCATTGCTGCAAAGATGAGGCGAGCAGATACGTGTGGCAGGTCTGAGCACCATGTCTGGGAGGTGGAAGGGGCACAGTAAATGATAGTTCTCTTCCTTTAAAATGATGATTAAATGAAGATGCTTGTTTTCTTAAAAGATGAATGAAACTATCTGGCTTGAACACTTGGTTCTGTACTGCCACCACAATCAATACAGCTCTTTACAGCATACAAAACACTTTCACATACATCTCATTTGCTCCTCATGTCACCTTTGGAGGAAGGCTGGGAACACATTTTCATGCCAGTTTTTAGATAGGGAAACTTGGACTTAGAGAGATTACATTTTGATAAGTCATGTAGGGGGTAAATGTCAAAGCCAGAAGTAGAATTCAGATGTTTAAACTTCTGTTACTCTGCCAAGCATGGGGTCTCATGCCTATAATCCCAGCACTTTGGGAAGGTGAGGTGGGTGGATTGCTTGAGGCCAGAAGTTCAAGACCAGCCTGGCCAACAAGGTGAAACCCTGTCTCTACTAAAAATACAAAAACTAGCCTGTGTGGTGTTACACCCTCCTAGCTTCCTGGGAGGCTGAGGCACGAGAATCACTTAAACCCAGGAGATAGAGGTTGCAGTGAGCTGAGATCACACCACTGCACTCCAGCCTGGGCAACACTGCAAGACCCTGTCCCCAAAAAGAATAAATAAAATAGAAGTCTGTTACTGACACTAGCCTCACTAATAGTGTCTAACACTTGTACCGTAGTCCCCACCTTATCTGCGGTTTTGCTTTCCAAGATTTCAGTGACCTATATTCACTCATGGTCCAAAAATATTAAAAGGAAAATTCCAGAAACAATTCACAGTTTTAGATTGCACACCATTCTGAGTAGCATGATGAAATCTCACACCTTCCCACTCCATCCTGCCTGGAATGTGAATCATCCCTTTGTCCAGTATATTCATGGTGTATACGCTACCCACCCATTAGTTACCTTAGCCATCTCAGCTACTAGATCAAAAACACATAGATATGTGTTTTTGATCTAGTAACTGATCTATGTTTTTTTGATCTAGTAACATGGTTCGGTGCTATTCATGGTTTCCAGCTTCCACTGGGGGCCTTGGAATATATCTGCCATGGATGAGGGAAGACTACTGTCTAACACTTTATAGAAGTGTTTTACATCTGTGATTTCATTACTCTCACAGCACCTTATGACCTAAACAATATAAGATCTCTTCTTACAGTTAAGGAAACTGAAGTCAAAGTAGTTGGATGATTTTCCTGAGAACACACAGCTGGGAAATAATTAGTACCAGCACTCAAATCCATGATTCTTTGAAGAAAGCGCTCTCTTGCTGGTGTCACTGGCCATCTTTGTAAATGTCATAGCTGCTGCCCAAGTCAACAAGGCCGTAGCCTGCAATGGCCAACCTCTCTTCCTATGACCCATTTCTAAACTATTCCTGGGCTAGGCTATACCAGCTAACTAAATATAAAGTTTGTTTGCTTTGAGCTAAAATCACATTAACTCAGGCAGTATAGGAACATGGTTATCTTGTGCTGATCAAATAAATGTTCAGATTGGCAGATCTACATCTTTGATTTTTTTTTAATGGGGAAACCAATTAGTTTAATAAATGCCTTTTGGTATGTAGACTCTTTCAAATGATTGGGCAATCATGATAAGGAAGTATTCTTAGGGCAGAACAGCTGGAAACATTAATAGGAAAAGAACATAAGTTATTTGTTCTCATGTTCTCTGTGGGCACAGTAAGTATTTTCTTTCTTCTTGTACTTTCAATTCTTTGTAGAGTAAAATAGGGTCCAAGGACAAGGGAATACTGAAGCAATTTTGGTTCCCAAGTACAGATATACAGATAAGAAAAAATTGGATAAATCTCTAGGTTCGAACATTCTTAACCTTTTTGCTTGACCCTAGCTCTTAGTTGAGAATCAGTGCTTCAATGTTAAATTCTTAGGGAAAAGTAGAAACTACCTGGGTATGTGTGTTGCTAACCTTTCCATATAGACTACATTTGGTTGACCCATGGCTCAGGGTGGGTCAGAGGGGCTGATGTTGTCTCTGTCCATGTCCTTTATTCCCCCTGAAGGATCTGGAGTCTTCTCAGGGACTGCTGGCTGGGCATGGTCTCCCAGGAACACCTTTCATAAGCCCTTGGCTCATAGTGCTGTCTTTGATCTGTATAGGCTCCAGTGGAACAGTCCCACCCTGGGCTGTTGAGTACAAAAGAGAGAAAATGTTTTGTTCTTTGGAGGAAAAGTCAAATCCTCATTTCAGGTAGAAACCAAAAACAAAAAAACCAGAAACCCCTAAGATTATGCATGAAGCATTCTTGTTGGGTAGGACATTCTGTACCTTCACAGGCCCCAGTTTTGGGCTGGCCAGAGCAGCATTCCCAGGCTGTAGAGCTGAGGGTCCAGACAGCCTGTTCCTCTAAGACCCAACATTGTTGCAAATAAGGTCATCTGTTTCTCTTGGTGTTTGCCAAAGCTTTTGGCTTGAAATCATTTCCATTCACAGAATAATGATTTATTAGAAGCTGAGGAAAATGTTGAAGAGAAGGCAAGCCCTTTGATGTGTTGTTTTGTGCTGCCTGGGTCAAATTTTTGAACAAATATCAATGGACTAAACTGTGGTTGATCTTGTCTTTAAAGACAAACAAACAAAAAGAAAACTGGTGCTGGCAAACGTGGGGAGAGGGCAGGGGATGATGAAGAGGACAAGAGACGAGGAAGCAGGTGCTTTCCGTTGGAGGGAGGGGCATGTAATGGGCTGTGCGTGGGGGTGCCCGTAGCTATTGTTGTTTCAGAACAACCAGGAGGTGAAAGAATCCCCCTGTGATTGAGTAGATTAGGATTTATGGGGCTGACTGGGCTGTATGCCTGGGTTTGGGGTTAGCAGGTGGCCTGTAGCACTTCCCCCTGCATCCAAAATGGTAGCAAAGCTAGGATTTAATGTGGGCCTGCTATGGAGGCCCCCTCTGAGAGAGTAAGATGCTCCCTGCCCCAATCTATGGTCAGTGGGACATGGCTCCCTGGTTCTGAGACAGCTAGCCATTTGGAGAAGGCCCCAGTGGCTGGAGACTGGTAACAGAGAGGTCTTACCCCAGAAAGAATAGGGGAGCCTAGCCCAGTGTCAAGGGTAGGCTTACCCATGGTGTGCAGAGGAGTGCTAAATTCAGTCAGTCCCTCTCCAGCCATAGCATCAGCTCAGCCTCCAGAGTTCTGCCCCTTCCCTGAGGAGACAAGCCCGACAACCGAGTGCCCTTTGGGAGCCCTTGCAGGGTGACGCAATGGGCTTGGGTAGAGCAGGGCTTTCCGGATTTAAATGTCCAGATTCATGCAGGAGAGAGTGGGCTGTGAGGGGTTCTCATAGGGCAATCACATCATGTATTATCTAAACCAGGAGACTTCTGGGAGTGAAGAGGGCACTGTTAGCAATCAGATAGGGGGTAAAAAGCAGTAAATCAGAACTACTCCCCCACACACCTCCAGCAAACTAGGCTGTGTGGTCATGCCAGTCATCAGGCTATAGTTAAGGCTTATTTGAAGTTAATAAAATATTGTTTACTAGTATCTGTGATGGTGACCAAATTGCAGGCTTAATTTGCCACCAAATCCCTGAGCAGCTCATTTGAGTCCTCAGAGTCCGTGTGAGGTGAACCAGGTGGCCTTCTTGTAGGAGAGAGGCTCCCTGGTTGCAGAGAGACCCCTGGTGGGCTCCATAAGGCAGCACACTGAGGGGATCAGCAGGCCTGGCTGTGGCCTTGGGCAATCCATTAAACTGCTCCGAGCCCAAGGCCACGTTGCAATGGAGATCATCCTGGCCCTGCCTGTGTCACTGGGATTCTTTTTGCTTTGATGTTTCATGACGATCTTTGGGGACGTGATTCCTGCCCCTTCTGACGGAAGCCTTGGCTCCCTAAATGGGGTGAGGTTCCCTCCACTGTGCCTGAACAAACCTCTATGACAGCGTTTGTCACAGTGCAGGGTAATTTACTACCACGTCTGCCTGTAGGCTGACCGCTGTTTGCGGACAGGGACGTATCTGCAGCGCCAGCTCAAAGCCAGCCCTGTGCCCTCCGTGGTCTTAGTGGGACTGAAGCCCTTGCCGGCCCCCTGAGCTCACTCTGCTTTCTTGGCCATTGCAGGTGGATGGTCAAACTGGAGAGAACGACATGAACAAACGGAGGCGGAAGGGCTTCAATAACCTCGACGAGGTTTGTGTACACAGTGTGGGTTTAAACAGAGGCTGATTTCCTGACAACCAGTGGCCACGGGTGGCCTCACTGTGGCAGCAGCCTGGCCCTGTTCCTTCCCTCTGTCATGAACCACTGGGTTCCAGGCTTGGTGTGATGGAAAAACAGTTGGGGTTTTGGATCTTGCTTCACTACTTATTAGCTATGTAAGCTTGAGAAACAACCTCCCAGGATGTGGTTCATGTCTGTAACATGCAATGACACACTTGAAACGCATGAAACTTTGCAGGACTTTTAAAGATGAATAAGGTGAACATGGTATCTGACACGTGTTAATCAATATACAGTCACTACTAATAGGAAATAGTAAGAAGCGTCAGCACTCCCACTTTCTCCCAATCATCCTTTGTATTCCTTTGCGTTTCCTTTGCTTTTAGTCTTTAAGGCAAATGTCCTGGTGCCCACAAGTGCCACCTTCTGGTGAAAGAAGATTACAGGTTACTTTGTCAAAGGAGAGCTTGAATCTCTCCCCTGCTTCTGAAAAACTGATCAAGCAGAAAAAGAGTATCAGTTCCTGCTTCTCTGGGCAGCTTTTAAAAGACACCTGAGATATATACTTCATTCAAACAAAGCCATTCTAACTCCACAGGCATGCATATCGTCAGCAAAGTGTAGGATGCCAACTTTGGCTAGCCTGCTGGCTGACCCCGAAATGACTGCGAGGCATGCAGGACGATCTGCATAATACATTGATTCCTGATTTATAGGAGGTAGAAGGGACTTTTTCTATTGCATATGATTGAAGAGTTTTATTGCTGTATATTTGCATGATATGGTTGCTCGTGTCTGACTTGCTGTATCTCACAACAGTGAGCATTATAATAAGTGGAGCCATGAGGTTCACCTTGGGGAAAGCAGCAGCCAGCCATTCCACTCATTATCCGGGATGGTCAAAGGGAAGTGCTGATGAAGAAAAACCAGTTCAGTTCACATCTTAAAATGTGAAGAAACCCATTCTACCCAATGAGTTCAAAACACGCTGGCCTGAACATTTTCCTAGAGCTCTTGAAGGTGCTTCCTTCAAGCACTGTTGCCTCCCCACCTCTTGGCTGTGGTGTAAGCAAGAAGCCAGCAAATAGAGGCACAGAGAGGAAGCAGAGGCTGCACAAGGCTAGAGACAGGTTCCGTTCCCAGGTTACGGGTGTTGGCTCTCCACCTTCAGGGCCTGGGATTTGCTCCTGCCTGTTCCCAAGAAGCTGCCCTTGGGGACACTTTGTCTCAGGCAGAACTCTTTTCCTGCCTTTCACCCATGGCTTGTTTAAGGGATGTGAGTGTTGTTTCTGTTATTGGCAACACAGGAGCTAGAGTGGGAAGAAATCTGGTTTGTGTCTACACTTTCTGAGATGCCCTGGACAGTATCCTGGGGCAACTGTTTTGTTTAAAGTCAGTTTTAACAAAGCAGTATTCTTTCTAAATTCTTGCTACTCAAAATGTGATCTAAGATCCAGCAGCAGCAGCTGGGTACTTGTGAGACGTACAGGTTTTCAGGGCCCACCCCAGACCTAAAGAAATCAAATCTGCTTTTGAGGATTGATTTCCAGATAACTCATGGGCCCATTCATGTCTGAAAATGCTGGCCTCTATGGCCCACTGTCCTGGCTAACTTTGGTGTTGAACAAATAGTGACTGCCCGAGTAAACACACGCTGTTCTCACTCCAGCCCGTGCTGTTGTGCAGTTACACTGCATTTTGAAGGAGCGTGCGCCTCTTTGGTGTGTGTTTGTCCAAAACACTCAGAGTGTCTCTACATACTAGGTTTCCCATGGGGCTGCCATACCTAGGGATCTTTTTTAAAAAATTAACTACAGCTTGCCTCTTCCCATGTATTTCTTCTAAATGAACACATCTTTGTTGTCGTGAGAATGTCTTTTCCTGTGAGGGACACTCCTGGTGTCCGTGGGAAAACCGACTGCCCACTTGCTGTGGCAGCACCATTTATACTTCCAAGGCCTATGGGAGGAGATCCTGCAGTAAGGGGGAACAGAGCCTCTTAAGTAAACACTGGTCATCTTCAATTGTTTACCGTTAGCAGATGAGCTAGAGAAATCTTATATGGAACTCTGTTTTATAAACTAGCGTAACCAAATGATCAAGGTCTACATCACCACTTATAAGTCATGTTGATATCATGCACCCCGCTGTACTGGCATGAGAAGAGCATTTCACCTCAGCTGTGTCCTTTCCCAAAGTCTAATCATGAGAGAACATCAGACCAACCCAGACTGAGGGGCTATATGAAACAGCAGCTCAGTACCCTTCACAGAGTGTCAGTCTGTTACAGAAGCTGTTATGGTTTGTAAGAAACCAAGGAGACCGGATGATGAAATGCAGCGTGGGATCCTGGATTGAATCCTGGGACAGAGAAAGGATATGAGTGGAAAAACTGATGCAATCCAAATAAAGGCTATAATTTAGTTAATAGTATTGTGCCAGTGTTAATTTCTCAATTTTGATGACAGGAGCAATTATTCCGGATTTAACACTGCTGGCAGCTGGGTGAAGGGTATGCAGGGACAATCTGTGCTATCTTTGCAACTTTTGTGTAAATCTAAAACTGTTTCTAAATTAAAAGCTTTCTTTAAAAAGATAGCAAAAATAGAACAGGGCTGGCTAAAGCTAGGGGTGGGGTACAGAGGAGAGAGGAGAAAGATCCCGGAGCCCAGGCCTTGCCTGAGTTACCCGCTACTGACTCCCTCATTGCTCCCCCACCCCCACTCTTCTCCTCTTCTCAGCCAGATGATGTATTTTTGAAAACCACTTTGTTCAACACTTCATGATTATATTTGGTTTTTGCAGTAATCATGTGAAGTAGATTACTGTTCTCATTTTATACATGAAATAATGTCAGAGAAGTAAAGTAAATCCCCAGTGTCACAGGGCTAAGAAATGAAAGTCAGGATTCAGACCCCAGCTGTCTGGCTCCCAAGCCTAGCTGTGCCCATCCTTTGGAAAGATGTATCCCTCCTGTGAGCGTTGCCTCTGTGGGGCTCTGCCTCCCTTCCTCAGGACCATGGAGGGAGCCCTTCTGCAGGAAACTAGTCCCACGTCCTGAGTCCCCAAGTCTGCTTTCTGATGTCCGGTAACCATCAGTGTCCTGTTTCAACCTTTGCAGCCTTCGAACTTTTCCAGCCGTAGCTTGGGCTCCAATCAAGAGTGTGGGAGCAGTAAAGAAGGTGGAAATCAGAACAAAGTCAAATCCATGGCGAATCAGCTGCTGGCCAAGTTTGAGGAGAGCACTCGGAACCCCTCACTCATGAAGCAGGTGAGTCATGTCAAATACTCACTGGACCTGACTTCCTGGTGACTTTTTGGCAGGAATGATCTGGCTACTGCTAGACTTCAGATATGCCAGCCAGGCCTGGTCCCAAGGAGACCTGAGCTCCTTCTAGATCAGGACTCAACAGACTTTTCTATAAGAGGCCAGATAGCAGTTTTTTAGTGCTTTGGAAGCCATACTGTCTCTGTTACAACCCTGCCATTGTAGTATGAAAGCAGGGGCAGACATACCCAAACAAATGAGCCCGTCTGTGTTCCAATAAAACTTTATTTACAAAAAACAGGAGCAGGCCAGATGTGACCCGTGGGCCTAGTTTGCTCATGCTTGTTCTGCATTAAAGAAATCTGTTCCCTAATTTGGTTTTGCTTTCCAACCATGACTTGGTTTGCAGCCAGTTTTGAGATGATACAGTTTGAGGGAGCTTTGAGAGGCCAGCTGTCTGGGAAAGTACAAAGTCCACACTGAGAAGATCCATCCAAACCAGAGGAACTGAGTCTGAGCTCACAGTATTGAAGGCCAGCCTCACACGTGTTTCCTGGCACTCTCCTCTCTCCCTGCACTGGGGCAGCCTGGCGGGCTGTTGTGTCTGACGGGGGTTAGTCTGAGGCTGGAGGAGGCTGAATGCTGTGTCAGGTTGCAGGTTTCCTCCTGATTCCGGCTCTGAGGCGTGTGCCTCGTGGTTCAGTTTGCTCCCCTGAACTTCTTTTAGGATGCTCTTGTCACATTACAGAAGCTTGGGAAAAGAAGTTGGTTTTTCTATGGTGAACACCTGTCACATGACAGAATGAGGCTCCTTTTGGGAAGACAGACTCTTAGTTAATAGCTTTAGAGGCAACCGGAGATGTCTCCTTAGTCTCGATGTGGACTGTGTGTCTCCTGGGCAAACTGACCTTCTCCAGGAAGCGAAGGGATTTTATTATAAGGGGACCATTTCCTTGAGACCTGTAATTCTCCACAAATTTTCTGGATGCCTGTTCTGGAGGCTTTGCCCCTCACAGTCCCCAAGTGTTGATGAGGGCTCAATTCCATCAAAAGCACCAGAGCATCCCTGTCCTTGAGTGGGCAGGAAGCTTTTCCATTTCCAGGAGGATTCCTGAGCCAGCCACCCTGCTCTGGCATGGGCTCTGGCAGTGCCTGCTTAAGGCCCTGTGTCTGAGCCAAAAGCAAAGCCACCCTGGGATTCACACTTTGTCCACGAGAAGGGGACTCCAGGACTCACTGTTCACATGGTCAGGGAGCCAGGGCTCCAGTTTCCCAGCTGGGCCTGGCTTGCAGGAGCTCAGCCCAGTGCTGTCTCTGCACTTGCAAACTTCGTCTCCTGCTCCTCTCTCTCCTCCCTCTGAGCCTCTCAATCTGACTCACCTTTTCCTTCATGTCTCCTGTGGCTGCTTTTTTGGACTCGCCTTTCTCCTCCCAGGAACGCCGTGTCTCAGGGATAGGTAAGCCCGTCCTGTGCTCTTCCTCTGGCCCTCCTGTTCACTCTTGCTGCCCCAAGCCGGAGGAGGCCACACCCAGCCCGTCACCTGCACTGAAAAGGCAGGTAGGGCTCCTTTCAGTGGATGCTGTTTGGTAAAGGCCAGAGGGGACTTTGATCCAGAGGGGTGGGGTCAGTGGCTCTTCCCACACCCCAGGTATGGCTGATCATAGATTCTCTGGACACACCTTGAGGTCACCACCCTTATAGGTAAGAATAACCAAGTATGCAGCATCACAAAATACATTTCATGGATCTCTTAGCCAGTCAGAAGTATCAGTTGACCAAATACCATGGTCTCGGTGGTGCTGCTAGGGAAAAATAAACTGTACCACAGGGTATTTTGTGTGATGCCCCATGACACTAAGCATTATCTGCAGACCATTCAAATAGGCTGATTTCCAAATCAATGAAAAAGTGATGTGAAATGGGCCCAGGTGGCCACTTGGCTGGATGCATTGAAGGGGTAAGGCTGGGATGTGGCGAGGCCTTCCCGGTACCAGAGTAGACCTGCATAGTGGGCAGGAAGGCAGCTGGCAGTCACGGAGTGTGGCTTATGCCAGGTCGTGCTCCTGGGTTTGGAATCTAGCAGAATCGCTACTATTGGCCATAAGCCGCAAAGGTTTCTGGTTAGCATTAGGATTTGTGTGTTGCTTCCAGGTGGTGGAGGTTGAATAAGGTCAGTGTGGATACAATGCAGAAATTTTATGTCTGTGTGCCTCACCTGGGGAGCTTTTTAAACACTGCCATTGACTCACGCCCAGTCGAGAACAATGCAATCAGAATCTCTGGGGGTTGGGCCCAGACTTGGGTCTTTTTTTCTTAAGTACCCATAATGCCAGTATGCAGCTAGGATTGAGAACCGGCATTGCACAGGTTTTGATTCAGGGGGTCTGGGGTGAGGCTTCAGACCATGTATTGTGAAATGAGGATGCCAGGCAATTTTGATGCAGGTAGAGAATCAATTCCTGGGGCTAGTTTGGAATCCTACATAGGGTTGCACCTGATGCGCCCTTTGTCTCTGGTCTTCATAGGGGATTCCTCATGGTGGGGGTGTATGAAAGGGCCGCAGTAGGGAAGGAAGCTTAATTTTCCCTCTTTCCCAGTTCCCCTCGGTGGTTGTGACGGGGCACGTGCTCAGAGAGCTCAAGCAAGTGTCTGCTGGCAGCGAGTGCCTGAGCAGGCCCTGGAGAGCCAGAGCCAAGTCTGACCTACAGCTGGGGGGGACAGAAAATTTCGCTACCCTGCCTCCTACCCGCCCGAGGGCACAGGCTCTTTCCGGGGTGCTGTGGCGGCTGCAGCAAGTGGAGGAAAAGATTCTCCAGGTGAAAGACTCACTTTTTGCCCTGTCTCTGTCCGTGTCTGGGCGACTTCTTTTCTTCCCCTCCCTCCTCCTGCCCACGTGGGTTCCTCCTCCCTCTGCCCGCCCCCCGTCTCCCGTCCTGCTGTGTGTGGTGAGCAGGTGAGGCCCCGGCTGCCTCCCTCACCCACTTCTTGGAAGCAACTGTCTCAGTCTCTGTCACTATCTCTCTTTTCTTTCTCACCTTCACTGCAGAAGAGGGCTCAGAACTTGGCCAACAGGGAATTTCACACAAAGAACATTAAGGAGAAGGCGGCCCACCTTGCCTCCATGTTTGGACACGGGGATTTCCCGCAGGTAAACATGGGGCTTTCAGAGCCCCCAGGAACCCAGATGTTAGACATCCAGCCAGGTGACCTTGAATCGGGCTCTGAGCTCAATTTTCTCCTTTCTCCTGCTTTTATAGCATGAGGAGCTATTTATTTTTTAAGCCACTAAATAATTCAAGCTGGCATCTAAAAAAGACCCAAATGTGCAGATTCAAAATAAGGCAAAACTAAGGCAGGAAAGTAAACTGAGGTCAAGAAAGACATTTCTAAACAGAAGCACAAGCTGGTAGGCCCTAGATATTTTCCACGCAGGCTCTGAGTTTCCTCAGGGTCACCATAAACAGGAAACAATCATAAGTTGCAGAATCACAGTGCCTTTACCCAGTTGCCTGTGATGTTTTGGGGTGTAAGAGAGAAATCTCCCTGTGGCCCTGATTAGGAAGATACTGAATGATGAGGCCAAGCACATGCCGTAACCGGGGCTCTGCTTCCCCGTGGGGTAAAGTCAAGCCAACAAGAATGGCTTTGCCTTAGAATTAGGAAGTACAGCCTCCTCAAGCCAGGTACTTCTTTGGAAATTCGCTGAAAAGAAGAGCATGTGCTGGAGAGGAGATGAAAGAGTGGATGAGATCCTGCAGGTGGGTGTATGTGTAAAATCCTCCCTCCCTCGCAGCATGTCTGGTCCTAGAACTTGGCTCTCCACTGTTTTCACTTCGTCTCCTCCAGACCTGCATCTTCTGCTACTTGGTGGAGTCACTGACGTGGGAAGGATGCTTTACACCTACTTGATTTTTAGGATTCCACGTGGCTGCTAGGAGGCTAGCACAGTTGTCTGCTGCAGCCACAGAGGCCCCTGCTGTGGCCACCTGCCCTGAAGCAGCCCAGGGCTCTCCTCTCCTAAGCTCGCAGCTGCTACTTCGTACCAAGCTCCAGGGTGAGGGCTTTGGTAATTGGCATTGGTGTCCGAGGCGGTTGTAGGCAGGAATGGATTGAATCTGTGTGAGCTATTTTGGTGTGACAAGGGAGCTGGAATAGTTGCAGCAGAATGCAGTGTAACCAGAAGCCAGATAATCCTGCCTGGTTCCAAAGCCAGGGGTTTCTGTGTTGTCCTGAGACATGGGTCTCCTTTCTTTGCCCCATTGTGTGCACGGCATGGGACTGCATGATCGAGGTGTCTATCACCGTGTGTGACTCCTGGGATAATCCTCGTTTCTTCTACTTCTGTTCTATGCAGAATAAACTCTCTAAAGGCCTGTCTCATACTCATCCTCCGTCTCCTCCCTCTTGCCTTCCGTCTCCTGATCCAGCTGCTTCTTCTCCATCAACTGCTGACTCTACTTCTCCTGCCAGAAAGGTAGTTGTTCTGAACAATTTGCTTTCCTCACCCCCTGCATGTTCCCAGATGTTTTCATGCACCACTTGACCTGCACAGACAAACATCTCAAGCCTGGCTTGGCTAGAATACAAATTTGCAAGATATTTTACAACAGTGCTGGATTCGATTTTGCTTTTGCATTAGAGTACACACCATGGCAGAACAGGTAGCATACAAAAGCTTGCCAAACAGGGCTCATTCATTCAGCAGGCATTAATCAGGACCCACCATATGCCACCCTCCATGCCAGATGCTGAGAAAACAGAGAGGGCAGTGCAGTTCCCTTACTATGGTTGAGATGAGAAACTGCACATTAGCGTAGAAATAAGTAACATTTTCACAATATAAAATAGTGGATGTATTTGCCTGTTCTGTCCTAATAACATGGCGATTTCACATGGTAAACTTAATGTAATACTATTCATTAATTCTGTAAGAGGTATAAATGGCAAGATTGTAGAAATGGAGAGGGGAGAAGACTGGGAGGTGATACAGAAGGTAATACGGGAACCGAGTGAGTGTTGAAGGTTCTATGGGGGGATTTTGCTAGAGAGGAGTTTAGGGCAAGGGCGTTTTGGAGAGGGGCTAGCCTGTCCGAAGGCAGGAAGGTGGGGCTTGCATGACATGGAAAGATGGAGTGTCTGGTGTGACTTGAACTTGTAGGTAAAAGTATTTATGGGGGCAGGGAGAGTGGAAGTGAGCCCACTCTGTGTAAAGGAATTTCATTTTATCCTCTGGATTATAGGAAGTCACTGCAGGATCTGCTTTGCGTTCTAGCAGGACGACTCAGTAGTGGAGATTGACATGGAGGATGAGAAGAGTGGGGAGCTAACTTTGGTTAAGCAGTTAATGAAATGCACTCACAAACAATGATTAAGATTGGGTTTGGGGGTGCTCTTTGTGTTTTTCCCTTGTCCTGTTACCTCCTGTGCTGAGAACAATGCCAGGCTGGGGTGGGAGAGGTCTGTCTTCTAGGAATCCTGGCCTCTGGAATGAGTGAGGCTGGAAATGGGTGTGAAGCCTACTCATGAGCTGTTGCTCATGGGGTAGGTTTGGAGTCTCCCCAACTCCACCCCGCAACTGTGCTTCTCTGTATACAGCCAGCGTGTCTGGCTCCCACCGAGGCTCAGTCATGCTGAATGTCCCACTGCCAGAAGGAGTGCTGGTCTGTTTCTGTGCCGTTAGACCGATGTACAACCCAGCTCTGTGCTATTACATTAGTGAAAAATTAGAAGCTGCCTCTTGGTGTGTAATGGGGGATCCCACCCCTGTTGGCCTCTACCTCTGTGAGGAGAACAGTGTAGGTAGAGTCACCAAGAAAGAAGCAAGGAGTCTTACTGGCCCCACCCCAGCTGAGGCCCCCTGTGTGAATGAGAAGCACCCCAGAAAGGGCAGTACCAGGTAACACAGAGAAACACAAACACGATCTTCAGTGCCACTGAAAATAGCCATGTCAGCCCATCAAGATACCCAGACACCTGCTCCAGGTCAGCCAAGGTCAGCTGTTTGACCTTAAGTCTCCTGACCTATCTGGGCCTCTGTCTTTCTCCTCAATAAGAGCAGTTCTGGGCTCTCGTTACAGTGAGCTATATGGGTGGAGATAGGCATTTTTGTCATCACCATCAGCAAGGTTGTAGGGTAGGCTTTTTGCCCAGCTAGGAAAAGGGGCCTTCCCCAGGGTATACTCCCTACTATGTGAAAAGGTCATGGCACCCTTGGCAGGATGGTGGAAGGGGAGAGAGCACCTGGGCACAGACCAGGCAGTGGCTTGTGCTCAGAGTTGGTCAGCCAGGACCAAACCCTGCTTCTCTCTGGCCCAGCCCCCTTCAGCTGCCTGGGCCCTTCAGGGTAGAGTCAGGCAAGGCCTTCTCCTGTCCCTACCTTTCTCCCATCCTCAGGAAAGTCTGGCATCGTCACTGTTGGGGTCAGCACCAGGGCAAGAAAAGCCCCTACACCTCTCAAGTTCCCTGACTTGGTTTCCACTGGGCATGAGTTCCCTCTAAGAGAGGGCAGGGGGCAGCCTGCTGGGAACATGCGGAGCTGCTGGGTAAGACAGAGATGCGTTCAGCCACTAAGCCTGTCGGCATCACATCATCATCACCCCCACTGAGGCCCTGCCTGCCGCTGTCTCTGGCTCTTCAGGCGGCCCTCCCCTGAGGACTCAGCTCCCTCTCACCCATTAGTTAATTTTGCTCCTCTAGAAGGGAGGCCACTGCTGATCTGGCCCGTGGTGTGGCTGCTGGCCATTTGCCATGCTCGTAAGTTCTTGCAAGAACAAGAAGGCACTGAGCTTTTGCACAGCTGGGTGGGCGGGGATGGAGGCTCTTCACTGTGCTGGGAGCTACCCTTCAGTCCTCCTGGGTCAGAAGAGCACTGAGGATTACAAAAGCAGCTATCTCTACCAGTGTCACTCAGAAAGCTAATATGTAAACATTCATTCATTCATTCAACAAATTTTATTTTTGAGACAGGGTCTCTCTCTGTCACCCAGGCCGAAGTGCAGTGGCATGATCATAGCTCACTGCAACCTTAAACTTCTGGGCTCAAGTGCTCCTCCCACCTCAGCCCTCCACCCCTGAGTAGCTGTGACTACAGACATGAACCTCCACCCTCAATAAACAACAAATAGTTATTGAATGACAATCCAGTGTTAGGCACTTCAGGCTCTCAGGATACACATCGATGCGTAAGAGTTAAATCCCTGCCTTAATGAAGCTTACACCCTAGTAGCCTACAGCAATCAACATAATATAGCAGTAAATCACGTAATGTGTTAGAGGGCAAGACAGTATTTCCTATGAAAAACATACTGCTGGTGGTGGGGAACCGGATTGCTGGGGAAGGAAGGGTGACAATGTTAAATGGAGTGGTTGGGTGGGAGCCAGTGAGCTTTTCCTGTGATTGCGAGAACTGAGCAGGAGCAGAGCCACAGGTAAGAGGGCAAAGGCTCCGGGAGGAGACTGGAGCCCAGCGTTCCAACTCCCAGGCCGATGCTCTCCTGTGTGCTGCAGAGGCTGCGCATGCATGGAGGCATTGTCAGAGGGATCAGCCCAGAGGCTGCGTCTGTGTAAAGCCCCACACTCAGGGACAGGGAGGGCTTTGCGACGGCCAACCCCAGATCTACTGTCCCCACCTCTACAGCTTTGTTCCTTGCTTCTCCCCAGTTGTGGTAGAACAATTGCTCCATTTTTGTCCTTTTAAAAAATTCTATCTCCCAAGCCAGCGTTGGCCATTAGATGATGATGTAATTTGGCTCTTTTGACAGCTTCCAACGTCTTAATTACAGGCTGATGTTTATTTCACAGTACGGCTGGGAATGATGGAGGAGCTCTTAGAATGAACACTTGGGCAAGTCACTTAGCCTCTCTGTGCCTCAGTTTCTCTAAGTACCTACACTCACAGGTCTGTGCAGGTTGCACTGTGATTCTGTTGCAGGTAGTTATGGATGGAGTGGCGAGTTGCTAGTTTAAAGCAGTCTTAGAAAGGCTGTCACCAGCCTCACTCCTTACCTTGACGTCCCTCCCTCCCCAAACTCTGCCCCATCATTAATTCAGCACTGGGCTTTCCACATGCAGAATTTGGCAGAATCACAGCCTTCTGTGAGGAGAGAACTGGCTGCTCCTTAAAGTAGGTGATGACTTGGTGATAAACAGATTTATTTTATCCCGGTGCAGCTCATCAAGTTTCTCTCCTAGAGCTTGGGGCCTTAATGCTTCTTCCAAACGGATTTGGGGCTGTTTGTATCGCCCAATTGACCCAAGTTCGCCTGAATTCAGGAAAGCCAGAGGAAGAAAAATGCACTTAGAAACTGATGCTTACTCCTTGGCAACTTCCTGGCAGGCAGCTTGTCTCTGCTCCTGCCCTAGGGTCTTCCATGCCAGTTCTGAGGATCCAGGAATAATCATCTCCTCGTGGGAACAGACTTAGCCAAACTTATTATAAGCAGCACTTGTTACTCACAGGAATGCACACTTGAGTTGCTGACTCCAAGACAGGGAGCCAGGGCTCTGCCTTCAGACTCCACTTGCCGGCCCTCTCAGATTGATATTCTGCTTTAAAATTCAGAGTGGTGCAAGTTTCTTGGCCTGAATGGTCACAGGGAGTCTTGAGGGCTAGGCTCAGATCCTTGGCAGAATCTGTCTTTCCAGGCTGTGGACTGTGGGGTCTATGCCCAGACTCAGGTCAAACCAGCCCTCTTCTGTGATCTCGGCTACCTATCAGCCATCAGTTAGTTTCAGTCTTCCAGAAGGGAGGCCACTTTGCAGATCTGGCCCATGGCATGGCTATTGGCTGCTGGCTGCTGGCTGTTTGCCGTGCTGGTGAGCTCTTGCAAGAACAAGAGGGCACTGAGCGTTTGCGCAGCTGGGCAAGGGGGGCCCTTCACTGGGCTGGGAATTGCCCCTCCATCCTCCAGGGTAAGAAGAACACTGGGCATTGCAAAAGGAGCTTTCTCTACCCTTGGGGGTGTTTGTTTTAAAACTGGATTTGCAGGGTTTACTCTAGAGATTTGCATATTAGAGGGAAAGAGGGAAATGCTGGGGCAATCTGCCTTTGTTTGATCCAGTAGGAGGATAAATCTCAGGGACAGGTTTCAAGGCTACCTCCAACCTCAACTGTTCCTCCTCCTATCCTGGGAATAGAGCTAGGCAACCTTCTGGAGGTCTCCTGTATGCATCCCAGCCTGGGGGGTTTTAATTTGCAGAGTGCTGGAAGAAGGATATGAGTTTCGAATCAGACTTGAGTTCAAAGCACCAATTACTCACTGTGTGGCCTTGGACAAGTTTGTGAACCTCTCTGAACATTAGTTTCTTAACCTATAAAATGGAGAGGAGAGCAGCTACTCTGAGGTGACTAGAATACTGCAATGTCTTAACATTTGCAAAATGCCTGAAGTATCTTGTAAAGCTTCTCTTTCCCCAGTGGAAGAGAATTCTGAAAGAAAGCTCATTTACCTGAAATGCATATTGATCCCTCTCTTTCTAAAGGAAAAGAAGTCACCTTCAGGGTTCCATTTTCATCCCAGCCATTTGAGAACAGTGCGTCCTCAGGTGAGTTAGAGCCTCCCTGAACTTCAGCTGCCTCACCTGCAAAGGGGGATTATTAGACCCACCTGCAGGGCTCTGGGAGCGAAGCACTTATGATCAGCAGCTCCGTGCCTGGCACCAGGAGATGAAGTTGGGCAGACATGGGCTCTTAGTGGGAGCTCACAGCCCCTAAGGCCTGCCTGCGTCTCAGCTCTGAACTTGTAATTTCCAGACACCCTTGAACACGGTGATTTCAGTTCTTTGCCTGCCCTCCTACCCCTAGCCCTGGGCATATGGCTGAGGAATCAGGTCCAACAGGCTGTCCTCTGGTATTTTCTCATCTAAGGACTCCTCAGTGAGGATGTCCTTGCCCAAGTGGACCCAGCAGACCTTCTCTGGCCCTACCTGTCAGAAGCTCCCCTTCATGTGAGCCCTGCGCTCTGAGGCCCTGCACATTCTACTCTCACCACTGCCTTACCCATGTGGGCTTGCTGGATGCTCATGGCAGGCTGTATGGCCACAGGTGGCTGAACTCGGTGAAGTGCAGCCAGGACACCTGGTAATCTTGGCTGAGTTCCAGGCCCAGGGAGGGACATTTCCATTGTTCTCACACAAACAGGGCCTGGAGCCTGTTTCTTCCTGCATTCACAGTATTTGCCTTGTGCCAGGAATGTGGAGGTGAATAAGCCAGGTCACTCAGGGAGTGCAAACTGAGGGGAAGATGGGCCAGCTCAGTGCAGTGTGAGGAACGCTGTGCTATCCAGGCGGTGACCATCATATTCTGTGCTGGGCTCACAGGATCACTTGGAAAATGCCTCTTTGTAGAGGTCTAGCCATCATCTGCAGCCTCTGGCATGGGCGTGTGAGACAACAGCTGCGTCGCCATGTTTCTGTCTAGATTGGCTCTGGGGAGAGGAGGCAGGGAGCTCGTCCAGTGTGGGCCACGCCATGCTTGTGCAGAGGAAAGTAAAAGTGATTTAAGATGGGAGAGAAGTCCCAGAACATGGAAATGCAAAACTGCACAAATGGCCGTGCTTTGTTTTAATTTTTGTGGGTACGTAGTAGGTGTATATATGCATGGGGTATGTGAGATGTTTTGATACAGGCATGTAATGTGAAATAAGCACATCACAGAGAATGGGGTATCCATCCCCTCAAGTATTTATCTCAAATGGCTGTGCTTTGGACTCACTATCAGCCCAGCACCTCCTGCACCACCCAGGTTCTGTCAGGAATCTTTTCTGCAGCCCTGCAAGGTTGGTGGTGGTCTCTCCATTTTACAGATGAGGAAGCTGAGGCTCATAGAAGGGAAATGGCATATGTGAGGTTAACGTCATGTAACATGGGATGATGTCCCTTCTGAAGTGTTCTAATTAATTTGCTGAAAAACAGTTAGAATTCAGAAGGGGGTAAAAAGTAATGAAAAACACCCAAATTCTTGAAAATTACAATATTGAGAGATGTATAAAAGGTTGCAAAAGCAGTCCCATGGGACTTCAAAATTGCTAATTCTTAAAAACCTAGTGGCTGGAACATGATCATCTCTGACCAGATCATCGGATTGCCCAACTTTGCATTTAGATGACGTGTTCCCAGCCTAATCGTAAGCTCCCCTGTTGACCAGCCTCCCCAGGAGCGTGGTGGCTTGCCATCAGTGCATGCTTCTCTTTGGTAGGAACCACTGCCTCTAACCCTGAGGTCAACACCGGGATGGCTTCTCTGGGATTTCTCCATGAGTTGAACATTTATTTCTCAGGATCCTGAGAACCTGGTGATTCTCCCAGTTGACTAGAGCAATGCTACTCGAAGTGTGGTCCACAGGCAGGGACTGGGCTGCAATCCCATGATTACAGCAAGTGAGAGACAGTAAGTGTTGGAGACTTGTAGAACCATTTGATGTTGCCACACATTCAAGTGTGTGATCATATTTCTAGTTTATTTTCGTTGTATCTGGAAGTAACAGGTCATAATGAATTAAAGATTTAAAAAGAAAAAAACCCTGTCATTAGCCACAGAGAATTTGAGGAGCAATGAGTGAGCAGAAGCCAGCTAGTTATATCCTCACTCTGAGAGCCGGTAAAGCCTTCCTGCTGTCAGGAAATAGAAGATAACCCTTGATGCCCAGGGCAACATTCACCTCCACGTTGGCCTTTGGAGTGGGCTGCAAAGGCCCCTGCCTCATCCCCGGAGACAAGTTCTCCATCACCTTGTTTCCCTGTGACCTCTCAAAGAGGTGCTGGTCTACCTCTTAGTGATTCTGGAATGCGATTCATCAGGTTTGGAAGGACAGGTTGGAGACCCAGTGCAAATTTCCTTAAGGTGCTTTCATTTTACTTTTTTTTTTTCTTTAAAGAATGTCACCCTCTCAGGGTGGATGTGTGGATGCCATGGGAAGAAAGGAGGCTTTTGGCTCTAATGAAAGGTGGGACCAGGTGTGGTCTTCATCCTGGATCCCCTGCCCAGATGACCCAGACCGTGCCCTGTGCTGTAGAACAGCGGAGCAGCTGTGCAGCTGCTCAGTTTGGGCAACACCTCCCAGCAACCTCGCCGCCCTCTGCGCGCTTCAGTAACGCCTCCCTAAGTCACGGTTGCTGAGAAGCTCAGTGCACAAAGTGCTTATTAGCTAAGTGGTTAATGAAGTCTCATTAGGGATTTGTATTAAAAGCCCCGGAAAGTATAGTCTCAATCTCTGCTTACTCAGGGGAGGCAGTAATTGTGCGTGGGTATCTTGGCATCACTGTGGTGCCTTTCTGGGAGAATACTGTGGAGCCAGTTCTCACACTGGGCCAGTGGAGGCAGCCCCACGGGGGCTGGGCAGGCGGTGCTGAGAGCGTAACTGACCTTTCCTCCCCTCTTTATTTCCATACAAGCCCAGGAAATCCTTTGTATCCTATAGCCCCTACCTGAGGGGCCAAGTTGGGGGCCTAGCAGGGGATGGAACATCAGACAAACAATGGCTTATTGTCCTGAGCCAACACACCTGAACCTTTCTTGGAAGCAAGGGCTAAATTTCTTGACATATGTGGCCTCCTGGAAATGCCAGAGAGTGTGCTTGGAAGCAGAATCTTAATCTCTCCCAGGCTGGGCCAGAGTAGAGGCAGGGGTAGAAGGGGGTGCCGGGCCTGACAGCTGCTCCCAAGAAGTGGCAGGCTTGGTAAACTCTGATGAGGTCCCATCTGTCTAAGTTCAAGGGATCAGACAACCCCAGCAAGCCTGTAGCCATGTCCTCTGCAGGCCCCAAAGCCACACACATGGTCTGGAGTGACCATTCCAAAGTCGCTGTAATGTCGGGATTCCCAGTGAGAAAGGGGGTGAGGGGCTCCTGGCTTTGTTCGCACCAGCCTGCCAGGCACTCCTTTCCCTGCTTAGCCCAGTGTAGTGCCTGTGCTTTTGCTGGAATCCAGCAAGTTAGCTTGAGGCCCTGAGGATGGGCACTGCCACCAGGAATAGGTGAGCTGTGGCGAGCCCACCATCACTGCAGTTCCCTGGATTTCCTGCTTTATAGTTGAGGCTTTCTCTGATCAGCTTGGATGTGGCCTCCCAAGGGCAGTCTTGGGTTTTGATGGAGGTCATCATTTCATCCACACACAAGTTACTGTGGTTTGTGGTGGTGACGGCTATCAACCCCTGCCCGGGGGCCTTGCAGCCTCCATTGCTGCTCTCTCTGGCCACATCTCCCAGAGGCTGGGTTTGGAAGCTGGGGAGGACCTAGAGCTTCCCTCCCTTGGAATCAGGGAACAGTGCTTCCCTGATCTTGAAAGGGAAGGTATTAGGATCTTGGAATCAGGAACAGTGCTTCTAGAATCTAGCTATGCACATTTGCCTCCCCCAAGAAGAGACTGCAGCCATACCAGGATGGGCTTCCAGAGCTGGGGGTGAGGAGTGAAGGGGAGGCAACCTGGGATTTGCAGAAGGGTGTATGTATAATTGTGCCATGCTCTTTGGGCTATCAGTTTCCACCTATTTCCCAGCTCTTTGACACCTTGATGGGGGTCCAGGCATTTGTAGGTGCCCTCAGGAGCACAGACACCACCCACAACCCATCACTGGGCCATGCACCAGGGCCCACGCAGAGCTGCTGTCTCCCCGTCCCCAAGCTGACCTTGCCTGGCACTGGCTCGGGAGCCTGCTGCAGTCCCCATCCTGCCCTACCTGCCCAGCGTGTGCCCATTCCACATACTGCTCTTGTTGGCAGGGTGGGCTGTGGTCCTGTCGGGGAGGACCTGGGAGCTTCAGGGCAGGCTGGGGCAGGCTGAATCTAGAGGAGGGAAAAGAGAGAGGAATCAAGTATAAGGAAGGGAACAAAGCTGCTTCTCACCACTCTCACACCACTCACTTGTGGTCACCAAATAGAATGGGGATGTTTCTCCCCACCAACAAAATCTATAAATGGAAGGGTTTTCCCTTAGTTCTGCAAGCCATCTTTGCAAATTAGTTGAACCTGAGGAGGAAAATGCAGTTACTGGTTTATTATACAGAATCTTATCAAGGATACAGAGGAGCAGCCAGGTGAGGAGAGGCATAGGACAGGGCATGTAGGAAAGAGCAGGTGCCTCCATGCCCTCTTTGGGGCATCACCCTTCAGGGGCCTTCACTCTCCAGAAACTATAAACCCTATCCTTTTTGGTTTCTATGGAGGCTTCGTTAAGAAGGCATGATCGATTACCTCATTGGCCACTGGTGATCAATTCATCCTTCAGCCCCTCTGCCCTCATAGGCCAGTGTGTGGGACTGAAAGTTCCAACTCTTTAATCATAGGGTTGGTTCCTCTGGCAACCAGCCCCATTCTGAAGCTATCCAGGAGCTCAAGAGTTGCCTCGTTCCAGCAAAGGATGCTCCTTCAACCAGGAAATCCCAGGGGATTTAGGAGCTCTGTATCAGATGCTGCCATCACTCAGGAAGGTACCAAGGTCTTAGGAGCTCTGCCTCAGGAACCAGGGGGCAGAGCCCAAACATGTATTTCCGACAATATCACAATATCACTCAAGGTAGTCTAGGCCCCGAGCCTGCTAAGTGCCAGGCGCTAGGACATATATTCTCTCACTCAGTCCTTCCCATGGACTCAGGAGACAGGTACAACTCTCCCCATTTTACTAAATGAGGAACTAGGCTCAGAATTTCTGTGCTTCATGCCGAGTCTCAGCACTGGCTCGTGGTGGAGCTGGACCTGAACCCTTCCCCTGGGCTTGTTGGTCCCTGAGCAGCTGCCTGCGGCCCTCATGGAACAAAGGGTCTCTGGAGGAGGGCGGCTGCAGTCTGGCAGTCTGGCAGTCTAGCTTTCTGTCTGAGGGGCCTTGGCTCCTGATTTCCTTCTCTTTGCTTAGTTTGTCTGACTTACGGGCTTTTGGATAATGATTGGGTCTGAGCACCACGTTTACCCCATGCCCCTGATGAGCGAAGCTGTGAAGGCCCCAGGGCTGGTGGGCAGGTGACCAGAGTACAGTCTGGAATCTTGGATTTATTTGCTAAGCGGCCTCAGATAGACTCTTCCCCTCTCTGGGATTCATGTACGCAACTGTATGTATGTGAAAGGGCTTTTGGTTTTTAATCTTTTTTTTTTCCTAATTTTTTTATTGTGTTAAAATATGCATGACATAAAATGTACCACTTAACCATTTTTAAGGGTACAGTTTAGTGGTATTAAATACATCCTTCATATGCCACCCTCACCATCCTCCTGCTCCAGAACTCTTAGTTCTGTAACACTGGAACTCTGTACCCATAAACAACAGCAGCCACCGCTCTACTGCCTGAGTCTATGGATTTCGACTACTCTAGGCACCACCTATAAGTGGAATCCTACAGTGCTTGTCTTTTTGCAGCCATGGGTTTTATTTCTTTTCTTTTCTCTGTCCGGCTGGTTTTGCTTCTCCGGGGTTGTGGGGTGCTGTTTGCATGTGGGTGAGGAGCCCTCTCCCCATCCATCCAGCCTGTGTTTCCTCCTGGTGCTAACTGGCCTCTATCTTTGTCTCTGTCTCCTCTGCCTCCACTCTTGGTTAGCTGACGGTAGGGAAAGTGTCCAGCGGAATAGGGGCTGCAGCTGAAGTCCTGGTCAATCTGTACATGAATGATCACAGACCTAAGGCCCAGGCTACCTCTCCAGACCTGGTAAGGACATGCAACCCCAGCCTTCACCCACAGACACTGGCAGTGGCATCCCAGGGCAGGCACATGGGATGTGGAGCGGATGGCCTGGTCCTCCCGAGGCTCCTCTTCTCTTGGGACCAGAGGGAGCTGAGCATGAGCTGGATCAGGGCAGAAGTTAGAGGGAGACTGCATTTCCTTAAAGACAGACCTCACTCAGGTCCCCTGTGGTCTTTTGGAAAATAGAGCATCTTCCTGCTGTCCGTGGCTCTGGAGAACGGCCTGGTAGGACGGCCCAGGTGAGGCTGTGAGCATAATTGAATGGCCCTCACTTTTAGTGTTGAGTGTCCAACCTGAACAGCCTCTTTACATTGGATTGAGAAAAAAAGTCATGGGAAAACCATCCCTTTGATTTGAATTATCACTTTCTCTAAACTAAGCCGTTCACTGCCATCACCAAGAATTTTAGTTGACAATTCTTTCAGTTTCCTTTTGGCACATTGCTCTGGAATCGCCCAGGGGTACTGCTGCCCTGGCCCATGTCCTTCCAATTCACAATTAGAACTATAACTGACCAGATTTGATGCCACCAGCTTTCTGTACCCGACCTGCACCACTGCAGGGGAACAGGACACCTAAAACATCAGCAGGCCTTTGTCCAAAACCAGGTGACACTTAATCCCAGGATCAGATCCTGGAAAGAACATCATGGGGTGGACAGGTGTATGTGTGAGGCCCACTCCGTCAGACTGGAGACACCACTCCCACCCCCAAACCAGAGTGGCCAACCTGGGGGTGAGCCCCTCCCGGCCCGCCTTGTACTCTCCAGCCTGCCGGGGAGGACAGTTAACAGCAGCCCCTGCAGAGTTGGGGTCTGGGTTGGGGGCATATCTTCCCACCCCTCCCTCTTTGCTGCAGTGGCAGGAGCAGGAAGTAGAAGCCCATGAGGTCCCCAGCATTCAGTTTGGAATTTCTAAAAGCCTCAACCTGACATTTGAAGGCTCAGGATAAGCTCTAACACACTATCTTCTCTCCCTATCCCCAGGAATCGATGCGAAAGTCATTTCCCCTGAACCTGGGTGGCAGTGACACGTGTTACTTCTGCAAGAAGCGTGTGTACGTGATGGAGCGGCTGAGCGCCGAGGGCCACTTCTTCCACCGGGAGTGTTTCCGCTGCAGCGTCTGCGCTACCACCTTGCGTCTGGCCGCCTATGCCTTTGACTGCGATGAAGGTAACCACAGGGGCCAGGGCAGCACTGGGCTCTGGACTTGGCCTCAGACGTGACCTTGGCCTGGGTTCCTGTCCCTCTGGAGGCTCTAGGACACCCAACACATCCTCAACAGGAAGTATGATGTCATCAGGAAGGCTGTTCAGGGAGAGTGGGAGCTTCTGCTAGAAATGGAGGGCTGCCTGTGGTCCTGGGGAAGGGGAAGCACCAGCACTGTGGTGTGGATACCAGGTCCCGGTGGGCACCTCCTGTGCGCCCAGGGCTCTCTGTACCTCTTCTTACGCAGCCTCACCACCTTCCATTGTCCCTGTGTGGCCAAGAAAATCAAACCTGATACCCTCCGTTGCATGCTCAGCACCACACCTGGCATGGAGTCAGGTTCACTAAATGATGCAGGGTTAATATTACTTTCATAGTATATGTTATAAAATAACTATCATGACATTCCCTTTGGTAAGTGCCCTAACAGAGATCATTGATGGAGGAATCATGCTCATTGGAATGAACAATTATTTTCTAATTTTCAACACTTGACATTTGCTCTGTCATCTATAGCGAGAGGCAGTATAGCATGGCGTTCACATTTACACACCCTCAAACTGAACTGCCTGGGTTCGACTCCAGACTGTACCACCTCCTAGCCATGGAACCTTGGGCCTGTCACTTAAACTCTTGGTCCCCCAGATTCCTCATCTGTAAAATGAGGTTAACGGTAGTCCTTAGCTCTCAGGGTGGTTGTGAGAACTAATGAGTTCATTTATGTAAGCGTGTGTAGCATTGTGCCTGGTATAAAGTCATTCCTATGTAAGTGTCCCCTACTGTTACCATTTTTACCATTGCTATTGTTACCAGCGTAGCAGTGAGCAAGGAAGGCTTTTCTGGAAGGTGTACAGTGGTCCTGGGCAGTGGCCAGTTTCCCAGCGTGTGCTCTGTCTGGGTCTTTTCCTCCCCATCACTGCTGCCATTTGCTCTCAGCCTTTCCCACCTGCCAGGGATTCCACAAAGAAGGACTGAGGGTATTCGTACTCGATGCTGTCCATTTTGCTGCCTGGCAGTGGGTCTTTTAAAGAAGTTTGGCCTCAGTTTGATTTGGGGATTTTTTTTTTAATGTTGTCCTGTTTATCATAAAGGATGCAGAGGAGCAGCCAGATGGAAGAGAGGCATAAGGTTTGGTAAGGGAGAAGGGGCTCAGAGCTCCCATGCCCTGTCCAGGTGCAGGCATGCTGCCCTGTGGGAGCCAGCATGCATCCAGCATCTAGAAGTTCTGCGTGCTTTGAAGACCTTAGATACATCCCCAGGAGCCCCCCATTGCTGGAGCTTGTCTCTGAGGCAGCAAAGGGCCCTGCTACCTCATCTCAGCGCCACTTGTTTAAGGAAGGTGATGGAAGTTTGAGCCACCCTGGGCTGTTTCCGTCATTGCTATTTTCTGACTTGAACAGTGGCAGGCACTTGGCTTTTGTCGATGGTGGCTCTAGTTCACAGGAGAAAAATCTTTCTGTATGTGTGTGCCTCTTTTTACAGGCAAATTTTACTGCAAGCCTCACTTCATTCACTGTAAAGCTAATAGCAAACAACGGAAGAGACGGGCAGAGCTGAAGCAACAAAGAGAGGTATGTTTGTCTCACACGTGCTGGTGAAACAGGGAAGGCCCCTTGATAAGAGAAGCATTTCCAGGGATCCTCAAAGTCAGGCCAGCTTTTCTGGCCCTGGAGGGATTGAGATGACTCACAGATGAAGAAGAAAGCCTCTGCTTCCTGGTGTGGAGGGTTCTTTTGCTTCAGTCTGTTCCACAGCCTCTGGGGCGTGTCCCATTCCAGGTGAGCTCCCAGGGGAGTAGCCATGCTGGCGTCTCATAAGAAGCCTGGAAGAGCTTGCCCACGTGGCAGGGATGGGGTGATATGCTCAGCCACACAAAAGCCACGTGGTCCTCTATACCTGGAGCCCACCTGGCCGCAAGGTGCTGTTTGTAAGAATGCCTGGTGTGGGAATGACCCTTCTACAGTTTCCAACTCCTCTCCCAGGCTCCTGAAGTTAAAAAAGTGACCAATCCACTGCATTTATAGATGGTTTGTGGAAGCGTGTCTTCTGGGATCTCTTAGCAAATATCTTCTCTCTGGCTTGATTAATTATCTATCACTAGCAACAACCCATAACTTAAAACGTTTTTCTAATTACCCAAATATATAGGTTCAATGTAAAAAATGGGAAAGACTATAAAGAAGCAAAGAGAAATCACCTGTGGCCACTCTACCCTGAGAAAGCCACAGTTCACATTTTGTGACATTCCTTTCCAGGCTCTTTTCTATGTGAATATATTTTAAGCCAAGTGGAATCCTGAATGCCTACAGTTTTATATCCTTCCTTTTCTTCACTAACTCTACATCAAGAATAGTTTCCCATGACATTAAAAATTCTTTTGGAGAGCTGGGCAGAGTGGCTCATGCCTGTAATCACGGCACTTTGGGAGCCTGAGGTGGGTTGATCATGAAGTCAGGAAGTTTGAGACCAGCCTGACCACATGGTGAAAACTCATCTCTACTAAAAATACAAAAATTAGCTGGGTGTGGTTGCACGTGCCTGTAATCCCAGCTACTTGGGAGGCTGAGACAGGAGAATCGCTTGAACTCAGGAGGTGGAGGTTGCAATGAGCCTAGATTGTGCCATTGCACTCCAGCCAGGGACAACAGAGCAAGACTCCGTCTCAAAAAAAAAAAAAAAAAATTCTCTTGGAGCATAACTTTTAATGCCTTTAGAAGATTCTCGTCTATAAATGGTCAATAATTTACTTCACTACTCTGTATTACTGGATCTTCACATCATTTGAATTTTTTATCTTATAAATGTTTTTACAGTGCACATCCTGGTATGCATATTGTTCTCCATATTTCAAATTATTTACTTGATGTGTATCATTAGGAGTGAGATTGCTGATTATTTTTGAAGTCTCGTGACCCCTGTGGCCAGTTGGCCCCCTGGAAAAGCTGTGCCCGTGTTCAGCACCAGCTTCAGCACGAGTCGGGGGCTGAGATGATTGTGGGGCTGGCTGCAGGGTCTGTCGAGTTCGCTTTGTCTTGGCTCTCTGTGTGCTTTGCTGAAGCAGTCCTCTGGAAGACTGGTGGACTTGCCCTCATTTTGATCTCTTTCTCAGGAGGAGGCGACATGGCAAGAGCAGGAAGCCCCTCGGCGAGACACTCCCACCGAAAGTTCTTGCGCCGTGGCCGCCATTGGCACCCCGGAAGGCAGTCCCCCAGGTATCTCCACCTCCTTCTTTAGGAAGGCGCTGGGCTGGCCCCTCAGGCTGCCGAGGGACCTGTGTAACTGGATGCAGGGACTCCTGCGAGCCGTTGGCCTCCATGTCAGGGACAATGCTTACAACTACTGCTACATGTACGAGCTCCTGAGCCTGGGGCTGCCGCTCCTCTGGGCGTTCTCTGAGGTCCTGGCAGCCATGTACAGGGAATCTGAGGGCTCCCTCGAGAGCATCCGCAACTGGGTGCTCGGGTGCTTCCCACTCAAGCTCCGCTGACACGCCTGGCTGCCCCAAAGTGCCTTCACATTTCCAGGGTTCAGATGGCAGTGCGCTTGCAGTTTGCTCAGGCTCTGGCAGGGAAGCCTGGCATTCTCTAAGCAATTAGCTCAAAGCCAAAGAGTTTCACGTGGACCACCTCCGCCTGGCCTTATCAGGGTGAACATCTACTCATGATGCTAGGGCCAGGGGCGATATGAAGGATCTTTTCTATAGCTTTGTACTTTAATATATATACACCAAAGTGAGCCATATTTCTGGGTTTACATTTCAATTTTTTAAGAAGCCTAAAGAAAGCATTTTTTATATGAGTGTCAGTTTTTCTAAATATGGGGGTTTGAAGTTCGTAACCAGCTTTATAAACCCCTTCAACTTTGCAGTGAGTTGTCAGAGCCACTGCCTGCCGAGTGAGTGATTTGGGATTTTACATATATGAAAGTGAGTGTGCCACCTCCTGACCAGTGCCTTTTGACTTAGGTGCCCAGATGCCAATTGTCAGCAGCAGGATACTTTCTATAACATGAAAGCATAATTATTTTAGAAGAAGAGAGTAAAGGGCAGAATAGAATTCAACCTACAAAAGCACAGAGTACTGGGTGGTTGGCTGTTATCTGTTCCCCTAGGGGGAGGACTATTTTGCTCTCTTGTTTTGATGTTAAATAGTAGCTTAAAGGCTTCTCCACCCCATATCAAATCACAGCCAAATGACAAAGAACCAAGGGTTTCAACAGATTTTACCAACATGTATTTTCCCTTCCCACTAATGGGCACTGCAGTGCAAACCCACTGGCATTTGACCACGGAGCTGATGTGGTGCTGAAGATGAGCGCTTTCAGCTGATGTCATTTTAGCCTCTGTGGCTCCCATCAGATCCCCCAGCCAGGCTGCAGGCTGAGCCAAGGGCATTCAGGGTCCATATGGGTCAGGCCTCGTGGAGTGGAAGACTCTGCCCGCTCATGTGTGTCCTTAGAGACTGAGGGGGTTTGTTAGCACATCAGGTTGTTGCTGGGAAGCGTGGCCTGCCCAGTGAGCGTTGCCCATGGACATCCTGACTGCTTAGCTGCTCCACTGCCATGCATATGTGGTCAAAATAGAAACCATTTTCACACTGCCCTGGCAAAGGAATGGGTCTGACCTCCAGGGGAAGCTCTACTGTATCTTGACTGGCAGGGAGGGCTGGGAGTGGAAGCTGTTTATGGACTGATCCAAGGGAAACATGCCTTAGTAAGGGTAAAAATGAACATGTGGGCCCACCTACATTCCTCACTCTGGGTGTCTGGAACAGTCCTCAGCTCTCCCTACTCCACGCTGCCTAGACATGCACAGCTGCAGGGTCTGGCTGAACTGTCAAGAGGCTGCCAGAGAAAGGCTGTCTGCAGTGCTCAGTGTATCTGGAGTTGCTGGACCCAAGATAGTTCTGTGCAGTTATCACTAGAGATGCCTCTGGATTAACTAAGAGGGGTGCCTGGGTGTGGGTGAGGAGCCAGAGCTCTTAAGAGCTTTGAGATGATAAGTTTATATGGGATGGAAAGAAAGAAGGAAGTGCAATTCTGCAAATACTTCCCTGAAATCCTTGGGAAGAACAGAGGCATGGCCATGGCCAACTCTGTGGGAGCTGGCACCTCTGTCCTTGGTGGCACTGTTCTCAGTCCCATGACTTGCATTGTGTTTTTTCCAATTTCTGCTGGGATTTTAATGTTCAACATGGTGGGAGGAGTCCTTGATTCCTTTTGTCTGATTATAGAAAGTAAATTCTCGAAGTCATGATGTGAACGTCCATGTTATTGTGATTATCTTCAGCTCAGGGTAGGCTGAGATGCTTTGTGGAGTGCCCCATGAAGCCAGAGTCAGAATCTCTAAGACTGTTATGTACAGCCATAAGGAGACTGGTTCGAATTCCTGTGGTGAGACAGGGTGTGCCTGTCAGGAGTTTGAGATGTCGGTATGCTCTGAGACCTTGAACCTTTCTGGTGGGCAGCACCAACACACAGGGTGGACCCCAGAGGGTGCGTGCCTCTAGGCCTCCACAACATATTTAAGAATGAGTAGGCGATGCTAGAGTAAAATGGGGGCAGAGAGGATATTGGGGACAAGACGCAAACTACGTGCGTCCACTCTTATAAATAAGTAGCTGGTCACAACCAGAAAGGTTCATCTCTCCTAAGCAAACAGGGACGTTTCCCTTTTTCAATAATTGCCTTATTTTCGACGCCAGTGCCTTCTCGTGATGTTCATTTCCTTTTCTCCCCACACTAAGATGTCTTTTCTGTCTTTCTCTTTCCAATCTCACACCATGGCCATCAGTTCATTTCAGCCTTCCAGTGCTACACCCACTTCTTGGCTGACACATTTCTGCTCTGAGGTGACTGGTTTTCTTGCCAATTTTCAGAGAGTGGTACTAACCCCCCACCCGCTTTCCGCACCCCGTCCTCCCCGCCAGTGGTACCGGTTGCGCTAACTGTGTCTTGCGTACTGATGGACTCATTTGGTGGCATGGTTGGTTAACAGCATGGGGAAGGTGTTCAGCTTCAGAGTCATGTCTGTGCCTATTTCCTGTGGAGCCGGCAGCCTGGTCAATCCCAAGTGCATGTCCCGCCTCTCCTCTCTCCCTCTGGCACACTTGCGTGCATGCTTCTCCAGTTGCACCTGCGAAGCCACCTTACTTTCTTGGGAGGGTCAACCCTGATCTTGAGACAGTACCATGAGGGGGGCTCTGTCACCTTTGAAAAGAATACTTATTGAGCTGCCTTGAAAGGCTCATACACACCAGCCCCTTCTTAAATTGGCTCTAATGTAAAGATTGTTAATATCATTGATCAGAACCATAGGTGATTCTTTGGAAGGATTTAAAAAATGTAATTATTCCCAGGCCTCATCCGAAGCTTGACCCATGCTCTGTAGGTTGAGCATGCGATCACAAATATTTCAGCAAATCCTGCCTTGGTTGCCGCCTGCACTGTAGATCAAGCATTTTGCTGTGACTTTTGTTATCTGCTTTGGCTCATAAAGCCCCAGATGACACCAGAGCTTCAATTAGAGCCATCTTCATCCCAAGCAGGGTTATCTTTGAGAAATGACCCAGTTCTGCCCCAGGCCCCTGTGACTCTGCTTAAAGCACACATTCCTGCTGACTCTTGTACCTGCGGCAGCAGGATAGTCACTAACGTGCTCTCAATGAGAAACAAGCACAGTGGAGCTGTCCTAGGCAACCCCTGCGGTCTCAAGGCTGTGGTGGGCATCTGTGCTGCACGCGGCCCAGACCGCCCTGACCCCTGGGCCTGCCTGCCCGGCCCTGCATGCTGCACGCTCGCTGCGTTTGTGCAGATCCTGGCCAGTACGAAGTTGTTGCTCTTGTCTTATCTTCTCTTACAGAGTCTCCCTCCCTTTATAGAATGTCAACCAAAGAGTGCCCTCCTCCCCTCTCAGCCTCCTCTTTAGCTAGCCTCCCCACCTCATCACTACGCATGTCTGTGACCTTTGGTAATCATTTACAGTGCCACGTGGAACCCTGTATTTTGCACACAGCAAAACAATGTTTAGCTTTATTTATGGTATTTGATGCTGTAAATGGAAATAAATATTGTTCTTTATAAAGCTCATTGTTTCCTCTCTTCTTTGCCGTGGAAGCTTCTAAAACCTCACACACAGGGATTGGGTCCATTTTCCCATAACTGCTGGCGGGACTTGCACTTGAGGTGACACGGGACTCTGGGGCTGCGCTGAGCACTCTGAAAGGAAATATTACCCAGGGGTAATATTTGGAAACTGTCACCAACGCTCCTGGGCCAGGCTTTGGGGTCTCTTTCTTGAACACTCGTTGTACTTTGCTGTTCTAGATGCTGGGCATAGCGGGTGAGGGTCAGTGTCCCCTCGGCGATTAGAAACAGACTGTACTGACAGCTCCCTGCACCCAATTCCCCCCCACATCCAAGCTTGGCTCTACAGGAGAGCCTTCTCTATGAACCTTACACTAATTTAGGCTCCCATATAGCAAAAGTTGGTCTTGAACATTTCACCCTGGTCCACAGCAGAGTGGAGAGTGGAAGGTAAGGAGGAAGGACTGGGCATCAGTCTCAGGATGGCAGTGAACTTGGCAGTGTTTGCTTCAGCCTGTCCTTTATTCCTCAGATAACTCTCCTGTCCCCAAAGGCTCAGGGCATTCAGTGTCTATGGTGTGAGGTCCTGCCCTAGCGCCACCCTAAGTACAGCATCCAAGGCAGGTCCCAGGCAACTCCAGGCTGTGTTCAAGGGAAAGATTTGGAGCCTCACTCGGCTAGCCTGGGCAGTGCCAAAGTCACTGGTCCTGAGCCCCCAGGTGGGATGCCTGCCATTGCCTGGCTGGGTGTAGCTGGGCCTCTGACACTGGTATGAAAAGTCACCTGTGAACTTCATGAGGTCCTTGGCACCTCCAAATAGGTGTTCCTGAGGCTCTGGTCTGTGATGCCTGGATCTACCTTCAGAACTGCCTCAGGTCATGACCAAGGGTCCTGTACTCTTACCCAGGTGACATATTTTCACTTCCATTCAAGGAGGGATGTTAGGGACTACATGTCAGATGCTGAGCTGTGCAAGTGACTCATTCCTTTATGCATTCATTTATGCAGCAAATGTTTGTTCTAGGCCTCATTCCAAGCCCTAGATACAGCAGGGAACCATGCAAAGTCCCCACACCTCCCTGCACCTTAGAAATGTGGCTTAGTATTGCTGTACTAAATGAGATCTGTTGTATTTAACTGTGCATGTGCTCATTTGTTTATTCAACTACGTGGTGTTTCCTGAGCATCTGCTATGGACTAGGTATACAGCAGGGAATAAAGCAGACAAAAATCCTCACTTTATTGTCAAAGCGTGACACCCCAAAAGGTGTTACACTAATGAAGGGGTCCATAGTCACGACTTGTGAGGAATATTTTATGCTGATATTGCCAGTCCTTCCCAGCCCTGGAGACTCACAAGATTCAATAGCATGTTAAGGCTCTGAGGCATATTCATAGAGATATTTAATCAACTTTGTGAAAGTCAGCTGTCCCATACTTATTTGAACATCTTGTTTCGGTTTTGGTTTGTTTTTTTTTTTGACTATTGCATTCTACATACATAGTTTTGGTACAGTAGTCTTTAATTAAGAGATATTGGATTAAAGACTTCAAACTTTAAAAGTAAAACCGTAGAATTAAATATTAAATAGAATTAAATATTGATTAGATATGGGGTGATAAGTTTCTAAGCGTGAATCCTCTAATAGGAAGAAGAACACGTAGGAAAAACATGACATAAATCTGATTGTATGAGTTTTTAAAACTTAATGTACAATAATAAAATATTAAGTAGACCATTAGACTAGGGAAAAATGTGAACCAAATGTTATAACAAAGAAGTTCATTGCATGGTAATTTCAAAATTCATTAAAAACAGATGTTCGTGGGCACCTTTCACAGTGTAGATGATCAGTTACTATTTGTTGCTTAAAGAGTCAATGATAAATAGGCAAAGGCTATGAATAGGCAGTTTACACTTGAGCAAATTTAAAAAAGTAAACAGTAAAAAGAAAAAGCATTTACAAAAGTATTCCTACTTGGTTTTTAAAGGAAGTAAATTAATTATGGTGCGCACGGGCCAGGTGCGGTAGCTCATGAACCTGTAATCCCAGCACTTTGTGAGGCTGAGGCGGGCAGATCACTTGAGGTCAGGAGTTCAAGACCAGCCTGGCCAACATGACAAAACCCTGTCTCTACTGAAAAAATAAATAAATAACAAAAATTAGCTGAGTATGATGGCGCATGCCTTTAATTCCAACTATTTAGGAGGCTGAGCTCAGCACGAGAATCGCTTGAACCCCTGAGGCGGAGGTTGCAGTGAGCTGAGATTGCGCCACTGCACTCCAGCTTGGGTGATGGAGTGAGACTCTGTCTCAAAAGGAAAATAATAAAAATAACGGTTCACCTACTGAATTAGTAAAGAAAAAAGTAAAATTGATGGTAAGAAAAAAATATGAACTTCATCCCAAGTATAGAGTAAAAGGTAAACTGGGAGAATCTTTTTCTGGGAAGCAATGTGACAACCCTGATTAAGATCCAGAAAAAGATTCTGACCTCTTGGCCTAGTAATTCTACTGTAGAGAATTTATCCTGAGGAAATAATCCGGCAGAAGAAATAAATCTCTGTGCAATTTGAATGTGTAAGTCAGTCAACCAGAGTGGGTGGACTGTTCTCCTTTATTTCTGTAAACGCATTCATTTTTACAACTTAAGAAAAAAAGGCTTAAGTAAGTAAAAGAAGTTACTGCATCTTTTCCTGCCCCCCAGCCAGCTGTTATATAGGGAATGTTTTCTCTGTGCCAGGGACTGGGCCAAGAACTTTATGTGCAGAACTTCAGTAGCTCTTCACCTCCTTGTGGCAACCTTGAGGTCAGTACTGGTCTTAAAGAAGCTCCTCTTAAAGGCATTCACTGATACCAGGGAGGCAGAGGCGAGTCTAGCACCACGTCTTCCACTGTGAAGGGACTGAGTCCCACAGCCCAGGCTAGGAGTCAGGTGCCTGCTCTAAGAGGACGTCGGTCATGATGAGGGCCTGGGCTCCACCAGAGACCAGGCCTTGTCCCCAGCACTTGGTACTGACTCAGTGGCATTGCACAGATCCCTCTGTGGACTGGGGCTAAGGATGCCTCTAGTGTAGGGTTTTGGAAGGTGTTTGGCTCTCAGGACAGCAGGATCTCTGTGGCATGTTCTAGATAGCACTTTCCTGATTTTGCACATCATAGAGTGCCCAGAGGAAGACTTGTCTCTGACATTCTCGATTAGCTGGGGCTCAGAACACCTGACAGGGCATCTTCAGGTTGGGAACTGGACGGCAGTCCTGATTCACGCTTGGTGGCACCATCTGTTTTTCTCCAGTTTTCTGATTCCCCAGCCTTCTTAAAGGCAACAGCCACCTCCCTTCGGATACCCAGGCCTCAGCTTTGGGGCTCCCCTTCCTCCCACCACCTGCCAGCGGGCTTTGATATTACCTTAGTGAATGCCCGAGTCTCAACAAAGAGGGGGCACAGGCTCTCACTTTGTGCCCAGCCACCCACTTGACATCCACACCTGATGTCTGTTGCGCATGTTCGGCCCAAATGCCCACATCCAACTGCTGATGTTCCCCCAAAACAGGCTGCACCCTTAGCTTTGCCATTGCTGGAAACTGCAATTCCCCTTTTCTTGTTTCTCAGCCCAAAGGCCCTGGAGGCATTCTGGACTCTTCATTCTTTTGACCCCACGCCACATCCATCAGCAAATTTGAGGAACACTCAGAACCTGTCCACTCCTCACCACCTCCACACTAACCGGCCTCAGCCGCTGTCATCCAAGTGACTGCAGCCACCCCTCTGAGGCCTCCTGCTTCTCCCTTCATCCCTCAACCTCTTCAACAAAACAGCTAGATTATCCTTTTATTTATTTATTTATGTTTGTTTGTTTTGAGACAGTGTCTCACTCTGTCACCCAGGCTGGAGTGCAGTGGGTGGCATGATCTCGGCTCATTGCAACCTCCGCCTCCCAGATTCAAATGATTCTCGTGCCTCAGCCTCCCAAGTAGCTGAGACTACAGGCACCTGCCACCATACCCAGCCAACTTTTTGTAATTTTAGTAGTGACAGGGTTTCATCATGTTGGCCAGGCTGTTCTCGAACTCCTGACCTCAAGTGATCCTCCCGCCTCAGTTTCCCAAAGTGCTGGGATTACAGGTGTGAGCCACTGTGCCTGGCCTGGATGATCCTTTTAGAATGTACATATCACTGCTCAAAACTCTACAGCAGCTCTTCAGCTCACTGCAAGCAAACGCCAAAGGCATGATGGATTCAAAGGGCTCTATGGGGTCTGGCCCCTACTCTGACCTCTCCTACTTGCCCTTGCACACTCTGACCCAGCCACATTCTCTCTTAGAGCCTTTGTGCTGTCTGTTCCCTCTGCCAAAAACACCCTTCCCCAGCATTCATATGGCTGAGCCTGTCCCTTAGTCAAATCTGCCCGTGTGTCCCCCAATCCCCGCAGTGCTGTCTACCTTTAGTCCTGAGACCTGCACTCCCCGGCAATCCTGCTCCCTCTTACCCTGCTAGACAGTTTTTCCACTGCATGCATTTATTGCCTTCTACATTTTCTTGTGTCATTCACTCCTTTATTGTGTGTATTGCTTACTTACGTTTTCCAACCTTGCTGGAACACAAGCCCCATGAGGGCAGATGTCTTGGTTTCCTTTGAATGTTTGTATAACCCCGACAGAACAGCGCTTAGCACATAGTGGGCCCTCAAAAAATGCGTTTAGAATATATGCCCTCTGTCCTGGCCCTCAGATGGCGGAGCATGCACCCATCTTGGGCTGGGGAAGGTCTGGCTGGCATCCAGCGTGTTCAGGAGGGAGACGTGGAGGAAGAGAAGTCTGACGTGGTGTGTCCTGGCTGCCTCTGCAGACCCACTGATTGTGAGAAGGGAGTTTTGATGTTGCTTCTATTTTGCCTTCTGAAGGCATCATCTTCATGTACATCTCTTGGCAGAGCTGGGTCTGCACAGCAGCAGGTGGGCCTCGGCTGCCTCCTCTCAGGGACAAGCCAAGGTTGCAGCAGAGAGCGGTTTCAGCAGCATCCCCTTTAGGGCATCAAGGCCCAGGCCACTGGTCTCACACACATCCTCTGTCCCCTCTTCACTGTGCCTTGCTCTGGGGTCCTGACACAGGAATCCAAGTGGCAGATGTGAGACAAGGGACAGGGTGGGGAACACTCCACCCACCATAACCTGGGCTGGAGGGTGCGGCACCCATGCCAAGGTACATGGATGGCTCAGCATGGCTTTGACTCCCTGCGTCCAGTTATCCTGCAAGTGCCTATAACTGAGACCAAGCAGGCAGCAGAGGGGCTGGGGAAGCTGGGGACCCACCCTCAGATAAAGAGGCCAACTCTTCCATTTGTAGGAGCCTCGAAGTGCCAGAAGATCAGATTTTCTCTTTTCCCACCCCCAGCCCACACCAGCCCCTGGCTGTGACTCCCTTGGGGAAATGTGGCAGCTGGATGGGGATCGTTTGCTCAGTGCTGGGGTCACGCTACTGCCCTGGCCGGGGCCTGAACAGGAGGGAAGGACGGTGAGCCCCAGGCTACTTCCCTTCCTGCTTTACGGGGTTGCTGCTGGGCTGCCTTCCCAGAAACTTAGAGTTCTTCCTGCCCACCTCATTCAGGGAAATGTGGGCATAGGTCCTGACTGTGCCCAAAGCTGGAGGCTCACAGCTGGCCAGACACGGTGCCTGTAGTGGCTGAACAAGAGGGAAGAAAAGAAGCAGGGTCCAAGAAAAGGCTTCAGACCTGCTGCTGTTAGCAAAGAGATTCAGCTTCCCTGCCACTCTGGAGCCCGCAGAGCTGTTGGGAAGATTCAGCATGTGCTCCCACCCCTCAGCTCAGTGGAGGAGACCTGGCATCCAGAGGGAGCCGTGTGCCAAGGGCTGGTGCCGGATAGCCGGCTGCCTGTGGCTGGCATTTCCCTGTGTCTGGCCCAGTGTCCAGGATGAGGCCTTCACGGGAGGAGCAGCTCAGCTCTGCTGAGGGCCATGGGGAAGGGGCTGAGGCTTTTGCACCACCTGCCAAAGGTTGCATCTTCCTTCAGGCTTACATTTTATTTTATTGGTCCCTGCATGAAGGCTGCTGCTAGGGCTGGCCAGAGCCCCTTGAGTGACGCCATCCGCCCTGGTTTGTGGGCAGTGGAGGGTGTGTCTGTGTGTATCTACGCACCTGCACACACAAGCCAGGCCCACTCCTGGAGGGAGTACAGCAAGGCAGGGCAGCCATGCCCCATGGCAGAGGAGGCAGAGGCCCAGGATTGCCCACCAATGTGTTCACCCCCTGAAGATCCGTGGACACCCATTTCCATGACTGCACTCTGAGGAGTCACTCTTAGAAGCCCCCTTGAGGGCAGCCAGCCCATCTTGGCACCTGTACCTTTTCTCTAAAGGGCCACACACTGAACAGGACTTTGGCACTGGCATTGACAAGCCTCCTTCCCAGAGCAATTGTGGCATCCTCTGGCAGTGGGTGGAAGGACTGCCTGCTGCAAGCATCTTCCTAGGGCCCTATCTTATCCCACTGGGGGCTTGTGGTATCCCCTCTTACAAGAGGGCCGGGAGGCCACTCTGCTCGGAATCCCAGACGTCTGCCTGTGAGTCTCAGATGCCCTCCCTGCCCTTCTCCAGCTGGGCTCTGTATCGAAAGGCATATGGCCCTTGCAAGTTACATTTTCCAGCTCCCTTGCAACTGGCTTCCTGTTATTTTGACCACTGGAAGTGCTGGCTGGGGGCTGGAGGGCAGGATCCAAGGGGAAGCCAGGATGTCCCTCCCAGCTCCCTGCCTTGCAGCAGTGTTGTGGCCTCTGCGCTCTGGTGGCACCAGCTTGTCCCCTTGTTCCTCTGCTGTGGAGGGACGGTGGCCTGCTGCTGCTCGTTCTGGGTTGCCTCATCATCCCTGTTTGGCTTTTGCTCTTTCAGCACCCCTGCAGTTCATTTCCTGTCTGGACACTTCTGTTGAACTCCCTGGCTTGACTCTGCCTTCCTGGCTGGATCCTGATCCTCTTAGTTTTGCTGCTTTCTTTCTTAACTTTTTTCTGCAGAGAGAACAGTGGACAGGGGCCAAAAGTGGCTCTGAACATTAGGAGCTGTGTAACGTTGGACAAGCGTGATAACTCCGCCAAGCCTTGGTCTCCTTTCCTGCAAAGTGAGGGTAACGGCAGCACATGGGAGGCCTATTGCGTTGTCATCTCCCTGGGTTCTGGGGGTAAGTGGAAGAGTCTCAGATTTGAGTAGAAAGCAGCAGCAATTTTACCAGCAGAACCAGGGAGCGCCACGCCTCTCCCTAACCCTGTGGCAGGGGCCTGGCCAGGAAAGGGCCTTGGGATCTGGCTGCTGAGAGCCATGTGTGAGGACGGACATTCCCCAGACCCTGTCTGGCTCTGCCTGTCCCTGCCTGTCCCAGGCTTGTAGGTAGGCCATGGACCCAGCACTTAGGATTTTTGGAGCCTCATCTTTCATCAGGGAGCAGGTATCAGGCCAGAGCTGAGATGAGGCTGAGGTGCTCAGTTCTGAGCAAAGCTGCTTCGTGCCACAGGCTGGCAGCAGCTGCTCTGCAGGGTGCTGGTCCTTCTCCTCACCCATGACCCCTGTGTCCCTCCTCTCTGGTCATCCCCCATCCCCTATTAGAGTTCTTGATTCTCCAAATGAGCAAAGATGACATCAAGCAAAGTCTTAAGCAAAGAGCAACCAGCCTTGGGGAGGCAGCAAGAGGGCTGGTGGTGTGGGCATGCAGCACAGGTGAGCACACCTGGCTCTTCACCTGGGGCTGGCCACAGGTGCAGCTGCTCTGTGCCCAGCAGCCAGTGGCCCAGCTGCAGGGACACCCAGCACCGTGTACTCCCTGGCTGGCCTGGTGGGCATTCTCTCTGGACTCCACTCTTTGCCACTCATGCAGTGACAATGCTAATGGCATTCTCTGAGGGCTGTTGGGATGCGAGGGTGGATGAAGGTGGAGTGCTCAGCAGCATGTGGGCACTTGATGAGTCAGGGTTGCTTTTGTTACTGTCCTTAGTATTATTTTCAGTATTTGTACTAGCACCACTAGTATTACTGCTGTTATATGGACACAGAGGGAGCTGTCTGTGAATGAAAAAAGATGTGTGGAAGTAGCCACTTGACGGGAGGAATTTCCTCCCAGGGGTGGCACTGAACCCCATAAAAACCCAGATAGCCATTGGCCTGATCCTTAGAGGGCAGACGTCAGGGAGGAGCTCGGCCTCCTTTGGGGCTTTTTGCCTGGGCCCCTTGGCAAAGGGGGCCCCAGAGAAAGTACGGGCTTCTTTTGTAGAGTCTCTACCTCAATACTGCCCCTGAGCTTCCCTGATGTTGGGGCTTGCTGTGAGACACGCTGGCCCTGGCCCTGTGCAGCGAGGGGCCATCCATCAGCCATGACCTTCACCCTCCTGGAGCCCAGGGAGCCAGGCTGAGCCCCAGCCTCTTCCATCTCTCCATGGAAGGAGGAAAGAGAAAAGTGGGATGCTGGGTGTTCCTCACAGGTTTGGTCTGGGCTCTGAGGCATGGGGACTGTGGGTCTGGTACCTCACAGCCTGGCGTGGCTAAGCTCACCTCGGCCACCTGCAGTCACCTCACCCACCACTAAGCCGCCCTGGACTCCACCACTCTCTCCCCTCATCCCCAAGCCCAGTCACAGCAGTGCCTCTAACCCAAAGCTGCTGTTGCATGGAAGTCCGATCTCCCTCCCCTTCTGCCTCTTCCATGCCTTGCTCTTACATGCTTTATCTTATCGCGTAGATATTTGTGAACATGCCTTATCTCCCTTGTGAGACAGAAAGAGGTCCTTGAAGGCAGGGATTGTGGTGGGAGGTTCATCCCCAAACCCCCAGCACAGGCCTGGGTCCGAGGAGGATGCAGTCAGCATCTATTGGATATACAAGCATTTGGGCACACAGCTCACAGGCATATACCTGTCTTTGCTCAGATAGAAGCCAGGCATGGAGCTGGGTCTTTGCACAGTCATTCTATGTAACAAGCCTCCCAAGTCTCACTGGCATAGATGGCACCTATTTTCTTGCTCAGGAGCCTGTGGGTTGACTGAGTAGCTCGGCTTCAAGCTGTAGGTATAAGGGCGAGGGAGGCTCCCCTGGGATTGGCTGGGCTGGACTCCAGGCTATAGGTTAGCTCTGGGTCTGCTCCATGCATCCTCCATCAGGGACCCTGACTGAAGGGGTGGTGGCCACCTGGGACAAGCTCTTTTCATGGTAACCTAGCAGGAGCATGATTGACAGCCAACCAGCAAGCCCACTTAAAGCCTCTGCTCATGTCCCATTCATAAGTTGCCACAGGTCAAAGCAAGCTTTGCCGCCAAGCCTTGCATCCATGGGGTAGGGCTACACACCCCACCAGTTCCAGTGGGAAGGACTGGAAAGTCACAGGACAAAGCACAACTCTGTTATAGGGAAGAACTGGGAGCGCTTTCCAGCCAAAACTCCCAGCACGAAGGTCACGCAAAACAGTGTCCATGCGTGGTTCTGTGTTCACAGACACACAGACTGATCCCCGTCCTCTGACAGAATAGATGACCATGTGCTGGTGTTTTAACCTCTTTGTGCTTGAGTTTTCTTTTTCTTTTTTTTTAATGTATATATATATATTTTATTACATTTTAGGTTCTGGGGTACATGTGAAAAACATGTAGGATTGTTGCATAGGTACATACATGGCAATGTGGTTTGCTGCCTCCATCCCCATCACCTATATCTGGCATTTCTCCCCATGTTATCCCTCCCCAACTCCCCACCCCCTGCTGTCCCTCCCCTAGTCCCCCCCAAAAGACCCCAGTGTGTGATGCTCCCCTCCCTGTGTCCATGTGTTCTCATTGTTCAACACCCGCCTATGAGTGAGAACATGTGGTGTTTGATTTTGTGTTCTTGTGTCAGTTTGCTGAGAATGATGGTTTCCAGATTCATCCATGTCCCTACAAAGGACATGAACTCATTGTTTTTCATGGCTGCATAGTATTCTGTGGTGTATATGTGCCACATTTTCCCTGTCCAGTCTATCATTGATGGGCATTTGGGTTGGTTCCAAGTCTTTGCTATTGTAAACAGTGCTGCAATGAACATTTGTGTGCATGTGTCCTTATAATAGAATGATTTATAATCCTTTGGATATATACCCAGTAATGGAATTGCTGGGTTGAATGGAATTTCCATGTCTAGATCCTTGAGGAATCGCCACACTGTCTTCCACAATGGTTGAACTAATTTACACTCCCATCAACAGTGTAAAAGTGTTCCTATTTCTCCACATCCTCTCTGGCATCTGTTGTCTCCAGATTTTTTAATGATCACTATTCTAACTGGCATGAGATGGTATCTCAATGTGGTTTTGGTTTGCATTTCTCTAATGACCAGTGATGATGAGCATTTTTTCATATGTTTGTTGGCCTCATATATGTCTTCTTTTGTAAAGTGTCTGTTCATATCCTTCGCCCACTTTTGAATGGGCTTGTTTGTTTTTTTCTTCTAAATCTGTTTTAGTTCTTTGTAGATTCTGGATATTAGCCCTTTGTCAGATGGGTAGATGGCAAAAATATTTTCCCATTCTGTTGGTTGCCAGTTCACTCTAATGATTGTTTCTTTTGCTGTGCAGAAGCTCTGGAGTTTAATTAGGTCCCATTTGTCTATTTTGGCTTTTGTTGCCAATGCTTTTGGTGTTTTAGTCATGAAGTCCTTGCCTATGCCTATATCCTGAATGGTTTTGCCTAGGTTTTCTTCTAGGGTTTTATGGTGGTCTGCCTCAGTAATGGCAGACTGCCTTGGTAGTGGTGGACTGCCTTGGTAATGTCAGATGACCTGCCCCCTACAGAGCTGGACCGTCCCAGGTCCAGCTGTGCTTGCTGTGAAACTCTCAATCCAGAGTGTTTCAGATTGCTGGTCTTTGTGTGGGTGGGACCGGCCAAGCCAGATCACCTGGCTCCCTGTTTCAGTCCTCTTGTTTTCAGTTGAACAGGAGACTCTGTCTTCCAGGCGTTCCAGTTGCCAGTTGAAATGATGCCCGGATTTGTGTGAGTTTTTGTCTGGAGACCCGCTGCACCAGCTGTTTCCACACTGGCGACTCATGGCGCTTTTCCACCCGGGAGTCTGGTCTGTGGGCAGTAAAAATTCATTTGGAAATGCGGTGATTACTCACCCTCTGTGTTTTCACCGGGAACTGCAATCCAGGGCTGTTCCTATTCGGCCATCTTGGATCGCTTCCTGTGCTTGAGTTTTCTCAGCAGGAAAATGGGGGTAATAACAATGCTTTTCTGAGAGTATCGTGTGACATTTAATAGACTTAATACATATCAAATGCTCTAACAATCCTTGGTATGTATTGCACATACAATAAGAGTAAGCTGCTACTGCTTTTATTATGACTAATGCTGCCACCATCACCACCATTGCCATGTCATTATTATTATGTAGCAAAGCATCTGATTATATTCCTCAAATGCCTTCCATCCCCAGTTACACTAATTTAGAAGTGTAGACATGCGCACACAGCAAGCATCTACATACACCAGGGGCTACAAACTAGCAACCCACTTGCTCAGTCTGCTGCAGACATGTTTTCTTTTGATCTATATGATATTTTAAGACAAGGTATTTCACATAAAAATCAAAATGTCTTGTTCATCTTCACAGGTGGTAAATACAGTTAGGGAAGAGATTCTATCTCCCAGAGAGAATTCATAGGTACAAAATGAGAGGGCTCAGGTGGATGCATGGAGAACCTAGTTGTTGAAGGACTGGCTGGAATCCTGGATGGCAGAGAGAAGGTGTCCCCGGGAGCAGGGAGGGGGCAGGCTCAAGGACCGCAGGAGGACCCCCAACGTCCTGTGAATTGGACTTAGCAACAAGAAGGCCACTGCAGACTGTGCCGGGGGCAGTTTGGGAGCGGCGGAGGCACAGGCATGATTATAGGAATTGGGGGTTGATAAAGAAGAGGAGAGAGAGGAGTGTAGCCAAGCCTTCCAGGAAGCTTGGCTGGGAAGGAAGAAGAAAGAGTAGGCTGGGGCTGGGAGTGAGGAATGGGATTAAAAGGAGTTTTGGCAAAACAGGAGGCTTTCAGCATATTTAAATACAGACAGGAAAGGTTCAGTAGACAAAAGAGAACACAAGAATGATGCTGCAGAGAGGGAGGAGGGAAGTGAGAGGGAGCCAAGTTCAGGTGAAGGCTCCACCTTAGGAAGGAAAAGTGACACCTGTTCTCTGGACACTGTCCCGGGAGATGAGGTCACCCAGCTAGTTAGTGGCCAAGACAGAGCTGGGTGCATTCATTCATGAACTCATTCAGCAGACAGTCACTGAATGCCTACCCTTCGCCAGGGACCACCCTAGCAACAAATGAAACAGACAAAAATCACTGCTTACATTCTAGTCACAGAAGAGACAATAAACAAAATGAAAAAGAAAATTGTATAGTTCATCGGAGGCTGAGACACACTATGAATAAAAATCATGGGGAGTGGAGCGCACTGAGGCCACGGGCTGCAATTTTAAATAGGATGGTCAGGGCAGGTGACGTTCAACCAAGGACTCGAAGACAACCACTGAGTGAGTGAGGCCTGCAGGGGAACGTCTGGGAATAACACCTTCCAGGCAGAAGCAAGAGCAGCACAAGGGGTCCGAGAAGGGCGTGTGCCCAGAGTGTGGGAGGAGCATCAAGGAGGTGCCATGGGTAGGGCAGGGCCAGCCTGGGGCCAGTGCTAGGGGACAGGTTTTAGCAGGGTCACCCTGGCTGCTGTGTTGAGAATAGACTGAGGGGTCCGGCACAGCAAGAGGGCAGGGATGGAGGCCGAGCAGAGGCCGTTTCTACGATCCAAGCAACAGATGATGGTGCCCGGACCAGGGGTAGGAAGGTGGCGAGAGGGGTCTGGATTCCTGACATGTTTTGAGGGCAGACCCATCAGGATCGGCCAGTGGCTCTAATGAAGAATGAAAGAACAAGAGCAGTCTAAGGTGCTGGTGAGGTGTTGGCTGCAGTCACAGGAAGCCAAAGTTGCAATTTACTGAAAGGGGGAAGGCTGTGGGCAGGACATGCTGGGTGAGGGGAGAAGATGAAGACCTCCATTCGGACGTGTTGAGTTTGACATGTCTGTTAGACATCCGGATGGAGAGGCAAGTGAGCAGTGGTCTCTGTAAGTCTAGAGTTGGGAGTGTCCAGGCTGGAGACAGAGATCTGGGAGTCATTGTTGTCTAGGGTTATTTAAAGCCATGAGACCAGATGGGAGCATCAGGAGCATGAGTGCAGACAGAGAAGAAAAAAGGTTCAGAGACTGAGCCCCGGAATCTCTCAGTGTTACAAGGTCAAGGGGAGAGGATGGAACCAGCAGAGGAATTGAAGGAGCTAGCCAGTGAAGTAGGGGCTGGGGGGCTGGGCAGGCCATGCCATCCTAGAGGCTGAGAGCTGTTTCTAGGAGGGAGTGACCAGCTGGGTTAAATGCTGCCACTGTGTCACATAGTCAAATAGGATGAGAACTGTGATGTTACCACTGGATTTAGCAACATGTTGGATGTTGCCATCTTGACAGCAGCAGTTCAGAGGCTGGTTAGCCCAGAATGGGCCCTCTGAGCATTTCAGGACCTTCCCTGTGGATTAAGTGGGATGATCTGTGCATTCGTGCCTTGCACGTAGGAGGCGTGCTCTGAATGCCTGGGCTTCTGGTGGGCTCAGGGGTGAGGGTCCCAGCAGTGGCACAGAGGACAGGGCCAGCTTTGGAGGGTCCAAATAGACCCCAGGCCTGCAGGGGCCCTGAGCCCCTGGAGGAGTCCTGCCGGGCCATTCATTCGCACCATCTCTCTAGACCCTGCTCTCCTCTCAGCAGATGAGCCCACCTCCCCCAAGAAGCCGAAGAGCATCTCTGAGCCACAGCACAGTGATGCGGAAGGAGACGCCGCCTCTCCCCTGCCCTCCGAGTGGACCTCGGTGAGGATCAGCCCTGGGGAGGATGCAGCTGGACAGGATGTGCTGGCTGTGTGTGTCCTGGTCACCAGCGAGGACAGCAGGTATGTTCAGGCTGCTGCCAGATGGGGACAGAACTGGAGTTGGAGGAAGGGAATTGCATTTGGGATTGGGTCTTCTCTCTTCTCACTTGCAGTGTGGACTCTCTGCCTCCATTTCCTCATCTGTAAAATGGGGACAATCATAGTACCCATCTCAGAGGGAGTTGTAAGATTCACAGAATTCATATGTATTAAGGGTATAGAACAGTGCCCACACACCATAAGCTAAACTGTAAGTGTTAGCAGTTATTATTTTCTCAGGAAGGGAAAGAGCCTGGACCCACGTTCTTCTCAGGAGGCAGTTGTCATGCTGTCTGCAGTGAGGGGTGCAGAATGGTGTCACCTGCCCCTCGGGCCTGCCCACTGCAAGATGGTGATGCATAGGGCTGGGCAGGCTAGGACGCAGGGTGGGGGACATGAGGAGTGAAGCCCTGGTGTTGTAGGTGACTATCTCTCCGAGCACTGTCCTCATCCCCTGCATCAGAATCACCTGGCGTGGTTATTAGACATGCAGACTCCAGGATTCCCCCAGATGCACTGAATTCACTCAAGAGGTACGTCAACAGCAGGTATTGATTGCTTGTTACATACTAGACTCTGAGGATACAGAAGTGAACAGCACAAGACAAGCTCCTTGCTTTCCCACGGCTTTTGTAACATTGGGAGCCAGCGAGGAAGCAAGTGAGTAGTTAAACAAGAAAAGCATCACATATGCGTCAGGTCAAGAGATAAAACAGACACATGCTATGGAGTGTCTGGTCAGCTGCCTTAGACTGAGTGGCCAGGAAAAGGCCTCTGCAGCAGTTATTGATGCCTGCAATAATGCTGAGTGACAAACCAGCCCCAAAATGAGTGACTTAAACCAGCCACCATTTATTACACCATGATTGTGTAAGAAAGCAGACCAGAGTAAGCCAAGCCTGACCAAGTAAGCCAGACACAGCTGGGCAGTTCTGGCCTTCGTGGGCTCACCTGTGAGTTTGGGCCAGCAGGTTCTGCTTTGGAGCCTGAACGTCAGCTGGGGTGACAGAGAGCTATTGGGCCGTGGGTCTTTCATCCTCCAACTGGCAGCCCAGGCTTGTTCCCATGGCCTTAAGAGAAAGAGGGGAGCCATCCATTATCGCCTGAGGCCCAGGCTTGGCAATGCACAGTGCTATTCCTGTTGCATCTGATTGGCTACAGCATGTCACAAGGCCTGAACAGATTGAAGAGGTGGGGAATAGGCTGCACTCTTTAGGGAAAGAGCTGCAAAGCCCCCATTGCAAAGGGTGTGGATCTAAGGGGAATGATTGCAACCACCTTTGCAGACAAATTCCCACAGTCTCCCAGAGGAAGTGACTTTTTTTTGAGACAGAGTCTCACTCTGCCACCCAGGCTGGAGTGTAGTGGTACGATCTCAGCTCGCTGCAACCTCCACCTCCTGGGTTCAAGCAATCCCCTGCCTCAGCCTCCCAAGTAGCTGGGATTACAGGCACCCACCACCACACCTGGCTAATTTTTGTATTTTTAGTAGAGACGGGGTTTCACCATCTTGGCCAGGCCGGTGTTGAACTCTTGACCTCATGATCCACTCATCTTGGCCTCCCAAAGTGCTGGGATTACAGGTGTGAGCTACAGTGCCCGACAGGAGGTGACATTTAAGCTGAAAATTGGTTGACAAGAAGGGACAGCCAAGGGAGAAGGGGAATGCAGGAAGTGACAACAGCGAATGACAGGCCCCGGGGTGAGAGTGAGCCTGTCTCAGAGGTAAGAGAAGGTCTGTGCGGCAGGTACACCCTAAGGGGGAGAAGGATAAGAGACTACACCAGAAAGGAAGACAGGAGCCTGGCTTGTAAGACAAGGTAAATTGTATTCTAGGTATTCAGTCATGCATTGCTTAAGAGTCGAGATGTGTTCTAAGAAATGTGTTATGAGGTGATTCTGCCATTATGTGAGCATGATGGAGATATTTACGCAAACCTAGATGGGACGCTCACTCCACACCTGGGCTATATGCTGTAACCTATTGCTCCCAGACTACAAACCTGTATGGTGCATTACTGTACTGAATACTATCAGCAATTGTAACGCAATGGTAAGTATTTGTGAATCTAAACGCATCTGAACATAGAAAAGGTATAGTAAAAACACAATATAATACATAAAAAAAGGGCACACTTGTATAGGGCACTTACTGTGACTAGAGCTCACAGGACTGGAAGCTGCTCTGGGTGGTGAGTGAGTGGTGAGTGAATGTGAAGGCTGGGACGTCACTGTAACTGCTGTATACTTTATCCCACTGTGCACTTAGGCTACCCTACACTTATTTGAAAAATATTTTTCTTTCTTCAATAATAAATTGGCTTACTATAACTTTGTTACTTTCTAAACTTTTTAACTCTATTGTAATAACACAGCAAAAAACACACATTGAATAGCTGAAAAAATATTTTCTTTCTTTATATCCTTATTCTATAAGCTTTTTTCTATTTTTAAATTTATGTATTTATTCTTTACTTTTTAACTGGCGGCAGTGCTGTAGGTTTTACACCAGCATCACCGCAAACACATGAGTGATGCCTTTCCCTACGATGTTAACGAGGGCTGTGACGTCAATAGGTGATAGGAATTTTTCCACTCTGTTGTAATCTTATGGGACCACCATCATATATGGGTTATATCGCTGACTAAAACGTCTTTATGAAAGACATGACTGTAATTCCAAGGATTTTTAAGTAGAAGAGTGACATCTCATTTATAGTTTTCACAGATCAGCAGGCCCTGCTTTGGGAAATGGATGAGGCAGGGTTGTGTGAGGATGAACACAGGAAGAGCAGGTGGGAGTCTGCAGCTTGGGGACAGGGGGTGGGGCCAGTGGAGATGGATTTGCTAGTGGACTGCATGAGAGGGAAAGAGAATTTCAGGGCAATTCCAAGAATTTTTCCAGAGTGACTGAATGGCTGGTATGGTCATTTGCAAAGTTATCTTGAGGTGGGGAAGATTTCAGAGAAGGTGCAGGTTAGTGGAGAAAATCAAGAGTTCTGTTTGGGACACATTGGGTTTGAGATGCCGGTGTCTGTGTGGATGTCAAGTAAGCAGTCGAATATGTAAGTGTGAAGTTCTGGGAGGCAGGGCTGGAGATGGCGATTTTAGAGGCTATTAAAGCCCTGGGCTCTGATGAGTTGCTTCCAGAGTAAGAATATCTTCCTGTAGATAATTGAATCCCTACCAGTTATTTAAGGCCCATGTTAAATACTACCCACCTGCTACCTCCACTCAGGTAGAATTTTCCGTTCTTTCATCCATTCCATGAGGAAGAGAGCAGTATTTAAATGCCTGAACTTTCAGGACCAAGTCCCTAATGATGAGCTTACCTGGCCAGAGAGACCTGAGGGCTCATGCTCTGGGACAGGTGCAGGTGAGCAGAGCAGTCTTCATTCAAACAGCTCCTCATGCACTGCTGGGCCCCTTTCTTCTGCTCTGAGCCAAGCCTGTGTTGTTCAGCTCTGGCTGCCATAACAAAGCTGTACAGATCAGGCTGTTTAAACAACAATGTATTTTCTCACTGATTGGGAGGCTGGAAGTCCGAGATCAAGGTGTGGGCAGGGCTGGTTCCTACGGTGGGACTGGAGGGAAGGTAGGTTCCAGCCTCCCTTCTGAACTTGTCGATGACGTCTTCCTGTTCACACAGTGTTTTCCTTCTGTGCGTGTCTGTGTCCACATTTCCTCCTCTTATAAAGATATCAGGTGTGCTGGACAAGGGCCCACCTAATGACCTCATTGCACCTTAATGACCTCCTTCAAGGCCTTAGCTCTAGATGCAGTCACACCTGAAGGTACTTGGGGTTAGGACTTCAGCATAAGTTTTCAGGAAACAATTCAACACACTGCAAAGTCCAAAGCTGGGCTCTGGGCACACAGAACTAAGCCCAGGCTCCCCAGGTGCGCTGGAGGAGTGCTGGGTAGTGTGGGTGTGTTAGGGTGTGGGTTCCAGGGCCCCTGACTCATCCACCCGCTCCTTCCTCCTTCCAGCTCTGACACAGAGTCTGACTATGGTGGCCGCGAGCCCTCCCGCCCAGAGCCCTGTGAAGAGAAACCCCGGTCAGCACCCTTGTCTCTACCGCATGCCTCCCTGAGGAAGGCCCTGAGCAGAGTGGTCGCTCCACAGTGCCCTGAGGAGCCCAAAGCTGTGCATGGTGAGCAGAGAGCCCGCAGGGCTTGATTCTGGGAAGCGGGGAGGGAGCAGAGACCCTCACAGACGAATTTCCCTCATGGAAGACCAGGTGACAGAAGGCCTCGCCCTCAGGCTCAAAGGCAGTGGGGCTAGGACCTTTGGGGAGACTGAGGCAAGTGACAGTGAGGGGACTGGACCCAGGCCTGACTTCCCGCTCCATGAAAGCTTTGGAATCCCAGTGGGGAGGATGTCATGGGGCCTGGCCAGTGTGGTATATCACAGGCCGGCAGGGATAAGGGGCCCGCAGGTTCCTCTTGCCTGGAGCGCTGCTCTCCCTCCTGTCTCCTGTGTGGGCATCTCTTTAGGGGCCCCTCCATCACCCACAGCCCCTGAGGGAAGGGAGCTGGGTCCGGTTGCTGTCAGGCAGCATGCGACCCTGGACAGCATCATCTCCCTGGGACCACCTGACAGCACCGGGGCCATTTCCGGTGTTTGGGGCTTGTGGGATGGACCCAAACGATTCTACACAACAATTAATGCACTTTTACTGCGTACCTGTAATGGGCCAGGACTTTTCCCATATGTGGCCCCATCCCATCCCAGGATGACCCTGTGGGGTAAGTAGTGTGAAGCTTGTTCCACAGGTGAGCAAACAGGTTGAGTGCTCTCTCAAAGTCTCAGCCAGGGCTGGTGACACCCCCCAGCCACCACCGCCCAAGCTCTGGCCTACTTAGCAGCCCAGCTTGTGTTTAATACAAAGGTGACCTAGAATTGGGTGTTTTGATTCAGTCAACAACTTGGGACCAAATCTTCTGACTTATGGGCAACTTCTGGGCGAGCCTGGGAAGAAACGGGCTAACCTGACGGTAACTTGCTGCCAACTGGCCTCACAGCCTTAGCTGCCCTGGGAGAGCTGGAGCTCAACTTGTCCTGCACCGCTATCTGGTGGCCAAGAGCAGAATTGCCACCTGGTCCATGAAATGTTCCCAGGAGTGATGGTTTCCCAGGAAGACCAGGACTAGGGCAGAAAGAACTCAATAGGTATTTTTAAATCCTGGAAATGTTGAATTTTACCCTTGTATTTCTTTTTAAAGTGAGACTTTAAAAAGAAGGACAGATTATTATCCAAACACATTTGTTGAGTACCATTTGCGGGGCTGTGCAGAAAGTCTCAGCACTGACACTGAACCAAGTACTCTCCTGTGCCCAGCTGGGTCCAGCCCTGCCTCCAGTTACCATGTGGCCTTGGTGTACCCTTTCATCCCCCTGGGCTCCAGCTCCCCATTTCCAGATATGAAATCAGGCTGCCTTTCATCCCTTCTCTCCATTTCCCATTCAATTGCCAGAGGGTTTTAGGCAACTTACAAGAAAAACATAAAACAAAATTGTACATCTATAAACATGAAAGATTAAACCTCAAAATCAGGACTAACAAAACCAGTTTGGGAGGGATAGACCTCAGAGAGGCAGACCATAGTCCTAAACAGTTGTTCTAGTTGAATCGTAAGTTTGATTCTGAGTTTTCTGGCTTCCAGCGTTAAAAAGGAAACGCAGAATGTCATTATTCTCATCGTTCATGAGAAAAACCTGTATTGGTTTGCAGCAGGTCTCTGAGCAGGCACAATTTCTCCTAATGCTTAACTCTATAGAGAGTTTCCGGCTTGTGCTGAATAGATGATATTGAGAAATGGGTTAGATCGTGTCTTCACAGTTTCTCAGAAAATGCAGCCCTAGTTTTCTCCAGGCTGTTCCTTACAGCATCCCTTGCTGGAAGGTGAGGGAATGACAACAAAACATGACTCAGTGATTGCAGTTTTCTTAGCAGGATGGGGTTGGGTAGTGAGGCCAAAGCATTTTGTTTCTGACAGTCTAGTTTAACTCCAGAATAAAATACAGAGTAGATAGAGAAGTGGGTAGACCTGTGTGGCTCTCAAACAATTCTTTGTCGAGTTAGTCTTCATCAGTCGTTGTCTTGATCACTGCTAGGTGGACCACATGGGATGGCTGAGCTCTCTGGCCCAGGTCTAAGTGCTGTGCTTTGTGTTGCTCGGTATGGTAACCCCATCACTTTACCTGAAAATGTAGGGTTGGCCCCTTGAGTGGGTTTAATGGAGCTTCATTAACCACAAGTCTCACCTGGATAAAGGCCTCCAAGGTAAACCAAGGGAATGCCAGACAAGACCAGTATATTGCTTTGAAAAGACTCCTGGTTTCAGTGTGGAGTTAAAAAAAAGACTCCAGGTTGGTCCAGCCATGCTTGTAGAAGCATTATTCACGTTAGCCAAAACAGGGAAGCAAATCAATATTCAACAGACAAACAGATACACAAAACACAGTATATCCATATGGCAAAATGTTATTCAGACTTTAAAAGGAAGGGACTCTGACACACACTACAACTTAGATGAACCTTCAAAGCATGATGCTGAAGGAAATAAGCCAGTCCTAAAAAAACAAGCATCCGTTGAGATGAGGAGAGAGTTCTGAAGATGGGAGGTGGGGAGGTGGTGGCGGCTACACACCAGTGTAGGTGTACTTAATGTCACTGAAGTCTAGACTTAAAAATGTACGAGTGACAATTTTTATATTATGCATATTTTGCCACAATTTTTTAAAAGACTTCTGGGACTACCTTGGCACATGAAGGAACCTATTACATCCTCAGAGTTCAGAGAGCATGCCCAAGAGGATGCCTGAAGTAAGCTCACACCCTATGTTGTGGAGGCTGCAGAAAGCCTCAAAACATCGGCGTCAGTGGTTCTTGACAATCTTGTTTAAGAGGCAGATTCCCAGGTTCTCACCATCAGAGATTTGGATGCAGTGCGTGTGGCGTGGGGCCAAGTACGTGCATTTTGTGCAAGCATCCCCAGGCACTTTGACACAGTGGGCCATGTTCTACACTTTGGGAATCAGAAATGCAGCTTTGTGGAAGGCCTGCCTAGATGAATTCATCGTAAAATCCATGCCCAAGCAGCTAAATGAGTTGATCTACTGCATTGGACTCTTGGCTGTACACCAGTTAGATTTAGGAGAACAACCTGCCCCCAAATTATCCTGGCTTAGAGGAACTGGTATTCATCCATCTTTTTTCTGGCAATAATTTGATAACAGGATGGTCCAATGGCATATGGAGGACACTTATCAGTTTGTAACAGTAAAATGATATCATCAGCACCACATGGGAAAATACCCTCTGACTCCTTTTACAGTGGGTCATGCACTAAGATCTCTGAAAGTGCTCCTTTAACATAAATAAACTCACATAGAATATAAGCTAAAAAGAAGGGATCAGCCCACTCTATGCTGCTCAGCATTACTAGAGGAAATCATTACCACCCACCCTGTTGTTCCCACTGTGGTAAAAATATGTGCTCTAGTAACAGCAGTGATGGAAAATCTCTCATGAATTTTAGTCATTTCCAATAAGTTCCATTCCACAAAGTTACAAGCTGACAAGCAATCAGAGCTTTATGCAGGTTTTTAAAAATTATTATTTTGAGAAATGTTTTCATTAAGAGATTAAGAGGCTAGCTTTGGCCCACAGGATGTAGCTGTGTGCCCATCCACACAGGCTCCTCCTCAAACCCATGGACTTGATTTTGAGAGCAGGCCTGTGGCATTGGGAACCTGCCAGGCAGAGCAGGCATGAAGCATCTCCAAATGTAACCACCCATTGGGTTCTGCTTGCCTGCTGCCTAGACTGAGCTGATTTATCAAGACAGGGAAATTGCAATAGAGAAAGAGTTTAATTCACAGAGTCAGCTGTGTGGGAGACCAGTGTTTTATTATCACTTAAATCAGTCTCCCTGAAAACTTGGGGATCAGGGTTTTTAAAGATAATTTGGTGAGTAGAGGTTCAGAAAATGGAGGATGCTGATTGGTCAGGTCAGAGATGAACTCACAGGGAGTCCCAACTGTCCTCTTGTACTGAATCAGTTCCTGAGTGGGGCTAAAAGACCAGATGAGCCAGTTTATCAGTCTGGGTGGTACCAGCTGATCCTTTGAGTGCAGGGTCTACAAAATATCTCAAGCCTTGCTCTTAGGCTTTACAATAGCGATGTTAGCCCCAGGATGCAATCTGGGGAGGTTCCTAATCTTACAGCCTCCAGCTGCATGACTCCTAAACCACAATTTCTAATCTTGTGGCTAATTTGTTAGTCCTGCAAAGGCAGTCTCATCCCCAGGCAGGAAGGGGGTTTGTTTGGGGAGAGGGCTGTTATCGTCTTTATTTCCAAACTAAACTATAAACTAAGTTTCTCCCAAAGTTAGTTCAGCCTACGCCCAGCAATGAACAAAGGCAGCTTGGAGGGTAGAAGCAAGATCGATCAGTTAGGTCAGATTTCTTTACTGTCATAATTTTCTCAGTTATAATTTTGCAAAGGCAGTTTCACACGTGGAGTAAGGGAGGTAGAGGAGCTATAAAGGATCTGGTCTTGAGGAAAGTAAGCCCCCAGGTAGTGGTTGACACCTGTGCTCCACAGCCTGGCTGCTAAGAAGGAGCCCCACTGTGAGACCTGGCAGGGAGTGAAATACCTAGGACTGTGCCTAGACAGAAAGATAGAGGGCTGGGCTAGCTGGGCCTTGGATTTAGAGTCCTGGACTCAGACCATTGCTGCCTCCATCTGCCACCCCACATCATGCCCTTGGGCTTCCTTTCCATTCATGCTTCCTGGCCCTGCCTGTGTGCACACTCAGACCTTCACTGTCCCCATCCTTCCTCTCCAGCTGTGATGGAGGCACAGGGGCCTGGAGCCTGAGAATACATCTGCAGGCCTTGCGTGAGAACAGGGAACACATGGACCCCATTGCCCACTCTCACACAGGTCTAAGAGCCCAAGACCTGTTTTTCTTCTGCATGTGATGTTCCTTTTGCTCAGCTAATCCTCAAGGCCCAGCTGGCAGAAGGGTCTTCCACAGGAAGTACAGTGTCCCACAGATATGTTTCCCTTGGAACCAGACCAAGGGAGGGCCACAGCAATCGATCATGGTCCACAGCCTCAGTTAAACCTGGTTTCTAGAGGGTTTAGGGGGCTCTGTGGGAAAAGGGGAGGCAGAGAGTAGAACTTCCTGCAGCTTCCTGGCTTCAATCAGAGCAGCTCCAGTTTTTATGTATTACATATATGGAGCCTTGATGTGAGGCCTCAGCTTTAAACCACTATTCTGACATGAATGAATATATGCATGTGTGTCTATACAGATGCGTGTGTAAATATGTCTTCACGAATGCATATATGCATGTGGATGCTTACTGATGATCTTAGTGATGATAGTTCCTAATCTGAGGCATTCTCTGAGGGCAGTACGTGTCCCATAGCAGGGTCTTAAAAAATATTTGATGCCAGGCGTGGTAGCTCATGCCTGTAAGCCCAGCACTTTGCGGGGTCGAGGTGTGAGGATCACTTGAGCCCAGGAGTTTGAGACTGGCCTGGGCAATACAGTGGGACCGTATCTCTATAAAAAATAAAAATTAAAAAATCAGCTGCTTGTGATGGTGTGTGCCTGTAGTTCCAGTTACTTAGGAGGCTGAGGTGGGAGGATCATTTGAGCCCAAGAGGTCAAGGCTGCAGTGAGCCATGACCCTCACCACTACACTCTAGCCTGGGTGACAAACAAACAAACACACACAAAAACATTTGATATGTGGACAAATGAAAAGTTTGGTAGTGTGTGTTGTAAGGATAGGAGTCCAGTGTGAGGGAAGGAGAGGGTTCAGTCAATTATGATCATTAGTCTATTAACCTGTGGTAAATGAGCCATAGGAGATAAATTCCTACCTACTCTATACTTTTAATGGACTCTTGCTCCAGCCCCATCTTCCCTGCCCCTTTCTTTTTCCACAGCAGCTCTGCAACGGGCCAATAGCTTCCAGTCTCCAACCCCAAGCAAATACCAGAACTGGAGGAGAGAATTCCGGTCGAGTGAGTCACCAGCTCTCTGGGGGTGGGAGGCTGGGGCTGGGCAGAGATCTCTGGTTAATTCTCAGGGGCAGCTGTTCTCATTCCTTACATGGTATCTCTCTGGCATGGCCTCCTGGTTGTCAGAGGCAAGAAATAAAATATAACGTTGACTTTATTTCTGCTGCTGACTAGAGGGAGCCTTTTCCAAGGGACTCAAGATCTTCCCATCCCACTCCACCCCTGGCTCAGGAATTATGGAGCTTTAGGATTCTACAGTTTCACCCAGATAGGGCCTTAGCCATCATTGCCTCTAAGTTTTTAAAATACAGATGAGTAAGCTGAGGTTCACAAACTCTGTGATTTGATTCTGTATGCTGGGGTGAGACTGGGGCATCAGATTAACGGGCTCACACAAAGCAGGGTGCTATACACACACCTATACATCCACACACACCTCTACAAATACACACATGTGTGCACACACACGCACATAAACACACACACACACACACACACCCCTACACCTACACACCCCAGCTCCTTTTTCTGAGCCAGCCTTGGTCCCAGCACCCTGGGGAATAGCTGGGCTTCAGCAGGTGCCGAGGCAGCAGGCCCCACCAGGGGGCGCAGTGACCACACAGGCTCACCGACAGGCCCGCGATCCAGGGGCTGCAACACTTAACTGAGCAGAGTTACCTCCCCAGACCCTGAGCAAGGGCCAGAGATTCTTCATCCAATTCCAGGCTCATCGCTGCCTTCCACCTACCCGGATACTCACTCCCTCTCCAGCCTCACCCTAGAAGAGGAGGACCCAGGAAGGCCTTGGCTTAGACAGGGGTTTCTACCAAGAAACTTTGCTGCAATTGGAACTGAGCCCTGGTCTTCTTTCCTTCTGAGTCAGGACTCCCAGCCAGTGAGTCATTCCCCCACCACCCCCAGACCCGCCACCCTCCCACCGGGTCAGGCTGGGACACAGACACCTTGGGAGCAGGACCCAGGGCTGTACTCTTGGGCAGGCCACTTCATCTGGGGACAGCCCAGAGTAACTCCTGAATCCTCTGACAGCCCCCAGCAGTGACAGCAGAGGCAGAGGAGCTAACATTGCCACACATGGGTCATCACCTTTACTGCCCTGCTCCGGTGTTCCCCAAGTCCCTGGAACCCTGCTGCCCGGGCCCAGACTGCGGGGGTGCAGAGTCCATCCCAAGGCTTCCAGCCCACTCTACTGTGTGCTGCCAGTGTGGGGGCTCAATCCCTCCTCGAGGAGCTCCCAGCCTAGGGTGAGAGCAGGGAGGCTGCTGGGAGACCCCCGCTCCCCAGTAGGGCTGGGTTGCTGGGGAAGGCACAGCAACAAGAGGACTACTGAACAGCCCCACGGTGTCTAGGATGGATCTGGGGACCTCAGCCTTTAGTTTTCAGAGTATTGCATGGTGTTTCTCGAGGTCATATGAAAGCTGGTTTGAGGGCAGGGTTTGAGTTTTGATCATTTCAATCAGCCTAGTGTCTAGTACGGTCTGGCCCAGAGGAGGAACCCAGTCCTTGTTTGCCGAATCAATGAAGGCAGGAAGGAACCAAGGAGCAAGCTGGCTGGACTGAGTGCAAAGGGAGCACATGGGCTCAGGCCTGCTCAGGTTGCCGCCCCTAGAGGGCGCTCCAAGACTTTGAGAGGGATTTGAACCTCGCAAAACCTCCAAGCTCTGGGAAGCTGCACCCTGGAGTCTCAGTCTCACAAAAATCCCCGGAGCTGAAAGCCACCAGAGCCATCTTTTTGATTGTCTTCATTTTGCCCAAAAGGAAACCCCAGGAGGCAGGGCTAGCCTTGCCATTGGAAGCAGAATGCGTGGTATCATCCCTCCTGTCCAGAGGCATGACTGCCCCATCTCAGCTGGTTCTGGCTCCAAGCCCCAGTGGGACAGCCGGAGGGGCTATGCGGCTGCCCTAGGCACCCTCCCCAGCTGATCATGCTGCTAGATGACCTCTAGGATCTAGGGGAAAGGTTGCTGCTGCCAGAGGGCCCAGAGAGGAGGCCATGCCAGCTCCTGACCCAGAGGCAGCCTGGATGCTGAACCTCGGCATCCTTCGGGCAAAGCAACCATAGGGGCCAGCAGCATGCATGACTGAGACCCTGCAGAGGGCAGGGCAGCCCCTGTGGGCCATATGTAGGTTTCAGGGAAACGGCCAGCAGTGGGGGATGTGAGTTAGCCAATGAGGAGCTCCCGGCCCAAGAGTTAGAGAAATCCTGGCTGGGGAGAGTGCGCAGCCCCCTCTGGAATGGGCCAGGGCGTTGTGTCTTCACTGGACACGGCTTGTGTGCATGAGAGGATGGGAAGCTAATGGAGTTCATGTTTTGCTGAGAACTAGCTTTTACTTTGTGTCCTGCCCCACTGGGCACCTCTGATTTTTGTTTTTGGTTTTCCTTGAGATGGAACATCACTCTGTCACCCAGACTGGAGTGCAGTGGTGTGATCTCGGCTCACTGCAACCTCCACTTCCTAGGTTCAAGTGATTCTCCCACCTCAGCCTCTCAAGTAGCTGGGACCACAGGCGTGCACTACCACACCTGGCTAATTTTCGTATTTTTGGCAAAAAAACAGGGTTTTGCCATGTTGATCAGGCTGGTCTTGAACTCCTGAGCTCAAGTCATTTGCCCACCTCAACCTCCCAAAGTGCTGGGATTACAGGTGTGTGCCACTGTGCCCGGCCAACTGGGCATCTCTTTTTAGCCCATCTTAAGCCACCCCATGAAGCTGCACCAGACTGCCCACTTTTTGGATGAGGAGACTGAGGGGTTAAGTAACTTGTTCAGAGCCAGGCAGCTGATGTGTGTGTGAGGAGGTGGAGTTCAGGCTTCCCTTCACCATCTTCTGAGAGAACCCAAAGACAAAGTGGGCGTCGGGAAGGGGAGGTTTCCCATTACCTTCCTCCCCAGGCTGTGCCCAACTCCCAAGCAATGGCTTGAATGGCAGCTCAGGGACCGGGGGCTTGGCTTGAGCTGGGGCTTTGCTTCCCCAATCTCCTCAAGCCGTGCTGGAGTTCCATCTTGAAGGCAGTGCAGGAGGACCATGTGTGGAGAGAGAGACCCCCTAGCGGGGGTGGGAGTGGGGATGAGATCGAGGAAAGAAGGGAACAGCTTCCGGGTCATGACCTCGTGAGCCCTGAGGTGTTTCTGTCAGGTTTGGTTCCCGAGGTGGTCCTGGCTTCCTGTCAGGAGGTTCCCTGAGGGATCCTCAGGGGAACAAAAAGGCAGTCTGTTGAGCCGAGGGGAGAGGAGGCAAGTGAAGGGATTTGATTCGGAAGACAGCAGAAAGAGGAGAATGAGGGTGCAAGGAGGAAGGGAAGAAGGAATTTGCCAGGAATTTGGCAAGTTGAGGATGAGGATGGGAAGCAAGACAAGGACTGACTCACAACTTTTGCCTTTTTAGGCTGGAACCTTCTCATCCTGGGCTGCGATGGGGGTGCGGTAGCGGGAGGCCGGCCAGCCGCCTCCCCGGCAGCTCCTTCCTGCCGCCCTCAGATCATATCTGTTCCCGGAATTACCTTCCCCCCCACCCCCCGCAAGCGTCTGCGAGGCCTCCCTCTGGGAGCTTGCTGACCCTGCGTGCGTGGGCATGTGGTGCTATCTGTTGGGAGCCCGAGGCTGGGACACACGGTCACACAAGTTCGCATTGGTGTGTAGGGGAAGGCAGGACAGGATATCGAGAAGAGTTTGGCCCCCGGCATGGAGGGGACTCAGTGGGATGGGTTTGGCCTGGCCTGTGTGGGTCCCTGAGGAAGAGCTCACCACCCAAAGCTTTGGGGAAACTGAGACCAGGGGATTGTGTTACGCTATGAAGCGGGTGAAAATCTGAAGGCTAGCCACCCTGGAGGAAAATTTGAATGGGTCAGCTGAGCAGCCAGAAGCAGAGAGTCAGACAAGAGAGTGGGCTCGTTCCACGTGGTGGTCCTGGGAAGTTTCTGGGGGACATCCCTATGTGCCACCACAGTTCTGGGGAGAGCTGGTTGGGCTGAGGGTAGGTACTAAGAGGGCAGATCTGAAAGGGTGCATGGCATTTGACAGAAATGATTTGGGGACAAGTGGTCTGAAGTGATCCAATAGGGAGATAAAATGTTTGAGATTTTAGATTTAAGTTACCATGCTTGAGGGGAGGAAGGGGAGAGAGGGAAAAGCAGGGGAGAGGGAGAGGAAGAGAGTGCGCATGTGAGCTTGGTTGATCTTACAGTGTACGACTCAGAATTCTGCTCTCACCAGACTAGATGATCTCAGCCCCCCACAGTGCAGAATCAGGCCTGTCCTCAGGGCCCTGCCCCGCACCTTTCGCCTGCGTCTCTGAGCTGCCACACTGTATCCCGTTTGTTTCCTGACCAACAGGAGCTTGGCATGGTCCCCACTCCATATCCTTCAAATGATTTGATACTCACTGCAACCTCCCGCCCTTGTGTTCTCTTAAAATCTTTAACGACTCTTCCTGTCTGAGAGCCTCTTGGCACACATGTGAGAAGGAAGAGTCCATATCCTTAGTCATGGACGTCTATCCTGTCTGTTCCCACAGCAAAGGGTCCAACATCTTGTGGGAGGAAAGCTCAGGTGGTTTATTGACTGAGTGATTTAACACAGCCCAGCTCCCAACCACGATGGTTTTAGGACACTCTCTGGAGGCAGACGTGTATTTCTAAGAAATGTTCTGGAGATGCCCTGATACATCTCTCAAGAGCATCCTCGCATGAGTCTGAAACACAATGGTGCTTAGACTTCCTACCCTGGGACTTCCTTTGCCCCATGGGACCCTGCCACTGCTCTACCCATTCCTCTGAGTCCCAAGCCTCGGCACCAGGAACCTCTGAGTCAGGCTCTGACATCTTCCTCTTTCTGTTTATAGAGTTGGAGCTTCACTTAAAGTCTCCTCTTTTCTTGATAAAATAATAACACTTTGTAATGAAGAGTGTGTTTTTTCCTTGGTAGGTTTGACGCCAGTGAACAAAAGAACTATGTCACCTCCAAAGGACCCTTGTCCTTCTCCTCCTCTTCCTTCATTGTCTTCTCGTTCATGTTCCCCACCATCTTCTTCTGCAACCAGTGTTTCTGGGGATGGCTCCTCCCTGCCTCAGGTGAGTGTCCTTGAGGGTCCTGACCAGGTGTCGGGAAGCTGAGCTACCGGTACTCTTCCCACCTTCCACACTTATCTCTGGATTCCACGTGCTCATAGGTCAACCTAAGTGCAAAGCCAGGGTCAGAAGACACGCTGTCAAGGGTCTATGCCAGCCATCTTCACATGTACCTTTCACAGAAGCTCCTGCTGCTCCTTCACAGCCATCCTGAGGACGCAGTTACTTTCTCAGCAAACTTTACAGGGTTTAGACTCCGTGCCAGGTCTCCATAGGATGCAGAACTGCCAGGACACCTTTCCCTTGAGCACTTACAGAGGGCATTGAGGAATTTGCAGCTGTAGGATGGCAGACACAGAAGGGAGGTTTCCTTTGGTAGCGTCCAAGAACCTTGGAAGCAACATCTCCCTTGGATATAAAATGTCATCATTGATATGCAGGCTAGACTCTTTCCTTCTGTATGTATTTATCAAACCTTTGTTACCTGTCGGGCCTGTTCTAGGCTCTGAAAGTAGAGTGCACAAGACAGAAAAGATGTGTGCTCTGGTGAAGCCCCTGTGCTATGACCTGCCCCTCAGGCACCAGAGCTCTGGGGAGGCCATAGCCACCCCTAGAATCCACTCACATTCTCTCTTTGCCAAGGGCCAAGTTCCTGCATTCTAGAAATAGCTACTTTCTCAATGGTGCAAGGTGGGAGGTTAGAAAGGGTCATTGAAAGGTATTAAGGGCCATCCTTGTGCCACCACAGCTTCAGCCCAGAGGGTGACTGTTGCTTCTTACTTTGATGGCCTCCAAGGAAGAAGCCTTGGTTCCTTGGTGGTTGGAGGCACATACCTATGGGTGAAACATGCCCTTTAATAGAGACAATGGCTGAGCAAGAAAAGGAGGAGCTTGTCTTCCCCTGTGTGCCTGGCTACCCACAGAGGCCCAGCCAGCTCTGCTCTCATGGGCCCAGGAGCTTGTCAACAGCAGGGTCCTACCTTTGTCTTCCCCTCTGGCTTCCTGAATCCCAGCTAAGCTGGGATTCAGAAAACCCTTTCATCAGTGCTGATTCAGGGGTTCCAGGCAGATCCTGGCAGGACGCAAGGCAGCTACTTAGAACAAAGAGTATCCCTTTGAAATCATCTTAGGCAAAATTATTTTTGAATTTGGGCATCTGAGATGGAAAGAATAAAAGGGAGGGAGTTGTGGATTGAGATTTGCTTTTATCATATAAATAAATGGTGGAAAATTTAAGTAATTGCTATTTTTGCCCATCCCTTCTAGCTGACAGCTTCTGAGCCCCTCTCACAGGTCTCAAGAGGTCATCCAAGTCCTCCAACTGCAACCTTTGGGAGGCGAGCCATAGCCCGAGGAGCACCCAGGGAAATTCCCCTGTATCTGCCTCATCACCCAGAGCCAGAGTGGGCAGAGTACTGCCTGGGGAGCCCTGGTGAAGATGGCATCTCAGGCCCTGCAGAGATGATTTCTGATGAGTGCCAGCCAGCAGAGGCCCCTCTTGGGGACGTCAGAAGCAAGCACAGAGACCCACACCCCATCTGGGGGAAGGACAGGTGCTTGCCAGGCCAAGAGCTGTCTCCCTTGGCTGGAGAAGACCAGGAAAAAGGGAGTACTGGAACCAGGAAGGAAGTGGAGGGAGGGCCAGTGCTGGCAAAGGAGAAGCCAGGCCTAAAGAAGTTAGTCCTCACTCAGGAGCAGAAGACCATGTTGTTGGATTGGAATGACTCCATCCCTGAGAAAGTGCACCTCAAAGCTGGGGAGCAACTTTCCCAGAAGAGTACTGAGAGTGGTAGAGGAGGCCGTGTGCTGAAACCAGTTCGCCCCTTGCTGCTCCCTGGGGTGACAAGAGAGCCTCTGCCAACCCAGAGAGGGGTTCAGGAGGAGACGGGAACCCCCGCGGAACAAGCTCGAGGGGAGCGAAGCGTGCCTCCACCCAGGTCCCCGCTCCGGCTTATAGCCAATGCCATCCGGAGGTCCCTAGAGCCCCTCCTTCCGAACTCTGAAGGTGGGAAGAGGGCCTGGGCCAAGCCAGAATCCAAAACTTTGCCCACACACACCTGCACTCGCTCATTCAGCCTTCGGAAAACCAATTCCAATAAAGACAGGGACCAGCATTCCCCTGGGAGAAACCAGTCCTCAGCCCTTAGCCCTCCTGGCCCTGCCCTCCGCACCCATAGTTTGCCCAATCGGCCATCCAAGATCTTTCCTGCTGTCATGTCCCCACCGTGCAGCAAGATTGAAGATGTCCCCACACTCCTCGAGAAAGTGAGTTTGCAAGAGACCTTCCCAGATGCTTCCAGGCCTCCAAAGAAAAGAATCTCACTTTTTTCCTCCCTCAGACTCAAAGACAAATCCTTTGAGAGTTTCCTCCAAGAATCCAGACAAAGGAAGGATATCAGGGACCTCTTCAGCAGCCCCAAGAGGAAGGTACCACCTGAAGACAGTGCGCAGGCCCTGGAGAAGCTGCTGCAGCCTTTCAAAATCGCCTCCCTGTGCCAGGCAGCCCCTCCTCCTCCTCCTCCTCCTTCTCCTACAGCTGGAGGTGCAGGTAAGTGGCTCTGGCTGGATAAACGTCTGCACTTCATGCTGGGCAGTTAGTTATCTCATTGCGTCAACAAGAAGGCATCTTTCGCTTTGTTTTGCTTCTTAAATTCTAACAAAAGTAGGAAAACCTTAAAGTTGAAAAATTTGAAAAAAATCTGAAAAAAATAGTTTTGAAATTATAGAAAGTGTTGAAAAGAGACCAATCAACCATAACTGTACCACCACTTTTTTTTTTTTGAGACAGAGTCTCACTCTGCCACCCAGACTGGAGTGCAGTGGCATGATCTCAGCTC